>NC_137173.1:6377500-7656250 GCF_951804945.1 Podarcis cretensis | reverse complement strand
GACCTTCCGATCGGCAAGCCCAAGAAGCTCAGTGGTTTAGACCACAGCACCACCCGTGTTCCCCATTGTGAGAACAGGATACTGGGCTACATGGACCATTGGCCTGATCCAGAAGGCTTTCGCTAGGTTTGTAAGTCTGCTGTGCCATCACAGCCAAAGGGAACCAAATCCTGCAACAATATCTATATTAATATCAAACAACATTAGGATGCTCGGCTCAATACGCCCCCATTGCCCTGACCCAGCAGAGATCTTCTTAGCTTATTTTAACTCTTCATCTTTCCCGAGCCACTTTTTCGGGAGAGAGCTCCCCAGGCAGCTTGCATGCACAGAGAAGGCACTAAATCTCATTCCAGTGAAACAGAACCACGAAAACTGTAGCCTGAAAACAATTTCACAGCCCAGTTTCACAGCTCATATAAAACCAATTTGCACAACCAAGGAGAAACAATTTAAAACCAGCCATACTTCGTTAAATAGTCAGTATTCAGCCCAACATTTGGGATTAAAAACGACTGGCAAGAAATGGATTTTAGAGGCCCCAACTTGAAGCCGTTACAGATGGGGGCCAAGCATCTATCCATTAAGTGGGATATGGGGCCACCAGCAAGAAGGCCTCCCTCCGTACATTTTGCTGTGCAAGAAGACTTCCTGTGCAAAGTTCGTCGAAAGGAGCAGCAATCGCTCAGAGACATCTCGTTTTTGGATCTGACAAGAGTTTGTTCTCTGCGAGCGAGAGCTCAATCTAGATAACCATGTTCTGCCCTTGTCAGCTTATAGAATTTCCTCCTCTCTCCCTCCCACAGCCTCTCATACATAATCTGTGTGGGGTCTTCTGCCAAACGCATCTTGGCAGCCCTTGCGTGTGTGTTTATGTGTGCGGCCTTTGTGGAGCAATTGTCGAAACATTTGCGAGGTTGTTGGAGGAGGGAGAAAGTTTGTTTGTGGTTTTGATCAAAGCCACGCATTGTCCCAGATCAGCCTGACCGGGCCGTCACCTTCCACGTGATGCTGCGAACACGCCTGGAGAGATCCCTGCTGACATGTCTTGCAGGAAACAAGGGTCAAGTCGATTATCCCTTCTCCTTCCGCCCCCTCGGTGCTTTCTGGCTGCGAAAGCTTTCGAGCGTCAGCCATGGAAGATGCAGCGCTTTGCTGGTTCCCAGGCTCTCCTGGAGTTTCAAAGAGATCATAGAACGGTAGAGTTGGAAGGGACGTTGGGATTCAGGGCACAGTCCTTCAATGGCTGCGCTCGTTTCTCTCTGGTCGGGGACAGAGGGTGGCGCTTGGGGGAGAATTGTCATCCCGCCACTCCTTGGTGTGTGGAGTGCCACAGGGTGCGATTCTCTCCCCGGTGCTTTTTAACATCTTTATGCGCCCCCTCGCCCAGCTTGTCCGGAGTTTTGGGCTGGGCTGCCATCAGTATGCTGGTGACACCCAACTCTATCTGTTGATGGAGGGCCATCCTGACTCGGCCCCAGACACACTGACCAGATGTCTGGAAGCTGTGGCTGGATGGTTACGTGGGAGCCGGTTGAAGCTAAATCCTTCGAAGACAGAGGTCCTCTGGCTGGGACGGGGCGATATGGGATTGAGGGGGCAACTCCCATCTCTTGCGGGGGTGCAGTTAGTGCCAGCACCATCCGTTAAGAGTTTGGGTGTTATCTTCGATACCTCCCTCTCTATGGAGGCGCAGATTACAGCTATAACAAAGGCAGCATTTTTTCATCTCCACCAAGCTAAGCAGTTGGCTCCTTATCTCTCTCGCCCTGACCTAGCCACTGTGATCCACGCGACGGTCACCTCCAGACTGGATTATTGTAACTCGCTCTATGTGGGGCTACCCTTGAGACTGACCCAGAAACTCCAGGGGGCGCAGAATGCTGCAGCGAGACTCCTTACGGGGTCTTCGCTGCGAGATCATATTCAGCCGGTACTATACCAGCTGCACTGGCTCCCGGTGGAGTACAGGATCAGGTTTAAGGTGCTGGTTTTAACCTTAAAAGCCCTATATGGCCTACGACCCTCGTACCTACGGGACCGCCTCTCCTGGTATGTCCCACAGAGGAACTTACGGTCTGCAAATAAAAACATCTTGAAGATCCCAGGCCACAGAGAGGTTAGGCTGGCCTCAACTAGAGCCAGGGCCTTTTCGGCCGCGGCTCCAATCTGGTGGAACGCTCTGTCACAAGAGACTAGGGCCCTGCGGGACTTGACATCTTTCTGCAGGGCCTGCAAAACAGAGCTGTTCCACCAGGCCTTTGGTCAGGGCGCAGCCTGACCCCCCTCCTCTGGCAATCTGCACAGAATTTTGCTTATTGGTTGCCATAAATTTGATTTTAATTAATTTTTATAATGAAATGTTTTTAGAATCGTTGCATTATTTTGATTGTTGTTAGCCGCCCTGAGCCCAGCTTCGGCTGGGGAGGGCGGGATATAAATAAAATTTATTATTTATTATTATTATTATTATTTGAAGAGCAACTGCAATCAACAAATTGCGCTAGTAGGACTACAAGAAGTTTTGTAAGGAGAAATACAGTTTTACGAAGTGTTACAAAGTAGGAAAAAATAGAGATATTGGTCATGAGTTTGAAATGTAATGGGGAAAATAAGAAATGCATACTAAGAGATTAGAAAAATTTTCAGACAGGACTGATGGAAGTCGAAAAAACTGAATAGGATGTAGAAGTATGTTTAATTACTGTTGAAAATGATAGGCTAAAAAAGTAATGAAAATTTTTATATATATATATATATATAAAAGGGGAGGCTGGTTGCACTTCCTCCTATCGAAGGCCAGGCAGAGGTCCATCCTCCCAAAATCCTGCTCCTGGTTGCTGCCCGTGATAGTGCTTTTGTGCCAGCCATCCCACAACACCAGGATGTGGTTACCGGACAGGTCAGATTTGCTGATCCTATCGCTCTTGCCTCGAGTTTCGTATGCTGCCACCCAGCCATCTGACATCCTGCTTCTGCTTCTACTGCTTCCTCTTGCTGCCTATATAGGGCATCTCCACAGAAGGACTTTCCGAGCCCGGGCACAGCAGGTGGAAAGGCAGCACAGGGGTGGGGGTTGCCGAGGCCACCTGAGCCGGTCCAGGAAAAAGAGGCTTTGTCCTGCAGGTACGCCAAAGGATTTGTAGTTGCGTGCACAGGCGATTTGAAAAGCCACCCCTTTCGTGCACCTCTCGCTCTCTGCGTGTGGCTAGACCTCCCGAAATAGAGGTGAGTGGCAGACTTGGGGTGGGTTCTCTGGAAAGGTTCCTTGGCATGAATCACACTCGTTTTTTAAAGCCAGGTTTAAGGATGAGTGAGGATGGGCAGATTGGCTTCTCATTTCTCCACTCCAAAGTGCGGGTTCTCGTCCACATCAGTTTGCAGAAAAAGTAGTGAAAACCCTGAAAATTTACCTGCTAATTTCTCTCGATGTACATAGTTTTGAATGCAGTTTCACCCGATAGCTTGTGATTTTGCAAATCAATTTTCTCTTCTCTTCTTAAAATTTTGTATTCTGTGTTGAAAAATTGTTGCTGTTGTTTAGTCGTTTAGTCATGTCTGACTCTTCGTGGCCCCATGGACCAGAGCACGCCAGGCACTCCTGTCTTCCACTGCCTCCTGCACTTTGG
The DNA here is from genome assembly GCF_951804945.1 of Podarcis cretensis. NCBI lineage: Eukaryota > Metazoa > Chordata > Lepidosauria > Squamata > Lacertidae > Podarcis > Podarcis cretensis. The sequence goes on along the minus strand of NC_137173.1, from coordinate 7,652,621 downwards.
TCAAACTCATGCTGGTAGCTTTGAAAACACTGTCCAACCATCTCGTCCTCCGTCCTCCCCTGCTCCTTGTGCTCTCCATCTTTCCCAACATCAGGGTCTTTTCCAGGGAGTCTTCTCTTCTCATGAGGTGGCCAAAGTATTGGAGCCTCAGCTTCTGATTTCCTTCAGAATGGATAGGTTTGATCTTCTTGCAGTCCATGGGACTCTCAAGAGTCTCCTCCAGCACCATAATTCGAAAGCATCAATTTTTCGGCAATCAGCCTTCTTTAGGGTCCAGCTGTCACTTCCATACATCACTACTGGGAAAACCATAGCTGTCAGGGCTGCCCGAGGTCCCAGCTCACAAAGGACCAACGCCAGTCCGTTGTTATATACAAGAGTCTTTATTGAAACGCAGTTTCGATTTCAAAGCCGCGGCGTGCAGCCCTATGTCTTAAACCCTAGACCGCTGAAGCTCCGTCTGAATCTCAACCCCCCAGACACCAGTTTAAGACTCTAGCCTTGCTCCACCTCTTCCTTTGCTCTTTCCTCCTCTGGGTCCGCCTGTCCGCTGGGGTGTTGCCCTTTCTGGACTCTTCTGATGCTGAGTCCCCGGATTCTTCCCCCTGCCTCCGGCGTGCTTTAGGACCTGGCTCCCAATCCGTGCTTCCTGCTGTCCCGCGCGCCTGTACATTTGAACTTGGCGCGCGCGCCCAGCCAGCAACCTTTCTCCTGACCGTTACACTGCTCCTGTCACTGCTTCCCCCCTTGGGGGGCTAGCTGGACCTGACCTCCCCTCCGTTCCCTCACTCTGCGATGGAGGCGTGGCCAGCCCTGATTCATCTTCTCTCCCTACTGGAGAAGACGCGGGCCCTGATTCATGAGACTCTTCCCCCCCCACTCCGCTCTGGTGGGGGAACTGGTCCTGATCTCCCGCTGCTGCTTTGGGAGTCCCCGCTGGCCCCTTGCTTCTGGTGTGTCCCCCCTGGGACCCCCCTTGCCCTGGCCATCGGCGCCCCCCTCTGGGAATCTTCTGATTCGCTGGAGAAGCTCATGGAATCTCTCGTGCCACTGTCATGCTCCCCTACGCTGCCCTCAGATTCTTCCCCTTCGCTCTCCGTTTCCTCTCTCCCCTGTGTCTCTGCTCCTGAACCCCTGACAATAGCTTTAACTATACAGACCTTTGTCTGCAAGGTGATGTCTGTTTTTTTAAGATGCTGTCTAGTCTGTGATTCTATCCTTGACTAAATTCAATAAATGTATTAAGAGGTCAATGGGTGTCTTTGATCTGAAAACTTCCTCTTAATAGCTGTTTCGTGCACCCAGAACCGTTTTGCTTTTCTGCACTCCCATCGCAAAGGGGCAAAACTGTTACCTTTTCCTGTTCCCCAAACCAACACTTTCCCAGTGATTTTTGGATCCCCCTGTCTGGAAACCTCTTCTTGTGTAATTTAAGCCCATGTGATGTGGCCCTGCCTTCTGGGCAGCAGAAAAACAAGCCTTTGCCTGCTTTGGTGTAACCTTCGGGCATTTGAAGAGGAATTTTAAGTCCCCCCTCTGAGCTCCATGTATCACACGTCCTCCTTTTTCCCTCTCCCTCTTCTGTTCTAATCCGAACGGTGCCCATTCAAAACCTGAACTTTCTGCCAACTTTACCTTTTGAAATCCGCTGGGGGTTAAGGTGCCCATTATGCCAGGAGCGCTGGACCAGATTGGTTGGAGAGGCGAAGCAGTTTCTCAACCTCGCAGGTGCCCGGAGACGGCGGTGGGAGGAGAGAAAAGTATCGCTTTCGCCCAAATTCAACACCCCGCAAACAATTCCAACGCAATTAAGCGCTATACAATTGTTGGAAAGGAGGAGCGGTTCCTTTCAGCGCTGGCGACCTAACTGCCTTTCAGCTTTTGTGGAGTGTGAATGGGGTAACAAAAAGGTGTTGTGTGTCTGCCTACGTGACCCAGCGACTCTCATTAGCTGCCACGCGCAGTTCGTGACCTTTGCCTGTGAAGGTCATTGCTCTTTGGGGCCGGATCTGCCATTAGGCAGGAGAGTCACGTGCCTCAGGCGGTTAGATTGGGGTGTCACAAAAAGGCAGGAAATTGCTCGTTCTTTGGGGGATTTTTACGGGGATTTTCAGCTGTTGCGCACCTTGCTTCTTGGGTGGGGTGGTGGGCAGAGGGGGGCATTTGCTGTTCCGCCTCAGGCGGCAAACTATTTTGGGCTTGTCTTCAGCAATCCATGGGGGGAGTGATATGAGGGGTGCTACCAGACCCATTGAGGACCCCCAAATAGCACAAGATGTATGTCTGTCATTCAGGAGTGCAGCCTTTCCCCTGTGACAGTGCGTGCCCAAGATCCGTGCTTTTTTCTAGGGGGTTGCATGCTCCTAAACATTTTGTGAATCTTTGTACTTTTTTCCCATTTACTGTATTTATTTCCCCCGATTTGAACTATAAAATGGTGATTTTCTTGAATCAAAATGAGAGTACCTCTAAACTGGGAGCTGCCGCCGAGGCCACATAACACCAGTCTTAAAAGACCTACACTGGCCGTCAGTACGTTTCCGAGCACAATTCAAAGTATTGGTGTTGACCTTTAAAGCCCTAAACGGCCTCGGCCCAGTATACCTGAAGGAGGGTCTCTACCCCCATCGTTCAGCCCGGACACTGAGGTCCAGCTCTGAGGGCCTTCTTGTGGTTCCCTCACTACGAGAAGCCAAGTTACAGGGAACCAGGCACAGGGCCTTCTCGGTGGTGGCGCCCGCCCTGTGGAATGCCCCCCCCCCCCGATGTCAAAGAGAACAACTACCAGACTTTTAGAAGACATCCAAAGGCAGCCCTGTTTAGGGAAGCTTTTAATGTTTAATAGGTTATTGTATTTTAATATTCTGTTGGAAGCTGCCCAGAGTGGCTGGTATAAATAATATATTACTATTATTATTATTATTATTATTGAAAAAAAGCACTGCGCGGGGCCATGGGTGCCATGCAGAGTGCACTGAAATTGGTGGGTGCCCGGCTCCTTCATGGGGAATTTTGTGGCTGCTCGGGCACCCGGGGCCCCAGGGAGTTGGCACCTACGCTGTCGCTTCTGAGGAGGAACTCATCATGTGGATTCAGACCCCGGCACTTTCATATTTCAAACCTAAAAGATTCTGCGAGGATCGACTTGGGATAGGAAACTGGGGGGATCAATCTGCCACACGATTCCAGGGACCAGACCCCCCTACATCAATTGGATTTGATTTATTACAGTTCATAGAACCATAGAACTGTAGAGTTGGAACGGACCCTGAGGGCTATCTAGTCCAACCCCCTGGAAATGCAGGAATCTTTTGCCCCACATGGTTCTCGAACTCATGACCCTGAAATTAAAAGTCTCAGGCTCTCCTGACTGAGCTACCAAGTTTTCTACGCTGCTTTTCATTCAGGCAAAGCCCCAAAGCGGCTTACAAACAATAACCAGTAATAATATGATAGAACGTAATAGAGCATCGCAAAAGCAGCACAAATCACATAGAGTAATTAACAAATCGATGGTGGAACAATGGCAATCTATAAAACACCGTTGACAGAGTTTGGCTGTCGAGTGTCCCTCGATTATTATCTGTGAGATGTCATAGAATTGCAGAGTTGGAAGGGACCCTGAAGATAATAATAATAATAATAATAATAATAATAATAATAATAATAATAATTTATTTTTATACCCTGCCCATCTGGCTGGATTTCCCCAGCCACTCTGGGTGGCTCATTTAGTTCAGCTGCCATTCTATGGTTCTGTGAGTTAAGAACCACGTAGAAACCTTTTAAAAATATTTGAAATTAGAGGTAAAAGAGATGAAACTCATCAATTGGATAGGCTTGCCCAACTAAAATGTTTTAAGCAGGTGCAAAAATGAGTACAGGCAGGGAGTTCCAAAGTTTCGTTGCCACCATGCTAAAAGAAGGATTTCTTACAACTGCGGTTATTTGACAAATAGACTGCGGTGGAATCTACACACCTGTTCAAAACATTGTGGAAATGCTTTTTTTCACCACCTGGTGTCACAAATATATATTGCACTTTGCAACACATTCAAAGTGTTTCATTTGCAGTTGTATAGCTGAGTCCTGTATCTCTTTTGACCAGACCATGGGTAGGCAAACTAAGGCTCGGGGGCCGGATCCGGTCCACTCGCCTTCTAAATCCGGCTCCCAGATGGTCTGGCAATCAGCGTGTTTTTACATGAGTAGAATGTGCCCTTTTATTAAAAAGGAATCTCTGGGTTAATTGCGGGGCCTGCCTGGTGTTTTTACATGAGTAGAATGTGTGCTTTCATTTAAAATGGGTTATTTGTGGGGCGTAGGAATTTGTTCATTCCCCCTGCCCAGAAAATATAGTCCGCCGTCCGCCCCAAGGTCTGAGGGACAGTGGACTGGCCTCCTGCTGAAAAAGTTTGCTGACCCCTGGACCAGACAAATACCTGACCCTCAATTAATTTTCGTTATCCTTCCTAACCCCGATAAAATAAAAAACGACGGGAACAAGAAATTCAATTCCTTAGATGCTGGAGCATTAAAAAGGGTTTGAAATCTGCTGCCCAGGAGGAGCATTTGAGAGAGGCAGGTTCCTCCTCCCTAAATGTGTCAGCAAATTGCCACAGGCGATGAATGGACGGCCGTCTCCTCTGCAAGCAACCCTGCTGGGGACACTTCAGAGCGAAAATTGTGCAAAAGGAGGAAGCGGTTGGTGTGTCAATTTCGGGTGAAAGTGATGCATGGGCACAGGCGAGGGGGGGCGGCCTCCTGCCCTTTGCTGCTGAAACCACAATGTTGCTTGAACGAAAAGGGGCAGAGGAATTAGACCGGCCCTGGGTGCAGGAGGCTGCCTGCCTTCTTATTTTTAGGTTTGAAGTTGCAGATTCTGAGCCAACTATAGGTAAGCGGGGGGGGGGGGGGCAAGGTCGTAGCTCGGGGATGAGGCAGAGTGGTGCATGCTCTGGTTATCTCCCGCTTGGACTACTGCAATGCACTCTACGTGGGGCTACCTTTGAAGGTGACCCGGAAACTACAACTAATCCAGAATGTGGCAGCTAGACGGGTGACTGGGAGCATAGCTGTCAACTTTTCCCTTTTCTTCCGAGGAATCCTATTCAGAATAAGGGAATTTCCCTTTAAAAAAGGGAAACGTTGACAGCTATGACTGGGAGCGGCCGCCGAGACCACATAACACCGGTCTTGAAAGACCTACACTGGCTTCCAGTACGTTTCCAAGCCCAATTCAAAGTCTTGGTGCTGACCTTTAAAGCCCTAAACGGCCTCGGCCCAGTAAACCTGAAGGAGCATCTCCACCCCCATCGTTCTGCCTGGACACTGAGGTCCAGCTCCGAGGGCCTTCTGGCGGTTCCCTCGCTGCGAGAAGTCAAGTTACAGGGAACCAGGCAGAGGGCCTTCTCGGTAGTGGCGCCCTCCCTGTGGAACCCCCTCCCACTAGATGTCAAGGAAATAAACAACTATCTGACTTTTAGAAGGCATCTGAAGGCAGCCCTGTTTAGGGAAGCTTTTTTATGTTTGATGCATTGCTGTATTTTAATATTTAGTTGGAAGCCGCCCAGAGTGGCTGGGGAAGCCCAGCCAGATGGGCGGGGTATAAGTAATAAATTATTATTATTATTATTATTATTATTATTATTATTATTATTTATTTCCCGAGTTTGATACTTGACATCGCCAGGCAGGGATGGGAAGATTCACTGTCTGAAACTCCAACACAGCCACTGACGGCCAGTGTAGACAGAGAGACAAATAGTTTGACCTGTTTATATGCTCTGCCTTGGAGGCAGATTCGGGTTCAACCCCTGGCCTTGCCAGGCAGGGCTGGGGATGTCCCCTGCCTGAAATCGCTGGTGATCCACTGCCAGTCCGTGAAGGCTGTACTGATCTAAGTGGAACCATCGGTCAGGGTCGGCAGAATGGAGCTCCCTATTAAGCTGGTTCCTTGTAAACCTCAAACGTTTCTGCGTAAGGCTGACACGCAGAACCCTCGTGCCTGAGGATTTTCTCTCTCTTTCTCTCCCAGTACTTTCCCCAGGAAAACCTGCATTTTTAACCCTGAACCGGAGCAAACGGCAACTGCGTTTTCCGCCGGCTGACAGTTGCTCCAATTCAGCTGTTAAAAAAACAACAGCAGCAAATGGGTTTTCCTGGGGAAAAGAAAAAAGATCAGACACAGAACTTTAAAACATGGAGTTGTGGCTAGAAAGCGCGGCACAACAGGAAGTCTGGATGAGCCCTGTGTGTGTGTGTGTGTGTGTGTGTGCTTTTGTGTCTAATCGCAGGATTTAGGTGGGAAGATTTGGGGCAGGCAAAAGAAAGCCCCTCTTCACGCAGCACATTGATAAGCTGTGGAACTCATTTCTGCAGGAGGCAGTGATGGCCACCAGCCTAGATAGCGTTAGAATAATAATAATAATATTAATTGTTGTGTATTGAGTCAAAGGATTTTATATCTGTATTATTATTGTCTGTATTTGCATTAGGGTAAAGTAACTGCCTTTTGGTTCCAGAGGGTACAGCTACTATTGGTTCATTTAAGCTGCTGTATTTGGATCCTCTGTCTTATTGGTTTCCTCCAAAAGGCAGGACTGTGATTGCCTGATATTGTTCCCTCCAAAATGTATCCTTTCTAGCTAGTTCCCTGTCCCTATAAATGTAGCTCTCCCCTCCTTAGGCCCCAGTCTTGTTGCTTTAATTAAGAAGTGTTACTAGAGAACTGTCTCCAGCATATTATGTCAAGAGAGCTGAAATCACAAACCCCACGTCACAACAACAACAACAACAACAACAACAACAACAACAACAACAGCAATAATAATAAACAACTAAGTTTGTTCTGGGTATAAGATTTCATGTGCATGCACACTTCTTTAGATACTTTTATTCACATGTAGTTTTGTGCACGCACACAAAAGCTTATAGCTACTGGACAATTATTCTTATTTTTTGACTGCCTCAGACCAACACGGCTACCTACCTGAATCTATAATGATGGTGATGATGATATTTATACCCCGCCCATCTGGCTGGGTTTCCCCAGCCACTCTGGGCAGCTCCCAACAGAATATTAAACAGAATAAAACTTCAAACATTAAAAACTTCCCTACACAGGGCTGCCTTCAGATGTCTTCTAAAAGTCAGAGAGTTGTTTATTTCCTTGACAATCTGGTGGGAGGGCGTTCCACAGGGCAGGCGCCACCACTGAGAATGCCCAATTCATGCAGGAGATGAGAGCTTTTCCTGCTTCGGCAGTCCTTAGGATATAGTGCCTCCTCCTAAAAGCCTTTGCCTTCTGCTCTATCCTTTGTGCAAGTCTTTAGCGCCTGCATACGTACAACTGCTTTCTTCCTGCTGTTGGTGCCAGAGCAAAGAGATAAGATGCATGAGGTTGAGCAAAGGGTGCCAAAAGCCATGTGAGTCTAGCCTGGCTGCAGGTCGGCCAGCGGACTAGCACAACCAGTGCCGTTTCAAAATGCCAACCTCTCTGCAAAAGACAACTTCCCCGACCTCTTTGCATCTTCCAGCTTAAAAAAGAGAATTAAGGCAAGCCAGAGGCCTGTGGTGGAGATGATGTCTGGCTTTTCTTGCCCATTTGAACTTCTCATTTGGGTTGTGGTTAGCTGCTATCGGATGGTCTCGCTGCGGATGGTTTTGGTGGGTGGGGAGGGCGGGAGATGTTGGAGCAAGGAACAGAAATGTGTAAAAATGTGCAAGGCAGTAAAAGAACGGGCTTTCCTGGAAAGCCACTTCTGCCCTTCGGAAGAGGTGGGCTTCACGGCCCCTCCACCCCCTGGCCAGCCAATTGGTCGGCTCAGGGGGCATGGCCTGCCCCACTTGGCAAATTGGCACCAGCCACTTGGTTTACGCCTCCCTCGTAGCAAATCATCACAACTTTCTGGGTATTGGCGGTTAGGCATTGGTATTGCTCTGTCGATGGAAAAGGGAAGGTAGCGCCATCACCTGCCCCACATATTGAAGGGTAGTCCGCTAAAGGATTCCAGGGGGCGTGCTCCTGTCCGAAGCCTAGGGAGGTGAGGGCCTAAGGCACACCCTGAGCGGTGACCCCGGGGTAGTTCCTAGTTGATGTGCATCAGCAGGACTCCCCCTACTGGTGGTTAACCCTTCCTGGACTTCAAGCGGACAGGCTGAAGTCGGATATAGTTGGTTAGGACCAATGCCTTAGCCAATACCGCTCATCACCTGTAACCAATAAAGTTGTGGCCTTTTTTAGCCCATTAACCTTAATAATTGTGTCATGCATCATAATTTCCATGGGGGATGTAGGGACTCGGCATGCAAACCCATGTGCCTTGCATGCTGCTGGGCTCCGTCGTTTGCTGGAAGTGGTACGGATCGCTTTTCTTTTGGAGTTCTGTTCCTTCAGGGTGACGCGGGTGGCGCTGTGGGTAAAACCACAGTGTCTAGGACTTGCCGATCGTATGGTCGGCGGTTCGAATCTCCACGACGGGGTGAGCTCCCGTCTTTCGGTCCCAGCTCCTGCCCACCTAGCAGTTCGAAAGCACCCTTAAAGTGCAAGTAGATAAATAGGTACCGCTTTATAGCGGGAAGGTAAACGGCGTTCCGTGTGCTGCGCTGGTGCAGGCTCACCAGAGCAGCGTTGTCACACTGGCCATGTGACCCGGAAGTGTCTGCGGACGGCGCCGGCTCCCGGCCTCTAGAGTGAGATGAGCGCACAACCCTAGAGTCTGTCAAGACTGGCCCGTACGGGCAGGGGTACCTTTACCTTTTTACCTTTCCTTCAGGGTAGCACCAGTGTCGCCATAAAGAGACAGAAGAAGCACCCTGGGACTTTATGGTCAAGGGTTAGAGTAAGAACCCCAGTAAATAATGTTGGTGGTGATGTTGGGGACTTTTTGTGTTGATTAAGTGGACCTCTGGCCACCCAGCTATAGTTTTTTTCTAGAGGGCCCGTAGGGAACACTAAAGGTTTCAGCCTAGGAAACGATTTGAGTTTTAGATGCGTCAGTAGGGCATGTGGGCCAGCGCCAGGATTTGCACTGAGTTCAGAGCTCAAAAAAGCACTCCCTTCTGAGATCCACATGCTAGGGATAGGTCCCTGCCCCAATGAGCTTCCAATCTGAAACTGCAAGCTCCTTTGGGACGAAGGGCGGGATAGAAATGTAATGATGAAACGAAGTAAATTTGACACAAGAGGAGGCGGCAGACAGGGGAAGGAGACAGAGGCAGTGAGTAAACTAGAAGAATATGCACACACACACACACACCTGCAGTTACGTGTACTTAGGCGTACTTGCAGTGTTTTTGGGGTTTGTATTTTAATATTACTAAATGACATCCTTTTTGCATGACCTGTAATTGTAAGAATGTGCAGGCTTTTGAATGCTGCTTCAGTCAATTCAGTCAACGTATTCTGGCATTTAATTACTTTTTAACAAATACAGTGCATATGGATTTAGCTTTCTGCATTTGATCTGTGTTGCAAGCCTCTTCAAGTCCCGGCCTGGGGAAAAGGCGGGATATAAATAAATGGATGGGGTTGTGAATGCATCACTCTGTAGCAGGAGCAGCTCAGATGCAGGTGCAGCACAAATTTGATCTCTAGCGCGTGCCCCCCCCCTTGCCTGTTTATCGCCCGGACTTTATCTCCCTGTGCGTCACACGGGTGCCATCTGCTGGCAAGCGAAAGTTAAACCAGGAGATGCGTTTCCCAATTGCAGCAGGTCTGACTGCCTTTTATTTTTACGGTGACCAGCCTCCGCTGAAATAAACATGTAGAGAATTGTAGTGTTGGAAGGGACTATGAGGATCAACTAGTGCAGGCATAGGCAGGCTCGGCCCTCCAGATGTTTTGGGACTACAACTCCCATCATCCCTAGCTAACAGGACCAGTGGTCGGGGATGATGGGAATTGTCCCAAAACACCTGGAGGGCTGAGTTTGCACCCAATGTGAGGCTCAGTATGATGATGATGATGATGATGATAATATTATTTATACCCCGCTCTCCCCAGCCAAGACAGGGCAGCTAACACCAAATATAAAAACAATTGATTGAAATACAGCTAAAAATACAACATTAAAATACAACATTAAAATATTAAAATGCAGCCTCATTTCAGCGGAAACTCAATCAAAAACTTTTTTTGGGACAATGTAAATTGACTGTTAATTGGGAAATGTATTAATTTGTGTGTTTTTTTAATATCTATCTATCTATCTATCTATCTATATGAATGAAATGATTTTTATTTTACAAGTGTACATTACCAAATACATATCCATATTTAGAGATTTCTCCGTATCTCTAAGACTTCCCACCTTCCCCTCCATGGGTCCTGTTATCAACCTTTTCCACTGTATATTATTTCATCATCCAAGTTTTATGTCTCTCCAATTTGTCCATAGTAGTAATTTCTACATTACAAGTGTTATTGCAATCCTGCTAATGTTTTCATCTGCCTGCAGTGGTCTCTCAAGTAAATTGTAATTAAAGTTTTGGTCTTCTTGGTCCCTGAGCTTGCCGGCCATTTCGGCATAGTCCAACGGCTTGATTTGCCATATTCCTCTCTGCTAGGGACTTTGTCTTCTTTCCATCTCTGGGCCAGTAATATTCGTGAACTTATCAATATTTTTATTAAGGAATCTTTTGCCCAGCATGGGGCTCAAACACCTGACCCTCTCTCTGCCTTGCCCACAGATCCTAGCTGCCACGAGGACAACCGAGGGCTCGATCCAAGCCCAGGAGCTTACGGCATGGATAATCTGACCTCCTCCGCCGGCGGCAAGGACTCGTGCACCTACCACGAGGAGTTCAAGCAGATCCTGCTGCCCGTGGTCTACTCGGTGGTCTTCGTCCTGGGGCTGCCCTTGAACTTCATCGTCATCGCCCAGATCTGGCTGTCGCGCAAGTCTCTGACGCGGACCACCATCTACATGCTGAACCTGGCGGTGGCTGACCTCCTCTATGTCTGCTCCCTGCCTCTCCTCATCTACAACTACTCCCAGAAGGACTACTGGCCTTTCGGAGACTTCACCTGCCGGTTTGTGCGCTTCCAGTTCTACACCAACCTGCACGGCAGCATCCTCTTCCTCACCTGCATCAGCATCCAGCGCTACCTGGGCATCTGCCACCCGCTCTCCACCTGGCACAAAAAGAGGGGCAAAGGCTTCACCTGGATGGTCTGTGGGGTCGTGTGGTTCCTGGTGGTTGCCCAGTGCCTGCCCACCTTCGTCTTTGCCGCCACCGGGATCCAGAGGAACCGGACTGTCTGCTACGACCTGAGCCCGCCGGACCGCTCTGCCAGCTACTTCCCTTACGGGATCACCTTGACGGTCACGGGTTTCCTGATCCCCTTTGTCTCGATCTTGGGCTGCTACTGCTGCATGACTAAGATCTTGTGCCAGAAGGACGAGATGATCGGTCTGGCCGTGCGCAAAAAGAAGGACAAGGCCATACGGATGATCGTCATCGTGGTCCTCGTCTTCGCCATCAGCTTCTTCCCCTTCCACCTCACCAAGACGCTCTACCTGATCATCCGCTCCATCCCCGAAGTGCCCTGCCTCACCCGGCAAGCCTTCGCCATCGTCTACAAGTGCACCCGGCCGTTCGCCAGCATGAACAGCGTCCTCGACCCCATCCTCTTCTACTTCACCCAGCGCAAGTTTCGCGAGAGCACCCGCCACTTGCTGGATAAAGTCAGCTCCAAGTGGAAGCACGACTCGTGAGGAAGCGTCCGTGATCCTGTGCCAAGGGAGGGTTGGCGATGCCCCGTCTGCATGGCACCGGGCACCAGAGGGAGAGCTCGGCCTAGCGCGGCTTCAGAGGCCTAACTCTGGTTGCCATGCCAACCCTATTGGAAGGCCTTGGGAGAATGTCACTGTGTGAACAATGGACCGCTGGGATGCTCTGCCTCTCTTCCTTGCCTTAGGCCTGCCAGGATTCGCTCCTGCTGGTTTGGGAGATATCTGCTGCCCGTGGCCGGCGCCAATGGTCCTTCGTACCGCCATGCACCCAGAATTGAGTGGCGCAAGAACAGGAGAAATGCGACTGGCGTAAAGTCAGGGACATCGAAGCCACCTTCTCCCAAGTCACTCTGCCAGTCCACCTGGCGCAGTCGTGTCTATCTGGACTGGCAGCAGATCCCCAGGGGTTTTGGCTGGAGCTGTACCTGGAAATCATAGAACTGCAGAACTGGATGGGAACCCCAAAGGTCCTCTAGTCCAACCCCCTACAATGCAGGAACAAATGAGATGCCATTGGACACTGAACTTGAGACCTTCTGCATGCTGAGAAGATGTTCTGCCGCTGGGCTACGTCAGCTGAAGGAGAGAGGATCCTGAGAGAGGATCTCTTTAGTGAGATATTCCAGATGGACTGAATTGGCTCTGGGTGACCGGGAGTGTGGGGGGGGGGTCATCGCTTAATTGTTTAAAGCCCTTGGGGGTCACCCAGGCCTTGTTCAAGAAACAGTATTATTACCTTTTCACTGAGAAAGGAGTCCTAGTCTTTCAGATCCCTTCTGAAATCAGGGGGTTCCAAGCATGAGCTGTGAACAGATCCTTCTACGACAGATCTCCAACCGGAGAACGGATATCAGCTAACAAATGCAACCCCCCCAAGTTGCTGCGATGAACTGAGAAATGGGGCGTTGTCCCGTCCGGCGAGTCCTCCATCGCCACGTTTCTCTGAAGGGACCCCGTTGAAAAACCACCAGTGTTGATTGATTTGTTGTCATTTCTTTTAGAAGATGTAATAAATTTCAGGCTTGGAAGTTCAGCTTAATATGTACCAGCTCCTGTCTGAGCAACTTTTGTGTGGGAACCTCCTTGTGAGCTTTACGAGAGAGTTGCGCTGCGGAATCGGCCTTCGGAAGAATGCCGGCTTTCTCTTTTCCTTGCTTACCCATAAATCAGGCAAGTTCCTAGCCCTCATGAAATCCACGGTGCCTCTGAATACCAGGTGCTGGGAATCACTAGCGGGGAGAGTGTTACTGAGCTCAGGTCTTGCTTGTGGGTTACTCATAAGCGTCTGGTCGGTCCCTGTGAGACCAGGCTGCTGGAGTCAACACAGTAGGAAGCGTGGTGTAGTGGTTAGAGAGACAATAATAACTGGGGGGGGGGGCCTTTCAAGGAAAAGTAGGATAAAAATGTAGGCATTTCTGCACGTGCATCTTTCCATTCAGGCACGTCAGAGCCATCGTTGCCGTTTAAAGACATATTTCAGCCAAGCAAAAGGTCAGCTAGGCGCACAACCTGAGGGAGCCGTCCTGGCAGCCACAAAGAGGTGCCTAAGGCAGGGGGCAAATCTGAGATTCTCCACCCCCAGCCTGTTTGTTTTCCCCCATTGCCCTGGCTCAGTTTACCTGTCTGCTCTTTTGCACGCTGGTTTCACGCTGCGGGTTAAACCACAGAGCCTAGGACTTGCCGATCAGAAGGTTGGTGGTTCGAATTCCCGCAACAGAGTGTGCTCCCGTTGCTCGGTCCCTGCTCCTGCCAACCTAGCAGTTCAAAAGCACATCAAAGTGCAAGTAGATAAATAGGTACCACTCCGGCGGGAAGGTAAACAGCGTTTCCGTGCGCTGCTCTGGTTCGACAGAAGCGGCTTAGTCATGCTGGCCACATGACCCGGATGCTGTACGCCGGCTCCCTCGGCCAATAAAGCGAGATGAGCACCGCAACCCAAGAGTCGGTCATGACTGGACCTAATGGTCAGGGGTCCCTTTACCTTCACCTTTACCTGTGCCAGGGGGACTCCTTGCAAGATCCAGCCAGTCTTAAGGACCGATGTGGTTTTTTCTCCCTGGCAAACCTGCATCTGTTTTCCAAACCCAGCAGCACCAGGAAGGGTGCCATTCATGGCAGCCCCGTGGTAGCCAGTGCGGTGTGGTGCTTGAAGTGTTAGACTAGGACCTGAGAGACCAGGGTTCGAATCCCGGGGGGAACCATATACACCACCTTGAGCTCCTTGGAGAAAAAGGTGGGATATGCAGTAAATGGAAATAATAAACAAACAAGCAAGCAAGCAACCCACCGGAGCCAATCTTCCCATATGTATTTTTCTCTGCCCTTTGCTTTCAACTACTATTTCATTCCTTGTCCAAATGCATGTGGAACAAGTGTTACCTGCAACAAAATGTTGCAGCGCATCTCCCCTGCCCCCCCCGCAGGAAGTGTTTTTTTATTGATTTTCCAAAAAAATTTAACAAACATACATCTTAATTGTACTTAATCCAATCTTAGTAACATTATTAAGTGACTTCCTCAAATCCCCCTGGCTGAATTTCGGTGTATATCATTGTAACAGTTTTCCAAAATCAATTTTCTCATAAAATTAACTTAGTCACTTAACATCTTTCTTTCTTTTCATTTTAACTTTAAACATGCTATTCTCTAACATTACATATTTAAATCCTAAGCCTATCTGGTATTTGCAATTTTTTCCAATTAAGTTATCTTAACATATTTAACTAAATAGTCTTTGAATTTCATCCATTCCTCCTGGTACTCCTCCTCCTTCTGGTCGCGGACTCTTCCAGTCAGGTCGGCTAGCTCCGAAAAGTCCATCATCTTCATCTGCCATTCCTCCACTGTTGGGACTTCTTGTGTTTTCCACTTCTTAGCTAACAAAATTCTAGCTGCAGTTGTGGCATACAAAAACAGTCTAACATCTTTCTTGGGCAATTCCAAACCTGTTATTCCAAGAAGAAAGTCCTCTGGTTTCTTAATAAATGTATATTTCAACATTTTTTTCAATTCATTATAAATCTTCTCCCAGAAGTCTTTCACCTTGGGGCAGGTCCACCACATATGATAAAAAGTACCTTCTTTTTCTTTACATTTCCAACATAAATTATCACTATTATGAGATATCTTTGCCAATTTTACAGGAGTTAAGTACCACCCAGCAGGAAGTGTTGCAGCTTCTGCTAGGTAATTCAGTCCCTCCTCCTGAGGAACTCCAGGTTGTGGGGGCATGTTTTTCATCCCAATAGCCACAAATCCTTCTGAGCAACCTTACAGGATCCACATTCCAGGAATAGGTGGAGCCGGAAGCAAAATGGGGTGCGGGGCAAGATAACCTATATGATTTTTACCTCTTATATTCCAGACTTAATTCTCCACACACACAAAACATCCATCTCCCAGGCAAGCAAGAATTCATCAGAGTTGGAGGACGCATCTGAAAATCAGGCAGAGACATTAATGGGAGAAGCAAAGCAGGGATTGGGCTGGGTGCGGCTGGGGAGGGGGGTGGCCTAAGGAGAGTCCCCAGGGCCAGGTGAAGAGGGCTGGAGGGCCACATTCAACCCCAGGGCCTGCAAGGAGTGAGAAAGCAACAAATCGCACTATGCAAGTAGGAGTTAACTTCTTATTAGCAAGAACACAATCTGCACAGACTGAGTGGAGTGTCAGGCCTAATGGGCACAGCAGCACATCCCCGATAGGCCTGGGTGACCTACGGATCAGTTGCCAAGGTTGAAAGTCCCCTCCACCCCACAGCCATCCAAGTCCTCTTGAAGCAATCGGAGACTGCGCCTACGTGTAGCCAACCTCTCCTCCGCTCTCTGCATGCCTCTTCTAGTACTGGGAGACCAGGATGGAAGGGGAGTGTGTTGCAGCAGGAGGGAGACACGTAGGGCTCTTCACCAGTGGGACTCATCTCTGCCTCTTGGCCTGCTTCCACTTCTGGTTCTGCACTTCTCTCTAGCACAGAATCTCCCCGCTCACGAAGCCCTGTTCCCTTTCCATCTTCCGACACCTCCTCCTCCCAGTCCTTTCCCTTTCTGTACCTACTGAGCTTGTTCAAGGCTCGCTGGGCCCATGGCTGGTGTTGTGATTTTTCATTTCAGAAATGCAGATCTTGGGGGGGGGGGGGCTGCCCTCTGCCTGTCGACACCTCCCTCTCGCTTTTCACCCCGCAAGTTTCAGAGTAAGCGACGCCTTGCTTTGCAAACGGTCTCTGTACCCATGTAGGTGAATTTGAATGCTGCAAAATATTACGCCTCCCTTTGCAAGATGTTCCCAGTATTTACTTTTTCCTTTCAAGCTTCATCTCTATAAATAACTAGCTGTCTTGCTTCAATTTTCCCCCTCCTGTGTGTCCTTGCTGTTTGCTGTTGTGGGTTGAGGATTTGTGAATGCCTTTGAGAATGTCTTTGTAAGCTCCTTGGGGCAGGGAACGGTGTTTGTATAACTTCCTATGGTCCTCTCTAAATAAAAAGAGTTCTCCTGCTTGCATCTCTCACATGTTGCCCCTTTGTCCAGCTTTGTTATGTTCACAAACGTTCAAGCAAATTGTACAGTGTCTGCGGTGGTGGTGGGGCACTTCTATATTCAATAGCTTTTTGTGCGGAACAATTTGAACCTCTGGGGTGTCTAATAATAATAGTAAATTTTATTTATACTGGGCTCAGGGTGGCTAACAACCAATAAAAAAATCAAGTTGATTGAAATACAACTTAAAAACAAGATTAAAATACAACATTAAAACATTAAAATGCAGCCTCATCACAGGAGGAAAAAGGAAAAAAGAAAGAGGGGGATGGAATCAAACTAACTCCAAGCCAAATGCCAGGTGGAACAACTCTGTCTTGCAGGCCCTGAGGAAAGAAATCAGATCCTGCAGGGCCCTGGTCTCATGAGGCAGAGCGTTCCACCAGGCCGGAGCCAGAGTTGAAAAGGCCCTGGCTCTGGTTGAGGCTAATCTGACTTCCTTAGGGACCTCTAGGGTGTTGCTATTTATGGACCTTAAGGTCCTCTGTGGGGCATACCGGGAGAGGCAGTCCCGTAGGTACGAGGGTCCTAGGCCGTGAAGGGCTTTAAAGGTCAAAACCAGCACCTTGAACCTGACCCTGTACTCCACCAGGAGCCAGTGCAGCTTGAAAAGCACTGGGTGAATATGCTCCCATGGCAGAGACCCCATGAGGAGCCTTGCTGCAGCATTCTGCACCTGCTGGAGTTTCTGGGACAGCTTCAAGGGCAGCCCCGCATAGAGCGAATTACAGTAGTCAAGCCTGGAGGTGACCGTTGCATGGATCACTGTGGCCAGGTCGGGGCAGGAAAGGTAAGGGACCAACTGCTTGATAAAGGCAGTTTGCAGCTAGAGGAAGAGAACAGCACATTGGAGCATCTGCGTGGTTGTGGTTGCACATGGGAAACCCAGGCTCAAATAAATTACCCAGGTCCTTAGGCATTATCAAATCCATCATTTGTGTTTCAGACGAACCTACCTCACAGGGTTGTTGTACGGAGTGGTTCTCGGAAGTCTACTTTTGAGGAGAGGGCGACCTGCTAACGTCCCATTTCCCTTCTACTCCTCAGACCCCACCTGACCCCTAACTTCCTTTGCCTTTCTCCTGGGGTGTGTGTGGTGGCTATGAGTCAGCTCACACGCCCTCCATCCTTTCTGTGATAAGAGATGTCCCCTCCAACATTTCTCTGATGAAAATAAGGTAAAGGGACCCCTGGCCGTTAGGTTGTCGCAGACGACTCTGGGGATGTGGCGCTCATCTCGCTTTATTGGCCGAGGGAGCCGGCTTACAGCTTTCGGGTCATGTGGCCAGCATGACTAAGCCGCTTCTGGCAAGCCAGAGCAGCGCACAGAAATGCCGTTTACCTCCCTGCCTTCTTGCACTTGAGGTGCTTTTGAACTGCTAGGTTGGCAGGAGCAGGGACTGAGCAACGGGAGCTCACCCCATCGCAGGGATTCGAACCACCAACCTTCTGATCAGCAAGTCCTAGGCTCTGTGGTTTAACTCACAGCGCCACCCGCGTCCCCTTCTGTGATAACATTTCTCTGATGAAAATAGGGACGTCCTATTTCGGAAAACGGGTAAAAGCCTCAGAGA
The DNA here is from genome assembly GCF_951804945.1 of Podarcis cretensis. Taxonomy (NCBI): domain Eukaryota; kingdom Metazoa; phylum Chordata; class Lepidosauria; order Squamata; family Lacertidae; genus Podarcis; species Podarcis cretensis. The sequence goes on along the minus strand of NC_137173.1, from coordinate 7,634,779 downwards.
AGCTGCTAGGAGTTGTTGTCGTCCGTCCCCACCGATGTATTTCTTATCCATTAAAAAATTGGTGTGGCTGAAAGTGTGGACCAGGGGAACCGCTGTTTTGCTCTCCCAAAAAAGAGACCTTGGAGCATTTTACGGGAGATGCTGTTATAGTGTAACCAGCGAATGCCACCAGCAGAGAACATCGGTTCAGATCAGAGATGGGGAGCAGAGCTTCTAATCAGTAACTCATTGACAGCAGGCAAGAGTCTTGGGTGTTTCTGGAATGCCTTGATGGCTCATTCCTGACAAACCTTTGCAGGGGACCTGCCAGAACCATGCGGAAGTGGTAGCCAGCCCCGCAGAAGCCCCAGGCCACAGAGATGTCGCCCTCCCAGTCATGGGTATATTACAGGGCAGCGATGGGGATTCATTGATTCATAGAACTGTAAGGGACCCTGGCGGTCATCTAGCCCAACCCCCTGCAATGCAACTCAGGACTCGAACCCACAACCCAGAGATTTAAGAGTCTTGTGTTCTACCAACTGAGCTACCCCAGGCAGGCAGCCTGTGTTCTTACAGACGCTGACTGACTCCCGACTCCCATCAGCAGCCAAACATGGCCCAACATAGCTTACAGCCTTTAATCTGGTGCAGGAAGTACAATAGAGGGAGGAGAACGTGATACAAAGGAGAACGATATAGATTTATTTCAGATAAGTGAATTCATTGGAGCTGCCTTCGCAAACCTGGAGCCCTCCAGGTATTGAGCGATGAGAGGCAGTATGGTGTAGCGGTCAGAGCGCCAGACAAGGATCTGGGAGAGAGCAGGGTTCAAATCCCCATTTGTCTGTGGCAACGCTCCCCCTGGGCAAACCTCTGCCTCTTAGCCTATTCTACCTCACAGGGATGTTGCAGAGATTAAATGAGGAGGGGGACAAGGACCATGTATGCCGACTTTGAGCTCCTTCGAGAGAGAAAAAGAGGGGATATAAATGCAATAAATGCCTTACTTGAGACTGCAACTCCCATCATGGCGTCTGGGGGGGCAACATGGGGTTGCTCTGAGACGAGGCGACATGCGCACTATACACATTTAAGACACATTTCACACACCCCCATCCAAAGAATTTTGGGTATTGTAGTTTGAGAAGGGGCTTCTGGGAACTGTAGTTCTGCAAGGTGTACAGCTCCCAGAATTCTTTGAGGGAAAGAATGTGCTTTGAGGGTGCTTCAAAAGTGGCATGTGCTTGCAGAAAATGCACCCACCTGTTTAACTGTTTGGTCTGCCTTCGACACAGAGCTCGCTCCTGTGGGTGCAAAAGTGTTTTTTAATGAGCAACAGTGCTCTAATTTTATTTAATTTAAAAAAATACCCATACAACAGGCAGAAACCAACAGGTGAAGCTTTTCCAGAATGCACCTCTACAACCATACCTTCTCATTCATGCTTGATGAAAAGTCCATTTTTATTTGACTTGCAGCCTTGCGGACCACTTGAAAGCTAATGTTTGAAAGTGTGTCTTCAATGAAAGATACCTATGCTAAGCAGGGATGCCTTAGAGCAGTCATTGCATTCAAATAGGGTTGCCATGTGTCCCCCCCCCCCCGAACATGTCCTCTTTTTCAGGGGTAAATTTTGAGACCAATTGCATCTATTTGCTTTGAACGGCCATCCTCGCGTCCTCAGTTCCGCTCTTCAAAATACAGCAAGCCCAAAAAGAGAACCGATTTCTTTAAAAACAGTAAAATTAATAAACCGTATTTCTTAAAAGTACACCTAGTGCTCTCATTTGCTCCTTCCCAAAACACCGGCTGAAAGTTTGCATTTAGATCTGGATTCAAACTCTGGTTCGGCCAAAGGATTCCCTAACACGCCAAAACGTTTATTTCACTCTCAATTCCTGTCTGTGAAATGGGTCTATTTATATCCTACCCCAGAAAGGCAGGGAAGATAGCAAACATGTATATATATATACATAGGTATATGCACAAAAGTGAAGACAGCTGCACAGTTGCTAGCATTTAATCGGTAGATGGTGCCCAAATCGCTTCCAGAGGAAACGGGCTTTCCCAGGCCTTGCGAGTTAAAAGCAACAACACTATTAAAATATTTGGCTGCAATCCTAGCCCATTAAAGTCAATGGGAATTTTGGAAACAACTTCAGCGGAGGGAGCAAAGATCACACCCTTTCCATTCCTGACTTGCTACCTCAAAAACGGAGGGAGCTTTGGAAAGGAAGAGCTCTGATTTGGCCCAGATCGGAAAGCCACATCCTCTAAACAGAGAAATGGGAACTGACAAAACTCAAAGGCATAACCCAGCTGGAGATTCGCTTTTGGGGCAACTCGGTGCAGGAGATGCTCCCGCTGGGGTGCACCGCCAGCACAGCCAAACTGAAATCCACGGACCCACCGATGGCTTTTTGTCACGGCTATTGCTACAGAGGAGCTCCCTGTGCAGGAGCAGTCTACCTCTGAGTATCAGTTTGCTGGGGAGCAATCGTAAAGGGAGCAATCGCTTCCAGGCTTTCTTCCTTGAAGCGTCTGGCGGGACACTGTGGGAAGCCAGATGCTGGCTTAGATAAGTCCTGGGGTCGGATCCAGCAAGCAGTTTTTAGGATCCCCCTGCGCTTAGCAAGCTGCTTTCAAGGGCGCTTGTTTGCAGAACCGACTCTCGCAGCGCAACGCTTTGGCACAACCCAATCCTATGCCCCTAGGAACAAGCCTTGCATAGGATGGCGGTTGCGAGGCCTGCTCCAAGGAGGTTTCAGGGTCTCGCGGCTGCAAGACCTGGAAGTCGAAATATAATATCCCTTCCGAAGAGACAAAGGGGGGTGACTCCTCGTTTCCTCCTCCTCCTCCTCTTCTCTCTCCCTTTTTAATTGCACAAGAAATGTTCCCAGAGACTTTGCTTTGCAAAAGACCATCCCCCTTTTCTTCTTCCTTTTTTTAAAAAAAGAAAGAAAAGAAACCACGCCTCTTGAGGGGGAAAGTTTATGTGAAATGCTAAAAAAAAAAGGCAGAGGGGAAAAAAAAGAACCACGCAAAAATAAACACAACAAACAAACGGCTGGAGAGAGTAAGACGGGATGCCGTTTGCAACGCCGCCGGGGGCTCCTGCAAGCATTTTTTAAAATTGCTTTTTGTAAATTATTTTATTTTTTTAAAAAAATGCACGATGGCGAGAAGGGCCCCCCGACCCGCACCCCCGACCCCGGACAATTCCTGCGCATAATTGGAAGGGCGCTTCTTCGTCTTCTTTGCACTGAGATGCGGCGGGGGGCTCTCCCTTTGAATCCGACGGGCCGGCCGGATTCCTGGGCCTGAAAGTTTGGCGTCGCAACCATCACCCTCGGCTTTCCTTCCGCTTCTCCAGCCACCGGGATCTTCTTTCTTCTTCTGGGAAGGAAAAGAACCAGAAGTCCGGATCGCGGGTGGTGGGGAAACGGCGGTGGGACCTCCTCCGGGAGCCTGGATCGAGCAAAAGGAAAAAAGCGAATCTGCAAGGCTGCGATCTCCCTTCCTCCCCTTTTTTTTGCATTGTTGCAAAATCCAGCGCGAGCTGCTGCTGCTGCTGCTGCAGCCGTCCACCCGCCCCGCTTAAAACTGAACTGCAAAACTGTGCGAACTTGCCTGGAAGTTTGACTGCTGCAAGATCTGCCTCGTTCTCTCTCTGCCGCTTCCACCCCCCCCCCAAAAAAAAGGCCGCCCCCACTTTCTTTGCACGGCGGAAAGGAAGCGCGGATGGGCGCCGGCGCGGTGCCCCGGACGGTTTAGAGAGAGGGGGAGCCAGGAAGGGGGCGATTCCGGGGGTAGCTTTTGGAAAGCTGGGCGCGTAAAAACAATGGCGGAGGGGGAGGCCGGGAGGAGAAACCCCCTTTCCCGGAGCGCCTCGTGCAAGCGCCTCGAGAGGTGGATCGGGCCCGAGGAGCGGGCCGGAGGAGGCGGCGGCGGCATCGGCGGCCCCCGGGGGGAGCGGGAGGCGGCGGCGCGCCCGGGCGCCCAGCCGTGCCAGGGTCAGCCTCCAAGCGCCAGGGCGCAGCAGCAGCCGCCGCCGCCGTCGCCAGCACAGCCCATCGGACGGCGATCGCCCAGCCGAGCTGCTTCCTTCAGCGTCTCCCGCAGCGTCGCCAAGCTCTCGTCTTCCTCGCCTTCTCCCGGGCCGGATCCTGCTCCTCCGACGCCGCTACCGGGCGGCCGAGCCCTGCGGAGCCTGTCGCCGTCGGTGCGCCAACTTTCGCGGCGTTTCTGCGCGCCCCAGAGCCAGCCGGGCGCGGGGAGAGGAGGCTCCTCCACCTGCGCCGGGGCCAGGGAAGAGCAGGCGGCTCGGCCCGCCGATGAGACGCCGGCAGCCGCCGCAGCCGCCGAGCAGCCTCCTCCTCCGCCTCCTCCTCGGGGGAAAGGACTGAGCGAGCCCCCCAAAGGCGGAGACGCGGCGCTCGACTGGCCCAGCGTGACCGAGATGCGCAAACTTTTCGGAGACGGCTTTCGACGGCAACAGCAGGGAGGCCCCCGAGGCGAGGCCGTCGAGGAAGGCGCGGCACCGCGCGCCCCCCAAGACCAAGCCGGGGAGCTGGGGCACCTGCCGGGAAGCATGGACGGCGCCCCCCGCCTCCTGCCCGATGGGGCGGCGCCCGGGCGCAGGGAGGAAGAGAGGCCCCGCGTCGCGGAGCAGCGCCGGGAGGCCCCCCCGACGCCTCCCCCGCGCAGCTGCATCCCCTTTCGGACCCACCGCCTGCCCGCCGGGGGCGCCCCCCGGATCGAGGCGGAGAAGTTGCCGCAGCCGCCGCCGCCGCAACTTCGGGAGAGTTTACATTCCTGGCATAGTTGGACGCTGCTGCCAGCTGCCTCCTCGTCCTCTTCTTCTTCCTCCTCCTCCTCTCCAGCCGTCCTTCTCCTGGGCGAAGGTGGAAGCAGCAACTTCAGGCCAGGGGAGATTTCCAGCAGCGAGGAGGAGCTGATGGGCAGGCCCAAGGGGGCCCCCCAGCCAGCTGCCTGCTCCCCCGCTGGCGGCAATGGCTGGCACGGATCTCCCCATGAGAGGTCTTCGGGGAGCGAGGAGGAGGACCGCCTAGCCGCCCCCAGGAAGCGCTCCCTACGGAAGAAAAAGATGGACCCCTTGCCTCAAGAACAGGCCTCTGACAGCGATGGGCTGGTGGCGGGGATGGAGTGGTACCTCAAGGCCCAGGAGGACCTGGCGCAGACTCTCTCCCTGCCCTCTGACGAAAGGACTAGGCCGTCTCCCGAGGTCAAGGCCTCAGCCACCGCCAGCTTGCTGGGCGAGGCCAAAGCTGCAGGCGAGGGCCCCATCTTGGGTCGAGGCCCGCTGGAAGGCGGCAACAGCTCCCTGCTCGGCACCCACGGGCTCCTCTCCTCAGCACCCACTCTCCCACTCGTCTCCCGAGTCTCCAAAGTGAACATTCCCCCTTTCTCCCCGAGCCCTTGCGGGTCGCGAAGCAGCAGCAGGTATTCCAGCACCGAGACGCTGAAAGAGGAGGACCACTTTGGGGTCTCCTGGCCTGGCCAAGGCAGGGGCTCGCAAGGGGGTCCGGGCCTGTTCCGCTCCCCAAGCTTCAACCAAAGCGACAGCCTCGCTCGGCTGCAGGCTCAGGTCCGCGCCCGCCCCAAGTTCCCCTTGGGGATCGTCCGAGCCAAGCAGGACTTCCCTCCGTATGAGAACCTGCGAGGCGTCGGCCTAGAGTCAGCGGAGAAGTCCAGGAACAGGAAGTCCATGTCGAACCCGGATATTGCGACCGAGACGCTGGCGCTGCTCAGCTTCCTGAAGTCGGACCTCTCGGATCTGAAGGCCAGCAGGAAGGACGGCAGAGCCAGCCAACTCGAGGAGGAGGAGGAAGAGGCCTTTGGTGGCGGCAGGTGCAGAAGTTACCAGTATGGCCTGGCTGGACAGCAGCTGGTAGATAGAACCCAAAGCGAGGCTCAGCCATCAAACCGGTGGGCACCGGGCGGCAGCCGGCCGACCCTGAAAGACCTCACGGCAACCCTGAGGCGGGCCAAGTCTTTCACCTATTCGGACAAACCTGTTCCGCGCAGGCTCTTCCACCAGAGCGCGATGAAGCAGAGCTCCTCTGAGCTCCTCCTCACCAACGCCAGCGACCAAGATGCTGTTTGCGGCCGTGGAATTGGCCGAGGTGGCGAGGACGGCGAGTTGCCTGTCGTCATTCAAGACCAGTACATCCAAGAAGCCAGGCAGGTCTTCGAGAAGATAAGCAAGATCAGCTCCCAGCACGATTACAACTTTGGTCTGGACCAAAAAGACGCCGGCAGTGCGGAAGGCGAAGGAGAGGATTTGGAAACGTGGAAGGAGGGAGCTGTGGAAGAAGGCCGCGGGCAGGGCTTGCGGAAGGCGGACTCCGAAGGGAACCTGTCCGGCGGGAAGTCTTTGGAGGAACTCTCGGGTCCTGAATCCAGCATGACGGACGAAGGCATCGTAACCGAGCCCGAAACAGGCCCTGCCTACAGTTACCTTAACCCGTCGGTTGCGGCCTGGAAGCACCAAAGAGGAAGCGAAGGCAGCCTGTCTGCGGTGAGCTTTCCAAACCACACAGCCAAAGCGAACAGCGAGAAGTTGGGCGCCGCCGAAGAGGCCCTTCCCAACGCCAAGACAGCGCTGGAGGCGCCTTCTACGCCCAGTGCTCTCCGCCGGCGTAGGAAGTTCCCGTCGGTGGGGAACGGCACCTCCGAGTCCAGCAGCGGGAGCAACGGCGAGTCCAACGGCGAGGCCTACCGGTCCTTGAGCGACCCCATGCCGCACAGGAGGTCCTCCCTCACGGACGACACAAGTAACTTCTCCGTCGACAGTAACCTCCTGGGGTCGCTGAGCTCCAAGTCGGGGATGCCGGAGGCCTCTGCTGTCGCTCTCTCCGAGTGCACCGCCAGTGCTGCCAGCGACCTGTCGGTCTGTAGCGAAGGCGTCAAAGACTACAGCACCGTGATCCAGAACATCGTCAGCCAACCTGGTGCCCTGGACAAAGTGATCGACGAGAAGGGCAACGGGAAGACCATCAAGAAGAAGTCGTTCAGCGACCCCAGCCGCCGCGGAGAGCTGTCTGGCGCTGGCTTCGACGGCCCCGGGGAGCCCATTAGCGAGATAGACCAGAGCATCCCTCCCTCCAGTAGCGAGCCCATCCTGTCGGACCAGGTGAGGGAGGCCGATGGCGGGAAACTGTACTCCCAGTCCGAGCACATCCTGCCGGCGGCTTCAGAGGGCGACACGGGCGACATGGCTCCAAGTTACGGCTTCGACCCAAAGCTGGCCGAGGTGTTGTCTCCCAGGATCGTCCGCCGAAGCTCAAAGAAGCGCAGCAACAGGGCCAGCTCGCAGGAGGGCCGGGCGGAAGACCCCGATCTGCCCCCTGCCGTCGCCCCTTCCGCTCTGGGGAGAGCCAGGCCGCCCTCCAAGCACACCCGCCACGCCAGCGAGCCTGCCACCTTCATCCCCATCGCGGGCGCCAACACCCCCCCTCCCTTGAGCCAGAATGTCCACGGGGCCACACCGGACCTCCTTCGCCCGCTCGCGAAGCCCTACCCAGTCCTCCAAACCCCTTCGTTGGAAGATGTCACTAAACACTACATCTTGGCCCTCGGTGAGCCGCCCTCCGCCGGCTCGGTGGATACGCCCAGATCCTCGCCCGCCACGCCAACCACGTCTGAGCCCAAACTGCCCAGGTGCCCGAAGCATCACGAGGAGCCGGGCGTCTGTCTGGCCAGGAGCAAGCCGCAAGTGGTGAGTTGTAAGATATTTTAATTCGGTAGGGGCTAAAAGCTCTCATTCTGACTTTTTTTGTTTGGCGGGAGGATTCCACCTTTGCAGATGGAGTTGTTAGATCTTGAGTGGCTTGGGTTTGGGAGTCCCCACCTGCTTTTGAGCGTGGCTGAACTTTGGTGCCGCTGTAAATGCAGCCTGCCGTGCTGGAAACTGACATCCCGATGGAGATGATTGGCACCACGGAATTGGTTGTCAGTGGAACGTTTTGGGGAAGGATCCAGGCCTCCTTGCAAGACGGTTGGTTCTGGAGAGGAAGCTGTTGTGTGGAAATACGATGTGCATCTGCGATCTGGCGCGTCTGTGCTGCTGTCCGGATGTTATTTCATTTTCCATTTCGCTTTTAATTTGTACTCACGCCCCTTGTAACGATCGGATCCTGTACAAAAAGTCGTAGTGAAACATAACTTTAGAATGAATGACTTAACATCAAGTGGCATTCATCTGTTTGAATATAACAGCACACAATAAAATTAACAAAATGCCAGCAAATAATTACAGAAATCCACTCTTAACCATTGCAATGATTACCAAACTATGATAAATAAAAAAATAACGCCAAGTCACAGTGCATAAAATGCCACAATACGTAAAAAGCCATGTAAAATAAGGTTACCAGATTTTTTTCAATGAATCTGGGGACACTTTTCAACTTCCTACTAAATAGATGGGTTTTGTCAGGGGGCTGATTTGTAAATCTGGGGACTGTCCCCGGGAAACGGGGACGTCTGGTAACCTTAGTGTAAAAGGATCAAACTGAGGAACAAAGACTTATAAAATCATTCCTAGCGCTCATGCACAAGTGGACCCGAGACGGCTGCACCAATATCAGTGTTTTATGGTGTTTTATCCTGCAGCCCACCGTCTCTCCCAAAATTCCTGGTTGAGGAGTAAGCAATTTATTCCTCTGGGTTTGGTTGACATGCTTAGAGCTTGTGGTAGTGAAGATCTTGAGAGGTTTGATGTCGGGATAAGAGGTTCCTAGAGGAAGCACATAGGGACGCAGGTGGCGCTGTGGGTTAAAGCCTCAGCGCCTAGGACTTGCCGATCGAAAGGTCGGCGGTTCGAATCCCTGCGGCGGGGTGCGCTCCCGCTGCTCGGTCCCAGCGCCTGCCAACCTAGCAGTTCGAAAGCACCTCCGGGTGCAAGTAGATAAATAGGGACCGCTTACCAGCGGGAAGGTAAACGGCGTTTCCGTGTGCGGCTCTGGCTCGCCAGAGCAGCGATGTCACGCTGGCCACGTGACCCGGAAGTGTCTCCGGACAGCGCTGGCCCCTGGCCTCTTAAGTGAGATGGGCGCACAACCCCAGAGTCTGTCAAGACTGGCCCGTACGGGCAGGGGTACCTTTACATTTACCTTTAGAGGAAGCACAGGCCCGGCTCTATCCAAAGAGTTGAGCTTTCCTTCCGGGAAACCCAGTGCCCAGCGAAGCGTTGAAACTGTGCGCCCAGTAGGACAGCCTGACTTGTGTTTTTTTTGCTGGCTTGTGGTGTCTGTGTGACCAGGACACTTGTCTCCAGCTTGCACATGAGCTCATTGGTCCAGAGAACCGTTCTCTTCCTTGCCTTATATCATTCCTGCCTTTGTGGAAGAGGCATCGCTCCGTGGTATATCATCTGCCTTGCATGCAGGAGGTTGTGGGTTCAATTTCCCAGGGAAGGACTGGGAATCAATGTTAGAAATTCAGATACAGTGGTAGCTTGGGTTACAGGCGCATCAGGTTACAGACACTTCAGGTTACAGACTCTGCTAAGCCAGAAATCGTACTTTGGGTTAAGAACTTTGCTTCAGGATAAGAACAGAAATTGCGCGGCGGCAGCGGGAGGCCCCATTAGCTAAAGTGGTACCTCAGGTTAAGAACAGACCTCCAGAACGAATTAAGTTCTTAACCCGAGGTCTGCGTATGTGCAGGTCATGATTTGGTGCTTTTGCGCATGCGCGTAGCGTTATTTAGCACTTCTGCGCATGCGCAAGGGCCAAAACCCGGAAGTAACCCGTTCCAGTACTTCCGGATTTGGCGCGGTGTGCAACCTGAAATCGCACAACCCCACGCGTCTGTAACCTGAGGTATGACTATATAAGTGAATTGCCACATGGTGCCTTAAACCTAGGTTAAGGTCACCATGGTATCTTGGTGACATTTCCTCCCCTGCAGTGGGATGTTGTTGTTGTTGTTAATTTCATTTCCATACCACTTTATATTTTAAAGGGAAAAAAATCGGAAGTGGTTTGCAACACATCAGAACAGCAACTAAAACAATCCAGGATAAAACAAACGCAAGCTTCTTGGGAAATATTTCAGGGCTTTCTCTCAGTGATGTTGGGCTTGCCCCATGTTTATTTATTGACTTAATTTATAGAGCTGCCCCCCTAGTGGAGGGACTCTAGGGAGCCAGGATTGTGTAGTGGGTCCGGGTTCAAATCCTCACTCAAGTCATGAAGCTCACTCGCAGGGTTGTCGTAGGGATTAACTGGGGGGGGGGGGGTTGAACCATGTACTCCTTGGAGGAAAAGGTGAGATATAAAGGCAGTATGTAAGCTCTTCTGCTGACCTGCTTAAGAAAGTTGGAGGGGGCCAGCCAGGTGGAGATGTCAGTCGGCCAACCTGGCGCCCAGAGATCTCCACGTGGTCGCAAGTGGACCCATGCCATTCGCCAAATGCTCCTGCCACCTGGGGGATTTTGAACACGGGCCTGAAGCCCTGGAGAGCCTCTGCTGGCCAGTGCTGACAATACTGATTTGGATGGACAAAGCATATTATTCAGTAAGGTCCACAAATGACAACATTTTGGAGGTCTTAAGTCTCAAGGTGGTTAGATTGGTCTCAACTAGGGCCAGGGCCTTTTCAGTACTGGCCCCGACGTGGTGGAACGCTCCGTCACAAGAGACCAGGGCCCTGCGGGACTTGACATGTTTCCTCAGGGCCTGTAAGACTGTTCCCCCTGCCCTTTGGTTTGGACTCAGTCAGAATCTTATGTTCCCCTCCCCTTCTGGTCTTGATCTATCGGCTACTTTTAAAACGAGGCTGCCTTTTAAATTGCATTTTAACCTGTATTTTAAATTGGTTCCCCCCCCCCGCCCTATTATGTTTTTACTGTAATTATTATTATTACAAGACGGCTTTCTATGTGCCTGTAGCTGAATCTGGGTAGAGAAACGTTGTGATTTGAACGCTCTTCTGCACAAAAGAACAAAAGGTTGCAGGTTCGATACCCGTGTGGGGCAGCTAGCTGCATATTCCTGGATATTCCTGGATGATGCTCAGAGTCCCTTCCAGCCCTGCAGTTCTTTGATTTTGTGATCTCCTTGTGCTTAGAGTTGCAGGCTGGCTTTTCCCTCCGACGTGCTGGTTTTGAATGCGTGAAGTTTCTCCCGCAATTGCAGGGGGAAACACATTCATTCAGCCACTGAGTTTCTCCCACCTCCAGCCCAGTCGCAGGACGGTTTTGCCAGCTTGGCTGTGCTCTCTGCGCATCAGCCAGGAAGGCCCAGGAGTTTGCTTGCGCCCAAAGAGAGGGGAGCCACGTGGTGCTGGACTCGGTGCTGTCATGTGTGAACGCTGCCAGCAATAGTTCCCTAGACTGCTATATAAGGTCTCCGCAAAGTGTTAATCCGTTGGCTGGCTGTAGCCGATTTTGTGCCTAGAACATTGCATGAAAAAAAAAGGAGAGTTTTCAACTCCTCTGTAGGGGGTTTAGGCGGCCTTCTCTCTATTTTATTTGATTACTTTTATTTTTTCATTTGCTGTTATTTCTGATGTTCTGCCCGTTGTCATGCAAAAGCGAACAGAGGGTTTATTATTATTATTATTATTATATATTAAAAAAGAAAAAAACAACCTCTTTAATATCTCGACATTCCTGCATATGGGTATCTTTTTGTGGGAAGGAATGCAATGCTTCTCGGGTTCATATTTTGTTTTTGTGCAACAGAGAGGAACGGTTTCTTTTTCGAAAGCAGGCTTGCGACAACGCAGAGGAATGTGAAAATAAACGGGGATTTAAGATAAAGTTCACATGTATTCAACGTAAGGTTTCCATATATGCATATACACGTACATATAGCTCCGCTGGTAGAGCATGAGACGCTTAATCCCAGGTTTGCGGGTTCGAATCCCGTGCTGGGCAAAAGTTTTCTGCATTGCAAGGGCTTGAATCAGATGACCCTTTCTGGTTCCTCTATGATTCTAAGGAAGGACTTCTCGCAGAGTTCATCTGTAGAATTTGCATGTTTTATGCCCTGTTTGGTTGTAATTTTGCAAGTTTGCAATCAGCTTGGATAACCTAGATTTCTTTGTGACCGCATGTAGGAAGTCACAGAAGTCACCCATCAGAGAACTCCCTCCATCTCTCTTCTGGAAGTCTTCTGCCCCAGAGAGGAAGGCAACTAGTGTTTCGCCCCTAAAGTTTTATATTTGCCTACAGAGGTATAAATAAGATTGTTAAAAAATGGACCTGATGTTGCATCCATCCTGGGGCCCATCTAATTCAGGTTTCGGACAAGGGCGAAGTTAAATGCAGCTCACAGTGAAAGGCAAACCTGCCCAGTCCATGCTTTGCGAAACAGTAGGTGAACCAACGGGGACGCGGGTGGCGCTGTGGGTAGAACCTCAGCGCCTAGGACTTGCCAATCGTCAGGTCGGCGGTTCGAATCCCCGCGGTGGGGTGCGCTCCCGTTGCGCTGGCTCACCAGATGCAGCTTGTCACGCTGGCCACGTGACCCGGAAGTGTCCTCGGACAGCGCTGGCCCCCGGCCTCTTAAGTGAGATGGGCGCACAACCCTAGAGTCGGACACGACTGGCCCGTACGGGCAGGGGTACCTTTACCTTTACCTTTAGTTGAACCAACAGTGGGACACGGGTGGTGTTGTGGGTTAAACCACAGAGCCGAGGACTTGCCGATCAGAAGGTTGGCGGTTCGAATCCCCGTGACGGGGCGAGCTCCTGTTGCTCGGTCCCTGCTCCTGCCAACCTAGCAGTTCAAAAGCACGTCAAAGTGCAAGTAGATAAATAGGTACCGCTCCGGTGGGACGGTAAACGGTGTTTCCGTGAGCTGCTCTGGTTTGCCAGAAGCAGCTTAGGCATGCCGGCCACATGACCCAGAAGCTTTACGCCGGCTCCCACGGCCAGTAAAGCGAGATGAGCGCCACAACCCCAGAGTCGGCCACGACTGGACCTAAATGGTCAGGGGTCCCTTTACCTTTAGGTGAACCAAAGCACAAACATCTTTCAAAACGCACATTTCTCCACGTTTTGCAATGTATTTTTCCAGCCAAGCGAAAAAATGCATTCGCTTGGAGGGAGTGTGAATAAATATGTGCATGCTGGTAAAAAGAACATGCAGAAAGTGCATTCTTATGGGGGGGGGAATTTGCTTTGCATATGCAGCTCAGTTAGTTAGAGAACACCGCGCTGATAACGCCAAGGTTGCAGGATCGAAGCCCGTATGGGACAGCTGCATATTCCTGCTTTGCAGGGGGTTGGACCAGATAATTGTCAGGGTCCCGTTCCAACTCTACATTTCTATGATCCCCCCCCCCATGTGTCTGTTAAGATAAAATTGCACTACGATGCTGATGAGTTTTCATGAGAATTTTTAAAAGAAACCCCCGCAAAGTGATGTGGAGATGTGCGGACCCTCAAGTTAAGATTGAAAAAAAAATGAGGAGGAGGGAAACTGAACGGCTTCAACAGTCCGTACATGCAGGTAAAGGTAAAGGAACCCAGGACAGTTAAGTCTAGTCAAAGGCGACTCTGGGGTTGCGGCGCTCATCTTGCTTTCAGGCCGAGGGAGCCGGCATTTGTCCACAGACAGCTTTCCAGGTCATGTGCCCAGCAGGACTAAACCGCTTCTGGCGCAACGGGACACTGTGACGGAAACCAGAGCTCACAGAAACGCTGTTCAGCTTCCCGCCGGAGTGGTACCTCTTTATCTACTTGCACTGGTGTGCTTTTGAACTTCTAGGTTGGCAGGAGCTGGGACAGAGCAACAGGAGCTCACTCCGTCGCGGGGATTCGAACCGCCAACCTTCTGTTCGGCCAGCCCAAGAGTCTCCCTGGTTTAGACCACAGGGCCACCCGCATCCCTAAGGGCTTTAAAGGTAAAGGACCCCTGACAGTTAAGTCCAGTCAAAGGCGACTCTGGGGTTGTGGTGCTCATCTCGCTTTCTGGCCGAGGGAGCCGGTGTTTGTCCACAGACAGCTTTCCGACTCATGTGGCCAGCATGTAAACCGCTTCTGGCACAACGGGACACTGTGACGGAAACTAGAACGCACGGAAACACCGTTTAGCTTCCCGCCAGAGTGGTACCTCTTTATCTACTTGCACTGGTGTGCTTTTGAACTGCTAGGTTGGCAGGAGCTGGGTCAGAGCAGCAGGATCTCACCCTGTCGCGGGGATTTGAACCGCCAACCTTCTGATCGGCCAGCCCAAGAGGCTCAGTGGTTTAGACCACAGTGCTACCCGCATCCCTACATCCAACATCTTTTAGACAACACAGGGCTACATAGACATTTAGCTTGCTTGCCAGAAGGCAACTTTCTGTGTTTTTCGCTGTCACAAATATTTGGATATAGACTGGACCCTTCGTATGTGCTGCACCAGACGTATCACTGCAGCAAAAGAAAGTTTGCACATACAAGACCAGAGTGGGGGGAAATTGCCACGTGCTACATTTCTGTGTCAGGTTGCTGTTAAAAACAGGCTCGGGTTTTGTCTGCAGTGAAATAAATAAATCAATAAACAAACAAGAAACTGCAGCACAGGGGCATTTTTATTTTAAAGTAGCTACTGCACCTCAGAAACTCTGGGAAGCTCTGATTTAGAGCAGAGAACCAATTTTTCAACCGAAGGGGTGTTGGGAAACCCTTAGCAAACTCAGGGCCTCTGGTCTCAAAACTTTTTTTTTAACTTTTTCCGACTCAAGCGTTTTTAAAATCTGCAGAGGATATAAATGTTAAGGTGGATTTTGAAAATCTGGCTGTAGCAAAGGGATCGATGCGGGTTCTTTGACACTTTTGTGGGTATCCAGCTTTAAAAAAATACAGTGGCGCCTTGGTTCTCAAACGCCTTGGTACTCAAACAACTTGGAACCCAAACACTACAAACCCGGAAGTAAGTGTTCCAGTTTGCAAACTTTTTTTGGAAGCTGAACATACTCCTTTTCGAGTGCCACGCTTCCGTTTTCAGTGTTACGCTGAGGATGGTCTGTTTTTGCTATTTATTTTGCGTTTTTGTTTTTGCAGCTCTTTTTGTTTTTGTGACTGTGGAACCCAGTTCGGCTACTGATTGATTGATTGTGTGACTGCAGTACATCCTTTATTGCTTTCATGTTATGGATCAAAGGTCTCATTATATAGTAAAATCCATGTTAAATTGCTGTTTCAGGGGTTGTTCTTAAAAGTCTGCAACGGATTACAGTGCTACTGTACGTAATTTGTTAAGTACGTAATTTGTTCTGGAGGTCCGTTCTTAACCTGAAGCACCACTTTAGCTAATGGGGCCTCCTGCTGCCACCACGCCACCGGAGCACAATTTCTGTTCTCATCCCGAAGCAAAGTCCTTAACCCGAGGTAATATTTTTGGGTTAGCGGAGTCTGTAACCTGAAGCGTACATAACCTGAAGTGTATGTAACCTGAAGTACCACTGTAATCCATTTTGCGTTACTTTCTATGTGAAAGCGCGCCTTGATTTTGGAACGCTTTGGTTTTGGGACGGACTTCTGGAACGGATTAAGTTTGAGAACCAATGTACTAGGGAAGCTTTTAATGTTTGATAGGTTATTGTATTTTAGTGCTTTGTTGGAAGCCGCCCAGAGTGGCTGGGGGGACCCAGGCAGATGGGTGGGGTATAAATAAATACAGTGGTGCCCCGCAAGACGAATGCCTCGCAAGACGGAAAACCCGCTAGACGAAAGGGTTTTCCGTTTTGGAGGCGCTTCGCAAAACGAATTTCCTATGGGCTTGCTTCGCAAGACGAAAATGTCTTGCGAGTTCCTGCGGGGTTTTTCTCCCCCCCCCCTTTTTCTAAGCCGCTAAGCCGCTTATCTGCTTATCCGCTAAGCCGATAAACCTCTAAAAGCCGCTAATAGCGCTAATCCGATAAGCCGTCAATGGGCTTGCTTCGCAAGACAAAAAGACCGCTAGATGAAGAGACTCGCGGAACGGATTAATTTCGTCTTGCGAGGCACCACTGTAATAATAATAATAATAATAATTATTATTATTCTTATTCTTCTTATTATTATACCACTGTATAGGTATCTAGAATGGGACAATCCTGTGTTTTCTCATGCTTGCCTCTTGCTTTCCTCCCTTCCTTGGGGCAGAGAGGTTTGTTTGCATGTGAAACCCCTGTCTGTCCTTCGGCCTGTATCTCTGTGATTTAAAGTGCGCCAGAGGCTGTTTGGAGGTGGTGGTTTCTCCTCTTGGCACAGAGAAAGGGAAAAGGAGCCATCTGATCTCTGCGGGGTGCCTGCCGGGGGGGGCGGGACCATTCTCCTTCTTCCACCAAGGGGGTTATTATCCTTTCTAAAAGTATATTGGCATTTAATTCAGCACAGCTTGACTGCCCGCTCACTGGGACGTGGAGTTCACTCGCAGTTTCTTAGCTGCACATTGTGATTTTTGTTGTTGTTGCGATGACGTGGAGGCTGAAAAATGGGATTTGGGCACGGTTGGTGGACTGGCCACATTCACGGACCGTACATTTAAGAGCATGAGACTCTTTAATCTCTTTTTTGTAATTAATTTTTTTTTTAGTTTTTTTATTCAAAATTAAAACAAGACATGTTATCCAAAAACATATCATCCTTTCCCCCCCCCCATTTTTCCTCCCCCCACAAAACCCACCCGTCCCCACCCCCCGACTTCCCTCAGTTCCAGTCTTTGGCTTCTCTGAGACTGCTGTTTTCTGCATGTTACACAGTTGTATAGATCCTCAAACTATTTAGCTGATTATTAAAATAATTATTATAATAATTATTATAATAATTATCAATGAAAGGTTTGTGAATGTTTATTCAAAACCTGCCAAGGAGTCCAGTTCCCTTTGTTGCGTCTTCAGAAACAGTGGTACCTCGGGTTAAGTACTTAATTCGTTCTGGAGGTCCGTTCTTAACCTGAAACTGTTCTTAACCTGAAGCACCACTTTAGCTAATGGGGCCGCCGGAGCACGATTTCTGTTCTCATCCTGAAGCAAAGTTCTTAACCTGAAGCACTATTTCTGGGTTAGCGGAGTCTGTAACCTGAAGCGTCTGTAACCCGAGGAACCACTGTACTTTGTAAAGGGTTCCCATTCATCGTTAAAGTCACAGTTATCTTTGTCCCGTAGCTTATATGTCAGTTTTGCCAGTTCTGCATAGTCTGTCAATTTTTCTTGCCATGATTCTTTAGTTGGGGGAGACTCTTTAATCTCGGGGTGGTGAGTTTGAGCCCCACACTGGGCGAAAGATTTCTGCATCACGTTTTTCCTTTCACTGTGATACTGCTTTAAATAGACATGCCTTCCTCCCCCCCCCCCAAGAATTCTGGGAGATGTAGTTTGTTAAGGCAGGTCAGAGTTGTTTGAAGACCCCCAAAGACCCCCGCAGAGGTACCGTTCCGCAGAGTTCCCAGGCAAGAGGGAACCGCTCTTGAGATTGCAGCATGTATAAAGCATTCTCCCAAAAATATTAGGATGAGTCCTGCCTGTCCCATTAAAAGTTGAACCCCGCTTTAGGAGGCAGTTTAATTACCAAAGGCCTGAGCGAAAAGAAAGGACTTTGCCTGCCATCTTAAGGCTGGCCATGATGGTGCATGGTGTGTCTCCCTGGGGAGAGCATTCCACAAGATGGGGAGCCACCACTGAAAAGGCCCTGTTCTTGGGCAGGCCGCCCTCTGCCCCTTGGGTGGGGCACACGGAGAAGGGCCCCTGATGTAGACTGCAGGGGCCCAGGCTGATTCATATGGGGAGAGGCAGTCCTGGAGGTTGTGTTGTTGCTGCTGTTGTTGGCATCCGTCTGTTTCGAGAGGCAATGGAGTGTGCCTCTGAGGGTGAGGTCAAATCACTGTGTTTGCGGCACTGAAGTGACGTCCCTGGGACGCAAGGATAGGCAGTGTGTTTGGAGGTCCTGGGATGCCCAGATGACAAGACCGACATCTTGGCCTTGCTGGTATAGTGGTACCTTGGTTCTCAAACGCCTTGGTACTCAAACAGCTTGGAACCCAAACACTGCAAACCTGGAAGGAAGTGTTCTGGTTTGCGAACTTTTTTTGGAAGCCAAACATGCTCCGTTTTGAGTGCCACGCTTCCTTTTTGAGTGTTAAGCTGAGGTCTGTCTGTTTTTACTATTTATTTTGCGTTTTTGTTTTTGCGGCTCTTTCTGTTTTTACGAATGTGTGGAACCCAGTTCAGCTATTGATTGATTGATTGATTGTGTGACTGCAGTACATTCTTTATTGCTTTCATTTTATGGATCAACGGTCTCATTAGATAGTAAAATTCATGTTAAATTGCTGTTTTAGGGGTTGTTTTTAAAAGTCTGGGACAGATCAATCCGTTTTGCATTACTTTCCATGGGAAAGCGCGCCTTGGTTTTGGAACGCTTTGGTTTTGGAACGGACTTCCGGAACGGATCAAGTTTGAGAACCAAGGTACCACTGTGTTGTGGTTATTATTATTAGGGTTTTGTGGAAGTGCTGTATCCCAGGAGGTTGAGCCCAGGTCAGAGACCAGAGCGATATGTGCTTGTATTTATAGCCCAGGTTTGCACACTCAATCTCACAACAACACTCACAACAACAAACTTGTGAGGGAGGCTAGGCTGCGAGACAGCAACTGCCCCGAGGCTGCCCAGTGAGCTTCACGGCCGAGCGGGGATTTGAAGATAGGACTTGCAGACCAGTGCTCCAACCACTAGACAGCACTGCCTTTTGGCATGCATCTGCAACATATAGACCCATTTCGCTGCCCAGAAACCCTGGGTCAGGTCCTCGTCCCACAGCTCTGACCACCAAACCACACCGGCTCTCTTCGTCTTTTTGGCACCAAAACAAGCTTTTAAAGTCAAAACCTTTCCCAGTCTGCATCTGTACTAGGCTGTTAGCATCCTAGACTTCCAGAGCTGGAAGGGAGCCGAGGGTAATTTTTCTCAACGTGAGACTCGAACCCACAGCCCAGAGATTCAGAGCCTCGTGCCTCTACCTGCTGCGCTATCCCATGTTTAAATGATGTTTAGATATATTTTTAATCATTTTTTTTCTCTCTCTCTTTTCACAATGAAATATTTCCTGTGCCTCCTTGATAGATTTCAACAGACGGATTTCCTGGATTGCTTTGTGCTTTCCACACTGGTTTTTGTTTTTTTAAAATATTATTAATGACACCGCCGCTGGCTCTTCCTGCGATTGCAATTCCACAACATTATATAGCTCTTTCAAAGTGCTTCAGAAACTGGGATTAAGCCAGAAGGTCGTCAAGTCCATGAAACCACCCCCTTTCCTTTTTTTGCAACAGCAAAAAAAATGAAGCTAATGATATTCTAGGCTGCATCAACAGAAGTCTAGTCTCTTTATCAATTTCATTTCATTTCACTGAGTCAGCACTATTGTTCCTTGTTTTGCTTTGTTTTGTTTTGTTCTGTTTTGTTTTATTATTATTGTTATTCTGTTAAATTATTATTTAGTTTGTATTTTGCCTTTTAAGGGGGAGGGTCATGGCTGCCTGGGAGTGGGCCTCAGCCAATAGATTGGGTGGGGCAGGTTCCACAGGGGGAGATGTATTGGGACACCCGATCTCGGTGATCACGGGCAGGAGGAGGAGTTATGCTAAGACCAGACCATGTCATTACCGAGGAGGCAGGTTTAGTCGTTGTTTGAGGACTATCCCTGCCTCCAGGTCTGGTCCTGACCGGAAGGATACAGTAATCAGCAAGGGAAACCCACATGACCTGAAAGTGTTGCTGTGCAATGCCAGGTCAATGATGAATAAAACCACTGCCATCCACGACCTGATTGTGGATGGAGGATTTGACCTGGCATGTGTGACAGAGACCTGGTTGGATGAGGCAGATGGGCCTGTCCTTGCCGCTGCTTGCCCACCAGGTTTCTCTTACGCACAGCAACCCAGGTCATGTGGGCGGGGAGGGGGGGGTTGCAGCGATTTTTAGGAAGTCATTAGTCTGCACCAGGCGTCCTATTGGGAAGACCCAGTTTTCTGAGTGCATGTTCTGGAAGTTGGGCAATAGGGGCAGTACAGGATTCCTACTGGTGTACCGACCTCCCCGCTGCACCAAGGATTCCCTGCCCGAGCTGCTTCAGGTCGTGGCGGATATACTCCTGGAGACACCTAGCTTGGTTGTCCTGGGGGATTTTAACATCCATGCCGACACGACCTTACAAGGGGCAGCTCGGGACTTCGTGGAAAGCATGGCCTCCATGGGGCTGTCCCTGAATAAGTCTGGCCCAACTCATAGCCACGGACATGCCTTAGACTTGGTGTTTACCTCTACGGATGTTGGTGATCTGACATTAACTAAAAGCGAAACAAAAGAAGTGCCATGGTCAGATCACTTCCTGGTGCAACTGGACTTCTCCGCAACCCTTCCCCTCCGCAGGGAGGTGGGACCGATTCGGATGGTCCGCCCCCGCCACTTAATGGATCCAATTGGCTTCCAGAGAGTGGTAGGGGATGCTTTATCCCAAGTTGATGGCCTTTCAGCTGATTCCCTGGTGGCACGCTGGAATGCGGAGTTAACCAGGGCTATTGACTGTCTGGCTCCGAAGCGCCCTCTCCGATTGCATGGAGCCCGGACAGCCCCGTGGTTCTCCCCGGAGCTGAGGGTGATGAAACAATCGTTGAGACGGCTAGAGCGCCGGTGGCGGAAAACTCATTCTGAATCAGACCGGACACGGGTTAGAGCTCAACGTCGAGCCTACCAAGTGGCAATGGCGACGGCGAAGAGGGCCTTCTTCGCCGCCTCCATTGCATCTGCAGAAAACAGCAGCAGGAGACTTTTTCAGGTGGTTCGCAGTTTATCGGAACCACCTGTACCACCGGGGCCTGGTAGGGACCCCAAGATCTCCTGCAATGCTTTTGCAAAGTTTTTTGCAGATAAAATCGCTCAGATTCAGAAGGAAGTAGACTCCACAGTGGGAGCAGGGCCAGGGCGGGAGAGTGCTAGAGTTCTGTCTGGCCCTGTTATATGGGATCAATTCCAATCTGTTACCTCCGAGGATGTGGACAGGCTGCTTGGACGAGTGAAACCGACCACCTGTCTTCTTGATCCTTGCCCATCCTGGCTGATAAAAGCGAGCCGGGAAGGGCTGGGCGATGGGCTTTGCGGGGTGGTGAATGCTTCCCTCTGTGAGGGAGCCTTCCCAGACCCGCTGAAAGAGGCGGTCATTAAACCGCTTCTTAAAAAAAACATCTTTAGACCCGGCCAATTTGGCCAACTATCGCCCAGTCTCAAATCTTCCATTCTTGGGCAAGGTGATTGAGCGGGTGGTTGCTGAACAACTCCAAGCACGCCTGGAGGAAACGGACCATTTGGATCCCTTCCAATCGGGATTCAGGCCTCACCATGGGACTGAAACTGCCTTGGTCGCGCTGGTTGATGATCTCCGGCGGGCTAGGGACAAAGGTGAGAGCTGTTTCCTAGTTCTGCTGGATCTCTCAGCGGCCTTTGACACCATCGACCATAACATCCTTCTGGACCGCCTAGAGGGGCTGGGAGCTGGGGGCACTGTTATACAGTGGTTCCGCTCCTTCCTCCTGGGCCGTGTTCAGAAAGTGGTGGTGGGGGATGAGTGTTCAGACCCTTGGGCCCTCACTTGTGGGGTACCTCAGGGTTCCGTCCTCTCCCCCATGCTTTTTAACATCTATATGAAGCCGCTGGGAGAGATCATCAGGGGGTTTGGACTGGGTGTTCATCAGTATGCAGATGACACCCAGCTCTACCTCTCCTTTAAATCAGAACCAGTGAAGGCGGTGAAGGTCCTGTGTGAGTGCCTGGAGGCGGTTGGAGGTTGGATGGCGGCTAACAGATTGAGGTTGAATCCTGACAAGACAGAAGTACTGTTTTTGGGGGACAGGAGGCGGGCAGGTGTGGAGGATTCCCTGGTCCTGAATGGGGTAACTGTGCCCCTGAAGGACCAGGTGCGCAGCCTGGGAGTCATTTTGGACTCACAGCTGTCCATGGAGGCGCAGGTTAACTCTGTGTCCAGGGCAGCTGTCTACCAGCTCCACCTGGTACGCAGGCTAAGACCCTACCTTCCTGCGGACTGTCTCGCCAGAGTGGTGCATGCTCTGGTTATCTCACGCTTGGACTACTGCAACGCGCTCTACGTGGGGCTACCTTTGAAGGTGACCCGGAAACTGCAATTAATCCAGAATGCGGCAGCTAGACTGGTGACTGGGAGTGGCCGCCGGGACCACATAACACCGGTTCTGAGAGATCTGCACTGGCTCCCAGTACGTTTCCGAGCACGATTCAAAGTGTTGGTGCTGACCTTTAAAGCCCTAAACGGCCTCGGTCCTGTATACCTGAAGGAGCATCTCCACCCCCATCGTTCAGCCCGGACACGGAGATCCAGCGCCGAGGGCCTTCTGGCGGTTCCCTCATTGCGAGAAGTGAGGCTACAGGGAACCAGGCAGAGGGCCTTCTCGGTAGTGGCGCCCGACCTGTGGAACGCCCTCCCATCAGATGTCAAAGAGATAAAGAATTACCTGTCATTCAGAAGACATCTTAAGGCAGCCCTGTTCAGGGAAGTTTTTAATATGTAATGCTGTATTGTTTTTAACACTGATTGGGAGCCGCCCAGAGTGGCTGGGGAAACTCAGCCAGATGGGCGGGGTATAAATAATAAATTATTATTATTATTATTATATTATTATTCACTTTTAAGTTTTTATATGGCGCTTCACAAGCTGGAGAAACAACCACGTAATCTAACAACCTGAACCAATACCAAAAAAAAAAAGTCACAATAAACAAGTTATATAAAATAAAGCAATATTCAGTCATCCATTAGTAAACTATCATTAAATGTCAGCAAATATTAGTTAAGCAGTTTACGCTTATCAATTACAGTGGTGCCTCGCAAGACGAAAAGAATCCGTTCCGTGAGTCTCTTCGTCTTGCGGTTTTTTCGTCTTGCGAAGCAAGCCCATTAGTGGCTTAGCGGATTAGCGCTATTAGCGGCTTAGGGGCTTAGCGGATCAGCTGTTAAGCGGCTTAGCGAATCAGCTGTTAAGCGGCTTAGCGTATCAGCTGATAAGTGGCTTAGCGGATCAGCTGATAAGCGGTTTAGCGAATCAGCTGTTAAGCGGCTTAGCGGATCAGCTGATAAGCGGCTTAGCGGATCAGCTGATAAGCGGCTTAGCGAATCAGCTGTTAAGCGGCTTAGCGTATCAGCTGATAAGTGGCTTAGCGGATCAGCTGATAAGCGGTTTAGCGAATCAGCTGTTAAGCGGCTTAGCATATCAGCTGATAAGTGGCTTAGCGGATCAGCTGATAAGCGGTTTAGCGAATCAGCTGTTAAGCGGCTTAGCGTATCAGCTGATAAGTGGCTTAGCGGATCAACTGATAAGCGGTTTAGCGAATCAGCTGTTAAGCGGCTTAGCGGATCAGCTGATAAGCGGCTTAGCGGATCAGCTGTTAAGCGGCTTAGCAGATCAGCTGATAAGCGGCTTAGAAAAGGGGGGGAAGGGAAAAAAACCCGCAGGAACTCACAAGACATTTTCGTCTTGCGAAGCAAGCCCATAGGAAATTCGTTTTGCGAAGCGCCTCCAAAACGGAAAACCCTTCCGTCGAGCGAGTTTTCCGTCTTGCGAGGCATTCGTCTTGCGGGGCACCACTGTACAGTGGACGCTTGGGTTGCGAACGTGATCCGTGCGGGATTCACGTTCGCAACCCGCAGCGGCGCGTCTGCGCATGCGCAGGTTGCGATTTGTTCTTCTGCGCATGTGCAAAGCGTGATTAAGTGCTCCTGCGCATGCGGGACCGCTGAAACCCGGAAGTAACACGTTCCAGTACTTTCGGGTTTTAGCGGGTGTGTAACCCGAGAAAATGCAGCCTGAAGCGAGGTCTGTAACCCGAGGTCTGACTGTACAATAGGGGGAGTCATAGTCCTGCTCTCTTCTGCCTTGGTCAGACCACACCTGGAGTCCTGTGTCCAGTTCTGGGCGCCACAATTTAAGAAGGATGTTGACAAGCTGGAAGGTGGGCAGAGGAGGGCGACCAAGATGATCAAGGATCTGGAAACGAAGCCTTATGAGGAACGGTTGAAGGAGCTGGAGATGTTTTGGAAAAGAGGAGACTGAGAGGAGATAGTTCTAGTTACAGGTAGGTAGCCGTGATGGTCTGCCGTAGTCGAAACAAAATAAAAAAATTCGTTCCAGTAACACCTTTGTTGTTGTTGTTTAGTCGTTTAGTCGTGTCCGACTCTTTGTGACCCCCTGGACCAGAGCGCTCCAGGCACTCCTGTCTTCCACTGCCTCCCACAGTTTGGTCAAACTCATGCTGGTAGCTTCGAGAACACTGTCCAACCATCTTGTCCTCTGTCGTCCCCTTCTCCTTGTGCCCTCCATCTTTCCCAGCATCAGGGTCTTTTCCAGGGAGTCTTCTCTTCTCATGAGGTGGCCAAAGTATTGGAGCCTCAGCTTCACGATCTGTCCTTCCAGTGAGCACTCAGGGCTGATTTCCTTCAGAATGGAGAGGTTTGATCTTCTTGCAGTCCATGGGACTCTCAAGAGTCTCCTCCAGCACCAGAATTCAAAAGCATCCATTCTTCGGCAATCAGCCTTCTTGATGGTCCAGCTCTCACTTCCATACATCACTACTGGGAAAACCATAGCTTTAACTATACGGACCTACGGATGTCTCTGCTTTTTAAGATGCTGTCTAGGTTTGTCATTGCTTTTCTCCCAAGAAGTAGGTGTCTTTTAATTTCGTGACTGCTGTCACAATCGATTCCGAAGAAGTGTGCATGCACACGAAAGCTCATAGCAATAACCAGCTTAGTTGGTCTCTAAGGTGCTACTGGAAGGAATTTTTTTATTTTGAGATGAGATAGGATAGCTGTATTCCACTATCTCGAGGGCTGCCACATGGAAGAGGTAGCATCTTGTTTTCTCCTGCTCTGGAGGGTAGGACTCGAACCCATGGCTTCAAGTTGCAAGAAAGGTGATTGCAACCAAACATCAGGATGAACTTTCTGACAGTAGGCGCTGTTTGACTGTGGGATGCAAAGCGACAGACTCTCCTTCCTTGGAGGTTTTTTAGCAGAGGTTGGATGGCCATCAGTCATGGACGCTTCAGCTTCCTGCACTGCAGCGGGTTGGACTAGATCAGTGTTTCCCAACCTTGGGTCTCCAGCTGTTTTTGGACTACAGTTCCCATCATCCCTTACCACTGGTCTTGCTAGCTAGGGATGATGGGAGTTATAGTCCAAAACCAGCTGGAGAGCCAAGGTTGGGAAACGCTGGACTAGATGACCCTCGGGACCCTTGCAATTCTGTGACTCCTTGATTCTGTTGTAATCCTCAAAGCTGGGGAACACACTCTTTTTATGTCCTTCAACTACCCTCAGCTGAAGCCTGGCGCAGTGGCTAAAGAGCGAATACCGTAATTTTCTCTCCATAAGACGCCCCTAGTTTTTAGAGGAGTAAAACAAGAAAAAAAATATTCTGAACGAAACAGTGGATGTATGATTTTTGTGGTTCATGTTGTGGCCGCAGACATGTGATCTGATGGTGAGTTTGGGGTAGCCCAAGGCAAAAATCCTGAGGATCCGCGTGGATCCGTGCTTTGTAACCACATTTTTGCACCACTGCAGCCCCAGGAAACAGTGGATGCGTGATTTTTTTGGTGCAGGCTGTAGCCATGGACATGCTATGTGATCTGATGCTGAATTTGGGGAGACCCAATGTAAAAATCCTGAAGATCCATGGGCTTTTACCTCCCCCCTCCCAGGCAGCCTCCTTTATCTCTAGCGAACCTTATCTCTCTCCCCAGCAAACGATCAGCGGCTTTGTTTCAACACCCACTTCCCTCTTTCAAAAAAAAAGAAAAGAAAAAAAAAGCATGATCTACTTTTCTCCCCTGGGCAATTCGGCTCCAGGGACCACGCATTCACTCCAGAAGACACAGACAGAAGGCACAGACATTTCCCCTTACTTTTTAGGAAGAAAAAAGTGTGTCTTATGGAGTGAAAAATACGATGGTTCTGATTTTAATCTGCTCTTTGGCCAGAGAATGGCTCATTTGGCTACAGTTCCCAGAATTCCCCGGGAGGTGTTTTTCTAAACCGGCACAACTCCTGTTCCAAGAAATGGGTTATTCAGGGTCCGTTTAACATCCTCATCTGTCCTCACAGTTTAACAGCTCCTTGGAGGAGCTGGCACCATCATCTTTGTCCCCCCAAAACAAGATATTTTGGAGGGACCGTGACCCAAAATCCCTCACACTGCGGTTACTTATTAGTATGGGAAATGGACCCCCGAGAAGCCGAAATTCCTCCCCCTGATTTTCTCAGGGATGCGTAGGAGAGACGAGCCTTTGATGTGACTTCCTCATTCCATCTTCCTTTCTGTGTCCGTTTCCAGATATAGATGGAAGCGACTTTCCTCATAGATTTTGCACCGTCAGCAGATTCCTCATTATTCATGATCCACACAGACAGTCGAGTCTTCCGTGCTGAGTTTCCCCTTGTAGGTCAATACCCTGAATTCCTGCCTCAGATTAGATATCAATATTATTGCCTTTATTTCAATTACCGGTAATTACCCCATCTTTCACCCTCAGGTCCCAGGGTGGGTCACAGCCATTTATAACACAACAGGTTGTTGTTGTTTTTTTTTGCAATCCTATTTTATACTTTTCCCTCTATATAGCAAGTTACATTTGTTACTCAACAATTATATTCGAGTTCAGCAAAACTTCCCTCTCACCCAACATGGATGCTTATAACTCAAATTGCATACAGTTACATTTTAAGGTTCTGTCTCATCTAATTTCATCCTCTCTAACATGTTTCTTAATATATCCTGCTCTTTTCTTACACTTCAAACCCCGGTGTGATCTTCGCATACGGGAAAATATGGCGTTAGGAACGATTTTTTAAAACCTGCACTTGCAAAAAGCACAAGCAGACACAAAAAATAGCATCGCATAAAAAGCAACCAAAGTCCACATAATTGCTTTCAATTTGATTTCCAACCTTTCTGCATTAGAAATTAGCCATTTGCTAAAAAGAGATTACTTTCTCCATGTCACGGGACGTAGCCAGGAAGACAACCTCTAATACAGTGGTGCCTTGGTTCTCAAACGCCTTGGTACTCAAACAACTTGGAACCCAAACACTGCAAACCCGGAAGTAAATGTTCCAGTTTGCGAACTTTTTTCGGAAGCCGAATGTGCTCCGTTTTGAGTGTTACGCTTCCGATTTGAGTGCCATGCTTCCGTTTTGAGTGTTACGCTGAGGTCTGTCTGTTTTTGCTATTTATTTTGCGTTTTTGTTTCTGCGGCTCTTTTTGTTTTGTTTTTGTGACTGTGTGGAACCCAGTTCAGGTACTGATTGATTGTGTGACTGCAGTACATTATTTATTTCATTTTATGGATCAACGGTCTTGTTAGATAGTTAAATTCATGTTAAATTGCTGTTTTAGGGGTTGTTTTTAAAAGTCTGGAATGGATTAATCCATTTTTGATTACTTTCTATGGGAACGCGTGCCTTGGTTTCAGAACGCTTTGGTTTCAGAACGGACGTCTGGAATGGATTACGTTTGAGAACCAAGGTACCACTGTACAGTTTTAAAGTCCGACTGTTGATCGGAAGTGCGCTTTCAAAATGGTCCCTAATGTCCACAGCAGGCTCCCTGCCACAACCTGGAGCCCTCTACAAGTTTTGGACCACAACTGTTACCCCATCCATCTGTAACCCTGCACTGGCCCTATTTATAGGCTTAAACATCTGGAGGGCACCAGGTTGGGGAATGCTGACCTGGAGCAATTAAACAGGCATATTGCTTGCCTTGCAAGCTCATAATCTAAGGCAGGCACATGGCTGTGTCTATTTGAAGGCTGATTAGTGCATATATTTAGATACAAGCTCTGTATTTTTCAGTTCGGTCTCATGATCGTAAATAAGCAGGGGAGGCTATATTCTGATATTCGCACCAGGTTTAGCGCCAGCTGCCGAATCTCTTCTTCATTCCTTTGTAACTCCAGATGTGTTCCACGGATGTGATGATGAGGCTCATTGTTCACCAATGCTGCCAACAACCCAGAAATGGAATTGTTAATAGCCGCTCTGCTCACCTTTTGTGGGGTAAAAGGAGGTGACCGGCTGCAGAGTTAATAATAAATAATAATAATGAATTTTTATTTATACCCCGCCCTTCCCGGTATAAAAACCGGGCTCAGGGCGGCTAACAGCAAATAGAAAACATTGATTAAAATGCGACTTAAAAAAAGCATAAAATACAACATAAATGCAGCATCAATGTCAATAAAATTAAAAAATTCATTTTGGTGGGGGAACCCCAGTCAGTAAACATCAAATGATCACCAGGGCTAGCTGGCCAAGTTGGTCTTACTAGGGCCAACAAGGAAACCAGGAAAGAGTTTAAATGTGGGGTCCTAGAAGGGTATCTTCATAGAAAAGCAACGTGAAAAGGGGATAGTAAAAGGTAAAGGGACCCCTGACCATTAGGTCCAGTTGTGGCCGACTCTGGGGTTGCGGCGCTCATCTCGCTTTACTGGCCGAGGGAGCCGGCGTACAGCTTCCGGGTCATGTGGCCAGCATGGCTAAGCCGCTTCTGGCGAACCAGAGCAGCGCACGGGAAACGCCGTTTACCTTCCCGCTAGAGCGGTATCTATTTATCTACTTGCACTTTGACGTGCTTTCAAACTGCTAGGTTGGCAGGAGCAGGGACCGAGCAACGGGAGCTCAACCCATCGCGGGGATTCGAACTGCCGACCTTCTGATCGGCAAGCCCTAGGCTCTGTGGTTTAACCCACGGTGCCACCCGCGTCCCAAAAGGGAATAATCAGGCTAATTCAAATTGAAGGCCAGGCAGAATAGCTCTGTCTTACAGGCCCGACGGAAGGAGGTTAAATCCTGCAGGGCCCTGGTCTTGTGGGGCAGAGCATTCCACCAGGTCAGAGCCATCACTGAAAAGGCCTGGCCCTGGTGGAGGATAGTCTGGATTCTTTAGGGCCCAGAACCTTTAAGCTATTATTATTCGTGAAACCTAGGGTCCTCTGTGGGACATAACATGAGTTGGTCTTTACTTGCCCTCCTCTCCAAAACATCTCCAGGCCACAAAATAACGGACACAGGTGAAAACATTTGGAGCCTAGCTCAGTGGCAGAGCCCATGGTATTCGTTCTGAAGTTCCCCAGTTAAGCCCTGGACATCTCCGGTTAAAAACTAGCAGGTGAGAGGGATATGGTGTTCTTTTTCTCCCCATCAATTTTTATTGACTTTCATGTTGTTTAGTCATGTCCGACTCTTCGTGACCCCCTGGACCAGAGCACGCCAGGCACTCCTGTCTTCCACTGCCTCCCGCAGTTTGGTCAGACTCATGCTGGTAACCTCGAAAACACTGTCCAACCATCTCGTCCTCTGTCGTCCCCTTCTCCTTGTGCCCTCCATCTTTCCCAACATCAGGGTCTTTTCCAGGGAGTCTTCTCTTCTCATGAGGTGGCCGAAGTATTGGAGCCTCAGCTTCAGGATCTGTCCTTCCAGTGAGCACTCAAGGCTGATTTCCTTCAGAATAGATAGGTTTGATCTTCTTGCAGTCCATGGGACTCTCAAGAGTCTCCTCCAGCACCAGAATTCAAAAGCATCCATTCTTTGGCGATCAGCCTTCTTTAGGGTCCAGCTCTCACTTCCATACATATTGACTTTCATACAATTTAACAAATTCAATTCCGCTTCAATGCAATGTCCAGTGCAATGCAATGGCATTGAGAGGCGTTCTGCGTTGATTTCTGCATTGCAGGGGTTGGACTGGATGACCCTACAGTTCTGTGATTGTACAAAGCTGGCATTGCCTCTCGAGCTCATGGGCACCTGATGAAGCGAAGTGCTGGAAGATTTGAGATAGAAAAAAGAAAGTCCTTCTCCAAGCCGCACACGGGTGAGCTATGGAACTCTCTGCCACAGGAGGGGGAGCGTACCCATTGCTGCTAGTAGCCAGTGGTGCCAGCACCATCCGTTAAGAGTTTGGGTGTAATCTTCGACACCTCCCTTTCCATGGAGGCGCAGATTGCAGCTATAACAAAGGCGGCATTTTTTCATCTCCGCCAAGCTAAGCAGTTGGCTCCTTACCTCTCTCGCCCCGACCTAGCCACTGTGATCCACGCGACGGTCACCTCCAGACTGGATTATTGTAACTCGCTCTACGTGGGGCTGCCCTTGAGGCTGACCCAGAAACTCCAGCGGGTGCAGAATGCCGCGGCAAGACTCCTTACGGGGTCCTCGCTGTGAGATCACATTCACCTGGTGCTATACCAGCTCCCAGTGGAGTACAGGATCAGGTTTAAGGTGCTGGTTTTAACCTTTAAAGCCCTATATGGCCTAGGACCCTCGTACCTACGGGACCGCCTCTCCTGGTATGTCCCACGGAGGACCTTACGGTCCTCAAACAAAAACATCTTAGAGGTCCCGGGCTACAGGGAGGTTAGGCTGGCCTCAACCAGAGGCAGGGCTTTTTCGGCTGTGGCCCCGATCTGGTGGAACGCTCTGTCACAAGAGACTAGGGCCCTGCGGGACTTGACATTTTTCCGCAGGGCCTGCAAGACGGAGCTGTTCCACCAGGCCTTTGGCCTTTGGCCAAAGCACAGGCTGACCCCCTCCTTTGGTAATTCTTCATAGAACTCTAGCCCAATGGTTGCCATCAATTTGATTTGAACTGATTGTATAATGAATTGATTTTAGAATGTTGTATTCTTTTATTGTTGTTTTGTGCTCTGAGCCTGGTTTTGGCTGGGGCGGGCGGGATATAAATAAAATTATTATTATTATTATTATTATTATTATTATTATTATTATTATTATTACCCCCCCGTGGAGTTGCCTGGTCTCTTTTTAAAGCCGTCCAGGTGGCCATCACTGTCTCTTGTGGAAGCAAATTCTACAGATTAACTCTGCATGAAGTCCTTCCTTGAAATCACAGAATTGTTGCAAGGGGCCACCAGAGGCATCTAGTCCAACACGCCGCAATGCAGTAATCTTTTGCCCAACATGGGGCTCGAACCCACAACCCTGAGATTAAGGGTCTCATTCTCTACCAGTTGAGTTATATCCTTTTGCCTCTTCCAGATCTTCCAGTGTTCAGCTTCCTCGGATGCCTGCGAGTTCTCGCATTGGGAGAGAGGGAGGAAAGCTTTCGTGTGCCCACGTTCCTCAGTCCAAGGAGACGCTTGATCTCTCTGGACAGGGCTAAGTGCGGGCAACGGATCTGAGACGAGGCCTTACCTCGCGCGAACCTCTGGGCTGCCCCGACCAGCGAGGGGAAGAAAAAACCCAGAATAACGGGTGCAATTTTTTCCCATTTAAGGGCAAAGTTTTCTAGCCGTATCTCAGAATATCTCTCCTGCCTTTCGGCCTCTTTGTGCCACAGCCATAACACAACTTAAAAGAGCATTTTATCCCCCCCCCTTTGATTTATTATATATCAGGGCAGGGCACTGCGGGATGTTGAGATTTCAGAAGGCATTGGGTGGGAACGCAGAGCCCTTGAATTATTGCCGCACTGAGCGGCTTGGAAGAAGCGGATGGGACGGCACCAGGCATGCCTGCCTCCAGTTAACAGCAGGATAGGAGCAGATGAAGCTGCATTGTACTGAGTCGGACCACTTAGCCCAGCACTGACTGGCAGCAGCACTCCAGAGTTGCAGGCCAGAGTCTTCCTTGCTCTTTATTCAGTGCTGAAGGAGTGAGGAAAAGGGCAATTGCAGTTTGTTTTTAGAAGGAGTCAAGTTGCAGGGAGACCATCCAGGGATCATCTTTCTATCCTTTGCCACACTCTGCATACATGTTTGCAGTTGCCAGGAACCATAAGAATAATAAGAATATAAGAATTTATTATTTATACCCTGCCCATCTGGCTGGGTTTCCCCAGCCACTCTGGGCAGCTTCCAACACAATATTCAAATATAGTAATGCATCAAACATTAAAAGCTTCCCTAAACAGGGTTGCCTTCAGATGTCTTCTAAAAGTTTGGTAATTGTTTATCTCTTTGACATCTGGTGGGAGGGTGTTCCACAGGGCAGGTGCCACCACCGAGAAGGCCCTCTGCCTGGTTCCCTGTAACTTGGCGTCTCGCAGGGAGGGAACTGCCAGAAGGCCCTTGGTGCTGGACCTCAGCGTCCGGGCAGAACGATGGGGGTGGAGACACTCCTTCAGGGATACTGGACCGAGGCCGTTTAGGGCTTTAAAGGTCAGCACCAACACTTTGAAGAGAGGAGAGTTGCTCTTACGCTCGAATCCTGCTTGCAGGTTTCCCACAGCCGTCTGGTTGGTCACTGTGAGAACAGGATCCTGCACTGCATGGGCCATTGGCCAGATTCAGCAGGCTCCTCTTAATTTCTGAAGTAGATACACCCATTCATCAGCTCCAGATTTTAGCATCCCCCAAATGGAAAGAACTGGGAGTACCCATCAAGGCTCCCACTAATTCCTTTGCCATTACGGCTCTACCTGTCCCAAGGGACGCGGGTGGCGCTGTTGTCTAAACCACTGAGCCTCTTGGGCTTGCCGATCGGAGGGTTGGCGGTTCAAATCCCTGCGACGGAGTGAGCTCCCGTTGCTCTGTCCCAGCTCCTGCCAACCTAGCAGTTCGAAAGCACACCAGTGCAAGTAGATAAATAGGTACCGCTCCAGCGGGAAGGTAAACGGCGTTTCCGTGCGCTACTCTGGTTCACCAGAAGCAGCTTGGTCATGCTGGCCACATGACCTAGAAAGCTGTCTGTGGATAAATGCCAGCTCCCTCGGCCTGAAAGCGAGATGAGTCCTGCAAGCCCATAGTCACCTTTGACTGGACTTAACCGTCCAGAGGTCCTTTACCTTTCTACCTGTCCCAGGCTCTACCTGAGTTCACAGGACACCAGGTGAGTGACAGGCGGATTTGGCCAGCCAAAAACACCGTACTGAATCAAAGGGTGGTCTCAGTTGGTACAGAGGCCTCTGTTTGCCCATCTTTGAGCATCTTGTCTGTTGTTTCTGACTGGCAGCCAGGAAGGATGCTGAGAAATCCGGGTGTGCTGTCAATCAAAAGAGCCAGCCACTCAGGTGATTTGGCCGCTGCCTCTGGCTCTCTATTCCTCCATCTTCCTCAGGTTCTTCACCCGCCCATTCTTCCTTGCTTACCCAACTGGGAGGACCAGAGTCATGTCTTGCAGATCTTGGTTTTGGCTTGGTGACCCCGGAATCTATTGGAACACATCCATTGCAACCTTCCCCAGAGACCCTACCTGTCTGCCCATCATTTCCCAAACCCTCCACCATCCCTATTTCTCTGGGTCAGATTCTTCCAAATTAATTTGGCTTCTTGTAAAACACAAACACACTGTTCCCCATAATTCTTATGGAGACAATATCACCACCTATGAGCATCTCATGGCTTTTGCAGCCCATCTCAGCCCCTTAGAAACTTGACATCTGAAACTCTAAATGAATTGGTTCCATAAAATACAATTTTGGCTTGCCGTGTGTTCTGCGGTGTGGCAACCAGTGCTTTTTATGCAACTTGAGGAGTGCATAACTTACTGTAGTTGGCACAATCTGAGCCACAGATGTTGGTGCAGTTGTTGTTGTTTTTTTAATTCTAGACTGCTTGCCTATTTATTATATTTTATTTTTTTTTTTTGCAAAGCTGCCGCAGAAACTAGGCCTTCTTTGAGACGTGTGCGCCGTTTTGCAAAAGCGCTCGGCTCCTTTTTGTTCCTCCCGTCAGCGTGGAGGGGGAAGGAGGGCCGTGGGGAGGAAACATAAATATATCCTTTCCTGTATTTTGCTTACAGTAGTGATGCCCTCTCCGATGATCCTTCGGCCTCCTGGCCTCTCTTCTCGTTTCCCAGTGAGGCTCAAGCTGCAGGCGACAGCCTCAGGCTGGCTAGCTGAAGCCTCGCTCTTCCCCAGCCAGTTCATGCTCTCTTTAACCATTCACTCCTTCATCTGAACAGCCACCCCCTTTAACCATTCACTCCTTCATCTGAACAGCCACCCCCTTCCCCGTTGGCATACATCAGGGGTCAGCAAACTTTTTCAGCAGGGGGCCAGTCGACTGTCTTTTTCGGCAGGGGGCCGGTTGACTGTGGGGGGCTGGATCATATTTGGGGGGGGGGGGGAAATGAACGAATTCCTATGCCCTACAAATAACCCAGAGATGCATTGTAAATAAAAGCACACATTCTACTCATGTAAAAACACCAGGCAGGCCCCACAAAATAACCCAGAGATGCATTTTAAATAAAAGCACACATTCTACTCATGTAAAAACAGGCTGATTCCTGGACTGTCCGCGGGCCGGATTTAGAAGGCGATTGGGCCGGATCTGGCCCCCAGGCCTTAGTTTGCCTACCCATGGCATACATGGTTGGGGCAGACCGCCCCCCCACCAGGCACAGTGGGACGTTCTTCTGAAGCAGCATGAATAGGATTCCACTGTCGAGGGGCGAATTACCGTTCTCCCAGGAGCATGCAAACTTCTGGACTACACAGAGCTCTTCATTTACAGATCAAAAAGAACAATGATAGGTAGACTTATGCAGATTTGTTTCCCCAGTACAGTGGTACCTCGGGTTACATACGCTTCAGGTTACAGACGCTTCAAGTTACACACTCCGCTAACCCAGAAATAGTACTTCAGGTTAAGAACAGAAATCGTGCTCCGGCGGCGCGGCGGCAGCAGGAGGCCCCATTAGCTAAAGTGGTGCTTCAGGTTAAGAACAGTTTCAGGTTAAGAACGGACCTCCAGAACGAATTAAGTTCTTAACCCGAGGTACGACTGTATTCACCTTAAGGCTCTTAACCATCTTCACTGCACATGGGCTGAGGACATGTTGGGTAGCGTTGTTAATCGGGTCTCTGTAACTCTGTTCCCTGATTGGCTTGCCCCAGGCTTTTTTTTATTTTTTAAATGCTTTATTAACCGTAGTTACATCCATGCATCAAAGATATTTTATAGTCTCTAAATCAAACTCATCAAAATAAAAATTCCAACAAAGAGGTAGACGTATCTTCATATATTTGACTTCCTGTCCTTCTCAACATCTTTTCACTCTAATAAACCTATTGGCTAAATTTATCAGCAAAATCATAATAAAATATTGATATGCATCTATGTATATATATTTATTTTAACCCATTTAGCCTTTGTTTACAGAGCTTATTCAAAAGCTGCTACCGAATTCAGATTGCAATGCTTATTTTTTAAGTAACTCTTTCGAGGTTTCCAGTTATCAACGAACTCCTGTTTTTGCGTATCTTTAATCTTTTCCGAGAGACGGTATCTAGTTCAGCATATTCTACCAATTTTAGTAAACATTCTGATCTGATGGGGATTTGGCCACTCTTCCAATGTTTTACTATAAGCACTCGTTTTACGGGAGTCCTGATTGTTTAGGATGGCTTTAAGCGTTGGGGCATAAACGAGGCGTGCAGTAAATTCAGTTAGCTGTTATGCACGTTATTTTACATTTTGGTGGGCACCTCTTTGCTTTTGCTAGGTTTCACTTTCTTTTTTGAAAAAATGACTTACAGTGGTGCCTCGCAAGACGAAATTAATCCGTTCTGCGAGTCTCTTCGTCTAGCGGTTTTTTCGTCTTGCGAAGCAAGCCCATTGACGGATTAGCGGATTAGCACTATTAGCGGCTTTTAGCGGTTTTTAGCGGCTTATCGGCTTAGCGGATAAGCAGATAAGCGGCTTATCGGCTTAGAAAAAGGGGGGGGGAGGGGAAAACCCCGCAGGAACTCGCAAGACATTTTCGTCTTGCGAAGCAAGCCCATAGGAAATTTGTTTTGCGAAGCACCTCCAAAACAGAAAACCCTTTCGTCTAGCGGGTTTTCCGTCTTGCGAGGCATTCGTCTTGCGGGGCACCACTGTATTCTGATGGGTATTTGTAAGAGATTCAAAAGCCCAGGAGGTTGTGCACCATCATGGGAAGTTTTTAAGCAGAGGTGGGATGGCCATCTATCATGGATGCTTTAGTTGTGATTCCTTGCAACTAGAGGACCCTCGAGGTCCCTACCCACTCTACAGTATGATAATAGCTGTCAACTTTTCCCTTTTCTTGCAAGGAATCCTATTCGGAATAAGGGAATTTCCCTTTAAAAAAGAGAAACGTTGACAGCTATGAATATGATTCTCTGTTACTGGAGCAAATATTGGCGCCTGGCCCCTTTGCAAACCCCGCGTTACTGAAAGCCACAGAGTTGTTTTCTGCCTAATAATAATAATAATAATAATAATTTATTATTTCTACCCGGCCCATCTGGCTGGGTTTCCCCAGCCACTCTGGGTGGCTCCCAACAGAATATTAAAACATGATAAAACATCAAACATTAAAAACTTCCCTAAACAGGGTTGCCTTCAGATGTCTTCTAGAAGTCAGGTGTTCATTTCCTTGACATCTGATGGGAGGGCGTTCCACAGGGCGGGTGCCACCACCAAAAAGGCCCTCTGCCTGGTTCCCTATAACCTCACTTCTCGCAGGGAGGGAACCGCCAGAAGGCTCTCGGAGCTGGACCTCAGTGTTTGGGCTGAATGATGGGGGTGGAGACGCTCCTTCAGGTATACTGGACCGAGGCCGTTTAGGGCTTTAAAGGTCAGCACCAACACTTTGAATTGTGTTCGGAAACGTACTGGGAGCCAACGTAGGCTTTGAGCTGCCGCTCCCCACCTTTTCTTTTCCTCTCTCTGTTTCCATCCTTTCGGAGGGTTGAAAAACAAAAACCTTCCCCTGGTTGAGGATCCAAGAGGAGAGCCGAAATGCCAGCCGGCGATTATGGGAGGAGGCCGGTTGGGCCGAAGGAAAATAAATAAGCCAAGCAGCTGGTTGCCATGGAAACCTCCCAGGTATGCAGCCTTGAGATGACTGAAGGGAAGGGGGAGAGAATGGCGTTCTGTTACTTGAGTGAAAAGCCGTTTATGCTTATTCCCACCACAAACACAGACACTCAAGATGGTCGCCCGGTCTGCAGTTTTATTTTTTTGGGGGGAGGCTCTGCTTTATGTAATATTCCTTTATTTTTCCCCCTTAATGCGAGCGCGTTGGAAACAAGGCCATGCTCCTGGCCTTGCCTTCAGATGGCCGTGGTGGTAAAGGCACAAACCCAGGCCCTTCTAAGTATTTAAAATGCAATAGGCGCTGCTTCCGACGAAAGTAGTAGATCTGCAACCACAAAGCTGGAACGCTGTGTGCAAACAAGCCCTCTATCCCTTAACCTAGATTTCCCCTGTTTTGGGGTATGTGAAGCCATACACCTGGTGAAACACTGCGGAAATCAATCTTGTGTACAGTTGTTGTTCAAAATTCCCCCAGGGTGCAACTGGGTCCAGTTGTGAATACATGGAGGTTTCTGGACGTCGGGTTGGTGACTGACATTCAGGACCGGGGGGGTCCCCCACACCTGCACGCGCCCTGTCCCCTCAAAACAGTACTTCTGTCTTGTCAGGATTCAACCTCAATCTGTTAGCCGCCATCCATCATCCAACCGCCTCCAGGCACTCACACAGGACCTTCACTGCCCTCATTGGTTCTGGTTTAAAAGATAGGTAAAGCTGGGTATCATCTACATACTGATGAACGCCCAGCCCAAACCCCCTGATGATCTCTTCCAGCAGCTTCATGTAGATCAGGGGTCAGCAAACTTTTTCAGCAGGGGGCCGGTCCACTGTCCCTCCGACCTAGTGGGGGGCCGGACTATATTTTGAAAACACACACCAAAAAATGAATTCCTATGCCCCACAAATAACCCAGAGATGCATTTTAAATAAAAGCACACATTCTACTCATGTAAAAACACGTTGATTAACGGACTGTCCACGGGCCGGATTTAGAAAGTGATTGGACCAGATCCAGCCCCCGGGCCTTAGTTTGCCTACCCGTGATGTAGATGTTGAAAAGTGAGGGGGGGGCCCTGAGGCACCCCCCGCACTTTCTGGACACACCCCAGGGGAAAGAGTGGAACCACTGTATAACAGTCCCCCAGCTCCCAGCCCCTCTAGACTGTCCAGAAGGATGTCATGGTCGATGATGTCAAAGGCCACTGAGAGATCCAGTGGGATCAGGAAAGAGCTTTAACCTTTGTCCCTAGCCTGCCGGAGATCATCGACCAGCATGACCAAGGCAGTTTCAGTCCCATGATGAGGCCTGAATCCCGGTTGGAAGGGATCCAAATGGTCTGCATCTTCCAGGCGTGCTTGGAGTTGTGACCACCTGCTCAATCGCCCGCTCAATTAACACCTTGGTGTTATTTTGGAAAGGCAAGTTTCTGTCCCTCATGGCTACGAAGAGCTGACTGGAAATGGGTTGCTTGTTGTTGTTTAGTCGTTTAGTCGTGTCCGACTCTTTGTGACCCCCTGGACCAGAGCACGCCAGGCACTCCTGTCTTCCACTGCCTCCCGCAGTTTGGTCAAACTCATGCTGGTAGCTTCGAGAACACTGTCCCACCATCGCGTCCTCTGTCGTTCCCTTCTTCTTGTGCCTTCAATCTTTCCCAACAGCAGGGTATTTTCCAGGGAGTCTTCTCTTCCCATGAGGTGGCCAAAGTATTGGAGCCTCAGCTTCAGGATCTGTCCTTCCAGTGAGCACTCAGGGCTGATTTCCTTCAGAATGGAGAGGTTGGATCTTCTTGCAGTCCATGGGACTCTCAAGAGTCTCCTCCAGCACCAGAATTCAAAAGCATCCATTCTTTGGCGATCAGCCTTCTTGATGGTCCAGCTCTCCCTTCCATACATCACTACTGGGAAAACCATAGCTTTAACTATACGGACCTTTGTTGGCAAGGTGATGTCTCTGCTTTTTAAGATGCTGTCTAGGTTTGCCATCGCCTTTCTCCCAAGGAGCAGGTGTCTTTTAATTTCATGACTGCTGTCACCATCTGCAGTGATGGTGGAGCCCAAGAAAGTAAAATCTCTCACTGCCTCCATTTCTTCCCCTTCTATTTGCCAGGACGTGATGGGCCCAGTGGCCATGATCTTAGCTTTTTTTGATGTTGAGCTTCAGACCATATTTTGCGCTCTACTCTTTCGCCCTCATTAGTTTGTGCCAATGGTTCCAAAAATCTAAATAATGGGGAATTTTTTGCTGAAGAAAGGGATGAAGGGAAGATGCCATTGGGGTCTCAAAGGGGATTTTTTTTTTACCTTTCACAGATCCCTCACTTGGCCCTTCTTAAAGTCCCCCTTTGCCCCATGCCTCCTTCCCCACCTTATCTGCATTAGACTGAGTAAGACCATTGGCCCATCTAACTCAGTGTTGTCTACCCTGACTGGCAGCTGCTGTCTAGGGTTTCAGTAAGGAGATGTTGGGGATCAAACCTGAAATATTCTTTGTGCAAAGCGAAGCTTTACCACTGAGCTGTGGCCTTGCCTTTCACTTCTCTTGTCCTCACAGCCTGCGCCAAAACTGCAAAATGAAGAAAGCAAAATGAAAAACACACTCTCTCTCTCTCTCTCTCTCTCTCTCTCTCTCTCTCTCTCACACACACACACACACACACCAGTAAATAAAGTCCAATGTAGCAGCTGGAATAAATGATATCTATTCAGTACGTCGGTGCTGATTCCAGTCGACAACTGCAAATGTTTATGACCGGTGCAATTAAACGTGGGTTCCGCTGGAATTTCAAATTCTCGACAGAACAAACACAGCTTATCCAATTTATGGCTATTAAGATCTGATAATGAATTCGGCAGCAAGTCTGAGGAGACCAGTCTTAACCTTTGCACTTCAGGTTTATTGTGTATATGCTCTTGTACCCGTACCCGTGCCCGTCCCCCCATTCTCTTAATAATAGGAAACTGTTTTCATGCTAAGAGTTTGCTCGCTCGAAGGACTGTTTTTGTGGGTAGCTGCCTCCGATTTAGGGACGCAGGTGGCGTTGTGAGTTAAACCACAGAGCCTAGGACTTGCCGATCAGAAGGTCTGCGGTTCGAATCCCCGCGACGGGGTGAGCTCCTGTTGCTCGGTCCCTGCTCCTGCCAACCTAGCAGTTCGAAAGCACGTCAAAGTGCAAGTAGATAAATAGGTACCACTCCAGCGGGAAGGTAAACGGCGTTTCCGTGCGCTGCTCTGGTTCACCAGAAGTGGCTTTGTCATGCTGGCCACATGACCCGGAAGCTGTATGCCGGCTTCCTCGGCCAATAAAGCGAGATGAGTGCCGCAACCCCAGAGTCGGTCACGACTGGACCTAATGGTCAGGGGTCCCTTTACCTTTACCTTACCTCCGATTTCTCGGCTTTTTGTAATTCTACCAAACGAGGTCACCTTGGGGGGAGCAAGGGCTTTGGGAATGGGTTTTGCGCCACCCAGCTTGCAGGCAGAAGGTGTTGTCTACAATTCTGTGATTTTTGAACTTCCCTTCCGTCTTGGGAGCCCTTGATCTCTTACAGCAGTGTTTCCCAACCTTGGGCCTCCAGCTGTTTTTGAACTACAATTCCCATCATCCCTGACCACTGGTCTTGCTAGCTAGGGATGATGGGAGTTGTAGTCCAAAAACAGCTGGAGGACCAAGGTTGGGAAACACTGTCTTACAGACCCGCAGATTGGGAACCTCTTCTCGTTTACCTGAAGCACATCTCTCTTAATTCTGGATAAAATGCTAAATCAAGCCCAGAGTAGCTTCAGAGTCTCTGCAGAAGACCAGTGATGCAAAAGGAGGTTGCAAAGTGGTTCTAGTTTTGCAGTTTTCTAGATGTTTGTTCATGCGCTCATAGCCAGAGGACAGGATGGAAACGTTCTGGTTCACCCAATAGAATAGCCTGCAATGTTTGCTGGATTGTGGTACCCAGGAGACCTTTCACCAGCTAGCGAATGTGCTCAAAGGCCCAGAGAACTGTGTATTCCTTCCTTGCCCCATATAATACCTGCCGTTGAGAAAGAGCTGGAGCTCAGAGGTAGGACATCTGTCTCGCATGCAGAAGCTCCCAGTTTAAGTCCCCAGCATCTCTGGGTAGAGCTGGGAATGTTCCCTGCCTTAAACCCTGGATAACTGCTACCAGTCACTGGGTTTGATGGTCCAGCCATCTGATTTGTAACTGGCTGACTGACCGAACCCAAAGGGTGCTCATCAATGGTTCCTCTTCATCCTGGAGAAGAGTGACTAGTGGGGTGCCACAGGGTTCTGTCTTGGGCCCGGTCTTATTCAACATCTTTATCAAGGACTTGGATGATGGACTCAAGGGCATCCTGATCAAATTTGCAGATGACACCAAACTGGGAGGGGTGGCTAACACCCCAGAGGACAGGATCACACTTCAAAACGACCTTGACAGATTAGAGAACTGGGCCAAAACAAACAAGATGAATTTTAACAGGGAGAAATGTAAAGTATTGCACTTGGGCAAAAAAAATGAGAGGCACAAATACAAGATGGGTGACACCTGGCTTGAGAGCAGTACATGTGAAAAGGATCTAGGAGTCTTAGTTGACCACAAACTTGACATGAGCCAAGAGTGTGACGCGGCAGCTAAAAAAGCCAATGCAATTCTGGGCTGCATCAATAGGAGTATAGCATCTAGATCAAGGGAAGTAATAGTGCCACTGTATTCTGCTCTGGTCAGACCTCACCTGGAGTACTGTGTCCAGTTCTGGGCACCACAGTTCAAGAAGGACACTGACAAACTGGAACGTGTCCAGAGGAGGGCAACCAAAATGGTCAAAGGCCTGGAAACGATGCCTTATGAGGAACGGCTAAGGGAGCTGGGCATGTTTAGCCTGGAGAAGAGGAGGTTAAGGGGTGATATGATAGCCATGTTCAAATATATAAAAGGATGTCACATAGAGGAGGGAGAAAGGTTGTTTTCTGCTGCTCCAGAGAAGCGGACACGGAGCAATGGTTCCAAACTACAAGAAAAAAGATTCCACCTAAACATTAGGAAGAACTTCCTGACAGTAAGAGCTGTTCGACAGTGGAATTTGCTGCCAAGGAGTGTGGTGGAGTCTCCTTCTTTGGAGGTCTTTAAGCAGAGGCTTGACAACCATATGTCAGGAGTGCTCTGATGGTGTTTCCTGCTTGGCAGGGGGTTGGACTCGATGGCCCTTGTGGTCTCTTCCAACTCTATGATTCTATGACTCATTCTTCAGAGGCTTCATGCTGCTCCATGGGAGTTCACAGGCGTTATTTGTGGCCACCGCCGGTTGCCTTGCCTGCATCTCTGTGCAGGTATAGAGAAGTTAATAATAATAGTAATAATAGTAATAATTTTATTATTTATACCCCGCCCATCTGGCTGTGTTTCCCTAGCCGCTTCGGGCGGCTCCCAATAGAATATTAAAAACAGAATAAAACTTCAAACATTAACTACTTCCCTAAACAGGGCTGCCTTCAGATGTCTTCTAAAAGTCAGATAGTTGTTTATTTCCTTGACATCTGATGGGAGGGCATTCCACAGGGAGGGTGCCACCACCGAGAAGGCCCTCTGCCTGGTTCCCTGTAACTTCGCTTCTCACAGGGAGGGAACCGCCAGAAGGCACTCGACGCTGGACCTCAGTGTCCGAGTTGGTCACCGGGGGTGGAGACGCTCCTTCATGTCTACTGGGCCTTTGAGACCGTTTAGGGCTTTCAAGGTCAGCACCAACACTTTGAATTGTGTTCGGAAACATACTGGGAGCCAATGTAGGTCTTTCAAGACCGGTGTCATGTGGTCCCGGCGGCCGCTCCTAGTCACCAGTCTGGCTGCCGCATTCTGGATTAGTTGCAGTTTCCAGGTCACCTTCAAATGTAGCCCTACATACAGCGCATTGCAATAGTCCAAGCAGGAGATAACCAGAGCATGCACCAGTCTGGCAAGACAGTCCGCGGGCAGGGAGGGCCTCATCCTGCGTGCCAGATGGAGCTGGAAGACAGCTGCCTTGGACACAGAATTGACCTGCGCCTCCATGGACAGTTGTGAGTCCAAAATGACCCCCCGGCTGTGCACCTGGTCCTTCGGGGGCACAGTTACCCCATTCAGGACCAGGGAGCCCCCCCCCATCCTGCCCCCCCCCAAAACAGCACTTCTGTCTTGTCAGGATTCAGCCTCAATCCGTTAGCCGCCATCCATCTTCCAACCGCCTCCAGGCACTTACACAGGATCTTCACTGGTCAGCACCAGCACTTTAAATAGTGCTCGGAAACGTACTGGGAGCCAATGTAGAAGTTAAGGGGGATGCGACTCCTGAGTAAGGGGTCTCTGGCTTGACAGTTGACCTTCTTGCCCAAGTGCCGAGAGTCCCCACCCTTGACGACCCGCTGAATGGGTCTGTGAACCCCTCTCTCTGGGGTTTCCTGGCCCTGCCGCTGCAAACCTTCCTGGGGTTAGGTGGTTTCAGCAGAGATGGCTTTGGGATGTAGTGAGTGGCAGTGATTTATGTAAGTCCTCACCAAGCCGGCAGCCGTGGAACCTCCAAAATCAGGTGCTGGCTAGGAAAATACCCATGTTGAACACGGTGCTTCTGAACACCCGTTGCAGGAGACTGCGGAAGGTGAGTGCTGCTCTTGGGTTCAAATCCTGCTTGCACATTTCACACGGGCAGCTGGCTGGCCACCATGATGCTGGACTAGATGGGCTATTGGCCTGATCCAGCGGGTTCTTTGTATGTTCTTAAGAATCCTGCACAGCATCTTAAAAAGCAGAGACATCACCTTGCCAACAAAGATCCGTATAGTTAAAGCTATTGTTTTCCCAGTAGTGATGTATGGAAGTGAGAGCTGGACCCTAAAGAAGGCTGATCGCCGAAGAATGGATGCTTT
Source organism: Podarcis cretensis (assembly GCF_951804945.1). Lineage (NCBI taxonomy): Eukaryota > Metazoa > Chordata > Lepidosauria > Squamata > Lacertidae > Podarcis > Podarcis cretensis. The sequence goes on along the minus strand of NC_137173.1, from coordinate 7,591,070 downwards.
TGAATTCTGGTGCTGGAGGAGACTCTTGAGAGTCCCATGGACTGCAAGAAGATCAAACCTCTCCATTCCTAAGGAAATCAGCCCTGAGTGCTCACTGGAAGGACAGATCCTGAAGCTGAGGCTCCAAGAAGAGAAGGCTCCCTGGAAAAGACCCGGATGTTAGGAAAGATGGAGGGCACAAGGAGAAGGGGAGGACAGAGGACAAGATGGTTGGACAGTGTTCTCGAAGCTACAAACATGAGTTTGACCGAACTGCGGGAGGCAGTTGAAGACAGGAGTGCCTGGCGTGCTCTGGCCCAGGGGGTCACGAAGAGTCGGACACGACTAAACAACAACAACAAGAATCCTGCAGGAAGAAAGCAGCTTTTAATGGGGGGGGGGGGACTTGGAAAATACAAGTGCAGGTGGAGAAAAAAGTTTTCCATTCTGCTTCTCCCCTGCTCCAAATCTCTCTTTTTAAATAATGCGTGCAAAATTCAGTTAGGCCCGGGATCTTTGTGGAGGCCGGGTTTTTCCTCGTTTCCAAGAGATGAAGAAGAGTTGGCTGTTCCCTTCTGTAGCCCTCAGGCTGGTACTTCCAACTGTGTGGTCTAGGATCTCGCAAGCCGGTCTGGAACCAGAAGACGTTTTAAAATAATAACACCATCGGGCTTGTGAGGTTTCTCTCCCCCCCCCCCCCTTGCTCTCTTAATGTCTTTGGCTCCTCTGCTCTGTTTGTCCACCGGTATTACTTTGCCGCTGCTATTCTATACACAGATATAAACACGGATATTAGAAAAGGGAGGGAAGTTTGCGTGCGGCGAGGAAATGGCAGGCGCTGCTTTTGGGCAGAGATACACCCCAAACCAGCTGTGGGATTTGAGATTCAAAGAGGCGGGTGGGAATGCACAAACTCAGAGGTTCTCTCGCTCTCTTTTTCCTCGTTCCCTCTATCCCTTTTTGTTTTCTTTTGCGAGCTCACGATACCCCCAGATGAGCGCCGCACCCCATAGTCGCCTTTGACTGGACTTAACTGTCTAGGGAGTCCTTTTATTTTACCTTTTGCCTAATCCAGAGGGATCTTCAGATTTCGTTGCCACATATTGGGGGTGGCAGGAATGTTTGTTTGTGTTTGGGGTGGCTGTTGTCGTCGAGCCCTGCTTCATATATGAAATTTTTCTAATTGACATTTCAAAATATTCATTTGTTGTTGTTGTTGTTTAGTCGTTTAGTCGTGTCCGACTCTTTGTGACCCCATGGACCAGAGCACGCCAGGCACTCCTGTCTTCCACTGCCTCCCGCAGTTTGGTCAAACTCATGCTGGTAGCTTTGAGAACACTGTCCCACCATCTCGTCCTCTGTCGTCCCCTTCTCCTTGTGCCCTCCATCTTTCCCAACATCAGGGTCTTTTCCAGGGAGTCTTCTCTTCTCATGAGGTGGCCAAAGTATGGAGCCTCAGCTTCAGGATCTGTCCTTCCAGTGAGCACTCAGGACTGATTTCCTTCAGAATGGAGAGGTTTGATCTTCTTGCAGTCCATGGGACTCTCAAGAGTCTCCTCCAGCGCCATAATTCAAAAGCATGCATTCTTTGGCGATCAGCCTTCTTTATGGTCCAGCTCTCACTTCCATACATCACTACTGGGAAAACCATAGCTTTAACTAGACGGACCTTTGTTGGCAAGGTGATGTCTCTGCTTTTTAAGATGCTGTCTAGGTTTGTCATCGCTTTTCTCCCAAGAAGCAGGTGTCTTTTAATTTTAAATATTCTTTAAATTTTAAATATTTTAATTTTAAATATTTTAAATATTCCTTTAAACAACCTTGAGCCAATGACTTCCCTTCTTCTCTTTCCGTGGTTCATTTTGCACACCGTACATCCCTGCGTATTTTACATGAACTAAACCATTCAGTATTCCATTGTTACGTCCCATCAAAACTTTTTTACACTCTTGAATTTATCTTAATGCCGCCAATTTTCTCCCATATATCCAGTAAACATTTCCCAGTCTTCTTTAAGCGTATGTTCTTCTTGATCTCTTATTCTATTTGTTAAGTCCACAGGCTGCGCATATTCCATCAGTTTAAGTTGTCGTTTTTCTTTGGTTGGGACCTCACTTGTTTTCCATTTCTGGGCTAGCAAAACATGGGCCGCAGTAGTGGCATACATAAATATTTTTTTTTGACACCTGGGAATTTTCCTTTGAATTATCCCCAACAAAAAGGACTCTTTGTGTGTGTGTGTGTGTGTGTGTGTGTGAGAGAGAGAGAGAGAGAGAGAGAGAGAGAAAGGTATTTTTAAACATTTGTTTCAATTCATTATATATCATCTCCCAATACTCTTTTACCCTTTTGCAACTTCACTTCTGTGTCTTCCAAGCACATTGATTGACCCCTCTTGCAAATGGGATTCTGAACTAGATGAACCTTCCAATGTGGTAGGTTTCATTTTGCAACTGGTACGGGTCCAATTGCGGCAGTGTAGAGCCCTCCGGGTGCTGGGCTGGTGACTTAAAACACGTCAATCCAAAATAAAACAAGCTCCAAGGAAAGTATTTCAAATCCTGCCCTAAGTGACTTTGGCTTTTCCCATATTTATTTACTGGCTTAATTTATTGAGCTGCCCTATAGCAGAAGTACTCTAGGGGGGAGTAGTGTTGTGCAGTGGTTAGAGTGCCGGACTAGGACCTGGGAGATCAGCGTTCAAATCTCCACTTAGTCAAGAAGCTGAGGTATAAATGCAAGGAATAAGCTCTTCTGCTTAGCTGCTTAAGACAGCTTGAGGGGCCAGCCAGGTGGAGATGTTGGTCATCCAGAGGTTTCTATATGGTTGCAACTGGACCCATGCAAGCAGCAAAATGTGGCAAAACGCGCCTGGCGCCTGGCTAATTTCTAACATGGGTGCCTGTATATTTTTCCCATTTTTTCACCCATTTAGAACATTTGGGCCCCACTCTTCAGCTAAAAAAGGCTCCCAGAGTGGCTTACATATAGTCAGTTAAAACAAGACAATCCCTGCTTTGCTTGCTTACAGTGAAACGGCACAAAAGGAAAAAAGGAATAGGGTGGGAAGAGGAAAAAAGGAAACCCAGGCACCAATTGCGGCTGCTTGTCTGCTTGTTTGTATATCTGCAATCTAAAATGGAAACCAAATTCCACAGGAAGTTAACTGGAGAGTAACAGAGGTCAAAATAGAAGGAGCCCAGCCTTCGGGCCACCTGCTTAGCAGCAGATGCAATTTCCTACGTAGCTCTAGGCTTAACTTGTAGCTGTGGCTGATTTTCAAATTGATGCCGTTCCCTTTCTTGAAGACCTCACTGAGCCAAACTAAAAACCCCAACTCTGTGTCATAAAACAAAGGTTTTCAACCCTTAGCCCTGCAAACTTAAGGTAGAAGAATCCTGCAGTGCCTCGGGGGAATCTGAAAAGCTGGCAATGGGCTGACCAGAAATTCGAGTTATCCTGCATCAGCATGTGATACAGTTCCTTGCCCTTCTTGTGGGTTGGCTAAAAGTGGAATAAATTGGTTTGTTAAAATTAAAATACAGAGGCGTTTCTGCACAATTTTCAAGTTTTTAGCCAGATTGAAGGTCGCTGGTCTCAATGAATAATCATGGCGTGCACAAAGTTTGGTTTCGTAGAATGATAGAATTGCAGAGTTGGAAGGGAACCCCTGGGTCATCTAGTCCAACCCCCTGCAACGCTTCTTCCTGATGTTTTAGACTACAACTCCCACCATCCCTGGTCAGGAACCATGCTGGCTGGGGCTGGGGGGAAATGTAGTCCGGAACATCTGGAGGGCGCCAGGTTGAGGAGGAGGCTGCTCCGAGCTTGGCAAATAAACGAGACAAGCTTGCAATCTGCACTGTTGAAGGAGTGGATTGGACAGAGCGGTTTGGGTAGCCCTGGGTAGCACACACACACAGCCCTGCAAGGAAATAGCTAAATGCAAAGAAATAACTGAATGCAAAGAAATAACTAAATGCAAAGAAATAACTGAATGCAAAGAAATAACTGAATGCAAAGAAATAACTGAATGCAAAGAAATAACTAAATGCAAAGAAATACAGTCATACCTCGGGTTAAATATGCTTAAGGTTGAGCGTTTTCAGGTTACGCTCCACGGCGACCTGGAAGTAACGGAATGCGTTACTTCCGGGTTCCGCCGCTCATGCATGCGCAGACGCTCAAAATGACGTCACGCGCATGTGCAGACGCTGCGAATCGCGATGCGCAGACGTGGGTTGCGTTTACTTCAGGATGCGAACGGGGCTCCAGAACAGATCCCGTTCGCATCCAGAGGTACTACTGTAACTAAATGCAACGAAATAACTGAATGCAACGAAATAACTGAATGCAACGAAATAAGTGAATGCAAAGAAATAACTGAATGCAAAGAAACAACTAAATGCAAGGAAATAACTAAATGCAAGGAAATAACTAAATGCAAAGAAATAACTAAATGCAAAGAAATAACTAAATGCAACTTAAAATGATCATTCCTGACTATAGGAGCATGCAGTGATTCCTGCCCTGTTGCCTTTGCATTTGGGACTGATGCTGCTCTAAACCGAGAAGGTGCTGGCCTCTCTCTCCTTGGACTTCGGCCAGGAAAGGGGGTGGGGCGGGGGTGGGGACAGAGCGCTTGGCAGGGTGCCACAGAGGAAGCCTCGAAGATCAGTCTGTTTTGGCAGGATCCTCCTCTCGGAAATTTCAGATGCTTTTGTTTTATGGGGCCAGTGGGATCGTGAGCCGAGTTCTCTTTCCCACCGCGGCTCTGCTGGGCTTTATTTACTTGTGTTTGGAAAGCGGTCGGAAGCCAGGGGCCACCACCACCACCCCCCCCCGCATCATCAGCCTTCCCCAAGCCGGAGGGCATCAGGTTCGGGGGCAGGTTGTCAGTGTTAGAAACTCTGAAATATAATCTAGGCACCCAATGGCTCCTTAAACAAAGCTCGCCCCAATGGAATGTCTATTCACCGGCGGGTCGGGCTGGATGACCCTCGGGGTCCCTTTGCATGCTACGAGTCTATGATCTCAACTACGTTGCTTGACTGCAGCTTGCTCTTGCAACAGTTCACTGGCAAGGAGGAGAAACATACACAGTGGAAATGGTAGAAGATAAGATTTGTTGTTGTTGTTGTTTAGTCGTGTCCGACTCTTCGCGACCCCCTGGACCAGAGCATGCCAGGCACTCCTGTCTTCCACTGCCTCCTGCAGTTGGGTCAAACTCATGCTGGTAGCTTCGAGAACACTGTCCCACCATCTCGCCCTCTGTCGTCCCCTTCTCCTTGTGCCCTCCATCTTTCCCAACATCAGGGTCTTTTCCAGGGAGTCTTCTCTTCTCATGAGGTGGCCAAAGTCTTGGAGCCTCAGCTTCAGGATCTGTCCTTCCAGTGAGCACTCAGGGCTGATTTCCTTCAGAATGGAGAGGTTGGATCTTCTTGCAGTCCATGGGACTCTCAAGAGTCTCCTCCAGCACCAGAATTCAAAAGCATCAATTCTTCGGCGATCAGCCTTCTTTAGGGTCCAGCTCTCACTTCCATACATCACTACTGGGAAAACCATAGCTTTCACTATACGGGCCTTTGTTGGCAAGGTGATGTCTCAGCTTTTTAAGATGCTGTCTAGGTTTGTCATTGCTTTTCTCCCAAGAAGCAGGCGTATTGAATATCAATATATGTATCGAGGCTTTGAGATTAGACCACTGAAGAAGCCCGGAAAACTACCTTGGGAGTGTGTTACCTGCAAGCCCCAGTAAAAGGGCCCCATCTGCCAGGGTGAAACAGGTGCAAATCACCAACACCTTGCCTAAAACTTCATTAACATCCATCTACAACTCCACTAGCATCTCTCAGTATTGTGAACAACACCCAACTTACCTTTTGTTGGTATCTTCATGAACTTACCTAAAAAGATAAAGAAAACAAAAGACTGAGTTGAGCATTTGAAAAATCCATTGAAATCAGACATTATAAGTAACAGTTAGGCTGGGTCGTTCTCAAGTCTCTGTGGCTCTGCACAAGGTTTTGTATTTTTCTCAGAAGATTGATAAAGAATGTATAATTATTTTGGTAATTATTGTGTGTCTATTAGTCGCCGACCTGTTGCATGAGTTGTACTACTTGATCCAGCTACAGGGCATTGCTTATGTTTGTAGAAAATAAAGACACCCCCCTTAAGTCACAGGTAATACCGCTGTTAGCACAATATCACTGGCAGCTGAGTTGAGACCAATAATAATAATAATAATAATAATAATAATAATTTACTACTTATAGCCTGCCCATCTAACTGGGCTTCCCCAGCCACTCTGGGCAGCTTCCAAAAAAATATTAAAATACTGTAATACATCAAACATTAAAAACTTCCCTTTGAACAATTACTATGTTTAAATTGGGTAATTAAGATTTAGCTAAAGGTATTTAAAGTTAGGGACATAACATTGGTAATCTATAGAATAAGAATGGAAACAAGGTGATAAATCGCTGATTAAAATTGTATAACTTTGGAACGCAGGAGCGAGAGATGTGAGGAAGTCCAAAAAGTGAAGAAAATATGGTTATTACAAGATGTTAATTGTCTTTTTTGTTTTTCTTTCTGTTTTGTTTTTGTTAAAAAAAAAACTTCAATAAAAAAAAAAAACTTCCCTAAGCAGGGCTGTCTTCAGATGTCTTCTAAAAGCCAGATAGTTGTTTATTTCCTTGACATCGGATGGGAGGGCCTTCCACAGGGCAGGCGCCACCACCGAGAAGGCCCTCTGCCTGATTCCCTGTAACCTCACTTCTTGCAGGGAGGGAACCGCCAGAAGGCCCTCGGCGCTGGATGTCAGTGTCCAGGCAGAACGATGGGGGTGGAGACGCTCCTTCAAGTATACTGGACCGAGGCCGTTTAGGGCTTTCAAGATCAGCACCAACACTTTGAATTGTGCTCGGAAATGTACTGGGAGCCAATGTAGGTCTTTCAAGACTGGTGTTATGTGGTCTCGGAGACCAGAATTGGATCTTTGCTGCTTAGCAAAGCAAATGGGAAGGTTTTTGCTCTGTGACTCCACACACCCCTTTTGAGGTCTTTTGGCCATTTACAGCTCTGCAGGTGGTTTGGACTACAACTCGCATCATCCACAGCTAGCAGTGCCTTGGTTTAAGGACAATTATAAGCCGAGTTAGAGGTTGACATGGCAGAGGTTTTAAAAATTGGGCAGAGCCTGGAGGAAGTGGATGGGTAAAAGATTTTCTCCCTCTCTCAAAACACCTCCTGGGCACCCATGAAGGTGAGTCATAGAACTGTAGCATTGGAAGGGACCCGAGGGTCATCTAGTCCAACCCCCGGCAAGGCAGGAATCTCAGCTAAATCATAAATGAGAGGTGGCCGTCCAAGCTGTGCTTAAAAGCCTCCAAGATGGAGAACCCATCACCTCCTGAGGGAGACCGTTCCCCTGTCGAATGTTGAAAGATTCAGGACAAAGGAAAATATCTATTCACAAAGCGCAGAGTTAAACGGTGGAGCTCCCTGCAGCAGGAGGCGGTGAGGGTCGACAAATTGGATGGCATTAAAAGAGGATAGGACAAGTTCATGGAGGGAGAGACCTAGCAAAAGCTGCTTTCCTAGCCACAATGGCCACGCCTAGGACTCTCGTACCTACGGGACCGCCTCTCCCGATACGCCTTACGGAGGACCTTAAGGTCCATAAATAGCAACACCCTAGAGGTCCCTAAGGAAGTCAGATTAGCCTCAACCAGAGCCAGGGCCTTTTCAACACTGGCCCCAGCCTGGTGGAACAGTCTGTCTCATGAGACCAGGGCCCTGCAGGATCCTGTAAGACAGAGTTGTTCCGCCTGGCCTTTGGCTTGGAATCATCTTGATCCCCTTCCCCTCTTTCCTCTTTCCTTTCTCCTCCTGTGTCTCCCCTATTTGGGGACTTTCCCTGGCTTTTTTCTGGCCCACCTAGGACCAGTCTGGATAGTTAGCCTTGGTGAAGACTTGACGTTTTCATCCCCCAAAAAGTTTTTGATCAAGTTTCCACTGAAATGAGGCTGCATTAAATGTTGTATTTTAATCTTGTTTTTTAAGCTGTATTTCAATCAATTGTTTTTTATATTTGGTGTTAGCCGCCCTGAGCCTGGTCTTGGCTGGGGAGGGCGGGGTATAAATAAAATTTATTATTATTATTATTATTATTATTATTATTATTACGCTCTTCCTTCCACAGTTAGAGGCAGCAGTGCTTCTGTATCCCAGTTGCTAAAAAAACCACAGGAAAGGGTAGTTGCTCTTATGCTCAAATCCCGCTCTCTGGATTTCCTCAGGCATCTTTTCGGCAACTGTGAGAAGAGAATGATGGACTAGAGGAGCCTTTGGCCTGATCCTGCGTGCTCTTCTCACGAGTGCGTTATGAGCAAGTGCGCGAGGATGACAGATTTGCAGAATTCGAGAAGATGTGCCCAGGACAGCCTTCGCTGAGCTGTTTCCCTCCGCGTGAAGTTGGGACTACAACTCCCATCAGCCACCGTCGTGCCGGCTGTGGACGATGGGTTTTGTAGTCCACAGGCATTTCGAGGGCGCCGCCTTGGCAAAGTCCGGTGGTTTGCGGGACCGCTCCCTGGGGATCTGACCTGCGCGCAGGCTGGAAGCGGTCCCCAGGCTGTTTCTTACAGATGTGGCGCCTGTGTGGCCATTCCGGCAGTGGCTTCTGGTGTCGGTGCCTCTGCCCAATTTTTTTAACGAACAAATACATATATATAAATACCCGTTTCTCTCTTTTTTCGCCTTCTCTCTCTCTCCACCCCCCTCCCTTTCTTCCTTATAAAGCCCTGGAGTTTGCTCCCAGGGGGGCTGTTTCGTGGGTTCTTTGGGTTGCCATGGTGAAAAATGAGCAAGGAGTTTTCAAAACCAACATCTCCAGCTCCAAGAAGTCCTCTATAAATAGAGCAGTTTTGCTTTTCTGTCTTTGGGAATCGCAAACTGCCCAAAAAAGAAAGAGAGGGGTGAGGGGTGGAGGAAGAAAATTGCAATTTCAGATTTATTTATTTTTTTCAAAAAACTACACCCATAAAACCTTAACGCTTCTGTTATTTCACATCTCTCCAACCCCACTTTTTAAAAATAAATAAACAAACAAATACATCGGCTACCGGTCTGTTTCTAGGCACAATTCAAAGGCTGGCTATGCCCCATTAAAGACCCTACACGGCTTGGGTCCTACTTATCGGGAAAAAACACATTCTCTCCTGGCTGTCTGCCATGGATGATTTCGCTGAGATTCCTGCGTTTGTAGCGGGTTGGACTAGATGACCGCAGGTGTCCCTTTCCAACTCTGCCGTTTTATGAACCTGCCCAGGTTTTGAGATCTTGGGAGGGGCCCTTCTCCCGGTCCTGCCACCCTCGCAGGGATGCCTGGTGGGAACGCAGGTGGCGGGGCCTTCTTGGTGGTGGCTGCTCCCAGGCAACTTTGGAACTCCTTGCCTAGAGAAGGCAGGCTGGCTCCCCTGCTGTCCTGAGTATTACACGTGAACCAGGTCTTTATAATCTTCTCAGCTGATCCCTAGGAGCTGGTGTCGCCTCGTGGGTCAGGGACTGAGCTACAAAGATGGGACGATTCACATAGCGCATAGTTAAACTGTGGAACTTCCTGCCACAACTCTGATGGCTCTAAAAGAGGATTAGACAAGTTTGTGGAGGGATAGGTCTAGCCAGAAGCTACTAGCGGCAGTGGCGATGGAATGCTCCCGAATCTCATTCCCGGAAATCGCCCGAGGGGAGAGGGCTCTTGTTTTCGAATCCTGATTCCGGGCTTCCCACAGAGAGAACATGATGGCAGACGAGACGGGTCATTTGCCCAGCTCTTCTTACAAATCAGGAAGTCTTGGGTTCGAATCTCACCTCTTCCATGGGGCTCCCTGGTTGTCTTAAGGCAAGTTAGTGACCTTTTCTCAGCCTCGGTCTTCCCATCTGCAGTATGGGGGTAATAGTTCTGCTTTACTTGCAGAATTATATGGAGATAATTTGGGCTTTCGGCACTTGGAAGGGTTTAAAACGATTACCAGCCAAAGTTTGAATAAATGTTGTGTGCCTGTGGATGGCGTATGTCACCCTCATCCCTTAGGAGGAAGGATGGGATTAAAATTATTATTTTCATGGTTTAGTTTACCAAGAAAGGAGGACAGTGACACCTTCCAGAGCGATCGTAGCAGCTGCATAATAAGGATGCAGTCGAGTGTCGAAGGAGGACCCGGATTCGAATTCCCACTCAGCTCACTTGGGTGACCTTGGGGCAATCATAGCAACTTTCAGTTGAACCTGCCTCCTGGGGTCGTTGAGAGCATGCAGTGGGGCAAACTATGTACGCCGCCTTGAGTTCCTTGGCGGAATGGCGAGACACAAACAAAATGTAGCGCCGCGCCGTAAAATAAAACCGGGAACAAGCAGCGTTTCTGAGGAGGCATGGGCAGAGTCACAGGTCTGCAGCAACAATCAGGGCGAGACGAATGACACCTTTCACGGCCCGAGCCAGCCTGCTCCAACCTGGCGCCCGGCGGGCGTTCCGAACTACAACTCCCGAGTTGTAGTTCAGAACGTCCGCCGGGCGCCAGGTCAGGAGACGGCTGCCGTGTACTTTCATGGGCTGCAGACCACTTCCCGGGGGGGGGGGGGGAATAAAGCCTTCTCCTCTCCTGGCCCTTGTGCCTCTCCTGGGGTGGGGGGGGGGAAAAGAAGGTGGGCAGAGACCCTGTAAGATGGCCTTGGATAAGTTTGCTGGGTTTAGAGGAGGGTGGAAATGGGGGAATCTGCCGACGCATTATTATGGAGCTGGCTGGAGCCATGTCCCGAGAGCGTCTTTGGCCAAATATGGAAGGTTTTTGCCTCGGAGTTTAGTCACACAGGCCCCTACCCAAGAGAGGACTGCTTTCCAAGCGCTTAGGTCACAGGGAAACAACTGGGGACGGCCTCCCTTCCAGCCATTTCACTCCCCGGCTTATAAACACCCGCCAGCAAGGCTCCATGCGCTCTATTTCCGGCCCGTGTGAGCAAGGAAGAGATTGCAAAGTTCTTCTCTCTCTCTCTCTCTCTCTCTCTCTCTCTCTCTCTCTTGCCACACCAGACCTCGTGGAAATCCTTGAGGATTCGGGACGTGTAAAAAGGAAGCACTTCTTTTCACGCAGGGAACGGCACCCGAGTTCGAAAGAGGGCAAGACAGGTTCAGGAAGGCTGCGTGAGAATGCGCACCAAACTTGGTTTCTCCCCCGTCGCTGGATAATAATAACAACAACAATAATAATAATAAAATACAGTGGTACCTCGGGTTAAGTACTTAATTCGTTCAGGAGATCCGTACTTAACCTGAAACTGTTCTTAACCTGAAGCACCACTTTAGCTAATGGGGCCTCCTGCAGCTGCCGCGCCGCCGGAGCCCAATTTCTGTTCTCATCCTGAAGCAAAGTTCTTAACCTGAAGCACTATTTCTGGGTTAGCGGAGTCTATAAGCTGAAGTGTGTGTAACCTGAAGCGTATGTAAGCCGAGGTACCACTGTAATTTTATTTATATCCCGCCCTCCCCAGCCAAGACTGGGCACAGGGCGGCTAACACCCGATATAAAACAAATTGATTGAAATGCAACTTAAAAACAACATTAAAATACAACATTAAAACATTAAAATATTAAAATGCAGCCTCATTTCAACGGAAACTCAAATCAAAAACTGTTTTGGGGATGAAAACATCAGACGGGGGAGCCCTCAGACTAGAAGCGCAAATGCCTGCACCAATTTCTTTTGGCCCACCAGGGCCTGTCTTGGTTGAGACGCCAGCTTATTTCAGCGCGACTAGCTCAGGTGATGTATAGGGACGCGGGTGGCGCTGTGGGTTAAACCACAGAGCCTAGGACTTGCCGATCAGAAGGTCGGCGGTTCGAATCCCCGCAACGGGGTGAGCTCCCGTTGCTCGGTCCCTGCACCTGCCAACCTAGCAGTTCGAAAGCACGTCAAAGTGCAAGTAGATAAATAGGTACCTGGCGGGAAGGTAAACGGCGTTTCCGTGCGCTGCTCTGGTTCGCCAGAAGCAGCTTAGTCATGCTGGCCACATGACCTGGAAGCTGTACGCCGGCTCCCTCGACCAACAAAGTGAGATGAGCGCCGCAACCCCAGAGTCGGTCACGACTAGACCTAATGGTCAGGGGTCCCTTTACCTTTAGCGCAGGTGATGTACCTGGCGGCAGCTGGTACCTGCCCACCCTTAAAAAACGAACATCTGAATCCTTACACACAGGTACTCGCTGCTCAGGAAATGCTCTCCTGCCTTTGGACTCCAAAGCCCATCATCCACAGCTGGCGCGACGGTGGCTGATGTGAGTTGTAGTCCAAAACATCTGGAGGGCACTGCCGGGTTGTTGAAGATTGAACTTAGGAGGGGCTGAAATATTTGGGGTGCCCTCTCCCCTCCTGTGCTTTCTCCCACTATAGAGGCAGATTCGAACCATGTTGGCTAGAAGCAGTCGAGAGCTTTCCCCTCCTTGATTTGGCCAGCAACTCTGATCAACCCCAGCCAGCAGGGCCAGTGGTCAGGGATGATGATGATGATGATAATAATAATAATAATAATAATAATAATAATAATAATAATAATAAATTATTTATACCCTGCCCTCCCCAGCCAAGGCCGGGCTCAGGGCGGCTAACAACCAATAATAAAAACAAGTTGAATGAATACAACTTAAAAACAAGATTAAAATACAACATTAAAACATTAAAATGCAGCCTCATCACAGGAGGAAAAAGGAAAAAAGAAAGAGGGGGAGGGAATCAAATTGGCTCCAAGCCAAAGGCCAGGTGGAACAACTCTGTCTTGCAGGCCCTGCGGAAAGAAATCAGATCCTTCAGGGCCCTGGTCTCATGAGGCAGAGCGTTCCACCAGGCTGGAGCCAGAGTTGAAAAGGCCCTGCCTCTGGTTGAGGCTAATCTGACTTCCTTAGGGACTTCTAGGGTGTTGCTATTTATGGACCTTAAGGTCCTCCGTGGGGCATACTGGGAGAGGCGGTCCCGTAGGTACGAGGGTCCTAGGCCGTGAAGGGCTTTAAAGGTCTAGACCAGCACCTTGAATCTGACCCTGTACTCCACCGGGAGCCAGTGCAGCTTGAAAAGCACTGGATGAATATGCTCCCATGGCAGGGACCCTGTGAGGAGCCTCTCTGCAGCATTCTGCACCCGCTGGAGTTTCTGGGACAGCTTCAAGGGCAGTCCCGCGTATGATGGGACTTGGTAGTCCAAGCAGCTAGAGGACATCAGGCTGGCGGAGGCCGGGAGTAGGCGATTTGGGGTTAGATTGACAGGCGATCTGACTCAGCAGCAGCCGGCTTGGAAGGAGAAGAGAGACTCCCTTGTATGCAGAGCGAACAAAGAGCTCTTAGTAGGGCAGCCAGCCTGCAAAACAAGCAAGGAGCCAGAGTTGACGTACGCCCTGCCTCGGGGAAGGGCCGCAGCTCAGCGGAGGGACACATGGTTGGCATGTAGAAACTCCCAGGTCCAACCCTTGGCCATTTCCAAGCAGAGCCGGGATCTGATGTCCTTGTCCTGGGCAGCTGCTGCCGTTCAGTGCAGACAATGCTAGACCAAATGCTAGCATCTTGGGGTGAGGCCGCTGCCTGTGTTTCTTTGCCCCACAGCCACTTTTTCTTCCGGAAATGGGCAGGGCACAGCCAAGCCACCCCCTCCCTGCGTTTGATTCAGATCAGAATTGCAGAACTGTTGAGTTCATCGCTTGAAGCCATGGGTTCGAGTCCTACCCTCCAGAGCAGGGGAAAATTCTTGGGCTCCATGGTCACTGCAGATGGTGGCAGCAGTCACGAAATTAAAAGACACCTGCTTCTTTGAAGAAAAGCGATGACAAACCTAGACAGCATCTTAAAAAGCAGAGACATCACCTTGCCAACAAAGGCCCGTATACTAAAAGCTCTGGTTTTCCCAGTAGTGATGTATGGAAGTGAGAGCTGGACCCTAAAGAAAGCTGATCGCCAAAAAATTGATGCTTTTGAATTATGGTCCTAGAGGAGACTCTTGAGAGTCCCATGGACTGCAAGAAGATCAAACCGATCCATTCTGAAGGAAATCAGCCCTGAGTGCTCACTGGAAGGACAGATCCTGAAGCTGAGGCTCCAATACTTTGGCCACCTCATGAGAAGAGAAGACTCCCTGGAAAAGACCCTGATGCTGGGAAAGATGGAGGGCACAAGGAGAAGGGGGTGACAGAGGACGAGATGGTGGGACAGTGTTCTCGAAGCTACCAGCGTGAGTTTGAACAAACTGTGGGAGGCAGTGGAAGACAGGAGTGCCTGGCGTGCTCTGGTCCATGGGGATCACGAAGAGTCGGACACGACTAAAGGACTAAACAACAACAACTATCTTCCATGGCACAGCCCTGGAGATATTTAAAGATGGCTGTCATATCTCCTCTCAGACTTCTGTTTTCCAGGCGAAGCGTACCCAGCTCCTTCGACCGTTCCTCATCAGGCTAGGTTCGCAGACCCCTGGTCATCTTGGGGAAATGGATGTCCGCTTTCAGAGCGGATAGCTTGATGCTCAGTCCAGTTTTGGCTCTGCAACCATTTCTCAGACTAATGTGCAGGCCAGATTATTCTTTTAGATTCCACACTTCTCAGGGTTTTGCATTGCAGTTGCCAGCTTTAAAGACATACAGCTCAGTCGGTAGCGCATGAGAGCCTCTTAATCTCTGGGTTGTGGGTTCGAATCCCACATTGGCCAAAAGATTCCTGCATTTTTGAGGGTTGGACTAGATGACCCTCTTCAATTCTATGAATTTAATTTAAATTTAATTTATTAAACTTGTACACCACCCTTCATTAACGTGCACATTTTTGGGGGGGCAAATATGTCCAGCAATGTGTGTGTTGACACGAAATACAAATTTTGGGGCGGATTTTTTTTTAAATGCAGAAACGGGACAAAACAGATTTGTGAATGGACGCATGCAAACTTGAAAAGAGGCTGGAAAAAACCGGCAGATCCATCTCAACCCGAAGTCTTTGCTTTTTTCTCAGCCGTTTCCCTGCCCTGGGCTGTCGGCAGGACTCCATTCTGGCCCCCCCCAACCCAAATGAAGGGTTCTGAACACGGGGAAAGTAACGCCTCAGTGCTACTCGGGAGCCTGGGAAAGAAACTCGGAGGAGTTGAAAGCAAATATCCAGTGCCCGAGGGCTGTGGATAAACACTGGAGTATATTCTTAGTAACCCAAGTGGAGGCAGAATCCGAGAGCCACTGATTTATCCTCCTCCCGTCCCTCCCTTTGGAGAGGTTATGCCTTACAGAGCCTCTTGGACTTTTCTAACCGTGGGAGAACGGCCAGTTTAGCATGCAAACGGGGGGGGGGGGGCGGGGGGGAGAAAGACGGACGACAGGCGCAGCTCTGGGAGCAGGAAGCGAGCTTCCGTGGCAGGAAAGCCACGTTCGGTGGCTGGCTTGGGATGCTGAAGCAGCAGGGGAAGGGTTAAGCTCGCACTCCCCTTTCTGCTCCCGGGTTGCTAAAGGCTTCCTCCTCCCATCACTTTTCCTCTGTAGTCTGCTTTTTTTTCTATAGAGAGGACATGCTTAACCCTTCTCCTTCCACAATTTTTTCTAGGGGGAGCGCATGCTTAACCCTTTCTCCTTCAACCACTTTTTTCTAGCGAGAGCGCATGCTTAACCCTCTCTCCTTCCATCTTTTTTTTCTGCAGCCATCCCTGTCAGCTTTTTCTAGGGAGAGCACATGTTTAACCCTTTCTCCTTCCTCCCCCTTTTTCTAGGGAGAGCACATGCTTAACCCTTTCTCCTTCCATCACCCCTTTACCTTTAACTAAATAATAATGACAATTTCAGTGCTCTTAACTGCTTAATTGGCCACATCTATTTCTATTTATGATAGCCGATGATTGCTACTAGCTACAGTGGTACGTCGGGTTACAGATGCTTCAGGTTACAGACGCTTCAGGTTACAGACTCCGCTAACCCAGAAATAGTACCTCGGGTTAAGAACTTTGCTTCAGGATGAGAACAGAAATCGTGCTCCGGTGGCGCAGGAGGCCCCATTAGCTAAAGTGGTGTCTCAGGTTAAGAACAGTTTCAGGTTAAGAACGGACCTCCAGAACGAATTAAGTTCTTAACCCGAGGTTCCACTGTATTGGGACGCGGGTGGCGCTGTGGGTTAAACCACAGAGCCTAGGGCTTGCCGATTACAAGGTTGGTGGTTCGAATCCCCGCGACGGGGTGAGCTCCCGTTGCTCGGTCCCTGCTCCTGCCAACCTAGCAGTTTGAAAGTACGTCAAAGTGCAAGTAGATAAATAGGTACCGCTCCAGCAGGAAGGTAAACGGCGTTTCCACGCATTGCTCTGGTTCGCCAGAAGCGGCTTAGTCATGCTGGCCACATGACCCAGAAGCTGTATGCCGGCTCCCTCGGCCAATAAAGCGAGATGAGCGCTGCAACCACAGAATCAGCCACGACTGGACCTAATGGTCAGGGGTCCCTTTACCTTTACCTTACCACAATATTGGTTTTCTTACAAATCAGTTCCCGTACACCTGCGGTGGGTAAAAGCTTGTTTCTTTCCAACTGATGCTTCCAGCAGCAAGACCGCGTGGAAAAAACACACGCAACCATTCTTTGCTTAATTTTATTGCCTTATTTAGTGCCTTCCTTTTAGCTGGTGGTGCAAACAGCTATTCCTAACAACGCTCTTTAGGGGTGTGTTTGGGGGTGTTCTGTGCACGAGGGAGTTTTGGCCTGGAAAAAGTTGGGGAGCCACCGATTTGGAGGCTGTTCTTGAGAAGAGGGAGCTGAAAATGTTGCGTATGCCGCCCCCCTTTCCCCACGGCACTGGCCAGATTAAAGAGTAAAGCGATTGGGCTACAAGGCAGGAATCTGTCTTCAGGGAACTGGCAAGGAAGATGACGGAAAAATGAAGGTTTGGAAAAGGGGAGGAAGTGTTTCTATAATCCGATCGCAGGAGTTCCAGGAGCCTTGGAAGGGAAGAGATGCCTGATGATTTGGGGGGGGGGGGCTGAGAGAGTAAGCCGTTTCTTCTGCCCCACGTTTTGCCAGCAGAGAGAGATGCAGCCCATCTGTGGCCTTCAAAAAAGTCTCTTGGCTACCACTCCCCACCCGAGGCAAGGAGGATAAACCAGATGCAAAACAGATGTTTTTTCCTCTGTGCTGCGGCCCTCCTAAAAATCAAGCTGTGCAGCATGCGCCTGAACTCTGCACGTCCTCAATTGCGTTTGATTTTGCTTCTTTTCAGTTTGCAGAAACAGTCCGCAGTCAGGAAGGCAGCGAAGCAAATGCCAATTTTAGGAGTTTTATTGCATTACCCACGTGCTGCCCGGGGTGTGTGTGTGTGTGGAGGCCCTGAGTTTACCAGGGAAATACATCAAAATGGTCTCTGGGGTTGGTAGCGTCAAGTGTCTGTTGCAGATTTTTCGTCTTTTTTTAAGGTCAGACAAACGCTTTTGCATTGTCATGTGGTTAAGACATGTTAGCACTATCCCATCATTTGAGGGGGGGCGGATTTTTGAGCCGGGGAGGTGCCTAAATAACAAAAAGTTGAAAGGAAACGGGGAGAAAAAATAATACAAGTCATTACCCATACATTGGAAATTTAATAATAATAATAATAATGGTTTATTATTTATACCCCACCCATCTGGCTGGGCTTCCCCAGCCACGCTGGGCGGCTTCCAACAAAATATTAAAATACAGTATTGCATCAAACATTAAAAGCTTCCCTAAACAGGGCTGCCTTCAGATGTCTTCTAAAATTCAGATAGCTGTTTATTTCCTTGACATCTGATGGAAGGGCGCCACCACCGAGAAGGCCCTCTGCCTGGTTCCCTGTAACCTCACTTCTCACAGGAAGGGAACCGCCCGTTGCTCGGTCCCTGCTCCTGCCAACCTAGCAGTTCGAAAGAACGTCAAAGTGCAAATAGATAAATAGGTACCGCTCCAGCGGGAAGGTAAACAGCGTTTCCGTGCGCTGCTCTGGTTCGCCAGAAGCGGCTTAGTCCTGCTGGCCACATGACCCGGAAGCTGTACGCCGGCTCCCTCGGCATATAGAGCGAGATGAGCGCCACAACCCCAGAGTTGGTCACCACTGGACCTAATGGTCAGGGGTCCCTTTACCCTTAACCTTTACCAGCTCTCTGTTTCTTGCCTGCTTGCTTTCCCCTTTTGCCTTCGCACTAACTTAACTTGAAACGGCGCTAGGAAGGAGAAGCTTTCTGCTTCTCTCCTTTCCAACGGTGCATGTGAGATCAGTCGCCGCCCCAGATGCGGGATCTCAGCTGGCTGAGGGACTCCCCCGCTCCCCACTAAAAAGCAATTAGAGGTTGGCAGGAGATAAGAAGGCACCTTTGAAGCCCGCCGTCCATGTGAAATGCAGAGAGGCGTTCGGCAGCTCTTGACTTTCTGCAGAGACATCTCAAGGTCACATTGGTCCTTCCCGATAGCCCTGAGGTGTGCATCCAAAGATTACGCATGCATCTGGCAACTGTCTTGTTGGCATATTCCCCCCCCCCCCTTGTGCAGCGTCCTGGAGTTTTCAGAGGCACCTTGGTTCCAGAAAGATTGAGGTTGAATCCTGACAAGACAGAAGTTCTGTTTTTGGGGGACAGGAGGCGGGCGGGTGTGGAGTATTCCCTGATCCTGAATGGGGCAACTGTGTCCCTGAAGGACCAGGTGCGCAGCCTGGGAGTCATTTTGGACTCACAGCTGTCCATGGAGGCGCAGGTCAAATATGTGTCCAGGGTGGCTGTCTACCAGCTCCACCTGGTACGCAGGATGAGACCCTACCTGCCCGCGGACTGTCTCACCAGAGTGGTGTATGCTCTGGTTATCTCCCGCTTGGACTACTGCAATGCGCTCTACATGGGGCTACCTTTGAAGGTGACCCAGAAACTGTAATTTATCCAGAATGCGGCAGCTGGACTGGTGACTGGGACTGGCCGCCGGGACCACATAACACTGGTCCTGAGATATCTGCATTGGCTCCCAGTATGTTTCCAAGCACAATTCAAAGTGTTGGTGCTGACCTTTGAAGCCCTAAACGGCCTCGGTCCTGTATACCTGAAGGAGCGTCTCCACCCCCATCGTTCAGCCCGGACACTGAGATCCAGCGCCGAGGGCCTTCTGGCAGTTCCCTCATTGCAAGAAGTAAGGTTACAGGGAACCAGACAGAGGGCCTTCTTGGTAGTTGCGCCCACCCTGTGGAACACCCTCCCTTCAGATGTGAAGGAAATAAGCAGCTATCCTATCTTTAAAAGACATCTGAAGGCAGCCCTGTTTAGGGAAGTTTTTAATATTTAATGCTGTACTGTTTTTAACATTTGATTGGGAGCCGCCCAGAGCGGCTGGGGAAACTCAGCCAGATGGGCGGGTTATAAATAAATAAATTATTATTATTATTATTATTATTATTATAAAATGTGTGGCGGCTAAGAACGTCCTCGGAAGCTGCTGTGCTTCATGTAGCTCAATACTGTCTGCACTGGGTGGCAGCAGCTCTCCAGGATACGGGGAAGGAGTCTCACCCAGAGATGCCAGGAATTGAGGCTTCTGCTCAGCCTTCCCCCGGAGGCCAGGCCGTTCCTTGATAGGATGGTGAGTTTTGTGGCCTTCGTAAGTAGTGATATTCTGGGGGGATGTCCCGTGGTGAGATCCGCCAAGGTGAGAGGCTTAGGAGGCAGTGGATTACGAGGAAAGCACCTGTTGAATTTCTGCAAGGTTGTATTCGTGGTTATAATTCAGCCCGGACACTGATGTCCAGTGCTGAGGGCCTTCTGGCGGTTCCCTCGCTGCAAGAAGTGAGGTTACAGGGAACCAGGCAGAGGGCCTTCTCGGTGGTGGCGCCTGCCCTGTGGAACGCCCTCCCACCAGATGTCAAGGCAATAAACAACTATGTTACTTTTAAAAGACAACTGAAGACGGCCCTGTTTAGGAAAGTTTTTAATGTCTGATGCTGTATTGTTTTTAATATTCGGTGGAAGCCGCCCAGAGTGGCTGAGGAAACCCAGCCAGATGGGCGGGGTAGTATTATTATTAATAATAATAATAATAATAATAATAATAATAATAATAATAATTTATTATAATTAACAAGAAAAGTATGGCGATGATAAGCATTATCAGGGGCGTCCGCACTTTTTTTCAAAGAGGGCCGGATTTGATGAAGTGAACATGCGTGAGGGCCGACCAAAGTTGCTGAGCTTTTTTTAGGATTAGCTTTTTTCAGATTTTCCTCCAAAGTTGTTGACCTTTTAGGATTGAAGTTGCTGAGCTTTTTTTTTAGGGTGCCACAGGGGCCAGATTAAACGGACCGGCGGGCTGGATTAGGCCCCGGGCCAGACTTTGGATGTGCGTGCATTAAATGATGCAAAAAAGGGAGAAAAACGGGAGAAGAGATTGGCTTTCTTGCTAGTGCGATGGAGGTTCTGTTGGGGGTCTGGAATTTGAGAGCGAGGGGCTGTTTGCTAAGCTGTCAAGCGTTGTCATTTGTTTAATGCACTGACATGCCTTGTGTTTTGCATGTTTACATTGTGAGGGTTCGAATGCTTGCTGCCAGGCACTTTGGGTACAGCTCATTGTGAAAAAGTGGCCCATACGTAAACTCAGCCAGTCGATCGACATCACGTTGTTAATAATAATAATAATAATAATAATAATAGTAATAATAATAGTGTTCACACAAGAGCTCCGAGCCTTAGAGACCAGGAGGCCATGCAGAGGAGGAGGTCGAAAGCAATAATCCCTCTCTGGCTTGGCCGAGGCAGGGAGATTTCGAGGGAGCCCATCCTTTCGCTTTTTTTGACGAGCTGAGCTTGTAAACGAGTTAATTAAAGATGCCTTTTCTTCCTTATGAGGAAGTGGAGGTTAAGATGGGCAGCAGCTGCCGGATAATCTGCCCTCGTTTGGGCTTCCTGGACTAATTAGCCGGGGACCACGCAGGCAGGCGGCTGAAGTCAAGAGGTGAGAGTTGTGCCAAAAAATGTCACATTTCACGGTCCGGCCAGAAGCCCTGCTGTCGTCCGGAGCGATGGAGGATGCTCCTTGTCCTGTTGCCCTCTTGGCCCTGCCCATCTCGGCTTCGGGTACCCATTTTGCCCATCACACGAGTGGAGGAAGCACTTGGCCTTTTCCTAGCAACCTCCGGCCTCCTTCCCAGCCAATGCCTTATTTGCCCATTTTGCAACCACGGCGGATGGATGAATCTGGCCATTTTAGTTTCCTCTCACATTCTCATATTTTTTGCAGCAATTTGCGGGTTGTTGTTTTTAATGCAGTCATACCTTGTGTTACAGACACTTCAAGTGGTGTTTTTTCAGGTCATGGACTGCCGAAACCTGGAAGTACCAGAACGGGTTATTTCTGGGTTTTGGCGGTCGCGCATGTTCAGAAGTTCAAAATCACACACTGCGCATGCGTAGAAGTGCAAAACCACAACCCGCGCGTGCGCAGACGCGGGTTGTGAACGCTGCAGGTTGCGATCGTGCATCTCACACGGATCACGTTCGCAACCTGAGCGTCCACTGTACTCACAAAAATTTGACACCATTTTAGTAATAGCTGTCAACCTTCCCTTTTTTGCAGGAAGAATGAGTCTTTCTGTTTTGTTTTTTAAAAAATGATTTAAATCAAGTCTTGCTGACTAGTGATTTAAATCGTGATTTAAATTGATTTGATTTAAATCAAATCCACCCTGTTTCTGAGAGTGAAGATTTGGTGGGCCGGCCTTTAAATGGGCACTGAATTGAATTTATTCCCCATCCTCAGTTGGCTGGCATCCTTTGGAATGATGGGGGCCCGTAGAACGCAAACTATTCTTCTTCCCCGCAGGTGAGGGCTTCCTTCCCACTTCCTCGCCACTTGAGCTGGCGTGAGCAGCGGATGGAGTGCAGACAGGTGCAGACAAGCTGGCACTAATCTGGGACGGCCTCTGGTCTGCTGCCCGCCGAACTCGACGCCGTATTTATCATCCCTTCGCTTTGGCTACTGGGCACGAGTGCTGACAGCTGGAAGCGCAGGAGCCGGTGCTGTTTAGCAATGCCACCCTCTTTGCGTGGCCCGCTGCCAAGAGGTTTCGCTTTGCGCTCAGGCTTCGTGGAGAAAGACAGCCTTTGCCACCCTGGCGGTGCCCTCCGTAAGTTTCTGGACTACAAGTCCCATCAGCCCCGTATGGCATAGCTTAAGGTTACCAGATGTCCCCATTTCTCGGGGACAGTCCCCGGATTTACAAATCAGTCCCCATACAAAATCAGTCCCCATACAAAATCCGTAAAAACTACTCTGAAAATTTATTATTCTAAAAAATGAAACCTTCCCCCCCCAATGTCTCAACAAATGAAACTGATTTGTAAAAATGTTACATGGAAAAAATACGAGAGACATTACCATACTTCTGTAAAACAAGAAAATTGTTAATAAAATAAAAATGAAAATGAACCTTCATCTGGTTGTAAATATTAAGCTGATACCAGCAAGAATGAGTCTTTCTGTAAAAAAATGATTTAAATCAAGTCTTGCTGACTAGTGATTTAAATCAAGTCTTACTGACTAGTGATTTAAATCTATTTAATTTGAATCAAATCCGCCCTGAGTGATCTTCAGGCAATGCACCTCCTGGTGGTGGAGATTTCACGAGCCATCCTGGCTCCTGGGCATCCTCACTTGGTCTCAAGTAGCCAATAGCCAGGTCCAAAATGCATCCAGCACCTGGCTAATTCCGAACACTGCTTTGGGGGCAAATTTCAGGAAAGCACTGTGCTTGCTTTTGCATAGCAGGAAGTGTGAATTCAGTAGGTATGTCTTTAAATGCTAACTAAGCGGCTGTCGCTGTGGTCTAAACCACTTAGCTTCTTGGGCTTGCCAATGGGAAGGTCGGCGGTTCGAAGCCCCGTGACGGGGTGAGCTCCCGTTGCTCGGTCCCAGCTCCTGCCAACCTAGCAGCTGGAAAACACACCAGTGCAAGTAGATAAATAGGTACCGCTCCGGCGGGAAGGTGAACAGCGTTTCCGTGCACTGCTCTGGTTTCGCCAGAAGTGGCTTAGTCATGCTGGCCACATGACCCGGAAAAACTGTCTGCAGACAAATGCCGGCTCCCTCGGCCAGTAAAGCGAGATGAGTGCCGCAACCCCAGAGTCACCTGCAACTGGACTTAACTGTCAGGGGTCTTTTACCTTTACCTTTTAAAATCAGTCATCTGCCACATTCCTAGCAGTTTCTCCATCTAAAATCAATTATGGTACATATGCTCTTGGTTTTGCCGGTTATTGTGAAGTGGAGAGCAATTTGCATCTAAGTTGAGTTGGGTAGATATGCTAGGTTGAGGCTCAAGCTTTTTTACCGTGCAGCTTGGCTCAGTTGCTTGAGCGACCTTTATCTTCTCTGCAGGCACCGATTTGCTCAAACACCCAGATGGTGTCCCTTTTCAAGTGTGTAAAAATGTAAGGATGATTCTCCCTTAGTACAGCTCACGCCCCCCCCCCCCGGTGGTTCTTCACAAGTCCCTGTCCTGGACATGTCGGCCTATTGATTTGGAGGAGGCAAGGCCAGAGTGGCCGCTCATGCAGAGATGTGCTGGGAGCAATTCAGAGACCCAGTCCGTGGCGACACAGAGACGTGGTAGAGTGACCTGCCCTTCACCCAGAAGAGAGGAATCGAAAGGGGTGGGAAACAGATTCCTGCATCATGCAGGGGTGCAGCGGGCAGACTCCTTTCTGGGTGGCAACAGACCCAGCAGTCTTTGCACCTTCAAAGTTGACTTCTTCTCCTGCGGTTCGTGAAAGCGTGCTTTGGAATTACTGGGTTAAAGGAGTGTGTGATAGTTCTCGACCCTGTTTCCACTGCCTCCCGCAGTTTGGTCAAACTCATACTGGTAGCTTCAAGAACACCATCCAACCATCTCATCCTCTGTCACCCCCTTCTCCTTGTGCCCTCCATCTTTCCCAAGATCAGGGTCTTTTCCAGGGAATCTTCTCTTCTCATGAGGTGGCCAAAGTCTTGGAGCCTCAGCTTCAGGATCTGACCTTCCATTGAGCACTCAGGGCTGATTTCCTTCAGAATGGATGCGTTCGATCTTCTTGCAGTCCATGGGATTCTCAAGAGTCTCCTCCTGCACCAGAATTGAAAAGCATCAATTCTTCGGCGATCGGCCTTCTTTATGGTCCAACTCTCACTTCCTAGCAAGCTCTTTTTTTATTTTAACCTTGAGATGTTTGCTGGAAACTTCCCTTCGCTTCCAGGCTTACGCAGGCAACTGAGAAAGGACTTCTTCGTGCGACGCAGGGTTAAACGCTGGAACTCGCTTAAACTGTGGAACTTCCTGCCACAGGAGACGGGGACGGCCAACAACTTAAACGTGGCTTTAAAATAGGGTTGAGACCAATTTGTGGAGGGGAGGAGAGGGCTTTTGATGACTCGGCTCTGCCAGCAAAGCTTCGGATTCCCAGTTGTGGGAAACGGCAGGAGGGGAGAACGCTGCTCTTGCGTTCAAATCCTGACGGCGGGTTTCCCACAATGCACCTGTTCAGCCACTGTCAGAACAGGGTGCTGGACTAGATGGGCCGCTGCAAAGTCCAAACCCACCTGGTTTATGGGAAAGTAGATTTGGGTTCAAGCGACTTCCCCGGTGAAAGCTAACTGGGAAGAGGTGAGAGGCCAGGAGAGCAACTCAGACAGAGATGCAGCAGGCACCCTGGGAGAAGATGCTATGGAGTCACAGGAGTCGTAGCAAATTGCTTGTATAATGGTAGTTCATTAGGAATCACTACCTAAACAAGGGCTGTCCGGCATCGAGTCTTTTATATTTATTGCGGTTCCTCCCAGCTCTGTGATTCTATTATTCTAAATCAAGGCTTCCTCAAAAATTGGTCACAGGGCAAAAAAAGAAGAATATGAAAACGTAATAATCAGAAACTCCTAAGTTACATACCTAACGATAGCATAAAAACAGACCCACCAGCCCCTAAAATAAAAGAAGGGGCTTTCCTTTAATTAACTGAGGTGAAATGCTTGGGGGCAACGTGTATTTTTGCGGAGGGGGGGGGGTCATTCCACAAACGTGGAGCCACTGCTGAAATTTTGAAGTTATATCTTACTGACAGATTTTTATATCCTGCCTCCCCCACAAGGCAAAATTCATGTTCTCTCCCCTCCCTCCATTTAATCCTCACAACAATCCCGTGAGGTAGGCTTTTTAATATTTGGTGTATTACGGTATTTTAATATTTTGTTGGAAGCTGCCCTGAGTGGCTGGGGAAGCCCAGCCAGATAGGCGGGGTATAAATAATAAATTATTATTATTATTATTATTATTATTATTATTATTAGGCTTGCACTGAGAGGTGGCCCAAGGTCACCCAGTAAGTTCTGAGGCCGAGTGGAGATTTGAACCCAGGTCCGTAGTCCGACATCTTAAACCACAGCCTCTCAGTTGTATAAATGATCGCTAGTCAAATTTGAACCCAGAAAGAGAGAGAAAATTCCCTAAAAACCGTGCCGTCCCTGTGAGCTGACCGTTAGCATGCAAGAGAGTTTCGGCCTGGCAGGAAATATTTGGCATTTCCCTTCCTTCCCCTCTTTTTAATTAGTATTTTATTGCGTTTTAAATCAGAGGGGGCCGTGTTTACATGAACGGCTGCTCAGATATTTCATCCGTGAAACACCAGCGCAGATGAACAACAGGCCTTGGAGCGGGGCCATTTCATCATAATTTTGTGTCGGGGGACTGTCTTCCCCTCGCCGCAGAGATTTAACTCTGTAAATAGAAAGCTTTGCCGCTGAGCATCCGGCTGGTGGCAGCGTGGACTTAGGCCGGAGGATATGTCCGCCCCCAAATGGAAACATCTGTGGATTAATAGCAACGACAGCCATCAAAGCTTTGGGACTATGGCTGGCATGCAACTAAGTCTTACTCAGAGTAGACCTAATCTCCCCGAATTTCATTGGGTCTGCTCTTGAGTGAAACTTGCTTGAATACCACCACCCTGTGAGTCAGATTCTCGCATTTGGGTTCTTAAGGCCCATCGTTTATTTCTGTAAGAATCGTAGAGTTCGGGTCCTCTAGGGGTCATCTAGTCCAGCCCCCGGCTGTGGCGCAGGAATATCAACTAAAGCATCCTTGAAAGATGGCCATCCAACCTCTGCTTAAACCCCCCCCCCCAAAAAATGAGAGCCCACTGCCTCTCTTGTGAGACCGTTCCAGCTCCTGCTGCCAGAAATTTCTTCCTGATATTTAATAATCATAATAATAATCATAATAATAAATATTATTCCCCAGCCAAGCCCGGGCTCAGGGCGGCTAACAATCAATTGTATAAAAACAATTGATTAAAATACAACTTAAGAACAAGATCAAGTACAACATTAAAATGCAGCCTCATTTCAGTAGAAACTCAAATCAAAAACTTTTGGGGGGTGAAAATGTCAAATCTTCACCAAGGCCAACTATCCAGACTGGTCCTAGGTGGGCCAGAAAAAAAGCCAGGGAAGTCCCCAAATAGGAGTTCCATCACAGGAAAGAGGGGAAGGGGATCAAGCTGATTCCAAGCCAAAGGCCAGGTGGAACAACTCTGTCTTACAGGCCCTGCGGAAAGAAATCAGATCCTGCAGGGCCCTGGTCTCATGAGACAGAGCGTTCCACCAGGCCGGGGCCAGTGTTGAAAAGGCCCTGGCTCGGGTTGAGGCTAATCTGACTTCCTTAGGGCCCGGGACTGTCAGCATCGCCCTTGAGCCAGTGTCACCAACTGGACTCATGCACTTCAACCCCGACTGGGCTAGGCGAGCTGGGTAGCACTTCCAGAGACCACCAGGTCAAAGTGCTGTGGACTCACAGCTTAAAGTTGTGAGCACCGGATTCACTTCCACAATACAGTCGTCGCACAGCAGAGTATAGCAGAGTCTAGCAGTGTATACACGACTCGGAGAGCAGCTCTGTAGAATATCTTCTTTTATTCTATAACTACAACTATGATACAAAACTATAAGGTAAAAAGGTAAAGGTACCCCTGCCCGTACGGGCCAGTCTTGACAGACTCTGGGGTTGTGCGCCCATCTCACTCAAGAGGCCAGGGGCCAGCGCTGTCCGGAGACACTTCCGGGTCACGTGGCCAGCGTGACATCGCTGCTCTGGCCAGAGCCAGAGCCAGAGCCAGAGCCGCACACGGAAACGCCGTTTACCTTCCCGCTGGTAAGCGGTCCCTATTTATCTACTTGCACCCGGAGGTGCTTTCGAACTGCTAGGTTGGCAGGCGCTGGGACCGAGCAGCGGGAGCGCACCCCGCCGCAGGGATTCGAACCGCCGACCTTTCGATCGGCAAGCCCTAGGCGCTGAGGCTTTAACCCACAGCACCACCTGCGTCCCGATACAGAGCTAAATAGGTCTAAGCATAAATGAATGCTGCACTGAGTGTCTGCAGCTGCTCTTAGCAGCAACCTTACCTCTACACACGATCTCTAACACTCAGTCTCTCTCTCTCTCTCTCCGACACACTGACTGACTGACTTGGTGCTGGAGCTGAATAAGTAGAAAGCAAAACTCTGCTCCTCCTCTCTGGAGAATCAGCAGACTCGTCAGGAGATTCTTGGATATGGGAGGGGTGAAATCTCCTCAGGGACCTCTAGGGTGTTGCTATTTATGGACCTTAAGGTTAGAATCTCTTTCCTTGGAGCTTGACACCATGGGTTCAAGTCCTACCCTCTGGAGCAGGAGAAAGCAAGCTTGCTCCGTCTTCCATGTGATAGCCCTTGAGATGTTTGATGGTGGCTCTAATGTCTCCCCAACTCCCTCAACCGTTCCTCATAAGGTTTGCTTTCTAGACCTTTGGCCACCCGCAATTTAAGAAGGGTTTTGACAAGCTGGAATGTATGTAGAGGAGGGCGACCAAGATGATCAAGGGTCTCCCAGGTCTAGAAAGGATCCCCTTCTGCTTTGTACCAGAGCCTGCAAGAAACCCAGATGCTAACTTTGCTGCCACCTACACCTGGACAACACCATTACTGGCCCCGACAACATCAAGCATACCATCGCAGGACTATTTAATTGCTCATCTTCTAACCTTGTGTATGCTATCAAATGCCTTCAGCCCTCTATATTGGACATACAGGCCAAACCCTACGCCAAAGGATTTGTTGTTGTTGTTTAGTCATTTAGTCGTGTCCGACTCTTCGTGACCCCCTGGACCAGAGCACGCCAGGCACTCCTTTCTTCCACTGCCTCCCGCAGTTTGGTCAAACTCATGCTGGTAGCTTCAAGAACACTGTCCCACCATCTCGCCCTCTGTCGTCCCCTTCTCCTTGTGCCCTCCATCTTTCCCAGCATCAGGGTCTTTTCCAGGGAGTCTTCTCTTCTCAGGAGGTGGCCAAAGTCTTGGAGCCTCAGCTTCAGGATCTGTCCTTCCAGTGAGCACTCAGGGCTGATTTCCTT
Source organism: Podarcis cretensis (assembly GCF_951804945.1). Taxonomy (NCBI): domain Eukaryota; kingdom Metazoa; phylum Chordata; class Lepidosauria; order Squamata; family Lacertidae; genus Podarcis; species Podarcis cretensis. The sequence goes on along the minus strand of NC_137173.1, from coordinate 7,562,642 downwards.
CAGAATGGAGAGGTTTGATCTTCTTGCAGTCCATGGGACTCTCAAGAGTCTCCTCCAGCACCATAATTCAAAAGCATCCATTCTTCGGCGATCAGCCTTCTTTGTGGTCCAGCTCTCACTTCCATACATCACTACTGGGAAAACCATAGCTTTACCTATACGGACCTTTGGACATAAATCTGATACCAGGAATCACAAGACAGAGAAACCAGTAGGAGAACACTCCAGTCTCCCAGGACATTCTATACAAGATCTCAGAGTAGCTGTCCTACTGCAAAATAATTTCAGAAATGGACTGGAAAGGGAAGTTGCTGAATTGCAACTTATTACCAAACTTAAAACCATGGAGAGACCTGGTCTGAATTGGATTCTTTTCTCTTACATGATAAAGCTATTTTTGGCCATTTCACCCCTCTCTTTTTCCTGTATGACCAATCGCAGTCGTTCATTTTTTTTTCCGTTTCGACTACGGCAGACCAACAGGGATACCTACCTGCTTTGTCTATGTTACGGTTGCTGTAGACTCTTGACTGACCTGCCTCTGTGCTTGATCCCAACTTTGCCTTTTCCCTGACACGCTGCATTTCTGTGTGCAAAGGCGTTCCGAAGCACGACCTCCGTCGCTACCTCCTGCAACTCAGGAGCCAGCCTCAAATTTCCAGGCCCCAGCTCAACAAGGACTTCAGATTTGGACATGCCCGGAGGTCAAATCTTTATGGTATTTCTCCCCCACCGTTCCCCTAAGCAACATCTAGTTATCTGCAATTATAGGAACAATGGAAAACCAGGCGGCCAGCGTCTTGTGGCTTGGCATCTGCCCTAGGCTATGCAAATGACATGCAAATTGCACAGATCGCCAGCAACGAAGTGCGTGCGTTTGCTTCAGCTCTCGGTTTCCAGACCCCACAAGGCATGAATGCAAAACAAAACAAAAAGCCACCATATTTTGGGGGCATTAACCACATTGCAGCAATTCAAGCCGGCCCATGACGAGTATTGAATCCAAAAACTGCAGATGGGCGAAGAGGTCTGGGAACTTAGTTGTGGGTTTGGGCTTTGAGATCTGGCTTTTTTTTGGGGGGGGGGGGACGTCGAGCCAAGCGAGTGGTTGGCATCGATTGCAGGCTGATTTGTTTTCCTTGCTCTCTGAAAGGGGAGTCGTGCGTGTGACCAGTGTGTGGCTTGGTGGATATTTTTCGTATTAAATGGAAGCCAGTGGCACATGGCTGCATCATGATGCTGATGCGCGGGGGGGGGGGGGCCTTCGTCTGATTGGTGCAGGAGGAGGTGGCGCCGCCGGTACCCACAAAATCCAGAGCAAGAAACCGCTGGAACAGAAAGCAACAGGCAGGAAGTGGGCTTTGATGAGATGGCCTGGGACTCGGGCTCAGACTCGGAGCCAGAGGAGTCTCAGTCTGCACCGGATCCTTTGCTTCAGGCGGCAGCTGAACCAAGTCTGGGGCCTGATCCTGAAGAGTCCCAGTCTGCACAGCTTCCCCTGCAACAAACACCAGCTGGGCCAAGTCAGGAGCCTGAGCCTGCCCTGGCTCCAGATGCGGGGATCACCTCGTTGCCTTCAGCTGGGCCATCACTTACAGCTGCTCCACTACCAGTTGGGTCAGGGGAGGCTGAGGCGGCCTCTGGGTCTAGTAACCCACCCACGTCTCCCGAGCTGCAGAGACTGAGGTCTGAGAGAAGGAGAGACCTGAGTACTCGCAGGAGGAGTGCTCGTCTTTGGGCGAAACAGGGAGGTGAGTCGCCGGGGGATCAGGACCGGCCGTTACCCTGACAGAGATCAAAGGCTGCTGGACCCCGCCCCAGGTTGCGGGAGCAACATTCCTGTGTGCCAGATCCTGCCTGAGATCCTGTACCTGTCCTCACCTGGTTTCCTGCATTGGCCCTGTCACACTGACTCCTAGCAAAACCCTTGGATTTGGGACCGGACCTGGACTGCATTGCTCAGGTTACCCCTGGGCCCAGCACATTTGGGGAGAATTGTGTGATTGGGAGCCGCTACCATTATACAAGGAATTCGCTAAGACTCCTGTGACTCCAGAGCATATTCTCGCAGAGTGCCTGCTGCATCTCTGTCTGAGTTGCCGTCCTGGCCTCATCCCTTCCCAGTTAGCTTTCACCGGAGAAGGCGGTATCTCTGTACCCTGGGCAGGATCATTCCTTTGCTCCTGGGATTTGGCAGAAGTACCTGACCTCAGAGGACGTTTCCTGCCGCGTCCCAGCATGAGTCACTGCTCTGAGCTTGCTTTCTTCCAATCCCTCAGTGCATTCCAAGCAGCAACCCAGGCAAAGCAAAATAAATAAAAACGAATCCGTCTGTTTGCTATTAGCGCTGCAAACATAAACAGTGTTCCTTATTGCCCTGTTTTCAGACATGCGTTTCTGTGACAGGTCCTGTCTCTCCCGGACCAAAATTAGATTTGATCTCACTCAGCCCATGTTCCGTCTCATTTGTGTTGGAAGACGGCCACTGTTTGAAGAAGGCTTTCGCAAGGGCCTTCTTGGTGGTGGCTGCCCCCAGACTCTGGAACTCCTTCCCTGGAGAAGGCAGATGGGCTCCCTGCTTGCTGTCTTTCCGCCAGCAGGTGAAGATTTCCTTGTCCCAACAGGATTTGGGGAACTGCCTGCAGGATCTGCGGTCGGTGCCGTGCTGCTTTTATTGTAATTATTTGGATGGTTTTAAACATGTAGTTTAAAAGAATTGATGCTTTTGAATTATGGTGCTGGAGGAGACTCTTGAGAGTCCCATGGACTGCAAGAAGATCAAACGCATCCATTCTGAAGGAAATCAGCCCTGAGTGCTCACTGGAAGGACAGATCCTGAAGCTGAGGCTCCAATACTTTGGCCACCTCATGAGAAGAGAAGACTCCCTGGAAAAGACCCTGATGTTGGGAAAGATGGAGGGCACAAGGAGAAGGGGACGACAGAGGATGAGATGGTTGGACAGTGTTCTCGAAGCTACCAGCATGAGTTTGACCAAACTGCGGGAGGCAGTGGAAGACAGAGTGCCTGGCGTGCTCTGGTCCAGGGGGTCACGAAGAGTCGGACACGACTAAACCACTAAACAACAACAAACATGTAGTTGGCATCCCTCTGTCTCGAGAGACAATGGAGTAGACATCCAGGGCTGAAGCCAAACTGTTGTTTTAAGCAGCACCGAAGTGACTTCCCCGGGGCATAAACATAATAATCATAATATAAATTTTATTTATACCCCGCCCTTCCCAGCCAAGACTGGGTTCAGGGTGGCTAACACCAGGTATAAAAACAATTGATTAAAATACAACTTAAAAACAAGATTAAAATACAACATTAAAATGCAGCCTCATGTCAGTAGGAACTCAAATCAAAAACTTTTTGGGGGATGAAAACATCAAGTCTTCACCAAGGCCAACTATCCAGACTGGTCCTACGTGGGCCAGGAAAAAGCCAGGGAAATCCCCAAATTGGAGCTCCGTCACAGAAGGAGAAAGGAAAGAGGGGGAGGGGATCAAGTTGATTCCAAGCCAAAGGCCAGGCGGAACAACTCTGTCTTGCAGGCCCTGCGGAAACAAATCAGATCCCGCAGGGCCCTGGTCTCATGAGACAGAGCATTCCACCAGGCCGGAGCCAGTGTTGAAAAGGCCCTGGCTGTGGTTGAGGCTAATCTGACTTCCTTAGGGCCCGGGACCTCTAGAGTGTTGCTATTTATGGACCTTAAGGTCCGCGGGGCATACCGGGAGAGGCGGTCCCGTAGGTACGAGGGTCCTAGGCCGCGAAGCGCTTTAAAGGTCAAAACCAGTACCTTGAACCTCACCCTGTACTCCACCGGGAGCCAGTGCAGCTGATAGAGCACTGGGTGAATATGCTCCCATGGCAGAGACCCCGTGAGGAGCCTTGCTGCAGCATTCTGCACCCGCTGGAGTTTGTGGGACAGCTTCAAGGGCAGCCCCACGTAGAGCGAATTACAGTAGTCAAGCCTGGAGGTGACTGTCTCATGGATCACTGTGGCCAGGTCCAGGCAGTGTGTAGAGGAGGTCCTCGGCTGCCCAGACGATAAGACCCCCCCCCTCTTGGCCTCGCTGATGTGGTCCAAAGGAAAGCAGAGCAAGACATTTGGCACCAGCTTGGTGCCATCCAACCGCCTTAAGGTCTCCACTCCAGATTTGTGTAAAGTTAACGCCATAGCCTTTTCTTCTCCCGAAGATGCATGGCCAAGCAGTTGGGTTTACTCCCTGTGCTTTGAGCCTTCTTCCGTTGTTGTTTAGACGTTTAGTTGTGTCCGACTCTTCGTGACCCCATAGACCAGAGCACACCAGGCACTCCTGTCTTCCACTGCCCCCCGCAGTTTGGTCAGACTCATGTTCCTAGCTTCAAGAACACTGTCCCACCATCTTGTCCTCTGTCGTCCCCTTCTCCTTGTGCCCTCCATCTTTCCCAACATCAGGGTCTTTTCCAGAGAGTCTTCTCTTCTCATGAGGTGGCCAAAGTCTTGGAGCCTCAGCTCCAGGATCTGTCCTTCTAGTGAGCACTCAGGGCTGATTTCCTTCAGAATGGATGGGTTTGATCTTCTTGCAGTCCATGGGACCCTCAAGAGTCTCCTCCAGCACCATAATTCAAAAGCATCGATTCTTCGGCAATCAGCCTTCTTGATGGTCCAGCTCTCACTTCCATACATCACTACTGGCTAAACTACACGGGCCTTTGTTGGCAAGGTGATATATCTGCTTTTTAAGATGCTGTCTAGATTTGTCATTGCTTTCCTCCCAAGAAGCAGGCAACTTTTAATTTCATGACTGCTGTCACCATTTGCAGTACTCATGGAGCACAAGAAAGTAAAATCTCTCACTGCCTCCATTTCTTCCCCTTCTATTTGCCAGGAGGTGATGGGACCAGTGGCCATGATCTTCGTTTTTTGACGTTGAGCTTCAGACCATATTTTGCGCTCTCCTCTTTCACCCTCATTAAGAGGTTCTTACTTCCCTTGTAGGGTTCTCCAACCACAATTCATTCCTCTTCAGCCCTTCCAGGGCACCAGAGGGCACCACGGTGGCAATGGCCGATTACCTGGCCCGCACACTGCCACATTCCCAGCTTTCCCATTGTGTTGTTCTGAGTGCTTCGCAGTAAATAACATTCCACTCTCCCTAGTCAGTATTTTTCTTCTTCCCCTCCTCTCTTTGTCCTTTCTCTCCTCCCTCCGTCCCCAAGACCAACGCCAGCAATGCGATGGACAGGTGCCAGTCTGAGCCTGGCTTCCGCCCATCTCGGAACCCGACTAGTTTCTCTGCTTTGCAAAGTCCCGCAATCACAACAGGCCCCTGAACGGAGGTTACCCCTTGGGAGGAAAAAAGCGGTTAGTGATCCAGCAGCTGGAACGCCGAGCTGGGTCTGTGGGTGAAGGACACTCGTAAACTGCGACTGGCGACCGCAGAGAAATTGCCCACAGAGCCATCTAATAATAACTTGCTTCTCAAGTTGCTCCCACAAACCAGAGAGCTGTAAATGCGAACATTGTAGGTTCAGTGACTGGGGAAGTTTGAGTGGCGTTTTTATGCCTCTTTTAATAATAATAATAATAAATATGGTCTGAAGCTCAACATCAAAAAAACGAAGATCATGGCTACTGGTCCCATCACCTCCTGGCAAATAGAAGGGGAAGAAATGGAGGCAGTGAGAGATTTTACTTTCTTGGGCTCCATGATCACTGCAGATGGTGACAGCAGCCACGAAATTAAAAGACGCCTGCTTCTTGGGAGAAGGGCAATGACAGGCCTAGACAGCATCTTGAGAAGTAGAGACATCACCTTGCCAACAAAGGTCCGTATAGTTAAAGCTATGGTTTTCCCAGTAGTGATGTATGGAAGTGAGAGCTGGACCATAAAGAAGGCCGATCACCGAAGAATTGATGCTTTTCAATTCTGGTGCAGGAGGAGACTCTTGAGAATCCCATGGACTGCAAGAAGATCAAACCTATCCATTCTGAAGGAAATCAGCCCTGAGTGCTCACTGGAAGGACAGATTGTGAAGCTGAGGCTCCAGTACTTTGGCCACCTCATGAGAAGAGAAGACTCCCTGGAGAAGACCCTGATCTTGGGAAAGATGGAGGGCACAAGGAGAAGGGGGCGACAGAGGACGAGATGGTTGGATAGTGTTTTCGAGGTTACCAGCATGAGTCTGACCAAGCTGCGGGGGGCAGTGGAGGACAGGAGTGCCTGGCGTTCTCTGGTCCATGGGGTCACGAAGAGTCGGACACGACTAAACGGCTAAACAACAACAACAATACCCCACTCATCTGGCTGGGCTTCCCCAGCCACTCTGGGTGGCTTCCAACAAAATATTAAGACACCGTAATACATTAAAAGCTTCCCTAAACAGGGCTGCCTTCAGATGTCTTCTAAAAGTCTGGTAGTTTTTAATATTGCCGCTGGGCAGGGACCCTGGTTTTTGTCGCCGCAAGAGGATTCATTACCTAGGTTTGTATTACATACATATATATATAGAATCATAGAACTGTAGCGTTGGAAGGGAACCCCAGCGGTCATCTAGTCTAACCCCCTGCAGTGCAGGAATCTCAGCTGAAGAATCCCTGGCAGACATGCATCGAAACTCTGCGTTAAGACGTCCAAGGAAGGAGAGTCCACCATCTCTCGTGGCAGTTCTACCGTCAAACAGCTCTTGCCGCCAGAAAGTCCTTCCTGAAATTTAGTCAGAATCGCCTTTCTTGTAACTTGAAGCCGTGGGTTCGAGTCCTACCCTCCGGAGCAAGAGAAAACAAGCTTGCTCCCTCTTCCACGTGACAGCCCTTGAGATATTTGAAGATGGCTATCATCTCCCCTCTCAGCCTCTTCTTTTCCAGGCTGAACATACTCAGCTCCTTCAACCATTCCTCATCAGGCTTGGTTCCCAGACATCTTGGTCACCCTCCTCTGCGCACCTTCCTGCTTGCCAGTACAGTGGACGCTCGGGTTGCGAACATGATCCATGCGAGATGCACATTCGCAACCCGCGATGCGGCACTTCTGCGCAGGTGCAAAGCGCGATTTAGCACTTCTGCACATGCACGATCGCCGAAACCCGGAAGTAACCCGTTCCGGTACTTCCGGGTTTCGGCGGTCTGCAACCCAAAAAAAAACGCAACTTGAATCGGCTGCAACCCGAGGTATGACTGTATCTTTCTTAAATATATTCCTTTACAGCAGTGTTCCCCAAAATGTGGCAGGGGTATGCAAACAGGTTTCAAAAGGGAACGCTGCAGAATTTTTTAAAATTTTACTCTACCGTATATTCTGTTTGCCAACAAAGGTCCGTATAGTTAAAGCTATGGTTTTCCCAGTAGTGATGTATGGAAGTGAGAGCTGGACCATCAAGAAGGCTGATCGCTGAAGAATGGATGCTTTTGAATTGTGGTGCTGGAGGAGACTCTTGAGAGTCCCATGGACTGCAAGAAGAACAAACCTATCTATTCTGAAGGAAATCAGCCCTGAGTGCTCACTGGAAGGACAGATCCTGAAGCTGAGGCTCCAATACTTTGTTTTTTTTATAATAATATTTATTAAATTTTTGTATAACCAATAAAAAACATACATAATAACAAAATATTTTCCATTATCCACATTTCATTCTCAACTTTGGACTTCCTCACATCTCTTGTTCCTGCTTTCTAAACATAGATTTTACCAGCAAATTATTAACTTAATCTAATTCATATAATATAATTTTCCAATATTTAATGTCTCAAATTTTGGGATTTAACAAACTCTTATTGAAGCTTAATCATAAAATATTACTTATCCAAAATTTATCTTTTCATCTACCAATTAAATTTAAATTTATATTCTTTATAACTAGTTTGTTGGAGCCATGTTTTTGCTAATCTTACATCTTTCTTAACATTCATACAATTTACAATATTTTTGTAGATAGTCCTTAAATTTCTTCCAGTCCTCCTCCACCAGTTCTTCTCCCAGGTCTCGGATTCTGCCAGTCATCTCCGCCAGTTCCATATAGTCTATCAGTTGCATCTGCCATTCTTCCAGTGTGGGTAATTCTTGAGTTTTCCAGCTTTTAGCGATGAGTATCCTTGCTGCTGTTGTAGCGTACATAAAAAAGGTTCGATCCTTCTTTTGCACACTCTGACCAACAATGCCCAAGAGAAAGGCCTCTGGTTTCTTAGGGAAGGTATACTTAAATACCTTTTTCAGTTCATTATAAATCATTTCCCAGAAAACCTTCACTCTAGGGCAAGTCCACCAGAGGTGAAAGAATGTTCCTTCAGCTTCTTTACACTTCCAACATTTATTATCAGGCACATGGTATATCTTTGCAAGCTTGACTGGGGTCATGTACCACCTGTAAATCATTTTCATAATATTTTCTTTCAAGGCATTACATGCCGTAAATCTCAAACCTGTGGTCCATAACTTTTCCCAGTCAGCAAACATAATGTTGTACCCTAAGTCCTGTGCCCATTTTATCATGGCTGATTTGACCGTTTCATCCTGTGTATTCCATTTTAACAGCAAATTATACATTCTTGAAAGTATCTTAGAGCTGGGTTCTAACAGTTCAGTTTCTAACTTTGATTTTTCCACCTGGAATCCTACCTTTTTATCCAATTTAAAAACTTCTTTAATCTGAGCATAATGTAGCCAATCTCGCACTTTATCTTTTATTTTCTCCATACTCTGCAACCTCCAGTTATCTCCATCTTTTTCTATTATTTCCCAATATTTCGGCCATTTGGCCTCCATATTGAGTTTTTTCAAGGCCTTAGCCTCCATTGGTGATAACCACCTTGGGGTCTTATTTTCGAGGTTCCAATACTTTGGCCACCTCATGAGAAGAGAAGACTCCCTGGAAAAGACCCGGATGTTGGGAAAGATGGAGGGCACAAGGAGGAGGGGAGGACGAGATGGTTGGACAGTGTTCTCGAAGCTACCAGCATGAGTTTGACCAAACTGCGGGAGGCAGTGGAAGACAGAAGTGCCTGGCGTGCTCTGGTCCAGGGGGTCACGAAGAGTCGGACACAACTAAACAACAACAAATATTCTGTTTGCTGTAGCCTGGATAAACGAGCCTTATTTTATCGATGGAAGCTGGGAAATTTGGGGAAGTTCGGGACTGATAACTGGGAAACTCGCTCCAACCAACTTAGATAGTTTTAAAGAAGGATGAGACTAATTCATGGAGGGAGGGAGAGCTATCGAAGGATGCTAGCAGGAGTGGAGTGTGGCCTCGTGTTCGAATTCTGCTTCTAGGTTTCTCGTTGGGGCACCTGGTTGGTCCTGCCTGCCTCTGAGCATGTAGGGCAGGGTAGGGGTATCCGGCTACGCTGTTTTGAAGTCAAATTGGTGACGTGCTGGTGTATCCCCTCCTTCTTTTTGATTTTGTAACCTATTGGCAGGCTTGGGGGAGCCACGTTAAATTCCTGCCCCCTTCCAGCCGCGTCTCAGCCCTCTGAACACCCACGTGTCGTTCTCTTGGCAAGCTTTTGCTCAACTTTCTGGCTATTTCTGACCTTTTCCAGGAGGTGGGAAGCTGCATATGTCATGCATTCCAGATTTCATACACATATATCTTCAGGGGGGAAAGCCTTGTGTTTAAACGGATAAACATATCAGTAGACAGGAATGCAGGTTGCTGATAATCTGTCTGGGCCCCAGCAGTGAACGCCTTTGATTTTCACTTTTAATAGTGTGCGTTTTGAGGGATGCGCTTCCAAAAGGTGTTTGCAAAAGAACCTTTTCTATAAATAACTGCTGTGTATTTTAGACCGGACTAAAAATAGGCCCCGTGCGGCGAAAGTGCCCAAACACTACAAGAATTTCCTCTTCTGAGCCATGTTTGGGGTGGTGGGGGCGGGGGGAGGAGATGGAGAAAATGCTGTTTTTCCTGCTTCTTGGAAATGATTTGTTATCCGGTTTCGAGAAGAGAGCAGAGGTGGCTCGTGACGGCCTGCCGAAATTGCTTTCCCACCCTATCGGTAGGGCTCTGGGCGGATTATGAAATCTTTGCGTTGTTCAGTAAGAAGAAAGCCAGATTTCGCTCCCCTGACCCACCATTTGCTCTTGTATCTCAAGATCCAGTTGTTCCTCCTGGCCTTTGGCTTAGAATCAGTCTGATTCCCTCCCCCTCTTTCTTTTTCCTTTCTCCTCCTATGAAGAGACAGTATCCTAATGTTTTAATGTTGTATCGTAATCTTTTAAATTGTATTTTAATCAACTTGTTTTTATTATTGGTTGTTAGCCGCCCTGAGCCCAGTCTTGGCTGGGGAGGGCGGGGTATAAATAAATTATTATTATTATTATTATCTCACATAAACCCATCTCCCCTTAATCTTTTCCTCTCGACTGGGGTGATGGGCAAAAAACCTTTCCATCAGCTTCGGCTGGTGGCCCAGCTACGCCCCTATCTAGACAGGGATAGCCTTGCTACTGTTGTCTATGCTCTGTTAACTTCAAGGTTAGATTACTGCAATGCCTCTGAAGACGGTTCGGAAACTTCATCTAGTGCAGAATTCAGCGGCAGGTTGCTCACCGGAGTAAGACTTATTTGAGCACATTACACTACATAACGCCAAACACCGATGGGCATTTTCCAGGGCCCGCTTTAATGCTCTCCCCTTAGCTCTCCTAGAGGGAAGATACAACAAAACACCGATCAAACAAAGATTATGTCCCTGTAACAGCAACGAAATCGAAACCATCAAGCATGTCATCTTATACTGCCCATTATATCGAGACTCAAGAAAAGAGCTGATCGAGCCGATTTTAAGAAAATACCTCGTAGTACAGACGACACCTATATCAGACACCTCTTAGCTGACAAAGAGACCGAAATCAACAGGCCTGTGGCAAAGTTCTGTTACATTGCAACAAGAGTAAGACGAGCAATGATGTCAGCAACGGAGTTTAAATTGTAAACATCGAAGGAACGATAATAAACAGTAGTGACATTTGAACTGAATTTTAAAACCTTAAAAGCTGATACTTAGTCATAAACATAAGCACCAATTCTGTGAATTGGCTATATTTTTACTGCTATTTGTAGCTCAATACTATCTATAATGTCATATTTTTTATAAACTGTTTTCTGGTCATTGACCGTATTAAAGATATTTGATTTGATTTGATTTGAGCACATTACACTGATCCTGGTCCAACTGCATTGGTTACCGATTAGTTTCCGGGCCCAATTCAAAGTGCTGGTTTTGACTTATAAAGCCTTAAACAGCTCAGGACCGCAATACCTCAAGGACTGCCTCTTTCCATATGAACCTACCGGACCCTGAGATCATCTTCTGAGGCCCTCCCTTGTGTGCCTCCTCCTCGAGAGGTCCGGAGGGTGGCAACACGAGAACAGGGCCTTCTCTGTGGTGGCTCCATGTCTCGAATGCTCTCCCCAGGGAAGTTTGCCTGGCACCTTCATCACACACCTTTAGGCGCCAGGCAAAAACGTTCCTTTTTAACTAGGCCTTTGGCTGATCTTATTGACATCCTATATGCCCTTTTAAAATGTGATTCTTTTCGAAGGGGGGTGGGTGGGGAGTGTTGTTGGGTTGTCATTTTTATTTTAATATGTATTTTGTGGCTTTATATCTTGATTTTATTCTGTGAACTGCCCCGAGACCCCCAGGAATAGGATGGCATATAAATTCTTTTATTGATTGATTGATTGATTTAGACTTTATTAACATATAAAACACATACATATACATTTACACAATACACAACACACTACCTTATTTTCATAATATAAAAGATAGCTACATTAATCTATGTAATACCTACCTATATCGTACATATCAACATACCTACACACCTACCCCACAAGAATGGCTGGAAGTCAAGTCATTTGGTGGGTATATAAATTCAATAAACAACAACAACAATTCTTCACAACAACAACAACAACAACAGTTCTTCCCTGGAAGTGAATTGCTTCATTTTCATGCATGCAGGCTCAGCCGAGAGCTGAACATCTAGCTATAAAGCAGTTGCTGATTTCCCAAAGGCATCCGTTTGGCGACTGCAAGAACAAGATGCTAGACTAGATCATAGAATCATAGAATCATAGAGTTGGAAGAGACCACAAGGGCCATCGAGTCCAACCCCCTGCCAAGCAGGAAATACCATCAGAGCACTCCTGACATATGGTTGTCAAGCCTCTGCTTAAAGACCTCCAAAGAAGGAGACTCCACCACACTCCTTGGCAGCAAATTCCACTGTCGAACAGCTCTTACTGTCAGGAAGTTCTTCCTAATGTTTAGGTGGAATCTTCTTTCTTGTAGTTTGGAACCATTGCTCCGTGTCCGCTTCTCTGGAGCAGCAGAAAACAACCTTTCTCCCTCCTCTATGTGACATCCTTTTATATATTTGGACATGGCTATCATATCACCCCTTAACCTCCTCTTCTCCGGACTAAACATGTCCAGCTCCCTTAGCCCTTCCTCATAAGGCATCGTTTCCAGGCCTTTGACCATTTTGGTTGCCCTCCTCTGGACACGTTCCAGTTTGTCAGTGTCCTTCTTGAACTGTGGTGCCCAGAACTGGACACAGTACTCCAGGTGAGGTCTGACCAGAGCAGAATACAGTGGCGCTATTACTTCCCTTGATCTAGATGCTATACTCCTATTGATGCAGCCCAGAATTGCATTGGCTTTTTTAGCTGCCGCGTCACACTGTTGGCTCATGTCAAGTTTGTGGTCAACCAAGACTCCTAGATCCTTTTCACATGTACTGCTCTCAAGCCAGGTGTCACCCATCTTGTATTTGTGCCTCTCATTTTTTTTGCCCAAGTGCAATACTTTACATTTCTCCCTGTTAAAATTCATCTTGTTTGTTTTGGCCCAGTTCTCTAATCTGTCAAGGTCGTTTTGAAGTGTGATCCTGTCCTCTGGGGTGTTAGCCACCCCTCCCAGTTGGGTGTCATCAGCAAATTGTGCCCTTGTGTCCCTTCAGCCTGATCCGGCCATCTTGTCTTAGGTTCTAAACCCCCAAACCAGCCCCTCCCAAAAAACACCTTCCCAGAGTTGTGGAGCAATCACAGTGTTCCTTTTTGGAGTGAACATAAACAAGCATAAACTTGAAATCGTATCAGCTGCCTGAACCTGACCTAGAACCGAACACACCAACACTTGATTTATTCTGCGTTTTCATGAGGACTCTCTTCTCTTCTCTTTGGCGATCCCTCGTAGCCGAGTGAGATTGTCTTCCATAAACACAGTTTTAACAATGGGTCCGTAAGTGGCTGTGGAGGCCAATTCTGGATCCACATGTCCTTCCACAGTGGGAACATTGGTTTCTGGGCAGGAGTTGATCACAGTGAGGGTTTGCCAAGCGTGCCTTCCTCTTAGCACATTTCTCCCTTGGCCTGAGTTCGAGTGTCTTCAAAGCCCATGACACCTTTGGTAAAGGCTGTTCTCCAATTGGAGCTCTCATGGGTCAGTGTTTCCCAATTGTTGGTGTATATACTACATTTTTTAAGATTTGCCTTGAGAGAGTCTTTAAACCTCTTTTGTTGACCACCAGCATTACGCTTCCCATTTTTAAGTTTGGAATAGAGTAGTTGCTTTGGAAGACGATCATCAGGCATCCGCACAACATGACCAGTCCAATGAAGTTGATGTTGAAGAATCATTGCTTCAACACTGGTGATCTTTGCTTCTTCCAGTACACTGGCATTAGTTCTTCTGTCTTCCCAAGTGATGTGTAAAAATTTTCAGAGACACCATTAATGGAATCTTTCAAGGAGCTGGAGATGGCGTTTAAAAGTGGTCCATGTTTCACAAGCATATTGTAAGGTTGGTAGTACGACTAGCCCAGTGCTGTCCATGTTTGCTCAGAAGTAACACTTTCTGAGTCAGAGGAACTTGAAGACATCTGAAGAAATGTGTATAGCAGGGATGGCTGACCTGTGACCTTCCAAAGGTTGCCGGACTCCAACTCCCATCATCCCCAGCCAGCAGGGCCAAGAATCATGGGAGTTGTAGTCCACGCCATCTCAAGAGCCATAGGCTTTCCATCTCTGATATACAGCATTTTGCTGTTTGTAGTTGAGCACTTTAGCAATTCAAAAATTTGTCTGATTCAACATTTTCTAGAACATCTTCATCTAGGAAAGAGTGAGAGATTTGTTTCAGTGCATGAGCCTACTTCATGCACACTTAACAACAACAACAACACATGGACTGAAACACAGCCGCCCAGTGAAATTCGTACTTCTCCGAATTTTACGGTGCGAAGCATGCGCATAAAAATGCATAAAGGTTGCACACAAATGCGTATATTTGTGAAAATACAACTTAGGAAAAACCATATGGGGAAATTGCTCTACAAAAAACGTGTGTGTTGTTGAAAACATCCCCCCCCCCCCCCAAAAAAAATACCAAGATGCATGTTAGGAGAAATTTGCAATAGAATGCTGATGAATTTTTGTGTTTTCTTTTTTATTAAAAAAAGTCACAAACCGATTTGAAAATATGGAGAAGCGAACTTTAGATGGGAAAAATGGGAAGCTCAGGGAACCTCGACAGAATTGCTCATCCTTACTAATATCACTGGTCCTGGTGTCCCTAAAAGAGAGATTTTCTATTCCATACCCCACCCAAAATGAAGGGGGTTGTCCCTGCTCTCTGCAATTTCTGCTTGCGGATTCTGTTTTAATTTATCGGAACAAGATTGCTGTCCCCAGCGGAGAGGAATGCGTTCTAATCCAATCGAGTCTCTGCATTCCTCTGGCTTGTGAAGCGTAAGACCTTGCCCACCTGGGATTGTGGGCATCCCGCTTTGCTACCTGTGTTTCAAGGCTGGAATGCAATAAATAAAAATCTCCCTTGATACCCAAGATGCTTTTGATAGATTCCAGGCATAGAAGACTTTCTGGCCAGGACCTCTGACCTGGCATTCACAGCTGCTCTGCTTCTGCGGCACAGTTCAGAACTTGGAATTCCAGAGAAAGGACACCTTTCCTGGTTTAAAACAAAAGCCAAACTTCCAACCCACAACAATAGCCTTTGCACTGCAAGTCGCTGTTTACAAGTTTCTAGAATCATAGAATTGTAGTGTTGGGAGGGACCCAAGGGTCATCTAGTCCAACCCCCTGCAATGTAGAAATCTCAGCTAAAGCATCCATGACAGATGGCCAGCCGACCTCTGCTTAAAAACCTTCCAGGAAGGAGAGTCCATCACCTGCCGAGGGAGACCGTTCCACTTTCTACTGTCTACTGTCATCTACTGACGTTTAGTCGGAATCTCCTTTCTTGTGACTTGAAGCCGTGGGTTCGAGTCCTGCCCTCCAGGGCAGGAGAAAGACAGCCCTTGAGATATTTGAAGAAGGCTATCATATGGGGCGTGGGTGGTGCTGTGGTTTAAACCACTGAGCCTCTTGGGCTTCCCAATCAGAATGTTGGCGGTTCGAATCCCCACAACAGGGTGAGCTCCCGTTGCTCAGTCCCTGCTCCTGCCAACCTAGCAGTTTGAAAGCACGTCAAAGTTCAAGTAGATAAATAGGTACCGCTCCGGCGGGAAGGCAAACAGCGTTTCTGTGCGCTGTTCTGGTTTGCCAGAAGCGGCTTAGTCATGCTGGCCACATGACCCGGAAGCTGTACGCCAGCTCCCTCGGCCAGTAAGGTGAGATGAGTGCCGCAACCCCAGAGTCGTCTGTGACTGGGCTTAACTGTCAGGGGTCCCTTTACCTTTACCTATCATATCTCCTCTAGGACTGGATGATATAATCAACCAAAACCAGTTTGAGGTCCATAGCGTGATATTGGTTCCGTAAATTTGGACCTGGCAAAGATATTGCGAATCGTGGTTTGTGTTTGTGTATGCAGTGCAAAAATCACAATGTGGGAAAAGCTGTGGAGCCAGTCAATGCCTCCTCTACATAGCTCCAACCTTATGTCAAGCATTGTGATATATCCGTATATCCCGATGTTTAGCTGGTGATACGTCACATGTTGAAAACCAGATAATCGCCCGACTCTAATCTATATAGATCTTGGATACAATCTAGAATATGACAGGTGGGTGAAACTTTGGAACAAGGACATGAAATTCACAGCATGTTTTGAGAATTGAAAATATGGAAAAAATGATGTACCGATGGTACATCACCCCTGTGAAATTGGAAAAAATGTATAAGACCGGAGACAAGACATGCTGGAAATGCAAAACCAAAGAGGGTAACTTCCACCATATGTGGTGGACTTGTGAAGAAGTTAAAAGGTTTTGGGGAATTATTTATGATGTAAAGTAATTGTAAAGTATTGCACTTGGGCAAAAAAAATGAGAGGCACAAATACAAGATGGGTGACACCTGGCTTGAGAGCAGTACATGGGAAAAGGATCTAGGAGTCTTAGTTGACCACAAACTTGACATGAGGCAAGAGTGTGACGCGGCAGCTAAAAAAGCCAATGCAATTCTGGGCTGCATCAATAGGAGTATAGCATCTAGATCAAGGGAAGTAATAGTGCCACTGTATTCTGCTCTGGTCAGACCTCACCTGGAGTACTGTGTCCAGTTCTGGGCACCACAGTTCAAGAAGGACACTGACAAACTGGAACGTGTCCAGAGGAGGGCAACCAAAATGGTCAAAGGCCTGGAAACGATGCCTTATGAGGAACGGCTAAGGGAGCTGGGCATGTTTAGCCTGGAGAAGAGGAGGTAATGGGGTGATATGATAGCCATGTTCAAATATATAAAAGGATGTCACATAGAGGAGGGAGAAAGGTTGTTTTCTGCTGCTCCAGAGAAGCGGACACGGAGCAATGGTTTCAAACTACAAGAAAATAGATTCCACCTAAACATTAGGAAGAACTTCCTGACATTAAGAGCTGTTCAACAGTGGAATTTGCTGCCAAGGAGTGTGGTGGAGTCTCCTTCTTTGGAGGTCTTTAAGCAGAGGCTTGACAACCAGATGTCAGGAGTGCTCTGATGGTGTTTCCTGCTTGGCAGGGGGTTGGACTCGATGGCCCTTGTGGTCTCTTCCGATTCTATGATTCTATGATTCTAATCTCCTGTTACTCTCCTCTTTTCAAGCCCTCTTGCTTTTCCCAGCATTAAAAACAGTCTGGCAGGGTCTTCAAAAGGTGGGGGGTGGAGAGCAGGACATTTCTACCCTGAGAACATCCAGAGATTTTTGCTGCATCAGGCCAAAGGTCAACCGGGTGCAAAGGGCGAGCCCAGGAAGCACAATTTCTGCAAAAATGCACCAGCTCCTCCTTTCGTGAGTCTCTCTGGACTTGACTTTGTTGTTGGAAATGTGGTATGCAAAACAACAGGCCTCTCCTGACTTGCATGCCAGGTCTGCCAGTTTCATAGCCCTGCTAGCATCCAGTTTGACATTAAATAATAGTCTTCTTCTTTGGCGATCCCTCGTAGCCAAGTAAGATTGTCTTCCATAAACACGGTTTTAACAATGAGTCCGTAAGTGACTGTGGAGGCCAATTCTGGATCCACACGTCCTTCCACAGTGGGGACATTGATTTCCCAGTGGGAGTTGATCACGGTGTGGATTTGCCAAGCGTGCCTTCCTCTTAGCACGTTTCTCCCTTGCGTCCTGAGTTCGAGTGTCTTCAAAGCCCATGACACCTTTGGTATAAAGGCTGTTCTCCAACTGGAGCGCTCACAGGCCAGTGTTTCCCAGTTGTCAGTGTTTATACTACATTTTTAAAGATTTGCCTTGAGAGAGTCTCTAAACCTCTTTTGTTGACCACCAGCATTACGCTTTCCATTTTTAAGTTCGGAATAGAGCAGTTGCTTTGGCAGACAATCATCAGGCATCCGCACAACATGACCAGTCCAGCGAAGTTGATGTTGAAGAATCATTGCTTCGACACTGGTGATCTTTGCTTCTTCCAGTACACTGGCATTAGTTTGCCTGTCTTCCCAAGTGATGTGTAAAAATTTTCGGAGACACCGTTGATGGAATCTTTCGAGAAGTTGGAGATGGTGTTTATAAGTGGTCTCCATGTTTCACTAGTATACAGTAAGGTTGGTAGTGCAAGGTTTGTGTAGCCCTGCTGGCATACAGTTTGGCATTAAATAATAGTAATTAGGAGGAGGAGGGGAATAAAATCTCCCTCTATGAAAATGCTTTCTGCCTGCATGTATCAAGGTCAAGGCAGCATTTATGGCTTTTTTCTTTCTTTCTTTTTAAAAGGCTCATCTGCCCAGTATGAAACATAATCACTCTTGGATTCCAAATCCAGCAGAGATGTTTTCCAAATCCTGAGGATGTTCTATTCTGTTTAATTGTTTTATCCCCCCACCCAGCAACTCCCCCCCCCCCACGATTACGCAAGAACCAAAATGGCCACATGCTTTCAGATGCTTGATACAACAAGAGAGACCTATGTTGGGGCAGGCTGAGATTAGACAGGAACAGCCTTATACCCAGTCGGACCGTTGATCCAACTATCTTAGTATAGCCTGCTCGGACTGGCAGCAGCTGTCCTGGGTTCCAGGCAGGGGGCCTATTCCCAGCCTTACCCAGAGATGCTGTTGGAGATTGAATGTGGGGCTTCTTTTGCATCTGGGACCTTAGGTTGCAGTTCCTGCCTTGCAGGGGTTGGACTAGATGACCCTTGAGTTTCTGCTGAAATGAGGCTGCATTTTAATGCTGTATTTTCATCTTGTTTTTAAGTTGTATTTTAGTCAATTGTTTTTATGCCTGGTGTTAACTGCCCTGAGCCCGGTCTTGGCTGGGGAGGGCGGGGTATACCCTATTTTTCATCCCATAGGATGCTCCGTCCCATATGGACGCACCTAGTTTTTTTGGGGGGAAATAAAGGAAAAAATTTTTCCCTTTATTTCCCCCCCCCAAAAGCAGGTCGGGGAAACCGAACCAGGTCGAGGAACGGCGCTGCACCTCCCTGCTGTCCCCCGAGCTTGTGGGGCTGGCTGATGTCTGCCTCAGGCGGCAGGCTGCTATCCGCAGCGTGGGGAGCCCTGTGGTGCGCACCGACCCCTCTCGCTCTCCAAGCTTCAGCGAAAGCCTGCATTCGCCCCATAGGACGCACCCAGATTTCCCCTTCAATTTTGGAGGGGAAAAAGTATGTCCTATGGGGCGAAAAATGCGGTAAATAAAATTTATTATTATTATTATTATTATTCCAACTCTGCAGTTCTGTGATTTTAGTTGCTCTGCCAATGAGATACAGCCCTTTTCCCAGGCTCCAACATGCTTCTGTTTTGCTAAAAAAACTTGCCTTTTTAGATGGGGGGGGGGACTTTTATCTCTGCTATTTCATCATCATAGAATTGTAGATTTCAAAGGGACCTGAGGGTCATCTAGTCCAACCCCCTACAATACAGGACTCTCCAGTAGTAATTTTAAAATGATAATAATATTTTTTCTTATTATGTATATGTAGCCCATCTGACTGGGTTTCCCAGCCACTTTGTGGCCGGTTTCCGGCAAAATATAAAAAGACGATAAAACGTCAAACGTTAAAAAACTTCCCTATGCATGGCTGCCTTCAGATGTCTTCTAAAAGTCATATCGTATATTTCCTTGACATTGGAAGGGAGGGCGTTCCAAAAGGAGGGTGCCACCACCGAGAAGGCTCTCTCCCTGGTTTCCTGTAATCTCCCTTCCACAGGGCGGGTGCCACTACCGAGAAGGCCCTGTGAGTGGTTCCCTGTAACTTCGCTTTTCGCAGGGAGGGAACCGCCAGAAGCCCCTCAGTACTGGACCTCAGTGTCCGGGCTGAACGATGGGGGTGGAGACACTCTACTAGGTCTACTGGGCCAAGTTCCGTTTAGGGCTTTCGACTCCTCCATCTTTTTCCTTTCTCCACCCCCATTGCTTTGCGCGGACACTGAGGTCCAGCTCCGAGGGCCTTCTGGCGGTTCCCTCATTGTGAGAAGCCAAGTTACAGGGAACCAGGCAGAGGGCCTTCTTAGTGGTGGCACCTGCCCTGTGGAACACCCTCCCACCAGATGTCAAAGAGAAAAACAACTACCAGACTTTTAGAAGACATCTGAAGGCAGCCCTGTTTAGGGAAGCTTTTAATGTTTAATAGACTATTGTATTTTAATATTGTGTTGGAAGCTGCCCAGAGTGGCTGGGGAAACCCAGCCAGATGGACAGGGTATAAAGAAATTATTATTATTATTATTATTATTATTATTATTATTATTATTACAGTGGTACCTCAGGTTACAGACGCTTCAGGTTACATATGCTTCAGGTTACAGACTCCGCTAACCCAGAAATATTACCTCGGGTTATGAACTTTGCTTCAGGATGAGAACAGAAATCGCGTGCAGTGGGAAGCCCCATTAGCTAAAGTTGTGCTTCAGGTTAAGAACAGTTTCAGGTTAAGAACAGACCTCCGGAACGAATTAAGTACTTAACCTGAGGTACCACTGTAGTATTATTATTGTTGTTGTTGCTATTAATCTGAAGGCAGCCCTGATTATGGAAGCTTTTAATGTTTAATAGACTATTGTATTTTAATATTCTGTTGGAAGCCACCCAGAGTGGCTGGGGAAACCCAGTCAGATGGGTGGGGTATAAATAATAAATTATTATTATTATTATTATTATTATTATTATTATTATTATTATTTCCCCCATATTGTTTCTGTAATTTTAAGCTTGCAAGGCAGGGCCCTCTATAATTTGTCGCTGTAATGAACCCAGAAGATTGAAGTGCTTCCTATGAAATGAAACAAAAAAGCGCTTTTTGGAAAACGATGTCACAACCAGCGCCCTGAGAGTCATCTCCCGAGCCCTGTTCCTTTTGACGTGGGTCTTACAACCTGGCACCATGTCTGCTTGAGATGCCAGGATGCCGCCTTTGATCACGCCCCGCAGGGAGCCTCTGACCACGCAGTCTGTCTGGAGTTTCTGCGCTGCGTGCCAAAAAGTGCCACAAGCGTCAGACTCGACCCGGTTTGCCCGGTGTCGGCGGCGAAACCTGGTGCTCCGGGTGCAGGCCAGCCGGACCATTCTGGCAATGGGCCAGAATCAGAGGGACGAAAAAATCTGGGTGCGAGAGGCCCACCGATTGCAAGGGTTTTTGCCACCGTGGCTAACCCTGTTGGGTTTTGGCACTGGTTTTGGCTGGGCGAGATCCGTGTTCCGTGCCATGCTACACAGAGACAAAGCTTACTGGGTGGCCTACGTAAAGTGGGGGTATTTTGCAGCCCACCTCACGAGTAAGGCCACGTTCGCAGCATTTAAAGCGCTGTGATACCATGGCTCTCCCCCAGTGGATTCTGGGAACTAGTTTGCCAGGGGTCCGGAGAGTTTTTAAAGGTAAAGGGACCCCTGACCATTAGGTCCAGTCGTGACCGACTCTGAGGTTGCGGCGCTCATCTCGCTTTATTGGCCGAGGGAGCCGGTATACAGCTTCCAGGTCATGTGGCCAGCATGACTAAGCCGCTTCTGGCAAACCAGAGCAGCGCACGGAAACACCGTTTACCTTCCCGCCAGAGTGGTACCTATTTATCTACTTGCACTTTGACGTGCTTTCGAACTGCTAGGTTGGCAGGAGCAGGGACTGAGCAACGGGAGCTCACCCCATCGCGGGGATTCGAACCACCGACCTTCTGATCGGCAAGTCCTAGGCTCTATGGTGTAATCCACAGCGCCACGCACGTCCCTTCCTGAGAGTTTTTAGGAGACCCCTATTCCCCATCAGAACTACAATCCCCAGAGTTCCCTGGGAAAGCGATAGATTGCTAAGGCGCTCTGAGAATTGTAGCTCTAGGAGTGGGATAGGGGACTTCATAACAACTCTCAGAAAGGGAGCCTTTGGTGTCGTGGGCCCAGTCCTGTGGAACTCTCTGCCACTGGAGATTTCAGCAGGTTTCAACTTTTTAAACACCTCCTGAAAACTTTTCTGTTCCCCCAGGTGTATGCAGGAAATGGTTAACTTGATACCTGTTTGTGTGCCTTTGTGTGGCTTTTACTATAAAGTTTCATATTTGAAATTTGAATATTGTTATTTTTACAAATGAATTTTTTTTTCTGTAAGCCATATTGATTTTTAAAATTGAAATGCTGGTCTGTAAATATTTTTTACGAACGAATGGTCTGTAAATATTTTTACGAACGGATTTGGGCCCTGGTCTCCCAGGTCCTAGCCCGACACTCTAACCACTGCGCAACACTGCCTCTCCCCCCACTACACCCCAAGAATCCTGGTGAGAAAATATTGTTTAAAAAGTTGTCATAGGTATATCAGTGTATTCAAATCTGAATAGTCAAATTGTGTTATTGTGGTTTTTGTTGTGTGTATCTTTCACTGTTGATGTTTGTATCGAAAAAATGATGAAGTAAATTAATAATAATAATAATAATAATAATAAATCATGGGAACTATAGTTTGCCCCCACAGAGCCGCAATTCCCAGCACCCTTAGCAAGCTACAGTTCCCAGGATTCCTGGGGGCGGTGCTTTAAATGGGTGCACACATTTAGCTTTCCTACTATAACGTGTGGCTTGACTCAGTGAGTTCCCTCCCATCGTCATTATTCCCAGATTATTCTCTGTCTCACCCGAAGGGAGAATAATTGTGTGTCAGAAGGATAGGCTTGCAGAGCAGAAGCTGCAAATATTGCCATCTTCTGGAGTGCGGGGAAGTTGCAAACCTGAGGGGGACATTTGTAGAACATTTTTTGGGGGGGGGTGGCTTCTTGAATACAAATACTGGTAATAAATTTTATTATTTGTATTCTGCCCATCTGACTGGGTTGGCCCGCCATTCCTTATTTCGCAACAGGACCGAGAAAGGAATAATTAATTCCAGGAGAATTTGCCCGTGCCTTTATCTCCAGGGATGGAAGGTGCCAAAATTGAAAAGGAGCATTTGGGTGCTACTGGAAAATGACCTTGAAAAGAAATTTGATTCAGGGCAGCCCTGAGACCTCCTTAGCACATCTACTCAGAAGTAAGCTTCGTTTAGGAGATTTCCCCTAGGGTAGTGGTTCCGAAAGATTTTCGGGCCATCTCCCCCTTGGTTCCATAAACCCACACCCAGTGCCTCCTGCCCTGTAATAATAATAATAATAATAATAATAATAATAATAATAATAATAATAATTTATACCCAGCCCATCTGGCTGGGTTTCGCCAGCCACTCTGGGTGGCTCCCAATCGAGTGTTAAAAACAATACAGCATTAAATATTAAAAACTTCCCTAAACAGGGCTGCCTTCAGATGTCTTTTAAAGATAGGGTTACAGCTTATTTCCTTCACATCTGGTGGGAGGGCGTTTCACTGGGCGGGTGCCACTACCGAGAAGGCCCTGTGCCTGGTTCTCTGTATCCTCACTTCTCGCAGGGAGGGAACCACCAGAAGGCCCTCGGCACTGGACCTCAGTGTCCAGGCTGAATGATGGGGGTGGAGACGCTCCTTCAGTTATATTGGTTTGAGGCCGTTTAGGGCTTGAAAGGTCAGCACCAACACTTTGAATTGTGCTCGGAAACGTACTGGGAGCCAATGCACATCTCTCAGGACACCATCCAAGTTCTTAGGGACTCCACTCCAGATTTGTGTAGGATTTGCTCCTTAGCCATTTCTTCCACCAAATATATCTCACAAGGCATCAGTATGTGGGGCACTGCCAACCACCTAGAGGAATAATGCTTCTTCCTCCCCCCACTTTAAACCCAGTCTTGCCCTTGCAGAAATCAGAGGGGAGAGGAGGATGGACACAAAGCAAGAATATTCCTGTCACAGCCTCTGGCGCCCCCTACTGTTCATCTCCCGGCCTTCTGCCCTACCCAAAGGGGACCAGCCACCAGGATGCCATGATAAGAGGGAGGCCAATTAGCTGATTTTGTCTGAAAGGGTGGAAGGATATTTGAATCTGAGCTCCTTCTCCTCCTCCTTCAGAGCACTGGCCTCCTGCTTCATAATTAACCCCCTAATTTGATGTCTGCCGGTTTCTATGGCAACTCCATCGCTTCCACAGCCAGTATATTTCCTCTTAGGGAGCCGTTGGAGGAAGTCGCAGTGAGGCTTGTGCAGGCCAAAAGGGATTTTCTCTGGCACGGAAAACTTCCCTGGCCATTAATACACAGCACGGCACGTCTCGTCCTCTGGGGCTTGAAGTTGCTCCTTCTTCCGCCGGCTGGAACGGGTTTGGGGGGCACAGGGGACATTACAGAGATCAGCTCCTGGAAAGGGAGCTCTCTGGGTTTAGTGGACGGATACGTCCTCTGCAGAAGACAGGAACATCAAGCCGGACTTTTGCTGTGGTTTGCTTCACCACGTCCTCCTGAGATAACAAAATCCCTTTGGGTTCTGGAAATCCATTCCGATTGCGCAGATAAAAATACAACGGAAAGAATTCCACAGTATGAGGTATTAGTGCGTGAAAACAGTTCTGATCCTGTGACCTCCAGATGTGGAAATGTCAGGCACCATCCTTGCCCCCTGGCATCCTCCCTTGGTCGCAAGGGGCAAAATGTGCCTGGCTAATATTGAACATGGGCTTCAGCCCCACTTTGCAAGAACAACATCTGTGTTGCAGGGGGTTGGACTAGATGACCCACGGGTCCCTTACTCTACAATTCTACGCTTCTATGTTCTGAATTTTGTTGTGTTGTTATCTTAGTGGGCTGCTCAAACTGCTGGGTGATACCTGAAGGAGCGTCTCCACCCCCATCGTTCTGCCCGGACACTGAGGTCCAGCTCCGAGGGCCTTCTGGCGGTTTAATAGACCACTGTATTTAATACTTTGCTGGAAGCCACCCAGAGTGGCTGGGGAAGCCCAGCCAGATGGGCGGGGTATGAATAATAATAATAATAATAATAATAATAATAATAATATGCCTCCTTCAGAAACTCCTACAGCCTAGCACATGGCTCTGCTTTCCTTTGGGCTTCATCAGTGAGACTGAAAGGGGTCTTGTCGTCTGGGCAGCCCAGGAACGCCAAACTCACTGCCCAGGCTTGCGCCCTGGAGAGGTCACTTTGGCTTCAAATGCAGCAAAACACAACAACATAGGAGGCAGCAGTTGCAAGTTGCCAGTCTCTGCAGCCACAGCTGCGATTCTCCAGCTGTTTCCCTTCACCCCCGGAGGTGCCCTCCATTGTCTCCAGAGACAGACGGATGCCAAAAGCCCCTTGTGCCCTAATGGAGCAACCACTACGGCACCCTGCAATGGGTTCTAGAAGGGCAGGCGATAGTCTCACGCCAGTTATTTCCTACTCTCTGCCATCCTGCCGTTCCAGAGAAGTAGGATCAGAAGCTACCATGGATTGAGTCAGATCATCTGGCTCAATACACACTACACTGGCTGGCAGCAGATGCTGTCTAGGTATGTCATTGCTTTTCTCCCAAGAAGCAGGCGTCTTTTAATTTTGTGGCTGCTGTCACCATCTGCAGTAATCATGGAGCCCAAGGAAATAAAATCTCTCACTGCCTCCATTTCTTCCCCTTCTATTTGCCAGGAGGTGATGGGACCAGTGGCCATGATCTTAGCTTTTTTTGATGTTGAGCTTCAGACCATATTTTGCGCTCTCCTCTTTCACCCTCATTAGTTTGTGCCAAGGTTCCAAAAATCTAAATAATGGAGAAGTTTTGCTGAAGACGGGGATGAAGGCAAGATGCCAGCACCATAATACAAAAGCATCAATTCTTCGGCGATCAGCCTTCTTTAGGGTCCAGCTCTTACTTCCATACATCACTACTGGGTAAACCATAGCTTTAACTATATGGACCTTACCTTATGAGCTTGTTAAAAAATGAGTTGGTGAATGTGGATGTGCTTTGATTGATCTAGGGCCAGCTAGACAGTTCTTGGGTCAAGTCCATTCCCTTGGCCCTGCGTAATTATTTTTTTATTTTTTTCTATTTTTTATTGTTAAAATAATTCAACATTAATACACATACAAACATACATTTCATACAACATACCTACAACATACCTACACTCAATCCCACAGATAACTCCCATCACCTTCCACCACCCCTCACCCTTTGTGTTAGACTTCCAATCTACTCAATTGCAATTTC
Organism: Podarcis cretensis; assembly: GCF_951804945.1. Taxonomy (NCBI): domain Eukaryota; kingdom Metazoa; phylum Chordata; class Lepidosauria; order Squamata; family Lacertidae; genus Podarcis; species Podarcis cretensis. Next base: position 7,536,665 of record NC_137173.1, on the reverse strand, counting down.
TTTCCACTTCTATTACTTTCTTTCACACACCTTTAACCTAATTTCATACTTCTTTTTCTATTACACATTGTTATCCATCTTATTTAGGGACGCAGGTGGCGCTGTGGGTCAAAGCCTCAGCGCCTAGGACTTGCCGATCGAAAGGTCGGCGGTTCGAATCCCTGCGGCGGGGTGCGCTCCCACTGCTCGGTCCCAGCGCCTGCCAACCTAGCAGTTCGAAAGCACCTCCGGGTGCAAGTAGATAAATAGGGACCGCTTACCAGCGGGAAGGTAAACGGTGTTTCCGTGTGCGGCTCTGGCTCGCCAGAGCAGCGATGTCACGCTGGCCACGTGACCCGGAAGTGTCTCCGGACAGCGCTGGCCCCTGGCCTCTTAAGTGAGATGGGCGCACAACCCCAGAGTCTGTCAAGACTGGCCCGTACGGGCAGGGGTACCTTTACCTTTACCTTATCCATCTTATTTAGTATTCCAATATTTGAAACGAAACTTGTTTATTCTAATAGGAGTTCTGATTTTTCGATATAGTTTTGCAAGTGTCTTTTAAACACCTTCCAGCCCCTGTCTGGCTTCTCTTTTGAGATCCTTCCAATTTCTCCCATTGTTTTGGATATATTGTAGTACTCCAATAATTTGGCAAGCCACTCTATCTTTTTGGTACAGTACCACTTTTCCAATTTTTTGCAATCAATAGCCTTGCGGCTACTGTTGCGTATAAATATAAGGTCTTGTCTTCTTCCTTTAGGCTTCCTGGTACTATTCCCAGATGACGTTATCATCACAACAGAAAATCCCCTACAATTGCACACCTAGAATATTGGAATGTATAAATGAATATGGCAGATTAGCAGGATTCAAATTAAACTATGGGAAAACCAAAATACTAGTGAAAAATATGGAAGAAAAAGATAAAGTGAAATTACAAGAAATTACAGGATTGGAAATTAAAAAGAAAATAAGGTATCTTGGAATAAATTTAACATCAAACACCATAGATTTAAGTAAAGAGAATTATGGGAAAACATGGAATGAAATAAAAAATGATTTGCAAATATGGGGAAAATTAAATCTTTCCTTACTAGGGAAAATATCGGTAATAAAGATGAACATTTTACCAAGGATGATGTTTTTATTTCAAAGTATCTCAATACTAGGAGGAGATAAATGTTTTAATAATTGGAAAAGAGATTTGGCTAAATTCGTGTGGTCAGGGAAAAAACCAAGAATAAAACACAAAATAATGATAGATAAGGAGAGAGGAGAATTTGGCCTCCCTGACATGGAGTTATATCATGATGCAGTGGGTCTGACCTGGCTAAAAGAATGGATCAAATTAGATGACTCGGATGTATTGGATTTAGAGGGAGTAGAGACGAGATTTGGATGGCATGCCTATCTAATAGATGAAAAAGTCAAAGTGCATAAAGGCTTCCTAGGGCATATAGTTAGAAAGTCTATATATAAAATATGGGAGAAATATAAAAGACTCAGAACCGAAAACTCCTAGGTGGGCATCGCCAGCAGAAATTGTCGCAGTGAAAAAATTAAATATGAAAGAAAACTGGGCTACCTATAAAATGGTATTAAAAGAAGAAAACGGAGAATTGGAATTAAAGGATTATACAGAAATTAAAGCTCATATTAGTGATTGGTTTCAATATATTCAAATTAAGTACAGATTAGCGAAAGACAAAAAGTTAGGATTTGAAAAAGAAACATCAAAATTCGATAAATACTTAATACAATAAAAAATCAAAAAATATATCTAAATTGTATAATTTGATCTTAGAGTGGGAAACAAAGGATGAATGGTTAAAGCATCAGTGATCAAATGGGTGCAAGATATTGGGGAAAATATTATGTTTGAACAATGGGAAAAATTGTGGAAGGAAGATATGAAATTCACTATGTGTTATATATTGAAAGAAAATTATCTCAAAATGCAACACAGATGGTATTTAACACCTGAAAGAATAGCAAAAGTGAATAAAAAATGTAGCAATATCTGCTGGCGATGCAACACTGGAAAAGGTACTATGATACATATATGGTGGAATTGTTTAAACATCAAACAATTTTGGGAAACAGTATATAACGAAATGAAAAAAATGTTCAGATATTCATTTAGGAAAACACCAGAAGGTTTTTTATTGGGAATAGTACCAGGAGGCCCTGGGTAATCTTAAGTGGCATATTGACATCTTTCTTTCCAATGTGAGGTCTGCCTGCCTGCATCTGCTAATTCCAGCCCTTTTAGTGGGGATTGCAAAGAACGCCATGCCTTTGGGACATTTTGCTAACTGCATGTTAAGTTCTCTTCAGCAGAGACTAGCTAGCATGGCTGCCAGCTCCTCTTTGAAGCCTGTAGAAGTTTTATAATATCAGACAGACACAGTGTGCTGCATTAATATTAACGCTGCTCCCCCGTCCTCCAGCTTTGAATCTAAATCCCTTTGGAAGCAATTAAAGGCTTTAGTTCAACAGCCCCTGTCATCCCAGAACTTAAAAATCCACGGCCAAATAGCTCCCGCCAACAAAAGGTGGAGATGAGTGGTTGCGCGAGCGCCGTGCATCACCGTAAAAACCGAGTTTTATCTTTCGCTAGACAAAACAGCACCGGCAGGATATTAGGTGGTGGCAGGGAAGCGAGGAACTGTAACCCTTCGATTTGCAAAGTCAAGTTCCCGGTTTAAAACCCTCCACTTTCAATCTCTCTGAAACCTCAACCCCTAGAGGAATTTGCACTAGAAACCCAAGCCGTCGTCGGCTTCTAAGCAAATAAACTTCCGTCTTCACAAGAGCGCTTAATCACCGGGCAGCATTGTGCAAAGAGGCGGCAATCGCCCCTTGAATGATAGAATTGCAGAGTCGGAAGGGACCCCGAGGGCCATCTAGTCCAACCCCCTTCAATGCAGGAATCTCTTGCCTGGCATGGGACTCGAACCCACAACCCTGAGATTAAGAGTCTCATTCTCTACCGACTGAGCTATCCCAGGTTATCACTTTGATGGCTTTTCAGAAGAATTAGACAAGTTCACAGCAGAGGATACTTCTTCCGATGGCTCTCAGATGGGACCTCCATATTCAGGTCTAGTATGTTGTTAAAATACTAGGCGTTGATGGCAAAGCAACAGGGTGGTTAGTTTGCTGCTGTGTGGGTGGCGCTGTGGGTTAAACCACAGAGCCTAGGGCTTGCCGATCAGAAGGTCGGCGGTTCGAATCCCTGCGTCGGGGTGAGCTCCCATTGCTCGGTCCATGCTGCTGCCAACCTAGCAGCTCGAAAGCACCCCAAAAAGTGCAAGTAGATAAATAGGTACCACTCCGGCGGGAAGGTAAACGGCGTTTCTGTGCACTGCTCTGGTTCGCCAGAAGCGGCTTAGTCCTGCTGGCCACATGACCCGGAAGCTGTACTCCGGCTCCCTCGGCCAATAAAGCGAGATGAGCGCCGCAACCCCAGAGTCGGCCACGACTAGACCTAATGGTCAGGGGTCCCTTTACCTTTTTTCTGACCTTCCCTGAGGCACCTGCGGCCTGGCATTTATACAGTACTTTCAGGAGTTCCAACACCCTTCATGGGCATTTTCTGGTTGCAGTCGTTAACAACAACCTTGTAAGGTGGACCAGCGTTTTCAGTCTCATATTGCAAGGCAGGGGAGGCTGGTGCCGTAAGATACCGCTATGCCCCATCACCTGCTCACTACAAAGTGTATTTAAGGGCCACTGGGCAATAAATCTCGCTTGCATTAATGGGACTTCCTTCGGAATAAAAATGTGCCGTGTGGATTTTGGCCACGAACCACAGTCATTGCATGCAATATAACAAAGGGGTCTGCGGTCCGCAGTGGATTAATCGGTTGATTTCATTAAGTAAAACCTTTCAATCGATTAAAAGGGCGCCACCGATTCCATGGAGGTTTTTAAGCAGAGGTTGTATGGCCATTTGTCAGGGATGTTTTAGCTGAGATTCTTGTGGTCCCTTCCAACAGGACAATTCTAGGATTCTGTGACTATGATTAAAAAGGTAAAAGGACCCCTGACCATCAGGTCCCGTCGTGGCCGACTCTGGGGTTGTGGCGCTCATTTTGCTTTATTGGCCGAGGGAGCCGGCGTACAGCTTCCGGGTCATGTGGCCAGCAGGACTAAGCCGCTTCTGGCGAACCAGAGCAGCGCACGGAAACGCCGTTAACCTTCCCGCCGGAGCAGTACCTATTTATCTACTTGCACTTTGACGGGCTTTCAAACTGCTAGGTTGGCAGGAGCTGGGACCGAGCAACGGGAGCTCACCCCGTCGCAGGGATTCGAACCGCCGACCTTCCCATCGGCAAGCCCTAGCCTCTGTGGTTTAGACCACAGCGCCACCTCGACCCCAGAGTGACTATGTTTAGTGGCTTGTTATTTGAAAGGTTTCAGCAACTTCAGTTTAAAAACACTAATCATTAAATCATAGCGAGGGGAATGACATAAAACACTAACATTTTGAAATGCAGCTAGAAGGGACCCTGGGGTCATCTAGCCCAACCCAAGGAGAGCCGTTGCTTCAGCAATTTGAATATTTATGACCTCCCACTTTCCTGGCGTATGTCAAGATGGCTTGCAGCATAAATGCAGCGAAGCAATAATTAAATGAGGAGGGAATGCCTCTGCACCTCACATCCCACTGCCCTAAAAACCTGTGAAATGGGCTCACACATGGTCTCCGTTAAAAGTGGCAAGAGAGACCCTTTACCCAAATCAGAGAGAAAATGATGGACAGCCTGGAGAAAGTGATGGACAGCCCTGCTCTGGGTGTTGTCTTTTGCCGCAGTGAAGTAATAAAGAAAGGAGCTTTGCTTCAGGATGAGAAAGCCACTTCCGAGCTCGTGAGGAGGGGGGTTGTGGGCCACCCCCTCCCACACACGCGGGGGCTGGTTTTAGCCCCCACGAGAATAGGGAATCCCCGGGCGTGTCCGCGACCTGGCCCGCCAATCGGCGGGCCGGGGAGGCGTGGCCTAGCTCATTTAAGGCCGGCGCGCCTGGGGACCGCCCTCTTTGCCCTGTTCCAGCTGCCCGGTTTTCCCATCCCACCCTCCCTTTAGGCTTAGCTAGCTTTTACCTTGCTATGGACTTCGGTTGGTCGCTGCAAGGGGCCTGGTAGGAATTTTTCCAACTTGGTGCACTTCCAGCCTTTTGGTTTTTTCGCATACCTCGTAGCAAACGTCAGTATTGGCGGTTAGGCATTGGCAGGGGTTAATTGTTATGCAAATGAAGGGGGGAAGGAAGTGCCATCACCTTCCCCCAATTAAAAGGGTGGTCCGGTAGAGGACTCCGGGGGGCGTTGCCCTGTCCGAAACCTAGGGAGGTAAGGGCCCCCGGCACGCCCCCGAGCGGTGACACCCGTGGGATCCTAGTTGGCGTACTTCAACAGGACTCCCACGGCTGGTGGACAACCCTTCCCGGTCCCCATGCCGGGGAGTCGATAGGAGCCAGTGCCTAAGGCCAATAAATTCCAATTCCTGTAATCAATAAAGTTGTGGCCTTTTTATGCCCATTAACCTTAAATACAGTGGTGCCTCGCAAGACGAAATGAATTCGTTCCGCGAGTTTTTTCGTCTTGCGATTTTTTCGTCTTGCGAAGCACGGACTTTGGAAAAGCTTCAAAAATCACCAAAGTCTTCAAAAACCTCAAAAAAGGCTACCACCCCGCGTGCTATGAGTTGCTCCTCGAAGTGAATGCACGGTTTTAAGAAAAAGGAAACAAACTTGCAAGACGTTTCCGTCTTGCGAAGCAAGCCCATAGGGAAATCCGTCTTGCGAAGCAACTCAAAAAACGAAAAACTCTTTCGTTTTGCGAGTTTTTCGCCTTTCGAGGCATTCGTCTTGCGAGGTACCACTGTAATGTCTCCAGTGTCTTCATTTCACTTGGGGGGGGGAGGGGTCTCGCCACGCAACAGAAATTGCGCGGCGGTGGCAGTGAGAGGCCCCATTAGCTAAAGTGGTACCTCAGGTTAAGAACAGTTTCAGGTTAAGAACGGACCTTCAGAACGAATTAAGTTCTTAACCTGAGGTACCACTGTATTGTGTTGTTCTTAGCTGCTCTGAGCCCGGCCTTAGCCGGGGAGTATGGGATACAAATAAAAATTTATGATGATGGTGTCCTCCTCTCTGCTCCCAAGTAGTCGCAGCTGGATGGACACTTGGGTGGCTGTTCTGATGTTCCTGCCTGTCTCATCTCCTCTTCCCCTGCGGAAGATGAAAAGGGGATCTGATAGCTGACCAGGAACATTCGGTCCTGAGATGGATTCCCAGTCCCAGTAGCTCATCGGTAGATCCCTAGCAGGGCGAAGCTCTGCTGTGGAGGTCCTGCCTCCGTTTGTTCCTCATCGGAGAAGACCTCGAACAGGGCAGGACTGAACCCTCATAGTCAATGTCATCGAAGTTGCTTCCCAACTGATAGCTTGGTCTGTAGTCAATGAGACTCTTAATCTTGGGGTCAAGGGTTCAGGCTCCACATTGGGCTAAATGATTCCTGCGTTGCAGGCAGTGTTAGGAATTAGCCAGGCGCGTTTCACAACTGGTGTGAGTCCAATTGTGATCACGTTGAGAGCTCTGGATGCTAGGATGGCGACTGGGGAAAGCAAAATGTCCCTTCGAGAAGGATCTGAAATCTTTTCCTTGAGGTTTAAATTTTGTTTTATTCTGGATTGTTTTGATGCTTTGATGTAAACCGCTTTGAGAGTTGATCTTTAAATATAAAGTGGTGTAGAAATAATAATAATAATAATAATAATAATAATAATATTAATAGTAATACAGTGGTACCTCTGGTTGCGAACAGGATCCATTCTGGAGGCCCATTCGCAACATGAAAAGCTTGCAACCTGAAGTGCCATATCTGCGCAGGTGCGCGGTGCGATTTGGAGCTTCTGCACATGCGCGAAACGCAATTTAGCGCTTCTGCACATGCGCAAGGAGCGAAACCCTGAACTAACCCTTTCCGGTACTTCCGGGTTGCCGCAGAACGCAACCTGAAAAAATGTAACACGAAGCAAACGTAACATGAGGTATGACTAGTAGTAGTAGTAGTAATAATAATAATAATAATAATAATAAAGAAATCATCCATCGGGGGGGAATGGCACCATTTGACTCTTAGATTATGTATCTGAATTTTCGGTCCCTTCCAACTCTGCAATTTTTTATTCTATTATACCTGGCAGATTTGCACATCCTATGGTCTTTGTGCCTAGCACTGAGGCGAAGTCAAGAGATACAGTGGTACCATGGGTTACATACGCTTCAGGTTACAGACTCAGCTAACCTAAAAATAGTACCTCGGGTTAAGAACTTTGCTTCAGGATGAGAACGGAAATCGTGCTCCGGCAGCGGGAAACCCCATTAGCTAAAGTGTTGCTTCAGGTTAAGAACAGTTTCAGGTTAAGAACGGACCTCCGGAACGAATTAAGTACGTAACCAGAGGTACCACTGTACAATCAAAAAGCAAACCCTGATGCCCATTTCAAAGCCGCAAGACCTTGGGATTTCGCTAAATCCCCCTTTTCTGCTGCGATTTTTCCGAAGGCGTGAGATATCTCGAATAAAAACGAGTTCAAAAAGCAGGCGTTAGAGCAAACTCCCCGCCTGTGCATGCGCACATGCGCGCAAGTGGTTCTCAGATGATGCTCAGCCTCCCTCCCCCCCCTCTCTTTTGGCCAATCCTTTTCTCTCCCACTCTGACAGTGATTGCTTCTGCCTGCTGGATGCTTCATAATAACAGCAGCAAGCAGCCGCGTTGCAAAGAGGCAGTTACACCTGCTAGAGAATAAGAGAGCGTGATTATATATGTAGAAAGGGGAGCAGAGAGGACCGTACAGTGGAGGAGGAGGAGGAGGAGAAGAAGAAGAATCAAAGGCAGCGGCGCAGAAGGAGAGAGCGGACGGGTGATCTATTCACACCCCTTTTGCAGAGCCATCTCCCCCCTTCCTTTTTTCCCTTTTCTTTTTTGTGGGTGGCACCTGGTTTTATTTCATTCCCCCGTTAAGAGAATTGTGCCGTTGTCGGACGGACAAACCCACCCCCCGGGAACCGCATGCTGCAGATGGTGAGGACCCTCGCCCAGTTCACAATCGCATTGGAAGACATGCGAGAACTCGGGGAGGCTGTGGCTGGAGATGCGACGTTGAGCGCCCCTCCCTCGGCCGGGGGGGCCGCCGAAGAGGGGCAGGAGAAGGCCAGGTGCAGCCCCACCAGGAATGGCACTGCCGAGGTGATGTGTGTGTGCACACGGGGGGGGGGCGGGCTGGGGAAAGGAAAAGGAAGGCATGGAAGGGATGATGGCATGACACCCACACACCCCAGAGCCTTTTTTTTGGGGGGGGGTGGCAAATTGTGTCGTCGGCAAGGCAGCGTTATGGGGCGCCGCCAGGAAGAATCTTCAGCCCAGGGTGGCGGCTGCATGCGTTGGGTTGGATGCAGCGCACTAGAGAATTGGAGGGAGTTCCCCAGGAGGGTTTGCCGAAATGTCCCAGAGATGGCTGGCGCCGTTGTTGTCGTGCCATGGAAGTGTATGTGGGGTGTTTCATCACACACACACACACACACACACACACATACACATACACACACAGCAATAACAACAGAGGCACGATCAGGGACGGGTGGGTTTTGAGGGTACGGCAAAGGGGAGATGGCTGGGGGCAGGCGACGATGGCGGGAGCCTCCTTGCCAGGAGAGGGCTCTCGGTGACGCAGTGCCATTTCTTTCGGGTTTTAGCGTGGCACACGGCCTGCCAAGGGGGGGGGGAGCCCCTCCTGCTGCCTCCGACAGCTGCCCACCTGTTGGGCTCTCCACCGGTAAAGTGGGCGATTTTCCAGTACACAGAAGCGCCTTGTTTCAAGATAGGAAAATCCACGTGGAGAGTTTGTGTGCTGGTGGGAATGATGTCCCCACACCTGCTTGGGTTTGCTCCAGAGATGAGGATGCCCTGGGAGGCCTTGGCAAACATGAAATCTGTTTGTTTTGGGGTTTTTTATTCCAGGCAAGCTAAGCCACCCTTAACTGCTATGGGCCTTGCTGCCTTTATAACGCAGGTTAAAGGTAAAGGGACCCCTGACCGTTAGGTCCAGTCGTGACCGACTCTGGGGTTGCGGCGCTCATCTTGCTTTATTGGCCAAGGGAGCCGGCGTACAGCTTCTGGGTCATGTGGCCAGCATGACTAAGCCGCTTCTGGCGAACCAGAGCAGCGCACGGAAACGCTGTTTACCTTCCCGTCAGAGCGGTACCTATTTATCTACTTGCACTGGTGTGCTTTCGAACTGCTAGGTGGGCAGGAGCTGGAACCGAGCAACGGGAGCTCACCCCGTGGCGGGGATTCAAACCGCCGACCATCTGATCGGTAGGTCCTAGGCTCTGTGGTTTAACCCACAGGCAATGCAGGTTAGGGTGATCTCAAATCCTTTCTGTAGACTTGCACTGAGATGGGGGGGCGGCCAGGAATGTGGGGAGCTTTTATTTTTCCATGCTATCTTGACGAAAGGCATACCCGGTTCGGCTCTTTGGCTATTTCGGCGCTGCTTTGCTCAAGAAAGCAGCCTTCAGTCAAGACGCGTGCAATATTTCCATTCGTTTTGATGCTGAAATGTGGGGCAGGGTTGGAATAAGCACCGGGGGCTGAAATAGGGGGCTGGTTGGGGACGAGAAATTCAGCTCATGACGTTTGCGAAACTTTCAAACTTTCTGGAATTTTTCATTATAGCTTCCAGGCTAAACCGTCACACTTCAACCAGGCCTTAGCATTTTGGGTTGGGGGGGAGCAGAGGGTTGTTTTGTTCTTGCTTCTATTATTATGTATCTCAGGTTTTTATTTGGTACTTTTGTGCTGTGAACAGCCCTGAAGTCTTTGGGCGAAGGATAGTAACCAGGGCCTTCTCGGTAGTGACACCCGCCCAGTTGAACACCCTCCCACCAGATGTAAAAGAGAAAAACAACTACCAGAGTTTTAGAAGACATCTGAAGGCAGCCCTGTTTAGGGAAGCTTTCAATGTTTAATAGACTATTGTATTTTAGTGTTTCGTTCGAAGCTGCCCAGAGTGGCTGGGGAAACCCAGCCAGATGGGCGGGGTATAAATAATAAATTATTATAATATTCAATAAATGAAATCCTGCCTAAGGTGACCACGCCAGCCTTCACTTGGTGCCCTTTAGACTACAACTCCCATCAGCGTTGGTGGAGGCTGGCTTGCCCCAAAGAGCAAACTGAAGGATAAACAAGCCTATGGCTCTTGAACGTGTTATTCTGACACTTAAGAGTTTGAACTGAATGATGCCCTGAAGGGCATCTTCCTCTGCCCCGGCGCCGTCTCCCCAGGCTGACTCATTGCCTGGTTTTTTGCCAGGGATTCCAGAAAGGGCAGGCATGGAATCGGATTGATTTCATCTTCATCATAGAAGGCTTCTCCACGACCGCAAACACAGGGCGCTTGGATTAGCCTCACCAGGAACGGTAGAGTTGAGTCGGAAAGAGACAACCACAGGTCAGAACCCAGGGCAGTCTTTTGGCACGAAAAAGTTGTTAATAATAATAATAATAATAATAATAATAATAATAATAATTTGCAGCCCACCCATCTGGCTGGGTTTCCCCAGCCACTCTGGGCGGCTTCCATCGAAGATTAAAAATACATTAAAATGTCACACATTAAACCTTCCCAGAACAGGGCTGCCTTCAGGTGTCTTCTAAATGTCAGGTACTTGTTTATCTCTTTGACATCTGATGGGAGGGTGTTCCACAGAGCGGGTGCCACTACCGAGAAGGCCCTCTGCCTGGTTCCCTGTAACCTCACTTCTAGCAATGAGGGAACCGCCAGAAGGCCCTTGGTGCTGGACCTCAGTGACGATGGGGGTGGAGACGCTCCTTCAGGTCTACTTGGCTGAGGGCGTTTAGGGCTTTCAAGGTCAGCACCAACACTTTGAAACTTTGAATTGTGCTCGGATACGTACTGGGAGCCAGTGTAGGTCTTTCAAGACTGGTGTTATGTGGTCTTGATGTCACCAGTCTAGCTGCTGCATTCTGGATTAGTTGTAGTTTCTGGGTCACCTTCAAAGGTAGCCCCACGTAGAGCGCATTGCAGTAGTCCAAGCGGGAGATAACCAGAGCATGCACCACTCTGGTGAGACAGTCTGTGGGCAGAGAGGGTCTCATCCTGCGTACCAGGTGGAGCTGGTAAACAGCCACCCTGGACACAGATTTGACATGTGCCTCCATGAACAGCTGTGAGTCCAAAATGACTCCCAGGCTGCGCACCTGGTCCTTCAGGGGCACAGTTACCCCATTCAGGACCAGGGAGTCCTCCACACCAGCCCACCCCCTGTCCCCCCAAAGCAGTACTTCTGTCTTGTCAGGATTCAACCTCAATACCAACCTGTGGTTTGTTTGGAACGTTATGGAGTCACAGAATTGTAGTTAGAAGGGACCCCGAGGGAATCTCAATGCAGGAATCTCCATGAAACCACCCATGACAGATGGCCACCCAACCTCTGCTTAAAAGCCTCCAAGGAAGAAATGTGTATTTTTGTTACTAGCTCAATATTGTTGATAGTGGCTGGCTGTATCTCTCTGGGATTTTAGACAGAGGGCATTCCTGGCCTTACCTAGTGATTCCAGAAATTGAAAGTGCAAGTTTCTGCACGCCTGGTCCTTCTTTTGAAACACCAGCGAATTAATGCGGAGACCATGGTTGGAATGTTGTATGGAACCATGGTTTTCAAAACTGCAAACCATGGTTATATGTGACCCCTGTCCAGCAGCTGAACTGGGCTTTGTTTCCTGCCAGCAAACCACAATCCATTGGCTTATGAGCCTGGACTTCTTCCCGGTGTTTCGGGGTTCACTTAGCCTTGTTCCCCCCTTAGGGTCTCCGCTGCCGAATGCGTTCCCTCCCCCTGGTTGGGAGATCGAGAAACACATGTCCGTTTGCTTGTAGCAACAAAACAGGAAGTCCACAAACTTTGGAGATTACCTTATTTTTCACTCTATAAGACGCACCAGACCATAAGACGCACCTAAGTTTTTGGAGGAGGAAAACAAGGGAAAAAAATATTCTGAATCCCAGAAGCCAGAACAGCAAGAGGGATCTGGCTTCTGGGATAGCCTCTTGCTCTTCTGGCTTCTGGGATAGCCGCGCGAAGCCTCTCCCGGGCAGCTGGCTCCCCCAAGAGCCGCGCTCCCTTTAAAGAGCACGCGGAGCGTGTGTGCTCTTGGGGGCTTTTCCCAGAGGAGGGAGAAGGGCAGCTGTGCTGGTCCCGAGGGTTAACCGTGCGGCGAGGTCCGAGTCCTGTCCGAGGTCGAGGGTGCGGTATGGAGGCTGTCCGTCAAGGCTGAAGCTGGGTCCAAGGCAGGGAGTCGGGTGAGGACAGGAACTCTGGCAGAAGAGCAGGACAGGGTGCAGGCAGGAACAGGATACCAACAACGTTGCTCCCACAACCTGGGACTGAGGCTGGCTGGCTTTTATCTGCCCTGAGGCATAGGGCGGCCCCAGTCCACAGGTGACTCGCCTCTCCTGGTCTGGAGGCGAGCACTCCTCCTGCGGGAACTTAGTTCCCTCCGCCTCTCCGCCCTGAGCCTCTGCAGCTCAGGAGAGGCTGGAGGGTTACACGACCCAGAGGCAACCTCAGCTTCCCCTGACGGGGCTGAGAGTGGAGCACCTGCAGGCAATGGGTCCTCCATCACCTCAGGAGCCAGAGCAGACTCAGCTGGTGCCTGCACCTGAGGATCCAGCACAGGTGAGAACCCTTCAGGCTCAGGCCCCAGCCCCGGCTCAGCTGGTTCTGGAGGCGGGGACTCCTGTGCAGGCTGGGATTCCTCAGGTTCAGCCTCCGAGTCCGAATCCCAGGCCATCACAGCAGCCCTTCTCCCTCCTCGGGGAAAAGCCCCCAAGAGCCGCACACATGCTCCACACGGCTCTTTATAGGTAGCGCTGAGCAGAGCCTCCCACCTGCATTCGCTCCATAACACGCACACACATTTCCCCTTACTTTTTAGGAGGGGAAAACTGTGTCTTATAGAGCGAAAAATACGGTAAGTGTTTCACACTCAACTGACTAAGCTATCCAGGAGTTGCATTTCTGGACAAAGAAACCCCCTCCTGGGGAATCTGTTCGGCACGTGAGGACCCTCCTCATTTGGCTGAAGGATTGGCTTAATTGTGTCCCATCGGGTCATGGATAATGGTATGGATGTTGCTTAGGGCAACTGCTTCTTCAGAGACGCTCTTCCGCCAGAGCTGGAGGCAGCGGTGCTTCTGAGTACCAGTTCCTGGAAACCTCAGGAGGGGGCGAGAGTCGGTCTTGCGTTCGAATCCTGCTCGCCAGTTTCCCAAAAGAGGCATCTGGTTGGTCGCAGGGAGAACAGGACGTTTGCCTCATTGAGAAGGCTCATCCTGTGCACTCATAAATGTTGCCTTTCTCGTGGATGATGTGTTTTCCGCGGCTACAGGATCCTTCCCACCTCCCTCAGCTCACGATTAGATCTTGTCGTTCTTCCCATCCGCCCAGGCTAAAAAAGATGCTGTTTTACTGTGGATTACTGGTACAGATAAAGGGTTGTGTGAAATCAGATTCCCGGTCTGTGTGTGTCTGAGAGAGAGACAGACAGAGAGAAATCAAACAGTGTAGCTCCATAGTCTTCTGTTTTGCTGGTGGTTTTATTCCAGATTAAGAATTCAATCCTAAACATTCATATGACCTTGGAAGCAAATCCCTATTAAAATAATTGAAATGATGCAGTCTCTGTGGTTTCGCCCTCCGCCGAGTTTGCGATTCCTCTCCCCCGCTTCCCAGCTTTTGTTTTCCATCTGGTGGAGAGTTTCTGAAGAATCCTTGAGAGCAATTCGTGTGGCGCTCCATTTAATTGTTTCTTTGATTCCGTTTAAAAGTCTCTCCCCGTAAGCATAAGAACATCAACGTTAAAAACAATTCCGTATGTGAAAACAATTTCAAATCCAGGTACCAAGGCAGGCTGGGATTTGTTGTTGTTGTTGTTTAGTCGTTTAGTCGTGTCCGACTCTTCGTGACCCCATGGACCAGAGCACGCCAGGCACTCCTGTCCTCCACTGCCCCCCGCAGCTTGGTCAGACTCATGTTTGTAGCTTCGAGAACACTGTCCCACCATCTCGTCCTCTGTCGTCCCCTTCTCCTTGTGCCCTCCATCTTTCCCAACATCAGGGTCTTCTCCAGGGAGTCTTCTCTTCTCATGAGGTGGCCAAAGTACTGGAGCCTCAGCTTCACAATCTGTCCTTCCAGTGAGCACTCAGGGCTGATTTCCTTCAGAATGGAGAGGTTTGATCTTCTTGCAGTCCATGGGACTCTCAAGAGTCTCCTCCAGCACCATAATTCAAAAGCATCAATTCTTTGGCGATCAGCCTTCTTTATGGTCCAGCTCTCAGATCTGTATTTAGAAGGCTTGTTGAAAAGCAAAAGTCTTTGATAGCCAATAGATTCTGCCCCTGTCGAACATGTATAACGATAATATAATAATCATATTTTCTTATACCCTGCCCATCTGGCTGGGTTTCCCCAGCCACTCTGGGTGGCTCCCAAACGAATACAGTAGTACCTCGGGTTAAGAACTTAATTTGTTCCGGAGGTCCGTTCTTAACCTGAAACTGTCCTTAACCTGAGGCACCAATGGGGCCTCCCGCTGCCTCCGTGCGATTTCTGTTCTCATCCTGAAGCAAAGTTCTTAACCCGAGGTACTATTTCTGGGTTAGTGGAGTCTGTAACCTGAAGCGTCTGTAACCTGAGGTACCACTGTATTAAAAACACAAGACAGCATTAAACATTAAAAACTTCCCTAAACAGGGCTGCCTCCAGATGTCTTTTAAAAGTAAGATAGTTGCTTATTTCATTTACATCTAATGGGAGGGCGTTCTACAGAATGGGTGCCACCACCGAGAAGGCCCTCTGCCTGGTTCCCTGTAACCTCACATATCGCAGGGAGGGAACCGCCAGAAGGCCCTCAGATCAGGACCTCAGTGTCTGGGCTGAACGATGGAGGTGGTGACACTCCTTCAGGTCTACTGGACCGAGGCCGTTTAGGGCTTGAAAGGTCAGCACCATCACTTGGAATTGTGCTCGGAAACGTACTGGGAGCCAATGCAGGTCTGCCAGGACCGGTGTTATATGGTCTCAGTGGCCACTCCCAGTCACCAGTCTAGCTGCCGCGTTCTGGATTAATTGCAGTTTCCGGGTCACCTTCAAAGGTAGCCCCACGTAGAGCGCATTGCAGTAGTCCAAGCGGGAGATAACCAGAACATGCACTACTCTAGCGAGACAGTCTGCGGGCAGGGAGGGTCTCAGGAATGAGTTCCACTGGGCAGGTACCTCCATACTACAGACCTGAATCCTGCATCATACAGAGAGGACCTTCTAATGAGATGGTCTCTGTACAAGATCCTCACCTCCAGTGCTGCCCAGTGATTGGTTGGGTGCTAATACAGTGGTACCTCGGGTTACATACGCTTCAGATTACATACACTTCAGGTTACAGACTCCGCTAACCCAGAAATAGTGCTTCAGGTTAAGAACTTCGCTTCAGGATGAGAACAGAAATCGTGCTCCGGCGGCGCGGCGGCAGCAGGAGGCCCCATTAGCTAAAGTGGTGCTTCAGGTTAAGAACAGTTTCAGGTTAAGTACAGACCTCCAGAACGAATTAAGTACTTAACCCGAGGTACCACTGTAATGATAAACAGGGTGGTATACAATATTTAAGAAATGCTTTACAGAGTATAATAATAAAAACACAGTATACGGCATAATAATACACAGCATAATAAAAATAATCTTAATAACCATGTCCTACACCACCATAGATTATTTAAAGGCCTGCGCAAAGAGGAACGTTTTTGCCTTCTGTCTAAAGGCATGTAATGATGGTGCCAGGCGAGCCTCTCTGGGGAGAGCATTCCACAATCGGGTAGCCACCACCAAAAAGGTCTTTTCCCGTGTTGCCACCCTCCGAATCTCTCAGGGAGGGGGGGACACAGAGAAGGGCCTCGGATGACAAGCACAGGGACCGGGCCTGTTCATATAGGGCAGTGGTTCTCAACCTGTGGGTCCCCAGATGTTGGACTACAACTCCTATCATCCCTGAGCTCTGGCCTTGCTAGCTAGGGGTGATGGGAGTTGTAGTTCAACAGCATCTGGGGATCCACAGGTTGAGAAAGGCTGGTATAGGTTTAGGTGGTAAAGGTATTGATGTCCTGAGCTGTTTAAGGTTTTATAGGTCAGTGCCAGCACTTTGAATTGGGCCCAAAGACTAATTGGCACTTGGGACAAAATCCATGTAATAAGCTCAAATTGTGTTGATCTTTGGGACACAGGTGGCACTGTGGGTTAAACCACAGAGCCTAGGACTTGCCGATCAGAAGGTTGGCGGTTTGAATCCCCGTGACGGGGTGAGCTCCCGTCGCTCAGTCCCTGCTCCTGCCCACCTAGCAGTTCGAAAGCACGTCAAAGTGCAAGTCGATAAATAGGTACCACTCTGGCGGGAAGGTAAACGGCGTTTCCGTGCGCTGCTCTGGTTCGCCAGAAGTGGCTTAGTCATGCTGGCCACATGACCTGGAAGCTTTACAGCGGCTCCCTCAGCCAATAAAGCGAGATGAGCGCCACAACCCCAGAGTTGGCCACAACTGGACCTAATGGTCAGGGGTCCCTTTACCTTTGTGTTGTTCTTTGCACCAGCTGAAATTTCTGAACCATCTTCAGAGGCAGTCCCATGTCTCACACCTTGCATCCACCCAGAGAAGGAAGGGGTGAGGCAATTTTGAAATTAGCTGCATTGCCCTAGTAGGGATTTGGATACCAGTTGTCAGCAAATACGGTCAGGAATTAAGCTGGAAGATTTTTCGGGAGTCCGCCGTCTTGGCAAGTTCCTGCTTGAAATGACCCTGCCTGGGACTTAACTATCTACTGATTTCACGCTTATCCGAATGTTGCAACGCAGAATGTCGCTTGGCAGTTCAATGAAGTATTTAAAGACTTAGCTTGCGATGGATTTTTTTTAAAAAAACACAAGTTTGCAGATTAATGCAGAAACCAAGCAGAGCATATATGTTCATGCCTAGCATATGGGCTCACTAACCTCAGTGTTGCCACTTCCAAATTCTGACAGGTCTAAGGAGGGGCGCATTAGCTTCCGAGAAGCCCTAAAACAAGAGATGGCGGAACCTGTGGCTATCCAGATGTGGTTTTTTTTTCACTCCATCATCCTTGGCCATTGGCATTGCTAGGTAAAGGTAAAGGGACCCCTGACCATTAGGTCCAGTCGTAGCCCGACTCTGGGATTGTGGCGCTCATCTCGCTTTACTGGCTGAGGGAGCTGCCGTACAGCTTCCGGGTCATGTGGCCAGCATGACTAAGCCACTTCTGGCGAACCAGAACGGAAACGCCGTTTACCTTCCTGCCGGAGTGATACCTATTTATCTACTTGCATTCTGATGTGCTTTTGAACTGCTAGGTTGGCAGGAGCAGGGACCGAGCAATGGGAGCTCACCCCGTCGCGGGGATTTGAACCACCAACCTTCTGATTGGCAAGCTCTAGGCTCTGTGGTTTAGACCACAGCTCCACTCGCGTTCCAAAAAGTAGTATAGGTAAAGGTAAAGGGACCCCTGACCATTAGGTCCGGTCATGACTGACTCTGGGGTTGCAGCGCTCATCTCACTTTATTGTCCGAGGAAGCCGGCATACAGCTTCTGGGTCATGTGGCCAGCAGGACTAAGCCACTTCAGGCGAATCAGAGCAGCGCATGGAAACGCCATTTACCTTCCCGCCAGAGTGGTACCTATTTTTCTACTTGCACTTTGACGGGCTTTCAAACTGCTAGGTTGGCAGGAGCAGGGACTGAGCAACGGGAGCTCCGGAACCACCGACCTTCTGATTGGCAAGTCCTTGGCTCAGTGGTTTAGACCACAGCACCACCCGCGTCCCACTGGCAATGCTAGCTGGAGTCTATCTCTGCAGCATCTCTGGAGCCAGAGTTTCCTCTCCCCTAAAAATACAGTTTGGAAATTGCTGTTGTAAAGCATAGCTGGGGTTATGACTCTGCAAGTATTTTTCTGAGCATGCTTCCCGCCCACTCCCTCTCGCACACTGCAAAAATCCACATTTCTCTCTTTGCACCAAGCAGGCTGGGAAGGGCCCACCCTCAGCCAAAAACGCCCTGCGTCACTTAAGAGGAAGAGGGGCACCAAAATAGCCTCGTTGCCCAAGACTGAGCTTTCCAGGCACATTCCGAGAGCCATTTTGCAGCCTTCGCCTCCTGCTTGCTTTTGCAGTCGCCAGATAACGGGAACTGCCTGGAAATGAGTTGCTTGACAAGAACCATAGAAACGCAAGGCGAGTCCAGCTGGGTTGTCGCCAGGGAGGAGAGAACCTGTTTCTTTCAGTATCTCGTTTTCCTAGGCTTCGGTGCAGTTTTCCTAATCGGTTTTCTGGTTTTGTTTTGTTTTTTAAAAAAATAACTGTGAAAATTCATTGCGCAATTTTCTAATTATGCAGCCATGCTTCTGTGCAACTCCCCGTAATCCACACATTTTTGCAATTCAAATGCCCCCTAATACTATGCATTGCTGTATGCTGCTTTCAGTGATAATGTGTGTTTTTATGCATCTGCATTTTTCTACACTTTACTTGGCTGCATTGCAAAATTCGGAGAACTGCGAATTCCGAAGGATGGCTGCGCTCTGGTTTGCGCATTGATTCGGAAACTGGAAACTGACTCAGATTCCTTTCCCATTCCTAGCTGTACCACGTGCTCCAGCATCCTTTTAAAAAAAAAAAAAAATTATTAGGTTTTCCACAATTATAACAAATATCACATAACAGAACAACAAAAAACTACACCAAAGAAGAAAACAATACGAAAAACATCCTACCCACCACCATAACGAATAAACAATAAAAATGAACTTAATTCTTTAAAAGCCCAACCTTATGTACATATTGATTGACTTCCTCTAGTCCCTCCCTTCTGAGTTTCCTTGTATCTGCATGTAACAGCTTTCCAATATCATTATTAAACAAAAATATTTCCGATTATAATCTAACTTATTCACTTTTCTTACTGTTCTGAATCCCATTTATTTAATTAAATCCTAATTTAATCCTAGGTCTTTTTGGTGCTTTCAAGTGATTTCTAATTTTTTATATTACAATATTTATTCAAATAGTCCTTAAATTTCTTCCAATCTTCTTGATATTCCTCTTTTTTCTGGTCGCGGATTCTTCCAGTCAGGTCAGCTAGCTCCGAAAAGTCCATCATCTTCATCTGCCAATCTTCCACTGTTGGTACTTTTTGTGTTTTCCAGTTCTTAGCTAGTAAGATTCGAGCTAAAAAACAGAGACATCACCTTGCCAACAAAGGTCCGTATAGTTAAAGCCATGGTTTTCCCAGTAGTGATGTATGGAAGCGAGAGCAGGACCATCAAGAAGGCTGATCGCAGAAGAATGGATGCTTTTGAATTCTGGTGCTGGAGGAGACTCTTGAGAGTCCCATGGACTGCAAGAAGATCAAACCTCTCCATTCTGACGGAAATCAGCCCTGAGTGCTCACTGGAAGGACAGATCGTGAAGCTGAGGCTCCAGTACTTTGGCCACCTCATGAGAAGAGAAGACTCCCTGGAAAAGACCCTGATGTTGGAAAAGATGGAGGGCACAAGGGGAAGGGGACGACAGAGGACGAGATGGTGGGACAGTGTTCTCGAAGCTACCAGCATGAGTTTGACCAAAGTGCGGGAGGCAGTGGAAGACAGGAGTGCCTGGCGTGCTCTGGTCCAGGGGGTCACAAAGAGTTTGACACAACTAAACAACAACAACAAGATTCGAGCAGCTGTTGTGGCATACAAAAATAATTTAACATCTTTCTACGTACTCCAGCATCCTTGCCCCCACATAGGGGCCAGGTTTGGGCATCCACCCCACAAGAGCCCTCTTCTCTCTGTGTTTGTCATTGTGAGCAACATCAGGCACTCAGAGATATACTGCCTCTGTCTGTGAAGGTTCTACTTAGCTGGTATGACTAATGGTGTACGCCACATTCTCCAAGAATTGCATTTGTCTCCTTCTCAAAGCCTTCCCAGTCATTCATCTTGGTGATGGACTGGCATGTGACGGTCTCAGATGTCACACTGAATCCCTTCTTCAAGGAGAAATGAGCATGATCCCCAATTGTGCGCCCCCCCCAAGTGTTTCAGTCACTTTATATTAAGGTCCTTTATTGCTGCATCACACTTTTGACCCATGTAAGCTTGGCATCTACTTAGACCCCAGCTGGTTGCGCAGCTGGTTTTTCCTGCCTAAGTATAAAACAGCGGTAGGCAAACTAAGGCCGGGGGCCGGATCCGGCCCAATCACCTTCTAAATCCGGCCCACGGACAGTCCGGGAATCAGCATGTTTTTACATGAGTAGAAGTAGATTTAAAATGCATCTCTGGGTTATTTGTGGGGCCTGCCTGGTGTTTTTACATGAGTAGAATGTGTCCTTTTATTTAAAATGCATTTCTGGGTTATTTGTGGGGCATAGGAATTCGTTCATATTTTTTTTCCAAGTACAGTGGTGCCTCGCAAGACGAAATTAATCGGTTCTGTGAGGCTCTCCTTATAGCGGTTTCTTCGTCTTGCGAAGCAAGCCCATTGACAGCTTAGCGGATTAGCGCTATTAGCGGTTTAGCGGCTTTTAGCGGATCAGCTGATAAGCGGCTTAGGGCTTAGGAAAAGGGGGGGGGAGGGGAAAAACCCTGCAGGAACTCGCAAGACATTTTTGTCTTGCGAAGCAAGCCCATAGGGAAATTCGTTTTGCGAAGCGCCTCCAAAACGGAAAACCCTTTCGTCTAGCGGGTTTTCCGTCTTGCAAGGTGTTCGTCTTGTGGGGCACCACTGTATAGTCCGGCCCACCACAGGGTCTGAGGGATGGTGCACCGGCCCACGGCTGAAAAAGGTTGCTGACCCCTGGTATAGAACCTTAACATTTGTCCCTATTGAAATTCATTCTGGTATGTATATAACTCTGCATGTATGTAGCTCTACTCACTCGTACTCTATAATTCAGTGTAGATATATTTCTTATATATTTTGTGCTTAAAAAAACCCACACGTTTAAAAAAATGTGTTCTTAATATTGAGCCACACCAATAAAAACAGAGATGTCAAATTACGTGCTACTAAATCTGTATAGCGTTTATCCTCCAAGAAACTCAAAATAATGTCCATGGATTTCACCCCACTGCCTCTGATATTATTTTATTTATTTATTTATTATGCAATATATTTATATCCTGCCAAGTTGGAACTCAAGGTGGCTTACAACATTTAAAAAACATATACTCATAGAATAAAGAATAATAAAAGTAAATGGGTTCCAAACAGTACTTAAAATGCATCACAATAGATCTGAAAACAGCAATTAAAATTTGAACTGACAGCAGCCCGTAATCAACACCGTCTGCACCTTAAGTTTCCAAACGCATGAACCCTTCTAATTGTTGCTTCCTTGTCTGAACAGAAACATAGGAGTCAAGTAACATTGATCTTAGCATGAAGAAAAAACTTTGCTGATTGGAATCTCTGTCCCATGGCAAACAAAGTTTCTTTTTCTCCCTATAAGATATGTGGGGCTTTAGGGCAGACACCTCTTCTCTTCCTAAGCAGAGTAGAGACCCTCATATGAAGACCCTGATATCGTGCTTAGCCTCTTATCGTGCTGGGTCTCTACTCTGCCTAGCAAAAGAAGAGGTGTCTGCCTTAAGCCTGCATAGTGGGGGTACTGTGCCCCCAAAGGACCAGGTGTGCAGCCTGGAGGTCATTTTGGACTCAAAGCTGTTCACGGAGGCGCAGGTCAGTTCTGTGTCCAGGGCAGCTGTTTACCATCTGGTATGCAGGATGAGACCCTCCCTGCCCGTAGACTGTCTCGCTAGAGTGGTGCATGCTCTGGTTATCTCCCGCTTGGATTACTGCAATGCGCTCTATGTGGGGCTACCTTTGGAGGTGACCCAGAAACTACAGCTAATCCAGATTGCGGCAGCTAGACTGGTGACTGGGGGCGGCCGCCGAGACCACGTAACACCAGTCTTGAAAGACCTACATTGGATCCCAGTACGTTTCCGGGCACAATTCAAAGTGTTGGCGCTGACCTTTGAAGCCCTAAATGGCCTTGTCCCAATAGACCTGAAGGAGCGTCTCCACCCCCATCCTTCTGCCTGGACACTGAGGTCCAGCGTCGAGGGCCTTCTGGCGGTTCCCTGACTGTGAGAAGCAAAGTTACAGGGAACCAGGCACAGGGCCTTCTTGGTGGTGGCGCCCTCCCTGTGGAATGCCCTCCCATCAGATGTCAAGGAAATAAACAACTATCTGACTTTTAGAAGACATCTGAAGGCAGCCCTGTTTAGGAAACCCAGCCAGATGGGTGGGGTATAAATAATAAAATTACCAGTATTATTATTATTATTTTATTATTTTTATCATTATTATTATTATTATTATTATTATTATTATTGCAAGAGCAAAGCCACATGGATCTTATCATTTGCTTATCTTTGCTGATCAGAATCTCCCTGCCTTGGCAGGGAAGCTTAATTGTTATGCTAGCCAGAGGCATAGGGCTTGTGCCTGCAGAAAGCAGCTTTTACTGCAAAGTAAAGCCTTTACTCAGGGACGCGGGTGGCTCTGTGGTCTAAACCACTGAGCCTCTTGGGCTGGCCGATCAGAAGGTCGGCAGTTCGAATCCCCGTGACGGGGTGAGCTCCCGTTGCTCGGTCCCTGCTCCTGCCAACCTAGCAGTTTCGAAAGCACATCAAAGTGCAAGTAGATAAATAGGTACCACTCCAGCAGGAAGCTAAACAGTGTTTCCGTGCGCTGCTCTGGTTCACCAGAAGCGGCTTAGTCATGCTGGCCACATGACCCGGAAGCTGTACACCGGCTCCCTTGGCCAGTAAAGCGAGATGAGCGCCGCAACCCCAGAGTCGGTCACGACTGGACCTAATGGTCAGGGGCCCCTTTACCTAAAGCAACTCAGCAACGTCAGCTGAGAGGCGGCAGATCAGGCAGGCAGGAAAAGGCCATTTACTTTTCAGTAAAGGCTTTATTTTTCAGTACATTCTCGATACAGTGCAGGGTGAAAAAATATGAAACCTTTTTCTCAGTCTGGAGTTCACACCGATAGGAGACAAAGCATTGATATATCGCCCACGCCTACTCTTGACACCTTACTGCTATTCTGACTCCGGTGACTCAAAGCGGCCGCAGCACTGCTGCAGACAAGATTTCTGCTTCGGAAAGCGCTTAATCCAGTTAGCCCCACGGTAAACATGCCATGGAAGCCTTCTAGCAAGCACCAGGCAGGAGCTAAAATTTCCATTCCCAGCATCTCCCATAAGGCCTGGCAAAGGCTCCCTTCTTGGAACCCAGAGAGCAGCTGCCAGCCTGTGTAGGCAGCACTTCCCCCAACCTGATGTCCTCCAGATAGTTTGGCCACATGCCGGCCAGGGGCTGATGGGAGTTCGTCCAAAACATCTGGAGGTCTCCAGGTTGGGGGCAACTGGTGTTGGTAATACAGTGGTACCTCAGGTTACATACGCTTCAGGTTACAGACTCCGCTAACCCAGAAATAGTGCTTCAGGTTAAGAACTTTGCTTCAGGATGAGAACAGAAATCGTACTCTGGCGGCGCGGCAGCAGCAGGAGGTCCCATTAGCTAAAGTGGTGCTTCAGGTTAAGTACAGTTTCAGGTTAAGAACGGACCTCCGGAACGAATTAAGTACTGAACCTGAGGTACCACTGTAAATAAATAAACTCTAAAGGGAGTTGTGTCATGGGATATTTCTGGTTCGCGACTCGCGTTTGCTTTCTTTGCGTTCAATTATTTCCCACTCCAGGAGCAAAGTGTAATTGAGGGGTGGGAAAGAGTTGTGGTAGAGGAGGAAGAAAGAAGCAAAGGCCAAACCTTTTGAACCGAGAGAGGGATGAATGGCAGGCGCCCTGTGTCTCATTCTGAACATTTCCACCTCCACTGCTCCTTATGATAAGGTTACCAGATTTCCCCCCCCCCCCAATGAATCCAGGGACACTTTTCAACTTAAGTGGATTTTGTATGGGGGATGATGTGTAAATCCGGGGACTGTCCCTAGGAAACGGGGATGTCTGCTAACCTTGTTGTTTAGTTGTTTAGTTGTGTCCAACTCTTCGTGACCCCCTGGACCAGAGCATGCCAGGCACTCCTGTCTTCCACTGCCTCCCGCAGTTTGGTCAAACTCATGTTTGCAGCTTCGAGAACACTGTCCCACCATCTCGTCCTCTGTCGTCCCCTTCTCCTTGTGCCCTCCATCTTTCCCAGCATCAGGGTCTTTTCCAGGGAGACTTCTCTTCTCATAAAGTGGCCAAAGTATTGGAGCCTCAGCTTCACGATCTGTCCTTCCAGTGAGCACTCAGGGCTGATTTCCTTCGGAATGGAGAGGTTTGATCTTCTTGCAGTCCATGGGACTCTCAAGAGTCTCCTCCAGCACCAGAATTCAAAAGCAGCCATTCTTCGGCCATCAGAACTGAAAATGGGTGGCTGCATTCTGGTTTGTGTACCATTTCAGAAACAGGTAGATTTGCCCTTCAGATGTGAATTTAGTTGAATTTGAAGTTATGAAAGGCGAAGTTGAGTCAACTAGCCATGATTCCTTCTGGTGGTTCCCTCCCTGCGAGAAGCGAAGTTACAGGGAACCAGGCAGAGGGCCTTCTTGGTGGTGGCGCCTGCCCTGTGTAATGCCCTCCCATCTCATGTCAAGGAAATAAACAATTATATGGCATTTAGAAGACATCTGAAGGCAGCTCTGATTAGGGAAGTTTTGAATGTATTTTTAATCTTTTGTTGTAAGCTGCCTAGAGTGGCTAGGGAAACCCAGCCAGATGGGCAGGGTAGAAGTAATGAATTACAGTGGTACTTTGGGTTAAGAACTTAATTCGTTCTGAAGGTCCATTCTTAACCTGAAACCATTCTTAACCTGAGGTACCACTTTAGCTAATGGGGCCTCCTGCTGCCGCTGCGCGATTTCTGTTCTCATCCTGAAGCAAAGTTCTTAACCCGAGGTACTATTTCTGGGTTAGCGGAGTCTGTAACCTGAAGCGTCTGTAACATGAAGTATCTGTAACCTGAAGCATCTGTAACCCAAGGTACCACTCTATTATCATATTATTATTAGGACTTGCCCTGCCAAACCAAAAATGCCTCCTTCTCACCTGAAATATACCTGACTCGTGTTCTTAAAAGCCAAGTTTGCTTTCTGCCGTAACCCTCAGTCTGCAAAGCTGACAGCTGAGGATGCTAAAATCTGGAACCTGAAGCTTACTGGTGTCTCCCACCCCCCTTTCACAAAGGTTGTTTTGCTCTGCTAGCGCAACCCACCTAAAACCTGCCTTTGGCGGAAGGAGAAGGCGTTCGCCTTGTGTTCTAACGCCCCCCGCGTGCTTCTGTGGCCTTCTGCACGGGATTTGAGCTTCTGCTAATAACAAAACACCATGTTCTCTACCCTGAGCCAACACTGTCATTGCAGCTGATGTCCCAATGCCTGAGTGACTGGTTTATTGGACTGGGGTAGTCACAGCAGCTATCTGTGGCACAGAAGGGGGGGCACAGAGACGGAATAGCTTTGGGGGCCAGTCGGAGGAAAGATGGTTTCTCAACTCTTGCAGCTTGGAGTTTGAAATCTTTGGGCATCCTAGGTTTTAGGCATTTTGACAGAAGAAGTTCGTAGCCGTCACGGAGGTGAACCTGAGTGCGAGGCGACAGAAATTTGCATTTTTGCTGGGTTTAGTATCGAGCGACATCCCTAAGGATAAAAGGAACGTATTCCTTTACGCAACCGCAGCAGCCAGAATCATAGTGGCGAAAAATGGGAAAACTGATAAAATACCAGAATTATTAGAATGGAAAACCAAACTTCTTGAATTCGCGGAGATGGCAAAATTAACACCATCAATCAAAGGCTACTCTAATAAAAAATAATAATAAAGAATGGGAATGCATTAAGGAATACATGGGAAAAGTGGGTGCAGGAGCTTAAAAATTAATATGCAAAAGTATAAAAGGCGCAAGGAGATAGGATAATATTATATTGAGGATGGAATAACAAATAGAGTGAGTAACTCAACAATAACAAAAATAATAGTAGGCCAAGAACACAGGTGGAGGGAAGTATTGGGTTGTGGGGGAGGGAGGTGAAAGGATTAATTGAAATGGTTAAAGATTGGTATAGGATTTAAGAGATTTAAATTTCCGTAAAGATTCTATAAGGAAAGCAGTTCTTTTTAAAAAAAAAATTAAAAAAGAAAGAAATTTGCAGTGTGGTCCTCGTTGGTCCTAGGCAGGGATGCCCCCTTTTCAGATGTGATTGCCGTTAGCTAAAGAATCGTACCATTTTTGCCCAGGACATGAAGCGAGGCAGTAGAGATGATGGAGGCACACACACAAAAACTGCCTTGCAAAAAGCTATAGCTGGTTTATTTAAATACAGTCGTAACTCGGAAGTCAAACGGAATCCGTTCCTGAAGTCCGTTTGACTTCTGAAACGTTCGGGAACCAAAGCGCGGCTTCCGATTGGCTGCAGCAAGCTCCTGCAGCCAATCGGAAGCTCCGTGGGACATTTGGCTTCCAAAAATAAGTTTGAAAACTAGAACACTCACTTTTGGTTTTCGATCCTTTGGGAGCTGGACCGTTCGACTCCCAAGGCGTTCAGGAGCCAAGGTATGACTGTACCGCATTTGCTACTGATAACCTCTGAGCTCAGAGTGGTTTGCAAAATAAAATAAAATTTAAAAAGTAGCAAATGTAATAATTCAGTAACGGTTCTCCCCACTTTTCTGGGCACATTTGCAATGTAATGGGCGCCATACCAGAACTACAGCTGCTCATGTAAATAGACACATACTTGTGCGTTCCTTTTCCTTTCTCCCCACCAGAATTCAGGCTTGAAAATTATGTTTTCTTTTCTTTTCCTTTTCCTTTTTTCAAGCCTAGTTGGGCAGAGGGTGTGATATTCTTGGAGAGTACAGCCGAGGAGGCAACAGTCGTCGCTGCTGTTGCTATAAAATAATAATCGTCATAGATTCACGCACAGCTTAATGCCAACGAAAGCTGCTGTTTCTAAGACCGGGGCTGCAAGCGTTAAAATAAACATTCATAATTCAAATGCCCCTTCGAAACATAGAAGCATCCATCCTTAATTAAATAAACCAATTTCCTTGAAGCAACAGGCGCGGGTCCAGAAAAATATGGGAGGGGGTCGCTGGCAGTTTCAGAAAGGTCCACATCTGGGTAGAGAAGGCAGGGCGTTAGCCAGACCTTTCTGTAGGAAACGGAAGGAATTTATTTATTGGTCACAGTTATCGGTTACTCCTCTCCCCCCCACCTTCCTAGTCCTGATTTCAGCAAGAGGAGGCGCGATATGACCCTGCAGCGTGGCAGGCTCTTTTGGCGCAGAGGACTGGCGGGGGCAACAGCTGGGGGACCCCAAGAGAATCATAGAATCATAGAGTTGGAAGAGACCACAAGGGCCATCGAGTCCAACCCCCTGCCAAGCAGGAAACACCATCAGAGCACTCCTGACATATGGTTGTCAAGCCTCTGCTTAAAGACCTCCAAAGAAGGAGACTCCACCACACTCCTTGGCAGCAAATTCCACTGTCAAACAGCTCTTACTGTCAGGAAGTTCTTCCTAATGTTTAGGTGGAATCTCCTTTCTTGTAGTTTGGAACCATTGCTCCGTGTCCGCTTCTCTGGAGCAGCAGAAAACAACCTTTCTCCCTCCTCTATGTGACATCCTTTTATATATTTGAACCTGGCTATCATATCACCCCTTAACCTCCTCTTCTCCAGGCTAAACATGCCCAGCTCCCTTAGCCGTTCCTCATAAGGCATCGTTTCCAATCCTTTGACCATTTTGGTTGCCCTCCTCTGGACACGTTCCAGTTTGTCAGTGTCCTTCTTGAACTGTGGTGCCCAGAACTGGACACAGTACTCCAGGTGAGGTCTGACCAGAGCAGAATACAGTGGCACTTCTCTGAGAAGAAGGCTCAGAGCCCAGGGATTGGTGGTGGGGCGACGATGAGGGGTCAGAGGGGGAAGAGGGAGCAGCGTGGGAGGAGGAGGTGTCGGAAGATGGAGAGGGAATGAAATATACTCGGAGTCGAGAGTGGATTTCATGCTCTTTATTCAGCTCAGAGTAGTGAGAAGGAATGAAAGTTTCCCCAAAGTATCTGCTTTATATACATTATTTACACAATGGGCTGCACGTGATTGGCTAATTCTGGAATTCTCCTGTAGGCCAATCAGGTTGTGGATTCACTTCCATCTGGAGCTGGATTCGGTGGCTCCTGCAGACCAATCATACTGCTGCATTGTTCTAGGACCAGTCAGACTGCTGCATTCTGAATCCTATTGTTCTAGGACCAATCAGACTGCTGCATTTTGGATCCTATTGTTCTAGGACCAGACTGCTGCAGTTTGGATCCTATTCAACTCAGTACATAACAGGGAACAGGGCTTTGTGAGCTGGTAGATTCTGTGGCAGAGAGGCGGCCAGAATTAGAGGCAGAAGCCGAAGTAGGAGAGGAGGGAGGAGAAGGAAGTTGGAGAAAATGTTTATTTCTGTTCAGACGTAATTTGGGAAACGAAAAATTGGAAAAATAAAATATATAAAATAAAATAAAAACCAACCCCTCTGGATGGTTGGAGAGAGCGAGGGGCATTGCTTGGTTTGAGCATATAACCCATCACAGGTGATTTCTAAGAGGGATTGTGGAACAACGTCACTTTGATGTTGTATGGCTTCCGTTTATATGCTTTATAAATAAAAATAGTGCGCTGCATAGACACACACACGCCTGCCAGCAGCACATGCCCCTATGTGGCGAAGTTACCTTATCAATATGTGACTCTCAATTCCAAAACGTTTCTTTCCGGAACCTATTTTGTTAGAATGATCGCAAGGGTCAACTGAACCTTCTGTTTATTCTGTCCTAACCACATATGCTGCACACCATCGTCGTTTTATTTTGTTTCTTTATTGTTTCTGTTGTTTGTATGTGGCGTTTTGAAAACACATCTTTTAATAATAATAATAATAATAATAATAATAATAATAATAATACAGTAGTACCTCGGGTTACATACGCTTCAGGTTACATACGCTTCAGGTTACAGACTCCACTAACCCAGAAACAGTGCTTCAGGTTAAGAACTTTGCTTCAGGATGAGAACAGAAATCGTGCTCCTGCGGCGCGGCGGCAGCAGGATGCCCCATTAGCTAAAGTGGTACCTCAGGTTAAGAACAGTTTCAGGTTAAGTACAGACGTTTGGAACAAATTAAGTACTTAACCTGAGGTACCACTGTAGTAATAATAATAATAATAATAATCTTCCCAGGGAACTCTGGGAATTGTAGCTCTGTGATGGGACTTGGGGTAGAGCACCCTTAACAAACTACAGTTCCCAGGACTCGTTGCCGATTGAGGGAAATTGGTGCCAAAGTGCTGATTAATGTTCCTGTGGATTTAAAGAACATTGATGCGGAGAATGAGATTAAGATTGGGGAAATGAGAGCCTGAAATGGACAGACACGTCCGTCCTTTGTGTGCAGGCAGGATTCCTTACCATAGAGACGATTCTTACCGTTTTGGCTCACGTTTCCTCTGAACACCTCTAGAAATTAAACAATAGAATCTTTTCCCAGCTCCAGGTCAAGAAAAGCTTCATCCAGTTTATTTCTCCCCAATTCAATGCACAGGAGGAAGAGCGGGAGCAAAAAAAACGGCGACCCAGTTCTCTTCCTGGGGCCGTTCCTGATAGCATCTGAGAGAAAGGGAATTTTGCACGCCTGATTCTCCCAGATCTCAGTGGATTTACTGAGCACTGCCTGTCTTGTTGCCCAAAGGGGAAGGACCAACCCCACTCCCCTTGCAACAGATGTAATCCTGCACTGCATTGATTCTGTATTACTCACTAACTTATTTAAGATCCAGCCATTCCTGATTTAATTGAAAGATAAACAGCTACGGCGTTCATTCCTGAGTCACATAGAAGGCTAAGGTATCCACAGTCAGGGCTGCTGAGAGCAGGATTGGGCCCTGGGGGGGGGAATCAGGCGTTTCCCCCACACACACCAGCAAGGGGGGACTGGCTAGAAATCTTAATGTGGGGCAGAAAATAAATGTGGGGTCTTGTTTTTATGCTAATTATAAAGACGATGATATCCATACCTGTTCAGAATATTAAGATCTTAATGACTAATATCGGCAACACACACAGTGGATGCTGAACTGTCAGGGACTCAGCGGGAGCGCAGGGAGGAGAGGAGATGGAGAGCGAGGGGGAGCAATCCGAGGGCAGCGTAGGAGAAGATGACAGCAGCCCGATAGATTCCGTGAGCCTCTCCAGCGAATCGGAAGATTCACAGAAGGGGGCGCCGATGGGCAGGGCAAGGGGGGACCCAAGGGGGACACCCCAGAAACAAGGGGCCAGCGGGGACTCCCAGAGCAGCAGTTGGAAATCAGGACCAGCTTCCCCACCAGAGCGTAGTGGGGGGGAGGAGTCCCAGGTATCAGAGCCCACATATGCACCACCAGCGAGAGAAGATGAGTCAGGGTTGGCCACGCCTCCATCGGAGAGCGAGGGAACGGTCAAGAGGAAAGTTGCCGGCTGGGCGCGCGCGCCAAGTTCAAATGTACAGGCGAGCGGCACAGAAGGTAGCCCGGATAGGGAACCAGGTCCTAAAGCCCGCCGGAAGGAGGGGGAAGAATCATCAGGGTCAGCGTCAGAGGAGTCCAGAAAGGATGAAACCCTAGCGGGCAGGAGGGCCCAGAGGAGAAAGGAACTTAGGAAGAGGTGGAGCAAAGCGAGAGTGTTAAACTGGTGTGGAAGGGGCGGAGACTCAGACGGGACTTCGCCGGTCTAAGGTCGAGACGTAGAGCTGCGCGCTGCGGCTTTAAAATGGAAACTGAACCTCAATAAAGACTTTTGTACATAACTACAGCCTAGCGTTGGTCCTCTGTGAGCTGGGACCTGGAGGCAGCTTTGACATGAACTGACCATGCATTTACGTTAAACTTGTACATCTAACACAACACAGTGTGTGTCACTTACGGCTGTCACTTACGAAACCCTGCAAATGTGGCTGCAATAAGATGGGACTGTGCAGCCAGAGTGCAGAAACGAATGTTCATACACAATTGGGAATCCTTAGAAAGGCTTGGTTTGCGGCACAAGTTTGCAAGCTGTTATTCAGAGTTGTGCATGCACGGAACACGAAGAATATAGTGTTGTGAGTTTGGGTGGAGGGTTTAGGCTGAATGCCTGGGCCCCCTTCTAATTCTTGGAATAGCCTAGCTAGTTTCCTGGCGAGGTGATCGATCGCCTGGGCGATGGACCATTAAGGTGAACAAAGGGAGAGGCTCTGTGCGAGATGGCAAATGGGTATTGTGGGTCCCCTCCCTCAACTCTCAGGTAGTTAGAATGAAAAAGGCAGAGTTGACCATTGACTTGGAACCAAACACTGCAAACCCGGAAGTAAGTTTTCCGGTTTGTGAACTTTTTTTGGAAGCCGAACATGCTCCATTTTGAGTGTTACGCTGAGGTCTGTCTGTTTTTGCTATTTATTTTGCGGCTCTCTTTTTTTGTTTTTGTGACTGTGTGGAACCCAGTTCAGCTACTGATTGATTGATTGATTGATTGTGTGACTGCCGTACATTCTTTATAGCTTTAATTTTTATGGCTAAATGGTCCCGTTAGATCAGGGGTCTCCAAGCTTTCCTTGCCTCGGGCCGGTGTCTCGAGCGATGATCGTTCAGCAGGCCAGAGGGCAGGGGAGCACGTGCTCATATGCACGCGCACATGCTATTTCTGGCGCACTTCTGGGTCGGAGGAGGCCCATGCACAAGCCCACAAGTATTTCCGGTGCTCCTCCAACCCGGAAGTGGGTCCCCGCGCCACGCCGGTAAGAGCAGGCGGCAAGGGTTGCTGCGGGCCGGATAAACGAGTCCCTCGGGCCTTATCCGGCCCCCGGGCCGTAGGTTGGTGACCCCTGCGTTAGATAGTAAAATTCATGTTAAATTGCTGTTTTGAGGGTTGTTTTTTAAAGTCTGGAACGGATCAATCCATTTCGCATTACTTTCTATGGGAAAGCGTGCCTTGGTTTTGGAACACCTTGGTTTTGGAACAGACTTCCGGAACGGATTAAGTTTGAGAACCAAACAAATCAATGAATTTGCAAACGTGCAAATGCTATAGGCAAGGGAAGCTAATGGAGCCTGAATCAATCCTGGGAATTATGCAAATGTGCACGTTTGCTTATTTTGTGCCATGTATTGTCTCCCTACACCCAGGAAGGAAAGCAAAGAGTGAGGCCGCGTCATGCCCAATTCTTTCCTTTTTCAAAAAACAAAAACTTAGTGGATACATCATTACGAGTGTCAATCAACTAATCAAGGCGCCCACAATCTGCATGCCGACAAAAGAATGCTGACTTATTTCTTAAAAAAAGAAAGGTTGCTTAGTAGGTAATGTGTGCCCACGTGGCAACCGGGCAACACCTGAGAGCCCAGCTACGTATGATAGTTCGACATTGCACACACCTATTTGTGGGGTTGTGGTTTTTTCAGTGCAAATAGCAGCTCCCGGGAAGCCTGATGAAGATCAGGGCTGCAGCATTTGGGGGAGGGAGAGATGTAACCATTTCCTCTGTTGCGGCATCTGGTTGGCATGCGGGGGTGGAATGCTGGATTAGATGGTCCATTGGCTTGATCCAGATCACTTCCTCTCCATGTCTTCTTAAGCTCCTCTCCATCTTCTCAAGCCGCTTGTTGGCATGGGAGGGACGTTCCTCCTGGCATCCATGCGGATTGGGACCGGAGCTCAACTGCGTGGGAGAGCTTTCCTCTATTACAATTGCAACCTCTACTTACAACCATAATCCGTTCCGGAGGTCCAGTCGTAACTACATAAGTAGAGGCGCACTTTTCCATAGAAAGTACAGTGGTACCTCAGGTTACATACGCTTCAGGTTACATATGCTTCAGGTTACAAACTCCGCTACCCCAGAAATACTACCTCAGGTTAAGAACTTTGCTTCAGGATGAGAACAGAAATCGTGCTCTGGAGGCGCGGAGGCAGCAGGAGGCCCCATTAGCTAAAGTGGTGCTTCAGGTTAAGAACAGTTTCAGGTTAAGTTTAGGAACGGCTAAGGGAGCTGGGCATGTTTAGCCTGGAGAAGAGGAAGTTAAGGGGTGATATGATAGCCATGTTCAAATATATAAAAAGATGTCACATAGAGGAGGGAGAAAGGTTGTTTTCTGCTGCTCCAGAGAAGCGGACACGGAGCAATGGTTCCAAACTACAAGAAAGAAGATTCCACCTAAACATTAGGAAGAACTTCCTGACAGTAAGAGCTGTTTGACAGTGGAATTTGCTGCCAAGGAGTGTGGTGGAGTCTCCTTCTTTGGAGGTCTTTAAGCAGAGGCTTGACAACCAGATGTCAGGAGTGCTCTGACGGTGTTTCCTGCTTGGCAGGGAGTTGGACTCGATGGCCCTTGTGGTCTCTTCCAACTCTATGATTCTATGATTCTAAGAACGGACATCCAGAACGAATTAAGTTCTTAGCCCGAGGTACCACTGTATTATGGTTTACAGATGAAAAGGACTTCACAATCTGTCCTTCCAGTGAGCACTCAGGTCTGATTTCCTTCAGAATGGATTGGTTTGATCTTCTTGGGACTCTCAAGAGTCTCCTCCAGCACCATAATTCAAAAGGATCAATTCTTCAGTGATCAGCCTTCTTTATGGTCCAGTTCTCACTTCCATACATCACTACAGGGAAAACCACAGCTTTAACTATACAGACCTTTGTTGGCAAGGAGATGTCTCTGCTTTTTAAGATGCTGTCTAGGTTTGTCAGGCGTCTTTTAATTTCGTGACTGCTGTCACCTTCTGCAGTGATCATGGAGCCGAAGAAAGTAAAATCTCTCACTGCCTCCATTTCTTCCCCTTCTATTTGCCAGGAGGTGATGGGACCAGTGGCCATGATCTTAGCTTTTTTGATGTTGAGGTTCAGACCATATTTTGCGCTCTCCTCTTTCACCCTTATTAAAAGATTCTTTAATTCCTCCTCAGTTTCCATGATCAGGGTTGTGTCTTCTGCATATCTGAGGTTGTTGATATTTCTTCCGGCAATCTTAATTCCGTCTTGGGATTCATCCAGCCCAGCCTTTCACATGATGAATTCTGCATGTAAGTTAAATAAGCAGGGAGACAATATACAGCCTTGCCGTACTCCTTTCCCAATTTTGAACCAATCAGTTGTTCCATATCCAGTTCTGACTGTAGCTTCTTGTCCCACATAGAGATTTCTCAGGATACAGATGAGGCGATCAGGCACTCCCATTTCTTTAAGAACTTGCCATAGTTTGCTGTGGTCGACACAGTCAGACTTTTGGAAAGGCCATTCGTTGTTTGTCACCGCAGCTTTACTGGCGTGCAAGTAGCTTTGCAGCCCTTTCCCTCTGTGTTCTCTAAGGAACCCTGAGAGAAAAGTTCTTAATGAGCCCATTTCACAGAAACGGAGCTCAGTTGGACCTGCCTGGGGCTGTCTGAAGGCAAGTTTGAGACGATTGCCTTCAGGCTCACTGAGGTTGTAAAGCTGTGTCTGGGCTGAAGCACTTTAGATTTCAGATGGCGGCTCTCTGGATTGCTTAGGACAGGGGTCAGCAAACTTTTTCAGCAGGGGGCCGGTCCAATGTCGCTCAGACCTTGTGGGGGTCCGGACTATTTTTTTGGGGGGAATGAACAACTTCCTATGCCTCACAAATAACCCAGAGATGCATTTTAAATAAAAGCACACTTTCTATTCATGTAAAAACACTCTGCTTCCTGGACAATCCGCAGGCCAGATTTCGAAGGCGATTGGGCCGGATCCGACCCCCGGGCCTTAGTTCGCTTTCCCATGGCTTAGGATGCAACCCGGAACGTGGTTTCTTTTGAGGCAAGAGCTTCTGATGGCAGCTTCTCAACTTTAAATCACACAGCAGCAGGGTGGATTTCGTTTAAATCAAATTGATTTAAATCATGATTTAAATCACTAGTCAGTAAGACTTGATTTAAATCTTTTTTTAACAGAAAGACTCATTCTTGCATATTTACAACCAGATGGAGGTTTCATTTTCGGAATAATAAATCTTCAGAGTAGTTTTTACAGTTATATCAAAAATTACTGATTTGGTTATAATTATACAGATAATTATGAAATTGTTGTGAGGTTTAGTAAGTTAACTGTTTATATTTGGACAACTTTTCAGCTGTGCTTTATCAGAAGGAGAAAAATAATCATATAATAATAATAATAATAATAATAATAATAAATTTTATTTATATCCCGCCCTCCCCAGCCGAAGCCGGGCTCAGGGCGGCTAACAACATTAAAGAACCATCTAAACAATTTATTTAACTAAAACCATAACATTATAGCATATGTTTTCAGGTTTGTTAACCGATGTGGTTAAACGTGTTTTAAAAAAACCAAAACAACTTAGACTGAAAAACTTAAAACAAATCCTTATTTCCTGATGAATAGCCTTTGGACTGTAATGTAACTTAAATAGACAACTATCTTTAGAAAGATTTTTCCTCTAAAAGCATTATATTTTATATTAAGTAAAATAGAAACATCACCACCCAACCCCACTCATCTTTCCCCCCCTCCACCTCTTTCCCCCTTTTCTTCCTAATGTCTCAACAAATGAAATCGATTTGTAAAAAAAAAAAAAAGTTACATGGAAAAAAAATACAAGAGAGACATTGCACATACCTTTGAAAATCTTTAATAAAAATACTAAAAAAAGCATTTTATTTTAAAAATCCAATTTCAATTTTTAAAAAACTGATTTAATTTTTTTATTTAATCTGATTAAAAATATATATCATTGATTTTCATCTACCCTGTTTAGCAGTGGTTCAGCAATAACACAGGTGCCCTGATCCAGGTCGGTCTTGGCCCTGAGTAATAAACAGCAACTTCACAGTCCCAACTTCCATAGAATCGTAGAATTTTAGAGTTGGGAGGGACCCGAGGGTCATCTATTCCAACCCCCTGCGATGCAGGAATCTCAGCTAAAGCATCCGTGACTGATGGCAGCCCAATCTCTGTTTAAAAACCTCCAAGGAAGGAGGTTTGTTCGCTGTTTTCACAAGGATACAGCAGTTCTTAAAGGTAAAGGTAAAGGTACCCCTGCCCGTACGGGCCAGTCTTGCCAGACTCTGGGGTTGGTGCGCCCATCTCACTCAAGAGGCCAGGGGCCAGCGCTGTCCGGAGACACTTCCGGGTCACGTGGCCAGCGCGACATCGCTGCTCTGGCGAGCCAGAGTCGCACACGGAAACGCCGTTTACCTTCCCGCTAGTAAGCGGTCCCTATTTATCTACTTGCACCCGGGGGTGCTTTCGAACTGCTAGGTTGGCAGGCGCTGGGACCAAACGACGGGAGCGCACCCCGCCGCAGGGATTCGAACCACCGACCTTTCGATCAGCAAGCCCTAGGCACTGAGGCTTTTACCCACAGCGCCACCTGCGTCCTTACAGCAGTTCTTATTAACCTTTTAAAAGGTGTTGCAGATCTGAGCAGTCAGAGCAGCAGGGATTTTTTTGGGGGGGGGGTGTGTTGGGTATTGAAGATGTTGGTGCTCAAGATAGCCTGTTCCGTTTGATTCTAGGCTCTGTTTGCACCCAGCACAAACCCTTCATGGTGGTTATTTGCCGAACGCGTTTTTTGTCCTGCCTTTCAGCCCAGAGAACGCTGCAAAAGCAACTCATAGGTGTCGGCGATAAGATGCTTCCTGCCTTCGGTCATATACCGTATTTTTTGCTGTATAAGACTCACTTTTACCCTCCTAAAAAGTAAGGGGAAATGTGTGTGCGTCTAATGAAGAAGAAGAAGAGGAGGAGTTTGGATTTGATATCCCGCCTTTCACTCCCCTTCAGGAGTCTCAAAGCTCCTTTCCCTTCCTCCCCCACAACAAACACTCTGTGAGGTGAGTGGGGCTGAGAGACTTCAAAGAAGTGTGACTGGCCCAAGGTCACCCAGCAGCTGCATGTGGAGGAGCGGAGACGCAAACCCGGTTCCCCAGATTACGAGACTACCGCTCTTAACCACTACACCACACTGGCTCTCAGTGGAGTGAATGCAAGCTGTGCAGCTATCCCAGAAGCCAGAACAGCAAGAGGGATCGCTGCTTTCGCTGCACAGCGATCCCTCTTGCTGTTCTGGCTTCTGAGATTCAGAATATTTTTTTTCTTGTTTTCCTCCTCCAAAAACTAGGTGCGTCTTGTGGTCTGGTGCGTCTTATAGAGTGAAAAATACGGTAATCTGATGAAGGCACGACACGAAAGAAAAAGACGTTGTGAGAGAGAAGGAAAAGAATAAACTGGGGCACTTGTTTCTTAAGCTCTTGTTTTCACCTCCAGGAAACTGCTGCAGGTTGCGGCGCCCTTTCTCAAACACCTCTCTCTGCCTCTCTTTTTTGCAGGATATGCGGAAACACGTGATTATGACACTACTGGATACGGAACAGTCGTACGTGGAGTCGCTGCGGACCCTGATGCAGGTAACGGACCCGCGTGGGAGCAGAGGGCAACGGACCTCAAGCTCCGGTCGAACTCTCTGGTCGAACTGGCAAAGTGGGGCATAGATAAAAGGCTGTTGTGGCTTATTATTAAATTACATAAGCCCTTATCTACGCTCTATTACGCTTCTTCTTTACTGAGGGGGCTATGCATGTTCCATCCGCCTTAAAAGTTTACAGTGCAAAAGTGGTTGCAACTATGGCCTATGCGGTCCCTTTATGGGGCGCCTTTGTAAACCTCATGCCTCTGGTGACATTGCAAAATCTTTTTCTCAGACGCCTTTTGAAACTACCCTCCTGTGTAAGCAACTCTGCCATTCGCTTAGAACTTAAGACCCCCTCCTTAGAGATTCTGATGTAGAGACATGCCTTTAATTATTGGCTGTCCCTTTGGCATAAATTGCCAAATTACCATCTTATTCAGTGCCTTTGGAGAGATGAATTCACCAACCCATGGGCAACAAAAATCCATTCCAAACTGTTGTCTTATGGAATCTCTCCTTCCGATATATTAAATTTAGATCTAATTACAGCTAAAAAGGGACGCAGGTGGCGCTGTGGGTTAAAGCCTCAGCGCCTAGGGCTTGCCGATCGAAAGGTCGGCGGTTCGAATCCCTGCGGCGGGGTGCGCTCCCGCTGCTCGGTCCCAGCGCCTGCCAACCTAGCAGTTCGAAAGCACCTCCGGGTGCAAGTAGATAAATAGGGACCGCTTACCAGCGGGAAGGTAAACGGCGTTTCCGTGTGCGGCTCTGGCTCTGGCCAGAGCAGCGATGTCACGCTGGCCACGTGACCCGGAAGTGTCTCCGGACAGCGCTGGCCCCTGGCCTCTTAAGTGAGATGGGCGCACAACCCCAGAGTCTGTCAAGACTGGCCCGTACGGGCAGGGGTACCTTTACCTTTACCTTACAGCTAAAAAGGTAATCAAACAAAGATTGGAGGAGGTAGATTTGCAACAAAATCTTACTACAGGTGGAGGTACATGTTCCCCGATAAATCAGGGCATTACATCTATGTCCCAGACACCTCGATATCTGTCTACCTTATCGGAGATTATGCGTTGAAATATTTTAGTTGATATTTTAGAATGTAAAATGCTATTTTATTTATTGATTTGTTTTACCTTGTGGGCTTATAGCCGAATAAAGTATTATCTATCTATCTATCTCTGCACTGTTCAGATATATACCTGTTCTGTTTTTCTTCTCTAAAGTGGTTTTATATTGCTTTAAATGTGTGCCCTGAGTGTGGCCCGTGTTCAACATCCTTTGAGTTTTAGGAGAGTAGCATCTAAAATAAAAAATCCCCCATGTCCATAATTTGCACACGGCTTTCTCACTACCGTCTTGTGACTGGCAATCACAGTACAGTGGTACCTTGTTCTCAAACCTAATCCGGTCCAGAAGTCCGTTCCAAAACCAAAACATTCCAAAACAAAGGTGCGCTTTCCCATAGAAAGTACAGTGGATGGATGTGAACAGGATCTGTTCCAGAGCCCTGTTCACATCCTGAAGCGAACGCAACCCGCGCCTGCGCGGGTCGCGATTCGCCGCTTCCGCGCATGCGCGTGACCTCGTTTTGAGCGTCTGCGCATGCCTGAGTGGCGAAACCCAGAAGTAATGTGTTGCGTTACTTCCGGGTCACCGTGGAACACAACCCGAAAACACTGAACCCACAGCTACTTCAACCCGAGGTATGACTGTAATGCAAAATGGATTAACCCGTTCCAGACTTTTAAAAACAACCCCTAAAACAGCGAGTTAACATGGATTTTATTATCTAACGAGACCATTGATCCATAAAAATGGAAGCAATAAAGAATGTACTGCAGTCACACAATCAATCAGTAGTTGAACTGGGTTCCACAGTCAAAAAAACAAAAAGAGAGAGCCGCAAAAATGCAAAATAAATAGCAAAACAGACAGACCTCAGCGTAACACTCAAATCGGAAGCATAACACTCAAAATGGAGCACGTTTGGCTTCCGAAAAAAGTTCACAAACCAGAAAACTTACTTCCGGGGTTGCAATGTTTGGGTTCCAAGTTGTTTGAGAACCAAGGTACAGTGGTGCCCCGCAAGACGAACGCTTCGCAAGACGGAAAACCCGCTAGACGAAAGGGTTTTCCGTTTTGGAGGTGCTTCGCAAAACGAATTTCCCTATGGGCTTGCTTCTCAAGACGAAAAAATCTTGCAAGTTCCTGCGGGGTTTTTTCCCTTCCCCCCCCCCTTTTCCTAAGCCCTAAGCCGCTTATCAGCTGATCCGCTAAAAGCCGCTAAACCGCTAATAGCGCTAATTCGCTAAGCCGCTAATAGGGGTGCTTCGCAAGACGAAAAAACCGCTATACGAAGAGACTCACGGAACGGATTAATTTCGTCTTGCGAGGCACCACTGTACCAGTGTATCAAGTTTCCTTGTTAAACCTTTGTGTTGCTTAGCCCAGCTGCATTTTCCCCCATGTTTGCTGTTTGATTTCAGAATGGCAGTATGGTGTAGTGGATGGGCTTGGTCCCACTCAGCCATAAAGCTCCCTGGGTGGATGACCTCAGGCCAGTCACGGTCTCCTCTCAGCTCGATCTGCCTCACAGGGTACGACACGTTGGGGAGTAGTGAAACAACCGTGATAATAGACCTTTTTTGGAAGGTACGGTGAGCTGGGAATGAGTGCCGTTCTAGCGCCTGCTGCCAGGTGGCTCCACTTTGCTCATAGACCCCCAAGGGGACCCTAAGGGACATCTAGTCCAACCCCCTGCAGTGCAGGAGTGCAAGTGTGGACAACAAGCCAAGATGCTTGGCTTAGCGTGGCCTGCAAGCCAGGGTGCATTTGATTTAAATCAAATCGATTTAAATCACTAGCCAGTAAGACTTGATTTAAATCACTAGCCAATAAGACTTGATGATGATGATGATGATGATGATGATATAAAGTCCGATGAGGGAAGGTTGTAGGAACTGGGTCTTTTTGACCTGATTCTGCATGGATGTTCTTACATTCTTTGACTTTTAGAAAACACCTGAAGGCAGCCCTGTTCAGGGAAGTTTTTAATGATTGATATTTTATTGTGTTTTTTAATATTTTGTTGGGAGCTGCCCAGATTGGCTGGGGATATTCTACCCAGTCCGATGGGCAGCATATAAATTAAATAATAATAATAATAATAATAATAATAATAATAATAATAATAATAATATATTTATACCCCGCCCATCTGGGCGGCTTCCAACAAAATATTAAAATACAGTAATGCATCAGACATTAAAAGCTTCCCTAAACAGGGCTGCCTTCAGATGTCTTCTAAAAGTCAAAGCAGCAATACGGACAAGGGTGCCCGGTCTACCCGCAGGAAGGTCTGGTGGGGATTTCTGAGCACGTTTGGCTGAGCGATGCCCAGGAGATTCTCTGTAACCAAGAAGTGCACCCTCCTCTCCCTCTGTGACTCCTTGCTTGGCTGCAGTGCCTTAGCAGGGCTGCCGGAAACAAGACCTGTGCGTTCCTAATGCGGCAGAGCGACCCACGCCGGGCACTGGGAAGCTTTTGTCAGCCCAAACCCAGCCTGCGCTCGTCTCCGTGGCAACTGCATCCCGTTGCCACGCGATTCGGGGCTCGAGAGCAGAGCACCAGGGATGATGGCGTTGGGGGTCAAGTTGTCAGGGAACTTGCACTCAGGTTTATTCCCCCTTTGAAGTGTGTGTGTGTCTTTGCGTTTGTGTGAGTGTGCAAATGCTGTCTGACCGGGAAGACCAATTCATTTGCAGGTGTGACTTTGCTCTGAGGCAGAAATGCCAGTCCTTCTTGTGCCTGTGGCAGTTTTGATTCCACGGGAATCTATTTCTGCCTCTTCGATTGTCCAAATGGGGAGCGCTTAGCTGTTTCCCCTCCCTTTTGGTCCATGTACAATAAATCCTTCCCACACACCGCAACTCTCAAGTGTGAAAATGGAAGGGTTATTTTCGTACCCTTCGAGTCTCTAATTCACGGAAAACAGACTTGTCAGCCGCAGCACTTTGCCGTTTCTGAGTCCTTTTCATCTGTAAACCATAATAATAATATAATAATTTATTATTTATACCCCGCCCATCTGGCTGGGTTTCCCCAGCCACTCTGGGCAGCTTCCAACAGAATATTAAAAAAAGACAAAACATCAAACATTAAAAGCTTCCCTAAACAGGGCTGCCTTCAGACGCCTTCTAAAAGTCAGATAGTTGCTTATTTCCTTGATATCTGAAGGGAGGGCGTTCCACAGGGTGGGCGCCACCACCGAGAAGGCCCTCTGCCTGGTTCCCTGTAACTTCACTTCTTGCAGGGAGGGAACCA
Organism: Podarcis cretensis; assembly: GCF_951804945.1. Taxonomy (NCBI): domain Eukaryota; kingdom Metazoa; phylum Chordata; class Lepidosauria; order Squamata; family Lacertidae; genus Podarcis; species Podarcis cretensis. The sequence goes on along the minus strand of NC_137173.1, from coordinate 7,494,695 downwards.
CCAGAAGGCCCTCAGAGCTGGACCTCAGTGTCTGGGCTGAACGATGGAGGTGGAGACACTTCTTCAGGTCTACTGGGCCTTTGAGGCCGTTTAGGGCTTTAAAGTTCAGCACCAACACTTTGACTTGTGCTTGGAAACGTACTGGGAGCCAATGTAGGTCTTTCAGGACCAGTGTTATGTGGTCTCGGCGGCCGCTCCCAGTCACCAGTCGAGCTGCCACATTGCCCTCCATTGTACTCCATCATGGAAGGGCTGTGGGTTGTGGCTCAGTGGTAGAGCATCTGCCTTCCATGAAGAGGGTCCCAGGTTCACTCCCCAGCATCTCCAGATAAGGAAGGGAGGGTCTCCCTTCCCGAAACCCTGGAGAGCGACTGCCAGTCAGTGTAGACAACACTGAGTCAAATTTCCCATGTCTTGACTCAGAAGAAGGCAGCTTCCTGTAGGATAAGATCAGGCCCCTGGGTGAGCAAACTAAGGCCCGGGGGCCGGATCCAGCCCAGTCGCCTTCTAAATCCGGCCTGCGGACAGTCTGGGAATTTGTGTGTTTTTACATGAGTAGAATGTTCCCTTTTATTTAAAATGCATCTCTGGGTTATTTGTGGGGCATAGGAATTTGTTCATCCCCCCCCCCCAATACAGTGGAACCTCTGGATGCGAATGGGATCCGTTCTGGAGCCCCGTTCGCATCCTGAAGCAAACGCAACCCGCGTCTGCACGTGCGCGGGTTGCAATTCGCCGCTTCCACGCATGCGCATGACGTCATTTTGAGCACATGCGCATGCGCAAGCAACGAAACCCGGAAGTAATGCGCTCCGTTACTTCCGGGTCGCCACAGAGAGCAACCCGAAAAGGCTTCCACCTGAGGTATGACTGTATAGTCTGGCCCCCCACAAAGTCTGAGGGACAGTGGACCGGCCCCCTGCTGAAAAAGCTTGCTGACCCCTGGTCAAGCCAGTGGCTCACCTGGTCCAGCACAAGCCCCACATCCCTCCAGCGTGCTCAGTCTGGAGGGACATTGGGCTTGTTGAAGCAGAGACACAAACAAACTGTATCGGCCCCTCGGCAAAGCACCTTGTTTCTCCCTCTGCAGCGATATGAGGGTGGACCGCAATGGCGGTTTCACTCAGGGGTATATCGCTGGCGAAATCGCCACCGCTCCGGAGTCCCTCTGTCTGCAGCTTGTTTTTCCACTCCCCGTGCTGAGCGCTGGGAGCAGTGGGACTCAGGAAATGGCAGTTTCGCGGGCGATATATCGCTGAGCCAAGCCGTCGACGCGGTCTGCCCCTTGCACCGGTCCTGGGAGATACAGTGGACGCTCGGGTTGCAAACGTGATCCGTGTGGGATGCACGTTCACAACCCGCAGCGTCCACAACTTGCAGTGGCACGTCTGCGCACACGCAGGTCATGATTCGGCGCTTCTGCGCATGCGCAAAGCGCAATTTAGCGCTTATGTGCATGTGCGACCGCTGAAACCCGGAAGTAACCCATTCTGGTACTTCTGGGTTTTGGTGGTGGCGCTGTGGGTTAAACCACAGAGCCTAGGACTTGCCGATCAGAAGGTCGGCGGTTCGAATCCCCGCGACGGGGTGAGCTCCTGTTGCTCGGTCCCAGCTCCTGCCAACCTAGCAGTTCAAAAGCACGTCAAAGTACAAGTAGATAAATAGGTACCGCTGTGGCGGGAAGGTAAACGGTGTTTCCGTGCGCTGCTCTGGTTCGCCAGAAGCGGCTTAGTCATGCTGGCCACATGACCCGGAAGCTGTACGCCGGCTCCCTCGGCCAATAAAGCGAGACGAGCGCCGCAACCCCAGAGTCGGCCACGACTGGACCTAATGGTCAGGGGTCCCTTTACCTTTAACCCAAAAAAATGCAATCTGAAGTGTCTGTAACCCAAGGTATGACTGTATATGGATATATCTAGGCCAGGCCTAGCAGGGACAGGGAATAAGGTCCTGGTTTTTACTCTTTGGAAGTCTGATTCCCACTGTCAATAGCCTGGATCGGCGGTATTTGCTCAAAGTTGTGCTTATGCAGAATTCTGCGTTGTCGTCATCGGAAAGCTTTGGGACAGGGCGTGCCAACCTTTGTGGTGCCAGGCTTTTGTTTAAGCAGGGGACAAGGGGACTTTAATTGGATGGCACAAAGGCAAACCCATCGACTCGCGGAAGAGGAGAGCTAGAGAGAGCAGCTGCTTTATATGCTTGAAGGACAGGGGAAGATAATTACAGCTCAGGAGCCTTTAATACGGCACAGTGAAATTCCTGGAAATGCTCCTGACTCATTCAGAGATGACATCTTTGAAGAGGGGAGACAAGGGCAGCAAAAGGAGCAATCCAGTTTTGGTTAGCTTTTTACATACCTACGAGATGCGGAACGCTTCCTCCGCCTTTGGAAAGTTATATAGCTACAGTGGAAGCAGCCCAGATTTGGGTCTCTTTTGAACGTGACACTAAACTGTGGGTTAGCTTAACGTGCACCCAGTGTCCCTCGCCTCTTTCATTTCTGTTTTTGATCACTTATTATTATGATTTGTTAATTGTCTATACCGTGTTTCATCAGTGTGTCATTACGTGCCAACCTTAAAATGTGGTTTAGGCTTAACTACGGTTTAGGGAAACCATCCAATACAGTGGTACCTCGGGTTACATACACTTCAGGTTACAGACTCCAATAACCCAGGAATATGACCTCTGGTTAAGAACTTTGTTTCGGGATGAGAACAGAAATCGTGCAGCAGCGGCGTAGCGGCAGCGGGAGGCCCCACTAGCTAAAGTGGTCTTCAGGTTAAGAATAGTTTCAGGTTAAGAACGGACCTCCGGAATGAATTAAGTTCTTATCCCGAGGTTCCACCATACTTATTATGTTTTGTTAACTGTCTATACCGTGTTTCATCAGTGTGTCATTACATGCTAACCTTAAAATGTGGTTTAGTCTTAACTACGGTTTAGGGAAACAAGCCAATAACATAAACCATGGTTTGAAGCTGGCTTTTTTCAAAAGCTTTTATCCGTGGCCTAACTTTAGTTGTAGGTTGTAACTTCAGCTTGTAGCCTGCTCTGTGCTTCGAGGGTCTGTCATTCAAAGATTTGGGCTTTAACCATATTTGTCTTACTTGCTTACTTGTTCTAGTTACAGGTAGGTAGCCGTGTTGGTCTGCCATAGTCGGAACAAACAAACAAACAAAAAATTCCTTCCAGCAGCACCTTAGAGACCAACTAAGTTTGCTATTGGTATGAGATTTTGTGTGCATGCATGAAGAAGTATCTGAAGAAGTGTGCATGCACACGAAATCTCATACCAATAACAAACTTAGTCTCTAAGGTGCTACTAGGGACGCAGGTGGCGCTGTGGGTTAAACCACAGAGCCTAGGACTTGCCGATCAGAAGGTCGGCAGTTCGAATCCCTGCGACGGGGTGAGCTCCCGTTGCTTGGTCCCAGCTCCTGCCAACCTAGCAGTTCGAAAGCGTAAACGGCGTTTCCGTGTGCTGCTCTGGTTCGCCAGAAGCGGCTTAGTCATGCTGGCCACATGACCCGGAAGCTGTACGCCGGTTCCCTCGGCCAATATAGCGAGATGAGCGCCGCAACCCCAGAGTCGGCCATGACTGGACCTAGTGGTCAGGGGTCCCTTTACCTTTACTAAGGTGCTACTGGAAGGAATTTTTTGTTTGCATTCTGGATTAGTTGTAGCTTCCAGGTCACCTTAGCCCCACATAGAACGCATTGCAGTAGTCCAAGTGAGAAATAGCTAGAGCATGCACCACTTCCTTTGGAATGAAAATGTGCCGTGTGGATTTTGGCAAGACAGTTCACGGGCAGGGAGGGACTCAGCCTGCGTACCAGACAGAGCTGATAAACAGGGGCACAGTTACCCCATTCAGGACCAAGGAGTCCTCCACACCCACCCACTTCCTGTCCCCGGAAAACACTACTTCTGTCTTGTCAGGATTCAACCTCAATCTGTATTAGGCTCCCCTCCACTCTCATAGCGAAGGACTCAGAAAGCTTTGCATCTGGCAGAACAATGAGTGTGAATTCCTGCTTGGGCAACTTCTGGCTGAGAGAGAATAGGGATGCAAGGACTGTCAGTCCTGGCCAGCGGCGTAGCCTGGGTTGTCATCACCCGGGGCAAGGCAAGTAATTTGCGCCCCCTAACCCGGGGCAAGGCAAGTAATTTACGCCCCCTAACCCGGGGCAAGGCAAGTAATTTGCGCCCCCTAACCCGGGGCAAGGCAAGTAATTTGCGCTCCCTAACCTGGGGCAAGGCAAGTAATTTGCGCCCCCTAACCCAGGGCAAGGCAAGTAATTTGCGCCCCTAACCCCAAACCTGCCGCTGCTGCCAGCTTCTTCTTGCTGCTGCCTGGGCTGGTTTGGTGTGGTTCTCTCCCGTGCTCAGCGCTGCGCTGGGCGGCCGCTGCACTGTCCCTCCCCCAGATAGTCCCTCCCTCGCTCTCTCTCCGCTCCGCACAGTGGGCGGCGACCCGGCAGCTCGGATCGGATTCGCACAGCCGGCACTGTGAGAGAGAGTGAGTGAGCCAGGTAGGGGCAGAGAGCTGCGAGTGCGCCCCCCAAAATGTTGCGCCCGGTGCGGCTGGCACCCCCTGCACCCCCCACGCTACGCCGCTGGTCCTGGCAACTGTGTTATAGGGGCTGGTCTTGTCCTGAGGACTCTCTGCTTGTAGCCTGTATTTTTGAGTAAAAAGTTAACTCGACTGCTCGCCTCTTCAGTGCTGACACCAACTCAATGGCAGAGCATCTCCAAGAGGTCCCAGGCAAAATAGAGCATCTCTAGGGAAAGTAGGAGGTGATGGAAAGGAGCCTTTTCTGTCTTGGACTCCGGAGAGCTGCTTCTCCAACCTGGTCCCTCCATACATTTTGGGGAGCAGCTCCCACCAGCCACACTAGGCTGGGGCAGATGGGTGTTGTAGTCCAAAAAATCTGGATGTCACCCACTTGAAGAAGGTGTGTGTGTGCGCGCGCGTATATACCAGCATATTCTACGTCACAAATCATCATCTGGCTGAGCTGGATTACATATGTGCATTTATGTATATTTTAATGAACTGAACAGAGTGAAAGGTTATGAGTCATGAGGGGTGCACAGATTGTGTGAATGAACTCAGCGCTCAGCTTATATTTTTAGTTGCAGTTTTGATAATGTTTTTAATATTGCTTTATAGATTCTAAACGCTGCGTTGATTTGTTAATCTCACGACTTGCCAATAATTGTGAGGTTTAGCTTATTTTTTAGTTGCTGTTTCGTTAAGTTTTCTTTTATAGATTGCAACTGTTTCATTGAAAATCTCTTAATTTTTTCATATGACGTATGCTGTATTCGCGATGTGCTATTATGTTTTATTACGTTATGGTTGTTTATCCGTTGTAAGCCGCTTTGAGATTCATTTGAATGAAAAGCAGCGTAAAAATACAATCAATCAATCAATCAATCAATCAGTCGGTATTGAATTGGATGGGTCTTGGTATCGGCCATCTTCCTGTCTCCTAAATGTCTGCTCTTCCGTCTCTCTTTCCCTTTCCAGGGTTACATGAAGCCCTTGAAGCTGCCGGAAAACGCCATCCTCTGCGATCCCGCCCTGGTGGACGAGATCTTTGATCAGATCCCCGAGCTGCTGGATCACCACGAGGAGTTCCTGGAGCAGATCAGCGAGTGCGTGCAGAGCTGGAGCGAGAAGCAGAAAGTGGGGGACATCCTGGTGAAGTCTGTGAGTTCAGCTTTTTCGACAACACGCACACACACAACCTCTGATCAAGGAGCTGGTATTCGAGATGGAAATCTGGCTTTCCTGGGTTACTTAGCCCAAAGGATGCAGGGTTTCCTGGCATGTTTTATTTTATTAATTAATAATAATTTTATTTTTTTATTTTAACTTCTGGTTCTTCTCTTTTTTATATAATAATTTTTATTAATTTTAACATATGAATTATAATACATACCACAAACCACTTATACAATCTTTTTTTTTACTCCCATCACCTCGTTTTAACCACTTCTTATGCATTTCTTAAATTCATATTGCCTTTAATTATCTTAAATAACCATCCTCCCCTTTATCCATTTTTGCAATAGTTCCAATAATTCACCTCACAAAACTTCTTGCAAACCTACAACCGTAGTTTGAACATCACTATTACTTTTCAAATAAACTGTAAATTTACACCAGTCTTCTGTGAATTTCTGGTCCCGCCGATTTCGAATCCTTCCTGTTTGTCTAATTCTGCATAGTCCATTAATTTCATCCTCCATTCTTCTTTCGTCAGTAATTCTTCTTGCTTCCATTTTTGTGCCAATAATATTCTTGCTGCCGTCACTGCATATAAAAACAGCTTACATTCTTTTCTATTTATATCACTTCCTACCATGCCTGGTTTCTTTATGAATGTATATTTCAACATTTTTTTAAATCTCATTATATATCATTTCCCAGAAGCTTTTCACTTTTTTACATTCCAACTTCCGGTTCCTCTCATTGTACTATTTTACATTTTGTTCATCTGTCTACAGTTCATTATTATTTTTTAACTTTCCCGTTTCATATCCAGAATATTCTTTTATATACTGTCTCTGTCTTTCAAGATTCATTCTAAGTCTGCCAGGAGTTTACCGTTATCACAATAGTTTTTAAGATAATCTTTAAACATTATCCAATCTTTCATTAACTTTCTGTACTGAATCTCCTCTTAAATCTCCCTGTCATCCTTGCGAGTTGTAAATATTCTATCGTTTTTGCTTGCCAGTCAGTTTCTGCGGGGATGTTGTCACTTTTCCAGTTCTTTGCTATGAAAATCCTAGCCGCTGTGGTCGCGTACATAAAAAGTGGTCTAAGATTTTTCTTCATTTCCATGGACGTAATTCCTAATAGGAAGGCCTTGGCAGTTTTTTTTGTGAATGAGAGTTTGAATATATTTTTATGTTCATTGTATATGGTGTCCCAAAGTTGTCTTATTATCTTACAATCTCACCACATGTGCATAAAAGTACCTACCCCATTTTTACACTTCCAGCTGACCTCTGAACTATTCTTATACATTTTGGCCAATCAGCAATGTTTGCTTGTTTGAAAAGTGATAACCCCCAGGGGCTGAAATTCTCCACTTCGCGTTCTCCCATCTCCCCACTTTCTACGACTTCAGAGGGAAATGTCCCTTTTTCTCATGAAGTCTTTGTCTCGCTCCTTCCCCAGTTTTCCAAAGACATCCTGGTGAACATTTATTCTGCGTACATCGATAACTTCCTCAACGCCAAAGATGCTGTGAGGATCGCCAAGGAAGCCAGGCCAGCGTTTATGAAGTTCCTGGAGGTAGGACAGAAATCTTTTTTTATATATATATAACATTTTATTGGGTTTCCAAAAAATAACAAAATGGAAAAAAAACGGGGGGGGGGGTCCACAGCCAAATTAAAGCATAATATTTTGTCAACTTCCCTCCACTCCCCCTCTTGGTTCCATTATAATATACTTGTTCATGCACGTCCATAAAATCTTATACTGTCATACCTCGTGTTGCGTTTGCTTCATGATACGTTTTTTCAGGTTGCGTCCCACGGTGGCCCAGAAGTAATGGAAAGGATTACTTCCGGGTTTCGCCACTCGCGCATGCGCAGACACGCAAAATGACATCACGCGCATGCGCAGATGCTGCGAATCGTGACCCGCGGGTTGCGTTCTGCTCATGTTGCGAATGGGACTCCGAAACAGATCCCGTTCGCAACCAGAGGTACCACTGTTTGCTTAATCCAATTTTAAAACCTTCTTCATCCTATTACAAGTGACTTTTAAAAGTTATGCTAATGTAAAAATCTATACACAAAGCTTTCAAAAATATGCCTTAAACAGTTGCCCTAAAGTTGATGAATAAATGAGCAAATTAAGTTAATTTGGATATGCAGAAAATATTTAAAAATAAATTCAAGGAACCGCAGAAAGAGGGGGGGGGAGGAAGTCAGGTTTTGAAATGTTAAAATGACTGTAAAATTATTGAAATGTATAAACCTGAAAAGTATTTTTTTTTAAAGCAAAACCTGATCTTCATGTTCTTTCAGCAAAGCATGAGGGAAAACAAAGAAAAGCAGGCCCTTTCAGACCTCATGATTAAGCCAGTTCAGCGGATTCCACGCTATGAGCTTCTGGTCAAGGTGAGTCCAAGAGGCCTGGTTATTAATTGCTGTTCATAAATTGTTGTTACTAATTGTTGAACTGCTCCGAGACCTGAGGGCATAGGGTGGCATATAAATTCAAATAAATGCCATCTCCAACTCCTCAAAAGATTCCATCAATGGTGTCTCCAAAAATTTTACACATCACTTGGGAAGACAGGTGAACTAATGTCACTGTATTGGAAGAAGCAAAGATCACCAGTGCTGAAGCGATGATTCTTCAACATCAACTTTGTTGGACTGGTCATGTTGTTCGGATGCAACTAATCTATTCTGAACTTAAAAATGGAAAGTGTAATGCTGGTGGTCAACCAAAGAGGTTTAAAGACTCTTCCAAGGCAAATCTAAAAAAATGTAGTATAAACACCGACAACTGGGAAACACTGGCCTATGAGCGCTCCAGTTGGAGAACAGTCTTTACCAAAGGTGTCATGGGCTTTGAAGACACTCAAACTCAGGACAAAAGGGAGAAATGTGCTAAGAGGAAGGCACGCTTGGCAAATCCACACCGTGATCAAGTCCTGCCCGGGAACCAATGTCCCCACTGTGGAAGGACGTGTGGTTCAGAATTGGCCTCCACAGTCACTTACGGACTCACTGTTAAAAGCGTGTTCATGGAAGACAATCTTACTCAGCTACGAGTGATTGCCAAAGAAGAAAGAAGAAATTCAAATCATTATTGTTGTTGTTGTTTGTTTGTTTGTTTGTTTGTTATTGTTGTTTAGTCGTATCCGACTCCTCGTGACCCCATGGACCAGAGCACGCCAAGTACTCCTGTCTTCCACTGCCTCCCGCAGTTTGGTCAAACTCATGCTGGTAGCTTCGAGAACACTGTCCCACCATCTCGTCCTCTGTCGTCCCCTTCTCCTTGTGCCCTCTATCTTTTCCAACATCAGGGTCTTTTCCAGGGAGTCTTCTCTTCTCATGAGGTGGCCAAAGTATTAGAGCCTCAACTTCACGATCTGTCCTTCCAGTGACCACTCAGGGCTGATTTCCTTCAGAATGGAGAGGTTTGATCTTCTTGCAGTCCATGGGACTCTCAAGAGTCTCCTCCAGCACCAGAATTCAAAAGCATCAATTCTTCGGCGATCAGCCTTCTTTAGGGTCCAGCTCTCACTTCCATACATCACTACTGGGAAAACCATAGCTTTAACTATACAGACCTTTGTTGGCAAGGTGATGTCTCTGCTTTATTATTATTATTATTATTATTAATAATAATAATAATAATAATAATAAAAACTGATGGCAGTATTCAGCTTCTGATATAGAGGAACAGAGAACAGTGCAATAGATATTTCGCAACTGGAAGAGCTAAAAACTTGACATTTGTTTTGTTTTCTTGCTGGAAGCTGTGCTTCTCAGGGTGCAAAACGTTTCCGCCCAGTCAAGAGACTTGCAGAACAATCTGAGTTGCCGCTACATTGAGTCACCATCCTTGTTATTTTAGAAATCTGCTTCTCAACTCCCCTTGAGTTGCTTTAGCGAATGCCCAGCAAATATTTACTGCAAAGAGGAAATAGGATGCTTGCATCTTTCCAGTTTTGTTTTGTTTTTGTTTTTTATTTTTAAAAAAAACGTGATAATTCTCAAGGACCTTTTCGGCAAACCCAGTTGGGATGAATGGAAGAGCTTTGATGTGTTCTTGTAGGGACTCCAGATTTCAGAGGAACTTGGCACCTAGTTACGTACTTCTGTTCGCCCTGAGAAGTTGTCCAATTTAGCCCAGCTGTTCTGCTGCCTGGATCCCGGATGGTGGGCTGAGATGACAGCTTGCTTTTCGGCAAGCTGCATTCCTTGAATACTTCGCATGCCTATGAGTCAGAGCCGCAGGCTTGGATCTGATTCCAGGAAAAGAGACAGTTACTCATTCAGGAGCTCTGAGCCCACCAGAGAGAAGAGAAATTAGATCCTTCGTTGTCCCTGTCCTCACAAACCAAAGTACTGCAGCAAACCCTATTTGGAGGTCAAGGTGGCAGACACAGGTCTCTTCCTTCCCATTTTATCTACACAACAATCCTGTGAGGTAGGTTAGGCTGAGAAACTGTGACTGGTCCATGGTCACCCAAGTGAGTCCCTTACCTGAAGTGAATATTTGATTTTTTTAAAAAAAAATGTATTTTATTTTTCAATTTTCACGTTTACAACAAACAATTTTAAAAAAACAAAACCCCATCCAAAATACATACATAGTTTGAATTCCCTTCCCCCTCCCTTCATGGTTCCTTCAGAAATCACTTTCGCTACTGAATCTCCCCTTGTCATTTCTTATAATTATTTTTTTCTACATTCCCAATAGCTTAATAGTCGTAACTGCTTGGCTTAAATTAGTCCTGCTAATGCAGTTAATTGTTTACCTAATAATAATAATAATAATAATAATTCAAATACTCTGTGTATTTTCCCCATTCTTCTTTTAAAAATTCTTTCATCTTGCTTCCTTATTCTTTCAGCAAGTTTTGCCATTTCTGCATGGTCCTTTAATTTTGCCTGCTATTCCGCCTCGGTAGAGACTGCATCTTCTCCCCATCTCTGCGCTTACGTCGTTCTGGCAGTGCAAAGTCAGGATTCGAACCCTGGTCTCCCGGGGCCTAGTCTGACACTCTGACAACTAACTCCACACTGGGTTTCTCTCTAGTCAGGAGCGCAGCCTACACTTGAGTAGGACCCTGGCAGAGACCCATGCCCGACCGGCAAATTCCCTCCCTCCTGGTCAATTGTTCGGTAGCTTCAAAAGCTTTCTTCTGCCTGAACATCACAGCGACCGATGCCAACTGACACCTGCACACCTAGGGATCCGCAGAGTTTGTGCAACTTGCGTAACAGATCTCAGCAACTCAGCATTTTGGCTAATCTACTTTATTTACATATAAACACACACGGAGCACTGCAACATGGCTCCCTCTCTCTCTAGCATCAGACAGCAAAGAGAAAAAGAACAAAGGACAATAGCCCCACTTCACGGAACACAGTAACACAAACATCCTGTCTTCGTCACTTCCCACTCTGTGGAGTCGAAACATACACCGTCATGTGAAAGACAACAATCCCATGACTGCAATCATGGAGCAGGAATTCTAACAGCCTGCACACCAGCCTAGCTTTCTAAAGCCCGGCTGCAAGATTTCCGAAGCCCAGTGGGAAAGGAAGAGCAACACGGGAAGTGGCCTCGCGCTGTGTCAGACCCTTGGTCCAGCTAGTATTGCCTGCACTGACTGGCAGAAGCTGTCCGAGATCTGAGGCACGCGAGTCCCTTCCCAGCCCTACGTGGCAATGCCATTGAGCATCGAAGCTGGGGTCTTCTTCGTGCAAAGCAGACGCTCTAACCACTGAGCTCCAGCCCCTTCTCTACCGTTCCCAGAAATCCTGAAGGGCTTACATTGTAGACTTTACCCTGCGAGTCCCTGCAAAGTCCATGGAACTTGTTTCTCCTAGCATGGCATTCTTAGAACTGCAACCTTCAGGACTATAAACTTGCTAGGTTATTTTTAACAAAAACCAAAATGACAAAGTGACTGTCCTGGCCGTCGAGACCATACAACACCAGTCCTGAAAGAGCTACATTGGCTCCCAGTACGTTTCTGAGTACAATTCAAAGTGTTGGTGCTGACCTTTAAAGCCCTAAACAGCCTCGGTCCGTTCCACCGAGAAGGCCCTCTGACTGGTTCCCTGTAACTTGGCTTCTCGCAGTGAGGGAACTGCCAGAAGGCCCTGGACCTCAGTGTCCAGGTAGAACGATGGGGGTGGAGAAGCTCCTTCAGGTATATTGGACCGAAAGGTATTGACAAGCTGGAAGGTGTGCAGAGGAGGGCGATCAAGATGACCAAGGGTCTGGAACCCAAGCCTGATGAGGAATGGTTGAAGGAACTGGGGATGTTTAGCCTGGAGAAGAGGAGACTGAGAGGAGATAGGATAGCCATCGTCAAATATCTCAAGGGCTGTCACGTGGAAGAGGGAGCAAGCTTGTTTTCGCCTGCTCTGGAAGGTAGGGCTCGAACCCGCGGCTTCCAGGTTACAAGAAAGGAGATTCAGACTAAACAGCAGGAACAACTTTCTGACAGTAAGAGCTGTTCGGCGGTGGAGCGGTCTCCCTTGGGAAGATGTGAACTCTCCTTCCCTGGAGGTTGTTAAGCAGAGGTTGGATGCTCAGCTGTCCTGGGTGCTTTCGCTGAGATTCCTGCAATGCAGGGGGTTGGACTAGATGACTCTAGAAGTCCCTTCCAGCTCTACGATTCTAGGATTTGGGTGAGCAGGCTCTGGCCTTTCAAACTGTGGGTGGGCTATTGTTTTCGTTTGTTATTATGATACAGTGGTGCCCCGCAAGACGAACGCCTCGCAAGACGGAAAACCCGCTAGACGAAGGGTTTTTCGTTTTGGAGGTGCTTCGCAAAACGAATTTCCTATGGGCTTGCTTCGCAAGACGAAAATGTCTTGCGAGTTCCTGCGGGTTTTTTCCCCTTTCCCCCCCTTTTTCTAAGCGCTAAGCCGCTTATCAGCTGATCCGCTAAGCCGCTTATCAGCTGATCCGCTAAGCCGCTAATAGCGCTAAGCCGCTAAGCCGCTAATGGGCTTGCTTCGCAAGACGAAAAAACCGCAAGACGAAGAGACTCGCAGAACGGATTCTTTTCGTCTTGCGAGGCACCACTGTACATATTAAGGCTGGGATAGCTCCGTCGGTAGAGCACGACACTCTCGTATCTCAGGGCTGTGGGTTCGAAGTCCCACGTTGGGCAAAGACTTCCTGCCTTGCGTGGGGTCAGACTAGATGGACCGCAGGTTTCCCACCCGTGACTTGCCAGCAAATGTCACGACGTCCTGACATTTCCCTCCGAGCCTCCTCTGATTTTACAAACTGCCAGCAAATGTCATGAACCCGTGGAATTCCTGGCATTTGAAAAAGCGAGAGAGACCAATTCCCCAAGCAGGTTTCTAGGAAGCCGTGTTCCGGGGGGGGGGGGGGCGTTCAGTTGGGAAGGAGGATGGCATGAATCACGTTTCCGGCCGGGAATGTTTGTTTAGCAAGAGATGGATCGGCGTATAGTCAGGCTGCATCGGAGAACAGAGGGAAGGCAGAGATCTTTTTGGCGGCTTCTCATGACCATACGTCAGGGGACTTCCTAATATGCCGGCAAGGGGAGACTGTATCTGGAGAGGCTGGGGCACGCTTGGAATAATAATAATAAATGTTATTTATATCCCGCCCTCCCCAGCCGAAGCCGGGCTCAGAGCGGCTAACAACAGTTAAATGATAAAACATTCTAAAATCATTTCATTATAAAATTAATTCCAGTCAGATTAATGGCATCCATTGGGCTAGAGTTCTGTGAGGATTGCCAAAGGAGGGAGTCAGGCTGTGCCTTGGCCAAAGGCCTGGTGGAACAGCTCTGTCTTGCAGGCCCTGCAGTAAGATGTCAAGTCCCACAGGGCCCTAGTCTCTTGTGACAGAGCGTTCCACCATATCGGAGTCACAGCCAAAAAAGCCCTGGCTCTGGTTGAGGCCAGCCTAACCTCCCTGTGGCCTGGGACCTCCAAGATGTTTTTGTTTGAAGACTGTAAGTTCCTCTGTGGGACATACCAGGAGAGGCGGTCCCATAGGTACGAGGGTCCTAGGCCGTATGGGGCTTTAAAGGTTAAAACCAGCACCTTGAACCTGACCTGGTACTCCACTGGGAGCCAGTGCAGCTGGTGTAGCACCGGATGAATGTGATCTCGCAGCGAATACCCCGTAAGGAATCTCGCTGCAGCATTCTACACCCGCTGGAGTTTCTAGGTCAGTCTCAAGGGCAGCCCCACGTAGAGGGAGTTACAGTAATCCAGTCTGGAGGTGACCGTCGCGTGGATCACAGTGGCTAAGTCAGGGCAAGAGAGGAAGGTGCCCCCAGAAGTCTGCCTGTCGGGCCACGTTGCCAACATCACAAATAACATTCTGCCTGCCCAGGTTCTGTCCGATGGGCCTTCGTTCCTCCCTGATTTATATCCCCATCTACCCCGTTGGCACTGAAAAACCACCAATTACTCGTGAGCTCCACTGCTCTGCACTTACCTCCGGCCAGCCAGTTTTATTTACTCTTCCCGTGATGGATAGCCCAAGAGGAAAAAGGCAGGCATCGTTTTTTCCTGGTCTTGCCTTTATTCTTTGCTTTCAAGGAGCAGATCGGACACCATTTCCCCCCAGCTGGCACTGTTGCGCTCCAGGAAGGGCGCGCGGGTTTTTCGGAATCGGATGGAAGGAAAGCGGCTAAGGCCACAGAGAGAGATAGATGCGTCCACCGAAATGCTAAAGACCTTAAGCCCGGCTCAGTGACGGAGAATACGCCTAAGGAACGGAGGACCGGATTTGGGATTCAGTATACTTTCTTGGGCTCCATGATCACTGCAGATGGTGACAGCTTGCTTCTTGGGAGAAAAGCAATGACAAACCTAGACAGCATCTTAAAAAGCAGAGACATCACCTTGCCAACAAAGGTCTGTATAGTTAAAGCTCTGGTTTTCCCAGTAGTGATGTATGGAAGTGAGAGCTGGACCATAAAGAAGGCTGATCGCCGAAGAATTGATGCTTTTGAATTCTGGTGCTGGAGGAGACTCTTGAGAGTCCCATGGACTGCAAGAAGATCAAACCTCTCTATTCTGAAGGAAATCAGCCCTGAGTGCTCACTGGAAGGACAGATCCTGAAGCTGAGGCTCCAGTACTTTGCCCACCTGATGAGAAGAGAAGACTCCCTGGAAAAGACCCTGAGGTTGGGAAAGATGGAGTGCACAAGGAGAAGGGGACGACAGAGGAAAAGATGGTTGGATAGTGTTCTTGAAGCTACCAGCATGAGTTTGACCAAAGTACGGGAGGCAGTAGAAGACAGGAGTGCCTGGCGTGCTCTGGCCCAGGGAGTCACGAAGAGTCGGACACGACTAAACAACTAAACAACAACAACATGCATTTGCAGATCTACCTGCGTCACACTTTCCAGCACGGATGGCCAAAAATCAAAACCCGGGATCCTTTCGCAAGTTGCGCTCCTTCAGATTCTGCAGTGCGGTTCTCCAGCCAAAACACATTTGCATAAAGGTGTTTAGTCCAGGGTCAAATGAGCTTTTAAATGCATATATATCCGTGAAACTAGCCTTCCCAAATTCATTACATTTAGGGAAATCGCTCTGCAAAAATGTGTGTGAGGCTTAACTGCATAGAAAAATGTGAGTAAGTTTGGAGAAATTGGCGGCAAAACGCTGATGAGTTCATAAGGACCTATTTCTTTTAATTGATTTATTACCATCTATGGAAGTCATAAGGACTTGGGGGAGGGAAGGAATCACAAACTAATGAGATAATGTGGAGCAAATTTGTCAATTTGGCCCAGGGAGGTTCTGCAATGTATATATGTATATCCATTTCCTGCTCTAAAAACCTACACTGGCTCCCAGTACGTTTCCGAGCACAATTCAAAATATTGGTGCTGACCTTTAAAGCCCTAAATGGCCTCGGTCCTGTAGGCCTGAAGGAGCGTCTCCACCTCCATTGTTCTGCCCGGACACGGAGGTCCAGCTCCGAGGGCCTTTTGGTTGTTCCCTCCCTGCGAGAAGCCAAGTTACAGGGAACCAGGCAGAGGGCCTTCTCGGTGGTGGCGCCCTCCCTGTGGAACGCCCTCCCATCAGATGTCAAAGAGAAAAATAAATACCAAACTTTTAGAAGACATCTGAAGGCAGCCCTCTTTAGGGAAGCATTTAATGTTTAATAGGTTTTTGTATTTTAGTGTTTTGTTGGAAGCCGCCCAGAGTGGCTGGGGAAACCCAGCCAGATGGGCGGGGTATAAATAATAAATTATTATAATATAATTCCGGCTGCGCTTTCTCCCACCAGGACCTTCTCAAGCACACACCCGAAGCCCACCCTGACCACCCGTTCCTGATGGAAGCTCAGAGGAGCATCAAGCAAGTGGCTGAGAGGATCAACAAAGGCATGAGGAGCGCTGAAGAGGTGGAACGGAACGCCCGGATCGTGCAGGAGATTGAGTCGCATATAGAAGGAATGGAGGATGTAAGATTTGCCAAGATGCTTTCTTGAATGTGTGCTGCTTTTAGGGGGAGAAGTAGGGGGTAGGGATACGTCTATGTACACATAGGGCAGGGGGGCTTCTCTGCTGAGGACCGCATCACCCAAACGTCATGGGTCGGGTTCCAGTAGCGGGCCAGTCTTATTGCACAAAATCAAACACGCACGTGGAAACAGAGGTCTGTGTGTTTAATTCTTAGTAACTCCACTCAGATTTCACCTTTTTTCTCCCTTTTTTAATCATCAAGTTTGTAAGCAAGGCTTTCCCAACACTCTTTACCTATCCTAATTCCTCCCCCCCCCCCCCACAAATGTCCTGGGGGAAAGTGGACACTCGTGAGAGAACAGGGAGGTAGTTTTTGGTGCCATGATCTTGCACGATTTTGTGCCGAGATCTTGCCTTGAAAAAGCGCTTTCCCTACCCAAAAAGGGGTGCGGGGGGGCTGCAATATCGTGCAGTACCCCAAAACACGCATGCGAGCGTGTCCCTGAAAAATGTGCGTCTTTTGGGTACTGTGATCTCGCATGGATCCATAGCTGTCAACTTTTCTCGTTTCTTGCAAGGAATCCTATTCGGAATAAGGGAATTTCCCTTAAAAAAAAGGGAAACGTTGACAAGGGAAACGTTTTATCATGTTTTTAGTATTCTGTTGGGAGCCGCCCAGAGTGGCTGGGGAAACCCAGCCAGATAGGTGGAGTATAAATAATAAAGAATTATTAATATTATCTTGCTTCACCACACTGTCACAATTGAGAAGTTGGTGTTAAGATCCCCCTTGGGTCTTTGGCGACATCCCTAAATCGCTCTGATTCCTTGTGTCTCCCCAGCTTCAGGCCCCGCTGAGGAGATTCTTGCGCCAGGAGATGTTAGTGGAAGTGGTAAGAGAACCCTCCGTGATCTGTCTTATTTTGCAAGTCATAGTCAGCTTTTTTAATGAATGTTGCATATTTTTTCCTTGTTTTGTTTGGGAGAGTCTACGCAAACGGTCTCTGTGAGCTGTTGCAACGCAGGATCAGAACCCCAGCTTGCTCATTCCCTCACCAAAAGTAATTTTTTAAAATATAAAAACCGATGTAATGACTGCTGGAATTGTAAACAACATTGGTCGGCCCTCATGCATGTTCACTTCATCAAATCTGGCCCTCTTTGAAAAAAGCTTGGACACCCCTGATAGATGGTTCTTTCATATGTGGTGGACTTGCAAGAAAGCAAGGGAATTTTGGGAAATGATATATGATGAGATAAAAAAGATGTTTAAAGTGATTATACTAAAAAAAGAAAAAGAAAAACTGAAACTTTTATTATAGGGATTATAGGTACAGAAGTTCCAAAAAGATGGTTAAGTTATTTATGTATGTAACTACAGCAATGAGGATCCTGTTATGCAGAAAAATGCTGAATCAGTTAAATCAGTTAAAATAAGAGAACTTGATGGAAGAATGGAAGGCTTTTTTCGAACTATTTAAAGAAATACTAGGGTAGGATGAGTTTGTGATCAGGATTTGAACTAGGAGCAGCAGAAGGAATTAGGGATTATTGTATTAATGTTATGATATAATAGAGGGAAGATAGGGTGCAGCAAGGGGGAGGAATTTAAAAAATGGAAAATGGGATGGGAAGTTGACGAGACAGAAGAAAAATCTATTACGTAATCTCTGGAAATTTAATAAGATATATCTAAATATAAAAAGTTAAAGGTACCCCTGACCATTAGGTCCAGTCGCAGACGACTCTGGGGTTGTGGAGCTCATCTTGCTTTACTGGTCGAGGGAGCTGGCATTTGTCCGCAGACAGCTTCCGGGTCATGTGGCCAGCATGACTAAGCCGCTTCTGGTGAACCAGAGCAGTGCACGGAAAAGCCGTTTACCTTCCTGCCGGAGTGGTACCTATTTATCTACTTGCAATTTGACGTGCTTTCAAACTGCTAGGTTGGCAGGAGGTGGGACCGAGCAACGGGAGCTCACCCCGTCATGGGGATTCGAACCGCCGACCTTCCGATCGGCAAGCCCTAGGCTCTGTGGTTTAGACCACAGTGCCACTTCCATCCCTATATCTAAATATAAAAACAGAGGTTCTCAGGAAACCGAATTCTTTATCTCGTATCTCAGTCTCCAGCTTGTTCCCTCCACCCTTGTGCTTTTGCAGAATTTAGGCTGTAAATGCAGTACAGTGGTGCCCCGTAAACGAATGCCTCACAAGACAAAAAACCCGCTAGACGAAAGGGTTTTCCGTTTTGGAGGTGCTTCGCAAGACGAATTTCCCTATGGGCTTGCTTCGCAAGACGAAAATGTCTTGCGAGTTTTTCCGAGTTTCCCCCCCTTTTTCTAAGCTGCTTATCCGCTAAGCCGCTAAAAGCCGCTAAGCCGCTAATGGGCTTGCTTCGCAAGACGAAAAAACCGCTAGACGAAGAGACTCGCGGAACAGATTCTTTACGTCTTGCGAGGCACCACTGTACCTATATTTTAGCTGCCTTGGGACTCCCCAAGACTTTTGGGGTTTGCTTTTTAGACAGAAGCAACCTCCCTCCTTTCTTCCCCCCCACCCACCACACCACAGAACATTTCCCCCGGCTCCCGGTGCTGTGAGCGGGAGATAACAATCAAAATTCCCCCAGCCAAGCGTGTGGTACCCTGCGTTGCCATGTCAACCCCGGGAGCAGGGAATCCAAATAAACAGGCCCCCTTCTGCACAAATGGCCTTGCAGATCATGTTGGATGGCAGCGTGGCCGCGAAGAGCCAGTCGTGTCTGCCGCCGCCCCAGCCTCGCAACTCACCCAGCCTCCTGACACCTTATAACTAAATTTGAGGGGGTTATTCAGCCATTATCTGCGTATCCAGTCAGAAAAATGCAAAAAGGAAGGATTGCGTTCCCTCGGCAAGCCGGCCCAAGCTGCCTTTTTATATGGCGAAGCTGCAGTTCGGGGAGAGGGTAGTAAAATCTCTATTAATTAGGGATGAATTAAATCCAAAACGATGGGGAGAGCTGCGGTGTTTTAGTGCGCCATACCTTAGCGAGGCCCACGCAGATTTTGGGTGGAATTAAAAGTGCGCGTACTTTTATTTCTCTGTTCCCTTTGGTGGTTGGGGTTAGGATTATTATGCAAACGAGTAACGAACTGCCGCTGCCTCTCTGACGGCCGGGAATCAAATTAAATATTGTGCAAGGAGGCTGTGTTGGGGTCTCCCCACTGGGTTTGTGGGGTGGCAGTTAGTTCGGGGCAGAAGGGGGAGGCATGTCTTATCTCCCCTGCCCCCATCACCACACAGCTGCTTTCCTGGTAAGAGTTGCCAGGGGCCATTGTTTTGTTGCCACTTCTCTCCATGCTGACCTAATAATAATAATAATTGTTAGGTACTGAAGTTCTCACCCTGGGCCAGCAGGGGGATACTGTAGATAGTTATGCAAATGAAGGATCAAAAGTGACGTTCAGTGATTGGATAGTTTGTATGCAAATGAAGGATCGAAAGTGACGTTCAGTGATTGGATAGTTTTAGAAAGTTGCTACAGTAACGTTGTACTGGAGCTCTATATAAGCAGGCTGACTGAGCCCTTCAGTTCTGTTCTGGCCTCTGAATAAACGAGCTGTTTGAAGAATCACTGTGTCGTCTGATATGTTCACCCACAACTTAATAATAATAATAATAATAATAATAATAATAATAATAGCAGCAGTATACTGCTTTTCAGCCAAAGACCTCAGGGCAGTTTGCAGCGTAAAAAATGCAATATATAAGCTCGAAATACACAATAAAAACAAGAGCAAAAGTGAAACACACCCAGTCACCCCCTTCCCACAAACAACGATTGCTTTGATCCCATAGAATATCCAGGAGCAGCAAAGCGAAGGGGAAGGCTCAAATACGGAATATTCACAAAGAGCACCTTTTCCTGTGACGCAAGTAAAATGGCAGCTTTGCCACGGGAGAAAGTAACTTGGGAGCATAAGGGAAGCAGAGGCGGTACCCTGTTTTTTGTTTCATTTTCATAAAGTTTACACGCCGCTTGATTGCAAAAGAAAGAAAAAACCCTCCTCAAAGCGGTTTACAATGAAATTTAGGGATGCGGGTGGCACTGTGGTCTAAACCACTGAGCCTCTTGGGCTTGCCGATCAGAAGGTTGGTGGTTCGAAGTTATTCTCTAGGCACCACGTAGATACTTTTTGAACCTTCCCCCTGTACGCTGATTCATCTCCACCTGTCATTAGACCCATTATGGTAGTATCATCTGCAAACTTAATAAATGCAGGGTTCTTTTGCCCCATGTGGGACTCGAACGCGCGACCCTGAGATTATAAGAGTCTCTTGCCCTGACCTCTCCTGTGTCTCGTTGCAGAAGGCTGTGGGCGGGAAGAAGGACCGCTCACTTTTCCTCTTCACGGACCTGCTCGTCTGCACCACCCTTAAACGCAAGTCCGGGTCCTTGCGGCGAAGCTCCATGAGCCTGTAAGTGACCGACCCCCAAAGCCCACCGGAAGTTGCCGTGTGATTGACAGCTCAAGGGACATGTCTGCGATGGACTGGGTGGGGCAGAACCAGCTGGGGAACCCCCAAGGGAAGAAGGCTCAGAGTCCGGGGATTGGTGGTGGGACAGTGATGAGTGGCCAGAGGGAGAAGACCAGGAAGGGGAAGCGTTGGAAGATGGAGAGAGAACAGGGCTTAGTGAGCGGGGAGAGTCTGTGGCAGAGAGGCGGCCAGAATTAGAAGCAGAAGAGGAGGAAAGCCAAGAGGAGTCTGCTGATGAAGAGTCACGGTTGTCTGTGGGAATGTTCACGGAGGCAGGAGAGGATATATTGTTTATTAATATCCTTCCTAACTTGCATTAGCAAGTCCCTTTACTTAGCAGAGTTTACATTCCCCTTTTAACGTACAGTCATACGTGGTGGGATTATCCATTAGTTAATGGATTTTGGAAACAGATTGGTATAGAAATAGAATTGTGGGTAGGAAGGTGGGAATATCTAAATTAATGGTTCTTATTTGTCTGAGTAGCACCGAGTTAAAAACAAAAGAATAATGTAAATGGGTAAAATTGATGGTAACTGCAGGCAAACAGGTTATAGCGAGTAACTGGAAAAATGCAGAAGAGCTAGGGGTGAACCAATGGAGGAAAGAACTGAATAATATTACAATTTTAGAATATCTAACTGTGAAGATACACAAACTGAAAGGGTTTAAGGTCAGTGAGAAAGAGGAGGATTGGTTTGAGAAGATAGGGAATTATTTGGGTAGGTTTGAACAATTTGGGGCAATTAAAATGTTAAAAGTTAAGTAAACCTTGTGGATGGAGGAGTGTTAACATATATAAAATTGTACATTTGGTTGATTCGAACCACGACCTGCTTTTTGCCCCTGGGCAATTGGGCTCCAGGGACCACGCATTCGCTCCATAGGACGCACAGACATTTCCCCTAACTTTTTAGGAAGAAAAAAGTGTGTCTTATGGAGCGAAAAATACGGTAATTGCAAAGGACAGGCATCTTATCAGAGGCCAGACTGTTTCTCGTCTCCCACGGGGACCATTTCTGTCCATAAGGCACGGGCCCAAACCACGCCCTCCTGCCCCACACCTGATGTCAGGGGTGGGTTAGCCAGAGATGTGGCTGGCAATGAATAACCACTGTGGCATAACCAGGGGGGCCTGGTAGCCCCACGGCAGCTGGGATAAATTAATAAATTAGCATGGAGTTCTCCATTGGGAATTCTGTCGCACGGTCGGTGCTGAGTTCGAGTCCTGCTTTCAGCAGGGGTTGGCTGTTCTTCGGAGTTCCCCGTCGGGAACTTCAGGATCCAGCTCAACGGCTGGCAAAGGCCCCACCTCTAGTATAGAATTGCGCACACTTGAAATGCAGCAAAAATTAAAATAATAAATAATAGGGTCCATCTTAGCCATTGCTGTCAACTTACAGATTTGAAAATAAGGGATCAGCAGCCAAAATAAGGGATTTTGCTTAGCTTATGCACGTCGGGGCTGCCGTCGTCCTGGCGCGAGGAGTTCCATCGGCCCTTTCCCGCCCGAGAGAGAGGGAGGGAGGAAGAAAGACTCGCCCACGAGCCTGGCATGAGGCGGTTGCGGCACCGCAGTGGCCGCTGAAGCGCCGCTCTTCTGCGTCCCTCCCCATTCCCTCCTCTTCCGCCTCCTCAGCCGCCTCCGGCTTCCCCTGGCAGTGCGCCGGAAGTCTCGCAAAAGAGGGGCTGCCTGCCCGCCCGCCACCCATCTCCTCACGACGTGCCCCTGGAGGGAGAGATGGAGACGCGGCAGCTCATGTGCGTGCTCTCTCTCGCGGTGGAGGACCCCGAGCTGCTGCTTCCCTCCCGAGCTGGGCGAGCATGAAACCCGGGAAATTTAAGGGATATCATCAATCCGGGACAGCAGCGGGAAACAGCGTTGCGATAAGGGAGTTTCCCGCCAAATAAGGGACGGTTGACAGCTATGATCTCAGCCAAGAGTGCACAACTGGCAGTCAAGTGTGCCTTATATCGGAGGCATCTCAGAAATCTAGGTTTTGCGCAGAAGGTAGAAAATTGGCTAGGCCCTGCCCACAGGCTTAGCATCTTGATCAAGGGAAGAAAGAAGGCTTAAGATCTAAATGGATGGTCTTCACCTCCAAAATAGGCCAACAAGGCCACTTAGTGGTTGTAGTCAGTACTGCTCCCGTTCTTAGTGTTACGTGATTTTTCTTTGCAGTTACACAGCAGCCAGTGTGATTGACACAGCCAGCAAGTACAAATTGCTCTGGAAATTTCCGCTGGAAGACCTGGACATTGTGAAAGGTCTGTTGCCATCGGTGTTGTTCCCTTTAAGAATGCATAAACATCTCTGCGTCCAAAGGATACCCGAGCATTGTTCAGAAACAGGAATCTATAAAACACAATGCAGACAATAAAACAGTATTGAAATGTACGAACCTACAGGGATTTAAAGCTGCAGAAATAAAATTAATACGTTTTGGGGGGAGGCTTAAGAGGAAACCTTGAATGTAGCTCAGCGGCCTTGGCAGCTGATGCAACATTTTGAACAGCGGTACCTTGGTTTTCGAACGGCTCTGTTGACGAATGTTTCGGTTTTTGAACGCCGTAAACCTGGAAGTAAACGCTTCGGTTTTTGAACACTTTTCAGAAGTAGGACATGCCTTGCAGTTCCATACGCAGTTTTCCGTATTGAGTTTTCGGTTTCCGAACGTCTCGGAACTCAAACAGCCAGTGTGGTGTAGTGGTTAAGAGCGGTAGTCTTGTAATCTGGGGAACCGGGTTCGAGTCTCCGCTCCTCCACATGCAACTGCTGGGTGACCTTGGGCCAGTCACACTTCTTTGAAGTCTCTCAGCCCCACTCACCTCACAGAGTGTTTGTTGTGGGGGAGGAAGGGAAAGGAGAATGTTAGCCGCTTTGAGACTCCTTAAAGGGAGTGAAAGGCGGGGTATCAAATCCAAACTCCTCCTCCTCCTCCTCCTCCTCCTCTTCCGGAACGGATTACGTTCGAAAACTGAGGGACAAAGTGCAGTTTTGCACGAGCCACATCTTCTGCACTGAGTTGTTGTCGTGCCGTGTGGCTCGTGGTCGTCAATCAGGAACGGCAACCACAACCTTTAGAAACACACAGTTTGCGTGCCACCACCTCATGTCCACTTTAAATTAGGGTTCGTCAATTTAAAGTGAAGAGTTTCACTAGCATAACTGATGCAACGAATACAGAAAGGCAAGGAGTATCGCCGCTGGTCTTTCAGGTGGCCTAACCGCTTGCCTCTTAAACACCGCATTTTTAAAACTCCAAATGGTACTATATAAAGTCGGTGTTTCGTGTTATGTCAAAACAAGCCGTAGATACTGAGAAATGCAGCTGGCTTAGATCTCCAGCCTCCTTGTCTGAGACAAACGCGGTGTGATGTGTGATTTCTGTCTGACTCCAGGGGCTTCTCAATCGCCCAATCGCGAGAGCATCCAGAAAGCCATCTCCCGCCTGGATGAAGACCTCAGCACCCTTGGCCAAGTTAGCAAGCTTTCAGAGACCCTCAGCTTCCCCCATCAGGTGAGAACCATCGAGGTTTTGTAAAATTAAAACAGGCCTTTTGTTAAACTTAATAATAATAAAATTTTATTTATATCCCGCCCTCCCCAGCCAAAGCCGGGCTCAGAGTCGCTAACAACAGTAAAAATAGCACAGTTTACATAAAATCACAATCAATTAATTGAAATGCATTCTAAAATCAATTCAAAATCAAGTAAGAAAAGGTCGAAATTTAAGGCAATAATATGTTTAAATTTAAGGTATGAGTAAATGATAAAAATTATCTTAAATTTAGAAGTATAATATTTGGAAAGTACAAAATAAGGTATGAAACAAGGTAATAATTTGCTGATATTTTTAATATAAATAATGCAGGGTAAAAGAGATGTGAGGAAGTCCAAAGAAGCTTTGAAAATATGTTATGATACATGTCATATTGTTTATTATTTTTGCATTTTGTATCTAAAAAATATCAATAAATATTTATTAAAAAAAATAAAATAAAATCAATTCAAAATCAAATTAATGGCAACCATTGGGCTAGAGTTCTGTGAGGTTTACCGAAGGAGGGGGTCAGACTGTGCCTTAGCCAAAGGCCTTGTGGAATAGCTCTGTCTTGCAGGCCCTGTGGAAAGATGTCAAGTCCCGCAGGGCCCTAGTCTCTTGTGACAGAGCGTTCCACCAGATCGGGGCCACGGCCGAAAAAGCCCTGGCTCTGGTTGAGGCCAGCCTAGCCTCCCTGTGGCCCGGGATCTCCAAGATGTTTTTATTTGAAGACCGTAAGGTCCTCCGTGGGACATACCAGGAGAGGGTGCTAGGCCAAAATATCAATGACTTCTTCTCTTTCCATGGTTCATTTTTCATATCACAAATCCCTGCATATTTTACATAAACTATACCATTCAGTATTCCATTGTTGTTGTTGTTGTTTAGTCGTTTAGTCTTCATGACCCCATGGACCAGAGCACGCCAGGCACTCCTGTCTTCCACTGCCTCCGGCAGTTTTCCAGTATTCCATTATTACATCCATCAAAACTTATTTACACTGTTGAATTTATCTTAATGCTGCCCACGTTTTCAGGTGTACATGATTCCCCCCCCCCCCATATAGCCATTAAACGTTTTTCTAATCTTCTCTAAATGTATGTTCTTCTTCTCTTATTCTATATGTTAAGTCTGCAAGCTGCGCATATTCTGTCAACTTAAGTGGCCATTCCTCTTTGGTTGGGACCTCGCTCGTTTTCCATTTTGGGGCTATCGAAACATGGGCCGCAGTAGTGGCATACAGAAATAATGGTTGATTATGTATGCCATTTAAAGATTAAAATATACCAACTCTAAAAGTCGCAAACCAAAAAGGCAGCAGCATTTAAACCTCCACAAATGCTTTCCAGAAAGAAAGAATAACTTAGCAACCTTCTAAAATCAGGAAGATTTTAGTCAGCTCACCCTGTGGAGAGAATCCCACATCTGTGGTGCCTCCACCGAAAAGGCCCTGTCCTTGATGCCTTCCAGTTGGGTCCCCTCTAAATGTGGAGCTTGGAAATCAAAGCTCTGATACCAGGCTTGTGGGCTGTTGCGACTGCATAAGATAGACTAGAAACTTGCAGCCGCAGAATTTTATTCCACAAAGTCCATGGTGTTCTCCCAGCTAATGCCGGCATTTGTGTTCACTCACTCTCAGAGCCTGGACGACGTCATCAAGGACCTGATGGCCGCCATCCACCGTGAGTTGGCAGAGAAGCAGTCGCTTTCCTTCACCCAGTCTTTCCCGCCCAACAAAATGGAACTCACGGCAACCAAGGCGGACGGCACGGAGTCCTACATCTTTGAGTTCCCCAACCCAGATGCGCGACATAGCTTTGAGCAAGCCTTCGAGGACACCAAGAAGAAACTAGGTCCTTGTCTTGAGTGTTTTTGGGTTTTGTTTTGGATACTGTAGGTTTTTTTTAAAACTGATTTAATGTTTTGGGGTAGGGAGCGCTTTGTAAACCGCCCAGATGATAATAATAAAGTGCCATGGTCAGATCACTTCCTGGTGCAACTGGACTTCTCCGCAACCCTTCCCCTCCGCAGGGAGGTGGGACCGATTCGGATGGTCCGCCCCCGCCACTTAATGGATCCAATTGGCTTCCAGAGAGTGGTAGGGGATGCTTTATCCCAAGTTGATGGCCTTTCAGCTGATTCCCTGGTGGCACGCTGGAATGCGGAGTTAACCAGGGCTATTGACTGTCTGGCTCCGAAGCGCCCTCTCCGATTGCATGGAGCCCGGACAGCCCCGTGGTTCTCCCCGGAGCTGAGGGTGATGAAACAATCGTTGAGACGGCTAGAGCGCCGGTGGCGGAAAACTCATTCTGAATCAGACCGGACACGGGTTAGAGCTCAACGTCGAGCCTACCAAGTGGCAATGGCGACGGCGAAGAGGGCCTTCTTCGCCGCCTCCATTGCATCTGCAGAAAACAGCAGCAGGAGACTTTTTCAGGTGGTTCGCAGTTTATCGGAACCACCTGTACCACCGGGGCCTGGTAGGGACCCCAAGATCTCCTGCAATGCTTTTGCAAAGTTTTTTGCAGATAAAATCGCTCAGATTCAGAAGGAAGTAGACTCCACAGTGGGAGCAGGGCCAGGGCGGGAGAGTGCTAGAGTTCTGTCTGGTCCTGTTATATGGGATCAATTCCAATCTGTTACCTCCGAGGATGTGGACAGGCTGCTTGGACGAGTGAAACCGACCACCTGTCTTCTTGATCCTTGCCCATCCTGGCTGATAAAAGCGAGCCGGGAAGGGCTGGGCGATGGGCTTTGCGGGGTGGTGAATGCTTCCCTCTGTGAGGGAGCCTTCCCAGACCCGCTGAAAGAGGCGGTCATTAAACCGCTTCTTAAAAAAACATCTTTAGACCCGGCCAATTTGGCCAACTATCGCCCAGTCTCAAATCTTCCATTCTTGGGCAAGGTGATTGAGCGGGTGGTTGCTGAACAACTCCAAGCACGCCTGGAGGAAACGGACCATTTGGATCCCTTCCAATCGGGATTCAGGCCTCACCATGGGACTGAAACTGCCTTGGTCGCGCTGGTTGATGATCTCCGGCGGGCTAGGGACAAAGGTGAGAGCTGTTTCCTAGTTCTGCTGGATCTCTCAGCGGCCTTTGACACCATCGACCATAACATCCTTCTGGACCGCCTAGAGGGGCTGGGAGCTGGGGGCACTGTTATACAGTGGTTCCGCTCCTTCCTCCTGGGCCGTGTTCAGAAAGTGGTGGTGGGGGATGAGTGTTCAGACCCTTGGGCCCTCACTTGTGGGGTACCTCAGGGTTCCGTCCTCTCCCCCATGCTTTTTAACATCTATATGAAGCCGCTGGGAGAGATCATCAGGGGGTTTGGACTGGGTGTTCATCAGTATGCAGATGACACCCAGCTCTACCTCTCCTTTAAATCAGAACCAGTGAAGGCGGTGAAGGTCCTGTGTGAGTGCCTGGAGGCGGTTGGAGGTTGGATGGCGGCTAACAGATTGAGGTTGAATCCTGACAAGACAGAAGTACTGTTTTTGGGGGACAGGAGGCGGGCAGGTGTGGAGGATTCCCTGGTCCTGAATGGGGTAACTGTGCCCCTGAAGGACCAGGTGCGCAGCCTGGGAGTCATTTTGGACTCACAGCTGTCCATGGAGGCGCAGGTTAACTCTGTGTCCAGGGCAGCTGTCTACCAGCTCCACCTGGTACGCAGGCTAAGACCCTACCTTCCCGCGGACTGTCTCGCCAGAGTGGTGCATGCTCTGGTTATCTCACGCTTGGACTACTGCAACGCGCTCTACGTGGGGCTACCTTTGAAGGTGACCCGGAAACTGCAATTAATCCAGAATGCGGCAGCTAGACTGGTGACTGGGAGTGGCCACCGGGACCACATAACACCGGTTCTGAGAGATCTGCACTGGCTCCCAGTACGTTTCCGAGCACGATTCAAAGTGTTGGTGCTGACCTTTAAAGCCCTAAACGGCCTCGGTCCTGTATACCTGAAGGAGCATCTCCACCCCCATCGTTCAGCCCGGACACTGAGATCCAGCGCCGAGGGCCTTCTGGCGGTTCCCTCATTGCGAGAAGTGAGGCTACAGGGAACCAGACAGAGGGCCTTCTCGGTAGTGGCGCCCGACCTGTGGAACGCCCTCCCATCAGATGTCAAAGAGATAAAGAATTACCTGTCATTCAGAAGACATCTTAAGGCAGCCCTGTTCAGGGAAGTTTTTAATATGTAATGCTGTATTGTTTTTAACACTGATTGGGAGCCGCCCAGAGTGGCTGGGGAAACTCAGCCAGATGGGCGGGGTATAAATAATAAATTATTATAATAATAATAATAATAATAATAATAATAATAATAATTTATTATTTGTACCCAGCCAGATGGGCGGGGTACAAATAATAAATTATTATTATTATTATTATTATTATTATTAGTCTGAACTGATAGAGCCTCTGCACAAGTTACCGTATTGTTCGCACCAGACCATAAGACGCACCTAGTTTTTGGAGGAGGAAAACAAGGAAAAAAATATTCTGAATCCCAGAAGCCAGATCAGCAAGAGGGATCGCTGTGCAGTGAAAGCAGCAATCCCTCTTGCTGTTCTGGCTTCTGGGATAGCTGCGCAGCCTGCATTCGCTCCATAAGACGCACAGACAATTCCCCTTACTTTTTAGGAGGGAAAAAGTGAGTCTTATAGAGCGAAAAATACGGTATCTTCCTCATCTGCCTCTTTAGGCCTTTAGAAGCATCTCTGAAGAGAGAGGTTAGCCAAAAAATGTGCTATTGTGCTCCTCCCTCAACCAAGAGTTCAACCCAAGACATACTCTGTCTTGCCTCTTCCTCTATATGGAGGGGCTGATCTGGAACATAATTAGGTGTGGGGTTTTTTCCCCTAACACTCCCCCTCTCTGTAGGTGCTCCTGCGGCACTGATAAACAAGCTGTTTTATCCCCAGTCAAATTGACCGCTTGCTTCCACCGCAGGAACAGCACTGTTTGCAAACCACTGCTGACAAATACTGTGGGCAGCTAAAACGTTTGCGAACATGCTGTGACATCACAGCAGCTCAGCTAGTGGCTGTGGAGTCTTCGAGGCGAGAACCGGGGAACGGTCAAATTTTAGAAGCAGGGTAGGTAGATTCAAGACGGCTGTTCATTATCGTGACTCCACAGAGCTGCAGCGGATTACGCCGCAAATCGGACCGCGCTACAGGTTTGTTTGTTTTCCTTTTCGTAACCAGCTTCCTACAAAAACTGCCTGGACCCTGAGTTCCTGAAAGCGATTCCCATCATGAAAACGAGGAGTGGAATGCAGGTAGGTCCGAGTTTTGCAAACTGAATTCACACAGTTCATCTGTTGTTTGTTGCTACCGTTTCCATATTATAACTGTCTGAAACTATAGTTCAATTTGCTGATTGTTTAGAAAACACAAACCCGCAGTGTACCTTAAAGGTAAAGGGACCCCTAACCATTATGTCCGGTCGTGACCGCCTCTGGGGTTGCAGCGCTCATCTTGCTTTATTGGCTGAGGGAGCCGGTGTACAGTGTCTGGGTCATGTGGCCAGCAGGACTAAGCTGCTTCTGGCGAACCAGAGCAGCGCATGGAAACGCCATTTACCTTCCCGCCACAATGGTACCTATTGATCTACTTGTATTTTGACGTGCTTTCGAGCTGCTAGGTTGGCAGGAGCAGGGACTGAGCAACGGGAGCTCACCCCGTCGCGGGGATTCAAACTGCCGACCTTCTGATCGGCAAGTCCTAGGCTCTGTGGTTTAACCCACAGCGCCACCCGCGTCCCTTCAGTGCGCCTTAGTGCAACTCATTTAAATCTACTGCACTTTGAATGAAGACCTTTGCCACCAAATTTTCATGGAAAGTGGAGCTTCGTTTGTCCCAGCCAAGGTAAGAGTCATTACCCACCGAGCATTCCCTCTTATAAACAAAAAGGTCCCTTGAAAAAATAAATAAACAAAATAGTTCCACCTCCTTACTGAAACCCCCAGTGCACCCCAGTGCTGTTCATTTAATTCTACCGCACTTCCGTTAAAGACTCTTGTCACCAATCAGTTATTGGTTCTGGAGAATGTATTTTTGGATGGGCCCATGCTGGTGAGCGCTTTTTAGGGCCTGTTTTATTTTAGTTTATTTTTTATTTTTTTTAAAAAAAATATTGATAGAAGAAAAAAGAAAAAAACCACAAATACCAAATTACACACAAGAATAACCATAGACACATAATTTTCTTAGCAAACAATAAAACATAGAATCATAGAGTTGGAAGAGACCACAAGGGCCATCGAGTCCAACCCCGTGCCAAGCAGGAAACACCATCAGAGCACTCCTGACATATGGTTGTCAAGCCTCTGCTTAAAGACCTCCAAAGAAGGAGACTCCACCACACTCCTTGGCAGCAAATTCCACTGTCAAACAGCTCTCACTGTCAGGAAGTTCTTCCTAATGTTTAGGTGGAATCTTCTTTCTTGTAGTTTGGAACCATTGCTCCGTGTCCGCTTCTCTGGAGCAGCAGAAAACAACCTTTCTCCCTCCTCTATGTGACATCCTTTAATATATTTGAACATGGCTATCATATCACCCCTTAACCTCCTCTTCTCCAGGCTAAACATGCCCAGCTCCCTTAGCCGTTCCTCATAAGGCATCATTTCCAGGCCTTTGACCATTTTGGTTGCCCTCCTCTGGACACGTTCTAGTTTGTCAGTGTCCTTCTTGAACTGTGGTGCCCAGAACTGGACACAGTACTCCAGGCGAGGTCTGACCAGAGCAGAATACAGTGGCACTATTACTTCCCTTGATCTAGATGCTATACTCCTATTGATGCAGCCCAGAATTGCATTGGCTTTTTTAGCTGCCGCTTCACACTGTTGGCTCATGTCAAGTTTGTTGTCAACCAAGACTCCTAGATCCTTTTCACATGTACTGCTCTCAAGCCAGGTGTCCCCCATCTTGTATTTGTGCCTCTCATTTTTTTTGCCCAAGTGCAATACTTTACATTTCTCCCTGTTAAAATTCATCTTGTTTGTTTTGGCCCAGTTCTCTAATCTGTCAAGGTCGTTTTGAAGTGTGATCAGAATATTGGTCTTAACACTAAAGACCCAACCTCCCGTCTATTCCACATTTCAATTTCATATTACTTATTTCCAATACTTTTATCATAATTAAACTTATTCTTAATAAATCTAATTTCTTATATCTACCTTGCAACTATTACTGAAGTTCCTCGAATGCTGCAACAGAATTTAAACTACTATATTTATTTTTCAGATATTGTTTGAAAACCTGCCCATTTTGAAACAAATTCCTGTTTTGATTTATTCTTTATTTTTTTCTGATAGACCATCTAATTCGGCATATTCTGTCAGCTTTTGGATCCAATCTTTTTATCTTTTTATATGCGACGGCAGCAGCAAGAGTTTTGATTGCAGCAAAATGGAAGAGTAATGAAATCCCCTCTATACAAGGTTTAGGGCCTGTTTTAAAACCAACCTGTTTTTTTGTCCCTTCTCCGGCAGTTCTCCTGCGCCTCGCCCAGCCACAGCAACCCGGAGAACGCCTACGAAGTCTGGGTGTGCAACAGCGACGGTTACGTCGGGCAGGTTTGCCTCCTCAGCGTCAAAAAGGAGCCCATCGTCGAGGCCTGCATTGCCGTCTGTTCTGCCAGAATCCTCTGCATCGCCTCTGTGCCGGGCCTCAAGCGGACCTTCCGGTAAGGAAGTCGCCAGAAAAGGACTTGCCTGTGGGTGGTTTCATTTTTAGAACGTCGTGGCCCCTGGAAAGTGAACACATTGGTTCATGGCATAAGCCAGCTTTTCTCGACCTTGGTTCCACAGGTGTTCTTAAAACAACAACTCCCATCATCCCTAGCTAGCAGAACCAGTGGTCAGGGATGGTGGGAGGTGTAGTCCAGGAACTTCTGGTTGAGAAGGGCTGGCTTGTAAGATTTTGGGGGATCCAGAACCCGCTTCTGTCAGATAAACACACGTGTGCTGGTCCCAAGGGCGAACCGTGCGGTGAGGTCCGAGTTCAGTCCGAGGTCAAGGGTGCGGTATGGAGGCTGTCCGTCAAAGCTGAAGCTGGGTCCAAGGCGGGGAGTCGGGTGAGGGCAGGAACTCTGGCAGAAGAGCAGGATAGGGTGCCAGCAGGAACAGGCTACCAACAATGTTGCTCCCGCAACCTGGGACTGGGGATGGCCGGCTTTTATCTGCCCTGAGGCATAGGGCGGTCCCAGTCCACAGGTGATTCGCCTCTCCTGGCCTGGAGGTGAGCACTCCTCCTGCGGGAACTTAGTTCCCTCCGCCTCTCTGCCCTGAGCCTCTGCAGCTCAGGAGAGGCTGGAGGGTTACTGGACCCAGAAGCAACCTCAGCTTCATCTGACGGGGCTGAGAGTGGAGCACCTGCAGGCAATGGCTCCTCCATCACCTCAGGAGCCAGAGCAGACTCAGCTGGTGCCTGCACCTGAAGATCCAGCACAGGTGAGGACCCTTCAGGCTCAGGCCCCAGCCCCGGCTCAGCTGGTTCTGGAGGCGGGGACTCCTGTGCAGGCTGGGATTCCTCAGGTTCAGCCTCTGAGTCCGAATCCCAGGCCATCACAATGTGGCTGGAAGCCAGGGAGATGCGTCCTGCAGGAAACTGCTGAATTAGAATTTATTTATTGTCTGTTTATCGCATTTCTATCCTGCCTTTCCCCCAAGGAGATCAAGGCAGCCAACGTACCGTATTTTTCGCACCATAGGACGCACTGGACAATAGGACGCACCTTGTTTTAGAGGGGGGAGAACAAGAAAAAAAAATATCCCCCTCTCTGCCCAACACCCCTTCAGCGAAGCAGCAGGAGGCGCTGCGCAGAGAGGGGAAAAATTTTCCCTCTCTTGTTTTCCCGCTCTAAAACAAGGTGCCGCGCAGCTGTGGAGGCTCCTGCCATAGCCGCACGTCACCTCTCCAGCCGGGAGAGGGTCGTGGGGGGGCTTCTTTTGCCCCGCGCGCGCTCTCCCAGCTGGAGAGGTGACGCGCGGTTATAGAGGCTCCTTCCACAGCCGCGCGTCACCTCTCCAGCCGGGAGAGGGTCGCGGGGCTATGGCGTCTTCGCTCCATAGGACGCACACACATTTCCCCTTCATTTTTGAAGGGGAAAAAGTGCATCCTATAGAGCGAAAAATACGGTACATCTCTTCCTCCCTGTTTTATCTTTAGAGCCATAACAACAACTTTATGGAGCAGATAGATTAGGTTGAGAAGCAGTGACTGGCCCAAGATCACCCAGTGAACTCCACAGCCAAGCAGGAATTCGAACCCTGCTCTCCCAAGACCTAGTCCAACACAGTGGGGTCAGAACCTGTGGTTTGAATATCTGAAAGACCATGTCCTTCCCTACAGACCCTCTTGGGTATTAAAATAGGCAGAGGGGGCCCTTTTAGTAGTTCTGGCGCCCTTGGAAATGTGTTGGGGGGGGGAGAGATGTCCTGGACCCAGGAAATGATCCCTGCATTGTAGGGGGTTGGGCTAGATGATCCACAGGGTCTCTTCCAACTCTGCAATTCTATGATTCTCTTAAAGGGCATTTAGTTCTGTGCTTCCTGATTCCTGAAAGCAGCGAATCCCCAACTTCTGTAGTTCCTCTCCTCTCTTAGGCCTCTATCCTGGCATGTTTTGCTGTTCAGTGCAGAGACGCAGCTTCTCCGTTGTATCTTTTTCCCATGCCTTTTTGTTCGCATCTCTACCCCCATCGTTCTAACCAGACGCTGAGGTCCAGCTCCGAGGGCCTTCTGGCGGTTCCCTCCCTGCGAGAAGCGAAGTTACAGGGAACCAGGCAGAGGGCCTTCTCGGTGGTGGCGCCCTCCCTGTGGAATGCCCTCCCACCAGATGTCAAAAAGAACAACAACTACCAGACGTTTAGAAGACATCTGAAGGCAGCCCTGTTTAGGGAAGCTTTTAATGTTTAACAGACCACTGTATTTTATTTTTTTCAAAAAAATTTACTGATTTTCCAGAATTTTTAAACTAACAAAATAAATCGTAACTGTACTTAATCCAATCTTAGTAACATTGTTAGGTGAGTTCCTCAAATCCCCCTGGCTGAGTTTCAGTGTATATCATTGTAACAGTTTTTCCAAAACCAAGTTTCTCATAAAATTAACTTAATCACTTAACATCATTCTTTCTTTTCATTTTAACTTTAAACATATTATTTTCTAACATCCCATATTTAAATCCTAAGCCTGTCTGGTACTTGCAAGTTTTTCCAATTAAGTTATCTTAGCATGTTTAACTAAATAGTCTTTGAATTTCATCCATTCCTCCTGGTACTCCTCCTGCTTCTGGTCGCGGACTCTTCCAGTGAGGTCAGCTAGCTCCGAAAAGTCCATCATCTTCATCTGCCATTCCTCCACTGTTGGCACTTCTTGTGTTTTCCAATTCTTAGCTAACAAAATTCTAGATGCAGTTGTACCATATGAAAACAATCTAACATCTTTCTTGGGCAATTCCAGACCTATTATTCCAAGAAGAAAGGCCTCTGGTTTCTTAGTAAATGTATATTTCAACATTTTTTTCAGACCACTGTATTTTAATATTTCATTGGAAGCTGTCCAGAGTGGCTGGGGAAGCCCAGCCAGATGGGCGGGGTATAAATAATAAATTATTATATGATTATTATTATCTTCCCACCTCACTCTGCACTCAGGGAGCGCCCCGAATCTCTGGCCAGCCCTTCCTCCGAACCGGTTCACACATCGATGGACGAGTCTGGCCCCCAGCAGTGCTTGCATATCTCCATTTCCGGGTCTTCCCTGGAGCTCTCGGACCCAGTGGACAGCACCAACCGAGAACTGGTCCCCTTTGACAGCGACGACACGGATGATGAGTCCTCGCCGAGTCCTTCCGGCACCCTCCAGAGCCAAGCCAGCCACTCCACGATATCTTCCAGCTTCGGAAGTGAGTCGGACCATTCGCACAGCAATGCTGAGGGCTAGTAACTTGCCCCAAGCCTTGCCCCTTCCCCAGGTGCCCTTCTATCGCTGAGCATAATTTTGAACCCCAGCACCTCTCCTTTCCAAACCCAACTCTGCATCTATGCAGAGTGGCGTCCTAACAGTTCCTTTTTAGGAACATCTCTTCGACTTCCTTGTGAAATCTGGCAGAGTAGAAACATTTAAGCACGTGAATAAATTGCCGTTGGCGTCTTCGCTTCTGAGAAACAGACGTTTTCAGAAGGCTGTAAATGTCCCGGCGGTTGTTTTACACGGTAGCTGCTATTGCTTATTCAGCTCGCAAGTTCAGGAATGGCAATCAATGTTTCTAAGTTTTACGCGGAAAATAATATGACGTCTTCCAAGCGAAATAAGAGCCTCCCACTAAATGTTAATTGCTGTTATTATTATTTTCCTTTTCTTCTTTCGGAATATGCTGTCAATTCGGTGCAATAGGCTCCTTGGTGCAGCTTGCCACAAATAAACAATGACACCGCGCAGCAACGAGAGTACGAGCTCTCTTTAATACAGCAGCCCTCCCCCAGGTTATGAAGCCTTGCTGGCTGCTGCCAGTCAGAGCAGAGCTTCGTTTGACAGCTCCACGATTGGGCTCCCCAGATCCGGGCCCTTGCTTCACCCCACCCCAAAAGGCCTTGTCCCCAGAGCCTCATTCTGCCCTCTGTTGACAGGAACCTGTTGGTGGTGGCTCCCCAAACAGCCCTCGCCTTCAGTGGGCTCAGCAGGGTCTTCCATGGCAGCAGAGCTGAGTGGAGGAAGACCCCACCCACCCAATTCCGACCCCCTCCAGGAGTGTGGATGGAGGGTTTTAGGGTTGTCCCCTAAAACACAGTATCAAAATTCCAACTCTAAGGAAAGATGAAAACATTTAGCACCAAAAATGGGGAGCAACAGATAGAAATTCCTCTGACCTTTGGGCTTCCTGTTTTGCAGTAAACATGGCAAGCTGGCCTCTCTGGTGCTCGACGACCCCAGAGGGGTTCCAGAAGGAGATATTGGGGGGTTAAGAGCATGCTAGACTCCTTTGAGGACTGGTTATAAGAAATGTATAAAAGTCACAGCAGAAATTGGTAAATGAGCAGGTGATGCATAGGGAAAAGCGATGAGATTTTGAAATGCAAGTTAGAAATGTTGTCATACTGGGAGCGGCAAAGGAGGAAAGAAAATAGAGGGATCACCTGGGGGTTGGGAAGTCAGTTTTTAAGTTTGTATTGATTTGGAACACAATTCATTAAGAATTATGGGAAAGCAATAAAAAATAATTGGTAAAGAAAGAGAGAAATTCCTCAGAAATTCCTCAGACATAGTTCCAGCTTAACTAAATCTAGTTAAGTCTAGATTTAACAGTCTAGATTTAATGTGCATTTGGTAGCGAAGCTGACAAATAAATTGGGTTTAAAACTGAAAATGAACTGTTGGGTTTCAGTGACCAAGCCAGGGACCTTCCTTGAGTTTGAAGGTTCTTTGCTAGTTCCCTTCGCCTCTCGTTTTCCAGATGAGGAGATCCCGAGTTCTAAAGACGCAACGGCCGAGACAACCAGCTCGGAAGAGGAGCAGGACCCTGCTGGCTTCCTTCCCATTGCCACCACTTTCGCCCAGAACAGCGACAGCCCCATGGACGGCCGGGCGTTGAGGCGGTCAAGTCGAGGGTCATTCACCAGAGACAGCCTGGAGAACCTGCTGAGCCTTGACCCAGAGGCCTATCAAAGTTCCATGTGGCTGGGGACAGAAGATGGCTGGTAGGCAGACTGCGCCTTGAAATCTTTTTAGACTTTCTCTTTCTTTCTCCCTATTTGTTGTTGTTTAGTCATTTAGTCGTGTCCGGCTCTTCGTGACCCCCTGGACCAGAGCACGCCAGTCACCCCTGTCTTCCACTGCCTCCCGCAGTTTGGTCAAACTCATGCTGGTCGCTTCGAGAACACTGTCCAACCATCTTGTCCTCTGTCGTCCCCTTCTCCTTGCGCCCTCCATCTTTCCCAACATCAGGGTCTTTTCCAGGGAGTCTTCTCTTCTCATGAGGTGGCCAAAGTCCTGGAGCCTCAGCTTCAGGATCTGTCCTTCCAGTGAGCGCTCAGGGCTGATCTCCTTCAGAATGGAGAGGTTTGATCTTCTTGCAGTCCATGGGACTCTCAAGAGTCTCCTCCAGCACCATAATTCAAAAGCATCAATTCTTCGGCGATCAGCCTTCTTTATGATCTACCTCTCACTTCCATACATCATTACTGGGAAAACCATAGCTTTCACTATACGGACCTTTGTCGACAAGGTGATGTCTCTGCTTTTTAAGATGCTGTCTAGGTTTGTCATTGCTTTTCTCCCAAGAAGCAGGCGTCTTTTAATTTCGTGGCTGCTGTCACCATCTGCAGTGATCATGGAACCCAATAAAGTAAAATCCCTCACTTCCTCCATTTCCTCCCCTTCTATTTGCCAGGAGGTGGTGGGACCAGTGGCCAGTTCTCCCTGTATAACAAGCTAAAACTTGTCAGCTTTCGGCAAGCTCCCTTACCTACTGGTTTGGCTACTGTAATGTCATGGAATGTCGAAAGGCGTTCTGATACAGAGTGGGAAGGATCTGTCATCGAATATTGAAAGTCAGTGCTGTGTCTTTGGCAAATCCATAAGATCTCTTTGGCCACAGGCCTGCAGCCAAGGGAGGCTAGATTCCAGGAATTTATATTTCAAAAGCAGAGTCATCTTCTTTGGCAATCACTTGTAGCCGATTAAGATTGTCTTTCATGAACACGGTTCATAAGTGGCTGTGGAGGCCAATTCTGGATCCACACACCCTTCCACAGTGGGGACATTGGTTTCTGGGCGGGAGTTGATCACGGTGTGGATTTGCCAAGCGTCCCTTCCTCTTAGCATGTTTCTCCCTTGCGTCCTGAGTTCGAGTGTCTTCAAAGCCCCTGACACCTTTGGTAAAGGCTGTTCTCCAACTGGAGCACTCGCAGGCCAGTGTTTCCCAATTGTTGGTGTTTGTACTACATTTTTTTAAGATTTGCCTTGAGACAATCTTTAAATCTTTTTCATTGACCACCAGCATTATGCTTTCCACTTTCAAGTTTGTAATAGAGTAGTTGCTTTGGAAGACGATAATCAGGCATCCGAACAGCATGACCAGTCCAATGAAGTTGATGTTGAAGACTCATCACTTCGACACAGCTGATCTTTGATTCTTGCAATACACTAGCATTAGTTTGCTAAGTCAGCAAAGTACTGATTTTTTTCTCCCTACGAACCAGCCAGAGTCTCATTCCTGCTTCCATTCTCTTTGATTTGCAGCATCCATGTCTACCAATCTTCGGACAACATCCGAAACAGGAAGAATAGCATGAAGATGCAACATTCGGCCTCTGTGACCTGCATTTTGTAAGTGGAGCTTCACGCAGGGTGTACTGAAATGCAGAATGTATGATAAGTGAGCACAGAATCCAGCTTCTTGAGAAACTCAGCTTTCGTTTTAAAGCACCATTTCAGTCCACAGGGCTGAAAATCTTGTGTGCAAAACGGTTTGCTTAAATTGCAAAATCCAAAAGTTGCTGAATACAATTTTCAGTAGTGAGGCAATGGGGGGGTTCAGGGTCCTTGTCCCACCCTCGACTAGCAAAAACCAGAACAAATTATTTTTTTAAAGCAGTAAATGAGGATGTTCATATTTAGTCATGTGAGCCCTCACCTTCAAGATGAAGGGGTACAGCCCAGACGCAGGTCTTGCTAAGGTCTTGGCCTTCCTGTTCACCGTCATGTGACTTTGCTGCTGGGTTAATCGTACCAAGAAGCACATATTGTACCGTATTGGCCTGAATATAAGCCTCACTTTTCCCCCAAATTCCGACTGTGAAATATTAAAGCGCTGCTTAAATTTGTGACCTTACAAAAATTGGCTTTTACGATATTGCTGCTAAAACAGACATATGGTTAAATGGAACGGGTGTGACTGCCTGCGGGATTTTAATGGAGTGGCTTATATTGTATTGTCTTTTCCCCCCTTGAATTTTAAAGGTGAGGCTTATATTCGGGTGTGCCTTACCGTATTTTTCATCCCATAGGACGCTCCGTCCCATAGGATGCACCTAGTTTTTTTGGGGGGGGGGGAAATAAAGGGATTTTTTTTTTCCTTTATTTCCCCCCAAAACCAGGTCGGGGAAACCGAACCAGGTCGAGGAACAGTGGGATGGCGGCGCTGCGCCTCCCCGCTGTCCCCCGAGCTTGTGGGGCTGGCCGATGTCTGCCCGGCGCGCGGGGTGCTCTGCTTCACGGCGCCATGCGCGCCGGGCGGCAGGCTGCTATCCGCAGCGTGGGGAGCCCTGCGGTGAACTCCTGCAGGGCTCCCCACGCTGCGGATGTCTGCCCAGCGCGAGGGGCACTCTGCTTCAGGGCGCCCCTTGCTCCGGGAAGCAGGCTGCTATCCGCAGCCTAGACAGCCCTGCGGGAGTTCCCTGCGGGAGTTCCCTGCGAAAGCCTGCATTCGCCCCATAGGACGCACCCAGATTTCCCCTTCATTTTTGGAGGGGGAAAAGTGCATCCTATAGGGCGAAAAATACGGTATATCCGGGCCAATACGGTATTTACTTCTGCAAAACTAAGCAGTTGCTAAAGTTAAAGTGATGGAGACGAGGAAGCATCTACCCCAGGGCAATCTCGCCCTCCTCCCTCTAGCATCAAACGGAGATGGGTGGAAAACATTTGCGATGGCACTTGCTCCCCGATCGCAGAATGACTAAACTCTGAATCAGTTAGTTCACATGGGGAATTAATGCTTTTAAGCACAAAGGTGTCCCCCCAATATTAATCACCGTTCGTGATTAAATTAGGAGTTGCTGTATCAGTGTGGACACAGGTGATCCTGATTTTTGCTTAGCCCGCAGAGGAGCTTAAGGTCCATGAATAATCATAGTTTAGAGGTCCCTGGCCCTAAGGAAGTCAGATTATCCTCCACCAGGGCCAGGGCCTTCTCAGTGATGGCTCCGCCCTTGTGGAATTCTCTGTCCCATGAGACCAGGGCCCTTCAGGATTTAACCTCCTTCCGCCGGGCCTGTAAGACAGAGCTATTCCGCCTGGCCTTTAATTTGAATTCAGCCTGATCTTTTATTTCCCTTCTCTTCCCTTCCCCTCCCCTTTTATGAAGATCACCCGCTCTGAGACCCCACAGCTAATTCTCCCCTGGCCTCCTCACCGGCCCAAGTAGGACAAATTCAGCCAGCCGGCCCTGGTGACTATCTAATGCTCTATTAGATGGATTTCCCCCAAATTGATTTCTGAACTTTGAATTTTATTGCTATTCATGTTTTTATACTGTATTTTATGCTGCTTTTACAATTAAGTGTTTTAAATTTGTTGTTAGCCGCCCTGAGCCCGGTTTTTGAACCGGGAAAGGCGGGGTATAAATAAAAAATTTTTATTATTATTATTTTTATTATTGTGCCACTCATTTGATTTCCAGCTGACGTTGCAAAGCCCGTTGCTTCTCCCCCACAGGTATCTAGATAACCAGGTGTTTGTATCGCTGGCTAATGGAGAGCTCGTTGCCTACCAGAGAGAAGCTGGTGAGTTATTTGAGTGAAGATGCTTTCAGGAAGGCTCTAATGTTGGAAATGAGAGCGGCTGTAGCAAAACACCTACCGTATTTTTCGATCTATAAGACGCACTTTTCCCCTCTTAAAAAGTAAGGGGAAATGTGTGTGCGTCTTATGGAGCGAACACAGGCTGCGCGGCTATCCCAGAAGCCAGGGGAGTGAGAGGGAGCGCTGCGCATTGCTCCCACTTGCTGTTCTAGCTTCTGACTTAGCCCCTCTGTCCCTTCCTCCACCTCATGGAAAAACCCCCAAGAGCCGTGCTCCCTTTCACGAGCCGCGTGGAGCGTGTGTGCGGCTCTTGGGGGCTTTTCCCCGAGGAGGGAGAAGGGCAGCTCGTGAAAGGGAGCGCTGAGCAGAGCCTGGGGTGTATACAGATGACAATAAAGATATTATTATTATTATTATTATTATTATTATTATTATTATTATACAGGTTCTGCTCAGCGCTCCCTTTAAAGAATATTTTTTTCTTGCATTCCCCCTCTAAAAACTAGGTGCGTCTTATGGTCAGGTGCATCTTATGGCGCGAAAAATACGGTGCCCGGCCACTTGGCTGCATAGGAGGAGTTGCTGTGACCCTCTGGGCCTTAAAGTCACAGGCTTAGAGAGCAAGCAGTGACAAAAGGTTTAAAAACCTTTGTGCGAATGCTCGCTGGAGCTTGTAGCAGTGCTTGGTGGGAGTAGCCCATCCCCGGACACACTGAGGAACCTGTAGAAGCTTCCAAGGGCACCCTGGCGCCCATGGGCACTGGGTTGCCAACCCCTGCTGTAGAATGAGCCGGTAGACCGGACTGGGTGGGATAATCACATTTTGGAGCGCCCCTCTATGCCACAAACTTTCAAATGGAAAACCAACGTAGCAGGTGAAGAGGCAAAATGGGATCTTTCTCCCTGGCGCGCTAGTTTTCTGTTGTGGGGAATTTTCACGTGGCTGCAATCTCAGAGCTGGAACCCACCAGCCAGAGTCCAAGCCCTTTCTGCCCTCTTAGCATTTTATAACACTCCATTCTCTCTCTTTTTTAAAAATAATAATTTTTATTTGTTTTTACAAGTGTTATAACAATACCAAGCGAATATCCATATTAAGAGATTTCTCTAAAGCTCTAGACTTCCCACCATGGGTCCTATTGTCATCATTTTCAGCTGCATTTTATTTCATCATCCATATTTTAAGTCTGTCCATATTATCCAGCGTATTTGTTACATTACAAGTGTTGTTAAAATCCTGCTAACGTTTTCATTTGCCTACAGTGAATTATAAATATTTCCCATTCTTTCTTGGAACTTTTGTCTTCTTGGTTCCTAAGCCTTCCGGTCAGTTTTGCCATTTCGGCGTAGTCCAACAGCTTAATTTGCCATTCTTCTCTGGTAGGGACTTTATCTTCTTTCCATCTCTGGGCTAATAGCATCCCTTGCATACATGAAAAGTCTTTTCCGCTCCTTTGGAATCTCGGTCCCCTCCATTCTCACCTTATTTTCCGGCATGTTTAAATTCAGTGAAGGAGAAGAGAATCCTCTGACATCTTCTTTCCCCATCTCCCTTCTCTCTCTCTCTTTTCCAGGACGCTTTTGGGACGCTCAGAACTCCAAATCCCTCTCTCTGGGCTCTCCCGGCAGCCCTGTGACCAAAATGGTGGCCGTGGGCGGCAAGCTTTGGTGCGGATGCCAGAACCGTGTCGTCGTCCTTAGCACATCTTCGTTGCAACAGGAGGTACGGAGGAAACAAGGAGAGTCGTTAGTTTTTTTTCAGTCCTATAAGGGAGCGACAAAAGAACGCAACAAGTTTTAACATGGTGTTGCTCCAAACTGGGCTCTTTCTCCCACATTCCTAACAACGGGCCCCCTGCTTCCATTGTTCCTGCACACTTAATTTATACCAAGTTCTAGGAGAAGGGGGTTCAGAAATACTCTCCAGTGACAATGTGTCAGCTGGCTGCCCTGTCACGATTCCCACCCACCCACTTTCTTCTAACACGTCCCAACTCCTTTGTTTGTCTATCTCTGCGCTGTGACATCAATAATAAATACAGTGGTGCCCCGCAAGACGAATGCCTCACAAGACGGAAAAACCCGCTAGACGAAAGGGTTTTCCGTTTTGGAGGTGCTTCGCAAAACGAATTTCCTATGGGCTTGCTTCGCAAGACGAAAATGTCTTGCGAGTTCCTGCGGGGGTTTTTTGCTTCCCCCCCCCCTTTTATCTAAGCCGCTAAGCCACTTATCAGCTGATCTGCTAAGCCGCTTAACAGCTGATCTGCTAAGCCGCTTATCAGCTGATCCGCTAAGCCGCTTATCAGCTGATCTGCTAAGCCCCTAAGCCGCTAATAGCGCTAATCCGCTAAGCCGCTAATGGGCTTGCTTCGCAAGACGAAAAAACCGCAAGACGAAGAGACCCGCGGAACGGATTCTTTTCGTCTTGCGAGGCACCACTGTAATAAAAATAATTTTTTATTTGTATCCCGCCCTCCCTGGCCAAAGCTGGGCTCAGCGGCTAACAACAAGTAAAAATAGCACAGTGTACATAAAATCACACAGTCAATTAATTAAAATACATTTTAAAATCAATTCAGAATCGAATTAATGACAACCATTGGGTTAGAGTTCTATGAGGTTTACAGAAGGAGAGCGTCAGACTGTGCCTTGGCCAAAGGCCTAGTGGAACAGCTCCGTCTTGCAGGCCCTGCAGAAAATGTCAAGTCCCACAGGGCCCTAGTCCCTTGTGACAGAGCATTCCACCAGATCGGGGCCACGACCGAAAAAGCCCTGGCACTGGTTGAGGCCAGCCTAACCTCCCTATGGCTCAGGATCTCCAATATGTTTTTATTTGAAGACCTCCGTGGGACATACCAGGAGAGGTGGTCCCGTAGGTACGAGGGTCCTAGGCCGTATAGGGCTTTAAAGGTTAAAACCAGCACCTTGAACCTGATCCTGTACTCCACTGGGAGCCAGTGCAGCTGGTATAGCACTGGGTGAATGTGATCCTGCAGCAAGGACCCCATGAGGCGGCTCGCCGCAGCATTCTGCACCTGCTGGAGTTTCTGGGTCAGTCTCAAGGGCAGCCCCACGTAGAGCAAGTTACAATAATCCAGTCTGGAGGTGACCGTCGCGTGGATCACAGTGGCTAAGTCAGGGCGAGAGAGGTAAGGAGCCAACTGCTTAGTTTGGTGGAGGTGGAAAAATGCCGCCT
This sequence comes from Podarcis cretensis, assembly GCF_951804945.1. Classification (NCBI taxonomy): domain Eukaryota; kingdom Metazoa; phylum Chordata; class Lepidosauria; order Squamata; family Lacertidae; genus Podarcis; species Podarcis cretensis. The sequence goes on along the minus strand of NC_137173.1, from coordinate 7,450,705 downwards.
TTGTTATAGCTGCAACCTGCGCCTCCATAGAAAGGAAGGTGTTGAAGATTACACCCAAACTCTTAATGGACGGTGCTGGCACTAATTGCGCCCCTGCAAGAGATGGGAGTTGCCCCCCCAATCCCAAATCATCCCTACCCAGTCAAAGGACCTCTGTCTTCGAAGGATTTAACTTCAACCGGCTCCCATGTAACCATCCAGCCACAGCTTCCAGACATCTGGTCAGTGTGTCTGGGGCCAAGTCAGGATGGCCAGCCATCAACAGATAGAGTTGGGTGTCATCGGCATACTGATGGCAACCCAGCCCAAAACTCTGGACAAGCTGGGCGAGGGGGCGCATAAAGATGTTAAAAAGCATCGGGGAGAGTATCACACCCTGTGGCACTCCACACACTGAGTGGTGCAACAACAGTTCCCCCCCAAGCGCCACCTTCTGTCCCCGACCCGAAAGGAACGAGCGCAGCCATTGAAGGACTGTGCCCTGGATCCCCACGTCGGCGAGGTGGTGGTCCAGGAGTTCGTGATCGACCATGTTGAAGGCTGCTGACAGGTCTAAAAGAATCAGCAGCCCCGACCCGCCTCGATCCAGCTGCCTGCGGAGATCATCTTTTAGGGTGACCAGAGCCGTCTCAGTCCCATGACCAGAGCGGAAGCTGGACTGGAATGGATCCAGAGCCGATGTTTCAGCCAGAAATCCACCAAGTTGTTCAGCAACCGCCGCAAAGCCCCGCTGTAAATCAAACTGTCTCCCTCTTCTCCTGCAGCGTCGGTAGAAAGGGGTGTGTGTCCTCCTCCTCCATCTCGTCCTGTTGAGTCCTATCCCTGACACTGGGTTACCCCAGCTGCCCTTTGGGCGGCTTCCCACAGAATAGAAAAAACACAGTGAAACAGCAAACATGGACCACTTTGAGATAAGCAGCTCAGTGAGTGTGGTTGTGCTGGTCCCGGGGGGGGGGGTGTTACCGTGAGGCGTGGTCAAAGTCCGGTCCTGGGCTGAGGGTCTGGAGACTGTCCACCAAGGGGGAAGCAGGGTCCAAAGCAAGAAGCTGGGCGTGGTCGGGAACTCCGGAAAAACAGGTTCTTTGTGTTGGCGGAAACAGGTTTCCAAGTCGTTGCTCCCGCAACCTGGGACTGGGCTGACTGGCCTTTATCTCCTCTGGGGCCTAGGGCGGTCCTGGCCCACAGGTGACTCAACTTTCCTGGCCTTAAGGCGAGTACTCCTCCTGGGAGAAACCAGTTCCCTCCGCCTCTCTGCCCTGAGCCTCTGTAGTTCAGGAGAGGCTGGAGGGTTACTGGACCCAGAGGCAACCTCAGCTTCCCCTGACAGGGCGGGGAGAGGAGCACCTGCAGGCAATGGGTCCTCAATCACCTCCGGAACCAGAGTGGATTCACCTGGTGCTTGCTCCTGAGGATCCGGCACAAGTGCAGGCCCTTCAGATTCAAGCCCCTGCCCCAGCTCAGCCGGCCCTGGAGGCGGGGACTCCTGTGCAGGCTGGGATTCCTCCGGTTCAGCCTCTGAATCAGATTCCCAGGCCATCACACCAGTTCAAGGGGGACCCGGTTCCCTGGACCGCAACGCCCCACTAGCTGCCACCATCTCAGGTCAGGTTTCTGCACTGGGGGGAAACCCTGGGAGAAGTGGTCCCCCGTTCAGAGCGTCGGGGATTCCCTCTGTTCCACACGACTTCAGCCTGACCTCTTCTCTTCCCCAGCACTGCTTTCACGTCGGGCAGGACAGCAACCGCAGCCTCAGCTGCATGGTGAGCTCCTCGGCGGGCGTCTGGGTCACCCTTCAGGGCAGCGCCCAGGTGAGGCTCTACCACCCTTCCAGCTACGACCAGCTGGCCGAAGTGGACGTCACGCCTCCGGTCCACAAGATGTTGGCAGGTGAGAGACCCAGCGCTTTGGCAAGTCCTGGTGTCACGATCTCAGGCAGGCAAGCACACTCCGATCAGAATTAATGAGTCTCTGGCAGTTTTAGGGCATGTTTATTTACAATTTACATCCCTGCCTGCTGCTCTCTGCTACGAGTTGGTCGCTCTGAGTCTCTGCCCCTTTCGCAGCGCAAAGGGCGCCAAAGTCCAATCCTTCCTCCCTTGTACTTCTGTTGCATTTTAACCCTTTCAGGTCTTCTGGTTCGGGGAGAAGGTGGGTAGACACCCCCCCCCCCCCGTTATCAAACGAAGATCCCTCCAAATGCTGCCACCCTCCTGGTTGCATAGCAACACCCTCAATGTCATCTATCTCCTTCCCTCCCTCTGCCTGCAAGCTTTCTGAGTTCTGCTCTATCTGAGTCTGGGAACTCTCGATGAAGGAGGCTCAAACTAACCCACTCCTGCTCTGTCTGCATTTCCTCGTCTCCAGAGTCAGACTCTGGCTCCCTATGGAACGGCATTCCTTCATCTCCAGAGTCAGCCTCTTCCCAGGCGTTTGATTCAGCCGCGTCTCTTGACACCTGAGAATGACTCAGAGGTGCCTAGTTTTGTAAGACTCTGGTGAGATGGATGTAACTCGCAGGAAGAGGTTGACTAAGGGTGACATTTTCATGGTTGGTGGGAAATCCTGCTAGGTCCCCACCCCCTCTGCTAATCGTGGTTTTGCCTTCCCCCTCTAGCACCAGGCTTGGAAATATAAGAAACTGTCCTATATTGAATAAGACCATTGGTCCTTTTGGCTCAGCCTTTCCCAAAGTGGTCTCCCCGCCTGATGCTTCAGACTACAACTCCTGTGGGAGTTATAGTTTCCAAAACATTTGGAGGGCACCAGGTTGGGGAAGCCTGGTCTTCTTTGACTGGCAATGGCTGTGCAGGGTTCATTCAAGGTAGATGCTGTACCTTTGAGCTACAGATTCTTGGCTCTTGAGGTGCAGTAAGTGTCTAAAACAGGGTTCCCCAAACTTGGGTCTTCAGCTGCTTTTTGGACTACAACTCCCATCATCCCTAGCTAGCAGGACCAGTAGTCAGGGATGGTGGGAATTGTAGTCCCAAAACGGCTGGGGACCCCGAGTTTGGGAAACTCTGGTCTAGAGTAAACTCAGGGAAACAGTTATAGGAGCCAAAAACTGAACTGGGTTGAAGTCAGAATGCCGTACATTTGTGAAAATATCTCCTGGGTAGCCAACGAAATGTCGCAGCTGAGAGCTAAGTAGAGCGTTGGGCTTAGAGCAATCAGTAAAAGGTAAAGGGACCCCTGACCATTAGGTCCAGTCGTGACCAACTCTGGGGTTGCGGCGCTCATCTCGCTTTACTGGCCGAGGAAGCCGGCGTACAGCTTCCGGGTCATGTGGCCAGCATGACTAAGCCGCTTCTGGCGAACCAGAGCAGCGCACGGAAACGCCATTTACCTTCCCGCCAGAGCGATACCTATTTATCAGCTTGCACTTTGACATGCTTTCAAACTGCTAGGTTGGCAGGAGCAGGGACCGAGAAATGGGAGCCCACCCCATCGCAGGGATTCAAACCGCCGACCTTCTGATTGGCAAGTCCTAGGCTCAGTGGTTTAACCCACAGCGCCACCTGGGTTCAAATTCTCAAATAGCCATGGAAGCGTGTGACCCATCCTGGCAGTCACTGTCTCCCATCCTGGCCTACCTCGCAGGGATATTGTGGGGAGGGAAACCCCTTTTGCAGTCATTTGGAGCTCCTTGTATCTCTGAGGATGCTAAACTGGTAGTCAGCCAATCTCTGGTTGGAATTTCTGGGGGTGAAGCAGCATAAAGGATGAGAAGAAAACCACCCAAACGAAACATAAAAAGAGGATAATTTGATTTTATAACATGGTACGGCCAACATGTTTTGCCTTGTCGCACGCCTTCTGAATAGTTTCTATCCAAGAGCTCTGATTGCACTAAACAATGATCTCAGGGCCAGTTGTAAGAAATAGCAAGCAGTGAGTAGTAAGGAATGAGATAGGTTTTAGGTTATGCTATGCTTCTGATAGGTTGTGTTATATTCTGGATTATGTATGTTTTAATAGATTATGTCTGAATAGGATGAGAGTGTTGGAGATACGTGCAAATGTGTATGTGAATCCGGTCTTGGGTGTTTGATTTTCGTTGCTGTGTATACTGTGTATATACGGACAATGACAATAAATTTATCTAATCTAATTCTGCAGGAGGGAAAGGTGAGATGACCGCAGGAACTATATTAAGAGCACTGCATTAAAAACCTTACATAAGGTTATTGCATTAACATTCTTAATTTAGTCCTCCGTGTCATCTTTGCCTGGAGAAGATGACTCACCGAAACACGATGGGCACGGAACCTCGTAAAGCAACATTCCTGTACTCCTGACATCATTTTGAATTTTTGCCTCCTATAGTTATTTTGGCTTGTCTTCATCTTGGCTGTAGAAGACAAGTCATCCAGGCAAACATTTCAGCCTCCACGCACACCCCAACATAACACACAACACCCCAACAGAGACACCTGGAATATGAGAACACTTACACTAACCAGCAGGGAATTCTAAGGAATTGTTTTCCCTCCCCATTGAATCCTGTTGCCCCTCTCCTGCTTTTCCTGCAGCATCAGAACTGCCAGATGAATTGGGGTTGGGGGTGTTTTTTGACAAGGGGGTTTGTTTTGGAATGACCCAAACCTTTGAGCCTCCTTTGTGTTTCATTGCCACATATTTCTTCAAGATCATGTTGGTCAGAGGTTTGGGTAGGCGCCTTGAGTCAATAATAATAATAGTTTTATTATTTATACCCCACCCATCTGGCTGGGTTTCCCCAGCCACTCTGAGCGGCTGCCAACAGAATATTAAAAACACGATAAAACATCAAACATTACAAACTTACCTAAACAGGGTTGCATTCCGATGTCTTCTAAAAGTCAGGTGTTCATTTCCTTAACATCTGATGGGAGGGCGTTCCACAGGGCGGGCGCCACCACTGAGAAGGCCCTCTGCCTGGTTCTCTGTAACCTCACTTCTCGCAGGGAGGGAACCGCCAGAAGGCCCTTGGAGCTGGACCTCAGTGTCCAGACGGAATGATGGGGGTGGAGATGCTATATATGGGCCGAGGCCGTTTAGGGCTTTCAATGTTGGCACCAACACTTTGACTTGTACTCAGAAACATACTGGGAGCCAATGTAGGTCTTTCAAGACCAGTGTTACGTGGTCTCGGCGGCCGCTCCCAGTCACCAGTCTGGCTGCCGCATTCTGGATTAGTTGTAGTTTCCGAGTCACCTTCAAAGGTAGCCCCACGTAGAGCGCATTGCAGTAGTCCAAGTGGGAGATAACCAGAGCATGCACCACTCTGGCGAGACAGTCTGCAGGCGGGTAGGGTCTCATCCTGCGTACCAGATGGAGCTGGTAGACAGCTGCCCTGGGCACAGAACTGACCTGCGCCTCCATGGACATCTGTGAGTCCAAAATGACTCCCAGGCTGCGCACCTGGTCCTTCAGGGGCACAATTACCCTATTAAGGACCAGGGAGTCCTCCACACCTGCCCGCCCCCTGTCCCCCAAAAACAGTACTTCTGTCCTGTCAGGATCCAATCTCATATTGCAGGTGTGCATGTTGGGGTGTGCGTGGAGGCAGAAAGGTTTGCTTGGATGACTTAACAGCCAAGATGAAGACAGGGGAGAGGGCCCTTGAGATCGAATCCTGCTTTCTGGTTTCCCCCTGCCATCTGGCTAGCCACTGTGAATACAAGATGCTGGGTTACATGGACTGTTGGCCTGATCCAGTGGGCTCTTCTTCCTTGCCTATGCTCCACAGCCCTTTTCCCCAACTCCTTTTGCCATTGTATGGTGTCAGGGACTGGCTGGGGGATGAGAAACCCCTCTAGGCAAAACCTCGAGGGAGGAAGGCTCAGAGCCCAGGTGGTGGGACACAGAGGACAAGTCAGAGAGGGAAGGAGGGGAGGAATGGTTGGGTTCTGAAGAGGCAACAGGCTTTGGTGAGCAAGAAGAGCCAGTGAAGGAAGAAGTTCAGACACAGCTGATGAAGTTCAGAGGCTGCAGAAGCATCCCAGGAGCTTGCCGTTCCTACTGCGTTAAGTTCCCATCCCCTCTTGTATCTGATGCCACAGAGACCTCTTGTATCTGATGCCACAGAGAGCAGAGTAGCAGAACAAAGAGCGCAGGTTCCCAGCAGCAGCAGCAGCATAGTTTAATGATGAGTTTGGGGTATAATGGAGGTGTAAAAGATTTGGATTATTATAAAAGATGCAGGAGGAAATGATTAATATAGGACCCACAAAGGGGAAGAGGGAAGTCCAGGAGATTCCTTGGAATCTTGTTTTTATGTTATATGTTGTATGTTTCTGATTGTAAAATAAATTATTTGAAAAACCATATACACACAGTGGACGCTTGGGTTGCGAACGTGATCTGTGCAGGAGGCACGTTCGCAACCCGCAGCGTTCGCAACCTGCAGTGCCGTGTCTGCACACGCCCAGGTTGCGATTCGGCACTTTGCACATGCGCGACCGCTGAAACCCAGAAGTAACCCATTCTGGTACTTCCAGGTTTCAGCACGTCCGTAACCTGAAAAAATCTAACCTGAAGCGTCTGTAACCCGAGGTGTGACTCCGTGTGTGTGTGTGTGTGTGTGTGTGTGTGTGTGTGTGCAGATAGATAGATAGATGATAGATAGATAGATAGATAGATAGATAGATAGATAGATAGATGATGGATGGATGGATAGATAGCACAGGTTCCCACCACCAGAAGTGAAGTTTAAGCCTGCTTGGAGAACATCTGGCTGGGCAGAAGGAGACATGGGGAAATAGGAGGCAAGAATCATCAGTCCTAGCAACTGTTTCATAGGGGCCAGTCCTGCATAGGAGGTATTCCTGCCCTTGTAGGCTGTTTCCTTGAATAAAAAGTTAGCTTTTCTGCTTGTCCTTGCATCTTGAGTGCTGGCCTGTATCTGAACCAACCCTGACACACGGTGAAAAATGTAACGTCAGGTGGGTGGGAATGGGGGAGAACTGCTTCACTAACACAGGAAGCCAAGGACCACCTCAATCTCAGAAACAAGAAGCATCTCATGAGTTGGTCTAAGGTGGCCTTTCCTAACCTGTGTGTTCTGCGGATGTTGCTACCATAGCTGTCAACTGTCCCTTATTTGGCGGGAAAGTCCCTTATCCCAACGCCGTGTCCCGCTGCTGTCCCTTATTGATGATGTCCCTTAAATTTCCCGGGTTTCAAAGGAAGCAGCTCCTCTCCCTCCCTCCCTGCCGGCCAGGGAGGAGGGAGGCTCCAATGTGTCACTTGGTTGCGTTGCTCACCCAATAAGGAGTGTTAAGAACGACTGGGGGGTGGAGCTTGCATGCCTTGTGCCGATCAAATCGGCCGTGTTGCCTTTGCTCAGCGCTTCCCAGCGGAGCGGTGACGGTGGTTTTCCTTGCTGCATCCCCTTTGCCGGGTTGCTGCGCTGTGGGAACCACCGCTTGAGGCTTCATTTGGCTGCTGGCTGGGTTTTCTGCCTTTGGCTCGGAGGGGCTCAAAAGTTGAACATACCTGTGTTTGGAAAATCCCTTATTTTGGCTGCTGGTCCCTTATTTTCGAGGCTGCTGGTCCCTTATTTTCAAATCTGTAACTTGACAGCTATGGTTGCTACCCAGTAGGCGGTGCTGGCAGGGTGGGCTGGTGGGAGTTGTAGTCCAAACCAGGTTGGGGAAAGAACCATCTAAGGACTCGCATGAACCACTCGCCTTGGGTTCGCAGGCTCAGATGCCATCATCCGCCAACACAAGGCCGCTTGCTTGAGGATCACCGCCATCCTGGCCTGCAAAGACCTGCTGTGGATCGGCACCAGCGCTGGAGTGGTCCTGACTCTGCCCATGATGTCCAACGCCGCCTCCTTGAAGACCCCGCCATCGCCAGTGGGTCTCTCCCAGGGACACACAGGCCACGTCCGGTTCCTCACGTCCATCGAGCTGCCGGAAGGTTTCGACATCCTCTTTCCCCTGCCCAGGGATCCAGGTGGGTTCGAGTAAGACGAGGGGCAGCCTGGGGTGAGATAACAATCGGGTTTTCCATCTGAGCAGGAAAGGTGTCCGTCAGAGATTCTCCAGCTGCGATGTCTGCATTGCAGGGGGCAGCACTAGATAATCATGTGGTGGCGGCACGGCAGCAGCTGGAGGCCCCCATTAGCTAAAGTGATGCTTCAGGTTAAGAACAGTTTCAGGTTAAGAACGGACCTCCGGAACGAATTAAGTTCTTAACCCGAGGTACCACTGTACATCTATGCATAAAAGGTAAAGGTAAAGGTACCCCTGCCCGTACGGGCCAGTCTTGACAGACTCTGGGGTTGTGCGCCCATCTCACTTAAGAGGCCAGGGGCCAGCGCTGTCCGGAGACACTTCCGGGTCACGTGGCCAGCGTGACATCGCTGCTCTGGCCAGAGCCAGAGCCAGAGCCGCACACAGAAACGCCGTTTACCTTCCCGCTGGTAAGCGGTCCCTATTTATCTACTTGCACCCGGAGGTGCTTTCGAACTGCTAGGTTGGCAGGCGCTGGGACCGAGCAGCGGGAGCGCACCCCGCCGCAGGGATTCGAACCGCCGACCTTTCGATCGGTAAGCCCTAGGCGCTGAGGCTTTAACCCACAGCGCCACCTGCGTCCCTACCTATGCATACATGCTTGCAAATCTACATAGGGTGCATACTTTGTCCCGGTTGCAGAATTTGGGTTATGCAGGTGCAGAAAGAAATATGACTCACTCTCCTCCCCACTTCTAGGTACAGAAAAGTCCAACGACTTGGAGAAACGGGACTCCACGAGGCACAGGCCCCCCAAGTCCAAGATGCTCATCATTAGCGGTGGCGACGGGTACGAGGACTTCCGGCTCACCAACAGCAGCGAGACAGTGGGGAGGGATGATAGCACAAACCACCTGCTCCTCTGGAGGGTCTGACAGCAAGATGAGGAACAGGGCGGACCCCTCCGGAGGGAGAGAAGCCGGGAGAGAGAGAGAGATTGCGTCCCGTCCTCGCCGTCCCCACACGGACGTGTCCCCGTGTCTCATCTCCCACCCTGAATGTCTCGTGCGCAGGGTCGCCTTTCTGGATCCGCCGCGTGGAGTTAGCGGCGCGCCTCGGGACGGGCCGCGTGCGGAACCTCCAGAATGCAAATCCATGTTGCACGACTCGCGCTTGCTGCTGTGTCTTGAGTGTGTGGGAGGGGGCGCGCTCAGTGAGAGATTACGTGCAGCCGCCCTCATGCGCCAAGCCCCATTCAAATGGGACTAAGAGAGAGAGAAACCATTTAGGAATTCAGCCCTGCTTAGGAAAGGATTGTCTGCTCTGTGTGTGCTGCTTGGTTAGAAACGCCCAGCTCAGCCGAGGAGTTGTTGAATGTCGTCGTGTCTCCCGTTTTCGTCCGCTGAGGCCCCTGAGTCCAGATGGCCGGAGCAACTTCCCTCATTCTCACCAAACACAATCATTTCCCGCCCTCTCTTTGGTTTCTCCTCGCCTTCCTCCATCGGATACGGACACAGAGCTACTCCACTCAATGCCACCCTTTCATTCATGCAAGAACCTCTCACCAAAACCAGACACTGCACACCATCGTCTCGCCAACTTTTGCATCCAGATAACTTGGGGGTGGGGGTGTCTGTCTGTGTATAAATTACCTTTATTTATTGCCGGTTAGGAGGAGGAGGAGCTGCTCCAGAAAGGAGGGGAATGGGGAGGCAGATTGACACTGTTTCTGAGCAATTTCCAAAGAGATTGGGATGGTGGGATGGAGAACGGCTTTGGTCCCTTGTCACGGTCAGAGACGCTCCTGAGTCTGGGCTCAGTTGTGATCACCGCAGGGTTGTCCCCGCACATCAGTGTTCGAAGACGTAAGGCTGTGTTGGGTTGCAGTGTTGATGATGGTTGCTACCCAAGATGGCGGCTGGAGTTTGTGTCTGCTGAGAAGGAAGGGGAAAGAGGTTGGGCATGGAGAAAGCCCGTTCTGGTTGGGGGGGCAGCAGAGACAAGAATCTTGACAGGATAATTGTGCAATATTGAGCAGCATTCCCCACCAACCCCGCACAGGCCAGGAGGCCGCACCACAGAGGCCTCATCCGTTACCAGGGCAACCGTACTCCATGTTGTCAGGGGATGGCGGGAGCCTGGGTGGGCAGGAGTTTGCATCACCCTGGTCTTCTACTTTGTACAGTATTTATGATTTATTTGTTGTGGTTGTTGTTGTTTTGTTTTGTTTTTTAAAAAGAAAACCTAGCTACCGTTTGTGGAGGGAGGCAGTGAGTTGAACAGTTAGCGGCGTTTAATTTAATTGAGCTCATAATCTTCCGTTGTGAGAGGGATAAATTTGCCTCAGAGACCGAAAGGTCTCCACAGGCAGGTTGAAGGCCGTCCTTAAAACCTTGAACAAAGTTAGAACCCTGCTAGCATCATCGTAAACATGGTTGAGGGCTGGGGAGAAAGCGGGCTGCATTTCACTAGCTGACCATGGGACGTATTCTGGGGGACACATCAGTCGCTGGGTTTCCTGCAAAGATTCCTGAAGGAGGCAAACCATTGCTTGATCCTGCAAGGAACCTCTTGGCTGCCCAGTCCTCTGCGTATTTACTCAGAGGTACGTCCCGCTGACTTTCAGTGGTGCTTACTCCCAGGTAAGTGTGTGTGAGATTGCAGCCTTCATGCTCTGAGGCGAGAGTTCCGACTCGGGATCACATTAAACCCGCCTTTGCCAAACTTCGCCTGATGGGTCTGATGCGAGTTGGAAGTCCGAAACGTCCGGAGGTTGTCGGGTTGACCAGAGGCACATGTTGTGTGCACAGTTGTGTTGTCAAATTAAAAAGAATTGGGACAATGCTGGCATTCCAATAACCAGATGAATAGGCCATGCATTATGGAAGCCAGACCACCTCCCAAGGGCATTGCCAAGGGTGGGGAAAAGGTTGGGGGGTGGGCAAGATGTCAAACCAGTGTCCCCTCCTCTGAAGTGAAGGTGAAGCATCTCACGTCTCCACTCAATACCCCCCCCAACTTCCCCTAAGACAGGAATACAGCTGATACCTCGAACCAAGAGTAAGGTCTCCTTATAAAAACATACATAGTGTTGCTTATACACCAACACTAGATGCCAATGAAGACATTAAAGAAAAGAATTATTTTCAGCTGGATGCCATCCTATCAAGAGACACCTGGGCGATTTTAATGCAGGCATAGGCAAACTCAGCCCTCCAGATGTTTTGGGACTGCAATTCCCATCATCCCTGACGACTGGTCTGTTAGCTAGGGATCATGGGAGTTGTAGTCCCAAAACATCTGGAGGGCCGAGTTTGCCTATGCCTGTTTTAATGCAAGAGTTGGGCTAGATGTCAATCTGTGGCCTGGAACTATTGGGAAAGAAGGAATTGGCAACAGCAACCACAACGGAATACTACTTTTGACTATCTGTGTAGCACACAACCTAGTTATTGCCAATACACTCTTTCGACAAACAAATTTAAAACATAATGGAGGCACCCTTGGTCGAACTACTGGCACCTCTTAGACTATGTGTGTCTGAGCTGAAGATCGCTGAGATTTGTGAACAGAGCTATGACAGGTGTCTGTGACTTCTGGACACATCACCGATTAATATGCTCCACTATGGCTATCAAGATTGTACTTCAATGCAGACTTCAGGAAGGGAAACCAAGGTGCAAAATAAACAATCAAACCCTTCAAGATCCCATTAAGCGGGATTGCTTCCAAAGAACCACCTGCTTTCGGAGTTCCCTGATAACATTGAGGAACACTGTACCAAGCTAAAAACATCCATTATTGCAGCCTGTGAACAAGCTATTAAATACCAAACTGAGAAACACCAGGACTGGTTTGATGAGAATGACAGTGAGATTGAACACATTCTTGACAAGAAAAGGAAGGCCTTTCAGATGTGGCAAAGAGATAGAAACTGCGCCACTGAGGAAAAAACCTATGCCAATGCGAAGGCTGAGGTTCAAAGAACAGAGAACTAAAGAACACCTGGTGGATAAAAAAAGCTCGAGAGCCAGCACTTAGCTGACGCTCATGATACACAGAGTTTCTTTAAAGCCACAAAGACCATCTGTGGGCCTATAAATCATGGCATATGCCCCCTATGCTCAACAGACAGTAAGGTAAAGGTAAAGGGACCCCTGACCATTAGGTCCAGTTGTGACCAACTCTGGGGTTGTGGTGCTCATCTCTCTTTTTTGGCCGAGGGAGCCCGCGTACAGCTTCCAGGTCATGTGGCCAGCATGATTAAGCCGCTTCTGGCAAACCAGAGCAGTGCACGGAAACGCCGTTTACTTTCCCGCCGGAGTGGTACCTATTTATCTACTTGCAATTTGACGTGCTTTCGAACTGCTAGGTTGGCAGGAGCAGGGACCAAGCAATGGGAGCTCACCCCATCATGGGGGTTTGAACCACCGACCTTCTGATCGTCAAGTCCTAGGCTCTGTGGTTTAACCCACAGCGCCACCCGTGTCCCCTACAGACGGTACCACACTCCTAAAAGCTATTGCACTGCACTGGAAAGAACATTACCAGCATCTCCTTAAACGCAGCTTCCCTCACAAATTCCACAAAAACAAATTAAGAGATGAGCTCGCAGCATCTCCAGATCTGGGAAGAGTTGTGTACGGCTATTAACCAAATGAAAAACAACAAAGCCAGCAGACTTGATGGGATACCTGCTGAAGTCTTCAAAGTGGGTGGAATTGAACTTGCACAACAACTTCACAAGCTCATCGGGAGAGAGAGAAGATCCCAGCAGGCTTTAGGGATGTCAAAATTATCAATCCAAGGCTACCCTTCCTGAATCCCAAAATGGTTTTAGACCTTCGAGGGGGACAGTAGACATGATTTTCTCTTCTCGGCAGCGTCAAGAAAAATGCAGAGAGCAAAACCAACCCCTGTATATGGTGTTTATTGACCTGACTAAGGCCTTCAACACTGTAAATTGTAATGCCCCGTGGACTGTCCTTCTGAAAATTAGCTGCCCAGATAAATTTGTAAACATCATTCTGCTCCTTCACGATAATATGACGGCAACAATCACAGATAACAATGGCTCTCAGAATAAACCATTCACAGTGGGATCAGGTGTTAAACAGGGTTCTGTTATCGCCCCAACTCAATTTATTATTTTCATTGCCATGATCCTACACTTTGTCAAAGGAATACTCCCCACTGGAGTAGAAATCATATATTGTACAGATGGAAACTCTTTAATCTGAGTAGGCTGAAAGCAAAGAGTAAGGTTACTGTAATTTCTGTCATAGAGCTTCAGTATGCTGATGACAACGTAGCGTATGCACATTCAGAGGATGACCTCCAAACCATCCTAAATATCTTCGCAGAAGCTTGTGAAAAGCTTGGTCTGTTGCTCAACATCCAAAAAACCAAAGTGCTGCACCAACAAACACAAAACAACATTTCTGCTGCACCACAATTCCAACTCAATGGTGTAACTTTCGGAAATGTTGATCACTTCTCCTACCTGGGCGGTTATCTTTCCACAAGGGCCAACATTGATGCCGAAATCCAGCACTGCCTGAGCTCTGCGAGTGCAGCTTTCTCCTGATTGAAGTGCGGAGTGTTCGAGGACTGGGACATTCGCAGGGAAACCAAAATGCTGCTTTACAAAGCTATTGTACTACCAAACTTACTGTATGCCTGTGAAACATGGACCACTTACAAACAGCAGCTCTAACTCCTCGAAAGATTCCATCAACAGTGTCTCCGAAAAATGTTACACGTCACTTGGGAAGACAGGTGAACTAATGTCTGTACTGAAAGAAGTAAAGATCCCCAGTGTTGAAGCAATGATTCTTCGACATCAACTTCGTTGGACTGGTCATGTTGTGCGGATACCTGATGATCGTCTTCCAAAGCAACTATATTCCGAACTTTAAAATGGAAAGCATAATGCTGGTGGTCAACAAAAGAGGTTTAAAGACTGTCTCAAGGCAAATCTTAAAAAATGTAGTATATACACCAATAATTGGGAAACACTGGCCTGCGAGTGCTCCAGTTGGAGAACAGCCTTCACCAAAGGTGTCATGGGCTTTGAAGATGCTTGAACTCAGGACGCAAGGGAGAAACGTGCTAAGAGGAAGGCACGCTTGGCAAATCCACACTGTGATCAATTCCCGCCCGGAAACCTATGTCCCCACTGTGGAAGGACGTGTGGATACAGAATTGGCCTCCACAGTCACAGACTCACTGTTAAGATCGCGTTCATGGAAGACAATCTTACTCAGGTGCGAGCGATTGCCAAAGAAGAAGAAAATATTTGTTTAGACTGAAGAGTTTGTTTCGATTAGGTCCTAGAGATAGAAAATTTCACCCAGACTTCTTATGAGTTAGGTACAAAATTTAAAATCCCTCCATCCTACCCATCCACTTTATAAAAAGACCAAAGGCAACTTACATCATAAAACTGAGCTTCATAACCAGAACTCATAAAACTGAGCTTCAGACCAGAACCCAGATTTTGAAGCCAAATGGTAAAGGTTTGACACTCAGATTTGCAATAATAAAAAAGTAAAGGGTAAAGGGACCCCTGACCATTAGGTCCAGTCGTGGCCGACTCTGGGGTTGCGGCGCTCATCTCGCTTTATTGGCCGAGGGAGCCGGCATACAGCTTCCGGGTCATGTGGCCAGCATGACTAAGCCGCTTCTGGCGAACCAAGCAGCAAACGGAAACGCCGTTTACCTTTCCGCCGGAGCAGTACCTATTTATCTACTTGCACTTTGACGTGCTTTCGAACTGCTAGGTTAGCAGGAGTAGGGACTGAACAACGGGAGCTCACCCCTTCACGGGGATTCGAACCGCTGACTTTCTGCAGCAAGTCCTAGGTTCTGTGGTTTAACCCACAGCGCCACTCGCATCCCATTTTGCAATAATACTAATAATGATATAATTTGTATAATTTGTGCTCCAGCCACCTCTGGGCAGCTTCCAACAAAATTTTAAAACAGTAAGTCATACGTCAAACATTTGAAACTTCCCTATCCAGGGCTGCCTCCAAGTGTCTTCTAAAAGTCAGATAGTTGCTTATTTCCTTGACATCTGATGGGAGGGCGTTCCACAGGGCGGGCGCCACCACTGAGAAGACCCTCTGTCTGGTTCACTTCTCATTGCTGAATTCCCCCTAGGAGGTTTTGGAATCCATAGGATGGACTGGCGCACTTAGAAAATTGAGTTTTTGATTCAAAGCCACTCAGCCTGGATTTGATGTGTATTTCTTTTCGCGCGGGGTGTGTGTGTGCGTGTGCTGTTTGTCTCCATTGGATCACGTGATGAGCGCCGAGGAGTCTTTCAGAAATGAGTCCTGAGGAGCAAGCTTTAATCTGCATACCCTGGCAGAATGCAATACACAATGCACATAATCTGATTCAGAAGCTGTTTCCATGAAATGCGGAAAACGCACCCATATTAGCTCTTTTAATCTGCATCTATTCTCAGTGCTTTAATTTTGCAATCCCCGTTTCCATACCTTTCTTTGAAACCAGGAGGGATGGGAACTGTGTTTTTGGAACAGGGATTCTGCTCAGGATATACAGGTCACGGAGGGGCCTGACCCTGAACAGTTGTTTGCATTCCAGAAATAGAATTTAGGAGGTCACAGACTGCGTGTCTTCATCATGACCTTGCCATCTACAAAATGGAACACAGAGATATAAAATCCTTCCTTAAATTGGTGTATACCTGTGAAAATTAAGCAGTCCCGATTCAATCTTGCCACTTGCATGAGCTCAGCAGTTTGCCTTAGACAGCCATTCCGTCTTCAGATTTGGGATTAACAAACTCACCAGCCTACAGGGTTGTTGTAATAATTACATGAAGATGAGGTATGTGGAACGCTTGAAATACTCCATGGGCTAAGATCAAATCATACTGTGTGAATGCAATGTAGGAAGGGGAGATTTTTGCCTGTTGCTCAGTCTTTGCGTTAGAATGTTAAGCATTTTGCGCTTGGAGACTGCAGATTGCTCAGGTGGTATGCAAAATGAACGCGGAAGCTTTGCAGATACCCCAGGCGATGTACAAAACATCTCCGATCCGTTCATTCACGTTCTCCATCTTCTGCTGAGCCAAATCGACTACAAAATGCAAAATCCCCCACGGACCCGGTTAGCGTTACGAACGTTCCCTGTGTGTCCACACGAGTTCCCTGGGTTTGTGCTTGCTCACAAGCCAACTCATGTTCACCCCAGCAGGTGCACGAGTGTGTGTGTTTTAGGGGTCCCCCCTAACCTGTCTTACTGAGGCCAGGCCGAGAATCTCCCAAGTGTGGAAGGCAGCGCAGGTGTAGGCAGAGTGATGCTCTGCAGATGTTGTTAGACCACAACTTCAAGCAGCAAGGCCAAAGTTGAGGGATAGCAGGAATTGTAGTCTGGCAACCTCCTATGGGCTAGCTGTGGTGCAGGATCACAGATTGTTGTTGTTGTTGTTTAGTCGTTTAGTCATGTCTGACTCTTCGTGGCCCCCTGGACCAGAGGACGTCAGGCACTCCTGTCTTCCACTGCCTCCCGCAGTTTGGTCAAACTCATATTGGTAGCTTCGAGAACACTGTCCCACCATCTCATCCTCTGCCGTCCCCTTCTCCTTGTGCCCTCCATCTTTCCCAACATCAGAGTCTTTTCCAGGGAGTCTTCTCTTCTCATGAGGTGGCCAAAGTCTCGGAGCCTCAGCTTCACGATCTGTCCTTCCAGTGAGCGCTCAGGGCTGATTTCCTTCAGAATGGAGAGGTTTGATCTTGCAGTCCATGGGACTCTCAAGAGTCTCCTCCAGCACCAGAATTCTTTGGCGATCAGCCTTCTTTATCACAGACAAAAGTAGACATCTGTTATTAGCTCCTGTGGGTGCTCTAGGTTACCATAGGCAAGCAACCTCTTGGCCGTTGCAAAACTAAGGACTTTCATAGAATCATAGAGTTGGAAGAGACCACAAGGGCCATCGAGTCCAACCCCCTGCCAAGCAGGAAACACCATCAGAGCACTCCTGACATATGGTTGTCAAGGCTCTGCTTGACAACCATGTTTCATGTTTGACTAGTGACTGCCATGTAAACCCGTCACAAAGGACCGGAAGGGAGAACCTCATAACTGATGGGTGGGACCTAACTTTAAAAGGGGATCGGACAAATTCATGGAGCAGAGGGCTTTCAGTGGTTTCTGGCCACATTGGCCACACTCTGCTGCCACAATGGGAGGCATCAATGCTTCTGTTGCTAGAAACCACAGGAGGGGAGAGTCGCTCTCGTGTTCAAATCCTGCTCGCATGTTTCCCACAGGCATCTCATCGGTCCCTGTGGACTGATCCAGCCCCCTCTTCTTAGGCTTTTAACTTGCGGCCTGATCGTGTGTGCAGGTTTAGACCAAAGTTGCCCCACCACATTCAATTGGGCTAGGTACGTCGGCTCTCTGACATCTGGGAAACCCTGCTATAGACCCCTGGTCATTATGGGATGGATGATTCAGCATCAGAAACAAACTGACGATAAGCAAGTCCTGTCCCCCCCAAATAATAGCAGTCAATGTTTCCCATTTTTTAAGGGAAATTCCCTTATTCCAAATAGGATTCCTCGCAAGAAAAAGGGAAAGTTGACAGCTGTGCCCCAAATACCCAAAGTTAGTTTGGCAGCACTTCTATGCAAGAATCCGATACGACCTTCACCCACCCCACTTTCCTCTCCAGGTTTTCCGACACAAACAAAGTTTACTTCCTGCATTCTCAAAAGAGCTGTGATGCTCACGGATCTCCCTTGGTCTTGTTTCGAGATTGGAACACTCAAAGGGGTGGAATCGTTTATAGCCCTATGGTAGGCTTCTTCAGCATGGCTCCTCTCCCGGGTCATAACTGTCAGCAGCTGACATTTGCAAGACATCTAGAGGGCAGCATGGTAGGGAAGGCTTCTCTGTGGCTTGGAAGGGAAGATATTCCCTATCTTCTCCCAAAGGAATGTGTATTCCTAGACCTCTGGTATCGATAAGTTTTGAGGGGTGCTCCTGATGCACTGTTTTGTTGACGAACATCACAAAACCTGCGTCAGACGTAACCTGTTATGTGTATCCAAAATGGCACTGGAAGTACATTTTGGGGCTAAGGATACACAATAGAGAAGCTTTGCTTACGGCATTAATACATGCATGCTCCGTTTATCCCGCTCTCGCCTCTGGTCAAATAGGTTGTGCAGGTTTCTGAAGCACCGCAGCACAAACCTGCCAGGCCTGTTTGACCAAGGGCGAGTGTACATTGCCATGAACAGCGCTTCCTCTTCCTAACTCCTTTCATTCCTTGTGCCTAAAAGACATATAAATATTGATTAATTGGTTCCTACTACGGGAAGCAGCTGTTTTGAATTCTGATTCTAGTCCTCAGTGATGTGTGTGGCCTGGTGCGTGTACGCAACCTTGCTCCAATGAACTTAATGTGCAAAAAAAATTTGCTTTCCCAGTGGCTGGCTTTCGCACAAAGAAACATATCTTTTGTGCAGGTCTTGGGAATAGGAGCCTAATTTCCAAAGAGGCGCAAAGGCTTCACTCTTCCTGGGAAGCACACAATCTGCCACGAAAAGCCCTCCCTGCTCCTTAATCCTGTGTGTTGAGAATATGCTGTGGTTGCTCAGTGGCGTGTGCTCTGCACATGTTCAGAGGCATTTCCCCCTCCTAATCGATTCACATATCCCAGGACTCGGTTGTGACATCGTATAGATTTTCTGGGCTGAGGATCAACACAAAATGAAGCCCAGGCTGGGTACCGAAATGTGAACATTTGGATATTTGTGGAATGTGGCTCCCACACCATCACCAAATATAGCGACTGATGTAATGGGGGAAGCATTTCTGAAAACCTCCATTCCACGGTCTGCCTTTGCAGTGTTGCGCTTGTGGTTGTTGTTGTTGTGGTTGCATGGAAAACACCTTAAACAGAATGACTTTGGAGCGGAAAAGGCTGGTGGTAGCAAGTCTCTCTTTCCAGTGACAACCCGCTCCTCCCCATCTCAAAGTTTAACTCTCTTACTGACCTCCTTGGCTGCCGAAGACTTACTGTAAATATTGGTATATATCGCCTCCTCTGTACATAACGCCCTCGAGTCTTGATTGTCGATACGGATTTAATGGCATATTTTTATATACTTGTTTAAGTTTTCACCGGCGCGAGCGAGGGTGCCGACACACAGTCTTTTAAAGTTATGATGACAACTCTTAAGCGTTGAATTGAAAGAAGAGGACAAAACAGGGAAGAGCAAAGAAACAGAACAAAATTCCTTGCCCAAAACGTTACCAATTCCAGTGAGATGTTAACAATTATTAGTCCTGGGGTTTTATTTTATTTTTTCCTTTTTCGTCACTGTGGGTTCCTAGTCATTAAAGGTCACTGGTGTCAGAACCCAGCCTTGGCGTGTGGACTCTTCTTTTGCAGGCTTCGGCCCGATTAGGGGATGGGGCAGTGAGCTTTCCTATTGGACAGAGTTGGCAAAAGAGTTCTCTGTTTTGTTTTACCTTATTTCGTTTTCACAAGTGTTGCACCTTCCTCTGAACCTCCTGGTGGTCCAGACACTGACTGAGGATGCATGCTGGCATAATTTTAATAGTTTTAATTATTATTATTACCTTGCTCATCTGGCCGGGTTTCCCCAGCCACTCTGGGCAGCTCCCAGCAGAATATTAAAAACACGATGAAACATCAAACATCAAAAGCTTCCCTAAAGGCCTTCAGATGCCTTCTAAAAGTCAGGTAGTTGTTTCTTTCCTTGACATCTGACGGGAGGGCGTTCCACAGGGCGGGCGCCGCCACCGAGAAGGCCTTCTGCCTGGTCCCCTGTAACCTCACTTCTGGCAAGGAGGGAACCGCCAGAAGGCCCTCGGAGCTGGACCTCAGTGTCTGGGCTGGATGATGGGGGTGGAGATGCTCCTTCAGGTCTACTGGGCCGAGGCCGTTTAGGGCTTTAAAGATCAGCACCAACACTTTGAATTGTGCTCAGAAACATACTAGAAGCCAATGTAGGTCTTTTGCAATGTGGCTGGAAGTGCAGGATTCTGTCCACACAGGATAAGAATGTGAATTGAGAGGGAGGGGGGAGAACATCAGGTACAAGGTGCCTCCAGTCTCGCCTTTCTAACCCAGTTCCCTTAAAAAAAAAAAATCATTGCCCCCTTGATTCCAAAAAACTCACCCCAGTGCCCTGTACCCTACCATAGAAAAAACATCTTTCAAAATAGCAGTTTGCACGACCCACCTAGGAAGAGAATAACAATGAAACTCCAAACAGTATATTCATCCTACATTTATTCCAAATCCAATTTAAACTATTTAATTCAGCAAAATGGAACAGCTTGATCCGGAGATGGCAGCATTTCGAAGTTTCTCATTTACAAAGTCTTCTTCATTTGAACCTCTCTCGCACTTCCTCCTTAGCTCCACCCCACCCCACACCCCCAGTAATCCTAGGGTACAACCAACTTGGGGAGCTCTAGCAAGAACAATGCACTTTTTAAAACCAACAAACGTTTTGAACTTTGGAAAGTGACGAGGAATCAAACGATGAACAGGAAGATGTCTAAAAGCTCTGCAAACAGATCAGGACGAGTGTGGAAGTTGTCGCATAACCTCCCCATAAACAAACCAGAGAATATGCTCAGCAGAGATCAGGTATAATCTGACCTCCATTTTGTGAGGGTATATCAGGATGTAAGGTAAAGGGACCCCTGACCATTAGGTCCAGTCGTGGCCGACTCTAGGGTTGCGGCACTCATCTCGCTTTACTGGCGGAGGGAGCCGACGTACAACTTCCGGGTCATGTGGCCAGCAGGACTAAGCTGCTTCTGGCGAAACCAGAGCAGCGCACAGAAACGTCGTTTAAGTTCCCACCAGAGCGGTACCTATTTATCTACTTGCACTTTTGACGTGCTTTCGAACTGCTAGGTTGGCAGGAGCAGGGACCGAGCAACGGGAGCTCACCCCGTCGCGGGGATTCGAACCGCCGACCTTCTGATCGGCAAGTCCTAGGCTCTGTGGTTTAAGCCACAGCACCACCCGCGTCCCATATCAGGATGAGGGCCCAGTAAATCGGACAGATGGCGCTGAGTGTTCTCGAAGCCAACCATTTCTAAGTAGTCTGTGCACAGTTTCTGATCCATGATAAAGGGAATTCTACGAAGGTGTGTTCAGGTGAGGATGGGCTGGGCCACAGTTATGTGGCGACAGCAGCAGGGCAAGAGCTGGTTGGCAAGCTGATGTTTAAAGGAGAATATGCACAGACTGAAGTCAGAGCTAACCCACATGCGCAAATCCACTGGAGGAAGGAAAACTGGGTCACCAGCAGTCACTGGGGCCACCGTGGGGTCCTGGCATACCCAGTCGGGCTGCAATTGCTCTCTTATTTAATAGGTAAAGGTAAAGGGACCCCTGACCGTTACGTCCAGTCATGGCCGACTGGGGTTGCGGCACTCATCTCTCTTTATAGGCCAAGAGAGCTTCCAGGTCATGTGGCCAGCAGGACTAAACTGCTTCTGGTGCAACGGTACACCGTGACGGAAACCAGAGCGCACGGAAACGTCGTTTACCTTCCCACCAGAGCGGTACCTATTTATCTACTTGCACTTTGACATGCTTTCAAACTGCTAGGTTGGCAGGAGCTGGAACCGAGCAACGGGAGCTCACCCCGTCGCAGGGCTTCGAACCACCGATCGGTAAGCCCAAGGCTCAGTGGTTTAGACCACAGCACCACCCACATCCCTCTTATTTAATACATAGGTATAAATAACAGGGCGCGGGTGGTGCTGTGGGTTAAAACACAAAGCCTAGGACTTGCTGATCAGAAGGTTGGCGGTTCGAATCCCCGCGACGGGGTGAGCTCCCGTTGCTCAGTCCCTGCTCCTGTCCACCTAGGAGTTCGAAAGCACGTCAGAGTGCAAGTAGATAAATAGGTACCTCTCTGGTGGGAACTTAAACGACGTTTCCGTGCGCTGCTCTGGTTTCGCCAGAAGCAGCTTAGTCATGCTGGCCACATGACCTGGAAGCTATACGTCGGCTCCCTCGGCCAATAAAGCGAGATGAGCGCCGCAACCCCAGAGTCGGTCACGACTGGACCTAATGGTCAGGGGTCCCTTTACCTTTTTTATAAATAACTGAGAGCAGAACTGTTTGCACAGCAGAACTGCTGGCACAACAGGACTTTCCCCCCATCTCCCTCCGCTGTACACCCCCTAAATCTCTTCTGGGTTTTCCACCAACCTCCCATAGCAGACATTTGGGGGGTGGAGCGTTGAACAAGCAGAAGTTCTGCTTCTGCAACTCTTTAGTTGACTACTGCCCTAAGTCCGCACCACTTTTCCTGTAAGGTACATTTCTGCAGTGCTTCAAGGTCTCCTGAGACCCTGGTCTCCTATTGTTCAGGCAAAACAAGCCCTGCCCTGCAGCCAGAGGGAGAAAAGGCCTGCCTAATGATGCCAGTCTGCCAGTTAAATGCCAGGTGCAGACTTGGCAGGTGTTTTGCACAAACCGCCTGCTCAAGTGGCGGGCTGGGGGGGGGGGCCTCCTGCCGGTCTAGGTATCCATCAAAAAGCCACTCGTCATGGCATATTATTGGTAAACCTCTCGGCACTTCCAAATGGGCAAAAACAACTGCCGCCACCGCCAACCAAACTTCTAGGAGAAAATACTGGGCGAGGTGCAATAGCCTTGGTTGTGTTCAAAGCACTCTTAAGGCCTGTTTACGTGATGCAACAGGGGTCAAGCATTTAAGCCCAATTTGGGGTTTAGATGTTTATGTGGGCTGCTTTTGTTGACAAGCAGTGGGTCATGGAAGGGCAATTGATCCTTAAGATTCAGCCTGTCTGGCTTTCTTATGATGACATCCGGCCCTGGACTTCTTGAGACATCGAGCTGCAGAATCCCAATCTAGTTTCTCAGAAGAAAAGCCTGCAGGATCAGGCCAGTGGCCCCAGCTGGTCCAGCATCAGGGGCCGATCAGATGGCCCAAATTCTTCTCCTACTCCAATTTTAGCTCTTTTACTCAGATCTGAATTCGGTTCAGATTTCTCGCTTCCTTTCAACCCCACTGACTCTGGGCAGTTGTGCTTCCTTTACAAATGTGTCCTGGCTGGAAAGTAAGGTGGGATACATACTAGATTTGGGGAGGGGGCCAGATAGCTCGGCTAGTTTCTGATCCATTCTGATACATATATGAGGAGCTGACACACCAGACCAGCCCTGTGCAGGATGCCAGTTCTGGGGGGCAGGCAGAGGGCGCAGGAAGAAAGGGGGAGCAGAGCAGAGCTCAAGGAGTCTTCATTTTTTTTAATTGCTTTGTGTGCCCGCGTCTAATCTCGCCCCTTTCTTAAAATTTATTTCCTGCTGTGGGTTTTCCTTTTTGCAAATCTACCAAAGAATGAAACAAAACCAGGATTCAGGGGTTTTTCTCTGGACGGCGGAGGGCATGTGCCCCATTGGTGTAATGGTGGTGGAAATGCTATGTAGGATCAATCAATAAATCAGTCAATCTTTATTGCAGTCGAAAGACCAGATAGCAGAATGAACAACAGCAACAACATCAGCACCGGGGGGGGGGGGGGGGGGGAGGAGATGCAGTAGACGGAATTGAAAATTCCCTATGTACTTATTTGCATTAAAAATGGCACACCTTCAGCTAAAATCTTTATTCCAGAGTTTAAAATCAGTACTCATTCAAGGGGAGGAGGGACAAAAAACAAGGGTGGGGGGGCTTGAGGAAGGTCAGTTGGGGCGGAGTGAGATTCCTCTGGGGAATGTTGGAGGGTATGAGAGTGTGTGCAGCCCCCAAACATACCTGAAAGTGTCAGAAGAATAGTTCGCTGCTAGCTTCTGACCTGCTTCTCAACCTTCCACAGTGAAGAGTCATTCATTCATTTTATTTCTACGCTGCTTCTCCACACACAAAAACCATGTTCGAAGTAGCTCACAATATGATTACCAGATTTTTTTTCAATGAATCTGGGGACACTTTTTTTTTTTTTTTTTGAAGCTGAGTGCTCTGGTCCATGGGGTCACGAATAGTCGGACATGACTAAACGACTAAACAACAAACAACAATTTGTCCGGGGACAGATTTGCAAATCCGGGGACGTCTGGTAACCCTAGCTTACAACAAAGGAAAAAGGAAGGCGGTTCTAGTAATAAGATAAAAGATTATGTAAAGTGGATGGCTATTAGATGAAAGTTTGAAGTTAATGAATTTGCTGAACCAATTTTTAAGTGGAATACAAAAAAGGGAGGTCTGAGGAAGTCGGGAAAATAAGTCAACTAGAGAAATTTTTAAAAAAGAGGGATTTTTGTTTTTCTTTTTCCTTTTTCCTTTTCTTTTTTTATGTCAATTGTCTGTATTTTTGTATTTTTTCTTGTGTTTTTATTGTCTTATAACTTTTCTGTTGTGAAAACTTATTAAAATATCATTTAAAAAAAAAAAAGGAAGGCATGCCCAAACTTCTTGTTTAGTCATTTAGTCGTGTCCAACTCTTAGTGATCGCACAGACCAGAGCACGCCAGGCACTCCTGTCTTCCACTGCCTCCGTCAGTTTGGTCAGACTCATGCTGGTAGCTTCGAGAACACTGTCCAACCATCTCGTCCTCTGTCCTCCCCTTCTCCTTGTGCCCTCCATCTTTCCCAACATCAGGGTCTTTTCCAGGGAGTCTTCTCTTCCCATGAGGTGGCCAAAGTCTTGGAGCCTCAGCTTCAGGATCTGTGCTTCCAGTGAGCACTCAGGGCTGATTTCCTTCAGAATGGATGCACAAACTAAACGGTGCCAAAAGCAATTTCATAATAACATAGCAAAGCAGCACTATAGCACATACAAAAAAAACAACAACATTTCAGTACTATATAACAAGATTAGATAAACAGCAGCCAGCATCCCAGAGCAAAAGAAACCAGGAAGCTTCACAGTTTCACCGATGAGGAAGACGTTTGTTCAGCTCACATGTAACTAAATTTGCCTTGCCTGAACTAGTTCGTGAACTGAAATGCAGCTACCCTTCGCCCTTCGGATTTTGCTACGTGGATTTCCAACCTCAGCAGCATCACAAAAGTGCACACCAGCAAAACAGACACACAGAGATGTGTAAAGGATAGCAGTGTTCAAAACTGCATTATTGGGGCCGGTGCAGTGTAGTGGTTAGAGTGTCAGACTAGGACCTGGGAGACCTGAGTTCGAATCCCCTCTCGCCCATGAAACATGCCTGGTGGCCTTGGGCCATTGCTGCCTCTCAGCCTAACCAACTCACAGGGCTTTTGTGGGGATTAAATGAGCAGGGAAGGGAAAGAGCCATGTACAGCACCTTGAACTCTGTGAAGGAAAAAGTGGGATATTGATGTGATAAACTAATTAAACAAATAATATATGGGGGCACTGCTTGCAAAAAACCTTACAACAGGAAAAAAAATAGCATAGGGAAATGTGTATATTAGGAAACTTCATACAGATCAATTATTATTATTATTATTATTATTATTATTATTATTATTATTATTATTACTATTTACTTATACCCGACCCATCTGGCTGGGTCTCCCCCAGCCACTCTGGGCTGCTCCCAACAGGATATTAAAAACACAAAAAACATCAAACATCAAAAGCTTCCCTAAACAGGGCTGCCTTCAGATGTCTTGTAAAAGTCAGATAGTTGCTTATTTCCTTAACATCTGCTGGGAGGGTGTTCCACAGGGCGGGTGCCACCACCGAGAAGGCCCTCTGCCTGGTTCCCTGTAACCTCACTTCTTGCAGGGAGGGAACCGCCAGAAGGCCCTCGGAGCTGGACCTCAGTGTCCGGGCTGAATGATGGGGGTGGAGACGCTCCTTCAGGTCTTCTGCCTAGCTGCTGCATTGTAGTTTCTGGGTCACCTTCAAAGGTAGCCCTGGGCTGTCGTTTTTTTAAATGCACAAATTGATGGGGGTCAAAGACCGGAGAAATGGGAGCTCTGTTCCTTGCACCCATTCTGTTGCACGCAGAGTGGGAGTGGGTGCCTTACCTAACCCCTATAGAAAAAAGACAGTCGCGGAACTGAGAAGTTGCACAAAACAAATGAAATACCATGAAAATCCCTGAAACGAGAAGTAATCGACTATAAATATTATCTAGTGGAAATCAACTAAATAAAAATCAAAAAGCTTAAAGAAGAAAATCAGAAAAATAGAACAAAACCTTAACTGGATGCTGGCTACAAACCTCATTTCACCGAACTATTCAGTTTCCTCAGAAGGAAATAGAGAAATCATAAACTTTAAATGGCCAAAATTCAAACAAGGGTAGAACCCCCAAAATTCTTACATATTAGATTGAGAACTCAAAAGTACAGTTTACAAAAAAGGTTTGAAAACCTAAATAGCAAGCTTTACAAACTCAGGAATAGTGAATTTACAAAAAAGGTTTGAAAACCTAAATAGCAAGTTTTACAGACTCAAGAATAGGTCTGAAGCGCTCCCATGGTCTAGATGTTACTGCTGATGTTAAAGGCCTTTGGTTCTACTGTCTAGCTGCCCCATTGTAGTTTCTGGGTCACCTTCAAAGGCAGCCCTGGGTTGTCGGTTTTTTTAAATGCACAAATTGATGGGGGTCAAAAACCAGGGAAATGGGAGCTGTGTTCCTTGCACCCGTTCTGTTGCACACAGTCAGAGTGGGAGTGGGTACCCGGCCTTACCTAACCCCGGGCTTAAGAAGAGGGGGAAAGTTTTATTATTGAAAACACCTCGCTCTTTAAAGTCGGGTTTGCTGAGTCAGAAGTGACTCGTGGCTGCAACAAGAGAATGTCCTTGAGGGTACGATAATGAAGGCTTTGAACCTCCTTCTCGTCTCCCAACTCCCATTCAATATATTTTTGTTTTGTCTTTAACCTCTGAGGTTTAGGACGTGTTTGTGCTGCCACCTCTTTGTTTTGCTGTTTGTTTACATGTTGCTCTTTTTTTAAAAAAAAAACACACCATGTTTTTTTGTTGTGTAGAACAGAGGTTAGTTAATAGCTGGGTGGTAAATCATGTTTGCCAGCTGTGGAAAAGGGGTTGTTTAGGAGCCCAAGACCCATCAGGCGAGCCCAACATTTAGGATACTGTTTTGGCACTCCCAGCGTCTCTGTGCAAAGTGAGAAAAAAAGACCTTTTCTCTCTTAAGATTTTGCACAGCTGAAAGCTAAGGATAACAAGTGCTAGTGCTTCCTTCGGGCACCACAGTTCAAGAAGGACACTGACAAACTGGAACGTGTCCAGAGGAGGGCAACCAAAATGGTCAAAGGCCTGGAAATGATGCCTTATGAGGAACGGCTAAGGGAGCTGGGCATGTTTAGCCTGGAGAAGAGGAGGTTAAGGGGTGATATGATAGCCATGTTCAAATATATAAAAGGATGTCACATAGAGGAGGGAGAAAGGCTGTTTTCTGCTGCTCCAGAGAAGCGGACACGGAGCAATGGATCCAAACTAAAAGAAAGAAGATTCCACCTAAACATTAGGAAGAACTTCCTGGCAGTAAGAGCTGTTTGACAGTGGAATTTGCTGCCCAGGAGTGTGGTGGAGTCTCCTTCTTTGGAGGTCTTTAAGCAGAGGCTTGACAACCATATGTCAGGAGTGCTCTGATGGTGTTTCCTGCTTGGCAGAGGGTTGGACTCGATGGCCCTTGTGGTCTCTTCCAACTCTATGATTCTATTATTCTAGTGGCTAGAAGCTTGAGCATTGATGGCTGGTGGTTGCTAGCTATCGTGCACACCTCTGCTACTTTGGTACAGGCCGAAGAGAAGCAGTTTGAAACATAGCAACTAAAGGAGTCAGAAGCTGGTAGGGCTTTTAGGAAGGAGCCTGAAATTGGATTATGGGGCATGCTTCTCCACAGACTAGCACAGTTGGGGATGACTTGATCCTCTCTGTTCACCTCGTATATTTGAAAGTAAACCAATATTGCGAGAACATCATAAGACTCCGCTATAAGTCTCGCCTCACAAGGAACCTTGCCCACACTTGGATCCAAGAAGTTTTATTCAACGTGCAAAAGAGCAAAGTCCTTTTCCAGCTTTTCTTGCAGATACAGTGGTAGCTCGGGTTACAGATGCTTCAGGTTATAGACACTTCAGGTTACAGACTCCGCTAACCCAGAAATAGTACCTTGGGTTAAGGACTTTGCTTCAGGATGAGAACAGAAATTGTGCGGCGGCAGCGAGGGGCCCCATTAGCTGAAGTGGTACCTCAGGTTAAGAACAGTTTCAGGTTAAGAACGGACCTCCGGAACGAA
The DNA here is from genome assembly GCF_951804945.1 of Podarcis cretensis. Taxonomy (NCBI): domain Eukaryota; kingdom Metazoa; phylum Chordata; class Lepidosauria; order Squamata; family Lacertidae; genus Podarcis; species Podarcis cretensis. Next base: position 7,422,502 of record NC_137173.1, on the reverse strand, counting down.
TTTAGTTCTTAACCCGAGGTACCACTGTATAGGTAAAGGTAAAGGGACCACTGACCATTAGGTCCAGTCATGACTGGGGTTGCGGCGCTCATCTCGTTCTATAGGCAGAGGGAGGTGGCGTACAGCTTCTGGGTCATGTGGCCAGCATGACAAAGCCGCTTCTGGCGAACCAGAGCAGCGCACAGAAATGCCGTTTTCCTTCCCACCGGAGTGGTACCTATTTATCTACTTGCACTTTGACGTGCTTTCGAACTGCTAGGTTGGAAGGAGTAGGAACAGAGCAATGGGAGCTCACCCCGTCGCGGGGATTCGAACAGCCGACCTTCTGATCGGCAAGCCCTAGGCTCTGTGGTTTAACCCACAGCACCACCCACGTTCCTACTGTATAGATATACAGTGGTACCTCAGGTTAAGTACTAAATTCACTCCGGAGGTCCGTTCTTAACCTGAAACTGTTCTTAACCTAAAGCACCACTTTAGCTAATGGGGCCTCCTGCTGCCACTGCACCGCCAGAGCACAGTTTCTGTTCTCATCCTAAAGCAAAGTTCTTAACCTGAAGCACTATTTCTGGGTTAGTGGAGTCTGTAACCTGAAGCATATGTAACCTGAAGCGTATGTAACCTGAGGTACCACTGTATCACAATAAAAGTGGCGTCCACAAGGATCGTATCACCAGCCCTTTTGAAGAAGAAGAAGAAGAGAAGAGTTTGGATTTGATATCCCGCTTTATCACTACCCGAAGGAGTCTCAAAGCGGCTCACATTCTCCTTTCCCTTCCTCCCCCACAACAAACCCTCTGTGTGGTGAGTGGGGCTGAGAGACTTCAGAGAAGTGTGACTGGCCCAAGGTCACCCAGCAGCTGCATGTGGAGGAGCGGAGACGCGAACCCGGTTCACCGGATTACGAGTCTACCGCTCTTAACCACAACACCACACTGGCTCTTTGAAACAATGGTGGATTTTGCATTCTTCTTAGATGCCATGAACTGGCTTTGAATAACCCCAAAGGTGGCAGAATCGACCCAACAGGCCTGTTGTAAGGCAGAAAAAAAAAACACTCCGTACATGTTGTCCCAAGAATCTTGGGGGAAGGAAGACGAACCAGATGAAAGCTGGTTAAGACATTTAAGAACGGTATGGAAGTGAGAATTTTAGCAGTTGCATCTTTTGCTAACTTGCCCCTGTGTAAGAGGTTTCCGCTGTAGCCAACACCCTCTTCTGCCCGGCTCTTAATATGCAACCCTGCCCTTAGGGTTGCCAACTGACCGTAAACAAAATACATCCTGACCTGTTTCCACGCCTGCAATCACAGCTCACTTTACAGAACTCCTCGTGTGTAGTTCCCCCCAGGATACAGCTAAATCATGAATCATTTCCTAGATGTCAGTAAAGCGAACTGCGGGAGACTGCTCAGGAGCAAGGGTGTGTTGAAGAGATGGCAACCTCCTAGTGATTCTTCCGCCCGCCCTGGAGGAAGAATTGCCCTGAAAACATGATTACATACATGGCTGGCCTGAATGAATGAAGGGTTCAAATCTGCACTCAGCCACAAAGCTCCCTGGGTGACTTTGGGCCAGTCTCTCAGCCTCACCTACCTCGCAAGGGTGTTGTGACGATAAAATGAAGTGGGTATTTATGAATGTTGATGTTGGGCAGAAATTAAGTGGTTTCCAGCTGTAATGCTTTAAGAGATATGGAAAATAAGGTTTTGAATTAAGTAAAAACTAATGGTGAGGATTTGCTGAATTTATAATTTGAATTGGAATATAAGAAAGGGAGGTACGAGGAGGTCCGGAAAATAAGTTAAAAGAAAATAGGTAAAGGGAAATTTTATGTGTTTTTTAGTTGTTTTTATATTTTTTCTTTTTTTGTATTTTTGTAGTTTCTTTTTTGTTGTTTTATAATGTATTATTCTGGAAAATTTCAGTAAATATCTTATAAAAAAAATGAAGTGGGTATTTAAATGTAGTAGTAGTCAGTGCTCTTTTTTCCCCCTTTAAAAAAATGTTTAGGGGTACTATCATTTTCCTACTCATATTGAAATACTGCCCCTCACTGAGGCCAAACTTAGATTCCAAAAATGTTTAGGGGTATGCGCACCCCTGCGTACTCCCAGAAAAAAGTAGTAGTAATAATAATAATAATAATAATAATAATAATTTATTTATACCCCACCCTCCCTGGCCAGAGCTGGGCTCAAGGCAGGTAACACCAGTAAAATTACAATAAAAACATAATAGGAGAGGGGAAAAGCCAACAATTTAAAATACAGGTTAAAAACACAATTTAAAATGCAGCCTCATTTTAATAATAGCCCATAGCACTACAACAACCACAATAATAAAGTGGAACATCTCCAAGAAAAAGCTGGGCCAAACAAAAATCAGATGCGCTGGTTCTTGCACACGCTTACTCCCGAGTAAGCCGGCGCAGCCCATGCTTCCAGCACAACAAAAACCCCTGAACGCTGCACCCTCAACCCTTCGCCACGAGGCGGCGCCGCGGAGCCAATAGGAGGCTCGGGGAGGTGTGGGCGTGGTCCGGCCCAGCGGAGGCCGCCCTCCCTTTGTGACGTAGGAGGTGGGCGGGCCCCGTCTATTGTGACGGCTCCGCGAGAGGGGCGTGGCCCCCGCCTCGACCTGCTCACTTTCCCCGCTCCTGACTGAGCCGGTCATTCATTCATAAAGAAGAGGCGGCGGCGGTAGAGGCTGACAGCGCCGCGCTTGGCTCCCTTTCTCCGGTTTCCCTCTTAGCGCTTGGCAGCCGCTTCTTCCAGACGGACCGGCCTTTCCTCCCCAGGTAAGGAGCCGCTTCTCCCCACCTGCCATTGCTGGATTCCTGCGGGCTGGAAGGCAGGACATTGGGGGTGGTGGCCCCCTTTATTTTAGGGGGCTGCGGGGTCTCGCCCCTCTTCAGCTGGGAGAAGGCGCCCCTTGCCCCCCGTTTGCGCCCCGGGTCGCTGCTTGGAACCGGGGGCTGCGGTGCTTCAGCGGGCAGAGCGCCTGCCCTTGCCTTGTCCAAGGTTCCGAGTTCGAATGCTGCGCAGCTCAGGCTGGCATTGTCCGCCGCTGCGGAGGGACGGTGCCGGCGGTCAGCGTCAGATGGGCAGCGTACAAAACGCTTAGGCCGGAGCCCGGTGGTGGCGGGTCCGATCCGCGGCATCTCCCGGTAGGGCTGTTAAACGTGCTCCAGAAGTGCTGCCAGCCCGTGTGGGCAGCACTGAGGTGGATGAGCCACTGATCTGACTTGCTCGTCTTCAGTTTCTGTGTTGGTGCTCGCGCTCCCCGTTCCCCGGTGTTACTTGCCCATAGACCTTTGTTCGTGAGCAACACATCTGCAACGCTTTTCTGCGCTTGAAATGTTGCTTTAAAAAAATATTAATTCATTGTTTAGACTTTGCTGTAGTGCCCTTGCTGGTCCTTGCTACAGCCTTTCAGTTCCGCCCCAGCTGTCCCCATCTCCTCGGGATATTTAGCGAGGTTTACTTTCAGGTAAATGGGATTTTAGGAGGGGCAGGTTGGATCCGGCCAAGGTTAGTCCAGCACAGGATTCTGTCCTGGAGAGGAACCAGCCAGGTGCTTCAATAATAATAATAATAATAATAATAATAATAATAAATTTATTATGTATACCCTAGCCATCTGGCTGGGCTTCCCCAGCCACTCTGGGCAGCTTCCAAAAAAATATTAAAATATTGTAATATATCAAACATTAAAAGCTTCCCTAAACAGGTCTGGGATGTTTCTGGGATGCTTTTGCAAGCGAGAGGTGGGTTGGGGGTGTGAAGGCAAGGCTCACCCACCCTCCCCATTTCTCCTGGACACCAGGGTCCTCTGGGATATACTCCCCCTGTACATGGAGGTTTTGCCTCGTCGTGGTGACTTAAGGAGCCATGGATGTCCTATCCGAGACACCAGTCCGTGTTGCCACATCTTACTCCCCCGAAACTCGCCGTTTCCGGGTAGCCTTTGGGCATGGCGACCCCTCTGCCCACCTGTTGCCAAGCTGGCGCCCTTCTGATGGTCTGGACCACATCTCCCATCAGCCCCCTAGGTTGGTAGAGGCTGGAGTTAACGCAGACTTCACTGTGATGAAGTCAAGAAGTGTGAAGGAGATTCGCGGACACACCTGGACCGCTCTAACAGTTGCACAGAAAGAGCAACTTCAGTGAGGGCACAGCTGGGCACCCGGTGGGTGGAGAGAGCTGCCTAAGGCTCCTTCTTTTTAATAATATAAATAATAATAAAATTTTATTTCTATCCCGCCCTCCCCAGCCAAAGCTGGGCTCCGAGCGGCTAACACAGCGTTCTAAAATCAATTCATTTTAAAATTAGTTCAAAATAAAATTCATGGCAACCATTGGGCTAGAGTAATAATAATAATAATAATAATAAGAAGAAGAAGAAGAAGAAGAAGAAGAATAATTTATACCCCGCTCTCCCCAGCCAATACCGGGCTCAGGTCGGCTAACAAGCAATAATAAAAACAAGCTGAATGAATACAACTTAAAAACAAAATTAAAATACAACATTAAAATATTGAAACATTAAAATATTAAAATGTAGCCTCATCGCAGGAGGAGAAGGAAAATTACCAAAGGAGGCGGTCAGGCTGTGCCTTGGCCAAAGGCCTAACAGCTCTGTCTCGCAGGCCCTTTAACAGCACCTTCTTGACAGCAGATCAGTCCAGGATCCCCCTTCGCAGGGATCTAGGATCTGGTGGGGAGCCTAAGCACATAGTCCCCTTTAGATAGGTTTTTCCCTTTGTGTGACTCAATGCATGAGAAGGGCCTTGTGGGGAATTGCAATCCCTATGCAAGCCGCTCCCAATGATTTCTGCTTTTTGGTTTTAGTTACGCATTTGCTGCATTTATATCCCAGCTCTTTCTCCAAGCAGCTCGAGGTGGCATACATGGTTCCCCCCCCCTTCTCATTTAAACCCCACAACAGCCCTGTGAGGTAGGATGGGCTGAGAGGCTGGCCCCCAAGGTCACCCTCTGTGAGCTTCAGGGCCAAGTGGGGATGGAGCCCCTGTCTCCCAGGTCCTGGCGTAACGCTCTAACCACTACCCCCCACTGCCTCATCCTTTTGAGTAAGGGGGCTTAGGATTGCGCGGTCCGTGTGCATTCCAACAAAAGTGTGCAGGTCACTCCAGAACAGGTAGCAGTTCAGTTCACATTTAATGCCATAATAATAATAATAATAATAATAATAATAATAAATTTATTATTTATACCCTGCCTATCTGGCTGGGCTTCCCCAGCCACTCTGGGTGGCTTCCAACAAAATATTAAAATACGGTAATACATCAAACATTAAAAGCTTCCCTAAACAGGGCTGCCTTCAGATGTCTTCTAAAGGTCTGGTAGTTGTTGCTCTCTTTGACATCTGGTGGGAGGGTGTTCCACAGGGTGGGTGCCACCACTGAGAAGGCCCTCTGCCTGGTTCCCTGTAACTTGGCTTCTCGCAGGGAGGGAACCAGAAGGCGCTCGCCGCTGGACCCCACAGTCCGGGCAGAACGATGGGGGTGGAGACACTCCTTCAGGTCTACTGTGCCTTTGAGGCTGTCAGCACCAACACTTTGAATTTACCAGGATATGGTTTGGTGTTTCATGGCTGAGCATAGGACTTGTGCTCCCATCTCTTCCTCCTCCTCGCTCCTGTGTTTCCTCTTAAGCAGCTGCTTTCTGGTTTCTTGCAAACCATAGTGTGCTGTTGCATCTGAGCTAAGTACATACCCAGCTAAGTTCGGGGTGCTGGTACTGGCGAACAAAACTCTCACCCCTTATATACACAGCTGAAGAAGAGTTTGGATTTGATATCCCGCTTTATCACTACCCGAAGGAGTCTCAAAGTGGCTAACAGTCTCCTTTCCCTTCACAACAAACACTCTGTGAGGTGAGTGGGGCTGAGAGACTTCAGAGAAGTGTGACTGGCCCAAGGTCACCCAGCAGCTGCATGTGGAGGAGCGGAGACGCGAACTCGGTTCACCAGATTACGAGTCCCCTGCTCTTAACCTCTACACCACACTGATCACTGCGCTACATCTTCAAACATCTTAAGGGCTACCGCATCAAAGAGGGAGCCAGTGGCGTAGCGTGGGGGGTGCAGGGGGGGCCGGCCGCACCGGGCGCAACATCTGGGGGTTAGGGTTAGGGGGCACAAATCCATGGGTTAGGGGACACAAATTACTTGCCTTGCCCCGGGTGCTGACAACCCACGCTACGCCACTGGAGGGAGCAAGCTTGTTTTCTCCTGCTCCGGTGGGTAAGATTCGAACCCACGGCTTCAAGTTACTAGAAAGGATAATCTGACTAAACATCAGAACTTTCTGACATTAAGAGCTGTTGGACAGTGGAACAGATGTCCACAAGCAGTTGTGGACCCTCCTTCCTTCCTTGGAGGTTTTTAAGCAGAGGTTGAATGGCCAACTGTCATGGATGCCTTAGCTGAGATTCCTGCATCGCAGGGGGTTGAACCCGTGGGATCCCTTCCAATTCTACAATTCTATCCTTCTAGGTCAGGGCCTCCAGCAGATACCATTTTATCAGGAGGTCCATTCTGCAGTAATCAGGCCTTTAGTATTGTGGCAACTAGCCTTCGGAACTCCCCTCCCCATGAATATTAAACAGGGACCATCTCTCTTATATTTTTGGCCCCAGCTGAAAACCACCTTCTTTCAGCAAGCCTTTTAAAGCAGGGGTCTTCCCCAGTCTGGATCCATACTGGTTGTGTTTTAAAGATTCTTGATTGTTTGCCACCCTGAGCTCCTTTACAAGGAATGGCAGGATATCGGTGTCATAAAAACAAAAACTTCCATGCCAGCGAAATCCTATTTGGCTTTGACTCGTAAAACTAGACAAGGTCCTTGTTTATGATCCTGCTTTGGATAGTGTGCAAAAAAAAAAACCCCATAGTTTATTGGGTTGCTGTAAAAGAAAGAAAAAAGTGGGGAAAAGGGTATATGAGTCCACATATTCCCCCCTCCTACTTTATTGAAGTAAATTGAATAAATCAATACAACAGAAACAATAGAAATACAAAAAAAAAAAAAAAAACCCCAGCATGGTACATATTTAAGTAGAGTTAGATTACTAAGACCATCAGGAGTCCGCATCTCATTCCTGTAACACCAGTCCATGGTTTAAAATGGTGACAAATGCTCCCTTTTTAGACAGTTCGACATTCACTTTGATTCCTGTCTATGATTTATTAACCATTATTCTCTTCTAATCAACCAATTATGCAAATAGTTTTAGCTCTTGCCCAAGGTCTCAAGGCTGGGTACTCGGCCATGAAGCAGACTGGACAAACTCGGCACAGTTTTTCTTTTAGCCCAGGCATGGGCAAACTTGGCCCTCTAGAAGTTTTTTGAGACTACAATTCCCATCATCCCTGACCACTGGGCCTGTTAGCTAGGGATGATGGGAGTTGTAGTCCCAAAACATCTGGAGGGCCGAGTTAGCCTATGCCCGTTTTAAGCCTAACCTGCCTCACAAGGTTGTTGCGAAGGCAAATTGTAGACCACCTTGATTTACCTTATTTAGGAAGAAACGTTAAGCTTAATGCAGATATTTCGGATAATTTGTATGTGATCCCAATTCACCGAACAGGGGTCTAAACCTAGAATTTCCTTCTGCCTGAGAAGCCAATGGGCTGTACAAGACAGTCCCTTTTGGAAATTAAAAGCGTCTGTAGACGATTTGGCCGAAGCCTTAGGAAGCTTATTAATAGCTGCCTGTAGCGACTGCTCACAAATTTGGAACAAGGGGCTGAGTATGTGCAGAATAATGAGGTTATCTATGTATATACTCACGCCCTAATGTTAAATATGGCTGGCATTATTTTTAGGCGCATCAATGAAAAATGCCCGCCGTGAGACTTAATGCCGCTTCATGTTACACAGCTAAGATATTGTCTTGGTGCTTTGCTCTCAAACAGGCATGTTCCCGGCAGACGGTCTTTGCCAGAAGCCAAGCTTCCATTTGTGGGGTTGTGTCTGAATGTCCCTAAATCAGAATATCCCCTAAATATTCCGGTGCCACGACGGCACTGAGCCTTGGGTGGCTGGGGCATGCAGCCTGGCACAGAGAGCTCTGTGAAGGATAGCTCTGTTGGTTAGAGCGCTGTGTTGATAACGCCAAGGTTTCAGGTTCAAGCCCCATAGCTGGGGGTTGGACTAGATGATCATCAGGGGTCCACTTCCAACGCTACAATTCTATGACTATCATGAAACGCCCTGAAACCTTTTCCACTGGCATGGGATGAATGAATCACATTCGACTACTGTGATTTTCCTCTCTGTTTGGTGATAAACAGGGAATAATTGCGTCTAGAAACTGATGAGTAGTTTTAAGATTATACCCAAACAATTGAGGCAGTGGTGATGATGAGGCAGTTTTCATCGCCTGCTTCCTTGGGGTTAAATGTATTTGATTCATTCTTTTTATTCAAATTTCATTTCATTTCATTTATTTATTGCACTTCTCCCCCAAGGAGGAAAAACTGGCTGCTATGTTACTTTTATTGTTGTTAGCCGCTCTGAGCCTGGCTTCGGCTGGGGAGGACGGGATATAAATAAATAATTATTATTATTATTATTATTATTATTATTATTATTATTATTATTATCATTATTATTATCTCCACAACAACCCTGTAAAGTAGGCTAGGCTAAGAGGCAGTGACTGGCTCAAGGTCCCCCAATGAGCTTCATGGTGAAGTGGAAATTTGAACCCTGGTCCCCCAGGTCCTAGTCCAACACTCTAACCACTGCACCATACTGCCTCTCTTAAATGATGAATGGTTTTTTTTATTTTTTTGGCCCAGTAGGCCACAATTATACTCCCCCGTCGCAGTGAGCCGACTCTGACATGTCAGTGGCGCCTTTCCAAGTTCCCTGCCAGGTTGGGAGGGGAGATCCAGCACAAAGCAGGTTCGCCAGTTTGATCCTGCCTTCTGCAAGTTTCAGGTGCATCGGATTTTGGATGGGCTTCCTTTTTTGTGTGCATTGCAGGATGAGACCTTTCAGTGAATAAGGCCCTTCTGTCCTCCGAGGTATTTCACGTTTGGTATTGCATGCTTTAAAAAAACAAAACACCATCCTAATTTGCGTTTGAGTAAGCAACAAATAGAACGAATCATATGGAAGGGAAATGAGTGTGATTTCAGAAAGAAAACTGCTTTCTATCAAATGGGGAGATCCGGTGGGACAGGCTTTGCCCATGGGCTAGCTAGAAGATATCCCGTCCCCCAATTAAAAACAACGTGTGGCCATCTTGGCTGTAAGTTTCCATACGGTCTGTTCGATTGGCACGAAGCCATGGAAACGGGACCCTGAGAGCGAGCGACAGACAATTATGCTCCAACCAGGTTTGTTCTGGCTCCCTAGCAGTGTGTACATAAACGCAGTCGCTGTGCATAAAATGTTGCAGCTGTGTGTGAACAGAGACTTATTGGAGGGGAGATGAAAAGTCACGTTGCACCTGATTCCAGGTGAACATGAACGCCTTCTTTCTTTTTGTCCTGGATTTTTTTTTTTTACGTATTTGATTTACTGTTCCAGCTTGTTTTTGCTACAGTCTCAAAACACAGCGAGGCAAAGAGGCAGTCAAGTTTTTTGCAAGAGAGGTTTTTAAAACCTGGATGTTCTTAACAGCTTTGGGGGGGCTTTATTCAGTATGGTAGACCCCAGCCGGTTTTTAAATGGGGGGAGGGAGATTGAATGAGGCAGGGTAGGGTCACTAATATTTCTCACTCGCGTAAAAAGCAATTTTGACCATTTCTGGCGAAGGGGGACAAATGAGCGGTTGGGGACGGAGCTGTCCACAGTTCAGCTGCCTCCTCAAACGCCTATTCAGAGCGAGGGGCTTTGCTGCCCTCACTCTGAGCTGACTCAGTGACTTCATGTAACCAAATCTGCAGCTTGGAGATGTCAGATTTATGATGTGTTCGCTGATTACGGTGATCACTTGGGGAAGGAGGGCAGCTGGGGAGATTCAGGTTGCCATGGTAGCAGCGGAGGTTGACCAAGTAGGCTTCTCTGATTAAAAATGTCAGCACCCTGGCTACTGCTGTTCCCCAGAATTTTGCAGGCGAATACTTAGTGTGTCTTAGTTTTCAGCTGGGCGTGGTTTGCATTGTACAATTGCTGTTGTTGTTGTTTAGTCATTTAGTCGTGTCCGACTCTTCGTGACCCCCTGGACCAGAGCACGCCAGGCACTCCTGTCTTCCACTGCCTCCTGCAGTTTGGTCAAACTCATGCTGGTAGCTTCAAGAACACTGTCCAACCATCTCGTCCTCTGTCGTCCCCTTCTCCTTGTGTCCTCCATCTTTCCCAGCATTAAGGTCTTTTCCAGGGAGTCTTCTCTTCTCATGAGGTGGCCAAATTCTTGGAGCCTCAGCTTCAGGATCTGTCCTTCCAGTGAGCACTCAGGGCTGATTTCCTTCAGAATGGAGAGGTTTGATCTTCTTGCAGTCCATGGGACTCTCAAGAGTCTCTTCCAGCACCAGAATTCAAAAGCATCCATTCTTCGGCAATCAGCCTTATTTGTGGTCCAGCTCTCAATTCCATACATCACTACTGGGAAAATCATAGCTTTAACTATACGGACCTTTGTCGGCAAGGTGATGTCTCTGCTTTTGAAGATGCTGTCTAGGTTTGTCATTGCTTTTCTCCCAAGAAGCAGGCGTCTTTTAATTTCGTGACTGCTGTCACCATCTGCAGAGATCATGGAGCCCAAGAAAGTCAAATCTCTCACTGCCTCCAATTGCACAGTTAGATCAGGTCTATTGCGTGGCCTAGAAGATGTCCTTACAGCTCTACAATTCTAGCAATCTGGGGTAACACTGTTCAATTTGCTCTTCTTTCAGTCTTGTAGTCTGGAGTGTGTCAGTTGAGTCAGTGTGTGTGTGTGTGTGTGTGTGTGTGTGTGTGTGTGTGTGTGTTTGCTTGCCAAAAGGGATGTTGGTGGGGGAAGCTTCTGTGAAGTGGTTTTGGAAGGAATGCTCAGCCCTGCAAGCTCATAAATTACAGGCTTTGCAGAAGTCTCTCTATCCGGAATCCTGTTGCTGAAATCCTTGGAGAAAAACTGTGGTCCGCTCCTCTTAACAATACAGATCGTGCACTGAAGCCATGGAAACTCTGCTCCTGTGTTTGTGTGTGTGTGTGTGTGCTTAAAACCACACAGACTTTGCAAACCATGCAATGTGGGCTGCAGGCCGCCTTAATGCAGATTCATAGAACCATACAGCTGGAAGGGACCTTGAGGGTCATCAACCACCCGCAAAGCAGGAATCCGCAGCTCTCCCATACGGGATTTGAACCTGCAACCTTGGCATTTTATCAGCACCACACTTTAACCAGCTGAGCTATCTGCTTGGATTCGTAAGAACTTAAGAAGACCAATGGCCCATCTCCAGTCTCCTGTTCTCATAGTGGCCAACCAGATGACTGGGAAACTCAAAAGCCACATCTCTCGTCTCCTGTGGTTCCCAGGAACTGGGAGTTCGAAGCGTTGCTGCCTCACAACTGTGGAAGCAGAGCAGACCCGTTGTGGGTGGTAGCCCTCAATAGCCTTCTCCTCCACAAATTCCTCCAATCCTCTCTGAATTCTTTATATATATATATATATATATATATATATATATAAATTTTCATTACTTTTTTAGCCTATCATTTTCAACAGTAATTAAACATACTTCTACATCTTATTCAATTTTTTTGACTTCCATCAGTCCTGTCTGAAAAATTTCCAATCCAATCTCTTAGTATGTGTTTCTTATTTTCCCTATTACATTTCAAACTCATAACCAATATCTCTATCTTTTTCTCCTTTGTAACACTTTGTATATTTCTCCTTACAAAACTTCTTGTAGTCCTACTAGCGTCATTTGTTCATTACAGTTGCTCTTTAAATAATTCGTATACTTCTTCCAATCTTCTGTAAATCTCTGGTCCCGCAGGTTTCGAATCCTTCCTGTCATTTTTTCCAATTCTGCGTAGTCCATTAATTTCATCTGCCATTCTTCTTTCGTTGGAATTTCTTCTTGTTTCCATTTCTGGGCTAACAATACTCTTGCCGCAGCTGTTGCATATAAAAACAATTTAACATCTTGCCTATTAATGTCCTGACCTATAATACCAAGTAAAAATGCTTCTGGTCCTCCAATCCTCTTTGAAAGCCGTCTTAGCTTGATGGCTGTCGCTGCCTTCAAGTGGCAGGGAGTTCCGCAGTTTGCGCTGCGTGAAGAAGGGCTTTCCTTGATCTTTCGCCGGAAGCTTGCCCAAAGGGGCTGATGGGGGACCCAGAACATCTGGAGAGTTCCAGATTGGCAAAAGTTGCCCTGGAGGGGTTCCCTTAATGCTAGAGAAAGTCCACACCCTGCTTGAGAAACAGGAAGCAGTTTCTTCAAAGCAGCCAACACCCTCTCCTTGAAGGAGCAGCTAGCACCTTCTTCTTCCTCCCTGACTTTCCTCCTCATTTAAATCTCTCCTCTGCATTTCCTCCACATCTCATGCCTGGAACTGAGGCCTTATTAAGCCTTTGCACTGTGTTAAGAGTAGAGGGGAGGGAACCAGGACAGGATTCCTGCTGAAATATTTGCTCCGGGCAATGTGATGAACTGGTGCGTTAAAATCCCTTCCAGCTTCCCGGTGCGAAGCACATTATCAAACAGGTCTTACTGAGTGGTGAAAGGTCCTCTAGCCCAACCCGCTGCTGTGCCACTTTCAAAACCATCCAAGTTGCTGGGTCACAATCGCCACGTCGAGCGGGAACGAATTTAATAGCGCCGCACGGAATGTTTATTTTATTTGTTTCGTACAATTTATACGCTGCTTGATTGCAAAAGTGAACAAACCCCACAAAGCGGTTTACCTAAAGGTAAACACAAAAAACAAAACAAAAACAATTTACACCAACAACAGTGTTGAGCAATGGTTAGAGTGTCTGACTTAGGACCTGGGGTAGCAGGGTTTGAATCCTCAGGCAGCCATGAAGCTGCTGCTGATTAATAATAATAATAATAATAATAATAATAATAATAATAATTTTTTATTATTAATACCCCGCCCATCTGGCTGGGTTTCCCTAGCCACTCTGGACGGCTTCCAACAAAACACTAAAATACAATAACCTATTAAACATTAAAAGCTTCCCTAAACAGGGCTGCCTTCAGATGTCTTCTAAAAGTTTGGTAGTTATTTTTCTCTTTGACATCTTATGGGAGGGCGTTCCACAGGGCGGGTGCCACCACCAAGAAGGCCCTCTGCCTGGTTCCCTGTAACTTGGTTTCTTGCAGCAAGGGAACCGCCAGAAGGCCCTCGGAGCTGGACCTCAGTGTCAGGCCAGTTGCCATATCTTAGCCCAGCCTACCATAGATGTCAACTTTTCCCTGTTCTTGCGAGGAATCCTATTCGGAATGAGGGAAATTCGCTTAAAAAAAGGGATGGAATGGGGAGGAGGAGAACGATGTGCAGTACCTTGAGATCCTGGGAAGGAAAGATTTGCATGGGGTGGGAAGAACCCCCTACAGTGTGGTGTAGTGGTTAAGAGCGGTAGTCTCGTAATCTGGGGAACCGGGTTCGCGTCTCCGCTCCTCCACATGCAGCTGCTGGGTGACCTTGGGCCAGTCACACTTCTCTGAAGTCTCTCAGCCCCACTCACCTCACAGAGTGTTTGTTGTGGGGGAGGAAGGGAAAGGAGAATGTGAGCCGCTTTGAGACTCCTGAAGGGGAGTGAAAGGCGGGATATCAAATCCAAACTCCTCTTCTTCTTCTTCTATATGTCGAGCATGTGGGTTCATGCTGCGCATACATTTCTTGAAAAAAAGGCTTACACTTATAAGACAGGATTTGGGAACTGGGGGCCGTCCTACAGGTGATGCTCGACCATTCTCCTTTTTTCCTGCTTTTCAGCCAAACACCCAGGTGGTCACACTACAGGTGGAGTTTTGCCCCTTCTGGGGTCAGTCGGGCAGCCTCAGAACCCCTTTCTTCTCAGAACCTCTTTCATCTGTTTTGCATAACTTTTATTAAAGATATTCTTAATTTCCAAAGTATTTGCATTCTCTGCTGCTTCAAGGATACCTAGCGATCAGTTGACGCATGACACTATGCATCTCCACCTGCCAGATGGGTGCCTGGTTTTGGGGAGCATGACGGTGGAAGTGTTGGACCAACGGGGGGGGGAGAATGGACATTCGAGGCATCTTCCCAAGGGCGTTCCATGAAGTCCACGTCCATGAAATTGGCCGTAGACCCCAAATCTATCATCTTCTTTCGCCATCACTCCTAGCCGAGTAAGATTGTCTTCCATGAACAGGATCCTAACAGTGAGTCCGTAAGTGACTGGGGAGGCCAATTCTGGATCCACACATCCTTCCTTCAGATGTCTTCTAAAAGTCAGAGAGTTGTTTATTTCCTTGACATTTGATGGGAGGGCGTTCCACAGGGCAGGCGCCACCACCGAGAAGGCCCTCTGCCTGGTTCCCTGTAACCTCACTTCTCGCGGGGAGGGAACTGCCAGAAGGCCCTCGGAGCTGGACCTCAGTGTCTGGGCAGAATGATGGGGGTGGAGACGCTCCTTCAGGTATACTGGGCTGTAGCTGTCAAGCATGGGTAGGCAAACTAAGGCCTGGGGGCCGGATGCGGCCCAGTCGCCTTCTAAATCCGGCCAGTGGACGGTCCGGGAATGAGTGTGTTTTTACATGAGTAGAATGTGTGCTTGTACAGTGGTACCTCAGGTTAAGTACTTAATTCGTTCCGGAGCTCTGTTCTTAACCTGAAACTGTTCTTAACCTGAAGCACCACTTTAGCTAATGGGGCCTCCTCCTGCTGCACCGCCGGAGCATGATTTGTGGTCTCATCCTGAAGCAAAGTTCTTAACCTGAAGCACTGTTTCTGGGTTAGAGGAGTCTGTAACCTGAAGCGTATGTAACCTGAGGTACCACTGTATTTAAAATGCATCTCTGGGTTATTTGTGGGGCATAGGAATGTGTTCATTTGCCCCCCCCCAAAAAAAAAATATAATCCGGCCCCCCACAATGTCTGAGGGTCAATGCTGAAAAAGTTTGCTGACCCCTGGTCTTGAGCCTTCTAAACGCCTCTCTCTCCCTCTGGCAAAAGCCCTGAGCAACAAAGCCATGCTTGCTAAACCAGCTGAGATTTCAACAGCCTTCCCCCCCAACCCCCCCATCTCCAGATGTTTTAGGGTACAACAAGATGGTTGGTGCCTTTCAAAACTCCTGGATTTGGGGGAAAGACTTTTCTGCAAAACCAGAGTAGCTTTGGAGAAGAGAAGCAGGAGAAAGCAAATCTGAACTGCCCGCAACCGGACCTTTCAAGGAGAAATCGGTAGCAGGATTAAGGCAGGGACTGCCAGCGGCACAGCTATCCAAACAGTGGAAAGGGCTCAGAGGTAGCAGCGCAGCTACTGCAATGCAGATAAACCAAGCGGTGAGGTCTTTAGAGCTAAGGAGAGCATTTCCTGCAGGAATCTCAAATTTTTCTGGGCTGCTTGGGTTGCAGAGCAGACGAAACGTGAGGCTCTTGCAGTGCAGTGAACCATGTTCTGGGCCATGTGCTGAACGTGGCATGGATTTTAGACAGGCTATATGCTTTCAGTATAATCTTTGCACCTGCAGAACGTTCTGGGGCGGGCGCACCACCTCGTTTCCGGTTGTTGCACGTCTTGTAACATTCTGCCCAAATCCTGCAACTTTTCATAACACAAAGGTTGGAGGGTGTCTCACTTTCGCTGCCCCTCTCCGGTAACATTGCAGAAGCATCACAGAACAACTAATGGAGCAAAATAATGTGTAGATGGTCCGGTATAAATCACTCAACTCCTGCCAAATAGGGCATGAGCTTAAGAGCTCTCCTGCAGCTGTTTTCCGGAAATGGGTCTTTAGAGGCTCAACTGCCTCTGTTCAAGGAGGTAAAGAGGTAAAGGGACCCCTGACCATTAGGTCCAGTCGTGGCCGACTCTGGGCTTGCGGCGCGCATCTTGCTTTACTGGCCGAGGGAGCCAGCGTACAGCTTCCGGGTCATGTGGCCAGCATGACTAAGCCGCTTCTGGCGAACCAGAGCAGCGCACGGAAACGCCGTTTACCTTCCCGCCAGAGTGGTACCTATTTATCTACTTGCACTTGGACGTGCTTTTGAACTGCTAGGTGGGCAGGAGCAGGGACCGAGCAACAGGAGCTCACCCCGTCGCGGGGATTCGAACCGCTGACCTTCCGATTGGCAAGTCCTAGGCTCTGTGGTTTAAGCCACAGCACCACCCGTATCCTCCTCAAGGAGGTAGCAGGAGGTAATAAGGACTAGTAACCTTGCTTTGAATTTGTCAACTTTCCTTTTCAAGCCTCTAAGCTAATAGTGGTCACTATGCCTTGTGGCAGGGAGTGTCATGTATTGATTGTATGAACCAGTTGCTTTGGCTATGTTTGGTTGCACTTAAGTAAGCCTGCAATTATATTTCATGGTCTACCCGACGGCACAGAATCTCCTGTCTCTTGTATACCTGTCTTGAGGGAGAGATAATTGTTTGTTTTAATTCCTTTCTTTTTTTAAAAAAAAAAAAAACACCTTTCATGATTTCACTGCATGGTTTTGTGGTTTTGTTGTAAATATATTTTTTATGATACAGCCATATATAGTTTTTTTAAATAAATGAACTGCATTATATAAATGCTTAGTTATGAACTTGGCCTTCTGTTTATGTTTTGAGTTAAAAATGCTTTCCATTTTATCGGGTGCCTCTAATGCAGACATCCCCAAACTCAGCCCTCCAGATGTTTTGTCCTACAACTCCCATGATCCCTAGCTAACAGGACCAGTGGCCCGGGATGATGGGAACTGTAGTCCAAAACATCTGGAGGGCCGAAGGTTAGGGATGCCTACTCTAATGTATGTTGAGAACATTTCTATCTGATATTTCCGAAACTTTAAACACAAAGAGTGTTATTTATGGTAGTGTGTGGGAAATAAACCATTCATAACTTCATAAATCTCTTTATCGCATCCCTCCTTTAGCCATCATGGCTGAGTCAGGATTTGAACCCTGTTCCCAACTACATTGATATAGGACTCTGATCTTCCTGACCAGTAAAAGGAATTGATGAATTAAAAAGGTAGATATATCCTTATTATTATTTATTACATTTATATCCCTCCATTCCTCCAAGGAGGTCAAAATAGCCCTTTCCATCTTATCTTTAAACAGCTCTTAGGCTGAGAGGTTGGCGCAAGGACACCCAATGAGCTTTGCGGCTGAGTGGGGATCTGAACATGCGTCTCGATCCAATGCTCCAACCACTAGACCGCACTCCTCCTCTGCACTTAAATCCATATCTGTTCTTGTTGTCTTCACCTCAAAGAAATGTGAACTTTACATTTCTTTTCCTACCCTTTCCTTGCCCTCTGCAAGTCTCAACTCTTCCAATTATATGGTGCTATACATCCGCCTCAGACGTGGAAATTGCAATAGGTCCAAATTATGGGATGTTGTGCATGTATTTGTCTGTTTCTTAGTATGTTGGCACCTGCAATTTTTTTGTTTGTCTGGGGGGAGCAAGCGTCTCGTTTCCTCTAGAGCAAAAACACCCTCTAATTAGCAGATGCAGTAGGCTGAGAGATCCCCTCTGCCTGGTGATCTACTGCTGCCTCTTTGCGTAAATCCATCTGATCCAGAGACGGCCTTGACACTTGGCCCGAAGAGACCCATCCCGCAAAGTCTTCCAGCAGAGCCCGTGGCGCAAAACAGGGTTCTTCACTCCCAGCATGGCCCACTGGGAAGACTGGGGGCAGCCCCAGTTTCCATGGGAATCTGTTTCCCTTATCCCTTATTATCTTCCCTTCCTGGGCAGGATGCCAGGAGTACACCTAACATTAGGCTGCTTTTTTGGAAATGCTGTCATGTCACAGATGAGAGAGACAGGCTTCCAGACGTACTATTGGGGGGTGGAAAGCGAGAGACAGAAATCCTGTAATTACTTGCTTAAGGGTTGGTGTGGATCTTTCTCAGACACCTTGCCCCATGCGGAAATTGCTGGATTATATTCAGAGCGGAGCGCAAAACCAATGCAGGGAAACTCGGGTGTGTCTGTGCAAATTTTGCATATCCAAATCGGGACATGGTCGATTGGTGGTCTGTGTTGCATTCATCAGGTCTTTTTAAAAATCTCCCTGTGATCTCTGACACTGGATGGTAGTCTGATTTCTAACTTGAAACAGAAGGAAGCAGTGAGGGGTCGGTATTGACAAGGCTTTTTTTCAGCTGGAACTCGCCAGAACTCAGTTCTGGCACCTCTCAGGTAGGCAAGGAAGGCGTTACAGGTGAGTTTATGGCACCTCTTTTCCTAGGAAAATAGCACTGGGCATCGGTGTGTGTTGCTGGCGACTTTAAATTTTGTGTGTCTTTGTGTGATTTTTAATACGCTATCAGGTGCCTTGAGAGACTGAGAATCGTTTTGTATTTCAGAAGTACCTATTTTAATAAAGTAGTTTAAGAAATAAAATAATATGGTCTAGATGCGGAACGAAGGCAGATAAAAAGGAAGGAATCTTCCAAGGAGATGGAAGACTGTGTAGTCGTGATAGCAGGCTCCAGAAAGTTTTTTGATATCGGCTGCAAGTTCTCTTGCAGGTCTCACTGACTGAGGACAAAGTTTTATGAGCTACCAGAAACAATAGCTAATTTGTTCTCTGCTGGCAGAGAAAATATGCTTCTGAATGCCAGGTAGTAGAAATTGCAGGTGAGCAGAGTCTGTGGCAGGCTCCCCGCAGATTTATCGTTTGTTTTGATCATAGGCTGCTTAAAGCACCCTAAAGTATTCCTAATAATAATAAGTAATATAATCTGATGGCCTGTTGAGACAAGGTGCTTTTAAAGTGTCGAAAATGGGAACTGCCTGGCTTCTCTTTGCAGGTTCATGTTGTTGTTTTTCTGTTGCACTACAACTTTTTTTAAAATATTTTTTTATTAGGAATTTAAACAAAATATATTATCTTAAAACATATCATGCTTAATCCCCCCCCCATTTCCCCCCATAAAACAACCCACCCTCTCCTCCCCCCTGACTTCCCTCAGTTCCAATCTCTGTTTTCTCTATAGATGCTATTCTCTGCATGTTACAAAATTGTATAAATCCTTAAGATGTCTGACTGGTTATTATCAGTAAAAAGTTGGTAAGTGTAAATTCAAAGCCTGCCAAGGAGTCCAGTTCACTTTGTTGCTTCTTTAAATACTTTGTAAAAGGTTCCCATTCATCTTTAAAGTCACAGTTATCCTTGTCCCGTAATTTGTGTGTCAATTTTGCCAGTTCTGCATAGTCCATCAGTTTCTCTTGCCGTAGTTCTTTTGTCGGAGTTTCCTCATTCTTCCATCCTTGTGCTATTAAGACTCTCGCCGCCCTTGTCGCATACATGAAGATATTTTTCAACTTCCTTGGCAGGTCTTTCCCCACAATCCCTAACAGAAATGCTTCAGGTTTCTTAGCAAACGTTAGATGGAACATTTTCTTCAATTCATTGTATATCATTTCCAAAAAAAATTTAATTTCATTACAATCCCACCACATATGGTAAAATGTCCTCTCCTTTTCCTTACACTTCCAACATATTTGAGCTAGTTTTATACATTTCCCCTAGCTGTACTTGTGTCTATACATATACCACCTTCATATAATTTTCTTTCAACAAAGAACAGTCTGTAAATTTTAAATCAATTTTCCATAACCTTTCCCAATCTTCCATCATGATATTATGACCTATATCTTGTGCCCGTTTGATCATGACTGATTTTACCTCTTCATCTTTCGTCTCCCATTCTAACAGTGTGCTGTATGCGGCCACAACTTTTTAAGTTCCTTCTCCAGCTACCTCGCAAGAGGTTTGAAATCCTTCTCTGGGTGAAGACTAGGTGGCACAAAGCATCTTTGACTCGCACTGTGATTCACCCTGCATTGCAGTTTTCTTTGCACAAGCAAATGTGTATCAGCAAGCTGATCCACCATCAGTCTCTCTCTCTCCCCCACCCCCTGTGCTTTATGAGCAAAAAAGAAAATGTAAAACCTTTAGTTTTCCAGCATAGGAAGCACTCCCTCCTCAAATCTCTGTAACTGCAGTAGCATCCTTTCATTTTTCAACAGAGCAGGAGCCAAAAAGGTTTTGCAACAGAAATTAGATCACTTTTGTTAATCGAGGTATCATATGATCTTATTAAAAGAAAAACTGCAAGCATTCTTTGAAGACGCTGGGGATTCGGGGTTGGGAAGCATATTTGCAATAAGAACGCCAAAACTGGTTTTTGTTTTTGTTGTTGTTGTTGTTTACTGGATTGGGATTGAACCTGTTAGATAGTGGGTGGACATAGCAGACGATGCAGCGATTTCTCCAAAACAGCTCTTTATTTGTAAGCTGGAACAGAACTGAACTGAAGGGTTCAGCCAGCCTGCTTATATAGAGCTCCACTACAACGCAACTGTAACCACTTTCTGTAACTATCCAATCACTGATCGTCACCTTCAATCCCTTATCTGCATATGTGGACCTGAGTGAAAACTATCTACAGTATCCCCCTGCTGGCCCAGTACATAACAGAACCAATCCATGTCTGAGAACCTTCTGCTGTTGTTGACCCTCACTGCCTACTGTGGAAGGGAGTTCCACAGTTTAACTACGCGCCACGTGATAAAAGTCCTTCCTTGTATCTGTCCTGAACCTTCCAACATTCAGCTTCCTCGGGTGGTCGCAAGTCAGGAGTGACAGAGAAAACTTTTCTCCATCAGTTTTTTAAAAATACCATGCACAATTTGGGACATTTCTACGCTTATTCTCCAAACTAAAATGTCCCAGGCGCTGCAAGCTTTCTTCATAGGAGATTTGCTGTTTGGTTGCCCTCTCCCGAACCTGCATCTCCTTCCCCAGATCTCTAAACAGGAACTGGAGCAGACCATCCCTCCATAGAGGGACGCAGGTGGCCTAGGACTTGGACTTGCCGATCAGAAGGTCAGCGGTTCAAATCCCCGCAACGGGGTGAGCTCCCATTGCTCGGTCCCTGCTCCTGCCAACCTAGCAGTTCGAAAGCACGTCAAAGTGCAAGTAGATAAATAGGTACCGCTCTGGCAGGAAGGTAAACGGCGTTTCTGTACGCTGCTCTGGTTCGCCAGAAGCAGCTTAGTCATGCTGGCCACATGACCCAGAAGCTGTACGCCGGCTCCCTTGGCCAGTAAAGCGAGATGAGCGCCGCAACCCCAGAGTTGGCCTCGACTGGACCTAATGGTCAGGGGGTCCCTTTACCTTACTATCCCTCCATAGAGAGAGGCACATATGATCATCCCTGTCTATACGATCCTTTAGTCTGGTCCAGCCGGACTCTTGCTTTCTTTTCCCCTCTGAATGCCTCCCACGCAGCTGCAGCCATGTTTAGAGACCCTTGATAATTAGTTCCCACGGGTGCAATGTTTGAATCCACAGGTGGCGAAGAGGAGGGAAGCTTTAAGCAGGCGATCTATAACAGGAAGTCCAGATAGGAGCTCCTAATTGCCAGTCTCTGTGCCAGCCTTCAGCCTTTCTGGGTCCCCCCCTCCCCTTGCATAAAATGTGGGGCCTGACCTACTTCAATGCTCTTCCAGCCGATGATGCTGGGGCTCACGTCTTCGCCACCCAGACCCCCTCGGTTGGCCGTGGCTGCCTCTCTGTTGTTGCAACAAAGATATTTCAGAGGAGAGGAACCCAGGGCTCCCTCCCTGCAAACAAAAGAAATCTGTGTCAGTGAAAACAATAAATAGCGCGTGAGAGAGAGAGAGAGAGAGCTCTTTGGCAGGGAGCCACACTGATGCCACGAGATGTTGTGGCGGCCCAAGTAAATTTCCATCCCATCTCTCTCTCTCTCTCTCTCTCTCTCTGCAGCTGCCACCCAGTAAACTTTGCTTCAGTGGGAACTTGGGTTTTGTCTGGAAGCTGCAGAGGCTGCAAAAAAATGCCTCAGGTGGACTGCTAAAGTAGGACGCCAAACCACACCCCCTCCCTCATGCCAGTGGCAGGATTGTGGTCCAAACCATCGCCACCTCGAAAGGCGGTAGACCCTCCTTCCTTGGTGCTTTTTAAGCAGAGGTCAGGTGAGCCTCTCTCTCCAGAATTCTTTAGCTGGGATTCCTGAATTAGATTGGGTCATGTCAAACTCTACAGTGCTATGATTCTACTGTTGCTGTGTTGCCCATTGTACATTTGGAACATCTGGACGTATTTTGGGTTTTGTTGTTGTTGTTTAGTCGTGTCCGACTCTTCGTGACCCCCTGGACCAGAGCACGCCAGGCACTCCTGTCTTCCACTGCCTCCTGCAGTTTGGTCAAACTGATGCTGGTAGCTTCGAGAACACTGTCCAACCATCTCGTCCTCTGCCGTCCCCTTCTCCTTGTGCCCTCCATCTTTCCCAACATCAGGGTCTTTTCCAGGGAGTCTTCTCTTCTCATGAGGTGGCCAAAGTTTTGGAGCCTCAGCTTCAGGATCTGTCCTTCCAGTGAGCACTCAGGGCTGATTTCCTTCAGAATGGAGAGGTTTGATCTTCTTGCAGTCCATGGGACTCTCAAGAGTCTCCTCCAGCACCATAATTCAAAAGCATCCATTCTTTGGCGATCAGCCTTCTTTATGGTCCAGCTTTCTCTTCCATACATCACTACTGGGAAAACCAGAGCTTGAACTATACGGACCCTTGCCGACAATGAACTCCCCTTTGTGGGAGATTTTAAACGGAAGCTGGATTCTTGAGTTGTGAGTCTGCATTTCAGGAGTCTTGACTAAATGAGCCTTGGAGTTCCTTCTCGCTTTCTGTGCTTCTGTTATTCTGTCCGTTTTGATGGGCAAACAGTTTATGTGCTGCCGAAAACGTCTGAGGTTTTTACATCTTGCCCAAAGGACCAGCTGTCCAGATTTGGGTGCGGATTCTACCCAGGAACTGTGACTGCATGCAACTAATTTTCTTACTTCCCCCCTGAAATCGTTAGTGATCCTGCAGCTCACAGTTTGACCCATGTTTACAGTTCTTATCTCCTCCATCCCCCACATGCTTTTCCCCAACTTTAAAGAGGAGCTCTCTGTCCGCCAAAAGTGGCTATTTTAACACCTGCTGTTGATCTTTCTTCCTCTTCATCACATCCTCATATCCTGCTGTTTTTGTTTCAGAGTCGCTCTCTCCTTCAAAGTTCAGGAAAATTCCCTTTTCCTTTGTCTGCCCTCCACCATTGGCCAGCTGCTTGTTTGTGCGATGTCTGTCCTCTGTTTTCTTCTCACATTCGCAACAAAAGCAATCCCACTTTGAAAAGACAGGTTGCGGGGAAGGGAAATAACCTGGATATTTCTCCCCACACACACCCCGCTTGCCATAGACCAACACAAACCTTGATCTATCAGGAGTATCGTGAAGTGTGCACGGCTGGGCTGGCTGAGGTTGGCGGAAGTTGTAGTTTCGAAACATCTGGGAAGGTGCCAGCTTGGAGAAAACTGGGGTAGTTCCTTTGTTTGAGGACCTCTTCTCTGTTGTTGTAAATAAAAATTGCCCTTTTCCCTTATGGGGTATCAAACAGCCCATATAGAGTCCTTACATAGGTTCCCTATTGGTAGGAAAGAATAACAGAGGCCAACCAGAGAATATTGAGAAGCAAAGCAGCTAGTAAGCCTGATCTTTATTGATCTGTTGCAACAGGGTGCTCCCCTCACCCGCAGGAAAGGAGGAGGAACCCAGAACAATGGCGCGCAAGGCCTTATATGGACTTTTGAAATTGCCACCCTGTAGAATCATAGAATCATAGAGTTGGAAGAGACCACAAGGGCCATCGAGTCCAACCCCCTGCCAAGCAGGAAACACCATCAGAGCACTCCTGACATATGGTTGTCAAGCCTCTGCTTAAAGACCTCCAAAGAAGGAGACTCCACCACACTCCTTGGCAGCAAATTCCACTGTCAAACAGCTCTTACTGTCAGGAAGTTCTTCCTAATGTTTAGGTGGAATCTTCTTTCTTGTAGTTTGGAACCACTGCTCCGTGTCCGCTTCTCTGGAGCAGCAGAAAACAGCCTTTCTCCCTCCTCTATGTGACATCCTTTTATATATTTGAACATGGCTATCATATCACCCCTTAACCTCCTCTTCTCCAGGCTAAACATGCCCAGCTCCCTTAGCCGTTCTTCATAAGGCATCGTTTCCAGGCCTTTGACCTGGATCAAGACCACCCCAGAAACATCATACCTACATCACAGAAAAGGCGGTCTAAAACAGAAATTTGAATATTGTTTCTCCTGTTGTTGTTTATCTCCTGTCTGGGAGGTTACTTGATTGGATTGCCTGGGGAGCCTGGCCATTCTTTTGTAGTGATAAATACTTAGTTCCTGGGCCCAGGTCACAGGCTCACACCCTATTCATATCTTAAATGTGCCCTTAAGACAGGATTTGTGAGGAAAGAGACAATGGGGAGGTTTCCTACTTTGACCTTGCAGAGAAAACATTTGGTCAGTTTAGGAATCAAAATGGTTTCAGGCTGGTCTTCCTGTGCTGATCTATGTACGTGCTTGGTTGGGACGTTTATGAGCATTTCCATATATCTAAGACCTCAAAATTCCTATCACACTGTCTGCATCAGGCTTTATTTCACGGGTGAGGAACCCTTTGGCCATCCAGATGTTGTTGAACTACAACTCCCATCAGTCCAAGCAAGCATGGCCCAGGGATGATGGTGTTACGGAAAAATCTAGGTGTGAGGCTGCTCAGTCACCCAGCTGGTCGGGCAGAGCCCGCGGGTCCCTGCGGAATAAAGGAAGGAGTCCAGCCACCAGCCAGAGCAAATAGCTGTAGACCAAAGTGTATTGCGCAACAGGTCCAAAGAGGAATTTTGAACCCCGAGGATGGGGTGACAAGGACTTTTAAAAGTTTCCCACCACATCCCAGAATACAGTTCGTACAGCATCATTGATACATCACTGACGTGTCACAAAAGGGGAGGGGTAGACAGGGGTTACACTGGTTTAACCTTGGCAAACATGTCCAAACAAGTCCTTGGTACAAGATTAGCATAAGCAGACCCAGGTATAAGATTAGCATAGGCAAACACCTCTGAAGGCCCACCACCCAAAGTACAAGAGAACTTCCTTTGCGTGTCTGGCCCCTTGGCAAGTCTGGGGATAGGATTAGGCTTTCCTTGGCCAAAAATCAGCTCAGTAATTGTCACCTCTGGGAACTTCCTGGAGTCCCTTTCAAGGGGAAAATAGCTTTGGAATGGAGGAAACTGGCAAAGGAGTTGATTTTATATTGCTTTTAAAGCTAGGGGGGACGCAGGTGGCGCTGTGGGTTAAACCACAGAGCCTAGGACTCGCTGATCCAAAGGTCGGCGGTTCGAATCCCCGCGACGGTGTGGGCTCCCGTTGCTCGGTCCCTGCTCCTGCCAACCTAGCAGTTTGAAAGCACGTCAAAGTGCAAGTAGATAAATAGGTACTGCTCCGGTGGGATGGTAAAGGGCATTTAGGTGCGCTGCTCTGGTTCGCCAGAAGCGGCTTAGTCCTGGCCACATGAGCTGGAAGCTGTACGCCGGCTCCATCAGCCAATAAAGCGAGGTGAGCACCGCTCACCCAGAGTCGGCCACGACTGGACCTAATGGTCAGGGGTCTCTTTACCTTTACCTTAACTTCCCTGAGCTGTCAAGTTGAAAGGATACATTCAGGCATAATATTTGTAACATTTAACAACTTTAAAGATGTGCGCCCCCCCCCTGTAATTTCTGTAGCAATGGGAATTATAGTTCAACAACATCTGGAAGGTCAAAGGTTCCTTGCACCTCATTTACTTAGTCTGTGATGGCACGAAGTGCGTTTGGGCATTTGTGCTAGGTGGGGCTAGAAAAGGCCACCGCCTCAAATAATTGGGCAAGGCAGCTCTGGCTATTCCCCTCCTCTGTGCCTAAACCCCCGGATGCCCTTTTTATACCCGACAAAGATTGGATGAGCACAGAGTCCGTTGTTTCTTTTCTGTGCCGCTTTTCTGGCGTTCTCTGCAGCCGTTTCGGCGTCTATAAGTGCTCCTGTCTCTGTTTAAATTAAATCAACATTTATTTTTTCCCCTGTGACAGCCTTTCTCCTTCTCCTGCTTAGCCTGGTGCATTTTGTGGCCTGCTTCTCGCAAAAAAGCCTTTGCTCTGTGTCAGGTTTCGTAGGCATGGCCAAAAATTGGCCCTCCAGCTGTTTTGGGACTACAACTCCCATCATCCCTAGCTAACAGGACCGGTGGTCAGGGATGATGGGAATTGTAGTCCCAAAACAGCTGGAGGGCCAAGTCTGGCCATGGATGGAGGAAGGGGATTCTAGAGAACAGGGACAGGAAGGGGAGTGTGATAGGAATTTTATGGTCTTAGATATATGGTAATGTTCATAAGTGTACCAACCAAACACATACATAGATCAGCACAGGAAGACCAACCTGGAACCATTTTGATTCCTAAACTGAGCCAATGTTTTAAAAGAATGGCCAGACTCCCCAGGCAATCCAATCAAGTAAACTGCCAGACAGGAGATAAACAACAACAGGAGAAAAACAATATTCAAATTTCTGTTTTAGACCGCCTTTTCTGTGATGTAGGTGTGATGTATCTGAGGGGTGGTCTTAGGTTACACCCCTTCTGTGATGTATGTATGATGTTTCTAGGGGTGGTCTTCATCTACAGGATGGAAATTTCAAAAGTCTTTACAGTGGTGCCCCGCAAGACGAATGCCTCGCAAGACAAAAAAACCCGCTTGACGAAAGGGTTTTCTGTTTTTCGAGGTGCTTCGCAAGACGAATTTCCCTATGGGCTTGCTTCGCAAGACGAAAACGTCTTGCGACTTTTTTCGCTCCCCCCCCCCTTTTTCTAAGCCGCTAATAGCCACTTAGCCGCTAAGCCGTTTAGCCGCTAATAGCCGCTAAGCCGCTAATAGGGATGCTTCGCAAGACGAAAAAACCGCAAGACAAAGAGACTCACGGAACGGATTATTTTCGTCTTGCGAGGCACCACTGTATAAGGCCTTGCATGCCATTTTTCTGGGTCCCTCCTCTCTCCTGTGTGTGAAGGCAACACCCTGTTGCAACAGATCAATAAAGATCAAGTTTACTAGCTGCTTTGCTTCTCAATATTCTCTGGTTGGTCTCTTGTTATTTTCTCCTACCAATAGGGAACCTATGTAGGGACTCTATATGGGCTCCTGGATACCCCATAAGGGAAAAGGGCAATTTTTATTTACAACAGGAGGCCCAGAGCAATCTCCTCACCCAGCACCCCCACCCCCAAAAAATACCCTGGAGCTCTCCAGCTCCCATCAGCCCCAAACCAGCACAGGGGACCAAGAAAAATGTAGAGACCATTTTCCATGTTCACCTGTAGCCTTAAGCTCTTTCTGCCATCCTCTAGCAGATAATTGGTGTGTCGCATTCCAGAGAGGGAGAGAGGCCTGATTCTCCTATTCTTGCAGAAAGTTTTTAAAAGAAAATTCTTATAAAAGCTCCAGTGTTTGGCACATTAGAGTTAATTATCTAATCTTAGGCAACTCAGCCAGCTTGACAACTCTTTCTCTTCTGACTCACTAATGTTCGTTATTTCCCAGCAGAGGCTGTTAATCGGGTAATTTGGAAAGCTGGTTATATATTTGGCATCTCTCTCTCTCTCTCTCTCTCTCTCTCTTCACCCGCTTAATACTGATGTTACATGTGTCAACCGGGGGATGGGCTAGCGTTGCCAACGTTTCAGCCGGCCCCTGCTTCTGTGCACGTGCGCTTTTAACAGCGGTTTTCCCACAGAGACGCTCCAGCAGATTTTTTAAAAGCACCTTTTCGCTGGAAGGTTGCCTGCAGACTTCTGAAGACCCGGCTTCTGTTTCAAAGGCGCAAGAGCAGGCTGGGCTGCCTTCTTGTTTGGTCAGTTGGCAATCCTCTGCTCAAGGCAAAAACTACGTGTTGGCTGTCTCGTGCCAAAACCCTGTGAATATGTTTGTGATGGTTTGTGTTTAGGAAGGTTTTGGGATGGTTATAGGCCATCCCAGTCTCAATACTGTTTGCATTTGCAGACATCTGGGGACAGACATCCTGGTTCATTACCAATCCATAGCTGTCAACCTACAGATTTGAAAATAAGGGACCAGCAGCCTCGAAAATAAGGGATCAGCAGCCAAAATAAGGGATTTTCTGGACACAGGTATGTTAAACTTCTGAGCCCCTCCGAGCCAAAGGCAGAAAGCCCAGCCAGCAGCCAAATGAAGCCTCAAGCGGTGGTTCCCACAGCGCAGCAACCTGGCAAAGGGGATGCAGCAAGAAAAACCACCGTCCCCTCTCCGCTGGGAAGCGCTAAGCAAAGGCGAGTCCCCAGGCAACGCGGCCAATTTGATCGGCACAAGGCATGCAAGCTCCACCCCCCAGTCCTCCTTAGACTCCTTATTGGGTGAGCAATGCAGCCAAGCAACACAGTTGGAGCCTCCCTCCTCCCTGGCCGGCAGGGAGGGAGGGAGAGGTGCTGCTTCCTTAGAAACCCGGGAAATTTAAGGGACATCATCAATAAGGGACAGCAGCGGGACATGGCGCTGGGATAAGGGAGTTTCCCGCCAAATAAGGGACGGTTGACAGCTATGTACCAATCGCTGCATGTCCCACAGCTTTCCCCTGGAACTCTCGAACTTCTTATACCACAAATCTACTGGGTTTTACAGTGGTATCTTGGTTCCCAAACGCCTTGGGTCTCAAATGCTGAAAACCTGGAAGTAAGTGTTCCGGGTTTTGAATGTTTTCCGGAAGCCGAACATCTGATGCGGCTATCGGCGCTTGTTTCTGGGGCGCTGTGCCTTGGTTTTTGAACATTTTGGTAGTCGAACGGAAGTTTGGCGCTTTTGTTTTTGCTATTTATTTTGCGTTTTTGTTTTTTGAGGCTTTTTCGGTTAATTTGTTTTTGTGAACCCAGTTCAGCTACTGATGGATGGACGAATTGATTGATTGATTGATTGATTGATTGATTATGTGACTACGGAAAGGGCTAAAAGCCCCCCATTCAAACAGTGACTATCATCAGTGCAGCTAAGAAGAAGAATAATAATTTTAATTTTTATCATCTGCAATACTGTCTTATTTATTTTATAGTACAGTACATTGATTTTTGCATTCATTTTATGGATCAATGGTCTCGTTAGTCTAATTCCTGTTAAACTGCTGCTTTAGAGGTTGTTCTGGAACAGATTAATCCGTTTTGCATTACTTTCTATGGGAAAGTGCGCCTTGGTTTTGGAACGCTTTGGTTTTGGAACGGATTAAGTTTGAGAACCAAGGTACCACTGTACAGACGTTTGGGCAATGCTATCCTGATTCATTCCCAGTCGCTTTGTGTCCCGCAGCTTTCCTCTGGAACTTTTTATACCACAAATCTACTGGGTTTTAGTTGTTGTCCCACTTCGGGCAAGATGGCAATAATGGCAGCTGTGTTGGGGAAGCACCACATGAGACCTAATAAATCATGATCCAGTGTAGGTCTTCCACTGTGGCATCAATGACATGTTGCAAAATGAACAGCAGCGGGAATATTATATGCGCAGAAATAGCAAGCAGAGCAGGTCCCAGCAAAGGGGGAGAGATTTTGAAAGGAGTGGACCATGCTGAGACAGCAAAGCTGACAGCGAAATTAAGAGATCAAAATGGCGAACCTTTTAACAGAAGAATGGAGGAGGCCTTTCATGGAATATTCTTTAAAAACACCGTAGTCAGCTGAAATCACGGGCAGGATTCAAAATGAAAGCAGCGGAAGGAAAATAATTGTAATGGAGAAACTTTGGGTAATAAAGATCTAGGCTGGATCTACACACATCAGAAAAGAGTTTCAGGGAAACGCATTGTGAACTTTATTACGGGAAATCACATTGGTGAAATGCACGACCCCACAGCGCCACCTGGTGTCACAGTTTTGCAACGCGCATAAAATGCTTTTTTGCTGAGTCCATAGTGCAGTAGAAAAGGTTTGAGTGAAAACACGGTGGAGGTGGGAAGTCAATTATTGGGGTGAAATGTAACTCTTTGATATGAAGACGATTGTGAAAATGTTTGAAATGTTTAATTAAAGAAAATTATATTGCAAAAAATGACGTGTTGCAGAATGCACCCCACAAAAAATTACCCCACCAGTCTGGGGTACGGTGGGCCTTTACTTCTGAGTAAGCACACAGAGGCCCATGAAATAAAAGCCCAATCCTGTTCAATGCGGTGTTTGACTGTTGACCATGAGGGCTAAAATAATTCAGCCTCGGAGTTCAGGGACCTTTTAAAAATGCATTTTTAATTGCCATGTTGCAGAGGAATTGCCTCGAAATGTGGAAAGCTGTTTCATCTAGCTCTGCATTCGTGTTTTAAGGTGGGAGTTTGGCAGCTCTGCCTTGTCATTCAGGATTGAACCCGGGGTTTTCTGCATTCGAAGCAGGTGCTCTAACCACTGAACTGGCTGGCTAGGCTTTTCTGCAGAAGGCTTCTGCGTACTTTAAGGCCAATATCTTTGTGCTACACTTCTTGGAAAGAAATAACTTGGTTTTATATATTGGGGGGGGGGCTTTATCCAACTACCTCCAGATCTAAAAAAGAAACATGACATGTCAGCAAAGGACTAATGTCACCTCTGTTGTTGCATGACCCATTCCTCGCTCATTTTGAACAAAAGCTCTCATGAAAGCCATCACTAAGTAGGACAATATTGATCGTTTGCTGTAGCTGCAATGAGACCCATTTAGGTTCTTTAGCTGCTTAGAGACGTGTCATCGAATGGCCTCTTTTCAACCATTTTCCTTTTTGCATTTCTAGAACGAATTTTATTGAATTTTCAAAAGTTTAACATAGATTCCTCAATACATAATGCTTATTCCCCCCCCCCATCCCCCCCTCCAGTTTTCCATGGTGTTTCTATTTCCTGCATTGCAGGGGGCTGGACTAGAGGATAATAATAATAATAATAATAATAATAATAATAATAATAATGAATTTATTATTTATACCCCGCCCATCTGGCTGGGCTTCCCCAGCCACTCTGGGTGGCTTCCAACAAAATATTAAAATGCAGTAATGCATCAAACATTAAAAGCTTCCCTAAACAGGGCTGCCTTCAGATGTCTTCTAAAAGTCCTGGGGATCCCCTTCCAATTCTACAATTCGTACCGTGTCTGTGTCAGTTTTCAGCCACCAAGCCAATCCTGGAGATCTTATTTTTTGAGCCTGCGGCTCTCTCTTTCAGGCCTCAGCGAGTGCCACCCAAATCGCCTCTGAGCGTGCCTTTGCAGAGCAACAGCAGAGATTGAGTGTGCCCTTTTCTTCCCCCAAGAAAAGATCTGCTGTGCTTGCAAGGGTGCGACGATGACTCTGTTCTTTCTGCGTGGCTGTCTGTGCCCTGACTCTGGGAAATAAGACCTCTCTCCTCTCCTCCTGGGCGCTAAAGGACTCTCCCTTGGCACAGCCTCAGAGTTCCCTGACTAGAATAGCCGCCTTGGAGCGCCAGATTTGTCTCTTTGTCAACAGTTTCCTGTTTCCGTATTGAGGGGGCGTTCCAACCTGCCACCAGGCATGACTGGATCGCAAATTCAGGTTGTGCAATTCAAGATGATTAAGGAAAGCAATGGGAAGGTGCAGGATAACACTTGCTTGATCATGACACATCTTCAGAACGGATAGCTGGCACCGTCTAATCCAGGCATAGGCAAACTCAGCCCTCCAGATGTTTTTGGACTACAACTCCCATCATCTCTGACCACTGAGCCTGTTAGATGGGATGATGGGCATTGTAGTCCCAAAACATCTGGAGGGCCGAGTTTGCCTATGCCTGGTCTAATCTCCCTGTAAACAAATCGGGCTTATTATTATTATTATTATTATTATTATTATTAATAGCCCGCCCATCTGGCTGGGTTTCTCTAGCCACACTGGGCGGCTTCCAACAGAACATTAAAATACAGTAATGCATCAAACATTAAAAGCTTCCCTAAACAAGGCTGCCTTCAGATGTCTTCTAAAAGTTTGGTAGCTTGAATGCATAACGATCAGTTTTCACACCTGGTGAAAAGAAAAAGGCAAACGTGGCCAATACTTTAAGGCAGCGGTTCTCAACCTGTGGGTCCCCAGATGTTGTTGGACTACAACTCCTATCATCCCTGAGCTCTGGCCTTGCTAGCTAGGCGTGATGGGAGTTGTAGTCCAACAACATCTGGGGACCCACAGGTTAAGAACCACTGCTTTGAGGTGTCCCTTAAAGTGTTTACCATGTATACCTTTTTCTTTAAGGAAGACTTGCCAAACAATTTCACAGACTGGGACTTTTCTCTTTCCCTTGCCCTCGGAGAGCGGGTTTTATTTTTCCTACGCAAGCTTCCGAAAACGACATCCCAGCTGAAGATACAGGTTTTGCTCTCTTCCAAGAACCGGTGGCAGTTGGCAAGAAGGAATCCTTTGGCGCGGGATGATATTAGGCTAAGCAGGTTTGAATGGGAAATGAACCTTAATTTGAGGACCCACTCCAGCCAGTCGAATGCATTCTGGAAGAAGGCAGGGCAAGTCTGGGGGGAGGAGGTGGGGCATATGGAGAATCCTGCAAGCTGAATAGAGAGGCCTGGCCACATTTGGCTCCTGGGCCTGCAGTTCCCCACCTCTGGATTAGAAGCGTGAAGTTACCGTATTTTTTGCTCTATAGGACACACTTTTTCCCCTCCAAAAATTAAGGGGATATGTGTGTGCGTCCTATGGAGCGAATGCAGGCTCCATGGCTTCCGCGATAGCAACACAAAGCCTCCGAAGCGCAGTGGGAGCGCTCCCGCCGCGCTCCGGAGACTTCGCGTTGCTTTCGCTGAAGCCTGGAGTGCAAGAGGGATCGGTGCACACTGACCCCTCTCGCTCTCCAGGCTTCGCTTAACTGGAAAGACGCTGCACAGCTTTCCCTCTCTGCGCAGCGCCCCTCCAGCGAAGCGGGAGGAGAAATGGAAGGGGCTCGGTTTCTCCTGCTGCTTCGCTGAAGGGGCGCTGCGCATTGAGAGAGATAATTTTTTTTCTTGTTCTCCCCCCCCCCCTAAAACTAGGTGTGTCCTATGGTCGGGTGCGTCCTATAAAGCGGAAAATACGGTAATTGTTGCTCAGCTGCCTTTTATCGGCTTGGCTTCTGTGCTTTTATGGTAGCTTGGCGCGCTTACAAAAACTCAACGGCTAATTAATTTTCCTGGACATAGAGATAAGCTGAGCTGGGGAGAGCATTTTCCTCTCTGCAACCAGGAGAAGTAATTGTCTGTTTGATGTCTATGTGTCAGGTCAGCACCAGGACTATTTCTAGGTGAGCGTGTTAGAAGGGTTGGGTGGCGATATTTCGTTTCTGCTTCTAAGGGCATGTGAGTTTAAATTATCAGGCAAACGGCGGCAAGTACATTTCTTCCCAGATCATCACTGCTGGCCTATCTGTCTGTTTGTGTCAGATGTGTCGTCTTGCAAGAGAGAAAAATAGCCTCTCTTCCAACCTAAATGTGTGGGCTGGTTGG
The DNA here is from genome assembly GCF_951804945.1 of Podarcis cretensis. Lineage (NCBI taxonomy): Eukaryota > Metazoa > Chordata > Lepidosauria > Squamata > Lacertidae > Podarcis > Podarcis cretensis. Next base: position 7,388,962 of record NC_137173.1, on the reverse strand, counting down.
AGGGATGCAAACATCATTTGTCAACACTTGTTCTGCAGAGACTTTATTACTGCTCTCGTTATTATCACTAGCAAGGAGCACAAATTGGCATGCATAATTTCCCTCCCACACCTCTCCATTTTACTCTCGCAATGATCCTGAGTTGTAGGTTAGTCTGGGAGACACTGACTCAGCAAACGTTACCCAGTGAGCTTCATTCGTGGCTGAGTGGGGGTTTGAACCATGGTCTCTCAGGTCCTGTAAGATGCGGGTGGCGCTGTGGGTTAAACCACAGAGCCTAGGATTTGCCGATCAGAAGGTTGGTGGTTTGAATCCCCGCAACGGGGTGAGTTCCCGTTGCTCGGTCCCTGCTCCTGCCAACAGTTCGAAAGCACGTCAGAGTGCAAGTAGATAAATAGGTACCGCTCCAGCGGGAAGGTAAACGGCATTTCCGTGAGCTGCTCTGGTTCGCCAGAAGCGGCTTAGTCATGCTGACCACATGACCCGGAAGCTGTACGCCGGCTCCCTCGGCCAATAAAGCGAGATGAGCGCCGCAACCCCAGAGTGGGTCACGACTGGACCTAATGGTCAGGGGTCCCTTTACATTTACCTCTCAGGTCCTAGACCAACACTCTAACCGCTACAGTGCTCTAACCCGGTTCAGGCATCACACAAAACCTTGGTTTGTACCATGGTTACAAATGTATATTAAGCAAACCATGGTTTACAGTTGATTGTCTACTTTCTCTCCCCCCCCCCCCCGTTGCCTATTTCTATGAAGCAGGGGGGTCTGCAGAGGTAGAGCTAATCAATTGCTGCAACAACCTTATTGTATCAAAGTTTTAAATTTTTGCTTGCAAACAGCCTCTGTCATCGGGAAGTACACAAGTAAAACTTTCGTTTGTTGAAATCCTCACTTGCCATTGCAAAAATAAAAGTGAAGAATATGCTAAGCAACTCCAGGGGTTAAGCCAAGTCTGCTCCACGCACATTCCTAGGGTTTCACGGAGCAGGTACTTTATAAAAAGAAGACTTTGTGGTCTATAAATATTTCTGTGGTTGTCTGCCTGGAGACTGTTGCAGTTGGACATTTTTAGCATAGCACAGAGGATGCAAGAATTGCAATAAATAGCTTGCGCTGTGAGCTAAAGAGGCAAGCCCCCTTTTATTGTGCTGAATTATGGAACCAGGACGAGGAGAGTTGAGGGATGGCAGACCGTGAACTCATTCAACTCCAACCGATGGCTTGCATGTGCGAAACAATTATCACAGGTCAGAGACTTGCTGACAGGACTCCATCATTGCCCCAAACAATCCTATCCAATATTATTAGTTAAGAATAATTACGCTTCAACACCCCTCTCCCACTGGCTATCTCCATGGGGGCACTTCAGACCTTTAGGCCAAATTCAGACATCACAGTTCTGGGCAGGTGGTAGCCTTAATTGTAGGGCTAACTCCAAGTTTGAGAGGGGGCTCTGGCCAATTTGGCACATCCACCACAACAATAAGGGGATGCAGGTGGCGCTGTGGGTTAAACCACAGAGCCTACGACTTGCCGATCAGAAGGTTGGCGGTTCGAATCCCCGCGACGGGGTGAGCTCCTGTTCTTCAGTCCCAGCTCCTGCCCACCTAGCAGTTCGAAAGCACGTCAAAGTGCAAGTAGATAAATAGGTACCGCTCTGGTGGGAAGGAAAATGGCGTTTCCGTGTGTTGCTCTGGTTCGCCAGAAGCGGCTTAGTCATGCTGGCCACATGACCCGGAAGCTGTACGCCGGCTCCCTCAGCCAGTAAAGCGAGATGAGCGCCGCAACCCCAGAGTCGTCCGTGACTGGACCTAATGGTCAGGGGTCCCTTTACCTTTACCACAACAATACAAAAGCTCTTTTCTCAGTTTTGCCTTTCGGTTTGCTGGCGAATCCAAACACCGAAATTCTTCTGATTCCTCATCTAGACAGCAGGAGATGCCCTTAGCAACCATTTAGGGCCATTAATTCTGCTTTTGCCAGAAAGCTTTGCTGTGAGAACAGCATGCACAGTTTCACAGGGGAGGGCTCGGCTGTGTTATAGCAACACTGAGCAAGAGCGCCCGATGTCGTGAAAGGACAGGGAAAAACGACCCAGGATTCTCGTCATCTCGGGGTCAAGCTAGTCGCATTTAGGGGTCTCCTGAGTCATTGGAGCTGCAGTGGTAGGGGAGTGTTATGTACTGAGTCAAATAGGATCCAAACTGCAGCAGTCTGTTTGGTCCTAGAACAATAGGATCCAAAAGGCAGCAGTCTGATTGGTCCTAGAATAATAGGATTCAGAATGCAGCAGTCTGATTGGTCCTAGAACAATGCAGCAGTATGATTGGTTGGCAGGAACCACCCAGTCATGCTCCAGATTGAAGTGAATCCACAACCTGATTGGCTTACAGTAGAATTCCGGAATTAGCCAATCATGTGCAGCCCATTGTGTAAATAATGTATATAAAGCAGATACTTTGAGGGGACATTCATTCATTCCTCCTCACCACTATGAGCTGAATAAAGAGCATGAAATCACTTTGCGACTCTGAGTATATTTCAGGGAGGCTGGCCCCTTTCTGCACAGGTTTCCCCCGTTACACTTGTTTTTCTTGCAAAGCTGTTCTTTCTTTCCTGTCAGAAGAATAAACCCTGTTCCTTTCCCCTTATCCAAGAGCCCTTAAGTGGGTTCCCTGTTGGTAGGAGAAAATGACAGAGGCTAATCAGAGTATATTGAGAAGCAAAGTGGCTAGTAAGCCTGATCTGTATTCAAGGAATTGTTGCAACAGGGTCTCCACTCACCACACGCAGGAGGGAGGAGGAACCCAGAACAATGGCGCGCAAGGCCTTATATATTTTGAAATGGCCCACCCTGTAGCCCAAGACCACCCCCCAAAACATCATACATACATCACAGAAGGAGCAGGTCTACAGCAGAAATCATGTTTGCCAGGATAACCTGATAATGTTCATTGGTTGCATTACCTGGCCATTCTTTTGTGATGATTAATACTTTAGTTCTTGAATCCAGGTCACAGGCTCACCCTGTTCATACACAAATACGCCCTTAAAGACAAGATTTGTAAGCAAAAGTCAATGGGGAGGCTTCTCCATTTCCTTCCTCCTTGCAGAGATATATTTTGAGGTCAATTTGGGAGAGTCAAAATGGCTTAAGGGTTGTTCTCCTGTGCATAGCTGTCAACTTTTCCCTTTTCTTGCGAGAAATCCTATTCGGAATAAGGGAACTTCCCTTAAAAAAAGGGAAACGTCGACAGCTATGCTCCTGTGCTATTTCAGACATGTGGTTTATATACCGTATTTTTCGCTCTATAAGACACACCAGACCACAAGACGCAACTAGTTTTTGGAGGAGGAAAACAAGGGGGGGGAAACCTCTGAATCTCAGAAGCCAGAACAGCAAGAGGGATCGCTGCGCAGTGAAAGCAGCAATCCCTCTTGCTGTTCTGGCTTCTGGGATAGCTGCGCAGCCTGCATTTGCTCCATAAGACGCACACATATTTCCCCTTACTTTTTAGGAGGGAAAAAGTGAGTCTTCTAGAGCAAAAAATACGGTACTTATGTGTGTGTTTGTCCGGTACATTTATGGGCATTTGATTTATATTTGAGACCTTGGAATTCTTATAACAGTCCTAAAGCAAAATATACTGATCGACAACCCAAAGGAAGCACCTCTCATTTCAGAGTTGGGTGTAGCCTCTGAAATATTTTGAAGAGAGAGAGTACTGCCGCAAGGGCGATTTTTTGTGGTGCGGTAGCAAAGGGAAATGGGGGCAATGCTAGCCGTGTACGTCTCAAATTTCTGCATCAAGCTGACCCACTTTTCCCCTGTGGGTCAGGGTGGGCCTGATGAGTCAGCGCTTTTGTCTTTTCCCCTGCAGTGACTCATCATTCTCAGCTGTTCTCCATCTCTGGTAAAGTATGGAGCCAGCCCTGGAATTGCCAGAGGAATCTTGGGAATGTGAGCTAAAGGGAGCCACTTTGGAGGGGTGGGAGAAGGAAAACGTTTGACTGGTGCCTGTTTTTGTGAATCTATTCTGTAAATGTTCCCCTGATACACTAAGGCAAAATTCGAAGTAGAGACCCAAAGGTTCCACCCAGTGGTCATGTGAAATTGTATTCAGTTACTTCCTTGGTTTCTGAGACTTCGCCGTGCGTTACTCACACAAGTTAAAACCAGGAGTGGGAAAGCTGTAGCCCTCCAGATGTTGTGGACTACAACTCCCATCATCCCTTATTTTCTCCTGCTCCAGAGGCTAGGACCCAAACCGATGGAATCTCCTTTCTCATAACTTAAATCTAACTAAACATCAGGAAGAACTTTCTGATGGTAAGAGCTGTATGATTCCATGATTTAATAATAATAATAATAATAATAATAATAATAATAATAATAATTTATTATTTGCACCCTGCCCATCTGGCTGGGTTTACCCAGCCACTCTCGGAGGTTTCCAACAAAGATTAAAAATGCATTAAAATGTCACACCTTAAAAACTTCCCTGAACAGGGCTGCCTTCAGATGTCTTCTAAATATCTGGTAGTAGTTTATCTCTTTGACATCTGATGGGAAGGCATTCCACAGGGCGGGTGCCACCACCAAGAAGGCCCTGTGCCTGGTTGCCTGTAGCTTTGCTTCTCGCAGTGAGGGAACCGCCAGAACTCTTTACAATAGCAAAACCCCTTATTTTGGCTGCTGATCCCTTATTTTCGAGGCTGCTGGTCCCCTATTTTCAAATCTAAGTTGATAGCTATGCCTCCCGCAGTTTGGTCAAACTCATGCTGGTAGCTTTGAGAACACTGTCCAACCATTCTCATCCTCTGTTGTCCCCTTCTCCTTGTGCCCTCCATCTTTCCCAACATCAGGGTCTTTTCCAGGGAGTCTTCTCTTCTCATGAGGTGGCCAAAGTCTTGGAGCCTCAGCTTCAGGATCTGCCCTTCCAGTGAGCACTCAGGGCTGATTTCCTTCAGAATGGATAGGCTTGCTCTTCTTGCAGTCCATGGGACTCTCAAGAGTACTCCTTTCCTAATTTTGAACCAATCAGGATATGATAGGTAAAGGTAAAGGTACCCCTGCCCGTACGGGCCAGTCTTGCTAGACTCTAGGGTTGTGCGCTCATCTCACTCTAGAGGCCGGGAGCCAGCGCTGTCCGCAGACACTTCCGGGTCACGTGGCCAGCGTGACAAGCTGCATCTGGCAAGCCAGCGCAGCACACAGAAATGCCGTTTACCTTCCCGCTGGTAAGCGGTCCCTATTTATCTAATTGCCCCCGGGGGTGCTTTCGAACTGCTAGGTTGGCAGGCGCTGGGACCGAACGACGGGAGCGCACCCTGCCGCGGGGATTCGAACCGCCGACCATACGATCGGCAAGTCCTAGGTGCTGAGGTTTTACCCACAGCGCCACCCGCGTCCCATCAGGATATGATAGGCATCTTCAAATATCTGAAGGGAGATGGAGCAAGCTTCTTTTCTCCTGCTGCTCCTGAACCAAATGGATTCAAATGGCAAGGAAGGGGAGTCTCATAACATTCAGAATAACTTTCTGACAGTAAGAGCTGTTCAACAGTAGGAATGTGGTGGCCTCTCCATCTTTGGAGGTTGGGTGGTCAGCTGATGGAGTACTTTAGCTGCATATTTCAGGGGGTTGGAGTGCATGATTTTTGGGGTCCCCCTGCCAACTCTACAATTCTGTGAACAGCTTCCCGGTGGCGGCTGACTCGCTCGACAGATTCCTGCGTTAAAGGGCACCATTCAAGCCCACTCCTGAAATACTGGCTCTGTTTGGCCACTTTCTGTCTGATCCCCTTGGCACTCGCTTGGAAGACTGGTACTTGATCCATTTTGGGCCCCGGCCAGTTTTGTTGCTGCTCGTTGTCCTTTTACTCCAGTAGCCTCTCTGGGGGTGTCCCTTTACCCCCTAACAAAGGGGCTTTGTCATGGGAGAATTCCCGGGAACAATGACGCGGCCCACTCATTCCTGTGCACACGGCTTCGCTTTCTGCATCAACGACAAAGGAGCCATCTGTGCCCTTCTCCCTCGAGGGAGCGCCGGAGGGGGGGCGGTTAGAAAGGCTACAGCTGTGCCTAGTAGGTGGAGCCAGTGTGCCATCTCCACACCGAATGTCCCAAACTGAGAGGGGTGGCTAACACCCCAGAGGACAGGATCACACTTCAAAACGACCTTGACAGATTAGAGAACTGGGCCAAAACAAACAAGATGAATTTTAACAGGGAGAAATGTAAAGTATTGCACTTGGGCAAAAAAAATGAGAGGCACAAATACAAGATGGGTGACACCTGGCTTGAGAGCAGTACATGTGAAAAGGATCTAGGAGTCTTAGTTGACCACAAACTTGACATGAGCCAACAGTGTGACGCGGCAGCTAAAAAAGCCAATGCAATTCTGGGCTGCATCAATAGGAGTATAGCATCTAGATCAAGGGAAGTAATAGTGCCACTGTATTCTGCTCTGGTCAGACCTTGCCTGGAGTACTGTGTCCAGTTCTGGGCACCACAGTTCAAGAAGGGCACTGACAAACTGGAACGTGTCCAGAGGAGGGCAACCAAAATGGTCAAAGGCCTGGAAACAATGCCTTATGAGGAACGGCTAAGGGAGCTGGGCATGTTTAGCCTGGAGGAGGTTAAGGGGTGATATGGTAGCCAGGTTCAAATATATAAAAGGATGTCACATAGAGGAGGGAGAAAGGTTGTTTTCTGCTGCTCCAGAGAAGCGGGCACGGAGCAATGGATCCAAACTACAAGAAAGAAGATTCCACCTAAACATTAGGAAGAACTTCCTGACAGTAAGAGCTGTTCGACAGTGGAATTTGCTGCCAAGGAGTGTGGTGGAGTCTCCTTCTTTGGAGGTCTTTAAGCAGAGGCTTGACAACCATATGTCAGGAGTGCTCTGATGGTGTTTCCTGCTTGGCAGGGGGTTGGACTCAATGGCCCTTGTGGTCTCTTCCAACTCTATGATTCTATGAGATGGATATTGGTTTGTGCAAACCGTCAGCGGGAAATGCACAATTTCAGCGTTTTGTACAGCACCTAGCGCAGAACGCAGGGACAGTGGTGTTCTCATCAACTGTAGGACTAAAGTCTCCCTTGATTCATCCCTCTTTCTCCTCAATTTACCCCTCCAAACGAGCCAGCAGGCCATCTTTCCCTTGGCCCCTGCACCTAGCTCTCTGGAGAAGGAATTATGGTGTTTCTGGCAGCCTTGGCCAGATGCCATTGTGACGCAGGTAAAGAATGACCTTTCCTTTCTGTAGGCTAGGACAGTTGGCAGCCTTTGCTTTTATCCTGACACCTGAATATGCTTCAGCATCCAAGCTTCGTTGGACGGAGCCTAATTAAGGACATGAGCTGTAAACTGAGCATCTACCTTTTGACTCTTGGGATTCCTTGGCAGGGCTGCTGTGCCAGGAGCTGGACTAATTTCCTTATATTTCACCTCTGCAGGGAAATGCTAGCTGCTGGTTTCAGAGTAACAAGCTCTCATGGGACAGTGTTATTTTGTGCGCCAGAGTTTCGGCTTCGAATACCGTTTGTTTGTTGATTTCATAGAATCATAGAATCATAGAGTTGGAAGAGACCACAAGGGCCATCGAGTCCAACCCCCTGCCAAGCAGGAAACACCATGAGAGCACTCCTGACATATGGTTGTCAAGCCTCTGCTTAAAGACCTCCAAAGAAGGAGACTCCACCACACTCCTTGGCAGCAAATTCCACTGTCGAACAGCTCTTACTGTCAGGAAGTTCTTCCTAATGTTTAGGTGGAATCTTCTTTCTTGTAGTTTGGAACCATTGCTCCGTGTCCGCTTCTCTGGAGCAGCAGAAAACAACCTTTCTCCCTCCTCTATGTGACATCCTTTTATATATTTGAACCTGGCTATCATATCTCCCCTTAACCTCCTCTTCTCCAGGCTAAACATGCCCAGCTCCCTTACCCGTTCCTCATAAGGCATTGTTTCCAGGCCTTTGACCATTTTGGTTGCCCTCCTCTGGACACGTTCCAGTTTGTCAGTGCCCTTCTTGAACTGTGGTGCCCAGAACTGGACACAGTACTCCAGGTGAGGTCTGACCAGAGCAGAATACAGTGGCACTATTACTTCCCTTGATCTAGATGCTATACTCTAAGATTTAAGGGACCCTGATGTTTTAACAGCAAAGCGTCATGCAGTAATGATCCTCAACAGTATCTTCATAGTCATAAATGGCTTCACCTTCCAATTTTTATTTTTAGATTTTGCTCGTTTCCCACTTTTACAACAAACATATGTAAAACTTCAACGCATCCAATATATTCTTTATAGCCACTTCCTTCCTTATCGGAGGTTCTTTCTATTTTATCTTTACTACTGCATATCCAAGTTAATTCCTTATTTATTTATTTATTTATTTTCTCTTAAGAACTTCCTTCCACATCTGGCTCAGCTGCTCATCTTACATTATTCCTGGTCCAACAGCACTGGCTACCGATTAGTTTCCAGGCCCAATTCAAAGTGCTAGTTTTGACCTATAAAGCCTTAAACGGCTCAGGACCGCAATACCTCAAGGACCGCCTCTTCCCATATGAACCTACCCGGACCCTGAGATCACCTTCTGAGGCCCTCCTTTGTGTGCCTCCTCCTTGAGAGGTCCAGAGGGTGGCAACACGAGAACAGGGCCTTCTCTGCGGTGGCTCCCCGTCTCTGGAATGATCTCCCCAGGGAAATTCACCTGGCACCTTCGTTATATACCTTTAGGTGCCAGGCAAAAACGTTCCTTTTTAAGCAGGCGTTTGGTTGATCTTATTGACATCCTATGCCTTTTTAAAATGTAGTTCTTTTGGGCTTATTGGGTTGTTGCTTTTATTTTTGATTTTATATATATATATATATATATATATATATATATATATAGTGGTTTTTGTGTTGATCATTTCTGTGAACCACCCTGAAACCTCTGCGTATAGGAGCTGTATATAAATAATAATAATAATAATAATTCATGGGGAATAAGTCTCACTTGGTACTAGCTGTGATAGAGGCTACGCTGTTTCTGAATTCTGGAATCTACAGGAGGGGAGAATGCACTTCTGTTTAGCTCCAGTGTTAGAAACACAGATATATAAGCTATTCGCCAAATAGTGCCTTAAACCTAGGTTATGGGCACTGCAATGGAAAGTCTAGGGGCCTCTCCCTCCCAAGTTTGCAAAGTCAACACGATAAAATTCGAAAAGCACAATGTTTTCCCACTTTTTTTTACTGCTAGTTGATTCCCTGGGGTTATTTCAGGTGTACTTTGTGGCCTTTTGAAAAATGGAAGCCATTAACCATTCCAAATGGGACGCGGGGGGCACTGTGGGTTAAACCACAGAGCCTAGGGCTTGCTGATCAGAAGGTCGGCGGTTCGAATCCTCACGACAGGGTGAACTCCCGTTGCTCGGTCCCTGCTTCTGCCCACCTAGCAGTTCGAAAGCACACCAGTGCAAGTAGATAAATAGGTACCGCTCCGGCGGGAAGGTAAACAGCATTTCCGTGCGCTGTTCTGGTTCGCCAGAAGCCGCTTAGTCATGCTAGCCACATGACCCGGAAGCTGTACGCCAGCTCCCTCGGCCAATAAAACGAGATGAGTGCCGCAACCCCAGAGTCGGCCACGACTGGACCTAACAGTCAGGGGTCCCTTTACCTTTTTAACCATTCCAAAAAGAAAGCATCTCAAATAAAAGGAGCAGCCTTGCTTGTGGGATTTCCCACAGACATCTGGTTGGCCACTGTGAAGAAGAAGAAGAAGAGTTTGGATTTGATATCCCGCCTTTCACTCCCCTTAAGGAGTCTCAAAGCGGCTAACATTCTCCTTTCCCTTCCTCCCCCACAACAAACACTCTGTGAGGTGAGTGGGGCTGAGAGACTTCAGAGAAGTGTGACTGGCCCAAGGTCACCCAGCAGCTGCATGTGGAGGAGCGGAGACGCGAACCCGGTTCCCCAGATTACGAGACTACCGCTCTTAACCACTACACCACACTGGCTCTCAGTGAGAACTTAATGGGCCATGGGCCTGATCCAGCAATGCTCTCCTTGCATTCTTAAGCCCAAGACATGAGCACGGCCTTGGAATGGGTGCAGAGTGGACCCCCCTGACCTTTCAAAGCAGCCCCCGTGATCTGCACGTGCCTTTACAGCATCGCCTTGAGAAAAAAACGTATTTTCTTCCCCAGCAAAACACCTCCAGATGCTTGTCTCGTGGGAGTGTGGGCTGCTTAATTAATTTCAAGGGATGTGCCTCTGATTCTTCTGGACTGACAAAAGGGATGAGGCAATTAATGCAAGATACACAGAGATGGATTAAGCTTCTTATGCAACCGCTACCCAGAAGGGGCCGTTTCCCCGGGGACGACAGGAGCTTGCCTAGGACGCGTCCCACTTCAAGGGGAATAGAATTGCTTATAGGGTCACAGAATCGTAGACAGCTGGCCGCCCAACCTCTACTTAAAAACCTCCAAGGAAGGAGTCTACATCCTCTCAAGGGAGTCTGTTCCACTGTTGAACAGCTCTTACAGCCAGAAAGGTCTTCCTGGTGATGAGTTGCAATCTCCTTTCTTGTAACTTGAAGCCCTGGGTTCGAGTCCTGCCCTCCAGAGCAGGAGAAACGAAGCTTGCTTCATCTTCCAGGGGATCTTTGAAGCTATTTCGTGACTGCTGTGATCACTGCAGTTGGTGACAGCAGCCACGAAATGAAAAGACGCCTGATTCTTGGGAGAAAAGCAATGACAAACCTGGACAGCATCTTAAAAAGCAGAGACATCACCTTGCCAACAAAGGCCCATATAGTTAAAGCCATGGTTTTCCCAGTAGTGATGTATGGAAGTGAGAGCTGGACCATAAAGAAGGCTGATCACCGAAGAATGGATGCTTTTGAATTCTGGTGCTGGAGGAGACTCTTGAGAGTCCCATGGTCTGCAAGAAGATCAAACCTCTCCATTCTGAAGGGAATCAGCCCTGAGGGCTCACTGGAAGGACAGATTGTTGGGCTGAGGCTCCATACTTTGGCCACCTCATGAGAAGAGAAGACTCCCTGGAAAAGACCCTGATGTTGGGAAAGATGGAGGGCACAAGGAGAAGGGGACGACAGAGGACGAGATGGTTGGACAGTGTTCTCGAAGCTACAAACATGAGTCTGACCAAACTGCGGGAGGCAGTGGAAGACAGGAGGGCCTGGCGTGCTCTAGTCCAGGGGGTCACGAGGAGTCAGACACGACTAAACGACTAAGTAACAACATCATAACTCCTCTCAGTATCCTCTTTTTCAAACTGCTGCCATCCAGCAGAAGCAGATTTAGGGGAGCGTGATCGGTTCGGTTGTGCTGAACGCAGAGCCTTGGGGGAGGTTGCAAATATTATTTGAGAGGCAAGCGGATGCTGGATTTTGGTGGCACACGGGGCGCTGCTGGAATTTTAGATCCCAGAGTCTGCCACTAACTCATTTCTACACAGCCTCTCACCCCCTGCTCTCTGTTCCTTGGCCAGGCAAGTGACAGACATTAGCAGAGCTCAAGACCCCATTTCAGCCAGGTGAAAAAACACTCAAGAAAGGTGCAAAAATGGCAGACTCTCCAAGTGTCTCTATTTTCCAGGGACGGCCCTGGATTTACAGAAGAGGTCCCGGTTTCTGATTTTATCTGGGAATGTCCCGCTGTTCCTTAAGATGTCCCTATACCTGAAGGAGCGTCTCCACCCTAATCGTTCAGCCCGGAAACTGAGGTCCAGCTCCAAGGGCCTTCTGGCGGTTCCCTCCCTGCGAGAAGTGAGGTTACAGGGAACTAGGCAGAGGGCCTTCTTGGTGGTGGCGCCCGCCCTGTGGAATGCCCTCCCATCAAATGTCAAGGAAATAAACAACTATCTGACTCTTTTTTAGAAGACACCTGAAGGCAGCCCTGCTTAGGGAAGTTTTTAATGTTTGATGTTTTATCATGTTTTTTATATTCTGTTGGGAGTCACCCAGAGTGGCTGGGGAAACCCAGCCAGATGGGCAGGGTAGAAATAATAGAATTATTACTACTACTACTCTGTGATCAGAGAACTGCACTGGCTGCTGGTTTTCTCCCAGGTCAAGTTAAGGGCATTACTATTTGTATCCAAATCCCTTAACAACTTGGGACCAGTTTACCTCCCACCGTTCAACTTAGTTTGGCAGCATCTATACTTTGGAACTCCCTGCCACTTGAAACCCAGCCACATGGACAGGGTATAAATAAATTATTATTATTATTATTTTATTTTCATCGGAGATATGTTGGAGGGTATGGAGTTATGCAACCCCCGAGCCAAGGAGATAAGTAGCTATGCAACTATCCAACAAGACCTCTGAAGGCAGCCCTGTTTAGGGAAGTTTTTAAATGTTCTATTATGTTTTTATATATGTTGGAAGCTGCCCAGAGTGGCTGGGACAACCCAGTCGGATGGGATGGGAATAATAATAATAATAATAGTACAGTAAAAGAAAATCCCTATTTTCATCAGAGAAATGTTGGAGGGTATGTACCTTCCCTACTCCAGACAAACCTACTTTCCATCCTCGGTACAAGCTGTAACCTCACGACTCAACACTCGAGCCGTTTGACACCATTCTTGGCAGTCCTGCTGCCTGAAGTGTGTCCAGTAGCCGGCACTTGGGACAAGCGTTCAGTCTGTATAACAGCCAAGCCGGACCCAGCTCCCGACCTCGGCTCCTGGCCCTGTTCCCAGACTGCAACTCCAGGCGGTGCCAGGGCCTCCTGGCATCCCGAGCCTTCTCTGGGTGAGCTCAAAGTGTGCCAGATGTGAAGGGGAAGGATGTTCCTCCGGCGGAGCCAATCAATCAAATTAAATGAATGCACGGTCATTTCATTTTGGGCTCCTTTCGGCCCAATTAGCCTCCCGTGGATCATTCTTCACAGCCGCTGGGTTGGCCGAGGTCGCTTTTAATGGCGCAAAGTTCTTTTCAGATGCGGCGCCGGCGGACGGTTTCCGAGAGCTTCGTGTGCAATTATTTTGGAGGTGACTTTAGGGAGTTTGGCTGTCTTGAGGAGCCTGGAGAGCCTGCCAGTGGCGCTATAATGGGAACTCACTGTTCCCCAGAGAGGATCCGTCAACCTTTTGAGATTTGCTAAGTCCTACTTTCAGCCTGCAGGGACGCAGGTGGCGCTGTGGGACGCAGGTGGCGCTGTGGGTTAAAGCCTCAGCGCCTAGGACTTGCCGATCGAAAGGTCGGCGGTTCGAATCCCTGCGGCGGGGTGCGCTCCCGCTGCTCGGTCCCAGCGCCTGCCAACCTAGCAGTTCGAAAGCACCTCCGGGTGCAAGTAGATAAATAGGGACCGCTTACCAGCGGGAAGGTAAATGGCGTTTCCGTGTGCGGCTCTGGCTCGCCAGAGCAGCGATGTCACGCTGGCCACGTGACCCGGAAGTGTCTCCGGACAGCGCTGGCCCCTGGCCTCTTAAGTGAGATGGGCGCACAACCCCAGAGTCTGTCAAGACTGGCCCGTACGGGCAGGGGTACCTTTACCTTTACCTTTACTTTCAGCCTTGCTTTTAGAAACTTGGATATATGTTTTTTGCCAGCTTGGCGCCCTTTGGACGTTCACACCAGCCATTCTGCGCATTTGCACCAGGAAAAAGCTGCCTTCTGTGATTCGTGGAGAAAGTGCAAATTAAGCATGTTTGCATGCGTTTGCTTAAGCAGAATTTTCTGCTACTCTGTAGGGGAAAGCAGAGAACTGCAAAGCACCGAACCCATACCAGCGAAATCAAATGCAAACCTAATCCGTCCAATTTTCCCCAGGGCATTGAAGCTCATTTCTGCAGCCTTGAGGATGATAGGAATGGTCTCCCTCGGCTGGTTGTAGACTCTCCGTCCTTGGAGGTTTTTAAGCAGAGGGTTGGATGGCCATTGGTCACTGATTCTTTAGCTGAGATTGCAGGGGGTTGGACTAGATGACCACCGGGGTCCCTTCCAACTCTGATTCTATGATTTTCCTCCCTCGCTCATAAATCTCACTGGGGTCATCCAACAAGCATAAATGTTGGAAGATTCAGGAAAAACTGGTTCATGCAGCACAGGGTAGAATTTGGGGATTTGGTCCTCAAAATGCGATGGTGGTCCTGAAAGACCGGCATTGGCTCCCAGTACGTTTCTGAGCACAATTCAAAGTGTGGGTGCGGACCTTGAAAGCCCTAAACGGCTTCGGTCCAGTAGACCTGAAGGAGTGTCTCCACCCCAATCGTTCAGCCCAGACACTGAGGTCCAGCTCCGAGGGCCTTCTCGGTGGTTGCGCTCACCCTGTGGAATGCCCTCCCATCAGATGACCTAAACGACCTTGGCCCAGTATACCTAAAGGAGCGTCTCCACCCTCGTCGTTCAGCCCAGACACGGGGGTCCCGCTCCGAGGGCCTTCTGGCGGTTCCTTCACTGCGAAAAGTGAGGTTACAGGGAACCAGGCAGAGAGCCTTCTTGGTAGTGGCGCCCGCCCTGTGGAACGCCCTCCCTTCAGACGTCAGGGAAATAAACAACTACAGTGGTGCCTCGCAAGACGAAATTAATCCGTTCCGTGAGGCTCTTCGTCTAGCGGTTTTTTCGTCTTGCGAAGCAAGCCCATTGACAGCTTAGCGGATTAGCGCTATTAGCGGTTTAGCAGCTTTTAGCGATCAGCTGTTAAGCGGCTTATCAGCGGATCAGCTGATAAGCGGCTTAGGGCTTAGGAAAGGGGGGGGAGGGGGGGAAAACCGCAGGAACTCGCAAGACATTTTCGTCTTGCGAAGCAAGCCCATAGGGAAATTCGTTTTGCGAAGCGCCTCCAAAACGGAAAACCCTTTCGTCTAGCGTGTTTTCCGTCTTGCGAGGCGTTCGTCTTGCGGGGCACCACTGTACAGTGGTACCTCAGATTGAGAATTTAATTCGTTCTGGAGGTCCATTCTTAAGCTGAAACTGTTCTTAACCTGAAGCACCACTTTAGCTAATGGGGCCTCCCGTTGCCGCTGCGTGATTTCTGTTCTCATCCTGAAGCAAAGTTCTTAACCCAAGGTACTATGTCTGGGTTAGCGGAGTCTGTAACCTGAAGCGTCTGTAATATGAAGCGTATGTAACCCGAGGTACCACTGTATCTGACTTTTAGAAGACATCTGAAGGCAGCCCTGTTTAGGGAAGTTTTTAATGGTTGAAGTTTTATCGTGTTTTTAATATTCTGTTGGGAGCCACCCAGAGCGGCTGGGGAAACCCAGACAGATGGGCAGGGTATACATAATAAAATTATTATTATTATTATTATTATTATTATTCGGGTCACCAGCTTGGATGGCTTTATAAAAGGATTGGGTCCAGTGTGGGGACCCTTTGGTTCTCCAGATGCTGCTGAACTGCAACTCCCAGCAGCCCCAGCAAGCATGGCCAATGGCCAGGGGCGATGGAGATTGCATTTCAGCCACATTTGGGGAAAACAAGGTCCTACACACCTGGCTTGGACAAAGGCTGCTTCCAGAGACCCCATCTATGGAGCACTCAATTTGCTTGCACAGAGATTAGATGATGTTTGCAGAGAGGTTAGATGATATGACAACAAAAGCGTTAATCCTGTGCTTTCCGGTGCAGTTCTCTGTTACTTTCCTGATCTAAAAAAATGTCTGACCTTTTTTGGGGGGAATGCAAGCCCTCTCCCAAGAACCATTGCACAACTTGAATGTGCAACTTGACAAATCCCACTTGAAAGCAGCAGCAGTCCGGAAGCCTCGTTGAGGATTGGGCTACGACGGCCTTGCAGTACCTCCCAATATTGCAGGCAGTATTCCTTTGAATACTGGGGTGCGGGTGGCGCTGTGGGTTAAACCACAGAGCCTAGGACTTGCCGATCAGAAGGTTGGCGGTTTGAATCCCCGCGACGGGGTGAGCTCCCGTTGCTCAGTCCCAGCTCCTCCCCACCGAGCAGTTCGAAAGCACGTCAAAGTGCAAGTAGATAAATAGGTAAACAGGAAGGTAAACAGCGTTTCCGGCAGGAAGGTAAACAGCGTTTCCGTGTGCTGCTCTGGTTCGCCAGAAGCGGCTTAGTCATGCTGGCCACACGACCCGGAAGCTGTACGCCGGCTCCCTCGGCCAATAAAGCGAGATGAGCGCTGCAATCCCAGAGTCAGCCATGACTGATCACAGGCTACCCCGTAGACATCTGGTTAACCCCTGTGAGAAACAGGATGTTGGACCCGTTGGGGTTTTTCGGTCTGATCCTTCACAGCTCTTCTCTTGCAATCGGCATTTTGGCAGAGAAGCTTTCCTTCAGAACTGGAAGGCTCTGAGGCATTGAATGACTTCAAAAGCACCTGAACCCACATAAATAAACCGAAGAGGGGAAGCATTTTTGACTCCCACTGCTGGAGGAAGCCCGTACATTTCCCGTTTCCTTCTCTTTAGTTTAAATCACAGCTGATAAGTTTCCTGTGCAATTGACTGTAATTTGCAGGGGTAAACAGAGCTGTATGGTGGATGGAGGTAAACACAGTTCATTCAAGGGAGCTGGGACCACAGCCTGTTCGGAGGAGAGTATAAAAGGCTGGGCCTCCGTCAGTAAACTCTCTGTTCTCTGCCCCCCTGACAGCTTCGTTTTGTGGCTGCTTTGAAACTGAACCCCTCAAGATGAAGAGGACCCTGGATTTCTTTTCAGCCCTCAGCCTCCTGATGGTAAGTGTGATTTTTCTGCATGACTTGACCTGTTGCCTCTCGCGCCGTGTGGGAAAAGTGGTCCCAACAGTGTTTCCACCGGGAATCTCAGCCTCCACTGCTTTGCAAATATTTCCCTTTCTTATGCACATACCCAGATCGGTAGTAAACCTGAGGATGTGATGGTCTATTGGCAGAGGGAGGAGGGAATCAAAGATTCCCTGCCTGTGGATAAAATCCACATCAGCCAAGCAAGGCATCCTACTGGCTCTTTACTGTTGAAAGACCTACATTGGCTCCCAGTACGTTTCCGAGCACAATTCAAAGTGTTAGTGTTGACCTTTAAAGCCCGAAATGGCCTCAAAGGCCCAGTAGACCTGAAGGAGCGTCTCCACCCCCATCGTTCAGCCCGGACACAGAGGTCCAGCTCCGAGGGCCTTCTGGCGGTTCCCTCCCTGCGAGAAGCCAAGTTACAGGGAACCAGGCAGAGGGCCTTCTCGGTGGTGGCACCCGCCCTGTGGAACGCCCTCCCACCAGATGTCAAAGAGAAAAACAACTATCTGACTTTTAGAAGACATCTGAAGGCAACCCTGTTTAGGGAAGCTTTTAATGTTTGATGCATTACTTTATTTTAATATTTTGTTGGAAGCCGCTCAGAGTGGCTGGGGAAGCCCAGCCAGATGGGTGGGGTATAATATATTATTATTATTATTATTATTAATTAATCAAGGACAGTCTGGATTAGTTGCAGTTTCCGGGTCACCTTCAAAGGTAGCCTCACACAGAGCGCATTGCAGTAGTCCAAGCGAGAGATAACTAGAGCATGCACCACTCTGGCGAGACATTCTGCGGGCAGGGAGGGTCTCAGTCTGCGTTCCAGATGGAACTTATGGCACCTCCATGGACAGCTGTGAGTCCAAAATGATGGTCTTAAAGGCCCCCGCATTCTGCAGATATTCAGACAATCTTGGCCACCTCCCTTCTCCTGATAGCTGAGTTTCTCAGAGCTCTTAGAGGCCTGCCTGCGCTGGCAAGAACTGACTCACCGCCAGTTTAAGATGACAGAGCAGCCCCCTGGCATAATGAGTGCCCAGGCAGCATTTTAGAACATGTGGCAATGTGGGTTGCAGTTCAGACCTGCCCATTGTGGTTTTGTTTCCTTCCCTTGGAAAACTTCCCCTTGTTGGCTGGGATCCCGTACACAGCCTGCCTGCCCCCCCGCCCCCCGCCTCAGTCAGGAGTCTATTTTGGGAAAGAGGCGAGAGCAAAGCCCAGCTGGCCAATCCCAAGTGGGGTTTAAGTGCAAAGACGTTGATGGCTTCAAAGAGACTCGTCTGTTGGGTCTTCCTGGGTTCCCTCAAGGTTGCCATCTGGACCTGTCATGCCCAAACTGTCTGCCAAAGAACATTTACGGGTCAGGAAGGAACTGCTGGTGCTACAATAAATCTTCCAAATATTAATCATGAGAAGCTCCTGGAAGGACAAAGTGTTTGTCTACAGAGGGGGCTCCAACTCAATGCATTTCTTGACCTCGACTCTTTCCTTAGGACAGGTAATGGTCCCCTTCTCTGTCTTGGGTATGAGTGGTGGAGCATTTAATCACCCCTGAAGCAGAGATGCAGCTGGAGTTTGTGCTGTGCCAGAGGAGGGTGGCTAATGCCTCTCTGTATGAGTCACTGCTCTGTATATTGGAAGAAGCAAAGATCAACAGTGTCGAAGCAATGATTCTTCAACATCAACTTCGCTGGACTGGTCATGTTGTGCGGATGCCTGGTTATTGTCTTCCAAAGCAACTACGCTATTCCGAACTTAAAAATGGAAAGCGTAATGCTGGTGGTCAACAAAAGAGGTTTAAAGACTCTCTCAAAAAATGCAGTATAAACACCGACAACTGGGAAACACTGGCCTGCGAGCGCTCCAGTTGGAGAACAGCTTTTACCAAAGGTATCATCCTATCCCCCTATCTGGAAAGGAGGCTAGCACAGAGCAGCGACTCATACTTCTTCTTCTTTGGCGATTCCTTGTGGCCGAGTAAAATTGTCTTCCATGAACACGGTTTTAGCAGTGAGTCCATAAGTGACTGTGGAGGCCAATTCTGGATCCACACGTCCTTCCACAGTGGGGACATAGGTTTCTGGGCGGGAGTTGACCATGGTGGAGGTTTGCCAAGCGTGCCTTCCTCTTAGCACGTTTCTCCCTTTCGTCCTGAGCCCGAGCGTCTTCAAAGCTGGAGTTGTAGAGTTAAAGGGACCCAAGGGTCATCTAGCCCAACCCCATGCAAGGCAACCCCCGATTGCCACCTTCTCCTCCTCCTCCAAATACTTCAGAGGTTGCGTCCACGAAACCTGGAAAAGTCAGCTGAATGGGTGTCTGTCTTTTGTGCCACCGCTGCATTTCTGAGTCTTGTTTTTGTTTCGTGGTGTTGTGTTTTTTTTACTGAGTCAGAGGGATAAAAAGTTTACTTTCGTGATCTGCGAAGCTGCAATTTGTGGAGATCATTGATGATGCTCCAGTTCCCAAACTCATGCTTGCTATGGTCCTTGGCCGTGGGCCAAGAAAATCACTTGTGGTTCCCAGAAACTATTATTTGGAGCCTTACGGCACCCAACAGTGATGGTAGCAGCCATTGATAGCCTTAGTAGTAATTCATCTACTTATATACTTCTTACTTTGCCTCCTGTTCTGGAGGGTAGGACTCGAACCCATGGCTTTGAGTGTTACAAGAAAGGAGATTCCGACTAAACATCAGGAAAAAGTTCCTGAGAGTAAGAGCTGTTCGACAGTGGAACAGTCTCCTTTGGGCAGTGATGGACTCTCCTTCCTTGGAGGAGTGTAAAACCAAGTTTAGAAATGTACCCGACATAATGCACATTAAAACAATTCTGCCCATACGTTGAAAGTCTCAGTCATTAAACTGTGCAGTGGAGACGAGTCATTAGAAGAGGATAAGAATTAAAAACAGCAGTGAAAACAGCTAGCTCAGGAAGTTCAGGTCAGAAGATCAGGGGACCGCTTGCCTTAAACAGATGCATCTTTAAGAGTCGGCGGAATGCCAGTGCAGATGGCGCATCTCATATTCCAGCAGAGACAGCATTATCCTCCCTGAATTGGTCTAATCCCTGCGAACAAATTCCATAGTTTCACTGTACTCAGTGTGGAGAGATCCTTTCTCGAGCAAGCAGTTCGTACAAAGTCTCCCTGAGCTCATTCTTTATTTCCCAGCATGCTGTGGTTTTTCTTTCGCTGCGGTTTGCTTTATGGGCTGGTTTTGTTTTTAATTATGTTGTAATTTTATATTTTTATTGCAACCGAAGGTTCTGGCATCGGTTATCTGGCTCTGTAGCATCTGCTCCCAATTCTTCCTTTTTGTAAGTTTCCCTGCCTTGAACTTTCCCCGTGCCTCTCGTCAAATGAAAGATGGGGGCAGTGGCCCTCGGGTACCATGCGGGACACGGCTGGCGCTGTGGGTTAAACCACAGACCCTAGGACTTGCCGATCAGAAGGTCGGCAGTTCGAATCCCTGCGATGGGGTGAGCTCCCGTTGCTCGGTCCCTGCTCCTGCCCACCTAGCAGTTCAAAAGCACGCCAAAAAGTGCAAGTAGATAAATAGGTAAGGTAAACGGCGTTTCTGTGCGCTGCTCTAGTTTGCCAGAAGCAGCTTAGTCATGCCAGCCACATGACCTGGAAGTTGTACGCCGGCTCCCTCGGCCAATAAAGCGAGATGAGCGCCGCAACCCCAGAGTCGGCCACGACTGGACCTAATGGTCAGGGGTCCCTTTACCTTTACCATGCGGGACACAGTCCTGGTTACAGTGTGGACAAAAAACTACCAGTCTGGATGTGTATGGAATTGGGGACTTGGGAGAGCAGGCGTCTAGTCCATCATTTCAGGAAGCAAATTCCAGCTTTGCAAGGGAAAGAATAATCCCAGTCATTTGGCATCACCTGCAGGAACTTTCTTCCATCTGCTTGCAGCAAAGACTTATAAAAACACACAACCACAGCAGTTGTCGACTTCTGGCGACTTCACTGCATGCAAGACAGACTCTGGAGCTTCTCAATCTTTGAGGGGGTCATGGTGTGCCTTTTAGGAGTTGTTCAACTGTAAAACGGGCTCCCTCGGGAGGCAGTGAATTCTCTCTCTCAACACCATCAGAATGGCTTCCATTTCATGATACATTTTTTTTTGTGTGTGTGTATTATTTTTATTAAATTTTCTGTTTTACACTTTAGAACGTTCATTTAAACAACCTCAAAATGTCAATGACTTCCCTTCTTCTCTTTCCATGGTTCATTTTGCATATCATAAATCCCTGCATATTTTACACAAACTAAACCATTCAGTAGAGACATCACCTTGCCAACAAAGGTCCATATAGTTAAAGCTCTGGTTTTCCCAGTAGTGATGTATGGAAGTGAGAGCTGGACCCTAAAGAAGGCTGATCGCCGAAGAATTGATTCTTTTGAATTATGGTGCTGGAGGAGACTCTTGAGAGTCCCATGGACTGCAAGAAGATCAAACCCATCCATTCTTATGGAAATCAGCCCTGAGTGCTCACTGGAAGGACAGATCCTGAAGCTGAGGCTCCAATACTTTGTCCACCTCCTGAGAAGAGAAGACTCCCTGGAAAAGACCCTGATGTTGGGAAAGATGGAGGGCACAAGGAGAAGGGGACGACGGAGGACGAGATGGTTGGACAGTGTTCTCGAAGCTACCAGCATGAGTTTGACCAAACTGCAGGAGGCAGTGGAAGACAGGAGTGCCTGGCGTGCTCTGGTCCAGGGGGTCACGAAGAGTCGGACACGGCTAAACAACAACAACAACAAACCATTCAGTATTCCATTACTGCATCCACCAAAACTTATTTACCGTATTTTTCGCTCTGTAAGACAGACTTTCCCCCTCCTAAAAAGTAAGGGGAAATGTTGTGTGCGTCTTATGGAGCGAATGCAGGCTGCGCAGCTATCGCTGAAGCCAGAAGAGCAAGAGAGATCGGTACACACCTATTCCTCTTGCTCTTCTGGCTTCAGGGATGGCCACACAAAGCCTCTTGAGCGCAGCACGAGCGCTCCTGCCTCTTCGCCCAAGATGCTGTGCATTGCTTTCTTGTTTTCCTTCTCTAAAAACTAGGTGCGTCTTATAGTCAGGTGCATCTTCTAGAGTGAAAAATACGGTGCGCTGTTGAATTTATCTTAATGCTGCCCACATTTTCAGGTGTACACAATTTCCCCCCATATATTCAATAAACGTTTTCCAATCTTCTCTAAATGCATGTTCTTCTTGTTCTCTTATTCTATATGTTAAGTTCAGGTTACCAGATGTCCCCGGTTCCCGGGGACAGTCCCTGGATTTGCAAATCTGTCCCCAGACAAATTCCGTCCCCGGAATTTGCAAATCTGTTCCTGGGAAACGTGGCAGCGGCAGCCTCAGCAGCCTGGAGACAGCCTGGTAGCGCAGTTGGCTCTGGCTAGCTTCAGGAGCTGAACACTGCGGACATCAGAGTGCCAAATTCTCTCTCTTTTCCTTTTTTAGGCCTTCTTCTGGCATCAGGCACAAGCATGCGGCAGTCAAGAGTACTGGAGTTCCAAAGGCTACTGTCTCCCTTGCGAAGGGTGTCCTCCGGGAGAGGAGCCAGACAGGGTAAGCAAACTTACCTGAGATGTATGCGAATGCCTGGCCTCTTCAGCCCAGCTGCATCAGTGCTAAACGGGTGCTTTCGTTTTCATTCATCCATTTAAAATCAAAGTTTCTAGTCCCTATGGATCTGAATCTACTCTTGGAGATACTTGATGCTGCTCTTGTGGGGAGGGGGGAAACCTTGTGGCAAAGCCTACTGGCATTTCCAAAACCAAAGGGGTTGCTGAATTATATTTCCACTAAATTATGCAATTATTTGCGTCATTTCTGCAGGCAGCACAGTTCAGCACCGAATCAGCACCGAATCAGCAACAACATTTATTAATGCCAAGGGCTTTCATTCACAAACATGCCGCTGCCTCAACATGCATTCACATTAATAATAATAATAATAATAATAATAATAATAATAATAATAATAAAAGCATTGCCGGGTTCATTGAGGGAAATGGCTTGATTTAAAAAATGTTCCTCTTTTGGTTTTGCAGAATGAGAAACTGTAGTATTCTAGCATTCTTGTCAATTTATGCTTTCACCTAACCACGGGCAATTAGATGTGTCTGACAAAGCTACAGCCTGAGGGTTTTACACTCGCAATTTTTAGTTTTCTTTTATATGTTGCAGCATGCATGTAGTTCTCAGAACTGGAGCTCCTCAAAGCTGAAAAGGCCTTTCTGGGGCGAAGCATGCTGGGCCACATTTTTGTGACTGTTCTTTTTAAGTGTTTGCTTCCAAATTGGCGTCGCATTAGCACTGTTTTCTCCTAACTCCAGGCAGCTGTGTTCTGTAAACAAGACAGCCATTGAGCAATGCGCCTTTCTATAAACAGGGCCTACTATTTTTCCGCTTATTTTTCTTCCCGATGGTTGCAGTCCCTTTAGAGCAGGGTAGATTTGATTTAAATCAAATCGATTTAAATCACTAGTCAGTAAGACTGGATTTAAATCATTTTTTTTACAGAAAGACTCATTCTTGTTGGTATAATCTTAATATTTACAACCAGAGGAAGGTTTCATTTTTGGAATAATACACTTTCAGAGTAGTTTTTACAGTTATATCAAAAATTACTGGTTTGGTTATACTATTAGAAATACATTGACATGTAATTATGGAATTATTGTGAGGTTTAATAAGTTAACTGTTTATATTTGGGCAACTTTTCTGCTGTACTTTATCAGAAGGAGAAAAATAATGATTTCCTTAATAACAATTTAAACAATTTATTTAACTAAAACAATAACATTATAGCATATGTATCCATGTTTGTTAACTGATGTGGTTAAACGTGTTTAAAAAACAAAACTTAGACTGAGTTTTAGCACACATGAAAAACTTAAAACAAATCCTTATTTCCTGATGAATAGCCTCTGGACTATAATGTAACTTAAAGAGAAAACTATCTTTAGCAAGATTTTTCCTCCAAAAGTATTTTATTTTAAAAATCTGATTTATTTTTTTAAAAATCTGATTAAAATTTTAAAAATCCAATTATTTGAATTTATTTATTTATTTAATCATTGATTTTTTATCCACCCTGCTTTAGAGTCTAGACCTTTAGATTATACAGAGCTGATGCTCAACAGCTTCTTCTCTCTCTTTTGCCACAATCTGATTTCCTGCTTCTCCGTCTCAAATCCCATTTCCCACTACGAAGGCCAGTAGCAAAAAAAAAAAAAGAGCATATCCAACTTCAGCAGGGAGGAATCTTGTGCATTTCATTCACTGTTTGCAACGTTCAAGCCCAGAATCCAGCCTTTTAATAGGGAACCCTCTCGCCCGCCTCGCGAGTGTTGGGATTTTCGTGAAGATTCCGCCACAACCCAGCGGTGGACGTCAGTCCAACAGCTGGAAGGGAAGTGAGCTACAGTGGTGCCCCGCAGGACGAACGCCTCGCAAGACGGAAAACCCGCTAGACGAAAGGGTTTTCCGTTCTGGAGGTGCTTCGCAAAACGAATTTCCTATGGGCTTGCTTCGCAAGACGAAAATGTCTTGCGAGTTCCTGCAGTTTTTTCCCCCTCCCCCCCCTTTTTCTAAGTTGCTAAGCCGCTTATCAGCTGATCCGCTAAGCCCCTTAACAGCTGATCCGCTAAGCCGCTTAACAGCTGATCCGCTAAGCCGCTTATCAGCTGATCCGCTAAGCCGCTAATAGCGCTAATCCGCTAAGCCGCTAATGGGCTTGCTTCACAAGACGAAAAAACCGCAAGACGAAGAGACTCGCGGAACGGATTCTTTTCGTCTTGCGAGGCACCACTGTATAAGGAACTACACACATCCCTGCCTGGTTGAGCATCTTAATCTTTAAAGCCCCATGCGGCCTAGGACCCACGTACCTACGGAACCGCCTCTCCTGGTATGCCCCGCGGAGGACCTTAAGGTCCACAAATGACAACACTTTGGAGGTCCCAAGTCGCAAGGTGGTTAGATTGGTCTCAGCTAGAGCCAGGGCCTTTTCAGTACTGGCCCCAACTTGGTGGAACGCTCTGTCACAAGAGACCAGGGCCCTGCGGGACTTGACATCTTTCTGCAGGGCCTGCAAGACGGAGCTGTTCCACCTGGCCTTTGGTTTGGACTGTCTGACCCTTATGTTTCCTTCCCCTTATGGTTTTGATCTATGGGCTACTATTAAAATGAGGCTGCATTTTAAATTGTATTTTAACCTGTATTTTAAATTGTCCCCCCCCCCCATTATGTTTTTATTGTGATTTTATTGGTGTTAGCTGCCCTGAGCCCAGTCTTGGCTGGGGAGGGCAGGGTATAAATAAAATTTATTATTATTATTATTTTATTCTATCAGAATGGATCAGAAACTAGCCGAGCTATCTGGCCCCCCTCCCCAAATCTAGTATGTATCTCACCTTACTTTTCAGCCAGACCAAACTTGTAAAGGGAGCACAACTTTATTATTATTATTATTATTATTATTATTATTATTACTATTATATTTGCAACGTTCAAGCCCAGAATCCAGCCTTTTAATAGGGAACCCTCTCGCCCATCTCACGAGTGTTGGGATTTTCGTGAAGACTCCGCCACTTCCCAGCCACGGACTTCAGTCCAACAGCTGGAAGGGAAGTGAGGTATAAGGAACTACACACATCCCTGCCTGGTTGAGCTTGTGGCATCTTAACTCTGCTTTTTCTTTGATTTCCCACCCTAGACATGTGGCTATGGGAAAGGACTGGGGATGATTTGCAAGGCTTGCTCGACGGGAACCTTCTCTCCCAGCTACGGGCTAGAATTCTGCTTGCTGCATACCCACTGCGAAGCCAAGAGGAGGGTCCATGCCAGCCCTGGAACAGCCACGGCGGACACCTTGTGCGGGGACTGCATGCCCGGGTAATGCCACTTATTGCTTTACCATCTGTTCTCTTGCAGGGCAGACACACCTGCGCCAAACCCTCCCGCGCTGCGTTGCAGCTCTCTGGCAAACACGGAGCCTTGTACGAGAATCAATTGGCAACATACCGGCATGTCGGAATATAAAGTTTTGCACAAATGTGAAATTGTGGCAGGATTTGGATTTGAACTTACTGCATTTTTTGCTCCATAAGACGCACTTTTTTCTTCCTGAAAAGTAAGGGTAAATGTCTGCGTGTCTTACGGAGCGAATGCGTGGTCCCTGGAGCAGAATTGCCCAGGGGCGAAAAGCAGATCATGGTTTGTTTGTTTTTTGAAAGAGGGAAGGGGGTGTTGAAAGGAAGCCGCTGATCGGCAAGCGAGATAAGGGAGATAAGGGAGGCTAGCGATAAAGGAGGCTGCCTGGGAGCGGGGAGGTAAAAGCCCACGGATCCTCAGGATTTTTACATTGTTGTTGTTGTTTAGTCATTTAGTCGTGTCCGACTCTTCGTGACCCCCTGCACTAGAGCACGCCAGGCACTCCTGTCTTCCACTGCCTCCCGCAGTTTGGTCAAACTCATGCTGGTAGCTTTGAGAACACTGTCCAACCATCTCGTCCTTTGTCGTCTCCTTCTCCTTGTGCCCTCCATCTTTCCCAACGTCAGGGTCTTTACCAGGGAGTTTTCTCTTCTCATGAGGTGGCCAAAGTACTGGAGCCTCAGCTTCAGGATCTGTCCTTCCAGTGAGCACTCAGGGCTGATTTCCTTCAGAATGGAGAGGTTTGATCTTCTTGCATTCCATGGGACTCTCAAGAGTCTCCTCCAGCACCATAATTCAAAAGCATCAATTCTTTGGCGATCAGCCTTCTTGATGGTCCTGCTCTCACTTCCATACATCACTACTGGGAAAACCAGAGCTTTGACTATATGGACATTTGTTTTTACATTGGGTCACCCCAAACACGCACGTATCCTGCAAGGAACCGCCGTGCATTGCTAAGGATTCAGGGCAAGAGGAGGGGAGAACATTGCAGGGCAATTGCCCTTCCCCATGAGTTGAGCATGCATGCATTTTTCCATGTGGCTCTGCATTGTGGAGGAAAGCTGGCAACCGGGCGTTGAAGCAATCTTCCCTGAAAATTATGACCGTCAGTCGCCTTGTCGAGAAACCACAAGAGGCCGTGATGACCACACAGCTTGTTTAAGCGTTTTGTTAAACTATGAAACCTGCTCTCATGCGAGGCAGGGATGGCTGCCAGCCTTGATGGCTTTAAAAAGAGGATTAGACAAAGTCACAGAGGAGCTGCTCTTGATGGCCGATGCTTTTTGCCTTCACAGTTGGAGGCAGCAATGCTTGAATTGCTGGAAGCCACAGGAAAGTACAGTTGCTCTTGCGCTCAGCTGCTGCTTGCTGGTTTTCCACAAGTCTTTGTTTGGCCACCGTTAGAACAGGATTGTGGGGTTAGATGGGCCATTGGCCAGATCCAGCAATCTCTTCTAATGTTTTTAGCAACAGCTGATTGACGCAGCCCCTGGATCTGTTTTTATTTGGGCCTTGATGGTTCTGCTAAGCCTGTTTTCAACCCATACAGTCATACCTCTTCTTAAGTTCGGTTCAGGTTACGTTCTTTCAGGATACGTCCCACGGCGACCTGGAAGTAACGGAATGGGTTACTTCTGGGTTTCGCCGCTCGTGCATGTGCAGATGCTCCGGAACGGATCCCGTTCGCAACCAGAGGTACCACGGTACTTCTATCATGACTTAACTCTTGCCTGTGTTTTCTGTGCAAACGTCCACATTCATTCATATTCATATTCATTCTGTGCAAATGTCCATATTCGTTTCCGAGCATAATTCAAAGTGTTGGTGCTGACCTTTAAAGCCCTAAACGGCCTCGGCCCAGTAGACCTGAAGTAGCGTCTCCACCTCCGTCGTTCAGCCTGGACACTGAGGTTCAGCTCCAAGGGCCTTCTGGCAGTTCCCTCCCTGCGACAAGTGAGGTTACAGGGAACCAGGCAGAGGGCCTTCTCGGTAGTGGCACCCACCCTGTGAAATGCCCTCCCACCAGATGTGAAGGAAACAAACAACCATCTCACTTTTAGAAGACATCTGAAGGCAGCCCTGTTTAGAGAAGTTTTTAATGTTTGATGGGCGGGCTGGTGTGGAGGACTCTCTGGTCCTGAATGGGGTAACTGTGCCCCTGAAGGACCAGGTGCGGAGCCTGGGAGTCATTTTGGACTCACAGCTGTCTATGGAGGCGCAGGTCAATTCTGTATCCAGGGCAGCTGTCTACCAACTCCACCTGGTACGCAGGCTGAGACCCTACCTGCCCGCGGACTGCCTCGCCAGAGTGGCGCATGTTCTGGTTATCTCCCGCTTGGACTAATGCAATGCACTCTACGTGGGGCCACCTTTGAAGGTGACCCGGAAACTACAACTAATCCAGAATGCGGCAGCTAGACTGGTGACTGGGGGCGGCTGCCGAGACCACATAACACTGGTCTTGAAAGACCTGCATTGGCTCCCAGTACGTTTCCGAGCACAATTCAAAGTGTTGGTGCTGACCTTTAAAGCCCTAAACGGCCTCGGTCCAGTATACCTGAAGGAGCGTCTCCACCGCCATCATTCTGCCCGGACGCTGAGGTCCAGCGCCGAGGGCCTTCTGGCGGTTCCCTCCCTGCGAGAAGCAAAGCTACAGGGAACCAGGCAGAGGGCCTTCTCGGTAGTGGTGCCCGCCCTGTGGAACGCCCTCCCAGCAGTTGTCAAAGCGATAAACAATACCTGACATTCAGAAGACATCTTAAGGCAGCCCTGTTCAGGGAAGTTTTTAATGTGTAATATTTTAGTGTATTTTTGGTTTCTATGGAAGCTGCCCAGAGTGGCTGGGGAAACCCAGCCAGATGGGTGTGGTACAAATAATAAATTATATTATATTATATTATATATGTTTTATCGTGTTTTTAATATTCTGTTGGGAGCCCCCAGAGTGGCTGGGGAAACCCAGCCAGATGGGTGGGGTATTTTGGGTTGTTGTTGTTGTTGTTGTTGTTGTTGTTGTTGTTGTTATTATTATTATTATTATGTGTTGTGCAGTGCCTGAGTAGTAGTAGTCATAATAATAATAATAATAATAATAATAATAATAATAATAATAATAATATTTATACCCCGCCCTCCCCAGCCAAGACCGCGCTCAGGGCAGCTAACACCAAATATAAAAACAATTGATTGAAATAAAGCTTTAAAAAACAAGATCAAAATACAACATTAAACATTAAAGCGCAGCCTCATTTCAGTGAAAACTCCATATGCTCCATATGGAGTACATATGCTCCGAAAGCTATGAGGATCTTAAACTTCCTAATCCACCCGGGAGCCAACCGTTCCCAGCTTGTCTCACGTTCTTATATTCTTAAACCTGTAATAAGTTTCCAAAGAGCCCAGTTCGAAAAATCAGCAATCCAGATTGTACAGCAGGCCAGGCTGGTGGGTAGAGGACCCTCCGATACCCCAGGGCTTAGTGGCCTGCTATTCAGTCCAGCCTCAATGCACAACATTCCTGGGGGAAGTCAGCTAGGGCGATAAGGATCGCAGGAATGCAGGCAGAGAGGGGGGGTGTGAGTGCAAAAGGAGGTCTCAATGCAATTGATACCACAGCAGTGCTGAAGTTCAAATAGGCAGGGGCTCATCAGTCCCTGGGATGGCTTGGGGCATTTCAAGTAAGAACCAGAGAGAGAATAATATTTTTAGAAGGGTTGCCAACTGGGCTGCTGCCCTCCCCCCCCCCCAACTGTATAGCCCCATTTTCAGAGCAAATATTCTTACTGGCTTTGGAAGAGGGTCTGCATTGGACAGTACTTGGTGTGTTCAGTATCAGAGAAAGGTAGCAAGCACAGGTGTGCATATTTTTGTGGCTCTGGTTCCCAGTGCCTGGGCTGGAAGTCGGGACGGGACAGAAATCTGCTTCACTTTTAAAAGGCATAGAGTGGTACCTCAGGTTAAGTACTTAATTTGTTCCGGAGGTCCGTTCTTGACCTGAAACTGTTCTTAATCTGAGATACCACTTTAGCTAGTGGGGCTTCCCGTTGCCGCGCGATTTCTGTTCTCATCCTAGAATCATAGAATCATAGAGTTGGAAGAGACCCCAAGGGCCATCGAGTCCAACCCCCTGCCAAGCAGGAAACACCATCAGAGCACTCCTGACATATGGTTGTCAAGCCTCTGCTTAAAGACCTCCAAAGAAGGAGACTCCACCACACTCCTTGGCAGCAAATTCCACTGTCAAACAGCTCTTACTGGCAGGAAGTTCTTCCTAATGTTTAGGTGGAATCTTTTTTCTTGTAGTTTGGAACCATTGCTCCGTGTCCGCTTCTCTGGAGCAGCAGAAAACAGCCTTTCTCCCTCCTCTATGTGACATCCTTTTATATATTTGAACATGGCTATCATATCACCCCTTAACCTCCTCTTCTCCAGGCTAAACATGCCCAGCTCCCTTAGCCGTTCCTCATAAGGCATCGTTTCCAGGCCTTTGACCATTTTGGTTGCCCTCCTCTGGACACGTTCCAGTTTGTCAGTGTCCTTCTTGAACTGTGGTGCCCAGAACTGGACACAGTACTCCAGGTGAGGTCTGACCAGAGCAGAATACAGTGGCACTATTACTTCCCTTGATCTAGATGCTATACTCCTATTGATGCAGTCCAGAAGCAAAGTTCTCAACCCAAGGTACTATTTCTGGGTTAGCGGAGTCTGTAACCTGAAGCGTCTGTAACCTGAAGCATCTGTAACCCGAGCTACCACTGTACTTGCTAAATTCACACCTCTTCAGACTTTGCCTGCATCGAAACACCGCTGTCTCTTGACATTTGCACTTTCTCCTAATTTTCCAGTGTGTTTTCCCAGCCAAGTAATGTGAATGAAAATGCATTTTCTAGGGTGCAGTGTGCGTGGACTGCGTCTTTTAGTGAAAACGGCGTCCAAAAAAACCACAGAGTGAATGAAAAGTGCTTGCAAAAATGTGTATTCTGGGCCAATTTTGCAATAATGAGAACAGGAGCAGGGGGAGAAAGCAAGCTGAATGAGTAGAACTGAGAAAAGGAGAGACCAAAATTGAGGTGTTCCCATCCCTAGCCAGAAATGTTATCAAGGCAGGCGACACCTGAAGTTTATGATCACCCACGAAGGGAGTCCTTGTGGACAAGGCAGCAAAGCAACAGTTCCGAAATGCCGCAGTCTGCAAAACTGTGTACCAGGAAGAGCTGGAATCCCAACATCTTGACGGGAAACCAGTGAGGAGGAAGTGATGGGGCAGGAATCCGTGATTCATCGCCAGTTCTTGGCTGAACTCAGCCTGCTTTGCTTAAGGCTAGAGGGAGGAGGGAGAAACTAGTTGACCCCTTAGTCACGTTTTTTGCTCACTCCGGGCTGCTGATTAATCCAAATTTTGCAGAGAGTGGAAAAGGAGATTCCCGCCACCCTTGCCTTTTTCCTTATCCTCTAGCATTTCGGGTGGGATTTTTCACTCTGTCCCCCATTACAGCATAAGATTTTGCACCTCTTTTAGCAGTTATCAGATGGGATACTTTTGTGTTGCTGTGACTTATAAGTGCAGCAGCAGAAGACAAAGTGAGGATAATGGCAACCAGGGCCAGATTTAGGTTCGATGAGGCCCTAAGCTACTGAAGGTAAAGGGCCCTTTATATATCCAATTGTCGCTGTTTTGTTGTTGTTGTTGAACATATGCTGTACGGTAAATTATTATTATTATTATTATTATTATTATTATTATTATTATTAATTTATACCCCACCCATCTGGCTGGGTTTCCCCAGCCACTCTGGGCGGCTTCCAACAGAATATTAAAATACAATAACCTATTAAACATTAAAAGCTTCCCTAAACAGGGCTGCCTTATGGACCTAATAAGTATCTAAAGCCATTTGCACATAAGAAATGAGCAAACCTGTAATATTTGAGGGAGCAGGCTAGCAGGTGGGGCCTATGACTTACATCATAGAGCCTACACAACACAAAACACTGTTGCTGTACGTAGGTTTTATTTTATTTGTTTTTTATCTTATATTTTGGAAATGTACATCCAGCTGTGAAATTTCAAAGTCTGGAGGGGACCTGTTGGGGATCTTTGTCCTGGTGGGATATGCCAGTTTCTCTGGGGCATCTCTGAGATACCAGCCTTTAACCTGATCATCTCTCTTCTTTCCATCCACAGATATTATAGCCCTGAAGGAGAGACAGACCCGAACGCCACCTGCCTGCCTTGTTTGTCTGCCCCCAAAGGCCTCCCAGGATGCTCAGGTGAGAGCAAAAGATGGCGGAGGTGCAAAAAGGGAACGTTTTATTTCCATTCAAGCTGGAGAGGGAAGGAGCTGGCTGGGCATGGTCTGCAGGTTAGGTTATCTTGCTGAAGTGAAGTAGCTCAGGGCCTGGGTGGGAGATCACCTGGGTTACCTTCAGTTCTTTGATGGACGACTTGGAACCAAGTGACATAAAAGATGTTCTCCCCAGCAACTGTGCTCCTCAGGTGTGGCACTGCTTGAGAGTACCAGGTTCCCCAGAGGTGCGCTTAGCTTGTCCTAAAAAAGAGGCTTTTAGTGTTGCAGCTCCAGCCCTCTGGAATCATTTGCCAGCTGGAATAAGACAAGCGCCTCACATTGTGATATTTAGCTACCTCCGGAAGACGGTTTTGTTTAAAAAGGCTTTCCCTGAAGTGTGAGCCAGTCGTTGGATGGGGGATTGCGAGTTGAGATTCCTGCATTGCAGGGCGTTGGAGTAATAATAATAATAATAATAATAATAATAATAATAATAATAATAATTTTATACCCCGCCATCTGGCTGGGCTTCCCCTGCCACTCTGGGCGGCTTCCAACAAAATATTAAAATAATACAGTAATGCATCAAACATTAAAAGCTTCGCTAAACAGGGCTGCCTTCAGGTGTCTTCTAAAAGTCTGGTAGTTGTTCTCTTTGATATCTAGATGACCCTTAGGGTATTTTCCAACTTGACGATTCTATGATTTTATGCAGTGGGATAAAATTGTAGAAATAGTTCCGCCGCTTTTCATTCACTGAATTTGTAATCTTTTGCATTTTATCTTGTATACCACGTTGGCAGCTCTGTTTACAAAATCTCCAATGCAATAAATGAAATTTAAAGGTCAAAGTAAAGGTAAAGGGACCCCTGACCATTAGGTCCAGTCGTGACCGACTCTGGGGTTGTGCGCTCATCTCGCTCTATAGGCCAAGGAAGCCGGCCTTTGTCCGCAGACAGCTTCCGGGTCATGTGGCCAGCATGACTAAGCCGCTTCTGGTGAACCAGAGCATTGAAACACCGTTTACCTTCCTGCCGGAGCGATACCTATTTATCTCCTTGCACTTTTGGCATGCTTTCGAACTGCTAGGTTGGCAGGAGCAGGGACCGAGCAACGGGAGCTCACCCCGTCGCGGGGATTTGAACCGCCGACCTTCCGATCGGCAAGCCCTAGGCTCTGTGGTTTAACCCACAGCGCCACCTGCGTCCCCTAAAGGGCAGAGTACAAGTGTACTAATAAATATTACAGCAGTTGAAAGAGCCTCAGAGTCTGGAAATTCATAGGGAGAGGCAAGAAATGCGAGTTGACTGCTGCTCCTTTCTTATTCTCTTCCTGGGAAAGTTGTGTTGCGTTGAAATGTGGGGTGTGATGTCATTGCCCCAGATGCTTTCCTTCCCCGTGTGAGTGGCAGTGGGGGAATATTCCAGGCAGTGATACCATATCATGACTTGCTTTAAAGTGACATGTTAATGTTACCGGGGCAAGTACATTTATTTAAAAATAAAAACCCAAGAGTCCCAGGATGAGTTGCTAAATTTCTGGTTTTTGTCTATTTCTCTCTGATTATTATTTTTCTATATTATCATTTCCTGCCCTTCACCCTCAGATCCCAGGGTGGGGTACCACAGTTCAATATACATAATCAAAAACCGTTTAAAGCAAATTAGAATCACGAAAACAGGGCGGGTCCTAAAAACAGACAACAGGGTGTATATAACACAGCACTGAGTGGAACTTGATGGCTTGTGAAGGATAAATTACACCCTGATATTCTCTCTTGTGTCACACGAAGAAAGGTTGATTATAGTGAATCATGCTAATTCTCTTTGGCTTCTTGTCAGGTGTGCCCTCTGGTACACCTCAGCGTGCCTCAGTGCATGTGCAAACCTTGGGATTTCCTGGGTGGGTCTGAGAGATTTTTTGAAACCTGTATCTCTTTCAAATCGGAACCAGTGAAGGCGGTGAAGGTCCTGTGTGAGTGTCAGGAGGCGGTTGGAGGATGGATGGTGGTTAACAGATTGAGGTTGAATCCTGACAACACAGAACTACTGTTTTTGGGGGACAGGGGGCGGGCAGGTGTGGGGGACTCCCTGATCCTGAATGGGGTAACTGTGCCCCTGAAGGACCAGGTGCGCAGCCTGGGAGTCATTTTGGACTCACAGCTGTCCATGGAGGTGCCATAAGCTCCATCTGGAATGCAGCCTGAGACCCTACCTGCCCGCAGACTGTCTCGCCAGAGTGGTGCATGCTCTGGTTATCTGTCGCTTGGACTACTGCAATGCACTCTGTGTGGGGCTACCTTTGAAGGTGACCCGGAAATTACAACTAATCCAGAATGCGGCAGCTAGACTGGTGACTGGGAGTGGCCACCGAGACCATATAACACCGGTCTTGAAAGACCTACATTGGCTCCCAGCACGTTTCCGAGCACAATTCAAAGTGTTGGTGCTGACCTTTAAAGCCCTAAACGGCCTCGGTCCAGTATACCTGAAGGAGCGTCTCCACCTCCATAGTTCTGCCTGGACACTGAGGTCCAGCACCAAGAACCTTCTGGCAGTTCCCTCGCTGCGAGAAGCCAAGTTACAGGGAACCAGGCAGAGGGCCTTCTCGGTGGTGGCACCTGCCCTGTGGAACGCCCTCCCACCAGACGTCAAAGAGAACAACAATTACCAGACTTTTAGAAGACATCTGAAGACAGCCCTGTTTAGGGAAGCTTTGAATGTTTAATAGGTTATTGTATTTTAGTGTTTTGTTGGAAGCCGCCCAGAGTGGCTGGGGAAACCCAGCCAGATGGGCGGGGTATAAATAAATTATTATTATTATTATTATTATTATGAACAAGGTGGTGTAGAAAGGCAGGAAATTCCAAGCCCTAGGATTCCTGCTTCCACCTCTGTGTAGTCTGGCTGTCAAATACCAGAACAGGTCCAAGGGGCACATTGCAGTTCCTTACAACACAAGGTGCGAAAGCATCACGGCTAGTCAGACATATGTTGCAACAGGAATTTCTGCAGGGCAGATCGTGGCAATAATTGTTGATACCCAAATGTTGAAAAAAATCGGGGTTGATTCATCCATCAGGCATGCCTGTGTGGCAAAGGCAGGTTGAAAAATTCTGCCACAAGCATGCATTCTAATGAACAGCCAGAAATGATCTCCAGGTGAAATGTGGATTTTGTTTTAAGTATGTGATGTCAAAGGGTCTTTTAATTTGATTGCACGCCCTACGCTGTTGACACCACTGCTTTGCTTCCAGATGCCTAAAAGGCATTTGACACAATGGAATGGACTTGGTTGTTTTTATGTTGCCAACTGTCCTGTGACCTTCAGATGAAGGACAGCGTATAAATTTGATAAATAATAAAATAAAGTAAGTAATAATAAAGCCTTTGAGCGTCTCGGCTTAAAGAGAGGGGACCCATTAAGGTCAGCTGTGCTTTCAAAGCCTACTCTAAGTGAGCATCAAGGAAAAGGGAGGATCTGGGAATTGTTGGTTTCTTGCCCCGTAAAATTAAATTAAAGCTTTTAAAACACATATACAACATACAACATTAAAATACAATTCTAAAGAATCTCCTGGACTTCCCTCCTCCCCTTTGTGGGTCCCGTTGTTCTTGCATCTTTTGTGATTATCCAAACCTTTTACTTCTCATTATATCCAAAATTCGCCATTGAACTACAAGTGTTATTCCAATCCTACAAACGACGTTAACCGTTTTCAATGGTTTATAAGATGAATTATGAATTTCCCCCATTCCTTATTAAAACTTTGGTCTTCCTGATTTCTGATTCTTCCGGTCATTTTTGCCATTTCAGCATAATCCATCAACGTAACCTGCCATTCTTCTCTGGGAATTGTTGTAGGGAGCTGGAATGGTAAAGTCCAAATCCATTAAGGCCACAGTGCCTGGTTTCCATTGGGACTGGGGTGGCAGAAGGCAGGGAGCCCATCAGTTGTTGGAGCTGGAGCCAAGGACAGGGAGGGGGTCACCCCACGGCTGGTGGTACGTTCTGGTTGATCTCGTGATGCCACCAACTTCTCCCAATTCCTTACCCTCTCAGGATCCAGGAAGTGGCTGACCCGCCTGGCACGCAACGCCGAAGCTCTGCAGAGGCGGGACAACAAGATGGCTGCCAACGGCACCCGAGAGGGGAAGCCGGAGGAGAGCGCCACTCAGTACGCCGTCTTGGCCATTGTCCCAGTCTTCTGCGTGATGGGCCTGCTAGGGATCCTCTTCTGCAACCTGTTGATGAAGAAAGGCTATCACTGCACCGCCCAGAAAGACACGGACGAGGAGGGGGCCAAATCCGAGAGGAATGGTGAGCCAGGGCAGGGCCAGGGTGGGATGTGAGCTCTTCCGGATTATGATCTCCATTGGTGCTCCCTGTATTTCAAATCATCGCATTTTGCAAGCGGTGCGGAGTGCACTTTTCAGGGAGCTATTAAGGCAATAGAGTAATTTTTGTTTGTTTGTTTGTTTGTTTGTTTGTTTGTTTGTTTGTTTGTTTGTGTGTTTATTATTTGGACCCCACCCATCTGGCCAGGTTTCCCCAGCCACTCTGGGCAGCTCCCAACAGAATATAAAAAACACGATAAAACATCAAACATTAAAAACTTCCCTAAACAGGGCTGCCTTCAGATGTTTTCTAAAAGTCAGATAGTTGTTTATTTCCTTGACATCTGATGGCAGGGCGTTCCACAGAGCGGGTGCCACCACCAAGAAGGCCCTCTGCCTGGTTATTATTCAAGGTATAATAATTCCCTTTAATTCTGCTTCCAAACTGTTATTCAATCCAGTTACAATCCAATCTTAATAATAATCCCTTATACAACAGCTACCGTGTTCTAACTTCAATTTGTGTTGACACATTTAAGAACTTACGATCTGCAAGTGAAGTTCTCCTTTCTTCTTCCTGTGTGTGGTGTTTATTTTTACCATATTGTTCCTTTTGGTCCTTGCCAAATAATATATCATATCACCTCTTAGTCATCTAGGAAGCATTGCACAACAACCAATAATGTCACATTATGTGTGGATGTTTCCGTATAATCCCACCACCAATGCAGTTATTAATGCACGCAGGTGGCGCTGTGGTCTAAACCCCTGAGTCTCTTGGGCTTGCCGATTGGAAGGTTGGCGGTTCGAATCCCCACGACGGAGTGAGCTCCCATTGCTCTGTCGCAGCTCCTGCCAACCTAGTAGTTCAAAAGCACGCCAGTGCAAGTAGATAAATAGGTACCGCTGTGGCGGGAAGGTAAACAGCGTTTCCTTGCACCCTGGTTTCCATCACAGTGTCCTGTTGTGTCAGAAGCAGTTTAGTCCTGCTGGCCACATGACCCAGAAAGCTGTTTGTGGACAAACGCCAGCTCCCTCGGCCTGAAAGCAAGATGAGTGCCGCAACCTCATAGTCGCCTTTGACTGGACTTAACTGTCCAGGGGTCTTTTAAAAAAGGTAAAGGGACCCCTGACCATTAGGTCCAGTTGCAGACGACTCTGGGGTTGCACGCTCATCTCGCTCTCTAGACCGAGGGAGCTGGCATTTGTCCACAGACAGCTTCCAGGTCATGTGGGCAGCAGGACTAAGCCGCTTCTGGCGAACCAGAGCTGCACACGGAAACACCATTTACCTTCCCACCGGAGTGGTACCTATTTATCTACTTGTACTTGAGGTGCTTTTGAACTGCTAGGTGGGCAGGAGCAGGGACTGAGCAACGGGGGCTCACCCAGATCGTACACTTGGGGCTAGATGAGCTGACTTGATGCAAGAGGGCTGTATCCGTTTTCTTCTGGTGTAGCAAGAAGGACAGGCTGCGTGCTCATCTTGGGTGCAGATCCTGTACCCTTCTTCCTAGACATTGCTTAAAATCAGCTCCACCCTTTGCTACGAAGTCTGCCAGCAGCAGAGCTTTTGTGGTGCATCATCTCTTCAAAGCACGTGCCTATTCTGAAGGCGTTGGTTGTATCGGGGAGTGTCCATTTGCTTCTTTAAAGCTGTCATCTGTACAAACAGTCATAATCTCCTTTGTCCTCTTTCTTGTGTGTTGGTCGGTCCTGCTGTGCTTGTTCCACTCTGCCTATGGACAGGGTAGAAAAGACAAAGCCAAAGAAGGGCTGCCAAGATAGGGCCAAATTTAGGTTTGATGAGGCCCTAAGCTACTGAAGGCAATGGGGCCCTTCATATGTCCAGCTGTGCTTTGTCAACAACAAATGGTCACTGTTTTTTGTGTTGAATATATGCTATATGGTAACTTATGGACCTAATAGATATCTCAAGCAGAATGTAGGCACCCTATACAGTGGTACCTTGGTTTATGAACTTAATCCGTTCCTGAAGTCTGTTCTTAAACTAAATCCGTTTTTTCCCTAATGAGGCCTCCCGCCGCCAGTGCCCTTCCACTGTTTAGCTTCCGTTTGTTGTTGTTGTTGTTGTTTTGTCGTTTAGTCGTGTCTGACTCTTCGTGGCCCCATGGACCAGAGCACGCCAGGCACTCCTGTCTTCCACTGCCTCCCACAGTTTGGTCAAACTCATGCTGGTAGCTTCTGTCCAACCATCTCGTCCTCTGTCACCCCCTCCTCCTTGTGCCCTCCATCTTTCCCAACATCAGGGTCTTTTCCAGGGAGTCTTCTCTTCTCATGAGGTGGCCAAAGTACTGGAGTCTCAGCTTCAGGATCTGTCCTTCCTGTTATTCTAAAGCAGCAATGCAGCAGCAAGCAAAGGCTATAGCAGCCAAGTCTGCTGCTTGTGGCTGGAAAGCCAAACAGGAAGTATGTGACTGTTGCCATGGAAATAAAGGGGCAGTCCATTCTGTACTGAGCACCGGATGTTAGCTCAGTGTGTGTGTCATATGACCTGTACAGGATGTACATAGGTGGAGTTTTGGAGGTTTCTCTCTGTTTGTTGATGAGAGCAGACATGTTTTCTCTGTACTGAAGTGAAAGACAGGAATAAAACATGTAGATACATTTCTGTCTGTGTCTGATTCCCCTCCCTGGGGATATGCTGGAGAGCAGGGAGGAGGAGAAGCAGTTTGGTGTGTTTTTCTCACAGCCTGAGGAAAATCGCCGGAACGGACCTCGTGTGTTTTTTCCTACCGGGAGTCGCCGGAGGGAGGTCAAAAGAATTCAGCCGGTGCCTGGAGAGATAGGCACATACCTCTGACCGAGCCTGAATTCTGACATTGGTAGCAGCTGACGGTTGCTACGATCCATGGAACTCTGCATCAAGGAGACTGTATTCATCCCTCTCCATGGAGGCCTGAGATGGAGGCTGATTCTCTGCAGCTAGAAGCTGACCAGAAGAAGCTGAAAGCCAAGCTACGGAGCCCAGGTATGAGATTTTCGGGCTTAGAAGTGTGAATGCAGATGGATTAATTCTCTGCTTCATGGGAGCAACGTTTGGGAAAAACAGCTCCGAGAGAGAAGCGTCTGCATTCCAAACATTCCTGTGGTTTTTCCTGTCCAAGGAAAGGAATGTGGTTGCTTAGCAACGCAGGCCAGTTTCAAGATAAGGGCTGGATGTCAGGCTGTGCTCGGAGTGGCAAAAACAGCTCGTGTTTTGACTAGGAACTGTGAAAGGGACTTTCCAAGCAGCCAGTGTTATTGCTGCCAGGTGCACAGAGTGTAAACAAGCCAGCTATTGGATTTTAGAGGCTTGTGTTTGAGAGTCAATGCAAGGACTCAAAATGGATGCCAAGAAGGGAAGCCTGCCTTCTCCACCCCTTTTGACCAGTGACAATTATGCATCTTGGTCTATTAAGATGAAGGCTTTGCTGCAGAATCAGAGACTGTTTAGGGTGATTGAGAACCCCATCCCTGCAGCACCAACGCCTGTTTGGGAGTCACAGGATATGAAGGCCAGAACCGCTATAATTCTGTGCGTGTCAGACTCTCAGCTTGTTCATATACAAGATTTAGAGCACGCGAAAGATGTTTGGGACACGCTGAGAAGGACACATCAGAGAGATGCAGGTTCTTCAGCGTTGCTGTATTTTGAAAAGCTGACTAACCTGAGGCTTGCGCCTGATGGAGATGTTCAAGCGCACCTGACGGAAATGAAATTTCTGCGTCAGCAGATGGTGGAACGCAATTTCCGTCTGCAGGAGGAAGTGTTTTGCTTCATGGTGATCAACAGCCTGAATCGGACTTACAAAACTGTTGCCAGTCAGCTGGGGTCTCTCCCAGCGCAAGATCTAACATCGGACAGGGTCTTTGCCGTGGTCCTGAACGAACATGACAGACTTGCCGCCCTGGAAGTGAAGGAC
This sequence comes from Podarcis cretensis, assembly GCF_951804945.1. NCBI lineage: Eukaryota > Metazoa > Chordata > Lepidosauria > Squamata > Lacertidae > Podarcis > Podarcis cretensis. The sequence goes on along the minus strand of NC_137173.1, from coordinate 7,348,732 downwards.
AGGGGGAGTCAAGAACGGAGTTCAGACACCCCCACTGCTGTCGCTACTGGAGGAGACGCTGTAGCTTTGAACGTTGTCCAATGTTTCAATTGTGGGCAGACTGGGCATCTTCAGCGGTACTGCGGGAAGCCACGTCAGAACAAAGGAGCCAAGGGGAGCTCCACGAAGTCTGAGGCGTCAGGCAGAAGTCATGCCAAGTCACAGGCGAAGCCTGCAAAGGCTTTGATGTCCCTAAAAGCCACACCACAAGTGGGGAATTCCTTTGTTTTAGACACGGGAGCGACGGTTCACATGACCCATCGCAGGGATTTGTTTTCGTCGTTTAAGAAGCAAAGCTTCGTTGTACAACAAGCCAACGGTCAAGAGCTGGAAGCCACCGGAATTGGGACTGTGTATCTTAAAAGTCTGAACTTGACTATAAACGATGTTTATTTGGTTCCAGAGTTGAAGTACAATCTGCTCAGCGTTTCGCAGATTGCCAAGAAGGGACTAAAACTGTCCTATGATGATCAACACTGCGAGATCTACAAAGATGGAGAGTTGTATCTTTCTGCCAAAGAGAAAGATGGACTGTATTTGTTGACTTTTGATCAAAGTGATTACATGGAATGTAATTCTTGTGATTCTAACATGATTTCTTTTGCAGGTGTAGCTGAAAAGAACGCCAAGCAGGTCACCTCGAGGGTTGACAAGGCATTTCAGCGGGTGTATGCTGATGTGATTGGTCCTTTAGCACCATCTAGAGGCAATGCAAAGTATTACCTAATATGTGTTGATTCTTTCACAGGTTTTGTCTGGATTTATCTTTTGGAGAGACCGAAAGAAGCCTTAGAAAGGTTTAAAGAGTTTTGTGACAAGGTTAAAAATATGCATGATGCTGACATAGATTGTCTTTGCACAGATGAGAAGCCAATTTTTCTCTTACAGGATTTCCAGAGGTTCCTGAAGAAGAAAGGGATAAGACACAAAATTGCTAGTTCCGAAGAAGCTTGGAACAGATGTGTCTGTGTTAGAGTGAACAAAGAATTGCAAAAGGGAATGCATGCGCAATTGCTTAGTTCACACCTGCCACATGAGTACTGGGCTGAGTCGCTAATGTCATATTGTTACACGTGGTTGAGAAAGTTTTCAAAAGAGTTGGGATGTTCTCCTTTTGAGAAACTGTTCCACAGAAAACCTTCTGTTGCCCATTTCAAGGTTTTTGGGTCTCATGTGAGGACAGAAGCTCCGGGTGGAGTAAAAAATGCCAGAGGCATTTTTGTGGGTTATGAAAAGGGTCTCTACAGAGTAATTTTGTCTGAATCTGGGAAGGTGATTCTCACAAAATTTCTAGAGAGTGCTCCTGAACAGGAGCGAGTGATTGTTCACACATTTCCCACAGGTGATGATGATGATTCTGATGATGATGATGATGAGTTTGATCTTATTGAGTTCAGTAGTACTGATGATGACAGCGATAGCTCAGACAGCTCAGTTGTCACAGTCATTGAGAGGAAATCTCACATAATGACTAGACCCTCAGAAGAGGAGGATGAACCACTGATTAAGCTTAGTACTGGTTCTTCAGAGAGTTCAGAGGCTGAACCAGAAAGCAGAGAAGAGCAGCACCTCTTACGTAGGTCTGAGAGAGCAACGAAGGGTGTACCACCCAAGAGGTATTCAAAAGAGTTTGCCAACCAAGCTATTGCATATGTTGCTGTTGTAAACGACCAAGGTCAAATTGAAGCTGTGTCTGAGTCAGAGACAAAGGCACAACAGAGAGTTGCTAACCAAGGTAATGCAGAAGCACTCATTCCTTGGAAGTCACACAACCAGAGAGGTACATTGGTAAAACCAGTGGCGGGTAGTTCCAAGGGTGGAACTGAAACAACAGGGGAGTGTTATAAGTATAACAACTGTTTGTTTTCTTCTCTGGATGACGCTTTGCTCGCAGCACGCATTGATACTTTAGGGGGAGTATGTTATTCTAAAGCAGCAATGCAGCAGCAAGCAAAGGCTATAGCAGCCAAGTCTGCTGCTTGTGGCTGGAAAGCCAAACAGGAAGTATGTGACTGTTGCCATGGAAATAAAGGGGCAGTCCATTCTGTACTGAGCACCGGATGTTAGCTCAGTGTGTGTGTCATATGACCTGTACAGGATGTACATAGGTGGAGTTTTGGAGGTTTCTCTCTGTTTGTTGATGAGAGCAGACATGTTTTCTCTGTACTGAAGTGAAAGACAGGAATAAAACATGTAGATACATTTCTGTCTGTGTCTGATTCCCCTCCCTGGGGATATGCTGGAGAGCAGGGAGGAGGAGAAGCAGTTTGGTGTGTTTTTCTCACAGCCTGAGGAAAATCGCCGGAACGGACCTCGTGTGTTTTTTCCTACCGGGAGTCGCCGGAGGGAGGTCAAAAGAATTCAGCCGGTGCCTGGAGAGATAGGCACATACCTCTGACCGAGCCTGAATTCTGACACTTCCAGTGAGCACTCAGGGCTGATTTCCTGCAGAATGGAGAGGTTTGATCTTCTTGCAGCCCATGGGACTCTCAAGAGTCTCCTCCAGCACCAGAATCCGAAAGTATCAATTCTTTGGCGATCAGCCTTCTTTATGGTCCAGCTCTCCCTTCCATACATCACTACTGGGAAAACCATAGCTTTAACTATACGGACCTTTGTTGGCAAGGTGATGTCTCTGCTTTTTAGGATGCTGTCTAGGTTTGTCATTGCTTTTCTCCCAAGAAGCAGGCGTCTTTTAATTTCGTGGCTGCTGTCACCATCTTCCGTTTGTAGACCAAGATAAAGTTCGCTTCCGGTTTTGCAGAGTTCATAAACCGAACAGTTCGTAAACAGGACTGTTTGTAGACCAAGGTACCTCTGTATATAGAAATGAGCAAACCAGTGATATTTTAGGGAGCAGGCTAGCAGGCGGGGCCCATGACTTACATCACAGGAGCCTACACAACACAAAACACTGGTGCTGTATGTAGGTTTTATTTGTTTTTTATCTTCTGTTTTGGAAATGTACATCCAGTTTTTTTCCTTTAATTTTTTGGGGGGCCCCCAAGAGAGTGGGGCCCTAAGCTGTAGCTTGTTTAGCTTATACGTAAATCTGGCACTGCCCACCCCACATGGAAAACCCCCTTGTATCTCTTCAAGAGAGCTACAGGAGTCCAGCATTTTAAAAACCGGGCTTGTTTGTAGCTTATACGTAAATCTGGCACTGGCCAGGTGACAACTTGGCTAGTATTGCTGCCTCAGGGGAGGAAGAGAGTGTCAGAGGAAGAGGATTTGGCCAAGGGGGAAGCCCAGATTTCACCGGCAAGGCTGCAGCTGTGAGACCGGGAACCCTGCGCATAAGTCCATCCCCCACTGTAAAAACAACTGAAGCCAGTGCCACTGTATTTGCCAAGTAAGCTTGTGGGCCAAACTTCTGTGTAAAAAGATATTCTGTAAATAAAAATGTTATCGCTGCACAAAGTACGAATGAGCCTTCCTGTAGTTCCAGGGACTGACTCGCGTTACCTACTGACCTTTTATGACTCAGCTGGCTTCAGAGCAGGTCAGCAAAACCAGGGAGAGCGTTTTTCATCCTGCCGTCCTTTTCTCCTTAGGGAATAGTCCTGCCTACAGAATAGAAGATGCCAACGAAGACACCATTGGAGTCCTGGTGCGTCTGATCACAGAGAAGAAAGGTGAGCCTTGCGCAGGAAAGAGGGGGGCTGGGGACCTTTGCTTTATCCGTTTGTTATGGGTGATCAAAGTCCCTCCGCCTTGAGTCCCGTTCATTGGCAAGCTCAGTGCCAGAGCCTCTGCCTGCATGTGTGGGAATGTTCAGGGTGGCAGGAGAGGATATATTGTTTATTAATATCCTTCCCAACTTGCGCCAGCAAGTTCCTTTACTTAGCAGAGCTTACATTCCCCTTTATACAGCAGAAGACTTGTTGCAAGTCTTTACAGAAAATTGGAAGAAGTACAGTGGTGCCCCGCAAGACGAATGCCTCGCAAGAAAGAGTTTTCCGTTTTTTGAGGTGCTTCGCAAGACGAATTTCCCTATGGGCTTGCTTCGTTCTTGCGAGTTTGTTTCCTTTTTCTTAAAGCCGCTAAGCCGTTAATAGCTGCTAAGCCGCTAAGCCGTTAATAGCTGCTAAGCCGCTAATAGCCGTGCTTCGCAAGACGAAAAAACCGCAAGACGAAGAGACTCGCGGAATGGATTAGTTTCGTCTTGCGAGGCACCACTGTACCGTATTTTTCGCTCTATAGGACGCACCAGACCCTAGGACGCACTGGACCATAGGAGGGGGAGAACAGGAAAAAAAATGTTTTTTCTTGTTCTCCCCCTCTAAAACAAGGTGCGTTCAAGGTGCGTTCAAGAGCAGGTCAGGGACCAGCGCAACAGCAGGTCAGGGAACAGCCTTGCCTCTGCCCCCCGAGCTTGTGGGGCTGGCGGTGGGGGGAAGCGCTGCTTTCCCCCACCGCCAGCCTCAAAGATCCCTGAAGCCTTTGGAGCGCAGCTGCACTCCAAAGGCTTGCAGCTTCGGGGACATCCTTTGTAGCCTCCACAGGGCAGTGCAGCCATCCCAAAGCTAGAACAGCGAGACGGAGGGCTGTGAAAGCCTGCATTCGCTCCATAGGATGCACACACATTTCCCCTTCATTTTTGGAGGGGAAAAAGTATCGAAAGGTCGGCGGTTCGAATCCCTGCGGCGGGGTGCGCTCCCGCTGCTCGGTCCCAGCGCCTGCCAACCTAGCAGTTCGAAAGCACCTCCGGGTGCAAGTCGATAAATAGGGACCGCTTACCAGCGGGAAGGTAAACGGCGTTTCCGTGTGCGGCTCTGGCTCGCCAGAGCAGCGATGTCACGCTGGCCACGTGACCCGGAAGTGTCTCCGGACAGCGCTGGCCCCTGGCCTCTTAAGTGAGATGGGCGCACAACCCCAGAGTCTGGCAAGACTGGCCCGTACGGGCAGGGGTACCTTTACCTTTTATAGAGCGAAAAATACGGTATATGAATTATTTGAAGAGCAACTGTAATCAACAAATTACGCTAGTAGGACTACAAGAAGTTTTGTAAGGAGAAATATACAAAGTGTTACAAAGTAGAAAAAGATAGATATTGGTTATGAGTTTGAAATGTAATAGGGAAGATAAGAAATGCATACTGAGAGATTAGATTGGAAAATTTTCAGACAGGATTGATGGAAGTCAAAAATTTGAATAAGATGTAAAAGTATGTTTAATTACTGTTGAAAATGATATGTTTTAAAAAAAAACTAATAAAAAATTATATTTAAAAAGGAAAAAAAGGAAAGAAAACTTGTTGCAAACTCGTGTGAGTTTCTTAAGACAATACGCAATTCAGTCTGGCTTGTCCAGGTTGAAATGCGTTGTAATATTTTCCTGGTAAGACCCCTTGAATCCCTCCTAATATAATAAATACACCACAGTCTTACTCCTAAGTAACAAAAAGAAAGTTTACTCGGGATCAGGCAGAGCACAGTGAGATCCCTGAAGGCAGCCTTTAGGCTTAAAGTTACAAGCGTATGCAAACAGGTTTACCCCATAAATGAAGACACCTTAATGAGGACTAGTGGGCTTGCTAGGCTTCGTGTTGCAACGATGACTCTCTTCCTCCTCCTTTTTCGCCTCCTGTTCAACGGCTCTGCTTTATTTCCCCTCCCTGTCCCTCTCATTTGCCGCCGACAGAGAACGCCGCAGTCTTGGAGGAGATGCTGAAAGATTATCACAGCAAGCAGGTCTTGCAGCCCCTCTATAAGCCTGTCAACAAGTAAGAAGGGTGGCTTTTTCTTTGCTCAATTGATCGTTTTATTACGGCCATAGACCAGTAGTTTTAAAAATTAGCTAAGATACAAAATTGTAAAAGCAAGAATGAACGAATGAATGAAACTTTATTTGCGTCAGCCATCGCCCACAGCAACAAAAGAACATTGCGATATACACAGAACAAAATAAAGAGTTGATTATATAAAAGCAAGGTATCTGGACCTTTTCCCTCTCCTGCTGCCCCCTATCATCGCTCCTCGTTAGAGAAACGGGGCCATTTATGTGAACAGTTTGGACTACAAAGAAATGGCCCCCTATCTAAAAAGAGAGAATCACATAAGCCATGGCTCGCTCCTCTTTGTGGCTGAGCTATAAACAGGGAAGTTTTAGTGTTTGACTTTTTATTGAGTTTTTAATATTCTGTTGGGAGCCACCCAGAGTGGCTGGGGAGACCCAGCCAACTGGGCGGGGTATAAATATTATTATTATTATTATTATTATTATTATTATTATTATGGCTCATCTTAAACTTTGCTAAATGTAACTGCATCTCAATAATTTATTTTTTTTGACTTAATATCCTCTGTGTATTGTTTGCATGCTTGTGTATTGGTTTGTATGTGTCTTGTGAGAGGCTCCCTGAATTATGATATTATTATTATTATTATTATTATTATTATTACCCAGGGAGCCTCATCACAGGGGACTAGACTCAGTTCCCCTCTCTGACTGCTTCATCATCCTATATTTTTATGGTGTGAACTGCCCAGAGATCTACGGATGAAGGGCGGTATACAAATAATAATAATAATAATAATAATAATAATAATAATAATAATATTATTCCTGGTTCTCAACAACCAGATACACCCATTACATTTTTTGCCCACGATGCAGCAGATTGAGGAATAGAGTGGCACAGACACTGAAAAAGGATGTAATATTAAGCTGAACCTTTTGTTGAACCTCTACGGGACCGCCTCTCCTGGTCTGCCCCGCAGAGGACCTTAAGGTCCATGAATAATCATAGTTTAGAGGTCCCTGGCCCTAAGGAAGTCAGATTATCCTCCACCAGGGCCAGGGCCTTCTCAGTGATGGCTCCGCCCTTGTGGAATTCTCTGTCCCATGAGACCAGGGCCCTGCAGGATTTAACCTCCTTCCGTCGGGCCTGTAAGACAGAGCTATTCCGCCTGGCCTTTAATTTGAATTCAGCCTGATCTTTTATTTCCCTTCTCTTCCCTCCCCTTTTATGAAGATCACCTGCTCTGAGACCCCACAGCTAATTCTCCTCTGGCCTCCTCGCTGGCCCAAGTAGGACCAACTCAGCCAGCTAGCTCTGGGGATTATCTAATGCTTATTTCCCCTAAATTGATTTTTCAGTTTTGAATTTTATTGTTATTCATGTTTTTATACTGTATTTTATGCTGCTTTTATAATTACCGGTAAGTGTTTTAAATTTGTGGTTAGCTGCCCTGAGCCCGGTTTTTGAACCGGGAAGGGCGGGGTATAAATAAAAAATTATTATTATTCTTAGGAGTCAAACCTTAGAATTGTAGAAACTGAAGGGAACCCCAAAGGTCATCCAGTCCAACCCCTGCCATGAAGGAGTTGATGGAGTGATTCCTGGCGTAACATGATCAAGTTGGGTGGTGAACCTGTGGGGTGTCCTCTGAGGGGGTCTCTGTTCTCTCCTCTAACGGTGGTCCTTTCCCCTTCTCACCCCCTACCCCCACTTAGGCTGCATCTCCTGCCTCAGTTGCCCCACATCTGCAGACACCAGCACCACCTGCACACAGTCCAAGGCTTGGCCACCCGCCCGGGCCCCACCTGCACCCGCTGCAGCCAGAAGAAGTGGCCGGAAGTGCTGCCCTCGGCAGAAGCCACGCCAGCCACCTCCATCGCTCCTGGTAGCGCCACCGCGAAGCTCGCGAAGCCCGGAGGCAAGGCTGGCAGGCCGGGAGAGATTACCATCCTCTCGGTGGGCAGGTGAGTCACGGAACAGGCCGCTTCACGCTTTGCGATTGTACCGCGCGAAGCTCAGGCACTTGGTGTCCCGAAAACTACCATTTTGTTCGAGTCAAGTTGCTGGTCCTTAAGATTGCAATGGCAGACCTCGAAGCTACAAGGCTATTCTTTGTTTCCTCCCAAAGGCAGCTCTGAATTCCCTAATGCTCGGATCAGGGCCACCCTAGGGAAAACAACACGAGAACGGGCCTTTTCGGTGGTGGCTCCCTGTCTCTGGAATGACCTCCCCAGAACTCAGTATAAAAAAAATAAATCTATATATATTTCCTTTCTCCTCCTGTGATGGAACTCCTATTTGGGGACTTGCCTGGCTTTTTTCTATGTAGGACCAGTCTGGAAAGTTAGCCTCGGTGAAGACTTGATGTTTTCATCCCCCCAAAAGTTTTTGATTTGAGTTTCCATTGAAATGAGGCTGTATTTTAATGTTTTAATGTTGTATTTTAATCTTGTTTTTAAGTTGCATTTCAATCAATTTATTTTTGTATTGGGTTTTAGCCGCCCTGAGCCTGGTTTTGGCTGGGGAGGAGGGGTATAAATAAAATTTATTATTATTTATTATTATATATACACACCAAAGGGGCACCATTGATGCTCCCAGCCTGTGTGTATGTACACAAATGTGCATGGGCCAAACTGGGCCTTTGACCTGGGTTTAATAAAGCCTATTTTCAACCCCCGGTTCACACAGACAAGGGGCCGCTGACTCTGCTTGCTGCGCTTCCCAGCCCTGCCTTCCCTGGAAAACTGTGGAGCGTGACAACCACCTTACCTTTCTATGTATATAGCAAGATAAGATACACCATTTATATACGGTGTTTTGTTTTGTGGCCCAGGTTCCGCGTGGCTCGTATCCCCGAGCAGAAGCCCAGCCCCTCGGAAGTGAAAACCGTTTCGGAGAGCGTGGGGGCCGAGCCCGCCGAGCCCCCCTACGCCTGCCTCGTCCCGGAGGAAAAGCCACTGGTCAGCAACGGAGTGAAGCCGAAATGGCTTACGACGGCAGATGGCCGACAAGAGGTGAGTGGGAGAGGCTGGGAAATCTCGAACACTGAACGCACGCTCTCTGGACCGAGGTCCTTAAAGCCTGCGAGGCTCTTTTCTGAGAGAAGCTGGTCTGATTTAAGGAAATTTCTGGGTTTCCCCAGCCACTCTGGGCAGCTTCCAACTGAATATTAAAAATAATACAGCATCAGACATTAAAAACAGGGCCGCCTTCAGTTGTCTTTTAAAAGTAAAATAGTTGTTTATTGCCTTGACATCTGCTGGGAGGGCGCTCCTGGGGAGGGAACAGTTTGTTGTTGTTGTTTAGTCATTTAGTCGTGTCCGACTCTTCGTGACCCCCTGGACCAGAGCACGCCAGTCACCCCTGTCTTCCACTGCCTCCCGCAGTTTGGTCAAACTCATGCTGGTAGCTTTGAGAACACTGTCCAACCATCTCGTCCTCTTATCGTCCCCTTCTCCTTGTGCCCTCCATCTTTCCCAACATCAGGGTTTTTTCCAGGGAGTCTTCTCTTCTCATGAGGTGGCCAAAGTATGGAGCCTCGGCTTCAGGATCTGTCCTTCCAGTGAGCACTCAGGGCTGATTTCCTGCAGAATGGAGAGGTTTGATCTTCTTGCAGTCCATGGGACTCTCAAGAGTCTCCTCCACCGCCATAATTCAAAAGCATCAATTCTTCGATGATCAGCTTTCTTTATGGTCCAGCTCTCACTTCCATACATCATTACTGGGAAAACCAGAGCTTTAGCTATATGGACCTTTGTTGGCAAGGTGATGTCTCTGCTTTTTAAGAACAGTTAAACTGTGGCTAACAGAGATGAGATTTCCTGAACCAGAAGGGGCCTATTATACTCATCTCGATTTCTAGATAAGATGGGAGCCCAGATTTACCCACAGTGTTGATCTCCAGGGGCGGGAAAACCGTGGCCCTCAAAGTGTCAAGGAACCATAGAATTGTGGAGGTGGAAGAGACCCGGGGGTCATCTAGTCTGACCCCTTTCAAAGTTCTTGGACTCCCAACTTCCATTAACCCCAGTCAGCGTGACCAATGGCAACATCTGGAGGGCCCTGGGTTCCCCATTGGTAGCGTAGATCAGAGGCAAGGAAGCTTTGTCAAGGTGGGGGCCACATTGCCTTCTGGACAAGGTTCTGGGGGCCACATGCTGGGTCCAGAGGCAAAATGGATGGAAATGTTGCCTTTGCACAGCAGGAATCAAAGAACCATAGACTTGTGGAATTGGAAGGGGCCACAGGAGTCATCTAGTCTGGCCCCTTGCAATGCAGGAATCTTTCACCCAACCTAGGACTCGAACCCACAACCCTGAGATTTAGAGTCTTATGCCCGACCAACTGAGCTGTTGGGTGGGTTTGAGTTTCTGTATACACAGAAACCCCATTCTAAGCTGCCATTGCTCTTCAAACTCAACAAAAATATGTGCGTTGAGTGCGAAGTAGACCTCTTGAGGGGCGTGGCCTGAGGAGAGTCCCAAGGGCCAGGAGGAGATGCCTGCAAGGGCCACTTTTTGCCCCTGAGCCTGAGGTTCCCATCCTTTGGGCAGCTGATGCAGTAAAAACTCAGAGAAGCACAACAAGGAGAAAGAGGGGAGGTTCTTGCTCAGGCATAGGCAAACCGGCCCTCCAGATGTTTTGGGACTACAACTCCCATCATCCCTAGCTTACAGGACCCCAGTGGGCAGGGGTGATGGGAGTTGTAGTCCCAAAACCTCCTTGCTGTGGGGAGGTCCAGCTCTCCTCCCAAGCCCAGAATCTCATGAGCTGCCCAGAACCTCCACTGCGGCGGGCAGAAGTAGGTGACCCAGCAGCCCTGTAATTCTGTTGACGTTTGCCACAGGCAGCCTAGTTTGCAAAACAAGAGATGACTAAGGCCGACGCTCGGGGAGAGAGAGGGAGAGGAGCTTTGCTGCCAGCCAGGCTGAATCGCCCGTGACACCGTTTGGAGTGTTATCACACAAATAAAATGCCGTGCAATTTCCGGAGCAGCAAAGAGGAGCCTGGAGAGAGGCGCTTAGCTTCAGGCTGGGGGTGCGAGTCCGAGGAAGCCGCGTGGAGAGCGGCTCAGAAGGAGACGGAGATATTCTCACGTACGCCTCCCTCGCTCTCTGGAACGGTGTCGGCTGCTTTCTGCAAGGTTCCCAAATCTCTTCATGATGAGCTTTTTGTCCTTGGAGGGTCCACAGCTGAACCCCCTCCCTCTGAATTCCAAGCACCGGTCTCCCCTGCACACCTAGGTGGAGGTGATGGGTACACAGAGCATCGCCCTATATAGCCCTTTTCGACCTCAGAAGAAATAGCTCCCTTCTGGTGACAGCCGTAGCTAGAATTATTTTTTTCCTTTCTCAGCAGATGCTGGCTCAGTCCCTCTGGCCATGTGCAGAGTGTCTTTCGTACAGACTCTTAAGCCATAGAAGGCTGGGGTTTTTTAATTATAATTTTTTATTAATTTGGACATATTAATTATCATTCCTACAACAAAACTTCACTTCTTACACAATCTTTTTGGACTTTCCTCAGCCCTTCTGATGGTCCTCCGTTCTTATCACTTATTCTGCATTTCTTAAATTCTTATTGCCTTTAATTATCTTAACCAACATTCCCCCTCGTTACCTTTTGTGTGTGTGTGTGTGCAATATTTCAAATAGTCCACCTTACAAAAGTTCTCGCGAACCTACAAGCGTAATCTGATCATCACAATTACTTTCCAAATAGTCTGTAAATTTATCCCAGTCTTCTGTGAATCTCTGGTCCCGCAGATTTCAAATTCTTCCTGTTATTTTATCTAATTCTGCATAGTTCATCAGTTTCATCCTCCAATCATCTTTTGTCGGTAGTTCTTCTTGCTTCCAATTTTGTGCCAATAAAATTCTTGCTGCCGTCATTGCATATAGAAATAATTTACAATCCTTTCTTTTTTATATCATCTTCTAGAAGGCCAATTGCCCCAGACTGGCTCGGACACCCTTTTAAAGAAAAGTAACCATTAAATCACAAACAAAGGGTTGGGAACTGCAGGCATGGAGCCCAAATGCGGCCCTCCGAGTCTCCCTGCCTGGCCCTCAGGACTGTCCTCGTGCCACACTGCCTGACCAGGCCATGCCCCCTTCCCAGGCCACGCCCCTCACTGACCCAGATTCACGCCTTCCTTGAGAGTGCAGGTCTGGCTGAAAATGCGTCCTTGAGCTCTGCCTTTTGCTGTCTCGGATGTAGGATGGAGAGAGAGAGAAACAAATGTTATTCGAGGCTACATCCGCAGAAGTCTAGTGTCCAGCTCAAGCCACGTCCTAGACCCAGCGCTACATCTCTTTCAAATCAGAACCAGTGAAGGCAGTGAAGGTCCTGTGTGAGTGCCTGGAGGTGCTTGGAGGATGGATGGCGGCTAACTGAGGTTGAATCCTGACAAGACAGAAGTACTGTTTTGGGGGGACAGGGGGCGGGCAGGTGTGGGGGACTCCCTGGTCCTGAATGGGGCAACTGTGCCCCTGAAGGACCAGGTGCGCAGCCTGGGAGTCATTTTGGACTCATAGCTGTCCATGGAGGCACAGGTCAATTCTGTGTCCAGGGCAGCTGTTTACCAGCTCCATCTGGTACGCAGGATGAGACTCTCCCTGCCCACGGACTGTCTCGCCAGAGTGGTGTATGTTCTGGTTATCTCCTGCTTGGACTACTGCAATGCGCTCTACGTGGGGCTACCTTTGAAGGTGACCCAGAAACAGCAATTAATCCAGAATGCAGCAGCTAGACTGGGGACTGGGAGCGGCCGCCAAGACCATATTACATTGGCTCCCAGTACATTTCCGTGCACAATTCAAAGTGTTGGTGCTGACCTTTAAAGCCTTAAACGGCCTCGGTCCTGTATACCTGAAGGAGCGTCTCCTCCTCCATCGTTCTGCCTGGACACTGAGGTCCAGCTCCGAGGGCCTTCTGGCGATTCCCTCCCTGCGAGAAGTGAAGTTACAGGGAACCAGGCAGAGGGCCTTCTTGGTGGTGGTGCCCACCCTGTGGAATGCCCTCCCAGCAGATGTCAAGGCAATAAACGACTATTTTACTTTTAAAAGACAACAGGCGGCCCTTTTTAGGGAAGTTTTTAATGTCTGATGCTGTATTGTTTTTAATATTCAGTTGGAAGCTGCCCAGAGAGGCTGGGGAATCCCAGCCAGATGGGTGGGGTATAAATAATAAATTGTTGTTGTTGTTGTTTTGTTGCTGTTGTTGTTGTTATCCCACTCTGTTCTGCCTTGGTCAGACCACACCTGGAATACTGTGTCTGATTTTGGGCACCACAATTTAGGAATTGTAGAATTGCAGAGTTGCAAGGGATCCTGAGGATAATCTATTCCAACCCCCTGCTATGCAGGAATATGCAGCTGTCCCGTACGGGATTCGAACCTGCAACCTTGGCATTATAAGCACCACATTCTAACCAACTGAGCTATCCAGATCACAGATAATACCAGGCTAGAGGAGCCAGAGGTCTGGCTCATGTGCAAGGCATCTTCATGTGGGACATGCCTTACGCTACAGCAGGGCCGGATTTAGGTTTGATGAGGCCCTCAGCTACTGAAGGTGATGGGGCCCTTCATTTCTCCAGCTGTCCTTTGTCCACAACAAATTGTTGCTGTTTTTTGTGTTGGATATATGCCATATAAGGACGCGGGTGGCGCTGTGGGTAAAAGCCTCAGCGCCTAGGGCTTGCCGATCGAAAGGTCGGCGGTTCGAATCCCCGCGGCGGGGTGCGCTCCCGCTGCTCGGTCCCAGCGCCTGCCAACCTAGCAGTTCGAAAGCACCCCCGGGTGCAAGTAGATAAATAGGGACCACTTACTGGTCGGAAGGTAAACGGCGTTTCCGTGTGCGGCTCTGGCTCGCCAGATGCAGCTTTGTCACGCTGGCCACGTGACCCGGAAGTGTCTCCGGACAGCGCTGGCCCCCGGCCTCTTGAGTGAGATGGGCGCACAACCCCAGAGTCTGTCAAGACTGGCCCGTACGGGCAGGGGTACCTTTACCTTTACCTATATGCCATATGGTAATTTATGGACCTAATAGGAATCTCAAGCCATTTGCACATAACCACATATGTATTTTATCAAAGTAATTGCTGAACCGAAATACAATTAAGAAGAAGCATATTCATAGTGAAATAATTATTAAGCTCTAACGTAAAATGATTTTTTTGTTCATAACAAACTTAATGATGCAAACACATTGGCATTTGGCAATAACAAGAGTTCTTTTAAACACTCATAATCTAGTCTCTAGAAATGTGCTATAACATGAAATAATAATAGGTGTAAATAAAGGATGCAAACTACTAATAATGATAAATAGCAGAATATAGGCACCCTGTATATAGAAAGGAGCAAAGCAGTGATATTTTGGGGAGCAGGCTAGCAGGCGGGGCCCATGACTTACATCATAGGAGCCTACACAACACAAAACACTCTTGCTGTACGTAGGTTTTATTTTATTTGTTTTTATCTTATATTTTGGAAATGTACATCCAGGTTTTTTTTCCTTTAAATTTTTTGGAGGGCCCCAAGAGAGAGGAGCCCTAAGCTATAGCTTGTTTAGCTTCTACGTAAATCCTGCACTGTGCTGCAGCCACAGATCCTCACCTGTTTGGGGGGACGGGGTGGAGAGCACGCAGACACCAGCTCTGACTGCAGCCTCGTTCGTTTTCCAGGACAGCCCGATCATTGTTAGGCTCGGCGAGAGCAACCTGGTTATCTGAAGGTAATCCACCAGCTTCTAGCTCCCTGCCAACAGCTTCTCAGGGGTGATGGGTCAGCTGCCAAGTCCCATGTAGTTTTTGCTTCTGGTCGTCATCTTCAGTTCTGGTGCTTCGGAGAACAGGGCTTTTGCTGGGCTTTGTTTTCCACTTTGCGGGTTACCTGGGGGTGCCATTCTAGGCAAATAGAAAGCGGTTGAGAAACAGCTCTCTGGTGGGGCTGTTGCTGTTCCAACTTTCAGGTGGAGTTTCCTTGCAGGAGGGTGGATGCTGGCTGGAGATTCGGAGAAGCGTCTTGATGGGAAGAAGCAAAGTCCAACAATGGAATTGCCTCGAGGGGTGGCGAGCTCTCAGGGGTCTTCAAGAGCCTACACAGTTTTCTTCTTTTTCTTCTTCTTCTGGAAACAGTTTTGTAAAAATCAAACTGAATGCAAAATTTAACAGCGTTTCCATTTTTGCAAGATGGTATTGGATATGGACAGGCGCTGTGGGTTAAACCACAGAGCCCTAGGACCTGCCGATCAGAAGGTCGGCGGTTCGAATCCCCGCAACGGGGTGAGCTCCCATTGCTCGGTCCCTGCTCCTGCCAAACTAGCAGTTCGAAAGCACGTCAAAGTGCAAGTAGATAAATAGGTACCGCTCCGGCGGGAAGGTAAACGGTGTTTCCGTGCGCTGCTCTGGTTCGCCAAAAGCGGCTTAGTCATGCTGGCCACATGACCCGGAAGCTGTACACCGGCTCCCTCGGCCAATAAAGCGAGATGAGCACCGCAACCCCAGAGTTGTCTGCGACTGGACCTAATGGTCAGGGGTCTATGTGTAGATTGGGCTGTCTTGGTTTAAGTCTCCTATTAAAGGGGTTAAAGGAAGCGGTGGAATTAGCAGGAAAATGTCCTTTTGCATGTCAGCTGCCAAAGACTGGCGGGTGCTGCGAAATCCTCTTATGGCAAATGCTTGTTGCATATTCAGACATTCAAGTTCATCTGGGTGACCTGCAAGGCAAATCTGTTCAGCTCTTTCCTATTCTCCACCTTTCCTTTCCTCTGTGGATTTCCAGCATTGGCTTCCTTTTTTAAAATGTTAATCTATGTGCCAAAAAAGTTGCAAGCAGAACATAAAGGAAAGAAACGATGAGTCAGGCATTTAAACCATAAAGCGCCACAGCCTGGAGGGACAAAAGTACCATGTTATAGCGCAGATCAAAAGGGCTATACAAATAATAAATAATAAAGTATTAATTAACTCATACAAAGATTCTCTTTACAAATAAAAACAATTTATAAAAATAATAGTATTCTCCACTTGTGAGTTCCATTATTATTGGGAACAAAGGTTCTATGAGCCAGACATCTGTTTATATTGGTGGCACTGAAAAACCATACGCCAGAGTAGTTGTATGATAAACAAAATCATGCCTTGTTAGGGCATGTTGAATTTTTTAACTTTGAAATTCCAAAAATGAAGGCTGCTAAAAAGTTGTAACATGATTCAAAAGGTATTTTGCTTAAATTAATATAATTTAGGTTTGCTGTGTAGGTAAAGTTGCATGGGAGTCACTGAAAACAATTGCCAAGTGCTTGCAGGTTTATTATATACTAGGGTAATATCATTTTTAGTTATTATTCTTTAGCATTGGCTAACCTTTTCAGAAGGCGAAATAAAAGTTTGGTTTTCCGAAAGCAGTGTGCTTCTTCATCAAATGTAGACTTGCCAAGCTACATACTGTCCAGTTACAAAAATAATAGCAGATTTGAATCCCTCACACCCAGAAACATATTTGAAGAAATTTGCAAAAATTAAGTTTCACCCCCTAAAATGACACACAGTGATGCCATATATAAGGGGCAGGGAACGGCCAATCGAGCTCTGCCCTTTGGGTCAGTGTATCCCAAACTTGGGTCTCCAGATGTTTTTGGACTACAACTCCCATCATCCCTAGCTAGCAGGGCCAGAGGTCAGGGATGATGGGAATTGTAGTTCAAAAACAGCTGGAGACCCAAATTTGGGAAACTCTGCTTTAGAGATTTCTAGTGTATAGAGTCATACCTCAGGTTGAAGTAGCTTCAAGTTAAGTATTTTCAGATTGCGCTCCGTGGTGACCCAGAAGTAATAGAGCACGTTACGTCCGGGTTTCGCCACTCGCGCATGCGCAGACGCTCAAAATGATGTCACACGCATGCGTGCAAGCGGCAAAACGTGACCCGCGCACGTGCAGACACACAGTCGCGCCTTACATTTACTTCAGGATGCGATCCCATTCGTATCCAGAGATACCACTCTACAGTTGTACCTTGGCTCCCCAACGCCTTGGGAGTCGAACGTTCCGGCTCCTGAACGATCGAAAACCGGAAGTGAGTGTTCCGGTTTTCTATCATTCTTTTGAAAGCCGAAAGTTTGACGGGGCTTCCTATTGGCTCCAGGAGCTTCCTGCAGCCAATCAGAAGCCGTGCTTTGGTTTCGGAATGTTTCAGAAGGCAAACAGATTCTGTGCAGGGTACCATTTGCCACCCGCCGACCTCACTGTCCTCTCTCCCAACTTTGCAGGTGATCATCTGACTCCAAGCCGCCACGACGCAGATGGGACATTGGATCAAGGGGAGGCCTCCGGCCAAACAGCCATCACCTGAGGCTTGCGAGCGCTGGGCGCTGAAGAAGGTGAAGAACTGCCCTCGTTTCCCCCCCACACACCTTGCTCTTGGGAAACCGCCAACATCCTGGAGCAGAGCCATGGGGCAGGCCCTCCATGGGTGTAACGCCGTCCGTGCCACCTGGAGAGTCGAACTCTGGAAGACACCTTTGGCATTGCAAAGACTCTCCCCTGCCCTTTCCACCCCCCCTGCGCAAGGACCTAAGGGAAGCAACGCGGTGGGGGCTGGAGGGGAGGGGCTCCTTTCGGCCGCCAAACCTGGAATACCACTACATGTGCGCTTTTGTTTACATGGCATGGAATCAGCTCTCTAGCGCCAGCCAGGCTGGGTAGGCTTCTGAACCATGAAAAATAGTTTTTTGGGGTTGTTTTTTTTCCCCAGGGGTGAAAATCCTCCATAGATCTAACACAGGGCCAAATTCTGCTGCAGAGGAAATAGATGCTTTAGAAGTTTTTCGCTTTCCCGAGCTGCTGTGCAGGATCCGGTCGTGAGGGCATAGGGTTTTCTCAGCACCAAACCAGCAATATTTGCTTTAGTTTCTTTGTGCTGTATCGTGCCTTTCCTCCCAGGAAGTTAAGGCGGCAAACGTGGTTCATCTCCACCTGTTTTAGACTCACAACCAAGCAGAGAGGGAGGTCTGGCCCAAGGTCACCCAGTGGACTGAGTGAGAATTTGAACCCTGGTCTCCCAGGTCCTAGACTTGGCGCTACAGCACACCTTTCTGCCACTGGGGGAGGGGGGGCGCTCATCCCTACGATTCCCCACCTGCCCCCTAAGTAGCTATTATGGTAGCTTAGTGCAGTTATGAAATGGGTTTCCTCCAATGTCATGCGCACCCCCACAAGATGCAAGCATCAGTGTTGTGGCTCGGCTCCTGGCTCCCTCATGTCGCCCTCATTTTAATGGGGGGGCTTTATTTAGAGAGCAATCTATTGCTCTCCTGGTACTGACCAAAAGAGAGCGCTTGTTTTTGTGTGTGTCTGGAAACGCCCTTGGGGCCTGATCCGCTGGGAAGCCCCTCCGTGCATTAACCCTGCCACCCAGCACCTGTCTGCTCAGCAGTAAGCCCAGCTGAATTCAATGGGACTTACACCCAAGTAAGCGCGTACATAGGGTTGCAGGCTCAAGCGCTTGTCTGGTTCCCAGCCACATCGGTGGGACTGGAGAACCTTTCTCGTGGATCGTGCCCATTGAATTGTAGGATGGTGGAGTTCGAAGGGAACCAAAGGGCCCCTTCGTCCTCCATGAGCAAACGCTGTTCCTGTGTTTGGGAACACGAGGAGGTGGGAAAACAGACTCCTGTCTTTCCTCCCGGGAGATAGGTGTGCAGGTAAGGTCTTGCTTTCGCCCCACCTGGTCATTTCATCTCGCAGCACCTGTTAACGCACCTGGGTTCGCCGACTTGGTCCTGGGAAGTCCCAAGATTGTGCAGACATTTCTGGAATAGTTCCATCTAGTTCAGCCTCCTGTCTCCAGGCGCAGAATCACTGCAATGGTAGAGTTGGAAAAGATCCATAGGGGTCATTTAGTCTGACCCTCCCGGACGCAAGCAGGAGACAGCCCCCTTCTCCTCCTCTTAGCCTCCCAGCTTCTGGAGGTAGAAACCAGCAACCGAAGAATCTCTCTCTGTTCCGAAAAGAGCAACCCCTCTCTGTCAGGGAGAGACAACTTCGGCCGTGCCTGGATTCCAGCTTCCAGTGTCCCTGAATCATTTTGGCGGAGGCAGTTGGGAGCTGGGGGTCTCCAACAACTTCTGGAGAGCCATGGGTTCCCCACCACTGCATTACCAGAGAGTGCGCACGCATATGCGCACGGGTTTAGCGATGCTCAATATTTAAACGTTCTGCATGGGGGAAACGGTGGCCAGGATAAAAATGCAGCTCATTCCAATTTGCATGATTTCCTCTTCCTCAGATTAATTTATACCGCTTGGGCCAGGTGCAAGGGAAGTGGGGCTTGAGAGAGTGCTAAAAGTCTTGTTTAAGAATCCCCTCTGGCTTCTTAGCAGGCATTCCCACACTTTGACAGCAATGTGGACTAGACACGTGTTCTTGAAAAAGAAAGAAAAGGGTTCTGTCATTCTGAATGGAAGAGCAAAGCAACATCTCCAGAAATTGAATTCCACGTTCTTTCTTTTTCTCTTGATTTAGAACATCCCACTTTTGGATTAAAATAAAGAGCAGAACGAGCATTAAATATGAGCTTCCGATTTAAACCAGACACTATAAACAAGAGCCAGTGAGATCAAGAACAAAAATGTAGTGTACACACTCAAACGTACCCTTGGGCAATGTGTACAAGCTAAAGGTGCCCTAATGAGCTTAGCCATGTTGCTAGACCTCAGCGTGTGGGGCAGGTAACACCTTAGAAACATGCTCTCTCTGGGTTCCTAAAATGGCAGGCTAGGAAACAGGGTGCGTCTCGATTTTCTACTGCTAACCTGGGGGTAGACTAGATGACTCTTGGGGTGCCTTCCAACGCTACCATTCTAAGTCCCACAGAGGAACCGAAAGGGGGCAGGGGTGGGTGCAGTTTGAACTTCCAGGTCGTAGTGGGCACCCGGCAGCCAGACTGAGCCCTGGCACCTTTTAGGAATCAAATGTTTCGGGCCCTTGGTTGTGGAAACATCATTTGCTAAACCTTGAGGCTGGCAGATTCCAGCTGTTTTCCGTCCAGCTGTTTACAAACAGTCTACTTCTCTTAACCCAGCTCATCAGCCAACACAGCTTTTTTCTGTTATCTGTCATTATTATTATTATTATTATTATTATTAATTTTTTTCTACATCAAAATGTTATTTATATGGGCAAAGCAGGGGGAGGAGGGGGAACTTCTGACCTCCTCAAACCAGCCACCCCTCTCCACCCTAGCTCAGACTCTGCCCTTTGTCTTATTTATTTTTATTGATGGTTTGTGGTGTTTTGTCGGGGGGAGAAGGTTGGGGGGGTCTTTTATGTTAAGGGTGTTATCGGTGGCTTTCAAGCCTGTGGGTTTCGTTTCTGTACATTGATAAATAAAAGCAATCTTGAAAGCGAAATTGTTGTGGGGGTTTTTTCCCCCCTTCCCACCCACCTTGTTTCTGCTGCTTATGGGCAACCTACCCCACACTGATTTGGGGGACTAGATAGATAATTTATTACGGTCGGAGACCAGCTTATAAAACACACTTGGGGGTACATTCACAGAAGGAAAACAAACAATTAAAACATTGTACAACAATAAATTTAAAAACAGTGTACAACAATAAACTACCGGAGGGAGCTGACCCAGAGTCACCCATAGAACCGAGTTTGTGGATTTTCTTAACGAACTAGTTTGGGTCGGGGGATGGTCTGCACCTAAAGATCTGTACACAGAATCTGGTGGCCATCCATGTCATCTTCTGATCTTTGCCTAACAGGAAAAGGTCAAATTTTTGCTTTTCCGGGAGGCCAGCGAGCCTCACCAGCAGGGGATCAATGGTCTCACTAAGCGCCTCTTCATAAAAGGGACATCTAAAGAACAAGTGCTCTGGGCTTCCTATCACCCCCAATGAAAAAGCGCAAAGTCTCTGAGCGTGTGGGACTTTTTTAAAGGATCCTTCCAGGACCGGGGAGGGCAGAGCCGAGCTTCTGGCAAGTGTAAAAGCCCTTCTTGCATTTTTAGATACGACAAAGAAGAGATACGCTGCTGGTGCGACTATGATTTGGGGGAAGTTGCCAGGGAGAGAAAAAAAAGGTTGCCAGACCAGGAACAATGGGCATATCTCCTAAAATCCAAGGCCAAACACCTCTGGGACTCTCACCTGGCCCTTAGTCCAGGGCTTAGGAGTCTCCAGGCTTTGGGCCAAATTTGCCCCAGATTTCTTTGGGTCACACACAGCTGCCCTAGACCCGACATGGCATACCAAATTTGTTTTAACATGTTTCAAATGTTGCATTTTGCATCGCTGTGACCTGCCCTGCAGTTTCATGGAAGGAGGAGCTTATAATAATCATGTTAACGATTCAAGACAGGTGTGGAGTGGGTAAAGATGATTTTTAACTTTCTTTCTTCTACTTTAGCGATCACTCGTAGCCGAGTAAGATTGTCTTCCATAACCATGATTTTAAAAGTGAGTCCGTAAGTGACTGCGGAGGCCAATTCTGGATCCACATGTCCTTCCACAGTGGGGACATTGGTTTCTGGGCGGGAGTTGATCATGGTGTGGATTTGCCAGGTGTGCCTTCCTCTTAGCACGTTTCTCCCTTGTGATCTGAGTTTGAGTGTCTTCAAAGCCCATGACACCTTTGGGAATGGCTGTTCTCCAACTGGAGCGCTCGCAGGCCAGTGTTTCCCATTTGCTGGAGTTTATACCACATTTTTAAAGATTTGCCTTGAGAGAGTCTTTAAACCTCTTTTGTTGACCACCAGCATTACGCTTTCCATTTTTAAGTTCGGAATAGAGTAGTTGTTTTGGAAGACAATCATCAGGCATCCGCACAACATGACCAGTCCAACGAAGTTGAAGAATCACTGCTTTGACCCTGGGGATCTTTGCTTCTTCCAGTACACTGGCATTAGTTCACCTGTCTTCCCAGGTGATGTGTAAAATTTTTTGGAGACACCATTGATGGATTTTTTCAAGGAGCTGGAGATGGTGTTTGTAAGTGGTCCATGTTTCACACGCATGCAGTGAGGTTGGTAGTACAATAGCTTTGTAAACAAGCATTTTGGTTTCCCTACGAATGTCCCTGTTCTCAAACACTCTGCACTTCAATTGGGAGAAAGCCGCATTTACAGAGCTCAGGCGGTGCTGAATTTCGGCATCAACGTTGGCCCTTGTGGAAAGCTAACTGCCCAGGTAGGAGAAGTGATCGGCATTTTCCAACGTAACACCATTGAGTTGGATTTGTGGCGCTGCAGAGGGGTTTATAAACAAGCATTTTCCCCTGCGAATGTCCCAGTCCAGCCTGGCCTGAGGTCACTTGGAGGGCAGGTGACGCAGCAGCCGGCACTCAGCGATTCCCATTGTGAGGCCGCAAGCAGGCAGAAGCGGAAAAGCCAGGCTCAGGCCAGGCCCAGAGCGCCACGCAGCTGCGGCCGGTCGTTTGACTTTCATGCGGTGCAGCTAAATATAGAGACAACCTGCGCCAGGGCAAGGTCCCCTTCAAAACCTCCAGCTCTGCTCAGAAAGCAGCAGAGTCAGCGGAGGAGATTGTTCTTTTTTTAGAAAGGGGAGAGAGGATGCCCAGAAAGTTGCTGCTGTGTTTTGTTTTGTTTTGGTTTGGTTTTTTTGCTCCTGGCTCTTGCTGCAGGCTGGGCTCCCCTGGGGAGGGGAGGGGCGACTCCTGCAATGTGGGTTGCAGAAACTGCAGAAGGAACGGGGAGCCAAGGGGCTTGGGCTCTTTGTTTTGTTTTTTAGTATATCTTTATTGATTTAAAATAAATACATTTATGGGAAAACAGACAAATAAATAAGCATATAATCAATCAAACAAATAATAGAAAAGTCAAACAAACAACCACAATATAAGAAACAACAAAATTAATATAGCTAACATCATTTATACTCCTGATACTGAAAACAATTATAAAACTCTGGGAAGCTTCCAAACAAAAATTACATTAAAACATCAGTCATTAAAAACTTCCCTAAACAGGGCTGCCTTCAGATGTCTTCTAAAAGCCTGGTAGTTGTTTTTCTCTTATATATCTAGTGGGAGGACGTTCCACAGGGCAGGCGCCACCACCGAGAAGGCCCTCTGCCTGGTTCCCTGTAACCTCACTTCTCGCAATAAGGGAACTGCCAGAAGGCCCTCGGAGCTGGACCTCAGTGTCCGGGCAGAACGATGGGGGTGGAGACGCTCCTTCAGGTATTCTGGACCGAGGCCATTGAGGGCTTTGAAGGTCAGCACCTTGAACTGTGCTCGGAAACGTACTGGGAGCCAATGTAGGTCTTTCAGGATCAGTGTTATATGGTCTCGGCGGCCCTCCCAGTCATCAGTCTAGCTGCCACATGCTCTTTCTGCCGGGGAGAAACTGCCCTCTCATACCCTCCAACATTTATCCAAGGAAAATAGGGACATTCCTTAATACAGTGGTACCTCGGGTTAAGTACTTAATTCATTCCAGAGGTCTGTTCTTAACCTGAAACTGTTCTTAACCTGAAGCACCACTTTAGCTAATGGGGCCTCCCGCTGCCACCGCGCTGCCGGAGCACAATTTGTGTTCTCATCCTGAAGCAAAGTTCTTAACCTGAGGTCGTATTTCTGGGTTAGCGGAGTCTGTAACCTGAAGTGTATGTAACCTGAGGTACCACTGTAATAATGTTATATGAAAAAACTGGTCCCTTTCCCTTATGGAGTATTCCAGAGTCCTTGAGGGGCCTGCCTTCCTGCTTCAGTTTGAACAGCCATTCCCCATCATTTGACATTTATGTGAAGCAGGAATCTCTTACTGCATAGTTGGGCCTAAAGATGGGTTTGAAGAACACCTGCAAAGTTCTGCAGCATTTGCGGCAAGTGCTAAAATGCTACATAAAGGTGATCAATATCGTGCCACAGATCAAACCTGAGACCTTCTGCATGCAAAGGAGCTGCTCTGCCATTGAGTTCAGCTGCTTCTTCAAAGATGCTGAGCATGTGCAGTTTTGCATTTTGGTTGGGAGACAAAGGGTTAACCCCCTGCAATGCAGGGCTCACAATATTTAAGATGTGTTTCTGAAATATATATATATATAAACTGCTGATCGTATAATTTTTTGAGGGTTTTTTTAGGTCTACTTGACCTAAAACTTTTGACCTCTTACTGATAAGCTTAATGCATATTTTCTATTTTAGGGTTGTTGTTTTTCCTTTACGATACAGTACAGCTGAAGAAAGATAAATAAATGTAAACAGTATTACAGATCTGCCAAACTCGTTAACTGAAATCCAGTTAACACTTAAATACAGTGTCAATCTGTATAATGCCCCTATTATATCATACGCTAGATTTTTTTTGGGGGGGGGGTCCCTCTTTCTGTTGTCTGTCTGTCTGTCTATCCGTTAACATACCCAGGTAATGAGTTACGTGTTGTTGTGCCAAGTTTTCTAGGCTGTTCTGGATTTTAAAATAGAAATCTGGGTCAGTCCCAAAGGGAGTAGACTGAGAGGGCTCTTTGTTATTTGTTTATTTTTTTTTTATAGAGATAAATTTATTCTTGCCAAAGCAAAACTTTTCAGCAGGGCCAGTTGGGAGACTCTTGAGCAAACCGCCTTCCAAAATCAGCAGCCCAGTTTTAAGCTCAAGGGCTCAGGGGCAGAGTTTTGCAGGTCCAAGGTCCAGTTTAAAAAGCATTTATAAACTGTTTTTATAGTGTGTGTGTGTGTGTGTGTGTGTGTGTGTGGTTGCAATGAGTACATAGGTAAAGGGACCCCTGACCGTTAGGTCCAGTCGCAGACAACTCTGGGGTTGCGGTGCTCATCTCGCTTTATTGGCCGAGGGAGCCGGCGTACAGCATGACTAAGCCGCTTCTGGCGAACCAGAGCAGCACACGAAAATGCCGTTTACCTTCCCGGCGGAGTAGTACCTATTTATCTACTTGCACTTTGACGTGCTTTTGAACTGCTAGGTTGGCAGGAGCAAGGACTGAGCAACGGGAGCTCACCCCATCGCGGGGATTCGAACCGCCGACCTTCCGATCGGCAAGTCCTTGGCTCTGTGGTTTAACCCACAGCGCCACCCGTGTCCCTAATGAGTACATAATCTATTTCAAATGAAAATGCAACATGAAAGCGGCTACAGTGGTACCTCGGCTTACAAGACGCTTCAGGTTACAGACTCTGCTAACCCAGAAATATTACCTCGGGTTAAGAACTTTGCTTCAGGATGAGAACGGAAAATGTGCTCCAGCGGCAGTGGGAGGCCCCATTAGCTAAAGTGGTGCTTCAGGTTAAGAACGGACCTCCAGAACGAATTAAGTACATAACCAGAGGTACCATTGTAGTTATAGAAGCATAGGGCATAAAAACAAATATAAACAGGCATTCAGGGAATGCAAATAAACAAAAACAATGTCTGATCTCGCGAGTCAGGGAAACCCTATGTAAAAAATACATCGTTGTTTCCTATTCTGACGGGGAGGGGGGGGGCCTTTCAAAGCCAACAGGCTCAATATTCTGACAGGGAAAATCCTGGATTTCCTATCGGGAGAGAGGCTGTGTTTTTGCCTAAAGGTAAAGGTAAAGGTACCCCTGCCCGTACGGGCCAGTCTTGACAGACTCTGGGGTTGTGCGCCCATCTCACTCAAGAGGCCAGGGGCCAGCGCTGTCCGGAGACACTTCCGGGTCACGTGGCCAGCGTGACATCGCTGCTCTGGTGAGCCAGAGCCGCACACGGAAACGCCGTTTACCTTCCCGCTGGTAAGCGGTCCCTATTTATCTACTTGCACCCGGAGGTGCTTTCGAACTGCTAGGTTGGCAGGCGCTGGGACCGAGCAGCGGGAGCGCACCCCGCCGCAGGGATTCGAACCGCCGACCTTTCGATCGGCAAGCCCTAGGCACTGAGGCTTTAACCCACAGCGCCACCTGCGTCCCCTGTGTTTTTGCCTAGGTTTCCTGGTTTAGCTCCGGGAGTCTTCTCTCATGTGCTAACAGCGGACCAAGCCATCAGTCTCTTGGAGAGTCGCCTGGATGTTTTGTGACATGCTGTGATCAGTGGGGATGACACATCACTCCTGGTCATAGGTTAGCCTGTCCTTCCAAAAAAAAAGGAAAACTGATAATGGAATTCTCAACCCCCCTCCCAGGTGCTCTCAATGGATGGGAGGTGGGCGCCCTCTGCTGGGTATGCCAGGCATTACAGCTTCTCTAACAGCACTCACGAAATTAAAAGACGCCTGCTATTTGGGAGAAAAGCAATGACAAGCCTAGACAGCATCTTAAAAAGCAGAGACATCACCTTGCCGGCAAAGGTCCGTCTAGTTAAAGCTATGGTTTTCCCAGTAGTGATGTATGGAAGGGAGAGCTGGACCATCAAGAAGGCTGATCGCCAAAGAATTGATGCTTTTGAATTCTGGTGCTGGAGGAGACTCTTGAGAGTCCCATGGACTGCAAGAAGATCAAACTGATCCACTGTGAAGGAAATCAGCCCTGACTGCTCACTGGAAGGACAGATCCTGAAGCTGAGGCTCCAATACTTTGGCCACCTCATGAGAAGAGAAGACTTCCTGGAAAAGACCCTGATGTTGGGAAAGATGGAGGGCACAAGGAGAAGGGGACGACAGAGGACGAGATGGTTGGACAGTGTTCTCGAAGCTACCAGCATGAGTTTGACCAAACTGCGGGAGGCAGTGGAAGACAGGAGTGCCTGGCGTGCTCTGGTCCAGGGGGTCACAAAGAGTTGGACACGACTAAATGACTAAACAACAAAATAAAAAGTAAACAAAGGGGCATAATTAGCACTGATACAAAGATCATTTCTCAGGTCTGAATATTGATGTATTGTTGTTTTTTTAATGCAAGTGTTGGGGCTTGAATTTCCTAAGTTTAATTAAATCAAGGTCCAATGTGGTGTCCCCCGCTCAGCTATGTAAGCTCACTGGGGGGATCTTGGGCCAGCCCCCGCTTCTCAGCCTAAACTACCTCACAGGATTGTCATAGCAATTAAATGAGGAGAAGGAGAAACATGAACCATGTACGTCACCTTGAGCTCCTGGGAGAAAAAATTGGGATATAAATGCAATTAAGTAAGTAATGGTACATAAATAAATAATGAACACTTGGGCCAGTGTTAGGGGCCTTGGGTTCAGTGTCTAGGCTCTTAGAGAATATATTTTGTTTTGACCCAAGGCCCCCAGCCCCTCAAGGAAATCTGGGACTCCAGTTTGGATGTCTGAGTCGTAACCTTCCCACAATGCACACCCACTCCTTGTTGGTTCAAAGAAGGAGGGAATGTACAGAAAGGAGAATTCCCTGTATGACAAGATCCAAGTTTGGGGCAAGTACTCTTTGGTGAGAGAACCCCAGCAGAGATTTAAGTCACAAAAAATGCAGCAAAGCCATTGTTGTTGTTGTTTAGTCGTTTAGTCATGTCCAACTCTTCGTGACCCCCTGGACCAGAGCACACCAGGCACTCCTGTCTTCCACTGCCTCCCGCAGTTTGGTCAGACTCATGTTTGTAGCTTCGAGAACACTGTCCAACCATCTCGTCCTCTGTCGTCCCCTTCTCCTTGTGCCCTCCATCTTTCCCAACATCAGGGTCTTTTCCAGGGAGTCTTCTCTTCTCATGAGGTGGCCAAAGTATTGGCGCCTCAGCTTCAGGATCTGTCCTTCCAGCGAGCACTCAGGGACACTGAACTTTCAGGGCAGACCAGCAACAGCACTTAAATAAAAGAAACGAAGAAGAAAAGCAGCAAACAGTGATCCTGATATTTGTTGCAACAAGGTTCAAACTCACAGAGTAGGAACCCCAAGCATGGGGTTGCGTGAACCTTTAAGACCTCTCCCCATTTCCCACAATACATTTTTCTTTTATTTTTTTGTAAATAGTTTTTATTAAATTTTGCCATTTTGTATTCATCACAATAACATTATCTCATAAAAAGAAAAGGTACAATTCCCAGATTCTCGCGCACACACTCCAGCCCAACTTCCCTCAACTTCCCCCTTCACATAGTAACGTCTCCTGATTGTTTTATTATACCTTAATATCACATTCTTTAAGCTGAATGTTGTTCTGTTCTTATCATTTTTATACCCTAATTGTTTTCAGCTTGCCTCTTGCACTTTAATTTTATCCGATTATTACGTCTTCATCTCTATATCTGAAAATGGAAATGAAATTAACATCAATTGGATCCTTCAGATGGAGGATGAATGACACTTTGTTTAGAGATCCAGAAATTACCAAGAAGGCCCAAAAAATTTTGAAAGACTATTTTGAAATAAATTTGAAGACCACAGTGGAAAAAAGAGTAATCTTTTACAAGTAAAGCTGTAATGAGAGGTTTTTTGATTCAACAAAATGCAATTAAAAGGAGAACCCAAGAGGAGAAAAAAGAAAAGATTTTGGAGAAAAAGGGAAGGGGAAAGAAGCTCAGGACCAAACCAAAGTCACAGGAGATTTTGAGAGAAATTAAGTTACATCAAGTACAATATATGAAAATGGTAAATCAATATATAGAATGGAAGATTAAACAGATGAGACAAAAAACCTTTTTTGAAAACTCTAATGTCCCTATCTCTGAGTTTTCCGGTAAGCTTCACGATCTCCGCCTAGTCCATCAATTTTTCTTGCCATTCTTCTTTGGTTGGTATTTTGTTATCTTTCCATTTTTGGGCTAGTAATATCCTAGCCGCTGTTGTAGCATACATAAATAATTTGTTCTTCTCCTTTGGCAAGTCTTGTTCTGTAATGCCTAGCAAAAAGGCTTCTGGTCTTTTAACAAAGGTTATCTTAAACATTCTTTAAATTTCACTATAAATCATTTCCCCAAATCATTTTGTGATAGGAATTTTATGGTCTTAGATATATGGCAATGTTCATAAGTGTACCAACCAAGCACATACACAGATCAGCACAGGAAGACCGACCTGGAACCATTTTGATTCCTAAACTGAGCCAATGTTTTCTCTGCAAGGTCAAAGTGGGAAACCTCCCATTGTCTTTTCCTTCACAAATCCTGTCTTAAGGGTATGTCTGTGTTTGAATAGGGTGTGAGCCTGTGACCTGGCCCAGGAACTAAGTATTTATCATTACAAAAGACTGGCCAGACTCCCCAGGCAATCCAATCAAGTAACCTGCCAGACAGGAGATAAACAAAGAAAAACAACATTCAAATGTTCTGTTTTAGACTGCCTTTTTTGTGATGTAGGTATGATGTATCTGGGGGGTGGTCTTGATCTACAGGGTGGCAATTTCAAAAGTCTTTATAAGGCCTTGCACGCCATTTTTCTGGGTCCCTCCTCCTCTCCTGCGGGTGAGGGGAGCACCCTGTTGCAACAGATCAATAAAGATCAGGCTTACTAGCTGCTTTGCTTCTCAATATTCTCTGGTTGGCCTCTGTTATTCTCTCCTACCAATAGGGAACCTATGTAAGGACTCTATATGGGCTCTTGGATACCCGATAAGGGAAGAAGGGCAATTTTTATTTACAACAATTTCCCAATGAATGACCAGCAGCAGCTCTTTAAATGGAGTGCTTGGAATCACAAAATTTTAAAGTTGGAAACAGATACTGAGGCTCATTCTACTCCAGGCTTCCTCAACCTCGGCCCTCCAGATGTTTTGAGACTACAATTCTCATCATCCCTGCCCACTGGTAGCTAGGGATCATGGGAATTGTAGGCCAAAAACATCTGGAGGGCCAAAGCTGAGGAAGCCTGATCTAAACTAATGCTCATTTCTTGTAGTTTGAATCCATTGGGTCAGGTCCTCCATCTAGCGTGTTCATCTCCCACGGGAGAAATCTTCAGATATTTGAAAATGGCTACCACGTGCACAATTAGCAAAAGCTCAGCAATGGAAGAATCCGTCCGAAATACCTCTGAACATATGGGAAAATAGTATCCTGGATACAGCAATGTCTGAGCATCTCACCAGACACAGGAGGGCAATTAAAGGCATAACAAAGAGAGAGACGCCTCCCAAGTAACGTGGACTTCATTCTTTAACTATGTTAATGAGAAACCAGCTCTCAGTGGGGAGGTTGCCTTAAGTAACATGTTTGAATTTGAACACGGAATGTGTAAGTGGATGTCTAAAATCAACGGATAGAGCAAACATCATGAGATGTTCATTGCTGGATAAGTGTTTAATGGTTCTTGTGTTTGTATAAAAAACAATAAATGGTTATTAAAACATGGCTATTGTATCATCTCTTCATCTTCTCTTCTCCAGGCTAAAGGTAAAGGGATCCCTGACCGTTAGGTCCAGTTGCAGACGACTCTGGGGTTGCGCGCTCATCTCACTCTATAGGCCGAGGGAGCCGGAGTTTATCCACAGACAGCTTCCGGGTCATGTGGCCATCATGACTAAGCCACTTCTGGCAAAACCAGAGCAGCGCACGGAAACGTCATTTACCTTCCTGCCGGAGTGGTACCTATTTATCTACTTGCACTTGACATGCTTTTAAACTGCTAGGTGGGCAGGAGCTGGGACTGAGCAACAAGAGCTCATCCCATCACGGGGATTCGAACTGTCAACCTTCCGATTGGCAAACCCTAGGCTCTGTGGTTTAGACCACAACGCCATCCGTGTCCCTTTTCTTGAGGCTAAGCATACCCAATTTTATTTTTTTTTAATGTATTTTTTTATTAAAAGATTTCTTGGTTTACAAAAGTATGTGCAATGTCTCTTTTTTTCAAGTTACATTTTCTACAGATCAGTTTACTTGGTTGAGACGTTAAGTGTTACATTAAGAAGAAAAGGGGGAACGAGGTGGAGGGGGCCATGGTGAGTGGGGTCGGGTGGCAATGCTTCTATTCTACTTAGTGTATGTGTGGGGTTTTGTGTTGTCGCAGGAAACCCCCCCCCCCAATCATTCAGTTTGTACAAACTTCACACACACACACACTCACACACTACATACGCTACGCTTCTGTTATAAATTCATAGAAAATCAACCATACATCGGATTTGCACTGTTCCATTTTTATTTTACTCCATGAAGGAAGGACTACAAAATGGGGAAGGTTTGATACAGGCCAGCCATAATCCCTTGAGCATACCAGCACATCCACAGGAGCCCTGCCCAGTTGCTATGCCAACCCTGATGGTCCTAGACAGAAGACCATCAAGATCACAAAGAACTTGCATATGGGAGTGGATTCAGCATGGACTGGAACAAAGGACAATAATCAGCTCTTCCCTCTGGGGGCAGGAAACTGCAAACTCCCCTCTGTCACCTGGAAAGTACTCATGGGGAGGGGGAAAGGGGGAACCAGCCAGGTGACAGGACACTCAGGCTACCACCACAACTCCTCCCTCAAACCCTCCTTTCTGTGATGTAGGTGTGATGTATCTGAGGGGTGGTCTTAGGTTACACCCCTTCTGTGATGTATGTATGATGTTTCTGGGGGTGGTCTTGATCTACAGGGTGGCAATTTCAAAAGTCTTTATAAGGCGTTGCACACCATTTTTCTGAGTCCCTCCTCTCTCCTGCAAGTGAGGGGAGCACCCTGTTGCAACAGTTCAATAAAGGCCAAGCCTACAGACTGCTGTTTTGCTCCAAGTAATCCTGGTTGGTGTCTTTTTGTCCAAGGGAACCCTCGGATTTTTCCGTTAACAGTGTCGGCGTCGCTTGTGCAGGTTCTCTCTACTATTCGCTTGTGTTCCTTTGGTGGTGAGAGAGGTTGGTGCTGGCCTAGGGTGTGGTTGGTTGTTTGTGATTGGCTGTGGTGAACTTTGTTCTCATGTGTGAGTGGGGTGGATTGGTGTTTTTGTATCAGGTTCGCCATATTGATTCATATGCTGTTGGTGGATTCTTGTCGTTGTCTTGTTGGGCTCTGTGTGTGTGATAAAGGGGAGCCATACCGGGGTGAAGGCGTCTTAGAATCATAGAATCATAGAGTTGGAAGAGACCACAAGGGCCATCGAGTCCAACCCCCTGCCAAGCAGGAAACACCATCAGAGCACTCCTGACATATGGTTGTCAAGCCTCTGCTTAAAGACCTCCAGAGAAGGAGACTCCACCACACTCCTTGGCAGCAAATTCCACTGTCGAACAGCTCTTACTGTCAGGAAGTTCTTCCTAATGTTTAGGTGGAATCTTCTTTCTTGTAG
The DNA here is from genome assembly GCF_951804945.1 of Podarcis cretensis. Taxonomy (NCBI): domain Eukaryota; kingdom Metazoa; phylum Chordata; class Lepidosauria; order Squamata; family Lacertidae; genus Podarcis; species Podarcis cretensis. Next base: position 7,316,843 of record NC_137173.1, on the reverse strand, counting down.
TTTGGATCCATTGCTCTGTGTCTTCTCTGGAGCAGCAGAAAACAGCCTTTCTCCCTCCTCTATGTGACATCCTTTTATATATTTGAACCTGGCTATCATATCACCCCTTAACCTCCTCTTCTCCAGGCTAAACATGCCCAGCTCCCTTAGCCGTTCCTCATAAGGCATCGTTTCCAGGCCTTTGACCATTTTGGTTGCCCTCCTCTGGACACGTTCCAGTTTGTCAGTGTCCTTCTTGAACTGTGGTGCCCAGAACTGGACACAGTACTCCAGGTGAGGTCTGACCAGAGCAGAATACAGTGGCACTATTACTTCCCTTGATCTAGATGCTATACTCCTATTGATGCAGCCCAGAATTGCATTGGCTTTTTTAGCTGCCGCATCACACTGTTGGCTCATGTCAAGTTTGTGGTCAACCAAGACTCCTAGATCCTTTTCCCATGTACTGCTCTCAAGCCAGGTGTCACCCATCTTGTATTTGTGCCTCTCATTTTTTTTTGCCCAAGTGCAATACTTTACATGTCTCCCTATTAAAATTCATCTTGTTTGTTTTGGCCCAGTTCTCTAATCTGTCAAGGTTGTTTTGAAGTGTGATCCTGTCCTCTGGGGTGTTAGCCATGTTAGCCACCCCTCCCAGTTTGGTGTCATCTGCAAATTTGATCAGGATGCCCTTGAGTCCATCATCCAAGTCGTTGATAAAGATGTTGAATAAGACCGGGCCCAAGACAGAACCCTGTGGCACCCCACTAGTCACTCTTCTCCAGGATGAAGAGGAACCATTGATGAGCACCCTTTGGGTTCGGTCAGTCAGCCAGTTACAAATCCACTGAGTGGTAGCATAGTCAAGTCCGCATTTTACCAGCTTCTTTACAAGAATATCATGGGGCACCTTGTCAAATGCCTTGCTGAAATCAAGGTAGGCTACATCCACTGCGTTCCCTTCATCTACCAGGCTTGTAATTCTGTCAAAAAACGAGATCGGGTTAGTCTGACATGACTTATTTTTCAGAAATCCATGCTGACTATGGTCTTCTTCCATTTGTCCCCATGTCATTTTCAGTTTATTGGTTAGTTTTTCTAAAAGGCTGTTTCCCATACTATTTGATAGCACTGATCCATGCTTACTCCTGACAGGTCCCTCCAGTGTCTGGCTATGATGGTTCTGGCTGCTGAGACTAGGTGGGTTATGAGTTCTTTGTGGTATGAGTGGGCATTATTGTCTTGAAAGATGTTTAGTAGGGCCAGTTCTGGGGCGAGTTCTAATAATTCCATCATTGGGGCACCGGCCAACCTGACAAGACTCCAGGATGTGTATCTCCATTGCTACCTTTAAACCATCATCTCCATCACAATTAAAGAAAAACCCTCTATGTTCAGCTGGGCTTACCCTGAAGTAAGAATGGCCATGGGAGTAGAGCACAGGCCCCAACTGTTCCCCTTAAGCCAGCATCCCCAAACTCGGCCCTCCAGATGTTTTGAGACTACAACTCCCATCATCCCTAGCTAACAGGACCAGTGGTCAAGGATGATGGGAATTGTAGTCCCCAAACATCTGGAGGGCCGAGTTTGGGGATGCCTGCCCTTAAAGTGTCCCCGGATTCATTGAAAAAAATCTGGTAACCTTACTCGGGGGGGGGGGTCGCTTCCAACTCTACAATTCTATGATTCTGCCATAAGGAGCTGGTTATGAAGTCTCCCTTAAGGATGGTTGGAGTGGGAGTGAATTGGGATAGAGTCTGTGGGTAGGTTGAGTTAGTGTAGCGAAATAAGCTGAGTCAGGAACAGTTAGGAGCTAGGAAGACAAGTCAATATCTGAGAGGTGGTTTAGTGAGTGAGAGCAGGTAGCAGAAGTTATAGGTCTGGATAGGCACCCCATGATTGTAATTGACCGATACCATTTATGAAACCACACGCTTGTTGAACTGCAATAAATAAACAGAAGTTTATGTTTCAATTTAACCCTGACTGGACTCAGTATTGTACCAGGTAGGGCCTGGGTAGTGGCAGCGGGAAATAAAGTGGTGGCACAGGGATCAATAGACGGTGAAAAGTCCGGGGACCCTGTGTGATCGCCACAGTGGGCAGGCCCACTTCCAAAATGTGCAGCGGTAACCTGAAACCGCATTAGAGCCTTGCGCCATCAGCTGATGAAGCAGACCCCAGCGTAACAAATGTGCAAGTCTTTAGGGCGTCACAAGACTCTTCGGCTGTTTGTGCGGTAGCAGACTTCACATGGCTACCTAGCCTCTGGCAATGGTAGACTGCACCGGCCCCGGCGATCCAGCAGGTGGCGCTTGCTGCGAGATGATAAACCTAGACTCCTCCTCTGAGCCCCTTTTGCTCCGCACTCTTGCCTAGGGAAATCGGACCCCCTGCTTCTGCTCTTACAGAATTGTAGAGCCTGGGGGTGGATCCCAAAGGTCATCCATCCCATCCCCTGCAATGCTAAAGAATCCCTGACAGATGGACACCCAACCTCTGCTTGGAAACCTCCAAGGAAAGAGCGCCCAACGCCTCCCAGCTCAGTGTCAGAAAGTTCCTCCTGCAGGAAGTTCAGGCAGCAGAGAAAGAGACTCTTAAACTCTGGGCTGTGGGTTCGAGATTCCTGCTATTGCCGGGGGCTGGTCTAGATGACCTTGGCGGTCCCTTCCAACTCTACAATTCGGATTAGGCTTTTTACCTGCCCGGTAGATAATGTTTTATCTGACGGCAGCGTTCTATTTGCTGTTCCTCCCTGATTTAAGGCAGATCCCTTTATTTAGAGGCCGATGTGCCAAGTGAAGCCACAGACCCAAATCTCCGCTTGAAGCAGTGAATCTGCTACTGGGGAATTTCTGATTTTATAAGGTAAAGAATAAACATGGCTGTCAGAGCTGCCTCTAGGTCCCAGCTCACAGAGGACCAACGCTAGGCTGTCGTAATGTACAAAAGTCTTTATTGAAGTTCAGTTTCCATTTCAAAGCCGCAGCGTGCAGCCCTACGTCTTAAACCCTAGATCGGCAAAGTCCCGTCTGAATCTCCTCCCCTATGACACCAGTTTAAGATCCTAGCCCTGCTCCACCTTTTACGCTGCTCTCTCCTCCTCTGGGTCCTCCTGCCCGCTGGGGCATTGCCCTTTCTGGACTCTTCCGACGCTGAGTTGCTTAGCTCCTCCCCCTGCCTCCGGCGGGCTTTAGGACCCGGTTCCCAATCCTCATTCTCTGCTGTCCCGCGCTCCTGTACATTTGAACTTGCCTCTCGCGCCAACCCAGTGACCTTCCTCCTGACCGTTACACTAGCTCTGTCACTGCTTCCCTCTTCCGGGATACTGGCCGGATCTGACCTCCCCTCCGTTGTCCGACTCTCCGATGGAGGCTTGGTCAGCCCTGCCTCGTCTTCTCTCCCTGGTGGGGAATGCACTGGCCCCGATACTTGGGACTCTTCCCCCCCACTCTGCTCTGGTGGGGAAGCTGGTCCTGATTTCCAACTACTGCTCTGGGAGTCCCTGCTGCCCCCTTGCTCCTGGGGCGTTCCCCTTGGGAACCCCCTACCCCTGGCCACTGGCGCCCCCTTCTGTGAATCTTCCGATTCGCTGGAGAGGCTCATGGAATCCCTCGGGCCACTGTCATCTCCTACGCTCCCCTCGGATTCTTCCCCTTCGCTCTCCATCTCCTCTCTTCCCTGTGACTCTGCTCCTGAACCCCTGACAATGGCCGATTCTGGAAGTCTACGCAGCCGCCCAATGGGCGAGATGGTCATAGCACAGAGAGGTTGGGAAGTTTTAACTTACTAATTTGAAGGTCTATTGGTTTCTGCAGGGATGGTGCATGTTTCGTGCTTGTAAGCCGCTTTGAGTTTCTTTGGAGAAATATCCCAGGTAATTTAAAGTGAAATAAAATAAAATAAAAACAAGTTGAAAAAAAAATTATTGAAAGATACTCAAGGCCTTTTTTTTTTTTTTTTGGAAACATTTTAATAGTTATCGAATGTTCTACATCTTACAGTAAATATCATACAGTTACAAACTCTTGGCTTAAATTTGTCTCAGGGAGATCACTAGCTGATCCTCAGAACATAATAATAATAATAATAATAATAATAATAATAATAATAATACAGATTTACACTTCATATTCACAAGTTGAGGCTGTGGGGCTTTCCGACTTAAATCTCAAAGGCTCCTCTCTCTGTGCCCATTCTTTAAGTCCTTGGATTTAAAACTTGGAAGACTATTTTAATTTCTTTTTTGTTTTTGTTCCATTTCCAATGAAAATTCAAAAACCAGGTTGTCCAACCTGCGGAGTCCATAATAATAATTATTATTTTTAAAACAAAGAAGCAAATAAAATCCCAGAGCTGCCTCTTGTCTCCACCTGCCCTCCCCAAAAGTTGACACCCTAAGAGCCAAAGTTCTCTGCCATGGGCTATGGAAACCAAACGAAGGTTGGGGGGTGAGGGAAAGAGATGTTTGGGGTTTTATTGGTGGCTACATTTGCTCAAAGGGACGCGGGTGGCGCTGTTGGTTAAACCACAGAGTCTAGGGCTTGCCGATCAGAAGGTCGGCTGTTCGAATCCCCGCGACGGGGTGAGCTCCTGTTGCTCGGTCCCTGCTCCTGCCCACCTAGCAGTTCGAAAGCATGTCAAAGTGCAAGTAGATAAACAGGTACCACTCCGGTGGGAAGGTAAACGGCGTTTCCGTGCGCTGCTCTGGTTCGCCAGAAGCGGCTTAGCCATGCTGTACGCCGGCTCCCTCGGCCAATAAAGCGAGATGAGCCAGAGTCGGCCACGACTGGACCTAATGGTCAGGGGTCCCTTTACCTTTAAACTTGCTCAAAAGTGACATGCTGGCCGCATGACCCGGAAGCTGTACGCCGGCTCCCTCGGCCAATAAAGCGAGATGAGCGTTGCAACCCCAGAGTCGGCCACGACTGGACCTAATGGTCAGGGGTCCCTTTACCTTTAAACTTGCTCAAAAGTGACATGATAAGAACTCCCCTCCCTGAAAGCCATCCCTTTGCATAAGAAAAAGATGGAACCAGTTGTCAAATTTTAGGAAGGTGCCAGGCCAAAGTGGGTGAGGGCAGTGGGAGAGGAGAGACAGTTTGGCGGGGCAGATAGCCAGCGGAGGTTCAAGGTCAACAAATGCCAAGTGCTGCCAGCTAGAAGGAATCCCCCCAACCTCAGGGAACATCCAGACTTCCATTTGCCCCGAGATTTCTAGAAAGGGGCCCAATAGTCACTCTCTTTTTGGTTCCCTGGGGAAAACCCGCAGCGCCAACCCGCAGAAAAACCCAATTGGCGTTTCTTCCGAGTCAGCAGTTACCTGTGGGTTTTCTCGGGAAAAGCTCAGGAAAAAAACACCACCCTCTCGGAGCCCGAGTACAAATCATGGGACAAACGGAAGTGTCGATGGGCCCTTAGCGCCTGCTAGGTTTGCTAACAGGATGGAACTATTCAGGGTTCAAAGGGGCTGCCCCTCTCCCTGCAAAAGGGGAGGGAAACCCAGATGTGGCCCCTCTCTGGAAACTTCAAAAGCAGGAGCCAGGCATTTCTGCATGGTTTTTAAGCAGCAAGTGTACGCTCCCCTCGTTTGTTGGGTGCAGCCTTCTCACCTACAAATCCTCACTCAATTGCAAAACACAGGTTGGCCAGACCAGACTACCTCGCAGGGTTGCTGTGAGATTAAAGTGGAATATGGCCTGAGGTCCTTAGAGGGAGATACAAGTGAAAATTACTGTATTTTTCGCTCCATAAGACACACTTTTTTCCTCCTGAAAAGTAAGTGGAAATGTCTGTGCGTCTTATGGAGCGAATGTGTGGTCGATAGCTGGCTCTCTTTGCAGCCCCGGCCCCTTGCCCAAACCTCCATTTTTGAATGTTCTGCAGATGGAGGCTGTTTGTTTCCCCAGAGACATGGGACTGGCTGATTAGATTATCTGTCTGGAAACTGTAGAGATGGCTCCATTTCCTTTCCTAAAGAAGCTGCAGAACTGTGAGTTGAACCCCATAAAAACAGGATTTTTTTCCCTTTGCAAAGTAAGCTCAACAACTTTGAGCTGATCCCCAAAAAACTGGGGCTTTCCCCCTTTTCTCCTCTAAAAACTAGGTGCGTCTTATGGAGCAAAAAATACGGTACTTTGCCACAGAGAGAGATCTTGCTGAAGGATGCTGAGAATGACCCCACAAAGCACAGCCTCCCCCCGCCTGGTGGCCTACAACTCGCATAGCGCTGGCTGGCGCTGGCGGGAACTTGAGCACCAAACTTCTGGAAGGCTGTCATAGCCCATGGCAGAGAAAAGGCTTCTGACCCACTTGATGAATGACTCTGCCCGACTGACTGGATCCTCACAGGTCACCTTGGCTGGTCGATCCGAAGCCCTAAAAATACTAAGTGAGGACAGACACAATCCATAGCCTATGGTGGTTTCGTTTGTTTGTTGAAAAGGAATGTCAACACCAAATTTGGCATGACAAATAGAGGTGACACCAGAATGGTCCCACAAAGCTTTGGCTGGCACCAAGATGGGAAATGCAAACTGGGTGTAATGTGAGTGGCTCACCCCCCAAATTCTCTCTATCGAAGGAATTGCCTGAAAGCTTTTAAAAAGGTAACTGCATGATATTTCATGGTCCTTATTGCTATTTTAAGCTGGTGGATTTGATTCTTTGAAAGGTAATTTCTAGCTCAAGGGTTTTTGTGTGTGCTTAAAAAAGATGTATACAAAGTGCAGAGATTTGACTTCACCTGAACAAAATTGTCTATGGCACTGAAGCAAATGGGAGGAGTGTGTGTGTCTTTTTAAAACAATTGCCAAGGAGATGGAGGTTTGCTGGGAAAGTCAGCTCTGCTGTTCCCATGGGAATGTCGATGGTCGCACGGCAAGATTTCCGCACACATCCATGGAGACCCATCTGTCACAGCCCACAATAGGAGCCCTGTCTGTGCACGTCTGGGGACTGGGCTCAGAGGAACGTTACTGATTTGACAAAGGACGCCCCTTCCCAGACTGTCTTGTCTGTGGGCATGCAATCCATGCACAACCGTTTGCTGCTGCAGGAAATCTGGGCATTTTCCTTCCAGGGAAACCACTCTTTGTCAGCACCCAAAATGCAAGGTTTTTTTTTTTTTTTGTAAGGACATGGACATGGCCCCAGCACCAAGCTCCTCCTTGTTTTGCAGTGATCCTTATGTGATTTGGACCCCGGGAATTAAATGGGGGAAAGGATACTGCTGCAGTGGGACGGCGCAGAGGAATAGTGGATTTCTAAAAATAATACATAGGTATTCTGGGGTGTGGAAAAGCCCAGGTTTTTGGCAGGGGAGGGGGGCTGTTAGGAGACTGACTAGGTTTAGATGGCATTGTGGTGACAATATACTCATGGATCTTTCTGTACAGGCACCTCTCAAGAATAGTACACAGTGCCCAATGCCAACATGTGTTCATTGCAATTGCCACTTAATGATGGTCTTCTGAATTCACATCTCAGAATTAACGGCTGAGACTGTGTGTGTGTGTGTGTGTGTGTGTGTGTGTGTGTGTTTGTTTTCAAAAAATCATTAGTACGTTTTTGCTTTCTCTTTCCTCTCTTTTTGTAGGGGGAGCCAGCCAAACAAACTCCTGTTGATCAGCTAAAGCCCACAGACTTGTGTTCTGAAGTGCTCCCTGTAGCTTGAAGAAGCTTCCAACCAGTTCAACCATAAAGTTCCTCTAGTGAAGAATAATAAACACCAATCATTAAAAACAAAAACAAAAACTTAAATAACACTTATGGTAAAAAGCGCCTTTTAAATTACATATCTGAACTGCAAATTAAAAAAAAATAAAAAATAAAAAATAAAATTGACTAAGTTATTATGGTTCATAAAATACAGGAGCAAATACTCGCACACACTGTTCCGTTTTCCTGGAGTCGCGGTTTGGGAGGCTGCTATGAGGTGGGCTTGGGCCAGTACAATGATTAATATGCATTCTTTCGTGGGTCGCTCAATTTCCAAGTACATGATTTTAAAGTGAAGGTTATTCTGCGGGGGTCAGTTTAACAGCAGGAACTAGCATTGGCGGAGATCGTCACAACATTTTCTTGGTTTCGTTATTCACGGGGAAAGGGAGAGGGTGCAATGGATTCTTGAAATGCAAAAAAAAACAAAGGTGGTGTTGCAATATAGAGCCAACAGAAGCAGCAAAAGGGACTGCCTTAAGATGGCATCTGGCTACGACTCAAACACACACACACACACACACAAAATTTCATTGCAGACATAATTCCCTGGCCCTCCACTGACCCCCTTGCCTTCCCCAACCTAGCACTGCTCTCCCCAAATGCTTTCCAGCCAAGATTCAAAGGCTCTAACTTTATACAGCTATATACAAACAGAAACTCCAAAGATTACTTGCATTATCTAAACATTGGATCCCAATTACTTCGAGCTGCCTCTGTAAGGCCAGGTTTTCAGGAAGTCTCAGCCGCTGCCAAGCAGATCCACCGGCCTCACAGTGGGTACTGCTAGGAGGAGGAGGAGGAGCAGAAAGTAAAGAGAGGGTGAAAATGGGGGCCACTGGTTAAAAATATAAACCCAACCCCCCCCACCCACAACAACCTGCACAGAACTTAGCAGGCCATGTGGCTCCAGGTGGTAGAATTTGGCTCTCCAGTGACTTCTCAGCCCTGTGTAGACCCTCCGAGCCTAGGATCCATCTCAAGGGCAGGATCCAAAGTTGCTTCCTGCCTTTCAGTGTAGGGGAAGACGGGCTCATTTCCCTGCTTGGCCTTAAAACATAAATCATGAAATGTTTCCTGATGCTGGGCAGATAATGGCAGAAGCCACGTTTAGACGGACCAAGAGCTGTAGAAATAGCCAAGGTACCAGGAGGGCTGAATGCAGGGCAGCACCCTGTGCCCAGAGTGGAAGGGTGCTTTCCGCAATGCCACTGGTATTTTTCTTGCCTTTGGATGGGGCGGCACCCAGGAAAAGGGGTGGCAGGATTAGGGAGCCTGGCTTGCAGCTAAGCCCCCTTTGGCACAGCTCCTTTTCCAGCACAGAAGGGTCCCACACACACCCTAGCCCACCGAGACAAGTTAGTTGGCCTTCAGAATGATGGACCCAAAGGTGTTTGTAGAAAGGATTCCAAAAATTGGGATGGGGCAATTTCTTCACAGCTCTGTACGTTAAATTAAACAACCACAATGATTAGCGGGGGACGGGGGGACGGGGACGGGACACACTAGAGTTTTCAAAAATGATTGGTTCTGCACATCACAAGAGATGCAGTAAGGATCCAAGAGGCCCCTGGTAAACTCTCGCAGCTCTGTGCTTTAGACCTGCCACAAGCCAGCAACCATCTTGTGTGGAGCAACCAGTGTCACATGAACAGGGCAGAGCCCCATGGAACTGTGCCCCCTTAGAGATTCCCCTTAGCTCTGTCCGCCTGGTATTTTGGCTCAGAAGACAGAGGCTTTGAACTGGACATTTGGGTCTCCTGGGTGCTCTTTGCTTTCGCAGCTCTACGGGCCCCTTCCTGCCTAAAAAACTCCACAGGGCAACAGCTCCAGCAGCTGGCCAGGGTGGCTGAGAAAGCACAAGGCCTTGCACAAAAGGTTTCAGGGTGAGGCCAGACAGAGATGCTGCTTGGAGCCCAGCGGCGCAGCCAGGTGGAGACCAAACACACCCTCGTCCCTTCCAGTTTATTCAGCCTGAAACATTTGCACTTTTGGTGTCTCTAAATCCTTCCGGCTACAGGTGCAGGAGAGCTCGTTTCTCATCTAGGGCTGTCCATTGGCTTCATACTGCTGTCTCCTGTGGAGCGCCGAGATCCCCTGCCATGTCCCGAATGCAAGCCACAAGGCTGCGCGCTGCACTCCCAAGCCGATCCCACTTTCCCCCTCCCTGCCTTTCGCCCCTGGGAGATATGCTAGCTGGCAAACCATGCTCTGCTTCAGCTGTTTGCCTGGGCTCCTTGCCAGGGCTGCAAGCTCCGTCCCAGCCGACCTCCAGCTACTTGAAGCTTGCACCGCTCCCAGAATCTGCCTCCAGCAACACCCAGGGACCAAGGCAGGGTGCAGACTTGTCAGGAACCAACAACTGCTTCCTGGGCACAGATCTAACAAGCCAGCAGAGGTCTCTACCTGAAATCACGAGATGACACCCTCCACAGATGCAAATACGTTGTTTCCCTTCCACCACACCAGCTTTCTATTTAAACTATTCCGTTTTCTCTCTCCTTTGGCAGATGCCTTTTAGCCCGGCTGCTTCTACAGAATAGGGGCAGCTGAGATGGTGCTCTATTGGCCACGCTGGTTGGAGTTGATGGGTGCCCACAGGGCACCACATTCCCTACCCGTGTGTCGGAAAGGAGTTCCCTTCCGATGAATGCTCTCCCCAGAGACCTTTCCTCAGAAGCCACGTGGCGCCAGGGCTGCAATTAATCTGACAAAGAAGATCCCAGGAGCTTCCCAGGTGAATGAAGATCTCCCAGGACGTTCCCAGGAAACCTAGAACCCAATCCTGCCCGAGGAGTAGAGTTCCCACCCAGCCAAAGGCCCTACAAGTGCTGCCTCATGCGCCCAGAGAGCCCTCAGGGCCACACACACGGCACCAAAGGATCCAGGGTAAAACTTCAGAGATGTTGGGCAGTGGCCTGTTGAGGCCGGTGCCCTTTTAAAGAGCCTAGAGGCCATGGTGGAGCAGAGGAAATCCTAGCTCAATTCATCTCTGTTGAAAGCAAACAAATGCTGGAGCGGCAATCTCAATGTCCAGCTGCATAAGGATCTCTCCGAAATTTGCTACATTCCCCCGACTGTCCTTGCTCTGCCCACCCCCCTGGTGACAGCGGAAGAGCCTGTCCTGCGACCAGCACTTCTAGACAAACTCCCTTGCTTGGGCTATCACATATTTAAACCTCACTTGCTCTGGACCACCCTTATCGCGATGGGCCCAGTCTGTCCCTTCTGCCTGACCTGCTGCCCACCCTTTTCACCCTGTGGGCAGCCAACCCAACTAGGAGGCTGCCAACCTTCCCGCGAGTTGCCCCACGCTTCAGAAATGACAATTCAAAGGAACTGCCCCACTCCACTTTCAGGCCCACAGCGACGCTCGCTTAACCTCTCCAATCACATTCATAGTTAGCTGCATTCATTCGGGTTCATACGAAAAAGAAGCCCCGCACACATGTTCCCCAGACCCAGTCGGCTCCACGCATCCTTGGGCCAATTCACACAACCGAACTGGCATGCTGGGAATGTGCTTTGCGTGAATCCGTGGTAAAAAAAATACCGAGTGCCGGAAATGGGAGATGCAGCTGCTCAGTGCAACCCAACGGCTCGGATACTTCAGCACGTGCCAAACTAGAGAAGCCGAAAGGGAGGGGTGGGGTGAACGTTTCCTTTTATTGAAACACCACTGCGCTTAGTTTGACTGAGCAGACCGGCCGTGAAACAAGAGACCAGGTCAGCCTCTCCTTTGTTGCGCTCCGTGGAAGCAACTGCTGAAGCCCAACGGGTTAAAAAACACACGTCCCCTCTCTTCCCAACTTCCCTGCCTGTACGCCAAGCGTTAACTTGCCAACCTCTCTCACTTGATTTCCCCACCAAGCTCTCAATCATTCTCCTCTCTGAATCCAGAACACAGTCAGATGGCCATAAATGCCAACAGAATGACTCTTGCTCACTTAAGGTTCTAGGCTTGTATGCAAGTCCACCCCCCCCATTTCCTTTTCCTGTGGAGCAGGGGAAGACAGGGGGACGTCACAATTTAAAAATAAACCCAGGTTTAAAAAAAAACCCTCTGAATAGTTAGCAGCTTCCCTGCTTCCTGTGACACGAGGGGCGGGGGTGGCCTGACACGCCATTCATCCTTTTGCCTGCTCCTGTAAATGAAGGAATGAGCTCCACGTTTCAACGCAGATATAATGAACTGTAAATCTAATTCCGACACCTTATCTGGAAGACGCCAATTTTCCCATGTCATGTTGTGGAAGATGGAACAATTGAAGATACAGATATAGACAGATAGGTAGGTAGATATTAATGGAACTGAAAAGGGGGAGGGGGGAGGGAGAGAAGCCTGCTAGCCTGCCAGCACTGTGCTTTTTTTCCACTCAGAAACCCTGAACATCACCAGTCAATCATTTTTGCTAGTATTGAAAAAAACAAAATTAGACTCTGGGTGAAATGCATGACATCAGGAGACACGACGTGGAACTGGGGGAGAGAAGAAGGTGAAGACTGGGGGAGGAAGAGGGGAATTCAAAAGCACAAATATTGCTCAGCATCAGTGGGTGTCATGAAACAATTCTGAGTGGGGGGGGAGGAGAGGAGAAAGGCGGTGGCAGCGAGAGAATGGGGCTATGGCAGGGACGTGGCTTTTACAAAATCAACTAAAAAAAAAGAATTAAAAAATTAAACCCTACAGAATGCATAAAGTGACCCTTGCACTTCTTTTGTTTTTGTTCTTGCTAACAGACTTGGTGCCTTGGGACAGTTGCTCCAGCACCCATGTAAGACTTGAGTTGTTGCATACAATGTTTGACTCCAGATCTGCCGGAAAGAGAGAGAGAAAGAAAACAATAGGACGGAAGTTAGAAGCAGCAACGCAGAGACAGGCAAGGCTGGATTCATATCTCTCCCATCAGGGACCCAACATTTGACAGATTTCACTCTTGCACCCAGTCGACACCTTTGCCTGCGAGACTGGGTCCCCACCTCAGCTAAGTTGGTGCATCTCTCTGAAGACTCAATTTAACAACCTCAGAGGAGCTTTGCATGTCAGATGTGGTCTGCCAGAAGAACAGAAGATCAAATTCACACCCAAGATCAAACTATGGTTATGAGTTTCCATGCGGCAACTGGAGACACCATCATTTTGAAGGCAAGCAAACATGGTTTCCCCACTCCTTATAGACCAGCAAAGCTACAACAACTCCCAAACTCACCGTTGGGCAAGGCTTTTTTAAGAAACAACCAAAGAGTCAGGTTTATTTGTGGGGGGGGGGGTGTTGGAAGGGGCTTGGGGTTACGAAAAGTATTACCCAATTGTGAACTGTGGGATTCTTTTGAAAGCCGCCTGAAAGAGGTTTCACATCCCATCCTGCCACCACAGAAGCATTTGTTTCATCCCACAGTCGCGCCCCCGGTCAAACAGATTGCGCAGGTTTTATTGAAAGAAAAGGCAAAAACCTGCACAACCTGTTTGCTAGAGGGGAACGTAGGGTGAGCCACAATACCGATGCTGCTAGGAAGAAAATTTACAGGTGTTCATCCATTTCCATCCTGTATGTGACATCTGGATCTGCCCTCTTCATTCTGCAGTTTTGGAAGGGAGATTTGGCACTTAGGAGGAAGACACTCTGCCAGCTCCCACCAACCAATGGTCCTAACTTCCGATATTTCAGATCAGACTCACCTATGGACTCCTAACAGAAGCTGAAGGGGCAGGTGGAGTAGAACCTCTTCTAAGCTGGCCTGTGACCTGAACACAAGATCTTTTGGTAAGAGGGAGCTTATATTTAACTCCTCCTGCCCAATTTGCTGCCTCATGTTAAAGTCCTGTTCTGCTGAAGGTCCTGTTCTGACTAACACGCCCTGTGGCAGCAATTGGAAACCTCTCCGACCGATGCAGGTGGAGGAACTTTGGCCTGTAACACTTCTGTCCGTTTCCATTCTCTAAAGAAAGAAACAATTCCGCCATTGCTCCTTTCTCTCAGCAAAAATCGACCCAATTCAGGAGGAAGAGTTTTGTGTGTTTGTGAGCGAGCGCACCCCCCCCACACACACACACAAATGCGTCCAGGTCCTCTCCTCTCCAAAGCCAATGTGATCTTGTCAGTTTGCATTTCTTAGTACAGAAGTGTGCAGAGATCTTTCCTATTCTACTTAATTCAAGAGGGTTCTGGAAGCTTCTCTGTGTGAAAGAAACAAGCAGAAGGTTTGTGATGTTTGGGTTATTCCTTCCGAGAAACTGAGTACAGCGGGGTTAAACTGGTTCTGTTATCTTTTTCTGTCAAGGTCATGCTGGCTATAATAGTAAGGCCAGAAGGAGCCTCTACCTCTTTCTTTCTTTCTTTCTTTCTTTCTTTCTTTCTCTCTCTCTCTCTCTCTCTCTCTCTCTCTCTCTCTCTCTGTCTTTCTTTCTCTCTCTCTCTCTCTCTCTGTCTTTCTCTCTCTCTCTCTCTCTCTCTCTCTGTCTCTCTGTCTCTCTGTCTCTCTCTCTCTCTCTCTCTCTTCCTTCTGGTGTGGTTTCTACCCTTAGTGTTGAGGTTTAGTCTTATTATAAGCTATTGTAAGTTTAAGTTAAGTCTGCTGCAACTGGATTTCTTATGGACAGTGCCAATCCTGAACGTTTTGGATTTGTGACCATTATGCTCATTTGCCTTCAGTAGCAGTGAAGCTCTGCTGGATAAAATACAATAGCCTCTGGTCTACTCTTTGGGAATCCTGCAACGTGCTTAAGTTTTTACTCTGCGAGTTCTGCTCTGGATCGATACTGAGTAGAATTTCATGACACCTGTAGCCCCATCAGTCATGATTCAGAAGGCAACAGAGAGGGGGATTCCCTAGGGCTCTTGAATATTATACCTCCTGGTGGCGCTTTCCCCTGAATACACTCTATTGCCATAAGCTGCTTTAATGTTCTTTTGTGATTCAGTGATATAAAAATATTTTTTGATGAACAAGTAAATCATAAATAAATGCACCCCTTGATCTTCTGCACCTCTTAGCAGAACGCACAGTGGGTCTTCCGCTCTGCACAGGGAGGGCTGTCAGTGGCGTAGCGTGGGGAGTGCAGGGGGGGGGGGCGGCCGCACCAGGCGCAACATCTGGGGGTTAGGGTCAGGGGGCGCAAATCCATGGGTTAGGGGGCACAAATTACTTGCCTTGCCCCGGGTGCTGACAACCCATGCTACGCCACTGAGGGCTGTGCAAAATCCACAGCAGCTGGATGTGCCCAGAAACTAGTAAAGGGTTGGTGGTGCATGCAGAAAGACTGGGAGCAGAGCCGACTTCAGCAGAGTTCGCTGGGCCTTGTTCTAGAGCAGGGCCGTCCAACAAGTAGATCGCGATCCACTGGTAGATCGTGAATGTTGACCCCACCAAATGTTGACTTCCCCAAAAAAAGCTCAACAACCACGGCCAGTTTTTTTATAGTGAGACTAGATCTCAGCCTCTTGAAAGTTGGACATGCCTGTTCTAGAGCAATGGGGTCTCAAAATGCCTCTGAGGGAGGCTTTGGGCATCTGCAAAGGGAGGCGCAGGCCTCCTCTTGTCCGCCTTGCAATGGTTCTCGTGCTGCTGCTCATTGCTGGGTTGTGGGGAAAGCAATTCCTCACCACCTGCACATACAGAAAAATATTCCGTTTGAAACCCTGAAGGTGAGAACCAGGGTGGATAAAAATCATTGATTAAAAATTAAAAAATAAATGGATTTTTAAATTTTAAATCAGATTTTTAAAATAAAATGCTTTTGGAGGAAAAAATATTCTAAAGATAGTTTTCTATTTAAGTTACATTATAGTCCAAAGGCTATCCATCAGGAAATAAGGATTTGTTTTAAGTTTTTCATGAATGCTAAAACTCAGTCTAAGGTTGTTGTTTTTTATTGTTTAACCACATATGCTATAATGTTATTGTTTTTGTTAAATAATTGGTTTAAATTGTGATTAAGGAAATGATTGTTTTTCTCCTTCCAATAAAGCACAGCAGAAAAGTTGTCCAAATATAAGCAACTTATTAAACGTCACAATAACTTCATATTTATCTGTCTATGTATTTTTATTGTATAACCAAATCAGTAATTTTTGATAAAACTGTAAAAACTACTCTGGAAATTTATGATACCAAAAACGAAACCTTCATCTGGTTGTAAATATTAAGATGATATCAGCAAGAATGAGTCTTTCTGTAAAAAAAAAGATTTACTGTATTTTTCGCCCTATAGGACGCACTTTTCCCCCTCCAAAAATGAAGGGGAAATGTGTGCGCGTCCTATGGGGCAAATGCAGGCTTTTGCACCGACCCCTCTCGCTCTCCAGGCTTCAGGAAGCTATCCGCAAGCCGTGCAAGCCCGGGGGAGTTTGTAGAACGCCCCATGCTTCGGGCAGGTGTCCGCAAGCCTCCCACGCCCGGTGGGAGGTCCTGCCGGGCGCGCGAGGCTTGCAGGCAGCAGCCTATTTTGGGGGCTGCGGTCGGGGGAAGCTCGGGCTTCCCCCGTGCCAGCCCCGCGCCTGGGGGGGAAATAATTTTTTTCCCCTTTATTCCCCACCCCCCCAAAAAAACAACTAGGTGCGTCCTATGGGGCGATAAATACGGTAAATCAAGCCTTACTGACTACAGTCATACCTCGGGTTGCAGACGCTTCAGGTTGTGTTTTTTCAGGTTACGGACCTGCCGAAACCCGGAAGTACAGAAGCAGGTTACTTCTGGGTTTTGGGGGTCGCGCATGCACAGAAGCGCCGAATCACAACCCGCGTGTGCGCAGACGTGCCGCTGCGGGTTGCAAACATGCATCCCTCACGGATCACGTTCGCAACCCAAGCGTCCACTGTAGTGATTTAAATTGTGTAAATACAGTGGTGCCCCGCAAGACAAACGCCTCGCAAGACGGAAAACCCGCTAGACGAAAGGGTTTTTCGTTTTGGAGGCGCTTCGCAAAACAAATTTCCTATGGGCTTGCTTCGCAAGACAAAAATGTCTTGCGAGTTCCTGCGGGGTTTCCCCCCCCCTTTTTCTAAGCCGCTAAGCCGCTTATCAGCTGATCCGCTAAGCCGCTTAACAGCTGATCCGCTAAGCCGCTTAACAGCTGATCCGCTAAGCCACTAAACAGCTGCTTATCAGCTGATCCGCTAAGCCCCTAAGCCGCTAATAGCGCTAATCCGCTAATGGGCATGCTTCGCAAGACGAAAAAACCGCAAGACGAAGAGACTCGCGGAACGGATTCTTTTCATCTTGCGAGGCACCACTGTAAATTGATTTGATTTAAATCAAATCCACCCTCATGAGAAGCCACTTAAAAACTGGCTCCTGACTTCATCCTTAGCCCATGATGCAAGTACAAAAGGAAATGTTGCGTTTTCGACTTTCTGTCTCATTTGGGGAAGTTGCCTTTTGGGACTCCGGTCTCAGACATCAGCTTACTGGCCTCTAGAGAAGCATCCCACCTCCCGCAACCTTGGGGGGGGGGTGTCCCTGCAGGCGTTTGCAACAACTTACGTGGCTTGGCCAATGGGATTACCAATGTGGAGGTACATAGCTGTAGGCAGGGGTCCCTTGAGCCCTGTATGTTGGCACCGAGACTGGATGTGCTCCGATGGCAGTGTGTTGAGGGGTGGTCAGCAAAGTGCCTGCAACAGAAAGAGAGGGGGTCAGGCGGGAGGGGGGCACAAGGTGCTGCATCCCGGCCCCTCAAGCAGGTGTCAGAAGCGGATTCTGAACCCAGGGCCCTGGAGGAAGTGGGAGCACGATTTCCCTGGCACGTGCGGCTTGGCTTGGCTGTGATCCCTGCAATGCGGGGGTGGGTTGGGGGGAGAGAAAATATGACCCTGGGCTTCCCTTCCCCCTCGACAAGCCGACGATTGTATGATTGGCTCTCTGGCACGAATCCCTTGCAAGTGTTCGCACACCTGTGGACTAAGCTCCTGGGAGCTGGTGGAAGGTGGGGTGGGGAGACTGCAGAGGCAGCCGCAGGCCTGTGGGACACAAAGGTCTTTTCTCCTGTGGGGCTGGCGGGCGGCTGATCTTGCCCTTCGGGGTCCAACTTGGGGAATGACGCCCGAGGATGCAGCATGGCACAGATGAAATCCCTGGGCACAGGCCATGCAGAATATCCGATCCCTTACCTCCGACCATGTGCCAAGTTGCACCCGAGTTGTAACCAAACAAATAGACCTTCACTGGGGGAGGAGGGGGCGGGGCAGGAGCTGGCAGATAAAGGAGGCCATTTTACTTCAGCTTAACCGTCCTGCTGGTCTCAGGCATTTTTGCACAATTAGCGATGGAAATCAGACATAACAAAGTGCGTACATTTCAATATATATATATTTTTTTTCAGTGTGCTGTCTTGCCTGCCCCCCAGCTGCCTAGGACCCTCGTACCTACGGGACCGCCTCTCCTGGTATGTCCCATGGAAGACCTTACAGTCTTCAAACAAAAACATCTTGGAGGTCCCAAGTCGCAAGGTCGTTAGGTTGATCTCAACTAGGGCCAGGGCCTTTTCAGTACTGGTCCCGACTTGGTGGAACGCTCTGTCACAAGAGACCAGGGCCCTGCGGGACTTGACATCTTTCTGCAGGGCCTGCAAGACAGAGCTGTTCCATCAGGCCTTTGGCCAGGGCACAGCCTGACCCCTTCCTTTGGTAATCCTCACAGAACTCTAGCCCAATGGTTGCCATTAATTTGATTTTGAATTGATTTTAAAATGAATTGATTTTAGAATGCTGTGTTACTTTTATTGTTGTTAGCCGCTCTGAGCCCGGCTTCGGCTGGGGAGGGATGGATATAAATAAAATTATTATTATTATTAAGGGGTTTGCAGGCGACGTTTCAAGAGCTGCCGTTTCCTTGCAAATGGGAAGGGTGCTTTTGAAAGCGTTGCTTGGCTGTCAATTCTCGGCTTCCATCTTCTTTAGAGCCCATCTTATCCCCAGGCAGGGCGCTTTCAGAACAGAAACCTGCCTCGCCATGTTTCCATCAGGACAGGGACATCAGAGAGGGTCCTAGCTTTCTCTCTGTTGCACAACGCTGCTCTTTCTGACAACTGGGAAACTGTGGTGCTGGGTGAACCCTGGCTTGTTCTCCTAGCTGAGGGACTCCAAATGAGCTCTACGCTGCTCATTCCAGCCTGGAAAGACCACCAACACTGTGGGGGCCAATCCCACCTCCTGCCCTGCAAGGCAGCATGTTCTAGCCAATGAACTGACACTGAGGGTAGCAAGGCAAGCAAGGTCAAACAAGATCAGTTGGACACTGGAGGTTGAATCCTGACAAGATAGAAGTACTGTTCTTGGGGGGCGGGTTGGTGTGGAGGACTCGCTGGTCCTGAATGGGGTAATTGTGCCCCTGAAGGACCAGGTGCGCAGCCTGGGGGTCATTTTGGACTCACAGCTGTCCATGGAGGCGCAGGTCAATTCTGTATCCAGGGCAGCTGTCTCCCAGCTCCATCTGGTATTTAGGCTGAGACCCTCCCTGCCCGCAGACTGTCTCCCCAGAGTGGTGCATGCTCCGGTTATCTCCCACTTGGACCACTGCTTTTCGCTCTACGTGAGGCTACCTTTGAAGGTGACTCAGAAACTGCAACTAATGAAGAATGCGGCAGCCAGACTGGTGACTGGGAGCGGCCGCCAAGACCACGTAAAACTGGTCTTGAAAGACCTACACTGGCTCCCAGTACGTTTCCAAGCACAATTCAAAGTGTTGGTGCTGACCTTTAAAGCCCTAAATGGCCTCAGCTCAGTAGACCTGAAGGAGAGTCTCCACCCCCATCATTCTGCCCGGACACTGAGGTCCAACTCCAAGGGCCTTCTGGTGGTTCCCTCGTTGTGAGAAGCAAAGCTACAGGGAACCAGGCAGAGGGCCTTCTCGGTAGTGGCGCCCACCCTGTGGAATGCCCTCCAATCAGATGTCAAAGAGAAATACAACTATCTGACATTTAGAAGACATCTGAAAGCAGCCCTGTTCAGGGAAGTTTTTAATGTGTGACATTTTAATGTATTTTTAATCTTTGTTGGAAGCCACTCAAGAGTGGCTGGGGAAAACCAGCCAGATGGGCGGGGTACAAATAATAAATTATTATTATTATTATTATTATTATTATTATTATTATTATTATTGGCATTTATGCAGATGCTGGGCAGCCACCTGTCAGGGTTGTTGTATCTGCAGCATCCTTCACTGATCAGGGGGGTGGGGTCAACTAGATGACTTCCACAGTCCCTTCCAACTTTAAAACTCTATGAAGGCACGGCAAGCAAATCGAAGAGTGCCAGCAGAGCGAAATGCCTCGCTTTGTTGAAACAAAGAGCTTAACAGGAAAGGTGACCTGGTGATGTATTGGGAGAACTTTGGTTTATTACAGTTCCATGCAGGACTGGCCACAAAGCAAGAGGGACTCAGCAGCAGGCATGAAGAAGCTCTTAGAAGGAATCGGTTCCCGTCAGCGGGGCCTATCTGAATTCTGCACTTGGAAAAGCTAAATCCTGCGAGCCGAATAAATTTTGTAGCAATCAAATGCATCGGCACGATTTCTCCAAATTTCACATCATCTGTTCTGCTTTTTAAATGGGATGATTTTGTCTTGTCAGCACCCCACTTTTCAGCCAAACCTGGAGCCCAAAGTGGCAAGCTTTTAATAGGATTGTGTGGGGTGAGTTGTATAACAGAGTCTTCTGGTTCCAGGCTTATCCTTCCAAAAAGAGGGGCAGAAACAGCTGAAATGGGCTTAAGGGCTGGCTGGTGGCAGAGATGCTATTCCATAGAATTAGCAGCCCTTCTCATCATTTATAATTTTATCCTTTTTACTAGTCGTGGGGAGATAAGAGGAGTCCAGAAAGTTTAAGTCCAACACCCAACTGTTGGAAATCTTATTCTGCCGCCCACTCCAGGTTCAGAGGCCTCATGTGGCTGCCAGCCTTCCAATAATATTTTCACAGCCACAAGAAAAGAAACTTTGGGCAGGGTTTCGCTTAGCCGAAAGGCGCAATGCTTAGAAATCCAAATTCCCCGCAATGTCCTGGAACTGTGGCAGACAGAGACAGATCCGCAAATGCAGTTTAGGAGTTGCAAACAGGACAACACAGTTCTGGTTTCATACAAGCTGTACTGCAGCCTTTGCCCAACATGGTATGGGAGCTCTAGTCCCACAGGGAGCACATGGAAGGCGCCACATTCTACCGCAAGGGTTAACAAGACACGGTTTATTTCCATTTACTTCTCACCTGCTGACATTGCCATGGTGGTCCCAGCTACCATCCCCATGGCCACGCCGTTAGTCCTTGGGGCAGCCACGGGAGCTGGATAAATAGCAGACGGGATGCTGTTTGGCTGGACCACGGTGGTGTGGTGGATGACATGAGGCTGCGCCGCATACACTGGCTGTGTATAATATGCTCCCTGTTCAGAAAGGGGGTAGGTGAGGAGAACCACATTTTAGCAGAGGACATAGCAGAGCAGCACATCCTTCATTTAGCAAGAGGAAGGACAAAGGAAGTTTGGCATTCCTCTCATCTACTATGTGTTTTGGAAAGTGGTTTGTCTGCTTGTTCTTTTACTCGTGTGGAAAAGCTTCCTTTTGCCTGAATCCTCCTGAATCTTCCAAAATTCAGCTTCACTGAATGTCCACAAATTCTAGTGTTATGAGAGAGGGAGAAAACCTACCTCTTTGCATCTTCTCCACACTACAAATACCGTATTTTTCGCTCTATAACACGCACCCGATTATAACACGCACATAGTTTTTAGAGGAGGAAAACAAAAACAAAAAAAATCTAAACGAAACAGTGGATGTATGATTTTTGTGGTTCATGCTGTGGCCACAGACATGTGATCTGACAGTGAGTTTGGGGTAGCCCAATGCAAAAATCCTGGGGATCCATGCTTTGTAACCACGTTTTTGCACCACTGTGGCCCCAGGCTGTTTCAAAGCGAGCCACGGAGGAGGGAAGGAAGGGGAACCATGGATCCTCTGCTCACAACTGCAGCAGATTCCCCCCGCCATCCGTAGGCATTCGCTCCATAACACGCACAGACATTTCCCCTTACCTTCTAGGAGGAAAAAAGTGAGTGTTATGGAGCAAAAAATACGGTAATCTCTATCATGTCCTGAATTACCTTTTACTGTACACTAAAAAGACTCGAGTAGTTTAACTGTTCCTCCCAGAGGAGTTCCTCCTTCATAGTTTTAGTTGCCCTTTTATGGAACTCTTCCAGCTCTACATTATGCTACGCGATGGAATCGTACAAAAGCGTTCCACAACATTCTGATACTGGCATTCTTATTCTCAGTTCTTTTCCCTATGATCCTTATCATGGAATTTGCCTTTTTCAAGGCTGCTGCATTATGGGTTGACATTTTCACTGAGCTACCACCGCCAGTTCAGACCTCATTAAGTGTATAAATATGCTGTAAGCATATTGAATCGCATTTGAAATTTTAATACCTGTTTACCCAGTTTGGAGAGATCCTCCTTGCCATCCCTTTCTTCTTACCACCCTGAACAAACTGGCATCAATAGCAAACTTGGCCACCTCGCTGTTTAGACATAACTTCTGGACATTCATGAACAACATTAGAAAGCACCAAAAATGATCTTTGAGGAACCCCACTTCTTCTATCCCTCCATCCCTGCCTCCTATTCTTTAACCAGTTACTGATCCGTAAGACAGTCTATAGGGACAGCGGGTGGCACTGTGGTCTAAACCTCAGACCCTAGGACTTGCCGATCAGAAGGTTGGCGGTTTGAATCCCCGCGACAGGGTGAGCTCCCATTGCTCGGTCCCTGCTCCTGCCAACCTAGCAGTTTAAAAGCACATCAAAGTGCAAGTACCTTCCGGCGGGAAGGTAAACAGCGTTTCCGTGTGTTGCTCTGGTTCGCCAGAAGCGGCTTAGTCCTGCTGGCCACATCACCCGGAAGCTGTCTGTGGACAAACGCTGGCTCCCTCGGCCTATAGAGCAAGATGAGCGCTGCAGCCCCAGAGTCAGTCACGACTGGACCTAATGGCCAGGGGTCCCTTTACCTTTACCTTTAATACAGCCTCTGCTCTTATCCTTTAACTGCTAAGCTTACTAAGCAATCTTTGGTGAGGTACAAAATGCCAACTAGATCACCTTTATCTGTATGCTTGTTGACACTCTCAAAGAGTGAGGAAGACTGGATTTCGCCTTGCAGAAGCCAGGCTTGTCCTTCTACATGCTTAGTAACTTATTCTTAATCATGCTCCAATTTGAGCTTTGCCGTAATATGCTAACCAGCCTGTAATTTCCAGCATTGTCCTCCCTTTTAAAAACTGGCGATACGGTGCCCACTTTCCAGTCTTCAGCCATAGAGGGACAAGTTTGTGCGTTTTGGTTAAAAGGTAGGCAATTTCACATTCTGAGTCTTCAGTGGATACCATCCAGACCCAGGGATCTGTTCCTTTTCAGTTAGTCAGCGAGGCCAGGAATCTCATCTCATCTCACAACTATTAGCCTCAGTTGCTGAGGCTTCCCTTTCCTAAGAAAGTTGCTTCAGGTAGGGGGATCTCCCCTACACCTTCCACTGTGGAGACAGATGCAAATAATTCATTCAGCTTCTCTGCAGGCTTTTCCTCTTTTAGCACACCTTTGACCCCCCCCCCCGTCTTGTCATCCAAAAATTCAGCAGCCATCCTAGCTGATTCAGAGGCCTATTTAAAGAGACAAATTCACAGAGGATAAAACTATCAATGACGACTAGCCATGATGGCTGGGAACTACCTCCAGCACTGAACACTGAGTGCTTGGAATTACAGGTGGGGAGAGTGCTGTTGCCTTAGTTCCTGCTTAAGAGCTTCCCAGAAGAGGCATCTGAATGGCCACTGTGATAAACAGATGCTAGACTAGCTGGGCCTCTGTTCAGACCCAACAGCACTCTTCTTATGCTCCTAATGATGGCACCATCATTACAGAATACAGTGGTACCTCGGGTAACATATGCTTCAGGTTACATACGCTTCAGGTTACAGACTCCACTAACCCAGAAATAGTTCTTTGCCTCAGGATGAAGCAACTTTGAACTTTGCTTCAGGATGAGAACAGAAATCGTGCTCCGGCGGCGTGGCAGCAGCAGCAGGAGGCCCTATTAGCTAAAGTGGTGCCTCAGGTTAAGAACAATTTCAGGTTAAGAACGGACCTCTGGAACGAATTAAGTACTTAACCTGAGGTACCACTGTATCTTCCCAAGGGAGGTCTGCCAAATTGCCGTGTTTTAGGCATGACATAGAACGTTCAGATTTTTCCAATTAAATTAAATTTCATTTTCTACGCTTGAATTAGCAGAGTTACTAAACAGCGGTCGCTTTTAGGCTCTTGTTTTTGTTCTTGCTGTTTGACATCAGCACGGCTGCTGGTTGTACTCACTTGGGCATACAGGTTCTGCTGCGGATAGGCACTTCGGATGGGGTACATAGCGGTTTGGTAAGGATTTGGAGATGGAGAATAGGGAGGAGGTGCGCTGTTGCTCTGGGTGGGAGGGACCTTGTAGGGCGTTCCAGCAGTATACCCTGTTGAGAAACAAAAAGCAAGGCCCGTCAATCTGGAAGGTTAAGCAGTTTTCACCAACCACCTGGCTTGTTTCTGGCTTTCTCAGAAAGAGGCAGGTCTTATTCCAAACAGCCCCAAAAGCAACTGCTGCATCCATAAGAATGTGACTGTTAGTGTTCTTAAAAAAAGAGGCCCAAAGCACAAAATGATGTTTCATAGCAATACAGCAGCTAACAAGAGTTAAGCGGACTTGAAAACGTGCCCCAAATTAGCTAAGTGCTGCTTTCCACCCCCCACCCCCCGGAGGGTGACGAAGGCGTCCAGTTCATGTCCATTATGTGCTCAATTGTGCAAATGCAAAAATTCATCCAAAATCTGATAGCGAGGCGAAAGAACGCTGAACTGCAGGAAACAGATGGCAAATACAGTAATTTCCTCCAAGAGGCACATAATTGCCTTCCTTTTCACTGACCTCAGAGTCAGACCCAGCGTTAACAAACCAATTTTGAGATTTCGGGCATGAGAAGCCTCTTGGGCTGGATTAATCCTGCCGCCACGAAAACGGGCAGTGTTTCTCTGAGCACAGCTGCACACTGTCAGGGAGGTGCTATTAGTATCCTAGAACAAACTGAGTGGGCTATTCCAAGACAGAGGTATTTAACAAAGCATCTGTTGCAGTGTGTGCCATCAGCGGCATAATTAGAAGACAAGGCAAAAACCACTTAGGAACCCAGAGTGGGTGCCGCTGCTACTTCTCTGCACGGCATGGGGCTTATACAGAGGTTAACACAACAAAGGCCAAATAATGGTGTATCGAGTGGCAGGAACAGGGGCAGGATCAGAACCTCGGTGATTACCAGGTTTGCAAGTGGGATTTTGTGCAACTCCACATGCAGCCAGGACTGGAGCGGAGCACTTGGGCATTGAGCTTTCAGCATTGTTTTTTCAGTACAATGACTACCACAGCGTATTTACCAGGATCCAAAGACTGCTTAGGCTAACAGTGGGAGCTTGTGCTAGCCCAGGTGCAATGTTTGGCTTCTCCCTCCTATCTCCCCGCTTGCCCCGTAGGCTCCATGCTGTATCACAAACTAGTTTCAAATCTCCTCCACCCTTCACAGTTTGAAGAGCATTTGGTGAGCAGCATGGGATGAAAAAACCAACTCTCTAGGCTCAGAGAATGAGCTTTGTGCTTCTTGGGATCCTGGCTTGTGCCTGAGCTGCACAGCTTCTCTCCTGAGTCCACCCTCATCCCCACCCCCCTCAAAAAATTGTGGGATGTGAAACACAAGAGCAGTCAAGTACAACATTCCTAGAGTGAACATGTTTACACATGGGGAATGTTTGTCTAGCCAGCAGGTAAACTTCCTGTTTCCTTCTGGGCTGGGACAGACTTCCTCTGCATGTGACTAGAAATAGGCGTGGCCTCACCTGTGCAGGTAACGACAGGGCAGGGCAGCCATCTCTCTCTCTCTTGACTACATGCATCAAAGAAGCAACCTCTGCTTAGCCAAAGTTGCTCTCTTGGCTCTAGCCAAGAGAGGACAAAGGGACTGTCTTATTATGAGATAGTTTCCAGGTATATGTTACTTTTCTAAGCTAAGTCTGCCTTCTGGGATCCTATTGTGAACAGAATGGTATGTGAGTAAACCTTTTTATACTTTTATAGAAGACTGTCATGTCTTATCTTTTATGAGGGAATAAGGGGGAAATACTAGAACAGTTATTATAGTGGCTTTAGCGAGCCTGAGCAAACGCATCTTCTGCAAGTTTAAAAGGGGGAATGTTACTTTGCTAAATTGTGAACTTGTTAACACAAGTTGGAAAAGGATATAATCAGACAATATATCCTCTCCTGTATCCCTGAATGTTCCCACAAAAATGGGGGGAACCTTTGGCCCAGACATTGCCGAACTACCATTCCTGCTATTTTATTTATCGTAAGTATTTCCACACCACTCTTCAGTCACATTCCTGGGACAGCTATTTGCCAACACTACTGGAATCCAGGATGAAGAGAGAGGCAAGTCCTCAAACTTGCTAGAAGTTAACGACTCTCTTTCATCCCACTAATTCCCCAATGAAACCAAATCAAGATGTGGGCTACCGTATTCTGAATTTCTAATAATAAATAATAATAATAATAATAATAATAATAATAATAATAATTTATTATTTATACCCTGCCCATCTGGCTGGGTTTTCCCAGCCACTCTGGGCGGCTTCCAACATAATATTAAAATACAATAATCTATTAAACATTAAAAGCTTCCCTAAACAGGGCTGCCTTCAGATGTCTTCTAAAAGTCTGGTAGTTGTTTTCCTCTTTGTCATCTGGTGGGAGGGCGTTCCACAGGTCGGGCGCCACTACTGAGAAGGCCCTCTGCCTGGTTCCCTGTAACTTGGTTTCTCGCAGTGAGGGAACTGCCAGAAGGCCCTCAGGACTGGACCTCAGTGTCCAGGCAGAACGATGGGGGTGGAGACGCTCCTTCAGGTATACTGGACCGAGGCCGTTCAGAGCACACACATTCACCAACCACCACCCCCATTCATAATTTCAACCCATGCAATGCAGACCACAAGGAGAGAGAAGGCACGTTCTTCCACTGCTTCCATTTTCACAGCGCTGGTTTATTTCTTTTGTCGAATGGGTTCGTTTTTTATTATTGCACTCTGCACTGATGGAAGCAAATGCTCTGGAGGGGAGGGTTGGTTTTCTAAATAAATAAATATTGCAAGGGCTGCTCCAGATGGCCTGGGGCATGTAAGCGCAGGCCAGCTAGCAGAGGCATCTGACATGATGCTTTCTTCCAGGTACAACATGCATGCCACCCAATGTTATTATTTGAGGACTCGGGTTTTGTTGGTGGCAGACTCTGCGTGATTAAAAACAGGCACCCTTCCAACACTTATGTTTCCAGGCACACAGACTTGGCAGGAGGAGGCTGCAAGCAGAGTCATTAATTGGCCTGCCTTAGCCTGTAAGCAAAGCAAACACACAGCACCAGACCTGCCTTATTCTCTCCTTCACATCTGAAATTAACAGGAGCTCCTTTTAGACAAAGGACTCGGCTCTAAGCAGCCACACCTGCTGAACAGGGTCAAAGTGGCAGGGGAGAGTTCAAAGCAAGCTGAGCAAGTAGGGAAGGGAGATCTCTGAACTCCATGCAGAGACTAGGCTGTCCTGTATCACCAAAGGTCACCTTAGCCTAGCAGAGATTTCTCTGATAGCTTTGTATGCACCTCTGCTCTCTCTACAGGCCCATTTGCATTATTGACAGAAGCCTTGCATCTGCTCGGCTCCTATTAAAAACAGAGCAAGGACTTGCTCTTTGCAAACATGCAGAAAAATAGAAAGCAGCAACCTTGCCTGAAAAGAGCAATCTGGGACGTCTACGCAAAACCACAGGAAGGTTTTCTCGCAGAGAATAATTAGCAAACAATGGGTTTTTAGGGGTGGGTGGGGGAGAAAGACCTCTTAAGGTTGCATTTGTCAACCAAATATCCAAGCACAGCTAAAAGCTATCAGTTTAGGCTTATCAGGTTGGTAATAAAAAAAATGTAGTATAAACACCGACAACTGGGAAACACTGGCCTGCAAGCGCTCCAATTGGAGAACAGCCTTTTCCGAAGGTGTCATGGGCTTTGAAGACACGAACTCAGGACGCAAGGGAGAAATGTGCTAAGAGGAAGGCACGCTTGGCAAACCCTCACCGTGATCAACTCCTGCCCGGAAACCAATGTCCCCACTGTGGAAGGACGTGTGGATCCAGAATTGGCCTCCACAGTCACTTATGGACATTGTTAAAACTGTGTTTAACCCTAAACTGAACCCTAAACTGAACCCTAAACCATGTTGCATTCTTCATAAGACTGAGTGCCACATGGATCTCGCCACAGGCAAACCATTCTGGGATATGAATCACAGCAATACGGTGTTGTAAAAATTTGGGGTGCCCTCACATCGCAGACACAGAAACAGAACAATCCTGAAGCCATTTTGACTCTCCCAAAATGACCTCAAATATTCTTTTGCAGGTGGAGGAAGGAGATGGGGAAAGGTTTCCAATTGTCTTTCATTTGCAAATCCAGTTAATAAACTGCCTGGAATGTAGGGGGCAAATCCAGCCTGGCAAGTTTAAGCTAAGCAGTCTATCAATAGGTGTAAGTTTGTAAATAAGGGATTCAGGAACCAAAGTATTTACCATCTCAAAGGAATGGCCAGGCTGCACAGTTAATGCAATCAGGTACCTTGACAGACTGAGGGACGCAGGTGGCGCTGTGGGTTAAACCACAGAACCTAGGGCTTGCCGATCAGAAGGTTGGCGGCTCGAATCCCCGCAACAGGGTGAGCTCCTGTTGCTCGGTCCCTGCTCCTGCCAACCTAGCAGTTCGAAAGCATGTCAAGTGCAAGTAGATAAATAGGTACCTCTCCGGTGGGAAGGTAAACGGTGTTTCCATGCACTGCTCTGGTTCGCCAGAAGCGGCTTAGTCATGCTGACCACATGACCCAGAAGCTGTACGCCGGCTCCCTCAGCCAATAAAGCGAGACAAGCGCTGCAACCACAGAATCAGCCACGACTGGACCTAATGGTCAGGGGTCCCTTTACCTTTACCTTGCCAGACAGGAGAGAAGCAACACTCTCAAAGAAGACCACCTCCTTCTGTGAGGTATGTAGGATGCTTTTTGGGTGGTCTCTGGCTAACCGGTTGGGCAAATTCAAAGTCTTTAAAGGTTCCTGCACATTTTGTTCTTGGTCTCTCTTGCAAGGAGGGGAGGAAACTCTGTTGCAACAAAAAATAAAGATCAGCTTTTGCTTTTCTCTGGATCCCGCTTCCATCCATTCATCTCTGACCGATCATGGACTTAGGATACTCAGTCCTTTGGGGAGGTGGGCAGCAAAAGCCAAACCCCAATTTTTCTACATCAACTGAAAGCTGCCTTCCAGTTTAAAGCCAGAATCTCACAAATCTCTCAGACCAGAACTCCCAGAAACGTCCTCCTCTGCACTGTACCCAATAACCATGACCAACGCACACACAGACGCAACTTGCCAGAGGAACAGAAGCACACCTCGCTTGGACTACCGTCAACCCACAGCTTAAAAACCCAGAGGGAGTGCAAGCACGTCCATTTTCAAAATGACAATGCGCTGCACAGGCTTACAGCAAAGCAGATAAACTACAAGATACTGTGATGGGTCTTGTCACAGAGGCACTGTGTGCCTTCTACCCTACAAATCTCTGGGAACTAGCCCAAATCTGTATTTGTATGCAACTACCAACCCAAAGACTACAACCTATTTAAAGAACTTCAGCCGGTACAAAATGATACAGCAAATCTTTGGGTGGGTTGACCAGCTGAAATTATAAAAAAATAAGATCATATATATAGTTCATAAATGTACCAACTAAGCCAATACATAGATGTGTGGACCACATGTCTGGAGCAGCAGAGGAGGACCAAATGTTTTTTCTGCAAGGAGGGAGGAGGTGGGGGAGCCTCCCCATTGTTTTTTTGTTCCCAAATCCTGTCTTAAGGGTATGTCTGTGTATGAATAGGGTGAGCCTGTGACCTGGCTCAGGAACTAAGTTTTTGTCATTACAAAAGACTGGCCAGGCTCCCCAGGGTATCCAATCAAGTAACCATTAACAGGTAACTTGCCGGACAGGAGATAAACAACACACTCAGATTTCTGTTGTAGACCCTCTCTTCTGTGATGTAGGTATTATGTATCTGGGGTGGTGGTCTTGGGCTACACCCCTTCTGTGATGTATGTATGGTGTTTCCGGGGGTGGTCTTGGACTCCAGGGCGGACAATTAAAAATGTCTATATAAGGGCAGACACACCTTGGTTCGGGGTCCTCCTCCATCCTCCTGTGTGTGAGGGGAGCACCCTGTTGCAACAGTTCGATAAAGATCAGGCTTACTAGCTGCTTTGCTTCTCAATATTCTCTGGTTGGCCTCTGTTATTTTCTCCTACTGATGGAGAACCTGCAAAGGACTCTATAAGAGCTCTTGTGTCCCCCATAAAGGAATAAGGGCAGATTTTAGTTTATTACACAGCCTGGGCTACATTAGCCAAGCCCTGAAGCATCTGCAAAAGTTGTTGCATCCTGGGCTCTCTTCTGCACAGTGATAATGAAGGCTTTATGTAGTGGTGGGGAATCTGTGGACTCCCAGAAGTTATTTGACTACTTTCATCCCTAACCATCAGCCACAATGGCTGTGACAGATGGAAGTAGCAGTCCACCAATGTGAGGACTGCCCCCTCTTAGCCTTAATGTGACGGGCTGCACTCACCCCTCAAAGTGAATGAAACTATTTAAAAACTATTAAAAAACCAAACCAAACCAATTTCCTGTCTCCAAAATGGGAGGAGGGGGCTTCATAACTGTACAGTGGCACCTCGGGTTACAAACACTTCAGGTTACAGACTCTGCTATCCCAAAAATAGTTTGTTGTTGTTTAGTCGTTTAGTCGTGTCCGACTCTTCGTGACCCCCTGGACCAGAGAACGCCAGGCACTCCTGTCCTCCACTGCCCCCCGCAGCTTGGTCAGACTCATGCTGGTAACCTCGAAAACACTATCCAACCATCTCGTCCTCTGTCGCCCCCTTCTCCTTGTGCCCTCCATCTTTCCCAACATCAGGGTCTTTTCCAGGGAGTCTTCTCTTCTCATGAGGTGGCCAAAGTACTGGAGCCTCAGCTTCACAATCTGTCCTTCCAGTGAGCACTCAGGGCTGATTTCCTTCAGAATGGATGGGTTTGATCTTCTTGCAGTCCATGGGACTCTCAAGAGTCTCCTCCAGCACCATAATTCAAAAGCATCAATTCTTCGGCGATCAGCCTTCTTTATGGTCCAGCTCTCACTTCCATACATCACTACTGGGAAAACCATAGCTTTACCTTGGGTTAAGAACTCTGCCCTAGGATGAGAACAGAAATCGTGCAGCAGCAGCAGCAGTGCAGCGGCAGTGGGATACCCCATTAGCGAAAGTGCGCCTCAGGTTAAGAACGGTTTCAGGTTAAGAAGGGACCTCTGGAACAAATTAAGTTCATAACCCAAGATACCACTGTAATGTGTTTTCTGATTGTAGCATGCTTTGACCTGGGAGCCCTTGCTAGGTCTCAGGTTTGAGCCCTGAAAACTGCTCCTGACCTGGCAACTTGCAAAAATAATAATAATGACGATAATAATAATAATAATAATAATAATAATAATAATAATAATAAATGCAAAGCAGGCAATACAACCCCATCCCAAATCAAGAAAGAAACACAGACATACACACACAGAGAGAGAGAAAGAAAAACCACCAGGAAAAAAAAATCCCCAGAAGTATAAAGTTCTATTTACTGAATGCTGCTGATGAAGCTTGGTAAGTTCTGTTCTCGGTCCCAGTGTCCACTGGGAGGTGAAAGGTACCCTCAGAGGATGATGTCTGAGGCCAGGCCTGTTTCATCAGAAGTGTCGCTTGAGTGAAGACAGAAGAGAAGATGTTACAAATGGGACAAACAGCGAGGGGGCAAACACAATGATGAAGGTGCAAGCATCCATTGTAAAAAAACAAACCCCCAAAACCACTTTTTCGTGAAGTTCAGCCGTCCCCTTCACTGCGGTGACATAAGGCATATAAAGGGACAGCTGAACCTGTTCTGAGAGATTGGTTCAAAATAATTTTATCTTGCACAGCAGGTGATTGTTATAAGCAGTTGTCTGAGGCATCAATTAAAGGTTGTGGCCGATTTGGGGCTGTCTAGGAAGTGGGAATCTGAAACTGGGACGCAGGGGGTATTTCGCTGGCTCAAATTGCCTAATTGCCTGCGGTGGGAGGAGGGAGATACAGAATATTTTGCAGAAGTGGACACTGAGAAAAGGAAGAGATGGTTGGGCAGGTCAGTTACTTCCTCGCCCACCTTCACACTATTCTTCTCCTCCGCACTTGCAGTCCCCCACTTCTCTCGCTCTCTTTTTCTCCGCTTCTATCCATCACGAGAATTCCTATCCTGACATGGAGGGGGCCCGTCCATCACCTCTCCTGCAGCCACTGGGAACACGGAGAAAGAGAAGCAGCAAGGCCTACGACGTGATGGTGCCAGTTTTGGGTGCTGGCATCTCCGCTGAAAGCACAGGTGAGCAACCTGTGGTCCCTGGGATATATGTGATAGGAATTTCGAGGTCTTAGATATATGCTAAATGTTCATAAGTGTACCAACCAAGCACGTACATAGATCAGCACAGGAAGACCGACCTGAAGCCATTTTTTATTCCCAAACTGACCAAATGTTTTCTCTGCAAGGTCAAAGGAAAATGGAAAAGCCTCCCCATTGCCTTTTCCTTTACAAATCCTGTCTTAAGGGCACATTTAAGATATGAATAGGGTGGGAGCCTGTGACCTGGCTCAGGAACTAAGTACAGTATTTATCATTACAAAAGACTGGCCAGGCACCCCAGGCAATCCAATCAGTGACCATTAAACAGGTAACCTGGCAGACAGGAGGTAAACAAAGCACTCAGATTTCTGCTGTAGACCGCCCTTTCTGTGATGTATGTATGATGTTTCAGGGGGTGGTCTTGATCAACAGGATGGCAATTTCAAAAGTCTATATAAGGCCTTGCGTGCCATTGTTCTGGGTTCCTCCTCCCTCCTGCGTGTGGGGAGTGAGGACCCTGTTGCAACAGATCAACAAAGATCAGGCTTACTAGCTGCTTTGCTTCTCAATATTCTCTGGTTGGCCTCTGTTATTTTCTCCTCCTAATAGGGAACCTACGTAAGGACTCTATATGGGTTCTTGGATACCCCATAAGGGAAAAGGGCAGATTTTTGTTTACAACATATACAGACCGCCCTTGGCTCAATCTCACGAGGGTGGCAAGGAGCAGGGCAATGGGGGGAAGGTGGTAGCAGAAGGGAGGAAGGAAAGCAGAAAGAGAGGAGGAAGAGGAGACAGAGGGGGCAGAAAGAAAAAGAGGTGCCTCATCCACTTTTGACTCCAGCCTGGTCCCCTGCTACTATGTGTGTCCCCACGCCTCACCAACAGGGGTGAAAAATGTGGTCCACTTCTGGCTTGAAGCATAGATGGGCCAATGGTATGATTTTGCAAAAGGAAACTTCGTAAGAATACAGTGGTGCCTCGCAAGACGAAATTAATCCGTTTCGTGAGGCTCTTCGTATAGCGGTATTTTTCGTCTTGCGAAGCAAGCCCATTGACAGCTTAGCGGATTAGCGCTATTAGCGGTTTAGTGGCTTTTAGCGGATCAGCGGATAAGCGGCTTATCAGCGGATCAGCTGATAAGCAGCTTAGCTGCTTAGGAAAAGGGGGAAAAGGGGGGAGGGAACCCGCAGGAACTCGCAAGACATTTCGTCTTGCGAAGCAAGCCCATAGGGAAATTCGTTTTGCGAAGCACCTCCAAAACGGAAAACCCTTTCGTCTAGCGGGTTTTCCGTCTTGCGAGGCGTTCGTCTTGCGGGGCACCACTGTATTTATCAATGTCATGGTGGGAAATGGGTGAATAACGCAACAGCGAAGCACCGTATTTTTCACTCTATAAGACGCACCAGACCATAAGACACACCTAGTTTTTGGAAGAGGAAAACAAGGGGGGGGGGCGGAAATCTGAATCCCAGAAGCCAGGCTGTCCTGACTTATGGGATAGCCGTGTGCAGCCTCTCCCGGGCAAAGGGAGCCTTCATCCCCTGCCCGGGAGAGGCTGTGCGCAGCCATGCTCCCTTTAAAGAGCACGAGGAGTATGTGTGCGGCTCATGGGGGCACACAAGAGCCGCACAAACGCTCCACGCGGCTCTTTAATGGGAGCGCTGAGCAGAGCCTCTTGCCTGCATTCGCTCCATAAGACGCACACACATTTCCCCTTACTTTTTAGGAGGGGAAAAGTGCATCTTATAGAGCGAAAAATACGGTAGCCATTTTACAGAAACAACCAAGCAGCACCCGTAAAGCGATGTTCAGCAACGCCGCCCCCCGATCCTTCTCATTGCCTCTCTTCTCCTATCTTTCTAAACTGTTACTTGAACAATGGCACGTGCGTCCCCTTTGAAGCCGTAATGGACAGCGCAATTCTGGAAAGATGCCCTACTTATTTCTACATACCTCCTCCCACCCTTCTGTGTTCCCCAACAGTAGTGGATTCGCTAATGGTCTGGGCTTTTCACTATGGGCAGTTTTGTGTCGGTGGGGAGATGCAACAGGGGTGCGAGAAACAGGAGGTTAGGGACAAGGCAGGCAGCTCCGAGAAGGTGGGCTCACAAGACGTGGAAGGGAGCTCTCCGTTCACTGAGGCAGACGTAAGCGAAAGCTGGCTTTTCACAGGTTTGATCTCTATTGTCGGCAAAGCTTTTTGAGCTCTTCTCAAGGCTGTGCTTGCACACAGACAGAGGGGAAAATATAGTGGGGGAAAAGGTTTCTGGCTTCTGAGAATATTGAAAAAAGGCTAATAACTGAGCACATTTCTGAAACATTAGTGTTTTGCAGTGAACATGAACATAGCTCAGATGCTGCTCCTGAGTGATGTGCCAATGGAGGGGTATAACATTTTCCCAGCACAGGGTGTGCCACGCTACCCATCTGGAAAATGCAATCCTCCTCGCTGAAAGCACATCCATCAGTATTGTGATTGTGTTCAGGATGTTGCTTGTGCAAATGCCACCTTTTTGTTGCTGTTGCATACAATCTTCTCCCTGGCTGTAGGCTCCCCTGGCGTGCAGTTCAAGCATTGGTGTGTTCATCCACTAGGGTGTGTGCGTGTTTTGTTTTCAATTTTCTGACTGGCTGTGCTGTCCTTTCATGCACAAAGCAAAGACTCCAATGCCCTCCCAGCCTTGTTTTCAGCCAGCTATCCTCCGCGGCAAGACGACCTCCCATACACTGAAGAACGCGAGGGGCAAAACCTTGAGCTTTTGCTTCAGGACTGTGGTTTGAGCATGCAGTTTGCATGCCCATCATTTCATGACTGGCTGCTCAGCTGTGCCCGCTGGAAAGGATGGCATCTGAGGCGACGTGTAAATCCTATGCGTCTCTACTGGGATTGCCCGTTCGCAAATGGAAGTTATCGCTTGCTTTTGCAGCGATCGTGCAACAATTGTGCAAGTGTGAAGCTGCCCTTTGTGAACAGCAGTCATCAGAAATATGAATTCATTGCATTTCATTCTACTTAAAATCTATGTCCTGCCTTCCAGCTTTGTGGGTTTTTTAAAAAGACTTCAGCATGGCTTGCAAAGAATAAAAATGAATGGAACTTCAAAAATAAAATTCTGCCCCACCCGTTAAATCCTACCTTAAAACTGAGCAGATGAGTAGTAATAAAACGAATGATCCATCAAATGCTCAGCCCATATTTATAAAAAAATGTTTCAACCTGGCACTCGGTCATTAAAGTGAGTCTCATAGGCTCTCCAAGGAGGGTATTTCACAAATGGGGAGGGGCCACCAGAGAGAAGGCCCTATCCCTGACCACCTGATTTCAGAAGGGGGGGGGGTACCTGGAGAAGGTCCAGAGAAGGTGCTTCTTTTAGGGGAAGGTAGTAGTTTGCATTTCAAGGGATGCGGGTGGCGCTGTGGGTTAAACCACAGAGCCTAGGTCTTGCCGATCAGAAGGTTGGCGGTTTGAATCCCCGTGACGGGGTGAGCTCCCGTTGCTCGGTCCCAGCTCCTGCCAACCTAGCAGTTCAAAA
Organism: Podarcis cretensis; assembly: GCF_951804945.1. NCBI lineage: Eukaryota > Metazoa > Chordata > Lepidosauria > Squamata > Lacertidae > Podarcis > Podarcis cretensis. Next base: position 7,280,969 of record NC_137173.1, on the reverse strand, counting down.
GCACGCCAGGGCAAGTAGATAAATAGATACCACTCTGGCAGGAAGGTAAACAGCGTTTCCGTGCGTTGCCCTGGTTCACCAGAAGTGGCTTAGTCCTGCTGGCCACATGACCCGGAAGCTGTACGCCGGCTCCCTCGGCCAATAAAGCAAGATGAGCGCCGCAACCCCAGAGTCGGCTACGACTGGACCTAATGGTCAGGAGCCCCTTTACCTTTAGTAGTTCGCATCAAGCAGGGAAGGGAAAACATTAAGAGTATAGGAAATGCAGCCAGAGTATAGCATAGCAGAAAGTGGCTGAGTTTCATTTACTTGTCTGAATTCCTAGCACTTTCCAGCAGTCCACTGCTAGCATGACTGCACATTCAGACATGCAGGAGAAAATAGCCCCTTTTGATAGAATGGGCCGCATTAACAGATCTTGCTGTGAAGCAGGTTCCTGGCAGAGGGAGGCTCCCCAGCAAGAGCCTCTCCCCACCACGGTGCCCCTGAAATTTGCCACAAAGCTAAGTGCGAAGACACTCCCTACAAGAAAGAATATCCTCACTCTCACTGGCCTTTACAGTAACTTCAGGCGAGAAGGTAACATCTTCATGCCCACTTTGCAGGGCTCACCACAGCGGCAAAATTATTCCCTCCTCTCTGGCCAACCCTTTGTCCCCTTAGCCAGGGAAGATGGGACCTGTGGCCCTCCGGACGCTGTCAGATTCCAGCTCCTATCAGAGTGGCTAGGGATGATGGGAGTTGTAGTCCAACAACATTTTTATTTCGTATTTTATTCTGTGAACCGCCCTGAGATCTTGTATAAATTTAACAAATAAATAAACACCCGGTGGGCCGCAGGTTACCCATCCCTGCTCTTGGTCTACCTTCTTCAACGTGGTGCCCTGCTCCAGGTTCTTACGGATTACAACTCCCATCATCCCTGAGCGCTGACCATGCTGGCTGGGGCTGGTGGGAACTGGAGGCTGTCAGGGTGGGGGGGAAGACTACTTGAAGCCACACACATCATTGCCTCGTAACATCTCCCATTCAAGTCCTTCTCTTTTGCTTTCATCCCCGCCCCCCAAATCCTGATTCACTGCTATGCCTAGCCCACCAACTCAGTTTCGATGCCTCCACTCATCCATTCTCAACTTCTCCCTGATAGCCACACAGACTCGGGAGTGAGTTCTCCAATCCCAGTATTCCCAGTGCAGGATATAACACAGGGGCCAGGCTGGCAAAATGGCAGCTGGATCTCTCGCAAAGGCGTTGAGCATCTCAACATCACAACGGCTCCTTCAAGGAAATAAAGACCTGCCTGACCTTCGAGTGACTCGCTTGCCAAAACTGAACAAGCTCGAGACACCGATAAAATACTACTTAGCTGAAATCCAATAGAGCAAAAAGTCTGAAATGTAGAACAGTTGGGGAAGAAGTTATTTCATGCATGGCTTTCTTTAAACAGTCCTGTGTAAGGCCTTTGTTTATACACAGCAAGGAGAATGGAATATAGATATACACCACTAGAGACCTGCAGTCAAAGATTTGGCTGGCTAGTTAAAAAATCAATATATGAAATTCAGCCACCCACACTCAAATATCATTTCCCCCCACCTCACTATAGTTTCCCCATTTTCAAAGCTCCTTTATCTGTCCAAAACCTGCAACGCCACCCCCTAAATCCCAAGTGAAGGTTTTTTCCAGACAAACTGCTCTTCCACTGCCCTCGTTTCTCATAATTTCCTCTTAGCCATAAGAAGTAACATTCCAGGACATCACAGCAGTTGAAAGGTGGAGAGGAATAGCCACAAGACAACTGGCAGCCCAGTTTTAGCAAGAAATACTGGTGGAACAGACAAACACCATCACACACTCCCATCGGCCCCAGCTAGGATGGTATGGCGTCAAGGAACCATACCTCAACATCAGGAGAGCCACAGGTTTCCCACCCTGGTCCAGAGGCTCAGGTGCTTCCCAGAGATATTGTGTTATAGGACAGCTATATATATATATATATATATATTCAGTAAAATCAGTGTCAGTGTAGTGTAGTGGTTAGAACAGTGGTTCTCAACCTGTGGGTCCCCAGATGTTGTTGGACTACAACTCCCATCATCCCTGAGCTCTGGCCTTGCTAGCTACGGATGATGGGAGTTGTAGTCCAACAACATCTGGGGACCTGCAGGTTGAGAACCGCTGGGTTAGAGTGTCAGATTTGGAGCTGGGGGACCAGGGTTCAAATTGCCACTTGGCCATGAAGCTAGCTGGATGACCTCAGGCCAGTCGCTGCCTCTCAGCCTATCCTACCTAACAGGGTTGATGAGGGGATTAAATGAGGGGGCAGGACCATGTATGGCACCTTGAGCTCCTTGGAGAAAAAGTGGGATATAAACACAACCAATTAATAAATAAAGTTAACGAATGCCTCTAAAGAAGTATCAAGGGGCCTTCGAGATTCTAGTAAACCACTGATTTCAGGTAAATTGCACTCAGTTGTGGAAGCTCCACATTCATCACAGATGGAACTGCTAACTGGGGAGTCAAACCAGGACTAAGCAAATGTATTTTTAATGAATTAACTCTAGACAAGCATGTTCCTCCCCAAGCCCTAAGGAATGAGTTGACAAAAGTTCAAATGAGCCAATTTATTTCAACTTTGGGTATACAGTGGTGCCTCGCAAGACGAAAAGAATCCGTTCCGCGATTCTCTTCGTCTAGCAGTTTTTTCGTCTTGCGAAGCAAGCCCATTGACGGCTTAGCGGATTAGCACTATTAGCGGTTTAGCGGCTTTTAGCGGCTTATCAGCTTAGCGGATCAGCTGATAAGCGGCTTAGCGGCTTAGAAAAAGGGGGGGGAGGGGAAAAAACCCGCAGGAACTCGCAAGACATTTTCGTCTTGCAAAGCAAGCCCATAGGAAATTCGTTTTGCGAAGCACCTCCAAAACGGAAAACCCTTTCGTCTAGCGGGTTTTTCGTCCTGCGAGGCATTCGTCTTGCGGGGCACCACTGTATTCCTTCCTTAGGGCTTCGGGTGCAATACAAATATATAAACATCAGGCTAAGCATAACATGTCACAAATCCTCACCCCCAATTAAAAGCTTAATCCTGGCCCCAAGTGCCTGTCTCAAAATAAAAGAAAAATCTTACAACACTGGTAGGGGGAAAAAATACCAGCATGGTTTGCAGACTGAAGACTGTATCAGAAGTGCAGGAAGCCAACGAGCCTGGAAGATGCTCCTGTAAGCACTATGGAGACTACTTGGCTTGTGCTGGCCCTGCTCTTACTATGGTGGCGTTACCTGAGGAAGGGCAGCAGCAAGCCAAAGATCTCAGTGCCATTTAAAGTAAAGGTAAAGGGACCCCTGACCATTAGGTTGAGTCGTGACCGACTCTGGGGTTGCGGCGCTCATCTTGCTTTACTGGCCGAGGGACCTGGTGTACAGCTTCCAGGTCATGTGGCCAGAATGACTAAGCCGCTTCTGGTGAACCAGAGCAGCGCACAGAAACGCCATTTACCTTCCCGCCGGAGCGATACCTATTTATCTACTTGCACTTTGACGTCCTTTCGAACTGCTAGGTTGGCAGGAGCAGATCCAAGCAACGGGAGCTCACCCAGTCGCGGGGATTCGAACTGCCGACCTTCTGATCGGCAAGTCCTAGGCTCTGTGGTTTAACCCACAGCGCCACACGCGTCCCTTCAAAACCATCATCAGTTGGGATCATTTGGTCCCTTACCTTTCCTGCCCTGACCTGGCCACAGCGATCCATGCGATAGTCATCTCCAGGCTTGACTACTGTAATTCGCTCTACACGGGGCTGCCCTTGAAACTGTCCCAGAAACTCCAGCAGGTGCAGAATGCTGCAGAGAGGCTCCTCATTGGGTCCCTGCCATGGGAGCATATTCACTCAGTGCTTTTCCAGCTGCACTGGCTCCTGGTGGAGTACAGGGTCAGGTTTAAAGCCCTATGCGGCCTAGGACCCTCGTACTTATGGGACCGCCTCTCCTGGTATGTCCCACAGAGGACCCTAAGGTCCATGAGTAATAACAGCTTAAAGGTCCCGGACCCTAAGGACTATCCTCCACTAGGACCAGGGCCTTTTCAGTGTTGGCTCCGACCTGGTGGAATGCTCTGTCCCATGAGACTAGGGCCCTGCAGGACTTGATTTCCTTCCACAGGGCCTGTAAGACAGAGCTATTCCGCCTGGCCTTCAATCTGAATTAGCCTGACCCTCTATTCCCTTTCCTCTTCTATGAAGAAACCCTTTCTGGGACCCTACATTTAAACTCTTTCCTGGTCTCCTTGCTGGCCCTAGTAGGATCAATTTGGCCAGTTAGCCCTGGTGATCATTTGATGTCTACTGACTGGGGTTTTGTCCCCCCCCCCCAAAATGACCCCTGGATTTTGGATTTTATTGATATGATGCTGCATTTTATGTTGTATTTTCTGCTGTTTTAAAGTCGCATTTTAATCAATGTTTTATATTTGCTGTTAGCTACCCTGAGCCCGGTTTCTAAACTGGGAAGGGCGGGGTATAAATAAAAAAATATTATATTATTATTATTATTATTATTGATGCAGTATCAAATAGGGGGGAGCACATGCAATGGAGAGAGAAGGAAACCTCAAGCCAATCGCAGCCAATTTTGTGGTTGGAGTTTAGCAAACATCTCTTCTGGGCTGCATCAATAGGAGTATAGCATCTAGATCAAGGGAAGTAATAGTGCCACTGTCTTCTGCTCTGGTCAGACCTCACCTGGAGTACTGTGTCCAGTTCTGGGCACCACAGTTCAAGAAGGACACTGACAAACTGGAACGTGTCCAGAGGAGGGCAACCAAAATGGTCAAAGGCCTGGAAACGATGCCTTATGAAGAACGGCTAAGGGAGCTGGGCATGTTTAGCCTGGAGAAGAGGAGGTTAAGGGGTGATATGATAGCCATGTTCAAATATATAAAAGGATGTCACATAGAGGAGGGAGAAAGGTTGTTTTCTGCTGCTCCAGAGAAGCGGACACGGAGCAATGGATCCAAACTACAAGAAAGAAGATTCCACCTAAACATTAGGAAGAACTTCCTGACAGTAAGAGCTGTTCGACAGTGGAATTTGCTGCCAAGGTGTGTGGTGGAGTCTCCTTCTTTGGAGGTCTTTAAGCAGAGGCTTGACAACCATATGTCAGGAGTGCTCTGATGGTGTTTCCTGCTTGGCAGGGGTTTGGACTCGATGGCCCTTGTGGTCTCTTCCAACTCTATGATTCTATGATTCTTCTGGGTGGGCGCTAATATAATGGATGACCTGCATTATCATCTGCTGTATTATTAATAGAAATGGATCTAGGAGGAACTGGCCCCTGTGGAAATTAAATGTAGACTTATATGGAAATCGCAAAGCAGATACCCGCCCCCCCCAAAAAAAAACCCTCCACAGAAAGCAAGAAACCTAAAGAGGAACAGATACATTATTAGGTTTTAATTAAGGGAGCTGCTGGAGGTAGAAGGATTCTTTACCCATCTTTTATTAAAATATAGGCAATTTTATCAAACATTCATTCTGCCTGCAAAGTTCCTGACACACACATTTTGGGCCCCTGAGCTAAAAGGTTAGAACAAGATTTCCTGACAGTCAGGCTCACATTAAGTTTGTTTGATCAATATTGTATGAATTGCTTTAACCTGCTTTGCATCTCTTTCCAGCAAGCACAGAAATATAGGAAAATATAGGTTAAAATCTCCCTTTTAAAACGCGCCTTTGTAGGGGGAAAGGCGCTCACCTTTTAGAAAGTTCTCATATGCAAATGAGCCAAATGAAGTGGTTTTTAAAAAAATATTGTTACTATATATAGCTTCAAGTCAGAATCCATTTTGAGTAATTCAGTTCACTTGACTTATCTGTAAGGTCTTGCCACTTGTAGGAATGATGGAATGTGCAAGAATAATGCAGGGAACAACATATTTCCGGACGTCTGTAATTTAAAGCTTAGTATTGGTGGTTCCCAATCTTTACCCTTTCTTAAACTCCTTTTTTGGGGGGGTAGACCCTCCCACATCCTGCTTCAATGGAAGCTATATCATGGAACTAAGGCAGCTGCCTTGTACTGACCCAAACCATTGGTCCATTTAGCAGTCTACACTGAACTACCACCAAATTATGGCACTTTTCAACTGCATTTGTACATTCCTGCTTCCCATTTTCAGAATACAGTGGACGCTCAGGTTGCGAACGTGATCCGTGCGGGAGGCATGTTCGTAACCTGCAGCGCCATGTCTGCACATGTGCATGCGCAGGTCACAATTTGGCACTTCTGCGCATGCGCAAAGTGAGATTTAGTGCTTCTGCGCATGCGCAGTACTTCCGGGTTCACCGAAAACGCGCAACCTGAAGCATCTGTAAGCTGAGGTATCACTGTACAGACAACCAGCAATCAAAGAAACCAGGCGGCATTGCCATGTATACTTGGTTAAGCTACATAGTGCATGCAGTTCTTACTGTGAGAAAGCACCTGACATTTTGTAAAAAAAAGACATGCTGATAATGGCAGGTCTGTTAATGGTGCTGAGAGAATGAAAGATCTGATGAAAAACACACAGACACAAGAGCCACAACACGTGGCTTACAAACCAGGAAGTACATACCGCCAAATGTGGCTAACTGGAAAATAGAAAACTCCGTTTACCTGGGGCATAGCCTGGGCTGGTGGTCGGGTACATATTTGGGTTGTAGGTGGGGGCAGTGGTGGGATATCCAGCAGGATAACCTGAGAAGAGAGATGAGGGGAAAGTCAAACAGCAAATATCTGTGCAAAGAGAGAGAGAATGCAGTGATTAAAAGCAATAAAAGGACGACAGGTCAGCAGGGACTCAGATTCTGCACCACCTCCTTACTTTCTGCAAAAGGCAAGTAAACATAAAGACATACAAACAGCCCCTTACCTGACAGTTGCCCCCGGTTTCTAAAATACTCCATGTGCAAAAAATGAGGATTTAAAAAAATAAATGAATTACGACACCTGTATACATCTTTTCAACCCTAACAGTTCTCACAAGTGGTCCATGATAACCGAATCAGAATGTTTGGTGAAGTTTTCTCCTAGGGAGAAATAGCAGCTGTGAAAAGGAGATTTTCATTAGGACTGAGCAGAGGGGGAAACCATTAACTATCCCATTTCTTCCCTCCATATCCCCCTCACAAATATACACACACCATGCTCCTCATCATGATTCCTACCCACCCCCCAAAAAGTCAGGGGTCGCTTTACCTTTACTGTGATTTTAAAAACATCACCAGATACAGGAAAACAACAATAATACACTTTACATATAATTTGTTTTGGCCCGAAGGAATCCAGAAAACCAGGTGCCGCTATTAGTATTCAACCATGCTGGGGGGGGGGGTTCTTCAGGGTCCCTGCCCCAGTTTACTACATACCCCAACCATTGGTGTATTTTTAATCCTTGTTGGGAACCGCCCAGAGTGGCTGGGGAAACCCAGGCAAATGGGCGGGGTACAAATAATAACTGATGATGATGATGATGATGATGATTATGACTGCTGCTAAAGCCCTCAGAGGCAAAGGATGTTGGAGGCTGGGGGGGGGGGGCAGAGAGAAGAAGCAGTAACAGTGGTGCCCCGCAAGACGAACGCCTCGCCAGACGGAAAACCCGCTAGATGAAAGGGTTTTCCGTTTTGGAGGCGCTTCGCAAAACGAATTTCCCTATGGGCTTGCTTCGCAAGATGAAATGTCTTGCGAGTTCCTGCGGGTTTTTCCCCTTTTTTCCCCTTTTCCTAAGCTGCTAAGCTGCTTAACAGCTGATCCGCTAAAAGCCGCTAAACCGCTAATAGCGCTAATCCGCTAAGCTGTCAATGGGCTTGCTTCGCAAGACGAAAAAACCGCTAGACGAAGAGCCTCACGGAACGGATGAATTTCGTCTTGCGAGGCACCACTGTACAAGGAACTCTTTTTGCTGCCAGAACAGACCCTCATCACCAGCCCCCATTGCCAGAATCATGGATAGGCAAACTAATAAGGCCAGGGGGCCGGATCCGGCCCAATTGCCTTCTCAGCCCCCTGCTGAAAAAGTTTGCTGAGCCAGATGTTTTCAGTCCCAGTGCTGAACTAGTGTGGCTCCTGGTTCTGCTCCCCTGGAAGCAACAAAAGGGGTATATTGCAGGGGGACAGACGATGCTCTTCAAGGTCTTCTGCCCAGTCCGCCAGCAGTTCTTCTTGCCCAATAACCAAAGCACTTTTCAGGTGAGTAGACAAACCCCAAGTCCTATTAAAATGCAGCCACTGGACGACTAGGAAAGCAATCACCCGCCCCACAGAAGTGCTTGCAGGATGTGACCCCTCTTCTACCCAACTCCATGGGCACCCTGAGTAGCTATGGGACGTGTCTGGGATTTTTGCCTCCCCTTTATAAATTTATGAAGCCTCCTCCTCGAAGTTAATTAGAATCATCTATTTCAACAGTCATTACCACCGTGCTGGAATAAATAACTATTTGTTCCAACCTCTCATTTTCATCAGCGTTGCAATTCTGCTACTAAATCAGCTTAATTAAAAATGGTTGCAGTTAATGCCGGAGACGCCAACGATTCGCTAATAGTATGTAAAGCCCATGCCGCTGTGGGGTGTACAGGATTCTGGCAATCAAACGTCTCTTTTGAGTGTTATTTATAGAACCAGCAACGGCACACAGAATTCTAATGAGGACACAGCCAAGTCAAAGGAAGAAATGCGCACTTGGCTTCTCATGCGAAGGCTCTTGACTGTGGATTTGGGGGGGCGGTTCTTTTGGCTGCTTCTTTTTTTAAAAAAAGGAAAGGCAAATGCATTGCCGCGATGACTAATTCGCTGCTGTCTTTTTTACTACACATCACATCCATCTTCCTTGCCTTGAAGCGTTTCGTAACAGAAGTGCCCTTTAGATGTTACCGCAGTGGCACGAGAGCCTTTCCTCCCAGGGCTCCTTCCCTGACGCCACCGCAACGTCCCAGTGAAAGTGAAGCTCAAGTTGCGCAGGGGCCTTAGGACCTGGTTTGCCACCCTCAATATGGCTGGGTGGCAACTGCTCGGGAAGAAACGGAACAGCTGAAATTGCCGCGAGCCGAATCCACAGGAGAGCTGCGGCTGGAATGGCCAAAGCCGTAGAGTGCTTGGGACCACGGAAGATCGGCTCACCTCTTATATACCCACTGTACTCTGCAAGTGAGGGCCTCAAGCAAACAATGGAGGTTCGCTTCAAACAATGTGGGAATTGGGTCTTTAATAATAATAATAATAATAATAATAATAATAATAAATTTTATTTATACCCCGCCCTCTCCAGCCAAGGCAGCTAACAACCAATAATAAAAACAAGCTGAATAATGAATACAACTTAAAAACAAGCTTAAAATACAACATTAAAACATTAAAATGCAGCCTCATCACAGGAGGAAAAAGGAAAAAAGAAAGAGGGGGAGGGAATCAGATTGACTCCAAGCCAAAGGCCAGGCGGAACAACTCTGTCTTACAGGCCCTGTGGAAAGAAATCAGATCCTGCAGGGCCCTGGTCTCATGAGGCAGAGCGTTCCACCAGGCTGGAGCCAGAGTTGAAAAGGCCCTGGCTCTGGTTGAGGCTAATCTGACTTCCTTAGGGACCTCTAGGGTGTTGCTATTTATCGACGTTAAGGTCCTCCATGGGGCATACTGGGAGATGCGGTCCTGTAGGTACGAGGGTCCTAGTGTCATGGCGCCTAGCCTTTGGAACTCCCCTCCCCTTGAATATTAGGCAGGTGACATCTCTGTTGTCTTTTCAGTGCCAGCTGAAGACCTTTCACTCTCAGCAAACCTCATAGTAGAGATCTTCCCCGCTCTGCATCAGTATTGGGTTTTTTTAAAAAAAAAGATGCTTGAAAGTTTTCTCTTTTTTAATGTGTTTATCGCTTTATTGCTTGTTGTCTGCTGCCCAGGACTCCTTTCAAAGAAAGGTTTCAGAAACACTCTCTACTTGGCCTTGATATCTAATACACATATTTTTTAACACACATCCTATTTTGGTGATTGTTGGTTGATTTAAACCGGGGGTCAGCAAACTTTTTCAGGTGGGGGCTGGTCCACTGTCCCTCAGACCTTGTGGGGGGCCAGACCCACCCTCTCCCCAAAGCATCCCCTCCCGAAAGGACTGCCCACCACTGCCACTCACGCCGCAGCCGCCTTGTCTTCAGCAGCCAATCAGAAGGCTCCACGCCGCGCCAGTTTAGCACGGGGACTGACCTAGCGGGTGGCAGGGTCCGCAAGGTTTGTGGTCCGAATTAACGAGCTCGGCGGGCCGCATCCGGCCCGCAGGCCTTAATTTCCCGACCTCTGATTTAAACTGTGTTGAACTGGGTGGTTTAAATTGTTGTAAACCACCCCTACATCTTAGGGCAAAAGGCAAGCGATAATACCGTATTTTTCGCTCTATAGGACACACTTTTCCCCCTCCAAAAATTAAGGGGAAATGTGTGTGCGTCCTATGGAGTGAATGCAGGCTCCTTGGCTTCAGCGATAGCAACACGAAGCCTCCGAAGCGCAGAGGGAGAGCTCCCCCCGTGCTCCGGAGGCTTTGCGTTTCTTTCGCTGAAGCCGCCTGAAGACCCTGGAGCACAGCGGGAGTTCGCGCTGCGCTCCGTGGGCTTCAGGCAGCTATCCGCAAGCCTTCGGAGCGCAGCAGGAGTTCCCGCTGTGCTCCGAAGGCTTGCGGATAGCCGCCTGAAGCCTGGAGAGTGAGAGGGGTCGGTGCACAGAGAGGGAGAGAATCCCCCCCCCCCGTTTCCCCCCTCCTATGGTGCATCCATTTAGAGCAAAAAATACGGTAATAACCCCCTCCACCACGTTACAGCAGGGTGAGCTGCTGCTGACCAATCTCTGGCGTCCAGCTAGCGCTTGCTAGTGTGCTTCAAATGAAAGACGCAGGAGATACACAGACAGGACCTTTACAACTGTCAGGGTCACATGCAAGCAACTGCAACATGTGGAGCAAAACAAAAGCGGAGACGGTACCCAGAGATGCTATCGCACGTAGCGAATCGGGTGTAATTACTTTGGTAAAAATAGGTAAGCGAAAAGCCAGCCATGCTGACATGAAATCAATTCTTCTTCCCCTGCATTCGTCTTGCTTTTCGGTTTTCAGGGGCCGTTCACCCATTATTGTTTTGAGATCTATGTCAGAAAGGAAACTGACCGAAGCACGGCACAGGGCAGCAGACAACTCCGTGAGCTCAGATGCTTGAACCTGGGTCTCTTGTTCAAGTCCTACACAATCTACTCCCCAGCATAATGAAGTGAAGCTAGAGAGAGAACATGCCATTATGTTTTTATTGTAATTTTACTAGTGTTAGCCACCCTGAGCCTGGCTCTGGCCAGGGAGGGTTGGGTATAAAAAATTATTATTATTATTATTATTATTATTATTATTATTATTATGAGCCATTCAACAGTGGGACGGTCTCCCTCAGGTGGTGGTGGATTCTCCTTCCTTGGAGGTTTTTAAGCAGAGGTTGGGTGGCCATCAGTCATGGATGCTTTAGCTGAGATTCCTGTGTTGCAGGGGGTTGGACTAGATGACCCTTGGGGTCCATATGATTTTATCCTCTATAGACATTTAAAACTCTGTATGCGTGCACTCCCAGCTGGCTCCCCTACAGCCCTGTGAATGGCAAGACCTCAGAATCCAGAAAGATTGCCCATTAATTGAGTCAACCTTTGAAGACGGAGCTCTCTTTCAAGCTGGAATTTAAGGCTGCTATAAATAATATTTGTTTATCTCTTTCATCTACCTGTTAAATCTGTGTTGATTCGCTCAACATGAAAGGATTAGAAGTGTGCAAAAGACTCCATCCTTTTGAAGGAAGTGTAAAGGGAGAAGCAAAGAATTGCAGCTGTTTCTGAAGCCTACCTAGGCAGATAATGAGCGCATTAAGTCTTTCACTTTCTCCCCTGAACCCATTTTGATTCTAATCAGCCCAAGAACTCCCATCAGTCAGAGACTGTAAGGAAACGGACCATCAGACAGCACTGCTGAGATTGTACGTTGATGACCTGCACAGCTTTGATCCACACCATTTCCCTCTTCTTCTTTTTGTTTCATTTTCTCTGTTGGTGGAAACTATGCCTGTACAGTCAGGGGTCTACTTTACTACCCGTACTCCAGTGCCGTTGTGACAGTCGTCCCCTGCCAACCCTGAAAGCCAGCAATGAGGTTGCAAAGCCATCTTCAGAGCAGTTTCCCTAAAGCAAGCACACCAACATGAACCTGGTTAACACTAACTGCCTTCTCTTCTAACCACAAATACCATATTGGCCCAAATATAAGCCGCACCACAAATAATAATAAATACATTTTTATTTATACCCCGCCCTTCCTGGTTCAGAAAACCGGGCTCGGGGAGGCTAACAACCAATTTAAAACACTTAATTGATGCTACAAAAAACAGTATAAAATACAGCATTAAACGTGAATAACAATAAAATAAAAAATCATTTTAGGGGGAAATCCATCCAATAAACATTAGATGCTCACCAGGGCTAGCTGGCTAAATTAGTCCTGTTTGGGCCAGCAAGGAGACCAGGGGAGAATTAGCTGTGGGATCCCAGAGCGGGTAATCTTCATAAAAAGGGGAGGGGGGAAGGAAGGGGAATAAAAGATCAGGCTAAGTTCAAATTGAAAGCCAGGTGGAATAGCTCTGGCCATGCGGAAGGAGGTTAAATCCTGCAGGGCCCTGGTCTCATGGGACAGAGCATTCCACCAGGTCGGAGCCATCACTGAAAAGGCCCTGGCCCTGATGGAGGATAGTCTGACATCCTTAGGGCCCGGGACCTCTAAACTATGGTTATTCATAGTTATTCATTTGATGGTTTGGAGGAGGCTTGGGAGCCGCAGACGGGACGGAAGCCGTTGCCCCACACTGCTTTCAGGGGGGGGGGGAGCCACATCACTTTGCTGTCAGCCTTCCCCCTTCTCAGCCAGCGCAGTGGAGGCTTAGGAGTGGCGGGCGGGCTGCGCCATTGCCCCGCGTTCCTGGGCTGCTCTCTGGGGGGAGCTGTGCCACCTTGTCGCCGGCCTCACCCCCTTCCCCCCAACAGCTCAGGGGAGGCTTGGGAGCGGCAGGCGGGCTGCGCGCCACTGCCTCATGCTCCCAGGCTGCTCTCGGGGGCGGGGGGGGAGGGGTGCACCGCGCTTCTTTGCTGGTGGCATAGGGTCAGAAATATAAGCTGCACTTTAACTTTTCACCATAGGAATTTTTTTTGGGGGGGAGTGTGGCTTATATTCGGGCCAATACAGCAGCAAAATCTGGTTCGAGCTTAGCCTTAGGAGGGAATCAAGGATTGTGTGTGAGCACAGGCCTCCTGAAGCAGAGTAGATTAGGCAAGTCTGAGGACCAACATCTCCTTGTTGTTGTTTAGTCGTTTAGTTGTGTCCGACTCTTCGTGACCCCCTGGACCAGAGCACGCCAGGCACTCCTGTCTTCCACTGCCTTCCGCAGTTTGCTCAAACTCATGTTTGTAGCTTCGAGAACACTGTCCAACCATCTCGTCCTCTGTCGTCCCCTTCTCCTTGTGCCCTCCATCTTTCCCAACGTCAGGGTCTTTTCCAGGGAGTCTTCTCTTCTCATGAGGTGGCCAAAGTACTGGAGCCTCAGCTTCAGGATCTGTCCTTCCAGTGAGCACTCAGGGCTGATTTCCTTCAGAATGGATGGATTTGATCTTCTTGCAGTCCATGGGACTCTCAAGAGTCTCCTCCAGCACCATAATTCAAAAGCATCAATTCTTTGGTGATCAGCCTTCTTTATGGTCCAGCTCTCACTTCCATACAACACTACTGGGAAAACCAGAGCATTAAGTATATGGACCTTTGTTGGCAAGGAAGTAACCTGCTGGTACAGCACTCGACTGCTTTAAAAGATGATGCTGTTAAGGTGCTACACTCAATATGCCAGCAAGTTTGGAAAACTCAGCAGTGGCCAGAAGATTGGAGAAGATCAGTCTACATCCCAATCCCAAAGAAGGGCAGTGCCAAAGAATGCTCCAACTATCGCACAATTGCACTAATTTCTCACGCTAGCAAGGTTATGCTTAAAATTCTACAAGGAAGGCTCAAGCAGTATGTGGACCGAGAACTCCCAGAAGTGCAAGCTGGATTTAGAAGAGGCAGAGGAACCAGAGACCAAATTGCAAACATGCGCTGGATTATGGAGAAAGCTAGAGAGTTCCAGAAAGACATTTACTTCTGCTTCATTGACTATGCAAAAGCCTTTGACTGTGTCGACCATGGCAAACTATGGCAAGTTCTTAAAGAAATGGGAGTGCCTGATCACCTCATCTGTCTCCTGAGAAATCTCTATGTGGGACAAGAAGCTACAGTTAGAACTGGATATGGAACAACTGACTGGTTCAAAATTGGGAAAGGAGTACGATAAGGCTGCATTTTGTCTCCCTGCTTATTTAACTTATATGCAGAATTCATCATGCGAAAGGCTGGGCTGGATGAATCCCTAGCCGGAATTAAGATTGCCGGAAGAAATATCAACAACCTCAGATATGCAGATGACACAACCTTGATGGCAGAAAGTGAGGAGGAATTAAAGAACCTTTTATTGAGGGTGAAAGAGGAGAGTGCAAAATATGGTCTGAAGCTCAACATCAAAAAAACGAAGATCATGGCTACTGGTCCCATCACCTCCTGGCAAATAGAAGGGGAAGAAATGGAGGCAGTGAGAGATTTTACTTTCTTGGGCTCCATGATCACTGCAGATGGTGACAGCAGCCACGAAATTAAAAGACGCCTGCTTCTTGGGAGAAGGGCAATGACAGGCCTAGACAGCATCTTGAGAAGTAGAGACATCACCTTACCAACAAAGGTCTGTATAGTTAAAGCTATGGTTTTCCCAGTAGTGATGTATGGAAGTGAGAGCTGGACCATAAAGAAGGCTGATCGCCGAAGAATTGATGCTTTTGAATTATGGTGCTGGAGGAGACTCTTGAGAGTCCCATGGACTGCAAGAAGATCAAACCTCTCCATTCTGAAGGAAATCAGCCCTGAGTGCTCACTGGAAGGACAGATTGTGAAGCTGAGGCTCCAGTACTTTGGCCACCTCATGAGAAGAGAAGACTCCCTGGAGAAGACCCTGATGTTGGGAAAGATGGAGGGCACAAGGAGAAGGGGGCGACAGAGGACGAGATGGTTGGATAGTGTTTTCGAGGTTACCAGCATGAGTCTGACCAAGCTGCGGGGGGCAGTGGAGGACAGGAGTGCCTGGCATTCTCTGGTCCATGGGGTCACGAAGAGTCGGACACGACTAAACGACTAAACAACAACAACAACACATTCTGCAAAAGCTGGGTTCATACTGCGAGTGGGCTCCCTGCTCCGACTGCTCTTGTGTCTAATTCCATCCTGGTTCAGAGCAACCCTCCAGCATGGGAAAGGGAAAGAACAGAAGTTAGGCCTGTCAAAATGTAGAGCCCTGGAATTCAGACCCCATCCTCGCCACAAATGAAGTATAGACAACACATTGGTAGTCTGCAATGCCTCTTCTTCAGAAGAAACTCAATTGCAATATAACAGCCTGTTCCACTGAAAATGTCAGGCAACTGCTATTTAGCATTGCAGCATGCCATACGGCAGGCTGTGGGAGCCAGCACACATTCCCTGAAGTCGCAAATTGTTGTCAATCTGGCAGGGGAAAAATGCATATTCCTCAAAACAACTGTGGGCAAATTCTGCAATTATAAAACAACATCTCTGTGCATCAAGAGCAGGGTGGTCATATCCTCACAGAGGAAGGTTTAAAAGACCACCTCACCATTTCACCTGTAGGTGTTTAATTTCTGCACCCTAATTAACTTCAGACGGTCCCTATGTTATTTTGGATGGTTCTGGACTAATACCAGCAGAGCAAATTGCTCTCAAATCCATTAGCTTTCGACAAAGGCAAAAGCAGATGGAGCGTGCATGGAATATTAGCAAAACCAGTTTTAGTGTGTTAAAAAGGCTTAATGCTTGTCTCCTGGGTCCCTGGGCAAGAATCAAAATGATGCTTCAGGGAACTGGGGAATTTACAGTATCTCGACTGGCAAAGCTGCACAGCTGTGTCTGCAGAAGAATCCAGTCAAAGTAAAGTCTAATATCATGGGCTGGAATAGTAGGAAGCCGTTGCTCAAAGTAACAGAAGTCACAAGTATTAAAATACCAACATACGTAGATGACTGTTAATTTTGCATTTGTTAATTTTAAAGTTTTAATTAAAGCAAAAATTTAGTCACAAAGGAATTGTTACAGGAATTCTAAGGTCTCACATATACATAAATCATATGTTCACAAATCTACACAGCAAATACATTCATAAGTATATAAACCGCATATCTGAAATAGTACAGGAGAGCAATCCTGTAGGCATTTTGTAGGTTATTCCTTTCCAGGGGTCAGCAAACTTTTTCAGCAAGGGGCCGGTCCACTGTCCCGCAGACCTTGTGGGGGGCCGGACTGTATTTTTTTTGGGGGGGGGGGATGAATGAATTCCTATACCCCACACATAACCCAGAGATGCATTTTAAATAAAAGGACACATTCTACTCATGTAAAAATATGCTGATTCCCGGACTGTCCGTGGGCCGGATTTAGAAGGCAATTGGGCCAGATCCAGGCCCCAGGCCTTAGTTTGCCCGCCCATGCTTTAAACCGAGTTGAAATGGGACCATTTGCCAATTTGCTCAACTCCACTCACTCAAAATACAGAGAGAGAACAGACATTTAAGAATTAGCAAACACCTTGGTACACACTGAAATTATGACCTACTGCAGCTGATTTTAAATCACTCTAAGCTGAGCAAAAAGTTAAAATCTGTCGCTGCATGTAAAAGTTGGAGGGTGGGTGGATGGATGGAAACACTGAAGCTTAGGTCAGAAACAAAAAATCGGCCTTAAAATCTCGAACTGTATACGAATTTAACCAGATAAAGGCTCGATTTTTAACTAGATGACAACATTAGGTAGGGTCTTCGCCTGAAGGATTCCAAAGGTGGTTTTCGAAAGCACAAATAAAGTGAGGGGAAAAGCAAAGGAAACCAGTTTATGAGGGTGACACATCCTGCCCCGAAATATTTCTGACTTCTCTTTACTGTAGTTCAGCTTACCTGTCACCTGAAGTTATTCTGCCTGGATTCCCACTGACTAGTTTGTTTCCCAGCCTGCAGTTCACTCATGCTTTTAAACCCTTTAATGATTTCATTGCTTTTATTATGGATGTTAGCAGCCTTGAGCAGCTCTTGTGAAATGGAAATACATGTTAAGCATCTCTTACTGGTACAGAACCTGGTTGACTTAGGATATTCATGGATAGAAGCACAGACCTCGCAATGTATGGTAAATGCAACTGTATGGCACCATCAAAAATCTGGATAGCTGCCAAGTTCCACAAATGCAATGTTACAAAAAAAAAACAAATAAATAGGAATACAGCAGAAACTCCCCAGTGAAATACACAAAACACCTTTTCAATTCCCATTCCTTCAAAAGGAGTCCACAGAAGAATATACTGGTTAAAAAATAGGTTGCTTTTCATTGTTCCTTTTGTAATATTGATTTTATAAAACAAAAAAAAAACAAAAAAAAAACAAGACAATAATTCATATTAACATGGCCCAAGATTCCAGCCTAAAGCAGCCCACTTGGGCACAAACGCCACTTTAAGAAGAATTACAAGCAGAATGATTTGGCAATCCATAATACAGTTTCTCTCAGAAACAGGCAACAGTAAATCCGCGAGGTATAAAGGAATAATTATGGCGACATGCTGGCTGCGTCATTTTTACATAAATCTTCATCAAGGCACATGTCTGAGGACAGTAGAAATTATAGTGAATCATACTTCTGCAATTAGAGGGTTTTAAAAAACCATTTCTTCAGCTTCTGAATTTCCTTTTAAGCTGCATTTATTCACAGAGTCATGAACGATTAAATGGTCAGAAGTCAAAACCCACCTATTAAATTAAATGGGAACTTTGGCCACACAACTCAACTGTTTGGCCTGAGTCTTCCAACACACAGAAGACAGAATGCAACCTGAAGACACACAAACCACAACAGAGGACCCTTGATATACAGGCCTATTTGCACAAGCAAAATGACACTGAGGGCCTTCTGGCGGTTCCCTCACGGAGAGAAGCCAAGTTAGAAGACATCTGAAGGCAGCCCTATTGAGGGAAGCTTTTAATGTTTAACAGACCACTGTATTTTAATACTTTGTTGGAAGCCGCCCAGGGTGGCTGGGGAGACCCAGCCAGATGGTGGGGTATAAATAAGATTTATTATTATTATTATTATTATTATTATTATTATTATTATTATTAGCATCCCTATCCTCAGTATAGCATATTCTGGATTTCTCCATTAGGGCTTCTCTTTGTCTTACAACAGAGGCCTGATCATGATGGCATTAAAATAGCGCGCGCGCGCACACACACACACACACATATATATATATAGATATATATAGATATATATATAAATAAAAGCTATAAACACCGACAACTGGGAAACACTGGCCTATGAGCGCTCCAGTTGGAGAACAGCCTTTACCAGAGGTGTCATGGACTTTGAAGACACTCGAACTCAGAACGCAAGGGAGAAACGTGCTAAGAGGAAGGCACGCTTGGCAAATCCACACCGTGATCAACTCCCACCCGGAAACCAATGTCCCCCCTGTGGAAGGACATTTGGATCCAGAATTGGCCTCCACAGTCACTTACGGAGTCACTGTTAAAACCGTGTTTATGGAAGACAATCTTATTCGGCTACGAGGGATCACCAAAGATATATCAAAGCAATGCAGGAACCAGTGCAGTGGCCGAATAATGGCTTGAGGCCTTTTGAAACCTATTTTGATGACCACGGCGACAAACACCTGCACTCTAAGTTGTTCATTCTGCATCACAGGCAGCACCTGTTGAACCCAACATTTAGAACTGTCGCTTAATTTCATGTCTCTTCCCTCCGTTTTAAAGTTCTTGCATGCAGCTTTCTAATTGCTTTCTCAACATACCCAGTATAATCTTCTCTCCCTGTTGTTGCACGGATTATGGAGAAATAAAAAGATAAAGCTATGTTTTATTAATATGGAAATCAGAAATTAACTTCCATATGAAATGCTGAGACTCTTCTGCTCTTGCACTGCTCCCCCCACCCCTAGTCTTTGGAGGATTATAAATATGCTGGAGAGTAATAAAAAGAGTCTTGAAGCTAACTAGGCAATCTAAACTGAGAACGGTACATTCAGAAATTCTTTTCAAGACAGAAAGGTAATACAAAACAAAAGGAACTGGCATAGGCTGGTGTGGCATTTTGCCTGAAGAATCTCTATTCAACATAATAGACTGGCACCCAGGGAAGCTTATGAACTCTGGGCTTCTGATCAACAACTCTCCATTAGTCCTCTTCAGCATAAGCTCTTCAGTTGCCCTTTACTATACAATTGTTTCTACAGATCTGGTCTTTTCTTTCGTTTTTGTTGTTGTTGTTGTTTAGTCGTTTAGTCGTGTCCAACTCTTCGCGACCCCCTGGACCAGAGCACGCCAGGCACTCCTGTCTTCCACTGCCTTCCGCAGTTTGCTCAAACTCATGCTGGTAGCTTCGAGAACACTGTCCAACCATCTTGTCCTCTGTCGTCCCCTTCTCCTTGTGTCCTCCATCTTTCCCAACATCAGGGTCTTTTCCAGGGAGTCTTCTCTTCTCATGAGGTGGCCAAAGTACTGGAGCCTCAGCTTCAGGATCTGTCCTTCCAGTGAGCACTCAGGGCTGATTTCCTTCACAGTGGATCAGTTTGATCTTCTTGCAGACCATGGGACTCTCAAGAGTCTCCTCCAGCACCATAATTCAAAAGCATCTATTCTTCGGCGATCAGCCTTCTTTATGGTCCAGCTCTCACTTCCATAAATCACGACTGGGAAAACCAGAGCTTTAACTATACGGACCTTTGTTGGCAAGGTGATGTCTCTGCTTTTTAAGATGCTGTCTAGGTTTGTCATTGCTTTTCTTGTTGGGCATATAAGCTTCAAAAACCCCTCCAGAGGAAATAACTTTCTTCAACACTTACTGAACATGGCCAGTTTTTGATCTTAAAATGCTTCGAAGCCTCTAAGCCAGGGATAGGAAACTTGTCTCTCTCCAGATGTTGCTGGGATGGAGCTGGTGGGAGCTGGAGTGCAACAACATCTGGATGGCCACAAGTTCCCCAACCTTCCCTCTAAGTCAGTGGTGTCCAAACTTTTTCCAAAGAGGGCCAGATGTGATGAAGTGAAGGGCCGTGAGGGTCAACCAAAGTTGTTGACCTTTTTTTAGGATTATAGGATTAAAGTTGTTGTTGAGCTTTTTATAATTTTACCCCAATGTTTTTGAGCTTTTTTTAAGGATTAAAGTTGTTGAGCTTTTTTGGGATTCAAATTGTTCCTACTCTGCACATCTCTTTGAAGGTGGAGAACCTGCTAGATCTATCATGGCAGCAGTTCAGGTCTTAATGTTCAACAAGAGGCAGATGGTCAGTCTCTCAGTCTCTCTCTCTCTCTCTCTCTCTCTCTCTCTCTCACACACACACACACGAGCATTATATTCCTTTTTAATGGGAATGTGAGTTCTGAGTTCATATCTCAAATTCAGAGTTGCTGTTAACAAAAACTCTTCAGTTAAAGCAAGGGTCACTAAGCTTTCGGGGCCTTTGGGCACCCCTGCAAACTGTTACTGGCACCAAACACACCCTGCAACCGAGCACACAACACAACCTATTATACTGGCTACAGGATGCTTATTTCAAGACCAATTTCATTGGTGGGCAGGAGGACTGTGTGGGTGCCAGGGAAGGCCCCCCGAGGGTGCATTGGTGCCCATGGGTGCCAAGGTTAAAGGCACTCACATAGTAAAGCTGGGAGAAATCTCTGCCTGAAACTTTGGAGAGCATTTGCCAGAGAGCAGGCAGTACTGGGCTAGAGGGACTAATGATTTGACTGTGCGTAAGGCAGCTGTGGGTTAAACCACAGAAGGTCAGCGGTTTGAATCCCCGCGACGGGGTGAGCTCCCGTTGCTCAGTCCCTGCTCCTGCCAACCTAGCAGTTCGAAAGCACGTCAAAAGTGCAAGTAGATAAATAGGTACCGCTCTGGCGGGAAGGTAAACAGCGTTTCTGTGCACTGCTCTGGTTCGCCAGAAGCGGCTTAGTCATGCTGGCCACATGACCCGGAAGCTGTACGCCAGTTCCCTTGGCCAATAAAGTGAGATGAGCGCCGCAACCCCAGAGTCGGTCACGACTGGACCCAATGGTCAGGGGTCCTTTTACCTTTAAGGCAGCTTCAAACATACCCTGTGCTGTAAAAACAGTAGTGCAATCAAGCAAAAGGAACCCAGAGGGCAAATTGCATGAATACTCATAACTGCTGATCTGGCATCTGCATGCATTTAAAGTTACTACATTATTATAATAACACTGCTTACTCTCTTGTTTTTTCATTTCCCCTCTGGAAATCTCCTTAGGAGCCAGTGTGGTGTAGTGGTTAAGAGCGATGGACTCGTAATCTGGTGAACTGGGTTCGCTTCCCCGCTCCTCCACATGCAGCTGCTGGGTGACCTTGAGCCAGTCACACTTCTCTGATGTCTCTCAGCCCCACTCACCTCACAGAGTGTTTGTTGTGGGGGAGGAAGGGAAAGGAGAATGTTAGCCGCTTTGAGACTCCTTAGGGTAGTGATAAAGCGGGATATCAAATCCAAACTCCTCTTTCACATTATCATCATGTTGTGGCTGTTGTCGTCGTACTTTTGCACCAGAGTCCCAATCTGGCCATCAGCAGCCATATAGTACAGTGGTACCTCGGATTAAGTACTTAATTCGTTCCAGAGGTCTGTTCTTAACCTGAAACTGTTCTTAACCTGAAGCACCACTTCAGCTAATGGGGCCTCCCGCTGCCGCCGCGCCGCCGGAGCACGATTTCTGTTCTCAACCTGAAGCAAAGTTCTTAACCCGAGGTACTATTTCGGGGTTAGCGGAGTCTGTAACCTGAAGCATATGTAACCTGAAGCGTATGTAACCCGAGGTACAGGACCCCTGACAGTTAAGTCCAGTCACAGACGACTCGGTTTACGGCACTCATCTTGCTTTACAGGCCGAGAGAGCCAGCGTTTGTCCGCAGACAGTTTTTCCAGGTCATGCGGCCAGCATGACTAAGCCGCTTCTGGCGAAACCAGAGCAGTGCACGGAAATGCTGTCTACCTTCCCACCAGAGCGGTACCTATTTATCTACTTGCACTGGCATGGTTTCAAACTGCTAGGTTGGCAGGAGCTGGGACCGAGCAACGGGAGCTCACCCCGCCGCGGGGATTCGAACCGCCGACCTTCGAATCGGCAAGCCCAAGAGGCTCAGTGGTTTAAACATATAGTACTCATAAAACAAAATACTATCAAAAAGATTCACACACATTAAAGGAAAACCACCACAGAAAGGTAATGGCAGAATTAAGAGAGTTGCTCACCTCAAAGACAAGAAAATTCCAAGAAAGCAAAATCAAAGGGTAATCTTGATTTAAGGCTAGAATTCATGAGTAGTTTAAAGCTTGTGTTAGAGGCATTGCAAAATTTGGAAAAGAGAGGGGAGGGATCCAAGATGCAAGCCATAGTTTTAGTACATCATAGCTCTAGGCGCTGTTCCCCAATTTTCTTTCTGAATTCAAACACTTTATGGAAGAAAGAAGAAGAACAGTTTGGACAGAAGACCTACAGGATAAGTCAAAGCTGGTAAGATGTCGTGTGGAATCCTGCTCTTCTTCAATACAGTAGAGCTTTCAGAGTAGTTTCCTTGCATTATACTCTGCGTATAGTTGCTACCACAAAGGCAATACAATTGAGATGCAGGTTACAAAAAGCCTCAAATGTCAACATTAACCTGCAGTAAAAACTTGCCACAAAGGCAACTTGCATCTCCAGTCCAAGCCCTTAAAATCAGGCAGGAAGCAAAAAAATTGTCTTAACCACAAACTTACTGTGCGCTAGGTGTATTTACAGGAGGAAATAAGGTAATCTATACTTTTACAGTATAGCCATGAATACCTCCTTCATCCCCAGGCCCCTGTCCATGAAAGCCAATAGGTATTCGTGTGTAAGGGGAAAATAAAGATGTATTTTAAAATCTGCATTTTTAATGAAAGTGTCACCAAATATTGGAGGCAGTTTTTAACTGAATCAAAACCCACATGAGTATTCCATGATTAAATTTAGTGGGTGTGAAATTTCATTAAGTTGCTCAGTTTTAAGCAGATTGGATAATGAATTCTGAAGGACAGAATTTGAGAGGGGAAAAATAATACTGCCATGGTTTTTTTTTAATCTCACTTCCAGCCTTCCGCCATCTGTGTGATTATTCCCATTCATGTAATACATCAGTGTCTCACAGCTTGGTCTTTGATGAATTTATAAAGAATGTGACCTTATCAATCAAGGGAGGTTAACGGCTTCTAAATGCTGATAGATAGCCGAGAGCACATGGCCAAAGCTTTATGACCCTTTGGGTAAAAGTTGACACTGAAGTAGAAAACTCTATATTTCATTTAGTTCCAACTACAGTACAAAAGAAAAGGGGAAGGACAACAGGCTGGAAACTGAAGGAGGCAAATAGAATGCATATTAATAAACTTATTATTAGTTAATAAAATTAGCTGTTGCACATATAAGCAGAAGTCCCAGCAGGACCAAAAACAACCACTTGTCTACATCAATGCATATTTTCTCTTGTGCCCTGCTACCAATATGTACCAAACTGCTTGGTGCACTACTCATGAGTTCTGTGTCTGTGCATGGAACAGATTTTCTAGTTCAACCTTCTCCAACATGGAGCCCTCCAGATGTTTTGGGCTTCCATCAACCCTAACCATAGACCCTGCTTGTCTGGCGTTGATGGCAACTGAGAGTTCAACATTTCGTTTTCCTCTCTCTCTCATAACATCATGTTAGCCACTGCGAGAACAAGATGCTGGACTAAACGGGCCTTTGGGTTTGGTTTCAATACCTATAATTAATATATTAACAATACAATACGAGGAGAGTCTCGTGGATGCTCGTGCGCATGGAGAAAAATGACTCCAATTCCTAACTATAACTTTCCACTGGGAAGAGCCCAGGGCTGATGGAATGGTTAAAATGAAAACAGTTTCTTTCTTTTTTTAATAATAATTTTTATTAAGTTTTACAAATATTTTTTAACATAGCATCCATCTTGCATATACCGTATTTTTCACTTCATAGGACGCACTTTTTCCCTCTTAAAAACTAAGGGGAAAAGTCTGTGCGTCCTATGGAGCGAATGCAGGGGGGAGGCAGGCAGAGCTACACACAAGCTTCAGCCGGGAGAGGCTGCGCAAGACTAAAGTAGCCAAGGCAGTGAGCGCGATCCATCCCGCTCGCTGCCTTGGCTTCCTCTTTAGCCTTCTGCAGCCTCTCCAGCCGGGAGAGGCTGCGCGGGGCTAAAGAAGCCATAGCCGTGGGCAGTCTCTCCCTGCCGGAGGGGCTGCGCGTGGCTATGGCAGAAGCCAAGACAGTGAGCGGGATGGAGGCTGCGCGAGGCTAAAGAAGCCCGGCTGCTCTTTGGGGCTGGGCAGGGAAATAATATTTTTTTTCTTGATTTCCCCTTCTAAAAACTAGGTGTGTCTTGTGGTCCGGTGCGTCCTATAGAGCGAAATATACAGTAATATATAAAAACCAATTGGCCATCTCGGCCTGAGACTTCCCTCTTCCTCAACTAATGGTTTTCTTGTTTACACTCTGATGTTGCATTTTGTTAATATTATTATTACCCTTAAATCTTATTCTTAGATAATCAATTAAAAATAATACTTAATAGTAAATGATACATTTAACCTTACAAAACTTCTTGGAACCCCACTAACAATGTTAATTGTTGACAATTGTCTTTCAAATACAAACAAAAATTTGCTCCAGTCTTTCGGAAAGGTCTGGTCCTGCTGGTTCTGAATTTTCCATGTTAATTTTGCCAACTTGGCATAGTCCACTAACTTCATCTAGCCACTCTTCTTTCATCGGAATCTCTTCTTGCTTCCATCTTTGGGCCAAAAAACGAAAACAGTTTCTGACCTTCCATGCAATACAGTAGAAATACCTGTCAATATTGGCCAGTGTGGTGACTTGGATGAAAAGAATTTGAGGAATAGTGCTGTCGTGATATGTTAGGAAACATGGTGTCGGGGAACACCCTACGATAAGCCCGCTGCTTAGTGAGCCGACCAAAGCGGAGCTGGACATCATTTTCTTTGTGTCCGTTTTGAATTTAGCCCTAGCACTGAGCAGATGTGGGGTTCCTTCTCTAATTAACAGTATTAATAATCGCTGGGAGCTGAGCTGCAACAGTAAGCAGAAGATCGTGTCTGCAGCGGTATTCTGCAGCTCAAGGAAACGACAGAGTCATGGGGCTATAATCTCCTGGTTCATATTTGCTGTTGCATCACTTAGCACCAGTAATTAGGAAGGGGTCGGCCAGCTCTACTTGCAATGGAAGCTTTTCAGATTGTGCAAATGTCGACACTGGGTTAGTGGCCATGCATTCATGAGCACTGGGTGAAAAATAATTGACTGATGCTTCTCCAGATAAACAGTAATGTAATAGCTTATTATTTGTATAATGTCTTGCGTGCAGCAGAGTTTCTTGTATGCAGCAGTAATTCAGCTCAACATTCACAGCGGAGTGAGGGTGAGGAGGAGAGTGGACAGTGTGGTGTAGTGGTTAAGAGTGGTGGACTCGTAATCTGGGGAACCGGGTTTGCTTCCCCGCTCCTCCACATGCAGCTGCTGGGTGACCTTGGGCCAGTCACACTTCTCTGAAGTCTCTCAGCCCCACTCACCTCACAGAGTGTTTGTTGTGGGGGAGGAAGGGAAAGGAGAATGTGAGCCGCTTTGAGACTCCTTAAAAGGGAGTGAAAGGCGGGATATCAAATCCAAACTCCTATTCTTCTTCTTCTTTCTGATCACAAGCACATGGATTGCCAACCGCAGTTGACCAGAACGTGGCACATTCATGGGCTCTTTCCCTTCCTGCAGCTGAGAACTGGAACGCGTTGGTTGAATGTGCAGCTTAAATCTCCTGGATCGTGGCCTCTATTTCAGATTTTTAACCTGAAATCCTTCAAGGCGAATTTTGCAGTTACAGTGGTACCTCAGGTCAAGTACTTAATTCGTTCCGGAGGTCCGTTCTTAACCTGAAACTGTTCTTAACCTGAAGCACCACTTTAGCCAATGGGGCCTCCTGCTGCCGCCGCGCCGCCGGAGCACAATTTCTGTTCTCATCCTGAAGCAAAGTTCTTAACCCGATGTACTATTTCTGGGTTAGCGGAGTCTGTAACCTGAAGCGTATGTAACCTGAAGCGTATGTAACCCGAGGTACCACTGTAAATGGGACATGGGGTTTAACTAGATCTGACAGTTGTTTTTGCTGCTTTGAGTTCCATGATGGAAGAAAGGCAGGATATAAATGGAATAATAGAAAACAAACAGTCGCTCCTTGACTGGGACAGAACAAGCTAACTAACACTGGTGCAGACATCTCCAGAATCTGGCTTTTACAATGACTTGTGGATTTTGGCAAGTCCTCTGTTTCCGCAGCACCTTTAGCTGTAAAAATCAGGTTAATCATACTTGCCCCACAGTGTCCCAAGGAAGCTGTGAGATGGCGTATTACGATTATAAAACTGCCGTGACACCTGCGGTATGTAAATTTAATAAATAATAATAATGTCATTGCCTGTGCTTTTCATATATTTTATATGATGAATTACATCCACCTTGAATGATGAGACTTAATCACAACGTAAGAAAGTAATGAAAGCAGAAGACTCTTAAATTCCTGTACAATACTCTCTATAAAAGCCAAGTAATCTTCCATAAAGGACTATTCTATAGAAAGGCATTTAATGAAAATAAGCACCATAAAATGCTAATGCTGTCAGTCGTGGAAAGGTGCACAGCCTACTCTTTCATGTAGGAACACATGAGGACGAAGTTTTCTATGAACTATAAAACGTGCCCAAATTGACATGGCCCAGCCTGATGAGTCATTTGCATGGAAATTTAAATAGGAAACTGAAAAGGTCCCGTGCTGCAAGGTGTCATATCAACAATAAAACACAGCTGATGTTTCAAACAAAAAGTAGCAGTAATGTGGAAAAAGCGTGTTGTCACTCAAGCTGGCTCCTTGCTAGATGACTGAAAGGTAACCAATTTATCAGCCACTTTCAAAGAGTCATCTAACATGAACCAGGGAATTCTAGGTCTGTTAATCCAATTGTCTTATCTCAGGATAAGCACTGTAATAATTATGAAGTATACAAACGAACAAGTTGTGCCAAGGATTAATCAGCCCAACTTCTGAAAAGGGAAGTCCTGCCTCACCAGGATTCTAGATTTAAAAAAAAAGAAAGAAAAAAAAAAACTTTGTTCATGGAAGATTCAAAGCTCTCCACTCAGAATTAATTAGTTCAAGGTTTTAACCTTTAAAGCCCTATCTAGCCTAGGACCCTCGTACCTATGGGACCGCCTCTCCTGGTATGTCACACAGAGAAACTTACGGTCTTCAAACAAAAACATCTGGAAGGTCCCAGGCCACAGAGAGGTTAGGCTGGCCTCAACTAGAGCCAGGGCCTTCTTGGGCGTGGCTCCAATCTGGTGGAACGCTCTGTCACAAGAGACTAGGGCCCTGTGGGACTTGACTGTTATTCTAAAGCAGCAATGCAGCAGCAAGCAAAGGCTATAGCAGCCAAGTCTGCTGCTTGTGGCTGCAAAGCCAGACAGGATGTATGTGACTGTTGCCATGGAAACAAAGGGGCAGTCCATTCTGTACTGAGCACCGGATGTTAGCTCAGTGTGTGTGTCATATGACCTGTACAGGATGTACATGGGTGGAGTTTGGAGTTTCTCTCTGTTTGTTGAACAGAGCAGACATGTTTTCTCTGTACTGAAGTGAAAGACAGGAATAAAGACAATGTAGATACATTTCTGTCTGTGTCTGATTCCCCTCCCTGGGGATATGCTGGAGAGCAGGGAGGAGGAGAAGCAGTTTGGTGTGTTTTTCTCACAGCCTGAGGAAAATCGCCGGAACGGACCTCGTGTGTTATTCCTGCCGGGAGTCGCCGGAGGGAGGTCAAAAGAATTCAGCCGGTGCCTGGAGAGATAGGCACATACCTCTGACCGGCACTGAATTCCGACATTGGTAGCAGCTGACGGTTGCTACGATCCATGGGAGTCTGCATCAAGGGGACTGTATTCATCCCTCTCCATGGAAGCCTGAGATGGAGGCTGATTCTCTGCAGCTAGAAGCTGACCAGAAGGAGCTGAAAGCCAAGCTACGGAGCCCAGGTATGAGATTTTCGGGCTTAAAAGTGTGAATGCAGATTGATTAATTCTCTGCTTCATGGGAGCAACGTTTGGGAAAAACAGCTCCGAGAGAGAAGAGTCTGCATTCCAAACATTCCTGTGGTTTTTCCTGTCCAAGGAAAGGAATGTGGTTGCTTAGCAACGCAAGATAAGGGCTGGAAGTCAGGCTATGCCCAGAGAGGCTAAAACAGCTCTGTTTTGACTAGGCCCTTACAAAGGAACTGTTGGAAAGGGACTTTCCAAGCAGCCAGTGTTAGAGCTGCCAGGTGCACAGAGTGTAAACAAGCCAGCTATTGGATTTTAGAGGCTTGTGTTTGAGAGTCAATGCAAGGACTCAAAATGGATGTCAAGAAGGGAAGCCTGCCTTCTCCACCCCTTTTGACCAGTGACAATTATGCATCTTGGTCTATTAAGATGAGGGCCTTGCTGCAGAATCAGAGACTGTTTGGGGTGATTGAGAACCCCATCCCTGCAGCACCAACGCGTGCTTGGGAGTCACAGGATGTGAAGGCCAGAACTGCTATAATTCTGTGCGTGTCAGACTCTCAGCTTATTCATATACAAGATTTACCGCACGCGAAAGATGTTTGGGACACGCTGAGAAGGACACATCAGAGAGATGCAGGTTCTTCAGCGTTGCTGTATTTTGAAAAGCTGACTAACCTGAGGCTTGCGCCTGATGGAGATGTTCAAGCGCACCTGACGGAAATGAAATTTCTGCGTCAACAGATGGTGGAACGCAATTTCCGTCTGGATGAGGAAGTGTTTTGCTTCATGGTGATCAACAGCCTGAATCGGACTTACAAAACGGTTGCCAGTCAGCTGGGGTCTCTCCCAGCGCAAGATCTAACGTCGGACAGGGTCTTTGCCGTGGTTCTGAACGAACATGACAGACTTGCCGCCCTGGACGTCAAGGACAGGGGGAGGGAAGAACGGAGTTCTAACACCCCCACTGCTGTAGCTACTGGAGGAGACGCCGTAGCTTTGAACGTTGTCCGATGCCACAATTGTGGACAGACTGGGCATCTTCAGCGGTACTGCAAGAAGCCACGTCAGAACAAGGGAAGCTCCACGAAGTCTGAGGCGTCAGGCAGAAGTCATGCCAAGTCACAGGCGAAGCCTGCAAAGGCTTTGATGTCCCTAAAAGCCACACCACAAGTGGGGAATTCCTTCATTTTAGACACGGGAGCGACGGTTCACATGACCCATCGCAGGGATTTGTTTTCGTCGTTTAAGAAGCAAAGCTTCGTTATACAACAAGCCAACGGTCAAGAGCTGGAAGCCACCGGAATTGGGACTGTGTATCTTAAAAGTCTGAACTTGTCTATAAACGATGTTTATTTGGTTCCAGAGTTGAAGTACAATCTGCTCAGCGTTTCGCAGATCGCCAAGAAGGGACTAAAACTGTCCTATGATGATCAACACTGCGAGATCTACAAAGATGGAGAGTTGTATCTTTCTGCCGAAGAGAAAGATGGACTGTATTTGTTGACTTTTGATCAAAGTGATTACATGGAATGTAATTCTTGTGATTCTAACATGATTTCTTTTGCAGGTGTAGCTGAAAAGAACACCAAGCAGGTGACCTCGAGGGTCGACAAGGCATTTCAGCGGGTGTATGCTGATGTGATTGGTCCTTTAGCACCATCTAGAGGCAATGCAAAGTATTACCTAATATGTGTTGATTCTTTTACAGGTTTTGTCTGGATTTATCTTTTGGAGAGACCGAAAGAAGCCTTAGAAAGGTTTAAAGAGTTTTGTGACAAGGTTAAAAATATGCATGATGCTGACATAGATTGTCTTTGCACAGATGAGAAGCCAATTTTTCTCTTACAGGATTTCCAGAGGTTCCTGAAGAAGAAAGGGATAAGACACAAAATTGCTAGTTCCGAAGAAGCTTGGAAGAGATGTATCTGTGTTAGGGTGAACAAAGAATTGCAAAAGGGAATGCATGCGCAATTGCTTAGTTCGCATCTGCCACATGAGTACTGGGCTGAGTCGCTAATGTCATATTGTTACACGTGGTTGAGAAAGTTTTCAAATGAATTGGGAAGTTCTCCTTTTGAGAAACTGTTCCACAGAAAACCTTCTGTTGCCCATTTCAAGGTTTTTGGGTCTCATGTGAGAACAGAAGCTCCAGGTGGAGTAAAGAATGCCAGAGGCATTTTTGTGGGTTATGAAAAGGGTCTCTACAGAGTAATTTTGTCTGAATCTGGTAAGGTGATTCTCACAAAGTTTCTAGAGAGTGCTCCTGAACAGGAGAGAGTGATTGTTCACACATTTCCCACAGGTGATGATGATGATTCTGATGATGATGATGATGAGTTTGATCTTATTGAGTTCAGTAGTACTGATGATGACAGCGATAGCTCAGACAGCTCAGTTGTCACAGTCATTGAGAGGAAATCTCACGCAATGACTAGACCCTCAGAAGAGGAGGATGAACCACTGATTAAGCTTAGAACTGGTTCTCCAGAGAGTTCAGAGGCTGAACCAGAAAGCAAGGGAGAGCAGCACCTCTTACGTAGGTCTGAGAGAGCAACGAAGGGTGTACCACCCAAGAGGTATTCAAAAGAGTTTGCCAACCAAGCTATTGCATGTGTTGCTGTTGTAAACGACCAAGGTCAAATTGAAGCTGTGTTGAGTCAGAGACAAAGGCACAACAGAGAGTTGCTAACCAAGGTAATGCAGAAGCACTCATTCCTTGGAAGTCACACAACCAGAGAGGTACATTGGTAAAACCAGTGGCGGGTAGTTCCAAGGGTGGAACTGAAACAACAGGAGAATGTTATAAGTATAAAAACTGTTTGTTTTCTTCTCTGGATGACGCTTTGCTCGCAGCACGCATTGATACTTTAGGGGGAGTATGTTATTCTAAAGCAGCAATGCAGCAGCAAGCAAAGGCTATAGCAGCCAAGTCTGCTGCTTGTGGCTGGAAAGCCACACAGGATGTATGTGACTGTTGCCATGGAAACAAAGGGGCAGTCCATTCTGTACTGAGCACCGGATGTTAGCTCAGTGTGTGTGTCATATGACCTGTACAGGATGTACATGGGTGGAGTTTGGAGTTTCTCTCTGTTTGTTGAACAGAGCAGACATGTTTTCTCTGTACTGAAGTGAAAGACAGGAATAAAGACAATGTAGATACATTTCTGTCTGTGTCTGATTCCCCTCCCTGGGGATATGCAGGGAGCAGGGAGGAGGAGAAGCAATTGGTGTGTTTTTCTCACAGCCTGAGGAAAATCGCCGGAACGGACCTCGTGTGTTATTCCTGCCGGGAGTCGCCGGAGGGAGGTCAAAAGAATTCAGCCGGTGCCTGGAGAGATAGGCACATACCTCTGACCGGCCCTGAATTTTGACATCTTTCTGCAAGACAGAGCTGTTCCACCAGGCCTTTGGTCAGGGCACAGCCTGACTCCCTCCTTTGGCAATCTTCACAGAACTCTAGCCAATGGTTGCCATCAATTTGATTTGAATTAATTTTATAATGAAATGATTTTAGAATGCCGTACTATTTTATTGTTGTTAGCCGCCCTGAGCCCGGCTTCGGCTGGGGAGGGCGGGATATAAATAAATATTATTATTATTATTATTATTATTATTATTATTATTATTCAAGAGTTTTCTCCATCCTTGGTTAGTCTCTCGTCTTAGTGGCCTGGACTTGAGGCATACATGGAGTGGTAGCTTTCAAATCATTTCCCCCCTAACACTTACAGTTTGTGCAGGAGGTGACATTCAGTGAAATTTTAAAAGCCATCTTTGCTTTTAAAAACAGGATAAAATCACTGGCCGGGGATGTGGTTTTGTCTTGGGCATGGCGTTTCAAAGCGAGTGTGGAAAAGAAACACAGAAAATCCAGGGCTTATCCTGAAAGCTGTTTGGAAGCAAAGTAAATACCTTGCTAAGAAGGAAAGGGCCTCTGCTTCTAAGGCATGCACACATTTGAAGGATCCATTATGTTGATGAAGGAAGCATATATTGTTTGCTCAATGCTGATTTGGTTAAGCCTTATTTCATCCGTCTAAGCAAGGCGGTATGAAACCTCTTATCCAACCTATTAGGATGGTCTGAGAAACCTAACGCCTCTCTTTAAGAGTGAAATTGCTTTGTTAGAAAGCTTGAGCACTACAGACATATTCTTTCCTTAAAGACCAGTGAGGCATGGAGAAGGAAGAGTACTTAAAGAAGGAAAAATAGAGTGCAAGAGGCGCTTGGATAGTTAAATAACATTCTAACACACACACACACACACACACACACACACACACACACACCAAGACAGGCTTTGTTACTGATTTTCTTATGAAGGTGAATTCTGCAGCTGTGTCCCAGCGTTGCAAGAAGAGCTAGTCATGTCTTGGAGAAAAATATACGTGACGTGATCCAGTCAAAGTTAAGCATTTGTCCCATTGATTCCAGTGACAAAAAATTAACCACATATCCGATCTGCACCACGGAAATCAACCTGACTTTAAAGTGCGTACCTTCAGCAAGGCCATACCCAGGGCTGCGAAATGGAAGGTGGCACAAGCTGGTTTTCTGCTGCTTCAGAGGGCAGGACCCGAACCAAAGGATTCAAATGGCAAGAAAGGAGAAGCTGAATGAACATCAGGAAGAACTTTCTGGGGTTAAGAGCTGTTCCACAGTGGAACGATTCCCTTGAAAGATGGCGGACTCTCCTTCCTTGGAGGTTTTTAAACAGAGGTTGGATGGCCATCTGCCAGGGATTCATTAGCTGTGATTCCTGCGTTGCAGGGATTTTGACTAAATGACCCCTGGAGTCCCAACTCTACCATTACAATGGTACCTCGGGTTAAGAACTTAATTCGTTCCGGTGTTCCGTTCTTAACCTGAAACTGTTCTTAACCTGAAGCACCACTTTAGCTAATGCGGCCTCATCCTGAAGCAAAGTTCTTAACCTGAGGTACTATTTCTGGGTTAGCAGAGTCTGTAACCTGAAGCGTCTGTAACCGGAAGCATCTGTAACCCAAGGTACCACTGTACAGTGGTGCCTCGCAAGACGAAATTAATCCGTTCCGCGATTCTCTTCGTCTAGCGGTTTTTTCGTCTTGCGAAGCAAGCCCATTGACGGCTTAGCGGATTAGCGCTATTAGCGGCTTAGCGGCTTTTAGCGGCTTATCGGATCAGCTGATAAGCGGCTTAGCGGCTTAGAAAAAGGGGGGGAAGGGAAAAAAACCCGCAGGAACTCGCAAGACATTTTCGTCTTGCGAAGCAAGCCCATAGGGAAATTCGTTTTGCGAAGCGCCTCCAAAACGGAAAACCCTTTCGTCTAGCGGGTTTTCCGTCTTGCGAGGTGTTCGTCTTGCGGGGCACCACTCTATTGTTATTCTAAAGCAGCAATGCAGCAGCAAGCAAAGGCTATAGCAGCCAAGTCTGCTGCTTGTGGCTGCAAAGCCAGACAGGATGTATGTGACTGATTGCCATGGAAACAAAGGGGCAGTCCATTCTGTACTGAGCACCGGATGTTAGCTCAGTGTGTGTGTCATATGACCTGTACAGGATGTACATGGGTGGAGTTTGGAGTTTCTCTCTGTTTGTTGAACAGAGCAGACATGTTTTCTCTGTACTGAAGTGAAAGACAGGAATAAAGACAATGTAGATACATTTCTGTCTGAGTCTGATTCCCCTCCCTGGGGATATGCTGGAGAGCAGGGAGGAGGAGAGCAGTTGGTGTGTTTTTCTCACAGCCTGAGGAAAATCGCCGGAACGGACCTCGTGTATTTTTCCTACCGGGAGTCGCCGGAGGGAGGTCTAAAGAATTCAGCCGGTGCCTGGAGAGATAGGCACATACCTCTGACCGGCCACGAATTCTGACATTGGTAGCAGCTGACGGTTGCTACGATCCATGGGAGTCTGCATCAAGGAGACTGTATTCATCCCTCTCCTTGGAAGCCTGAGATGGAAGCTGATTCTCTGCAGCTAGAAGCTGACCAGAAGAAGCTGAAAGCCAAGCTACGGAGCCCAGGTATGGGATTTTCGGGCTTAAAAGTGTGAATGCAGATTGATTCATTCTCTGCTTCACGGGAGCAACGTTTGGGAAAAACAGCTCCGAGAGAGAAGAGTCTGCATTCCAAACATTCCTGTGGTTTTTCCTGTCTAAGGAAAGGAATGTGGTTGCTTAGCAACGCAAGATAAGGGCTGGATGTCAGGCTGTGCTCGGAGAAGCAAAACAGCTCGTGTTTTGACTAGGAACTGTGAAAGGGACTTTCCAAGCAGCCAGTGTTATTGCTGCCAGGTGCACAGAGTGTAAACAAGCCAGCTATTGGATTTTAGAGGCTTGTGTTTGAGAGTCAATGCAAGGACTCAAAATGGATGTCAAGAAGGGAAGCCTGCCTTCTCCACCCCTTTTGACCAGTGACAATTATGCATCTTGGTCTATTAAGATGAAGGCCTTGCTGCAGAATCAGAGACTGTTTGGGGTGATTGAGAACCCCATCCCTGCAGCACCAACGCGTGCTTGGGAGTCACAGGATGTGAAGGCCAGAACTGCTATAATTCTGTGCGTGTCAGACTCTCAGCTTATTCATATACAAGATTTACCGCACGCGAAAGATGTTTGGGACACGCTGAGAAGGACACATCAGAGAGATGCAGGTTCTTCAGCGTTGCTGTATTTTGAAAAGCTGACTAACCTGAGGCTTGCGCCTGATGGAGATGTTCAAGCGCACCTGACGGAAATGAAATTTCTGCGTCAGCAGATGGTGGAACGCAATTTCCATCTGGATGAGGAAGTGTTTTGCTTCATGGTGATCAACAGCCTGAATCGGACTTACAAAACGGTTGCCAGTCAGCTGGGGTCTCTCCCAGCGCAAGATCTAACGTCGGACAGGGTCTTTGCCGTGGTCCTGAACGAACATGACAGACTTGCCGCACTGAAAGTCAAGGACAGGGGGAGACAAGAACGGAGTTCAGACACCCCCACTGCTGTAGCTACTGGAGGAGACGCCGTAGCTTTGAACGTTGTCCGATGCCACAATTGTGGACAGACTGGGCATCTTCAGCGGAACTGCAGGATGCCACGTCAGAACAAAGGAGCCAAGGGAAGCTCCACGAAGTCTGAGGCGTCAGGCAGAAGTCATGCCAAGTCACAGGCGAAGCCTGCAAAGGCTTTGATGTCCCTAAAAGCCACACCACAAGTGGGGAATTCCTTCATTTTAGACACGGGAGCGACGGTTCACATGACCCATCGCAGGGACTTGTTTTCGTCGTTTAAGAAGCAAAGCTTCGTTGTACAACAAGCCAACGGTCGAGAGCTGGAAGCCACCGGAACTGGGACTGTGTATCTTAAAAGTCTGAACTTGACTATAAACGATGTTTATTTGGTTCCAGAGTTGAAATACAATCTGCTCAGCGTTTCGCAGATTGCCAAGAAGGGACTAAAACTGTCCTATGATGATCAACACTGCGAGATCTACAAAGATGGGGAGTTGTATCTTTCTGCCAAAGAGAAAGATGGACTGTATTTGTTGACTTTTGATCAAAGTGATTACATGGAATGTAATTCTTGTGATTCTAACATGATGTCTTTTGCAGGTGTAGCCAAGAAGAACGCCAAGCAAGTCACCTCGAGGGTCGACAAGGCATTTCAGCGGGTGTATGCTGATGTGATTGGTCCTCTAGCACCTTCTAGAGGCAATGCAAAGTATTACCTAATATGTGTTGATTCTTTTACAGGTTTTGTCTGGATTTATCTTTTGGAGAGACCGAAAGAAGCCTTAGAAAGGTTTAAAGAGTTTTGTGACAAGGTTAAAAATATGCATGATGCTGACATAGATTGTCTTTGCACAGATGAGAAGCCATCTGTCAAAAGAGGGAGGTCAAAAGAATTCAGCCGGTGCCTGGAGAGATAGGCACATACCTCTGACCGGCCACGAATTCTGACAAATAAAAATAGCTCCCATACCAATGAGCCACAGCAGCCCAAGATTCACAACTGATTTGCCAGCATCTTATCTAAACACTGGGCAAACATGACACAACTTCAATACGGATGAAATATCAGGTGCAAGGCAGGTCGAATACTGTATAGCACAGGGGTCAGCAACCGTGGGCCAGTCCACCGTCCCTCAGACCATGTGGTGGGCCAGACTATATATATATATATTTTTTTGGGGGGGAGGAGATGAACAAATTCCACAAATAACCCAGAGATGCATTTTAAATAAAAGGAGACATTCTACTCATGTAAAAACCCGCTGATTCCCAGACCGTTCGCAGGCCAGATTGAGAAGGCCATTGGGCCACATCTGGCCCCTGGGCCTTAGGTTGCCTACCCCTGGTGTAGCATATAATTTCTCCCAAAGTACAAACCAGAACCTGTACTTAACCCTTTACCGGAAGATAGTCTCAGCATGAGGTGAACTAAGTGGCTGCCTCCAGAGCTGAATCTCAGAGGTTGCTAAGAGGGGCGGAGTGGAAGACTAACAGCTCTGGCCCGTGGGTACAATCCACTGGCAAGTTCTATGCAAGCCCTTGTAAATTCAAGCACATCTGTAAGATTAGCACAAGGACGGTGGGCTCAGAGACAGAACATTCAAATGACACATCTTCTTCCACTAATTAACAAGGAATGCAACCCATTGGGAAGTTCTCCTCTATTAACCTCAGGGAAAGGAGCTAATGTCGGTTTTGTGTCCTTAGAGGGTGTCCAAAAAATTCCTCATGCTAAAGCCAACTTTGACTTTTCCACCAGGCTGTCATAATTTAAAGTCTGAAATAGTAGAAATCTCCAACTCCTATTACCCCAAAAAGTCTTTAAGAAGAAGTGAAAGAGGTGGGGAAGATTATTATTTGCATGCACACCTGCTTCCAACCAAGAGAAGTAAGTCCTTGACTCACAAAGAAACGGTTGACAGCAGTCCTTGTAGCTGCAGTGCTATGCATGCTTAATTAATAGCCATTTTCCAGATCAGCAAAGTGCGCTAGGCACTCTACAAAAGCATGAGAGGCCAAGACCTTGCCCTGAAGGGCTCAACATCTAATTTACTGCGGCAAGTAGCTCCAATCAACTCCTGGGGATTGCACTGCCCATAAATCAGGCTATGAACATGAACCACATTTGCTGAATCTCTAGATGGAGGGAGTAGATGGACCCTTGAGAAATCTCTGGAAAGATTGTTTATATTGACATAGGTACCAGGCAGCAGTTGAATTTCACATTGGGATATGCAAGAATCCGAGAGTTGGAAAAACTCTTTAAAGGTATCTAATCCAGCTAGCTAGACTAGCCAGAGACTAAAGCCATGCCTGAGATGGTGAAAGGAGGGCTGAATTTTGGGGAGGGACAAAACCTTTCTGTCTTAGTGCGCAGAACCAAAGTTTGAAGGGTTTAGGTTGCAATTCTTACCTGAGAGTAAGCTGCATTAAATTCAATAGGACTTGCGTCTGAGTAGACATGGTTAAGATTGTGCTGTCAGTTGCTAAAATGTGTAAAATGAGGGTTTAAAGAGAAGCGGAATAAATTAAGTGGAGTCAGTCTTGGTGAAACGCACGGCCAATATATGTGGTTGTCTTTCTGCCATGGGTAGTCAGATCACTATTTGTATCATTTTATTGTTTTTAGATCACCTGCAAAATACAGCTGCTACACTTTAAAAACCCCAAGCTTTCTAGTTCTGGTGGGCAAGACTATTCATCTTTTAAACAATCAGGGGAAACCAAAGCAAACCAACTACACCTCTAGATACTTCAGGGAAAAGAAATGTCTTAGTATGTGGTCGGTGTCCTGATGCATCAGAGATTCTGTTGTTCCAGGATGGTGGTGGTTCCCAGAAGATGCGAGGCAAGGTGGTTATAGCTAGAGCTGATCTGGAGCAAGGCAGGTTCAGGACCCTGGACAGCACTGCAAATTGCTGGCATCCGTCTCAATGGAGGAAGGCACCTTCTGGGGTTATGTCAAACCTTTGGAATTGTCACAGCGCCTGCTATGGCCGTAGAAACTGATACGGGAGAGACAGGTTTTATTGCAGGTGAGGGAGATGAAGGTTTCCGGTTTCGCTGCTACAGGTGCACCGTGGTGTTTCTTCTGTCTGCACACCTCCCAGTGGTTATTCCTCCTCTGGTCGCTACTGGGGATACACAAGCTGTCTCCACTGCAGCAGTGCAGATGCTGCCCCAGATATTATTTGCACCAGTTCAAGGCCACTGATAGCAACCCTGTAGCTATAATAATAATAATAATAATAATAATAATAATAATAATTTATTATTTATACCCCGCCCATCTGGCTGTGTTTCCCCAGCCACTCTGGGCGGCTTCCAACAAAGTATTAAAATACAGTGGTCTGTTAAACATTAAAAGCTTCCCTAAGGTACTTCTGGAGATTCAACCCCTGCTTAGTGCTACAACCAGCCATCTTAAAGGACCTGCATCTTCTTTTCCAGTTACTGGCACCTTCTTGTGGGTGAAGGTTGTGGTTAGTGGGGACCTGGTTGAAAAACACTACCCCAAGGCATTCTAGCTTTCTGGAAAAGTCCAAGTTCCACGCTTCAGAGTCTGAGTGCTGTGGTACTTCCTAAGATGTTTGCAGATGGGCACAGGATCAAAAGCAGAGGGTCCTGTGTGGGAAGGATTGGGGAGCAAGTCTGACAACCCCTTCTCAACTGCTGCCCGATATCTCAGTCCTGGGGCCATGACAACAGCAGGCATTTTCAATCATGTGAGCTTCAAAACAAGGATTGGAGACCCGCAGTGGTCTAGCTGTATAAACCTATTTTTAGTTCTGAGCCGAGCCTGGAGTTTTGACTGGACTTTCAAGTAATGAAAGAGATGGAGTTGTGCCGCCGAGGTTTAAAAATAGAAGATAGTTTTATTGTTAAGTGGACAGGTGTAGATGCTATAAGGATCTTGCACAGCGTTCAGTGAAGCAACACAGATTGTATTTAACACTCAAACACAGTTGAGATGCCAGGGGGGTTGCAGGAGGGGAGAAGAGTGCATCATGTAAGTAATAAATAGTCATAAATAGTGTTTGGCCAACTTGGTACTGTGACATCTGCAGTCCTTGTGCAAAAAGAGGGAAGGGGTGGAGGGGAAGAACCAACAGGAAAAAGCAGTCTGAATGCTGAACTTTCACCAAAAAGAGAGATGGGACTGGGTTCAGATAACTGATTTCTTTCAGAAGTGTCTACAGCTGAACTGCCATCACTCTCTCCAGCATGTTGCCCATAAAGGGGATAATAGTCACTGGGTGATAGCTGTCACGTACCTCAGGAGCACAGAGGAGTATGTTTGGCACAATGTTAAAGAGATTAATAGTGAAATGTTGACTGTTCTGCCATATAGCTTCCGGGGCACCCCCTCAGAAGGATAGGATTTTTACAGCTCATGCTATACCCAGTTATTTTCGTTATGAAGATTTTGCAATCTTTTTAATCCTGTTCTTTTCTTGTTTGGAAAATTTTGAAGTACAGATTTTGCGAGATGGAAAGGGTGTGGAGTTCTGGAGCCCTAGAATAAATCAAAGCAGATTAAATATCTTTGGAGATAGGCTTAACCTTTAAGAAGTGTTATTCCTTGGCAGGAAAGGGTATTCCTTTTTTTTCAAAAGAGTAAATTTACTGCTCATGATAGTTTGGAACACCAGGAAAAATTTAGCAGAAGCCTTCTGCTGAGCTGTGCCAATATCACAAACTCCCAGTAGCTACAAATTATTCTGAGTGTGTTCCAAAAAGACAAGAGGAGAATGCAGGTTCCAGAGATTTACGTTTCTGCAACATACTTCACATTTTTATAGTGTTATTCGGATTGCTAACTGCAACATGTCTGCCTGCCTTTCACAGAGGTACGTGGAAGTAATGTTCTGTACAAACAAGAAAAATTCTTACTATTTTAAATTAACTTTTTGCTTCATCCTACCCTCAAACATATAGCAGGAGGAAAGTTCCCTCCAAGTATTCAATTTGGATATCAGTAAGCAAGGATGTGGGTGGCGCTGTGGTCTAAACCACTGAACCTAGGCTTGCCGATCAGAAGGTCGGCGGTTCAAATCCCCGCGACGGGGTGAGCTCCCGTTGCTCTGTCCCTGCTCCTGCCAACCTAGCAGTTTGAAAGCACGTCAAAGTGCAAGTAGATAAATAGGTACCACTCCGGTGGGAAGGCAAACAGCGTTTCTGTGTGCTGCTCTGGTTCGCCAGAAGCGGCTTAGTCATGCTGGCCACATGACCCGGAAGCTGTACGCCGGCTCCCTCGGCCAATAAAGTGAGATGAGTGCTGCAACCCCAGAGTCGTCTGTGACTGGACCTAACGGTCAGGGGTCCCTTTACCTTTAAGCAAGGCAGAGAGCCTACAAGGTATCTGGTAAGGCAAGATGGTGCACATAGGGACAGTTCCAAGGTGGTGGTTTGAGTATACGCACTTTTGCGTATATGTGCCATCCATGGAACGTAACAGCTGCATATGATGTGCATGCCCTGGATCTAGTTAAAAGGATTTCAGATAGAAGACATCAGGTAGGCACCTTTGCTTTTTCCCGATTGAAGTGCAGAATGTTTGTTTTTGTTTTTTTAAAATAATATTTATTCGAAATTTCAAAAATACATAAAGGTAAAGGTAAAGGTACCCCTGCCTGTACGGGCCAGTCTTGACAGACTCTGGGGTTGTGCGCCCATCTCACTCAAGAGGCCAGGGGCCAGCGCTGTCCGGAGACACTTCCGGGTCACGTGGCCAGCGTGACAAAGCTGCATCTGGCGAGCCAGAGCCACACACGGAAACGCCGTTTACCTTCCCGCTGGTAAGCGGTCCCTATTTATCTACTTGCACCCGGAGGTGCTTTCGAACTGCTAGGTTGGCAGGCGCTGGGACCGAGCAGCGGGAGCGCACCCCGCCGCAGGGATTCGAACCGCCGACCTTTCGATCGGCAAGCCCTAGGCGCTGAGGCTTTAACCCACAGCGCCACCTGCGTCCCTTCAAAAATACATAAGTATATAAAAAAGGATAAAAAAGAAAAAAAGATAGAAAAATACAACAACAAAAGATAAAAAAGAATAAAAAACATAAATGACAAAGAAAATTACAAATCCAAATTACATCCTTTCATTTGCTTGTTTCTTGGACCTCCTCACACCTCCCTTTTTGTATTCTACTTAACTCATTATTTCAGCAAATTCTTCCCATATTTCTCAATTTTTATTTAAAAAATTTACCTTAACAGTATTCTGTTATTCAATTTACCTTTGATTTCTTTAACCTTATCTTACCTTAAAGACCATAGAATTTCAAAATTTAAACCATATTTATACATAACACCTTCAAACCTTTCTACTAAAGCCAATTGGTTCCTTTCCGACATATTCCCTGATATTTCATTAGTATTACACTAATTCCAAAAATAAAAACAAAGAGTGTTTGAGGACAGGGACATTCGCAGGGAAACCAAAATGCCTGTTTACAAAGCTATTGTACTACCAACCTCACTGTATGCTTGTACATGGAGCACTTATAAATGCCGTCTCCAACTCCCTGAAAGATTCCATCAACAGTGTCTCCAAGAAAATTTACACATCACTTGGGAAGACAAGTGAACTAATGCCAGGTTACTGGAAGAAGCAAAGATCACCAGTGTCAAAGCAATATAATTCATCAACATCAATGTTGCTGGACTGGTCATTTTGTGTGGATGCCTGGTTCTTCTTCCAAAGCAACTGCTATATTCCCAACTTAAAAATGGAAAGCGTAATGCTGGTGGTCAACAAAAAAGGTTTAAAGACTTTCTCAGGGCAAATCTAAAAAATGTAGTATAAACACCGACAACTGGGAAACACTGGCCTTCGAGCGCTCCAGTTGGAGAACAGTCTTTACCAAAGGTGTCATGGGCTTTGAAGACACTCAAACTCAGGACGCAAAGGAGAAACGTGCTAAGAGGAAGGCACGCTTGGCAAATCCACACGTGATCAACTCCCACCCAGAAACCTATGTCCCCACTGTGGAAGGACGTGTAGTTCAGAACTGGCCTCCACAGTCACTTGCGGACTCACTGTTAAGATTGTATTTATGGAAGACAATCTTACTTGGCTATGAGTGATTGCCTAAGAAGAAGAAGACTCTTTCCAGCACCTGCTTAAAACATTTTGGGCTAGGCAAAGCTATCCATAGAAGTTACATGTGCCTTAATTTTTTTATAGGTTACTGTATATTTTAATTAGCCTGGAATGATTTTTTTAAATACCTGTTTTTTATTGATAATTATTGGATGGACGCAGGGACGCAGGTGGCGCTGTGGGTTAAAGCCTCAGCGCCTAGGGCTTGCCGATCGAAAGGTCGGCGGTTCGAATCCCTGCGGCGGGGTGCGCTCCCGCTGCTCGGTCCCAGCGCCTGCCAACCTAGCAGTTCGAAAGCACCTCCGGGTGCAAGTAGATAAATAGGGACCGCTTACCAGCGGGAAGGTAAACGGTGTTTCCGTGTGCGGCTCTGGCTTGCCAGAGCAGCGATGTCACGCTGGCCACGTGACCCGGAAGTGTCTCCGGACAGCGCTGGCCCCTGGCCTCTTAAGTGAGATGGGCGCACAACCCCAGAGTCTGTCAAGACTGGCCCGTACGGGCAGGGGTACCTTTACCTTTACCTTTTTATTGGATGGAATTCAGTGTTGCACTTAGAATATTCTCCTCCTCTAAGCTCTCTTGACCCTTCCATAGCCACTTGGCGGGGGGGGCGGGGAAGAGCAAGGAAAGGCCTACTGTAATAGCAGGACTCACCAGGAAGGCTCCCACTAGTACAGCTATATAGTTGAATCCAGCCCTTAATGCCTTACAGTGGTGCCTCGCAAGACGAAAAGAATCCGTTCCACGATTCTCTTCATCTAGCGGTTTTTTCGTCTTGCGAAGCAAGCCCATTGACGGCTTAGCGGATTAGCGCTATTAGCGGCTTATCGGATCAGCTGATAAGCGGCTTAGCGGCTTAGCGGCTTAGAAAAAGAGGGGGAGGGGGGGAAACCGCAGGAACTCGCAAGACATTTTCGTCTTGCGAAGCAAGCCCATAGGGAAATTCGTTTTGCGAAGCGCCTCCAAAACGGAAAACCCTTTCTTCTAGTGGGTTTTCCGTCTTGCGAGGCGTTCGTCTTGCGGGGCACCACTGTATTTTTTGTAAACCACTTGGAGGTTGAATTACAATCAAGTGGTATATGAATATTGTTAAATGGAATAACTCAACAAATGGCAAGTCAGCCACACGAGCCTGCACTAATCAGTGTTGCTATTAGGCTGCCTGTTTGCAGGTCACATAATAATAATAATAATAATAATAATAATAATAATAATTTATTATTTGTACCCCGCCCATCTGGCTGGGTCTCCCCAGCCACTCTGGGCGGTTTCCATAAAAACCAAAAATACACTAAAATATCACAGATTAAAAACTTCCCTGAACAGGGCTGCCTTAAGATGTCTTCTGAATGTCAGGTAGTTATTTATTGCTTTGACATCTGATGGGAGGGCGTTCCACAGGGCAGGCGCCACGACCGAGAAGGCCCTCTGCCTGGTTCCCTGTAGCTTTGCTTCTTGCAATGAGGGAACCGCCAGAAGGCCCTCGGCACTGGACCTCAGCGTCCGGGCAGAACAATGGAGGTGGAGACGCTCCTTCAGGTATACTGGGCCGAGGCCGTTTAGGGCTTTAAAGGTCAACACCAGCACTTTGAATTGTGCTCGGAAACGTACTGGGAGCCAATGTAGGTCTTTCAAGACCGGTGTTATGTGGTCTCGGCGGCCGCCCCCAGTCACCAGTCTAGCTGCTGCATTCTGGATTAGTTGTAGTTTCCGAGTCACCTTCAAAGGTAGCCCCACGTAGAGCGCATTGCAGTAGTCCAAGCGGGAGATAACTAGAGCATGCACCACTCTGGCGAGACAGTCCGCAGGCAGGTAGGGTCTCAGCCTGCGTACCAGGTGGAGTTGGTAGACAGCTGCCCTGG
Organism: Podarcis cretensis; assembly: GCF_951804945.1. NCBI lineage: Eukaryota > Metazoa > Chordata > Lepidosauria > Squamata > Lacertidae > Podarcis > Podarcis cretensis. The sequence continues at coordinate 7,236,638 of NC_137173.1, read as the reverse complement.
ATACAGAATTGACCTGCGCCTCCATGGACAGCTGTGAGTCCAAAATGACTCCCAGGCTGCGCACCTGGTCCTTCAGGGGCACAGTTACCCTATTCAGGACCAGGGAGTCCTCCACACCAGCCCGCCCCCTGTCCCCCAAAAACAGTACTTCTGTCTTGTCAGGATTCAACCTCAATCCATTAGCCGCCATCCATCCTCCAACCACCTCCAGGCACTCACACAGGACCTTCACCGCCTTCACTGGTTCTGATTTGAAAGAGAGGTAGAGCTGGGTATCATCTGCATATAACATGTTGCTAGGCATGGAAATCTCCCTCTTCAAATCTAGGAATATGGTGGAGAGGTAATGGATTCGCCTCCTTTCCAGGAACTTCTTTGTGTACACACACACACACAGACAGACACACTAATGAGGAAGATGGAAAGAAAGAATTATATACACAAAAGAGATTATGCCGCCATATCCCATTCTGCCATAACACAATCAACTAGATTTTCACAAGAAGCTAAAATATTATGCCAAATAGCTTAATCAACAGGCCATAAAAAGATGTGATTTCTGGGTCAGATACCGCATCTTATACATAATATACACATACAGAAGAGTGGTGTTGGTTATCTCCCATATCCTTTCTACACCAGCCATTGAAAGTCATGGAGCCTGTAACTGTCTTCTTTTGACTCCATGACTTTCACTCTGCTCATTCACCAGCTCATTATTGCATCACTCTGCCAGAATGTAAAAAATATTAACTCTCCTTCAGGCAGAGATTGTATTGCTTCTTCCATAGCGGAGAACACAGCCTTAGCACAAAATTACCTTAATTCATTCTGACTCCGCTGCTCGCTGCTCAAAACACTGTATGCTCACATAACGCTGTTAAAAGCTTCAAAAGCAAATTTTAGATCGTAGCCACCGTATACTCCACCGACAGATAACACACAACAAAATACAAAACAAAACAAAGAAAAATCAATGGAAGCAATCTACATTTTCAAGGTTATAGATCAAAGCCGGGCTGGGGAGGCGGAGGGAGAAAGCATATTGTGTTTCTAGCCTTTAATATATGAATGCAAAAGCTGAACACTCAGGAGGGCGAAAAGCCATTTTGATGTACGTTGAGAGATTATAAGCAAGACATTAAAAAAACCCTCATGCAATCTGCTCTTGACTGTTGTGGAGAGATAAAGCACAATCTTTGAAAGCCAAAGGAAGGCACCTCATCTTTAGAAACCTCATCTTTAGAAAGTTAGCCCTCCTGCCACCATTAATTCAGCCTGTCTTATTATCTAAGAGGACCTCAAAGTCACTGATCTCTGCATGCATGTCCCCTTTTCGTTAAAATATCTGGTTGCATCGTCAAGAGGACGCGATTTCGCACCACCGGCACCAGTTCACCTGGAGGATACCCTTTGATCGCCCCAATCCTGATTCTTACAATGGCAAACCCTTTCTCAACAGGCAGATTGTAAAAAGGAAACCAAAGAAATTCGCACATTCTCCATCCATCCCCAAAGAATCCTGGGAACTGTAATTTGTTAAGGGTGCTGGGAATTGTAGCTCTGTGAGTAAAGTACAGTTCCCAGACTACTGGGAAGGGGAGAGTCTGCTTCAAATGTGCTTTAAATGCATGGTATAAATGCAGCGTAATTTAATTTCCTGGATTGTGATTTGAGTGGGTCTGTGTTTAAATCCCAGTTCGTAGATGGTGTTTCAGGTGACTCTGGATAATCTGTTATCTCTGAGGCCCAGTAAACTTGGCGTGGTGAGCAGTTGTTGCTGGGTTGTTCATGTTAGCCCAGTGGCAAGGAAAGAGCAAAACTTCTTCCTTAGAAATCTTGCCTCCATTCCTCAGCATTACAGGAGATACTCACTCAGCCTTCCCCAAACTTCTGTAGAGTTGGAAGGGCCATCTAGTCCAAACTGGAATCACAACCAAATAATCCCTAACAGGTGGCCATCCAACCTCTGTTTAAATACCTCCAATGAAAGAGTGTCCTTCAGTTCCAAAGGCTGGAGATTCATTCCCCGTGTCTGCAGTCATGGGATTGTAGTCTATCACATGACGGTGTATGTTTTCATTCCACAGTGTGGGAAGTGACGGAGACAGGATGTTTGTGTCACTGTGTTCCGTGAAGTGGGACTATTGTCCTTTGTTTTCTCTCTTTTCTGTCTGATGAGAAAGAGGCAGGAGCTAAGGCAGAATGCTCTTGAGTGTATTATATGTAAATAAAGTCGATTAGCCAAAATGTTGTGCTACTGAGGTCTGTTACGCAAACTGCCAATACTCTGCGGATCCCTAAGTGTGCTAATGCCTTTTGGCATTAGTCGCTGTGATGTTCGGGTTGGAGAAAGCTTTTGAAGCTCCCGAACAACCAACCAGGAGGGAGAGAACATGCCAGTCGGGCATGTGTCTCTACCAGGGTCCTACACAAGAGTAGGGCGCTCCTAACACCCATCTTATCAAACCTATCCATTCTGAAGGAAATCAGCCCTGAGTGCTCACTAGAAGGGCAGATCGTGAAGCTGAGGCTCCAATACTTTGGCCACATCATGAGAAAAGAAGACTCCCTGGAAAAGACCCTGATGCTGGGAAAGATGGAGGGCACAAGCAGAAGGGGACGACAGAGGACAAGATGGTTGGACAGTGTTCTTGAAGCTACCAGCATGAGTTTGACCAAACTGCGGGAGGCAGTGGAAGACAGGAGTGCCTGGTGTGCTCTGGTCCAGGGGTCATGAAGAGTTGGACGCGACGAAACAACTAAACAACAAAATACACATCTTACATGTGACAGCCCTTCAGATATTTGAAGGTGACTATCATATCACCTCTTAGTCTTTCGTTCTCCGTGTTAAATGTTAAATACATCCAGCTACCTCATATGGCTTAGTTTCCAGGTCCTTTAGAATCTTGGTTGCCCTCCAGTTTTGTGCGAGAAGAAACCGCACGCAATTTTGTAAGGGGCTGCCCCATCCCCTTAACCTGACAGGATGACTTCCCAGTTGCAGAGACCAAGGAGTCAGCGGAAGCAGCTGGTGAAAATAAGCTGAAGAGACAAAGAAATGCCTATCAGGGAACGGCTCCACCACCATGAGATCAACTGGACTGTGAAAAAATGTTTCCCCCCCTCCAGGATCATACTGCTCCATGCCTAGCAGGGTGGATAAAAATCAATGGTTTTTTTATTTAAAAAAAACAGATTTTTTAAATTTAAATTGGATTTTTTAAAAATAAAATACTTTCGGAGGAAAAATCTTTCTAGAGATAGTTTTCTATTTAAGTTACATTATAGTCCAAAGGCTATTCATGAGGAAAAAAGGATTCGTTTTTAATTATGTAGCATGAGGCTTTATATGCAATGTTTAAATTTTTTGGTAAATGAATTCCATTAATCCATTCACAATGTCATGCTCTTCCAGACGTTTCTGTAAGGTTATTTGGGACAGTTTTTCTAACGAGAAGATATTATCACAGATGCTTGTTTTTGCAGTTCTCCAAAGTGTGAACTTTTGTCTGCAGAGATAACATGCCTTCTCAAAATGCCTTCTCAAAATGAACAATACAGAGTTGAGGGGAAAAACCTTAATCCCATTGTTCCTTTGCAAATTTATATACACTGAATCAACCCCTTACCTCTTAAATGCTAAATTCCAAGAGGTTCAATGAATAGATTGTTTAGAGTAGAAAAGATCTGCACAAGTAGCTAAGTGTGAAGCAGTAAAAATGAAAGTGAAACCTTGTGAGCAGAATACTCCACAAGCCTTGGGATCTTTGTGTAATGATGGTGCAAGTCAGTTGCATGTCTGTGCAAATCAGACTTGAGGCAAGTGCTGAAGGCCCTTCAGGGCTGGCAACCTCTTCCCAATCCCATTGGGAAACTGGGATCTGTAGGTCCTTGGTGAGTGCTTGCCAGTCAACTAATAAGAGTTCACTGGTTCCAGGCCCTTCTTCCCAGTTGTAAATATTAAGATTATACCAGCAAGAATGAGTCTGTAAAAAAGTGAATAATAATAATAATAATAATAATAATAATAATAATTTTATTTATTTATTTATTTATTTATTTATTTATTTATTCCCCGCCCATCTGGCTGAGTTTCCCCAGCCACTCTGGGCGGCTTCCAATCAAGTGTTAAAAACAATACAGCATTAAATATTAAAAACTTCCCTAAACAGGGCTGCCTTCAGAAGGGAGGGCGTTCAACAGGGCGGGCACCACTACCAAGAAGGCCCTCTGTCTGGTTCCCTGTAATCTCACGTCTCGCAATGAGGGAACCGCCAGAAGGCCCTCAGAGCTGGATCACAGTGTCCGGGCTGAACGATGGGGCTGGAGACGCTCCTTCAGGTCTACTGGACTGAGGCCATTTAGGGCTTTAAAGGTCAGCACCAACACTTTGAATTGTACTCGGAAACATACTGGGAGCCAATGCAGATCTCTCAGGACCGGTGTTATGTGATCCCGGTGGCCACTCCCAGTCACGAGTCTGGCTGCCGCATTCTGGATTAATTGCAGTTTCCGGGTCACCTTCAAAGGTAGCCCCACATAGAGTGCATTGCAGTAGTCCAAGCGGGAGATAACTAGAGCGTGCACCACTCTGGTGAGACAATCTGTGGGCAGACAGGGTCTCAGCTTGCGTGCCAGATGGAGCTGGTAGACAGCCGCCCAGGGCACAGAATTGACCTGTGCCTCCATGGACAGCTGTGAGTCCAAAATGACTCCCAGGCTGCGCACCTGGTCCTTCAGGGGCAGAGTTGCCCCATTCAGGACCAGGGAGTCCTCCACACCTGCCCGCCCCCTGTCCCCCAAAAACAGTACTTCTGTCTTGTCAGGATTCAACCTCAATCTGTTAGCCGCCATCCATCCTCCAACCGCCTCCAGGCACTCACACAGGACCTTCACCGTCTTCACTGGTTCCGATTTAAAAGAGAGGTCTTTTATCAAGTCTTACTGACGGGTGATTTAAATCAAACCCACCCTGATGCCTAGCAAACTAAAATCAGGATAATGATTTTAAAACTGGCCTGTCGGTGTCACACACCCGGACAGTGTCGAGAAAGACGTCTCACAAAAAGCATGCCCACTGGCAAAGAAGCTGATGAAGATGTCAAGTCACTTGCTTTCCAGAATCCTTGCAGCATCATAGCATGAATGTTGCACTGCCGAAGCTACACACCACGCAAACACCAGGGGGGGGTCAGCTAATGTCATTTGCCAGCACAGATGTGCACCCTGGCCTACGGGAGAAATATCTCAGCTCTAACCGGCTGTCACGTGGAAACGTTTACAGCTGCAAGAAGCTCGTCTTGAAATTTCAGTAGCAAAGAAGGAATGCTTAAAAAAAATAATCAGTATTAAATTGGCAGCCAGATCTGCAGATGCCTGTGTCTCCTGCAGAGCTATCAAGCATGCAGCTGACCAAGCACCCATTTACCTGAACAGTTTCTCCCCCTGGTTTTTCAAATGCACTTCAATATTAATTAACTGTTTGTTTGAAGAGACTGATGTCACAAAAGCAGCTCTTGGAATGAAAAGCTTTATTTAACAGTTAATTTGGAAGGGGGAGGGGCTGTATTGGCATGCCAGTCTACTCCTGATAATTCTCCAGCAGCCGCCCATATCTTTCACCATCCAAGTAGCCGCAGCTTCCTACAAAGAATTAAGCATAGAGGCTGTCATTATTCCATTATTATTATTATTATTATTATTATTATTAATACTCTGCCCATCTGGCTGGGTTTCCCCAGCCACTCTGGACGGCTTCCGACCAAAGTTAAAAATACATTAAAACATCAGTCATTAAAAACTTCCCTAAACAGGGCTGCCTTCAGGTGTCTTCTAAACATCAGATAGTTGTTTATTTCCTTGACATCTGGTGGCAGAGCGTTCCACAGTGTGGGTGCCACCACCCAAAAGGCCCTCTGCCTGGTTCCCAGTAACTTGGCTTTTTGTAGGGAGGGAACCACCAGAAGGCCCTCAGAGATGGACCTCAGTGTCCAGCCTGAAGGATGGAGGTGGAGATGCTCCTTCATGTCTACTGGGCCTTTGAGGCCGTTTAGGGCTTTCAAGGTCAGCACCAGCACTTTGAATTGTGCCCGGAAACGTACTGGGAGCCAATTTAGGTCTTTCAAGACCAGTGTTATGTGGTCTCGGCTGCTCCCAGTCACCAGTCTAGCTGCCACATTCTGGATTAGTTGTACATAGTTTCTGGGTCACCTTCAAAGGTAGCCCCACGTAGAGCGCATTGTAATAGTCCAAGCGGTAGATAACCAGAGTGTGCACTGCAACACAAACACCTCACAGATCAGACTGTCTCCTCTCCTATGAGCAAGGGATTCAAGTGCCACTTTCTCATTTTCTTTTTTAATTGAAGCAATTATACATATATTTGCTTATGAGTCTGTTCAGAATTGGTTGTCTTTTATAGTGCTTTATTTGTTATGCCAGATATAAGCAAACATAAACAATGAACTACTACAAGATCAGAAAAGTGGCTCGACAGGCAAAATCAATTATTTCCAGTTATTACAAGGGTCTCAGACTGGGTTCCCTGCCACTTCCACACATCCTTCAACCCAAAATGTCTTTCCATGAGAGGCAGATTGTCACCAAAGGTCATTAAATGCATATTTTAAAAGATAATATTCAGGAATTGCTTGATAACAGTGCACAAGCTTAGAAAAAAATATTATGGTGTTTCACAGAAGACCCAACCATCTTCAAGCAGTTGTATTTTCATTTTACAGGTTTATTCAGAGGGATGGAAATGGGGAAAAAAGGTAAAGGTAAAGGTACCCCTGCCCGTATGGGCCAGTCTTGACAGACTCTAGGGTAAAGTCACTGCTAAATCAGTAGTGCGACCACTGAAGGGACAAAAGGGGCCTGAACCACAAATTATCATGCAGCCATTCAGGTTTCAATATCCAGATAAGGAGTCAAAACAAAATAAAAAAATTCCTTCCAGTAGCACCTTAAAGACCAACTAAGTTAGTTCTTGGTATGAGCTTTCGTGTGCATGCACACTTCTTCAGATACACTGAAACAGAAGTCACCAGACCCTTCTATATAGTGAGAAGGTGGGGAGGGGTGTTACTCAGAAGGGTGGTGGGATTGGGTGATTGGCAGATAGCTGTGATGAGCCTGTTGACGACTCTGAACGACTGCAATAGGTCTTACAGGAAAAAGCAAGGGGTGAGACTATGGCAGACCAACACGGCAACCTATCTGTAACAGATAAGGAGTGCGTGTTACAGCATTAAACCCAGGAATCCTGGCAATCCACTTTTATGACTGCATGCTACTTCCCTGGGGTGCGTAAAATTTTTACCTTCCCCAAGGGCTCCTGTATAGATTACTGGCTCTGCTGGAAAGAGATGCTCTGGCAGTGTCAGCCAAGGCTGCTTTTTGGCTACAATAAAAAGGCGCAGAGATCAGCAAATGCCACTTCTTTCTGGATCCCATCCAGACAATAATCTTGTGAAGCAGAAGCTGTTCTTTGAAATAAGTTTTCATTGTCAAATTTAAACTGTTCTGGGGTGGGGGGCTCCAGAAAAGTCAACTCCCTGTTTGGTGAATGAAGAAAATAGAACACAAAGGCAAGTTTAAGTACAAACAAATACAGTGGATGCTCAGGTTGCGAATGTGATCCGTGCAGGATGTACGTTCACAACCCACGTCTGCGCATGTGCGGGTTGCGATTCGGCACTTCTGCGCATGCGCAAAGCACAATTTAGTGCTTCTGTGCATCTGCCGAAACCTGGAAGTAACCCGTTCCGGTACTTCTGGGTTTTGGCGGTCTGCAACCCCCAAAAAATGCAGCCTGAAGCAGCTGTAACCCGAGATATGACTGTACAGTTGTTACTTCTGTTGCAATTTGCAGGTAACGAAAAGGAATTTGCACCCATTGAAAATCACACTTGACTTATTTCAACTCACTTGTGGAAACAACTCAGAGCCCATGAAAGAAGGAAGGTTAACAACAGGAAGATTAAAGGAACTATTGGAAAGACTATTCAAGGCAGCAGAGATATGAGATGATCAAAGCTCCCCCCCCCCCGCCGAACTTGAAGCATAGGAAGTCCCAACAAAAACTTTATAATTTAGGCAGAATATTTGGACTATTTGATATGTATTTGTATAATTTGGAACATTCAATGTGATTTGATTGGATTGTTAAAATGGGAAACTTAATAAAAATGGTTTAAGAAAAAGAAAAGAAAATCCAAACTAGATATGATGTTAAAATGTGTATATCCATTCGATGTGCACTTTAAAAAATGCAAATAGCAACTGCTTGGGGGATGGAGTTAAATTTCCCCAGCACACATGCAGTAGTAACAATAATTATAATTATTGTTATAATTATAACAATAATTACAATTATGTGTTAAATGCAAAGGTGCACTGAACATCAGTTTGGCCCAAGGGGCTCACAGCAGGACCCAGTTTCCCAACACTCCTAGCCACCACCAATACCTCTGGCTTGGCTATGCTTCCCTTGCATACATGCACTGTACACTTGTTCATCATTATAAGGAAACATGGTGACCAAGACTGAGAGCTGGCAGCCACTGCAATCCATAGACACATCCAAGGGTGGCAGGCAGGTTACAAAATGGGTCAAGAGCGATCTTTCTGTACCTTAGTGGTTAAATGCAGTCTTGATTTTACGGCTACTGCATTTATTCAGTAACCAACCGAAATCCCACTTGGTCATGGAACAAACCCTTTTTGACAAGGCACTATAAAATCAGCAACAGAAAGGCTGTGCGTTTAACAAGGCTGTAAATCTAAATTAAATTCCATTGTAGCGGCATGAAATTCCTCAATTAAATGCCGGACGGAATTATCCCCCAGAGTGTCTCAGATGTCTGTAAAACATCCCATTTTATTTTCACTGGAGAGCGACAGAATACACGCGGCAATGTGTTGTTTGTATCTTGCAGGCACAGTTCTTTCCCTTTGCTTCGGAGAAGGATTTTTCTTGTCTTTGATCCGACAGTATCAGAAGGTGAAAACTTAAGCAGCCAAAATGAAACCAGACACACACACAGGGGCTTGGAGGAATTCTAAGGTTTACAGAAGCACAAAAACTCTTAAGAACCACGAGGGAGAGAGGGGAAACAGGTCAATGAAAACTGAGCATGCTCACCGAGCATGGAATACTGATTGGGGTTGATGGGGAGCAGAGAGCAAACTGGAGGTGAAATGGAATGAATGGAATATCCTGGTGCAAAGTCGGGGTGGCTGTCATTTTGAAAAGGAGCACCCCACACAGAGACAATTTGTTTCAGGTCCCGCTTCTAAAAAATGCTAAATATTTGCATGTGAAACTGAACAAATGCTTTCACTTGAAGGCACTGATATAGCAAGTTGAATATCTGAAATGTGAGCATTTAGGGAAGCTTTTGCAAAACTGGATGAAAATAGACAGCATTATCATAATGCTTGCCACCAATCAGACTGTGGGGGCACACTGTATGTATTTTATATTGAAAAAATACAGTGCTACCTCTGGTTACAAACTTAATTCGTTCTGGAGGTCCGTTCTTAACCTGAAACTGTTCTTAACCTGAAGCACCACTTTAGCTAATGGGGCCTCCCACTGCTGCCGCCGCGCGATTTCTGTTCTCATCCTGAAGCAAAGTTCTTAACCCGAGGTACTATTTCTGGGTTAGCGGAGTCTGTAACCTGAAGAGTATGTAACCCGAGGTACCACTGTAACAACTTTTAGTACATTTTTGAATTGGCTTTCTAACCTAAGATATTTCAAAGTGGGGTGAGTGTATCTACTTATCTATATATAACTTAATTCTTTTAAATCTGTATCCACTTTTTGATGCATTGGTCCCCACCATAACAGCAGCACACAAAAGGCATATGTAAGGAGTATGTGTATGCAAAACGTGCACGCATAAATGGGGGGAAAGTAAATAAAACCATAGAAAGCCATACAAAGTATTTCAGAGCGGCCTCTTTCTGAAGGTTCCTGCTTTTGACTCATATCCCTTTCTCTTATACAAGCCACACACATTTAACACTACAGAATCTTCTCTCACCATTCAAGCCAGGGACCCAAAGCCATTACATCACCAATAATTGAGAAAATGAGCGCTAAAGTATTGCCCATCACTTGGAAGATGGCAGGGAGATCTTTGCTGCCAATATCTTTCACGGTGCTTAATATGAAGTTGTTTCACGACTTCAGTCGAAGTTGGTCTCCATGGGAAGAGCAAATAAACTAAAAATAACTTGATGGCATGACATTTCAACAATCTCACAGCAAATTGTCATGGCAATAAAAGAGTTGTGACCTGTTGTCATGCTAACCAAAGTTTGAAGATTAATGGGAAAGCGGTTGGTTCCTACTTCATGTTTACGCTTTCAGATTTTAGTCTGACACACTTGGTGGGATGGATTTACACAGTGTTGGGAAAGCAAAACAAAGCCACTGGGCTTTGTTCCTAATAGAAACATTTTAGAAATCCTTCTTCTTTAAGGTGCCTACACCTACTGTTCATATTATTTGTGTAGCATTTCTTGTTCACAAGACTTTATTGCCTTTACCTTTGTAAGAGCCCATTTTACATATAGGAAACTAAGGCTGAGAGAGACATGGCCAAAGCCATATAATGGGGATGAGCCCAAATGCTACACTCAACCACAAATGGCAGCCCTGTGCTGGATTCTCTCCTCTTCCCGCCCCCGGATAACTGCTTAAGTACCTTTACAAACATTGAAACACCATGGTAAGAGTTTTCATACCCGTGCCAGTCTGTTAGGAAGAACTGGGATGAGCAGGTGGGAAGCAAGCAAAACAGTATGCTGATACCACAACAGAAAAATTGCATGCCTTCACTTTCCACTATGAAGGAGAGAGAACCTGACACAGAAGTATAAAAGGTAAAGGTACCCCTGCCCGTACGGGCCAGTCTTGACAGACTCTGGGGTTGTGCGCCCATCTCACTCAAGAGGCCGGGGGCCAGCGCTGTCCGGAGACACTTCCGGGTCACGTGGCCAGCGTGACATCGCTGCCCTGGCGAGCCAGAGCCGCACACGGAAACGCCGTTTACCTTCCCACTGGTAAGCGGTCCCTATTTATCTACTTGCACCCGGAGGTGCTTTCGAACTGCTAGGTTGGCAGGCGCTGGGACCGAGCAGCGGGAGCGCACCCCGCCGCAGGGATTCGAACCGCCGACCTTTCGATCGGCAAGCCCTAGGCGCTGAGGCTTTAACCCACAGCGCCACCTGCGTCCCTCAACACAGAAGTATAAATGTTGGCAAAACCCAAATTCAGGTCTCCCTAATTTTACTCTGTAATCTCCATACTTTAGCAACTTTTCTAGACTGTGGCAAGCTCAGCATTCAGTCCTAGCCTGCTGTACTCTGGGGCTTACATGATTCACCAGTCACAAATTCTCTTGATTCATACTTTTTGTTCATCTGAAGTAGTAAGTCCATTCTTAAACCGAAACTGTTCTTAAACCAAGGAAGGCTTTCCCTAATGAGGCCTCCTGCTGCCGGTGTCCTTCCACTATTCGGATTCCGTTCTTAGACCAAGGTAAAGTTCGCAAACCAGGACACTACTTCCGGTTTTGCGGAGTTCATAAACTGAATTGTTCATAAACAGGGCTGTTCTTAAACCGAGGTACCACTGTGATGCTATTCTGCTTTCAAAATAACAATAATAAAATAATAAAAGTGTCCAGTAGCACCTTAAAAGGTAAAGGTAAAGGTACCCCTGCCCGTACGGGCTAGTCTTGACAGACTCTGGGGTTGTGCGCCCATCTCACTTAAGAGGCCAGGGGCCAGCGCTGTCCGGAGACACTTCCGGGTCACGTGGCCAGCGTGACATCGCTGCTCTGGCCAGAGCCAGAGCCAGAGCCGCACACGGAAACGCCGTTTACCTTCCCGCTGGTAAGCGGTCCCTATTTATCTACTTGCACCCGGAGGTGCTTTCGAACTGCTAGGTTGGCAGGCGCTGGGACCGAGCAGCGGGAGCGCACCCCGCCGCAGGGATTCGAACCGCCGACCTTTCAATCGGCAAGCCCTAGGCGCTGAGGCTTTAACCCACAGCGCCACCTGCGTCCCTGGCGTAGCACCTTAGAGACCAACTAAGTTTGTTCTTGGTAGAAGTTTTCGTGTGCAGAAGTGTGCATGCACACGAAAGCTTATACCAAGAACAAGCTTAGCTGGTCTCTAAGGTGCTACTGAACAATTTTTTTATATATTTCGACTGCATCAGGCCAACACGGCTACCTACCTGAATCTAGAACAATAATAAAACCAGCCTGTAAAATTTCAGTGGCTTTTAAGCGGATTCCTTGCCTGCACCCCATCGATCACACTTCCAAAATAAAAAAGCAGGGGGAAAGCAGGAAATGGTCCTTACCTGAGGAAAGATAGCAAGGGGCTGAAGCGAAAGCAGCTCTGAGTCAAATGATCAAAGGCAGACAGACAGCATCATATGATTGCCACCCATGTGGTTCTTTTACCCCCTTAAGCTAACATGAGTCTTCCTGCTATCACCTCCCACCGATGGTTATTACCATGCACTTTACCTCCTGGGGACCCCAATAAAAGAGGCAGCTAAACCCCTCTCCCTAGAGGAGGAGAACGCTCATTCCTACAACATGTAAGGCATTTAATAAATGAGAGGCAGAAACATAACCCTCAAGAGGACACGGAAGGCAATAATGTCAAACGCAAAGCTATAACTGCCCAGCTACAATAACTGCTTCATAGAGGATAAGACACGTTAAGGAACTCTCATTTCTATGGGGCTCAGTTAGCTTTATGGACTAAATCATTACAATGAAAATTCAGCTCAAGTATCACTGGGTGTTTGGAGTTTTTTTTAGTGAAATTTCCTAAGCAATCTCATTACACACACGGGGGGGGGGGGCAGAGAAGCAGGACTCTACATAAGAAATGAAATGCTCGATCAAACCAGAGAACTTTGCAATAGCTCAGTTCCACTGCAATTTAAGATGAACATATTTTGTCTTGCAACACTTCCAATCTGAATCAGTTCAGATTGAAATTTATAAGCAGCACTAGCGATTTTGCTGAGTAGGGCTGGGTGATATCAGCTTTTCGACATCGCGGTGTATCGCCAGCCAAACATTCCGGTTTGGCGATATACCATAATGCTGAAAAAACAAGATGCATTGGCCTCTGCATGCGGGGCACGGGGTGAAACTGCCCCAGTTCTCACCTCGAGAACTAAGGCGGTTTCACCCAGGCACTCCTGGTCTGGGACAATGCAGCTTCTTTGCACCGCTCAGCTGGGGATCAGGAAGCAACTCTTGACTCCCCCCCGGCGGACGCTGTTAGCAAGAGAGACTCAGGAGTGGCGGCAGTTTCACCAGCGATATAGCACTGAGTGAAGCCGACATCACAGTCTGCTCCTCATACCGCTCCAGGGCAAGAGTCATATACAGCAGGCACGTCCAACTTCCAAAAGACTGCGATCTACTCTCACTATAAAAAAAATTGGAGTTGTTGAGCTTTTAGTGGGGGAGGGTGACCCAGAGTTGTTAAGCTTTATTATTATTATTATTATTATTATTATTATTATTATTATTATCATCATCATCATCAAAAAATGGAAAGCATAATGTGCTGGTGGTCAACAAGAGGTTTAAATGCTCTATCAAGGCAAATCTTTAAAAATGTAGCATAAACACTGACAACTGGGGAACACTGGCCTGCAAGCGCTCCAGTTGGAGAACAGCCTTTACCAAAGGTGTCCTGGGCTTTGAAGACACTCGAACTCAGGACACAAGGGAGAAACGTGCTAAGAGGAAGGCACGCTGGGCAAACCCTCACCATAATCAACTCCCACCCAGAAACCTATGTCCCCACTGTGGAAGGACGTGTGGATCCAGAATTGGCCTCCACAGTCACTTACGGACTCGCTGTTAAGATCGTGTTCATGGAAGACAATCTTACTTGGCTATGAGTGATCGCCTAAGAAGAAGAAGATTCTTTCCAGCACCTGTTTAAAATATTTTGGGTTAGGCAGTTACATGTGTCTTAATTTGCTCATAGCTTACTGTTTATTTTAATTAGCTTGGAATGGTTTTGAAATGCCTGTTTTTAGCTGTCTTTTATTGATAATTATTGGGTGGAATTCAATGTTGCACTTGGAATATTCTCCTCCTCTGAGTTCTTAATCTTACTCGGCTACGAGTGATTGCCAAAGAATTATTATTATTATTATTATTATTATTATTATTATTATTAAGGCCAAACAATCAGAAACCCACGATCGACCAGGGGCACTCTGCGATCAACCAGTAGCTCACGATCAACCTGTTGGACATGCATGATATACAAGCGAGTTAGAATGGTAAAACTGCTGGTTTTCCCTCTCTGAATTGTTACATACTGAGTCCAAACCCAGTTCATTCCAGGCTCGCTTGGCGCCATCTAACTCTCTCCACTGCCATGACTACTTCCCCCCTCCCTTCCAAGGACAGACAGAGCCGCTCAGTTAGGCTCTCAGCGCTACTACTACTACTGCTGCTGCAGCATCTGGGCACAAGAATCCATGACGGAAATCTCCTAGTAGGAACCACATTTCTTATGGATCCTTGAGCCCAGGATGCTGCTGCAAAAAAGCTGAGGGCCTAACAAAGGCCCAGCTGCATGGCTTCCCTGCCGGCCACCATTTTGATAATAATGCTGAAGTTACTAAGTGACCAACTTAGATTCATTTATTTCAACAGGTCCATTCTAAGTAGAACTTAGTTCATTTATTTTATGAAGATCACCCACTCTGAGACCCCACAGCTAATTCTCCCCTGACCTCCTCACTGGCCCAAGTAGGACCAATTCAGCCAACTAGCCCTGGGGATTAGCTAATTGATTTTTGAATTTTATTGTTATTCATGTTTTTATACTGTATTTTATGCTGCTTTTATAATTAAGTGTTTTAAAGTGTTTTAAATTTGTTGTTAACTGCCCTGAGCCCGGTTTTTGAACCGGGAAGGGTGGGGTATAAATAAAAATTTATTATATTATTATTATTATTTCAATGGGTCCATTCTAAGTAGAACTTAGATTCATTTATTTCAATGGGCCCATTCTAAGTAGAACTTAGATTCATTTATTTCAATGGGCCCATTCTAAGTAGAACTTAGTTGGATACAACACTTCAAAATAGGCTCAGAAATAAAGAATAAACCATTTTATTGCAGGGATGTGTGTTTTTCCAAAAATCCTTTTACCTAACCCTATTCCAAATTGAGCAAAGCTGGATGGGGAAGGGGGGTGCTCATCGTTAAGTAGCACAACATAAAAACAAATGCTTCGGTTTTATTGCCCTTCCTGAAGACACGGGCAATGTGAAATACCAGGGTTTGTTTCCAGGAACTCTTTCAGCACAAAACCAGTAGCAGGTGCTTGTGTTGAGTTGGAGAGGTCACCAAGTGCGGCCGAGATGAGGGTTATGGGTCTGGGAACAGAGCCTGCTATTTACCTCTTGCATTTAAAAAAAACGATGGCAGGTTAGTGCTGAATCGAGAGACAAACACCCCGTTGAAAAAGCTCCCTTTCAGCCAGGCACAATGCAAAACTGGTGGAGGCCAAAGCACTGGAAAGTCTTTCCGGACTCGTGTATTTGAACAGTGCCAAGCAAGCTCATTGAGACAATATTTTCTTCCTGTTGTCCTAGCCAGAGCTCTGGGAACTGATAAATCATCTCTGGCTGCAGATGCATTAACATTCCAGGCCGGTACTGGGTTAGATGAAATGAGGACGAAAGCCAGCAAGAGCACAGGGAGAGAAAGGGACACGGGGAGAATGTTTCAGAGCAAAATGAAGCCTTGCACGTCCTCCAGATTTCGAGAGAAACACAGGCGCACTTGGGTTATGCTAAAGGGACAAGAAATGCTTGTCGTGTGGTAGAGAGCAAGCTAAACAAGAAAACTCTCAAATGTGGCAGCAGCACTCTGCTAAATAATTATTTTAGCGGTATGGGTAGGCATGCATGTGGGTGCAATTTCCAGGGATGGAAATTTCCAGGGTGCCCTGGCAACTTAATAACTGGGTCTAGCAACCGGACTGCTGAATAGGGGATAGAAGCAGGTTTCCTTACCTTCCAGATGTGCTAAATAACATCTGGATGCCACCAGCAGCATCACCCCTCATATTCTCTTTTCCAAACAATGCTTTTTCTTGCCACCCTCTCCCTCCCATCCACCAGGGCTTTACCCTGCTTGATTTTCTCCTCAGTTTTGTTGTTGTTGTTCCTTTACATAACCTTCTCATAACTCAGCCTTATTTGTTTAGAGTTTGGATTTGGATTTGATATCCCGCTTTATCACTACCCGAAGGAGTCTCAAAGCGGCTAACATTCTCCTTTCCCTTCCTCCCCCACAACAAACACTCTGTGAGGTGAGTGGGGCTGAGAGACTTCAGAGAAGTGTGACTGGCCCAAGGTCACCCAGCAGTTGCATGTGGAGGAGCGGAGACTCGAACCCGGTTCCCCAGATTACGAGACTACCGCCCTTAACCACTACACCACACTGGCTCCCACAGTTTAGACTGTGAGCTCACCCACAATCCAGCAATTTAAAGGGTAAAGGTAAAGGGACCCCTGACCATTAGGTCCAGTCGTGGCCGACTCTGGGGTTGCGGCGCTCATCTCGCTTTACTGGCCAAGGGAGCCGGCGTACAGCTTCTGGGTCATGTGGCCAGCATGACTAAGCCGCTTCTGGCGAACCAGAGCAGTGCACAGAAACGCCATTTACCTTCCCGCTGGAGGGGTACCTATTTATCTACTTGCACTTTGACGTGCTTTCAAACTGCTAGGTTGGCAGGAGCAGGGACCGAACAACGGGAGCTCACCCCATCTCGGAGATTCGAACCACCGACCTTCAGAACGGCAAGCCCAAGAGGCTCAGTGGTTTAACCCACAGTGCCACCCGTGTCCCAATTTAAAGGGGCGGGGGGGGGGGAGAGTTAAAACAATGATATGTACCAAGCTGGCAAAACATAAAATTAAAGACAACAGAGGGAATAAAACAAGCATCAAAAATAAAACCTGATTCAGCTGATGTCTGAAAAGGCAGTGCATGGGGAAAGGAAGTAACAAAAGGAAGTAAGAGTTGGTGCCAGGTAAGAATGTAGGAATCTACTTTAAATGGATTTATACACAGTTTTTGGTAGTTCTGACCCAGATGAGCTTTGCTTGCATCAAACTGCCTCTTTCATCAAGCATGTCTGTGCTGCTCCTGCATTGGTGGTCTCTGTTTAAAAACCCAGTAAATTATATGCAAAATTACACGCAGAAATAGGCATAATCTGCATATGATACATACAAAAGTATCAAGCCCCGTGCTATACTTCTGCATCACGACTTTGTAAGTATATTAATAATATGTATTTAAATTCAGTTATATGTATCTGTATCTTTTCTGGCTACTTTAAGAAACCTGGAGCATATATGCCTGTAGTATTATATACGTAATATTATGCATAATATGTGAGAATTGTTTGTATTTTGAGCAGAAGGGGGAAGCAAATTCCTCATCAGGATTAAGGAACAGGACAGTTATTAGACTAAATCTATTGAGATTTTCAGGAAATTCCATCTCCAGTGCTAGGCAAGCCTCCTTGGGAAGGGCATTCTAATGGCAGGGAGTCAGAGCTGGTTAGATAGTCACCAACTATCTAATTTCTGAAGAAGTTGCATGCACACGAAAGCTCGTACCAATAACAAACTTAGTTGGTCTCTAAGGTGCTACTGGAAGGAATTTTTTTATTTTGTTTCGACTACGGCAGACCAACACGGCTACCTACCTGTAATTTCAGAAGGTGGGAGAATGTGAAGAACAGTCATTGTCAATGAGCTCAATCATGTATGAAAACAGTTCCACAACTACACAACCTCCAAACCACAAGGCGTTAAAAAGTAAACGTCAGCACTTCGAATTATGCTCAGAAATGGATAACCAGTGAAGTTGTTTTTAAATCTGTTGAAAAGACTGACTCTCTCCCCATCCAATCTTGCAACTATTTTTCTACAACTATAGCAGCCTTACTTCAAACAAAGGCACCTTGTGACCAGGCAACTTGAAAGATCACCTTGCCCCATATATGCCTGTTTTAGCTTAACTGATGATTTTTAAAAATATATCTGCTTTTTTTTTAAAAAAAAAAGGTTTTTATTTACAATTTCAATTTTTGTGTCGTTTTTGTAAATTGCTTAGAGGTTTTATTTACAATCAAGCAGTACATAATTTTTTGTTAAAAAGAAACAATCCAGTTCCTTCAATGAATCTGCGATTATCCCCTTCTTCAGAAATGTTGGTGCCACAAACAAGATTGTCACTCGAGGTGGTGGCAGCAATGGATAGGACCGGCAGGTGGCAGTTTTGAGGCCCAGGACAGATGAGCCAAGCCCAGCATGGTAAGCCATCCAGCACAAAGCTTACATTTCAGAAGAATTAGATCTGCATTACAGTGCAGCACAGAAGTCTGATACAAAGCACAGGAGGAAAGTGATTTCTCAGAATGCTCTAGGCGGGATGTGCATGCTCTGTGCAAACGAAACAAACCATTACAGAAAGCCAAATTCCGTGAATCGTGTATAAAGCTAAAGCAAGGGTCAGCAAACTTTTTCAGCAGGGGGCCAGTCTACTGTCCCTCAGACATTGTGGAGGGGGCAGACTATATTTTGAAAAAATAATAATGAACGAATTCCTATGCCCCACAAATAACCTAGAGATGCATTTTAAATAAAAGACACATTCTACTCATGTAAAAACACACTGATTCCCAAACCGCCCGCAGGCCGGATTGAGAAGGCGATTGGGCCGGATTTGACCGCTGGGCCTTAGTTTGCCTACCCATCTATGACAGCCTGCTCCCCACCAGGACATTCATCCTCTTTAATGTTTGAAGCTGCAACACTCAGAGCAAATCAAAGAAACAGAAAGTTGTGTGCAGTGCCTTCTTCCCAACCAAGGCAAAGAGCAGAATTCTGGGACCAAGAGAAACAGCAAAAGGGTTAATTAAGATAGGGTGGGACGCGGGTGGCGCTGTGGCTTAAACAACAGAGCCTAGGGCTTGCCGATCAGAAGGTCGGCGGTTCAAATCCCTGCGACGGGGTGAGCTCCCGTTGCTCAGTCCCTGCTCCTGCCAACCTAGCATTTCAAAGCATGTCAAAGTGCAAGTAGATAAATAGGTACTGCTCCAGCGGGAAGGTAAAAGGCATTTTCGTACGCTGCTCTGGTTTGCCAGAAGCGGCTTAGTCATGCTGGCCACATGACCCGGAAGCTGTCCGCTGGCTCCCTCGGCCAGTAAAGCGAGATGAGCGCCGCAACCCCAGAGTCGGTCATGACTGGACCTAATGGTCAGGGGTCCCTTTACCTTTACTAAGGAAAGGAAAGGAAGCCTTCACTTGGCTCCTTCTTCTTTGTGGCAACAAAGGTAGAGGGTTTAAGAATGGGGGCAGTGCCTGTCCTGTGTGGCTGGCCAGCTACAGGCATGATGGTACCACACAACTTCAGGGGCTGGCATGCGGCAACTTAGTCAAAAGTATTACTTTGACAACTTTTAACAGAGGCTTTACCAGCCAGCACTGGATCAGATTTCCATCCATAAAAGCTGACCTTTCAACAAAAGTATAATGCCCGCCTAGAATGTAAAAAATAATAATTGTCTACCTGGGGAGGAGAAAATTTAAATATTTAATATACACCCTTCCAAATACAAAATCCTAATTCACTGCTCATAGAAACAGACAATGCAAACATTACCCAAATTGCTCATTGCTAAGCCTGCCTGAATGCAAGATTAGAAGTAATTCCAGCAGGATCCAATTTTCATTTCTTCCTTCATGGAATCTACAAACTGTGAAAGCCCAGTAAAGGACAGCCTCTCTATGAAGGATGGTCAAAGAGCCAATTTTCAAGATTCCAAAACTGGTCTTGCAAATATATATTTGTCAAGAATCAAGTCTCATGCAGGAACTAACTTCCACAGTATGTTCCTATATCTTCAGGTAGGAAACAGTCCCTTGCCCGTAAAAAAGAATATGCAAATCAGTACAGATGAAAGCCAATTTATTATTAAAGCTACATTTTGCAGGGAAGAAAGTTGTTGTGCATGACTCACGGAAGTCTAAAGATTGCAGAGGTGCAGATTTCAGAGGTTTACTGCTCTGAAAGCTCACACAGCTCTGGATGGACGAACACAAATAGTCTGGCAACAGCTTTAAGCAGAGCCATAGCTACAGGGTGGGGGTCTAGCCAGGTTTTTTGCCCTGGCTAAAGCTTCCAGAGGGATGCCATTGTGTGTGTGTACACAAATGTGCATGTGAGTGTGCTAAACTGGGTCTTTGACCCGGGTGAAATAAAGCCTAGTTTTGCCCCTGCCTTAAGAACAAAATAAAAGTCTGCTGGAACAAGCCAATGAATGGCCCATCTAGTCTAGGGTTACCAGACGTCCCCATTTTCCAGGGACAGTCCCTGGATTTGCAAATCTGTCCCCGGATTTCATTAAATGTCCCCGGGAAACGTGACACCCTGCTCTCCTGGAGTAGTATTCAGCTGGAGGGGTGGGAAGATAGTTTTTGCGCAGGCAGAGGCAGAGGTGGGGTTGAAGAGTGCAAAAGAAGGGCTTTGCACCTTGCCTGGCAGAGAAACCGCATGCCTTGCGCCCATCCTGGGCAACGGCGCGTCGCCCGCCCATGACTCCCGAGCCTCTGCCAATCTCCTGCCCCCTTCCCCCTTCATTTTGAGAGTTTCACAGGGTGTGAAAGAAGAGCTTTGCACTTTGACCAGCAGACAAACTGCACCCCTTGCGCCCCTTCCGGGAAACGGCTGCCCGCCCAAGATTCCCAAGCCTTCCCCAATCCGTCAAAAGGAAGGGGGCAAGAGATCGGGTGAGGAGCGGGAGTCACAGGCGGTCGGCGCACCGTTGTCCGTGAGGGGCGCAAGGGGCGTGGTTTCTCTGCTGGGCAAGGTGTGGAGGGGTGAAATGACTTTGATCCCCTTGGCCAACTGGAACGGCGGCGGGGCAGGGCAGCTAAGCATGAGAGAGAGCGTGAACGAGAGCATGTCCCCGACGGCCGGGAACTGCAGAAGTCAAATTGGAGCAGGGAAGCCCTATGTTCTTTTAAGTTGAGGCTGCTTGAGTTGAGATAGCTCCATTGCAGGGGGTTGGCCTAGATGCCCCTCAAAGGCCCTTTCCAAATCTGTGCTCATCCCACAGTCGTATTCTCAAACTCTGCTTCCAACTCCACCCCCAAGGTTTCTTTCCTCCTCTGGACTTCTCAAGAGGGCAAAATAGCTGATGTATAGATGTAATTAGCATCCTCCCCTCCTGTGGCTTCCTGCCACTGGTATTCAGAAGATAACAGCAGCCCAGAAAAATACTTACTGCCTCTCTCCCTTTACCTGAAGGTGCCATGGTGACTGACATAGTAAATAAATAAATATTTAAAATACACAACAACAGTTAAAAGTGACCACACTAAACATCCCCCAGGTACACATTCCCCTGCCATAAAATTATCACAAGCAATCACTATAAAACAGCAAGCCGCTAAACCATCCACTCAGTGTATATTTAAAAAAAGCATGGGGGCGGGGGAAGTATCTTAGACTTGGGGACAGGTTTACCGTCCCTGGGGGAAATGTTCCAAAGATGGGAAGACACTACAGAAAAGACCTTCTTTCATACAGCCACCCTCCACGCCTCTCTTGGGTCTGGTACTTGGAGAAGGGCCTCAGAAGATGAAGTAAGCGTCCCAGAAGTCTCATAAAGGAAACAATGCGCTACAAGTTAATGGGGTTCTGAGCCGTATAAGGCTTTGTAAGTTGAAAACCAGCACTCCAAATTCAGCTCAGAAACCAAATGCAAGCTGGTGCAGATAGGCCAGCGCCAATGTTATACGTTCGGAGCTGTGAACATATATGTGAAAAATGAACGCAACATTTTAGCTGCAGTCATTCCTTTTCAGCTTTGTATTCTTGTTATTAAAAAATGCGCCTAGGCATTCCATTCTTGCGCCCATAACCTCGGTTTAAGGTGCCATTTAGCTCCTAGCTTTCATATCTGTTTCTAACACTGTATATGTGTGTATTTTCAAGCGTTGCTCCACTCATAATCTGTCATCTCAATAAAAATATTTCTTTTGAAAAAGAAGATTACCAGAGGCAGGAATGCTCCCTTTTCCAAGAATGAATCCAATTACTGTATGCCTCTAGCAAATACCTGATCTGCTGTTCCTCTATAAGAAGCCTGAGGCTCCCACTGACATTGCCAGTGCTGTTCCTAGTGGCCACTGGCACTCTCAGCTCACCTGCTGAAAAGGTAAAAGGCCTGCTATATGTCCTCGTGATATGCAGAGAGAAGGGTCTTTTGAGGCCTGGCTTTCACTGACTAGTAAGCCTACATCCAAACCGAACTAAACTTTGGACTGCAAGTGGGGCTTGCGTGATGGACTGCTCTTCCATACCAAACCTGCCACTGTGGTCTAAACCACTGAGCCTCTTGGGCTTGCTGATCAGAAGGTCGGTGGTTCGAATCCCCGCAACGGGGTGAGCTCCTGTTGCTCTGTCCCAGCTCCTGCCAGCCTAGCAGCTCAAAAGCACACCAGTGCAAATAGATAAATGGGTACCACTGCGGCAGGAAGGTAAACGGCGTTTCCATGCGCTCTGGCACTTGTCACAGTCCTCCATGCACCAGTAGCGGTTTAGTCATGCTGGCCCATGACCCGGAAAACTGTCTGTGGACAAACGCTGGCTCCTTCGGCCTGAAAGTGAAATGACCGCCGCAACCCCATAGTCGCCTTTGACTGGACTTAACTGTCCAGGAGTCCTTTAAAGGTAAAGGGACCCCTGACTGTTAGGTCCAGTCGTGACCGACTCTGGGGTTGCGGCGCTCATCTTGCTTTATTGGCCGAGGGAGCTGGCGTACAGCTTCCGGGTCATGTGGCCAGCATGACGAAGCCGCTTCTGGCGAACCAGAGCAGCGCACGAAAATGCCGTTTACCTTCCCGCTGGAGCGGTGCTATAATGGTTCTAGGGGGTTGCTCGTGCATAGGTTGGCGCCACACCTGGCTGGGTTACCTGGGTGAACCCTTTCTGTCCGGACAGCCACCCATCCGTGGCTGTCTCAATCGCTGGCAGCATCCGTCAGTGGGCGTTTCTTGAACTTCTTCCAGCAAAGAAGTTCTTTGACGCCCAGTCTCCTCCTACTCTCCCTGCGCGGAAGTCTTCTGCGCAGGGAGGGTGTGGGCAGCGGTAGACCTGTGCTCTCCCCGCTGGTCTCCTGCGAGGAGTCCTGGAGCCTTCTCTCCAATTCCCCCATCTGCCCCCCTCCTCCACTGGTGCTACGCTGATTTCCTTCCCCAGCGGATGGGCTGCCTCTCTCCCTACTGGGACCCACTCCGGCATCCCTCTGGAGCCTTCCCTCCGCCTCTGGCTCCGATGGCAGTTCCCTGACAGGTACCTATTTATCTACTTGCACTTTGACGTGCTTTCGAATTGCTAGGTTGGCAGGAGCTGGGACCGAGCAACGGGAGCTCACCCCGTCGTGGGGATTTGAACCGCCGACCTTCTGATCGGCAAGTCCTAGGCTCTGTGGTTTAACCCACAGCGCCACCCGCATCCCATATCCAGGGGTCCTTTACCATTTACTTATTTTTACCATACCAAACCACCACCTCCCAAACATAGAACATTAGGATTCCAGCAAAAAGGCTACACTAGAATCCTTTCCTATTCAAATGTTGGTTTTATATGCCCCCCCCCCACCTATGGTCTGAAGTGTCATTGCCCAAAGCTTAATTGTTTCATTTACTTAAAGGTTTAAATGCTGCTCTTCGGACATGCTTCCAGGGAGATCTCCGTAACGCACAATATAAACATTGCAACGAAAAACGAAAAACAAAAACTCAATTGAAAGTAGCATAGAGTCACTTGCAGCAGGTAAACAAATACTTTATGAGACTGGGAGAATAAATATGTCCTTGCCTGGTGCAAAAAATAACAAAGATGGTGCCAGGCAAATCTCCGTAGGAAGGAAATGTCACATCACAGAAATGGGTCTCTCTGGTAACTGCCACCTTGTCTCAGATAGCAGGAGTCCCTGGAAGAAACTGTCCAAAGATTGCCACAATACACAGGCAGGTTGTTGTGGGGAGAAGGCATTAGTCAAAAAGCACTGTGCCTGGGAAGTATCTCGGAGTCAGTGAAGTTATTTCGGCACCAAGGAGATTTATATTCCCACTGATCAGTTTTAGTCAACAACCTAATGGTACAGTGGTACCTCTGGTTGCGAACAGGATCCGTCCCAGAACCCCGTTCGCAACATGAGCAGAATGCAGCCCGCATCTGCGGGTCATGATTCGCCGCTTCTTCACATGCGCATGACGTCGTTTTGAGTGTCTGCGCATGCGCAAGCGGCGGAACCCAAAAGTAACCCTTTCCGGTACTTCTGGGTCACCGCGGGATGCAACCTGAAAAGACGTAACCTGGACCGAATGATCCGGCCCAATCTCCTTCTCAATCTGGCCCACAGACGGTCCAGGAATCAGGGTGTTTTTACATGAGTAGAATGTGTCCTTTTATTTAAAATGCATCTCTGGGTTATTTGTGGAGCACAGGAATTACAGTAAAGTGGTGCCCCGCAAGACGAACGCCTCGCAAGACGGAAAACCCGCTAGACGAAAGGGTTTTCCGTTTTGGAGGAGCTTCGCAAAACGAATTTCCCTATGGACTTGCTTCGCAAGACGAAAATGTCTTACGAGTTCCTGCGGGTTTTTTTTTCCTTCCCCCCCCCCTTTTCCTAAGCCCTAAGCCGCTTATCAGCTGATCCGCTAAAAGCCGCTAAACCGCTAATAGCGCTAATCCGCTAAGCTGTCAATGGGCTTGCTTCGCAAGACGAAAAAACCGCTATACGAAGAGCCTCACGGAACGGATTAATTTCATCTTGCGAGGCACCACTGTAGTTCATTTTTCTCCCCAAAATATAGTCCGGCCCCCCACAAGGTCTGAGGAACAATGGACTGGCCCTCTGCTGAAAAAGTTTGCTGATCCCTGCTCTAATGCATTACAGTGATCAATTCGTAGAATCACAGAACTGTCAAGTTGGAAGGGACCACAAGGGTCAATATAGCAGCTGATCATGTCAGCAAAAAACTGGCCTGAGGTCAAGGAACAAGTACAGAGCGACTGGACAAGTTGGCTGGGGAGACTAAACAATTGCCTGACCCTACTCAAAGCCATCCTCAAGACAAGGAACACACACACACACACACACACACACACACACACCCTACTCTGGCTTTTACCTGTGAAACCTCAGAGCTGTGAGTCATTCATAGTTATCATTAAAAAGGAGCAACGGAACACAATGTGCTTGCCCTTGTAAGATCCTCAAAGAATTTTTTTTTTATTTTGTTTATTAAAAGCAGAGGATTAGACTGCTTGAACACCAGAAGGCATAAGAGCCAGCAGTTTTCCCTCTCGCCCTTTGTTTTAATTGGTGGGCAGCAGCACAGCGCATTCCCCTGGGAAATCATTTGGAAAGTTACACTGCAAACCAGAATTAAGGCACAGGTTTGTAACGCTGTGAACAACAGATGCAAAAATGCACTCCTGTGTGCTAAAGAGAATCAAGGTCAATGAGGCTGAAATTCTCCACAAATGTCACCAGGCTGGAACTTGCACAATCTGTCCCTGAATGCTAAGCACCTCACCTTTCTCTTGTGGTAAGAAAAGTGTGTTTCTAGCCTTCTAGTCTACAGAAGATCCTGAACTGGTGATCTGAACATGACCAGGGCAGGGATTTAACCTACCGACTAGCACCAAGCTCTAGCCAAAAAAAAGAGAAGTAAATAGAGAACTATAAGTTCAACAGTGGAATTTAGATGTTTTGCTCTCTCGGTTGAAGAGACTGATTAAAGGAGTGTATTTCCGCATTGGACTATACAGGGAGTAAACAGATAGAAATGTCCATCTAAGATCTGACAGCTATCTGTACCATATCATAATTACACAGAATTTCCCTTTTGGGCAATTCCTTCCACTCCGATGTAACTATGCTAATTTAAGAGATTTCAGCGCAGAGGCCTTGCAAGTACAGGTTTCTCTTTTGAGCAAAGACTATTCTAAGAACATAATTACATCAGCCAAATCCAAAGTTTTGAGCTCAAATAGGAATGTGCTTGGTTCAGAAAGCTTCAAAAAGTGCCCAGAATAGAGTCAGTCACTTGCTGCTTTACTTTTGATTACGTAAGCAGATCTTTGCGGTGCACTATATATATAAATATTGGCACTTGCTACGCAATGTAGCAGCCATGAAAAGAAACCTCTAAATGCTTATAAAAGAGCCAGGAATTGCAAAGACTGATAAGTTCATAATGATGTGCACAGTCCACTTTGGCACCTTACGGACGTCACCAGTGTGGAAACTGTTTCGATTCAGAATGCACCAACAGGATGCATTCACTACTTTTGGTTCATGCCATCAAATGATCATGTGAAAATATTTACGTTGGTCAGAGCTTTGAAAACACTGGCAGCATCTGCACTTGTAGATCTGGGGCTCTTCTGGTAGTGCATTTTGAGAGCGCCACCACAACCACGTGTCCTTGAGACCATAAAAAATGTACATCAGCTGGCTGTCAAATTGCTGATGAAGAGGGAGCTGCGCTGGGTCCTTACCCTACGGTTTAACTCCCCGATCAAGTGGATTTCCTCCCTTTGCTGTGAACACACATGTAGGATTTTCTCCGTCATTGTTTCTTCTCTGCTTCTTGTTTCCAGGTTTTCTAACATACCACCTATTTATTCAGTTCTAGGTACTTTATACCAGTAAGTGGTTAAAATCACCTCTTCATTCCGTTCCATTTAGCTTAAACAATGCACCTGCTACAACCTCTCATCTTCAGAAAACTGGTTTCATTAGTAGTACCTGACTGCACAGACAGCTGATTCCAGTTTATATAATAGGTCCAATGCATCACTAAAAATTGTCAGTTTATTTTCATGATTGTGATTTAGCTATCTCTGCATATATTCTTAAAGAGAGGGTTTTAAAGATGACATTTTGAGTTTTATTAATCAGGTTTTTATTGTTCTCAATTTTGGAGGGTCGTATCACCTTTAAGCGTCCTGTTTTTACTTTGGTTTTGTTAAATATGTTTTCTTGAGACACCCACACCCACATACACAGACACACACATATTTCGTAAATTTTTCATTTCTGTTATGTTTCAACAAAAAAGCACTTTGGTAATTTTGTTTCATATGCATTTAGAAGAAGACTATGATAATGTATTAATACTTTACTGTTCCATGTTATTTGTATGTTTATAGCACATGTGGCTCCCAGGCAGTCACCCATCCAGGCCTGCTTAGCTTCATGGGCCTTCAGACCATAGTCTAGAACAGGCTTCCTCAACCTCGGCCCTCCAGATCTTCAGAGACTACAATTCCCGGCAACACTGACCACTGGTCCTGTTAGCTAGGGATCATGGGAGCTGTAGGCCAAAAGCATCTGGAGGAAGCCTGGTCTAGAACAGGGGTAGGCAACCTAAGGCCCGTGGGCCAGATGTGGCCCAATTGCCTTCTCAACCCAGCCCGCGGATGGTCCAGGAATCAGTGTGTTTTTACATGAGTAGAATGTGTCCTTTTATTTAAAATGCATCTCTGGGTTATTTGTGGGGCCTGCCTGGTGTTTTTACATGAGTAGAATGTGTCCTTTTATTTAAAATGCATCTCTGGGTTATTTCTGGGGCATAGGAATTCGTTCATTACAGTGGTACCTCGGGTTACAGACGCTTCAGGTTACATATGCTTCAGGTTACAGACCCGCTAACCCAGAAAGAGTACCTCGGGTTAAGAACTTTGCTTCAGGATGAGAACAGAAATCGCGCGGCGGCAGCAGTGGGAGGCCCCATTAGCTAAAGTGGTGCTTCAGGTTAAGAATGGACCTCCCGAACGAATTAAGTACTTAACCTGAGGTACCACTGTATTTTTTCTTTCCAAAATATAGTCCGGACCACCACATGGTCTGAGGGACAGTGGACCGGCCCATGGCTGAAAAACTTGCTGACCCCTGGTCTAGAACTTAGGTGTTTGCTCATACAACCTGGTGCTAGACCACAAGTGTGCTTTTGACTGCATCTTTCCTCTTGTTTGCCAAATCCACTGTCTGACCACTAGCCCATCCATGACTATGCCTTCTGCCTCTGGCCCACATGATCCTTGGCTGCAGCCTATAATGAAACCAGGCCCCAAGCCTGGTGGGTAGATGGGAGCTGCTGCTATGGGCATGGCATGTGGCTCTGTTTGGTGGTAGCACATGCTCCTTTTCCAAGACCTCCTTCCCAGTCCTCTGTCTGCTCTTGCTGCCATTGGTGCTGTTGTGCTCCTTCTCCCGCCCCTTGCTAATCTGGATTTTGTCATTCCAAAACGCTGGTTTTTAAGAATTCTGGGGACTTGCTAACGGACAGGAACTGTCACCCAGCCTAGAGTTATGAAAAACCTTGATGCGGCTGTTTTTTGTGGACTGTTGCCTTGGCCCAGCACGGACAGTCTTATGATAACAGCACAGATATTTCTCGTATGAATAAATGGGAGTCTTTTTCATTAAAACGTCGAGCGATCTTTAGGCAACAAAAAAAAAATATAGTTCTGTTCTTTTTTGTAATTCAGATTTAGCTCACCCCATGCAAGAAAAATGGTAGGACATGAAGAGCTTTTGATATATTTTGTGCCTGGGCTTTTCTTCTCCCTCCTGAAGTTTTCTGTTTCATGGTTTTTAAAATAAAAGCCACTCTTATGACAACTCTTTGCCTCCTGGGCAGCCAAGACAAACATCTAAGGGCTCTAGTGGTTCAATTGATTCATCAGTGCTCTGTGTATGGGTTCTCACACTGGCAACATCTAAGTTTCCCGGCCTTTTGTGCATTCACTTGCATTCTTGGGGACCTTGTTAAGCATTTCCGTGTTTGAATTTGCCTTCCATTTCCTTTTCAAGCAATTCCAGCTCTCCCTGGGACCTCCAGCAGGGCAAATAAAGGTCATTTGAGTACCTGATTAGCTGGAATGCACATTCACTTGGTCCCTCAATTCCATACAATTTTGCTCAAAAGCACTCAGCAGAGCCAGTGGTTTCATTCCTAGACATCTTAGCAGGCTGACTCTCCCACCTATCAAAGCTCAACCCTCTTACCTCTCTCAATTCTGCTAGTGAAAACAAAAGATGCTTCAGGTAATAAACCTACAAATAGCTGAAATTAGCAGACATTTGAAGAGGAGCCTTCAACATACCTCTCCTGAATAATCCTTCGTTATCTTCCCTCTCTTAAATCCTGCATTGTCTCCGATTCTGGTGCCAAGGAGCCAGAGTGTGACACTGGTCAGAGACAAACAAAACCACCCACTGTGGAAATTTGGCCCACGCTTTCTAGAAAGATAACGGGTTGCACAAAGATGGCTTGTGGTTTCCAACAGGACTTTGGCTGGCCACTGCGAGCAAAGAAGGCAGAACTAGATAGGCTTTTGGTCTGATCCAACAGGGCTCTGATTATTCACAGGTATCTCACAACATAGATTAGGCTGAGAGATCATGACTTGCTCAAAAGAGGCTCAAACAGTAAGTTCAAGTTCAAGTTTGGCTGGGAACTGCCCAGAAAAACCACATACTTACTACTACTCCTACTCCTACTCCTACCACCACTATTGCAACTACCACTTCACTACCTAAAGCATGGGTAGGCAAACTAAGGCCCAGGGGCTAGATCCAGGCCAATCGCCTTCTCAGTCTGGCCCACGGATGGTCTGGGAATCAGCGTGTTTTTACATGAGTAGAATGTGTGCTGTTGTTGTTTAGTCGTTTAGTCATGTCCGACTCTTCGTGACCCCCTGGACCAGAGCACGCCAGGCACTCCTGTCTTCCACTGCCTCCCGCAGTTTGGTCAAACTCATGCTGGTAGCTTCGAGAACTGTCCAACCATCTCGTCCTCTGTCGTCCCCTTCTCCTTGTGCCCTCCATCTTTCCCAACATCAGGGTCTTTTCCAGGGAGTCTTCTCTTCTCATGAGGTGGCCAAAGTATTGGAGCCTCAGCTTCACGATCTGTCCTTCCAGTGAGCACTCAGGGCTGATTTCCTTCAGAAGAGTAGAATGTGTGCTTTTATTCAAAATGCATCTCTGGGTTATTTGTGGGGCATAGGAATTCATTCATTCCCCCCCCCCAACCATACTCCAGGCCCCCACAAGGTCTGAGGGACAGTGGACCGGGCCCCTGCTGAAAAAGTTTGCAGACCCCTGACCTAAAGCAAGTGAAATCATCAGTACATACATATGGTCAAGTACCAGGCTGGGATATTTCTTTAAATGCCACACACATTCATTAATGCAATGTAAAGAGAAAAGAACTTCGTAGTTGCTCAATATGCAAGGCTTGAAAAATCCCAGGTGCGTGAACTCGTAGAAGTTCACTGCTGAGTCTTACTACTTTGAAATATTTATTCAAGCTTCTGCAAGTCGGCCGCATGAAAGATTGATGCTGGCACTGCCTAGACACCAGAATTATTTTTCTAGCCCTGTCAATATACTTTTCCTGTTGAATCAAGGAGACACTTCATCAACAGGGAAAAAATTATGAGTGCATTTATTGGTGAACGCTTTATCCAGCTAAGTTACCTCTGATGATTTTTCAAAACATCACTATTTAATTACTATCGCCACTCAATGGCAAAGAGAAATAGATCAAATTGCGGCTCTTACTAGGAGAGCTAAATTATATTATGGGATGCCCTGGGGAGCACCTCTGAGTTCATTATGATGAGGTTAGCCCTTTGGCCCGCCACAAATCCATGGCAATAGAATTAGGTAACAGAATGGCTGATACTCCACAGAATATCTGCTGAATGGGAAGAGGAAGGCAGCAAACTGGAGCTTTGGGCTCATCCAAATCAGGATCCAGCAAGAAAACAAAGAGCTCCCTGCACATACCTAAACTTTTAAATGGTGTTGGTTTCAAATACCTGAATCAGCAAACATGGCATATTCACATAAACTCTCATAAGTGTGTATGTGTATACGTGTGTGTGTGTGTGTGTGTGTGTGTGTGTTTGCTTGCATCAGGTTTTATTTTCTGTAACTGCCCACAATACTTTATAAAAGCATATCCCCCAATTTTTCACTGAAGCACTCCCTATTAATAATAATAATAAAAAAAAAAATAGAAGCAGGATATAGAAAAATACAAAATGGAACCAAATGCTAACAAACCTAAAAACATTTTGCTATGGCCTCTAAATTAATCCACCTTTATATAGTATTCCATAATCTTGGAAAGATTGAGCGAGGAACCCATAGTGTTAGCCAAAGGTACATAGTTGTGACATTTGGCTGCATCATAAGACCCCAAGGGTACATACACAGCCCAACAAGACAACGACAAGAATCCACCAACAGCATATGAATCAATATGGCGAACCTGATTCAAAAACACCCACCCACCCCACTCACACATGAAAACAAAGGTCGCCACAGCCAATCACAACAAGCAACCGCACCCTAGGCCAACCCCAATTTCTCTCAGCACCAAAGGAACACAAGCAAATAGCAAAGAGAACCTGCACAAACAACACTGACATTGTCTGCAAAGTGACAATGTTAGCTAGGGATGGTGGGAATTGTAGTCCCAAACATCTGGAGGGCCGGAGTTTGCATATGGCTGATCTAGATGATACCAGCTTCTCCATCCCTGCTTTACAGGGGGGGGGGGGCTTATCTATTTTTGTTGTTGTTGTTTAGTCGCGTCTGACTCTTCGTGACCCCCTGGACCAGAGCACGCCAGCCAGGCACTCCTGTCTTCCACTGCCTCCCGCAGTTTGGTCAAACTCATGCTGGTAGCTTCGAGAACACTGTCCAACCATCTCGTCCTCTGTCGTCCCCTTCTCCTTGTGCCCTCCATCTTTCCCAACATCAGGGTCTTTTCCAGGGAGTCTTCTCTTCTCATGAGGTGGCCAAAGTACTGGAGCCTCAGCTTCAGGATCTGTCCTTCCAGTGAGCACTCAGGGCTGATTTCCTGCAGAATGGAGAGGTTTGATCTTCTTGCAGTCCATGGGACTCTCAAGAGTCTCCTCCAGCACCATAATTCAAAAGCATCAATTCTTCGGCGATCAGCCTTCTTTATGGTCCAGCTTTCACTTCCATACATCACTACTGGGAAAACCATAGCTTTTACTATACGGACCTTTGTTGGCAAGGTGATGTATCTACTTTTTAAGATGCTGTCTAGCATGTTAAGATGCTATCTATTTTAAATCAATTCAAATTAGATAGAGCACTAGGGTTTTCAGCAGGTCTATGTCACTGGAACAGTGTTGGTCCTAAAAGTGAGTAAATGCCTTTTATTTGGACCAACAGCTACTCAAACTGCAGCCTTCCCTTTCAAAAGACGAGGTAGCTCAAATAAAACACTTTGGTGTAATCAATTCATATAGCTCATTGGATTCATCGGATGTTAAGACAGACAGAGCAGTCACCTGTCATTGACATGCAGCCAGAATAAAGCCAAGGCGCTTGACATTTCTGCTAAGCTGCAGTCATGCAAAAGGAAGGTAACCACCCATTCCAATACATAAGGCTCACTCAACATTTCAGCATCGCTCCAGCCATTTTGCTGCACACTATCTCACAATATAGATTCAGCAGGAATAATAATGCTGAATTTGAAGGAGAAAGCGCATCGAAATAAGGAGATTTTTAAAAGGCTATTCAATATACATATATTCAATATACATGTATTCAATATATTCAATGCCTGGTGTGCTCTAGTCCATGGGGTCACGAAGAGTCGGACACGACTAAACGACTAAACAACAACAAACAACAATTCAATATACAACTTCAGCCAGAAGAAGATGATTCATGGAAAACTCTGAACAAAATGTATATTGCATCACTTGAGAGAAAACAAGTATTTACAAATGCCAGGAGACTGAGTGCTATCTTTGGCAACTACAGATGTGTCTTGTGGCACCTTTGTTAGTCTAAATGCAACAGGGTTATTTGTTATTTTAGCAAATAAAGCCCTTTGCTCCTTCAGCAGCCAAGGCCACAGAGAAAACTTCCTATTTTCCTATTTTCCCCTATGAGTTTTAAATGCATCTCTTTCATACAGCTGCCTACAGAATACATTAGATTATCACGGCCCCATAAGCTTGTCTTCTACGTTTAGGAGGTTAACATATTTTGATGCTATTAAACAACATTTATCTTCATGCATATTACAAAGACACACAAAGAACCAAGCTCAGACATGACATGAATGCTTATTCTCAGCCTCTCCTGAACTCTTATTCCCTTATAGCCATTTCCTGATTTTCTGCTGGAACACTCTGTCTGTTCCAATATATCGTTCTGTTTCCAGATCCTGTGCAGGTTTGCCTCTTATGCAATTCATATGGATCACCAGCCATTACATCATTCCTCCTCAGGTCTCTCTCTCCCCAGGTATCTGCACCTCTTAAGCTGCCCCATTCCATCACCTTTCTATGCATTAGATGCTCAGCTCATATTTTAGGTCCCTGCATGCCAACTGGCATTGGTCAAAATGCCCATCTTCCTAATTTCCTACTGAGAAGGTTTTTCAGAGACGGTCTCTCGCTACCGGCTGCGGCAACAGGAACGAAGACACTTCCAAACAAAACAACTAGGCTCTGTAGGACACACGGCAGCTTCTTTCAAGATCTACAACATGGTAGTTGTAGACTTACAATAGCCTGTTATATTGTGGCAACTGGTGCATCCCAGAACAGCATCCCAGAACAGTTGAGCATCACTCCTGTCTGAAAAGTGACAAAAAAGATCTAGGACAGATAGATACTGGCCCCATTTTCCATTACAGTGGTACCTTGGGTTCTCGAACTTAATCTGTTCTGGGAGTCCGTTCGACTCCCGAAACCGTTCAAAAACCAAGGTGCGGCTTCTGATTGGCTGCAGGAGCTTCCTGCACTAATTGGAAGCCGTGTCAGACATTTGGCTTCCGAAAAACGTTCACAAACCGGAACACTTACTTCCAGGTTTGCGGCGTTCAGGAGCTGATTTATTCGACAACTCAGCCATTTGGGAACCAAGGTACCACTGTACCTATTTATGGTATGTGTATGCCATTCCATAACATCAAGTTCTCTGGGTGGCTTACACTAAATAAGTAGATAATGATAAGTAGATGACAACAACAACAACAACAACAACGAATAAAAAGCTACGTAGAAGATGGAACAAGCTTGTTTTTTCCTGCTCTGGAGAACCAGTACCAATGGATTCAAGTTACAAAACAGGAGATTCCGAGTAAAAACCAGGAATAATTTACCGACAGTAAGGGCTGTGTGACAGCCAAGAGGCTGAGCAGTAAGCTCCCAGCAACACCTTCAGGAAACAGCCATCCAAGTAGGAAGAGAATCGCTGCCAAAAACCACCTCCCACACCTAACCTGGACAGCCTATCCAGAAGGATACCATGGCCAAATGGGGTCGGCAGAGGTTTACCTTGCCTGGGCCAGTTCACTCCAGTGGAGATTCCTCCGTGGGCCGGATTGCGGGCGCACATAAGCGCCCATGCTCTCAATTTCCGGCGTCTGCACAGATGCGATTTCCGGCATCGCAGAAGCGAGTCCCCGCGCCGTGCCGCTTTAGCGTAGCGGACGGGGACTCGTCGAGCGGGCAGCTCGGTTCGGTTTGGGAGCGGCTCGTGGGGTGGTTAAACGACCCCCGTAAGCTGCTTGAGGCCCATCAGCCTGAGGCTCCTGACCCCCGGTCTAACAGAATCGTCAGGGTCGCATATCCCTTATCTTTCTCTCAGCAAACGTCACCCCACAGAACAACCGAGACAGTTTTCCTCCCCCAACCAGGCCTGAATTGGAACCAAAAGGGATTTGGAAAAGCAGTTTCTTCCAAGAGTGACTAGTGTTGCCCTGCTACTAAGTCTACTGTTGCTGACAGGGCACAGTAGAAAAAGAAAAAGAAAAAGAAAAAGAAAAAGAAAAAGAAAAAGGAAAAGGAAAAGGAAAAAAAGAAAAAGAAAAAGAAAAAGAAAAAGAAAAAGTCATATATTCCAAATCTAGCTGCTGATTCATCAATACAGTTGCAGAACATAAACAACTTCCAATAATTATAGGGAAATTTTATCTGTGTTTTTCACTAAGGAACCCTAATGAGGAAATCTTTATAAAGTTGAGAGGCACGGACAGGCATGCAACTAAAACAAGAAACCATCAGCTATAAATAACTGGATTGGGGCTTCTTTTTTTTCATTTTGTATTTTCAGCAGATGTAATTGCTAACATATGGATGAGTTTTCTTGTGCAATATTCACAGGTTACATCAGTGGTAATTCATGGCAAGGTTCATCACTGTAACCTACAGAGAGTTATTTATGCAGAAGGAAGCAGCCATCAGCAGAGAGAGAAACCACTGACTTTTTTTAGGCGTGCAGACTGAAGATAAGTGATGAGATCCCATAGGGTAGACATACCAAAGGTTAAGCACAAATTGAAGTATCACATTAGAACATGCCTGAGGAGAGAAGTCTTATCAAACAAAAGTGGGTGCACTGAAGGAAACTCCAGGGGTAACAACAAGATCCAAGAACAACAACAAAACTTGGTTATAGCAACGCACTTCTTGGAAGGGTTCAACTTATCTGAATTAACCAGCTGCCTGGTACACACACTGCTGCGTGGAAAACCTGTATCTGAACTATACCACTTTAAGCTCCCAATAGGAGCTGCTCTCAGGAACAAATGTACAAAGCAAAACACACACAGAGAGAACATCACAAGGCTAAAACCCAGCTAAGACCTGCCATCCCGGATCTAGCTTTCTACATGCAGAGAGTGGAGGTAGGGGTATTAAAGAGCATTGTTTGATTAGCCCCACCTTCCATCTGAAATGGTACATCCCATAAAAAGGCACATGACCTGCATGGGAACTAGGCCTCTGAGCATGGTAATAGAAGAAACCTTACCTGTATAGGCCATGTTCTTAGGGTTTCCATAAGGAGCCCCAGGTTGAACGGGGCTGTAAACTGGATTCATTGTGGAAGACGTGAAAACTCTGAAAGAGAAAGGGAGGAAACTGAATACTGAAAAATATTTCCCACCCTCACATTAGGATCGCAAGGTCTATGTTTACGATTCATGACATAGAGCTGCAAAGGTAAGTATTTACAAAAAGACAACAGCTTACTCAGTTATTCAAGTTTTGGAGCCTTCACTTAATTCTCTTAAATTATTCTCATGGGTGACTTACCTGTCCTCCTAATTACAGCGAAAGAATTGCAAGAAACGCGTTTTTCAGTACTGCAATGAAATGGTACTTGGGAGAAATCAGAAAGAACAATTCCCCTCTTCCACCAGGGGGAGTCCAAGCCAAAGGACAGATCAGGGAGTTGAGGCCAAAAAACCCCACAATGTTTGGGTCACAGGTGCATGTTGTACACTGAGTGTAAGATTCATTTCTCGGGAAATAAATCATACCCATATCATAAAGCAACATTCATTACACTATTATTGTTGTGTAACAGCTGGAGCGCTGGGCTTGAGGTTCTGGTCAGCTGTGATACGCAACTACTGCAGTGTGCTATATGTGGGACTGCCTCTGAAGATTGTTCGGAAACTTCAGCTGGTGCAGAATTCAGCGGCCAACTTTCTCAGTGGGACAAGACAGTTCAAGCATATTACACTGATTGCACTGGCTACCAATGAGTTTCTGGCCCCAGTTCAAAGTGCTCGTTTTGACCTAATGAAGCCTAATAAAACCTAATGAAGCTCAGAACCGCAATACCGCCAGGACTGCCTCCCCCAATACAAATAATAATAATAATAATAATAATAATAATAATAATTTATTATTTATACCCGCCCATCTAGCTGGGTTTCCCCAGCCACTCTGGGCAGCTCCCAACAGAATATTAATATACAATAGTCTATTAAACATTAAAAGCTTCCCTAAACAGGGCTGCCTTCAGATGTCTTCTAAAAGTCTGGTAGTTGTTCTTCTCTTTGACATCTGGTGGGATGTCAGGGTGGGTGCCACTACCGAGAAGGCCCTCTGCCTGGTTCCCTGTAACTTGGCTTCTCACAGCGAGGGAAGCGCCAGAAGGCCCTCAGAGCTGGACCTCAGTGTCCAGGCAGAACGATGGGGACCCGGGCAGACCTGCCATCATCACCTGAGGCCCTTCTTTGTTTGCCCCTTCCATTAGAGGTCTGGAGGGTGGCAACACTAGAACGGGTGGCTCCCCATTTGTGGAACGCTCGCCCCAGGGAGACTTGCCTGGTGCCTTCACTTACACCAGTTATTACTCTAAAATATCCATGGAAAAATAGAGACTGGTGGAAATTCTGTCACGCATCATGGTTTCAGTGCTCCACAATCCCACTGGCAAGCCATTGTTAGGAAAGAATCTGGGAAGTGATAAACATGGCTGCAACATAGATGCAACACACCGCGGAAGGGAGTTGAGCTCTCAAGCAAACAGAATGATCCCCAAATTGGCTAACTATGGTGAAAAGAAACAAAATAAAAAAAATCCTTCCAGAAGCACCTTAGAGACCAATTAAGTTTGTTATTGGTATGAGCTTTCGTGTGCATGCACACTTCTTCTTCAGATATTTATATTATATTATATATTTTTATTTTGTTTTTACGGCAGACCAACACGGCTACCTACCTGTAACTAGAACTATGGTTAAAAAGTCAGAACAGTATCTATGCCACCCTGAGCTTGGGGAGGGGCGGAGAATGTACAAGTGGAACAAATAATCAAATCACATAAAGATGCAGATTTCCAGATACATTTAAACCAACTATCCAGGGAGCATCCTGAGTGGAACTTTGGGCTCTGCTCTATAGTTCAAGCTTTGGAAGCGCCGAGGTTTGATGGCCTACTTGTGTTAAATGTCAGCTCTTCATAACAAAAAGCTAGCTTCAAATTTATCTCTCTGTTGCCAGACCAACATATGAACTAAAATATTCTTTCTGGCGTGCACACCAACAGTATGTTCCGTACTATCCGAAATGTCGCAGCTCCAGGCAGAGAGCTGCCTTTTAAAAAAATGAATAACCCTTTTGCCCATCATCTTACTAATAAAGATGATTAAAGGGAGCCAGGATCTTTCTTTTCTCTGGCTTTTATTTAGAGAAAAGCAAGGAACCTGGGAATTTGTGTCTAGGACTGACAGTTAAGCAACTACTCAGTTAATTATCTTAATGAAGCACATTCTTAGCTCTGATTAGTGGAGGGAAAAATCAGTCATTAAGCTTTATTAGGCAAACCATTTGTCTCCACGGCTACCTAGACAATTTTAAACATCATACCCATCACATTTACACCACTTCTGGATTGCCTTTAAAAGGAAAAGGGAAAAAAGGATGCTTACTTCATAAAATAATCATTCATACATGCAACAATGTGGACATTTATGAGCGATGAGCAATTTGTTAGATCATTAGTTCTTTTCGTTTTTATCTCCAGATAGTAAACAAGTCAAATGTTAAGCCTAGCAACAATTGGCTTGACAATTAGTGCTTAATTAATTAGCTTTCCTGCCACTTCTAAGTTAGCATTGTATTAGTGGCTCTTTAAAGAGGGAGAATGGGACGCGGGTGGCGCTGTGGGTAAAACCTCAACGGCTAGGACTTGCCGATCGCATGGTTGGCGGTTCGAATCCCCGTGGCGGAGTGAGCTCCCGTCTTTCGGTCCCAGCTCCTGCCCACCTAGCAGTTCGAAAGCACCCTCAAGTGCAAGTAGATAAATAGGTACCGCTTTACAGCGGGAAGGTAAACGGCGTTTCCGTGTGCTGCGCTGGTACTGGCTCGCCAGAGCAGTTTCGTCACGCTGGCCACGTGACCCGGAAGTGTCTCCAGACAGCGCTGGCCCCCGGCCTCTTAAGTGAGATGAGCGCACAACCCTAGAGTCGGACACGACTGGCCCGTACGGGCAGGGGTACCTTTACCTTTACCTTTAAAGAGGGAGAAGATGGAGGCTGTAAAAAAGCAAAGAACTTGGGGGTGGAGAGGATGGCCGGGAAAGAGACTCCAACAGTCCAAATCAATGAATATTTGCAAAAGCCTCCCCTTGCAACTGGAAGAATGTGTGTTCCCTGTCTCTGAGTCTCATCCGGCACACAACGTTGCAGCCGAAGATTTACATGTCACACATGCCAAGTTTATGGTCCTCTCAGCCTTTGCAGCTTGGCACTCCTGCCCGTCTGCAGTATTTTTTTGCTACTGTATTTATAGAGCCATTAAGTTTACACTGTAATATATATATGCACTGTGGCCGTTACCTTTGCCGCAGGGACCATAAGTCTCAATTTCCTGACTGGTGTGAATTTAAAATTCTCCACCAGAGTGCTTCACAGATAGAATCTTTTAATGCTGGAGATAAGAGTCTTTTGATTTAAAAAGGAATAACTTCAAAGGGAAATATCACGGATACTTCTATGCTACAAACGCAAAGCTAAAGTAATTTAACAGACACACACCCTCCTCCCAAAATTGACAGTTAAGAAACTCCTAGGTAAAGGTAAAGGTACCCCTGCCCATACGGGCCAGTCTTGACAGACTCTGGGGTTGTGCGCCCATCTCACTTAAGAGGCCAGGGGCCAGCGCTGTCCGGAGACACTTCCGGGTCACGTGGCCAGCGTGACATCGCTGCTCTGGCGAGCCAGAGCCGCACACGGAAACGCCGTTTACCTTCCCGCTGGTAAGCGGTCCCTATTTATCTACTTGCACCCGGAGGTGCTTTCGAACTGCTAGGTTGGCAGGCGCTGGGACCGAGCAGCGGGAGCGCACCCCGCCGCAGGGATTCGAACCGCCGACCTTTCGATCGGCAAGCCCTAGGCGCTGAGGCTTTAACCCACAGCGCCACCTGCGTCCCGCAATTACAATTCCTCCAAATTTCTTGAGATGAGATTCCAGGAAAGCTAAAACTTGCATAAAGTACAAAGTGCCATTGTCATAGGTCGACATGCTGGACCTCCAATCCCCAGCTCATGGGCTCATGAAATCTACCATAATACATAGATTTGGCAAGGTTAATGGCAGTCTGAAGAGGACAATCAGATAAACAACTAATAAAATAATGGGATTGTGTTAAAGAGTATATGAAAAAACATTGTTCTGGAATTAACATATCAGTATGTAATAAATGAAGTTTGCAAGGTCAAGGGAATGAAGAAATGGTTATAAAAGGTCTAAAGCTAGAAATAACATAATATATATATAACACAACAATTAAGATAAAATGAAAAGTTGAAGTCTCAAAAGGATGGGAGGGAGTCAAAGTATATGTATGTTTGTTTACGTTTTTGTGGTTGTTCTTTTTTTTCTTTCTTTGATTTTTTGACCAATGTATTATTTTGTTTATATTTTATGTTGAAATTTTGCATTGAAAATAAAGTAGAAAAAGAAAAAGAAATCTGCCATAATAGACAGTGAACCAAGTCTGAGAATTATGAACACCCAGCAATTCCAGCAAGTGGCTGCGAGGTTGGAGAGGGGCTCAGCACACCATCAGAGTACAATGACAGGCAACACAGCAGGGATGTCCTCTTGCTGCAAGCCTCAGCAGGTAATTTTTACAAGTACTATGTAATCAGACCACTTATTTGCTGTGCTGGCCAGGATGCGTGAAGACCTGGAGACATACCTCGACTACTGTAATTCAAACTCATTTCCATTTGGTTCCAGAACTGATCTATTGGCAGCCATTGCAACCTGAGAGGCAGGACTGCCAGACTGCAGAACAGTGGCTTTCCACTGTTCCCATCCAAAGTAGTCATTATAAGAACTGGCGCTTGAGTTCACTTGTTCTACTCCTCCCTTCACCCCGCCCCCCTGTTTTTGAGCTCTCAATCTCCCAACTCCAAATATGCCATCTTCTAAGCCCACCCCAAAATGGCAACACCCACTTTTACATTTTGGCTATGCCCACTTTGACCACGCAGCCCCCAGAAGGGTAGATCTTGGGGTCAATGTCGTCCTTAGCCCCAAAAAGGTTAGCCACCCCTACTTTAACCACCTACTGCAAATCACCAAGTGATCTACAGCAGGGTGATCTTCAAACTTGGGTCCCCAGACGTAGCCAGCTCGTGAATGATGGGAGTTGTAGTCCAAGGTTGAAGAGCACTGCACTAGGAGATCCAAATCTATTCCTTGCTCATTCCATGCAGGTCTTTAGATGCTAAGTTCATTTGCTGCACTGGTTTCACTAGACCATGTGATCACGTCACCCATTTAAAAGTGGGATTTACAAAATCAATTTTGTTTTATAAGTGTGGACAAGCAGTTGCACTGAAAACATTTTGTTTCTCAGTTCAGTAACTGATTATTATGTTGCTTATGCAAAAATCTAGGTTTCCACCAAATGGGGTCTGCTTGAAATAGTTTCTGCAATACTTCTACCTAGTCAAATACGTATTTCAACTTCACATTGGCACTGGAGAGGCAGGGAGAAGAAACAAGTCAGAAAGACAAGTACAGTGGTGTCCCGCAAGACGAATGCCTCGCAAGACGGAAAACCCGCTAGACGAAAGGGTTTTCCGTTTTTCGATGCGCTTCGCAAGACGAATTTCCCTATGGGCTTGCTTCGCAAGACGAAAATGTCTTGCGAGTCTTGCGAGTTTTTTCGCTCCCCCCCCTTTTTCTAAACCGCTAAGCTGCTAATAGCCTCTTAGCCGCTAAGCCTTTAATAGCCGCTAAGCCGCTAATAGCGCTAATCCGCTAAGCCCCTAATAGGGTTGCTTCGCAAGACGAAAAAACCGCTAGACGAAGAGACTCGCAGAACGGATTATTTTCATCTTGCGAGGCACCACTGTAAAATCTAGGAGCGGGGCTGTGCCAGTCCAATGCAACAAACACAGAAAATAAACTCGGGACACCTTAAAGCCTGAACACATTTTATTGTGGCAAGAGCCCACCAAAGCAGATGCAGGCTTGAAACTTATTTTATTACTTAAAAATTATTGGGAAATGATATACAATGAACTGAAAAAAATGTTTAAAATGACATTTGTAAAAAAAAAACAAAAACAGAAGCATTTTTGTTAGGGATTGTAGGACAAGACCTGCCAAGAAAAACAAAGAATTTATTTATGTATGCTACAACAGCAGCAAGAGTCTTGATAGCACAAGGATGGAAGAATGAGGAAATCCCAACGAAAGAACAGTGGCAAGAAAAATTGATGAGTTATGCAGAGATGACTAAACTGACATACAAATTGAGGGAGAAGAACAACTGTGGCTTTAAGGAAGAATGGGAGCTTTTTACAAATTATCTAAAAAGACAACAAAATAAACTGGACTCCTTGGCAGGTTTTGAATAAACATACACATATTTATTGGTTGATAACATGTTAGATAGACAATGTAAGGATATGTATAATTTTGTAACATGCAGAGAATAATATGTGCTGAGAAATCAGAGAGCGGAGCTGAGGGAAGGAGGGTTTGAAGGGGGATGGGGAAAAAGGGGAAAAATAATGAATATGATATATTTTGATAATTTGTTATGTTGAAATTGCTAATAATAATAAAAAAAGAAACTTATTTTATTACAGCAGCTTTGTACCGCAGACACGATGGGAATGGACAGACAACACACAACTAAAAACAGAGCGAGATGCAATATAATAGAAAAGACATACAGTAGAAGTGGTCCAGTGCTATTTTTGCTTAAAGGTAAAGGTAAAGGTACCCCTGCCCGTACGGGCCAGTCTTGACAGACTCTGGGGTTGTGCGCCCATCTCACTTAAGAGGCCAGGGGCCAGCGCTGTCCGGAGACACTTCCGGGTCACGTGGCCAGCGTGACATCGCTGCTCTGGCGAGCCAGAGTCGCACACGGAAACGCCGTTTACCTTCCCGCTGGTAAGCGGTCCCTATTTATCTACTTGCACCCGGAGGTGCTTTCGAACTGCTAGGTTGGCAGGCGCTGGGACCGAGCAGCGGGAGTGCACCCCGCCGCAGGGATTCGAACCGCCGACCTTTCGATCGGCAAGTCCTAGGCGCTGAGGCTTTAACCCACAGCGCCACCTGCGTCCTGCTATTTTTGCTTAGAAACTGCCAAATACCCAGAGGAGCAAGAATTCCAGCAGGACAATCCTAAGAGGCCCCTACTGTTGAGCAACCCCCAGCAACCTGTCCACCATAACTTGGTGACTCTCCTATCGCATCTCTGCTGTGAAAGCAGTCGCCGGCAAAGGAAATTACTTCAGACGAAGTGTAAATAGCAACACAACAGAGGTCGCGCCATCACTCAATGGCCCGTGTGTCAGTCAAAGGGGGTGAGAGGAGGTGGGGGTGTGGATATGAAGGATATGCCTTGAGAAAGGGAAAAGGAAGCACTGTAAACACTCAACTTGAACTTTCCACGCTATTAAGTGGCTGCGGTGTCACACTCGGATGATCTCGCCTCGCTGAACAATAGTGCGCTTCAAAGGCTGTGCGTGATAAAATGGAAGCTTTGCTCAGCAATCACCAAGAGTTGCAGATGGGAAATCCGGGAGCATCCGTAAGGCAGTAAGAGAGGTTCAGTTGCCTCTCAGCTTTTAGACCATTTGGGAAAAGTTACAAGGCAATGCGGCATAGCTGATTCTCAGAGCCTCACACCAGGGCTGTGCAAAGAAGAAAATAAATGCCGAACCTTCTCTTTCACAAACCACCAGGACAATTTCCTATGCTTGCACAACTCTGGTTCATTTCAGTGGGGAGATTCCTGGCTAAACCATGCTCGATCGGTTAAATTAGTCTTCAGTTTTGCTGTGCACTAGACTGAAATTGAAATTGTAATACTTTATTGTCACTTGTACAACTTGTATACAGTGAGATTACACGAGCACCCTCCACCCAGCTCTCTTGGTCTTAATTCCCCTCGTTTACTGACGCACACCCACCAAACCCGAAAGTCAGTTGCCCTGTTGTTATCTTTTCATTCAGCAGCCTAACAGCCCAGGATAGAAGCTGTTCTTTACCCTGTTGGTGTGACTAATCATGTTTCTATATCTTCTGCCCGAGGGCAGGAAATCAAGAAAGTGCCGGCCAGAGTGTGAATCATCCCTGAGAATTTTCCTCACTCTCCTGAGGCAACATTCTTCCATGATGTCATCCAGCGGATTCACAGGACAGCCCATAATATCTTGTGCTGTATTCACCACCCTCTGTAGGCACTTCCTATCCACTGATGTCAAACCAGCGTACCACACCGTGATGCGGTAGGAAAGGACACTTTCTATTGTGGACCGGTAGAAGGAGATCCATAAAGAGGGCTGATCGCCGAAGAATGGATGCTTTTGAATTATGGTGCTGGAGGAGACTCTTGAGAGTCCCATGGGCTGCAAGAAGATCAAACC
Organism: Podarcis cretensis; assembly: GCF_951804945.1. Taxonomy (NCBI): domain Eukaryota; kingdom Metazoa; phylum Chordata; class Lepidosauria; order Squamata; family Lacertidae; genus Podarcis; species Podarcis cretensis. Next base: position 7,192,243 of record NC_137173.1, on the reverse strand, counting down.
TCTCCATTCTGAAGGAAATCAGCCCTGGGTGCTCACTGGAAGGACAGATCGTGAAGCTGAGGCTCCAATACTTTGGCCACCTCATGAGAAGAGAAGACTCCCTGGAAAAGACCCTGATGCTGGGAAAGATGGAGGGCACAAGGAGAAGGGGATGATAGATGAGATGGTTGGACAGTGTTCTCGAAGCTACCAGCATGAGTTTGACCAAACTGCGGGAGGCAGTGGAAGACAGGAGTGCCTGGCATGCTCTGGTCCAGGGGGTCACAAAGAGTCGGACACGACTAAACAACTAAACAACAACAGCAAAAGAAGGAGATCATCAAATACTGCTCCAAATCCACTATCTGAGGTTGGCCGCTTCACTGCACTACAAAATCTGGAGAAGTGTGAAATTCAGGATTTGGGGATCAGGCCTATTCACGTCAGAATTCCTCAAGCATCCCTAGCTGGAATCTCCTGCATGTCCAAGCTATCAAACAGAGGCCCATCATACAAACAACCCCGAACATTGGAGCCCCGCCCCCCAAAAAAGTGCCAGGTTCCAAGCCCTAAGAGGCAACCCACAGTCTGATGATGTGGGGCTTAGCCAAGTATATAAGAACACAGCCAAGATAACAGACTTGGAGCTATCCAAGGTCCTGCATCTGAATGACCAACAGCCATCTACCGTTGGATCTCATACCACTTGGTCCTCCAGCTTAAATTGGACCACATTTTTTGCGTGGAATCACAGCTGCGGAGCCAAACACCCATCACTCCATGCTTTAGTTTTACAAAGCGTCTGAGTTGTAAAGAGGTAACAAAAAAACCCACAACAGCCTAAAATTCCAATTAGGGTAAGTTATGCGCAGATAAAGCAGTTTGAAGACCCTTTATTTCAGCAGGCATTTAAAACATTAAAACATCCCATTTCATTGCTTCCACTTTTTAAATGTGTAACATCTTTTACCCTTGCCGCTGTTGAGTTGTTGTTTTGTTTTTATGTGTTAGCCACATTTTATGTTCCTTGTTATTGCTTTCACAAATGGACTGCTAGTTGCATTTGCACTTTTTATTGATTTATATTATATAATTTCCTGATTATGCTGTATACCATACCAGGTACTTTTCAGACTATATATAAATAAAGTATTATTAGTGCTATAATTTTGTTTGACAGGACCCATTTCTAATAGAAATTAGAAGTACTGTATAGGAAGAATTATTAACTGCATTAGAGAGTTTTCCATCTCTAGATTTAATAATTAAAAGCAAATTTCATGGTGATTGGGTATTTATAATTACACACTAGTCCAAGTTGGAGCCTATTTTGTCACACAGATACAATGAATGGAAGTAGTGTCTATGGGATAGTCAGTTCAGCAATCCTGCAGCCTATTCCAAGGATTTAGGAGAAGTAACGTTACATTCCACAAACATAAAATATACAATGCCTGTCCTGAAGGTTTGGTCGCTAAATATGCATCAGAAGATGGGAAGACAAAGAAGTAAAGCACAGAGAAACAAACCCCAAGCCCTCTCTACCCTTTCCCACAACATTCAAGCCTGAAAATAGTCTACTCTGTCCCTCTTCACACAAGAGGACTGTGAAGTAGCATATTAGATCTGGAAGATCTGGGTTCAAATCCTGATTCAGCCACAAAGCTCTCTGGTAAAGCACTCCCTTATTTCCACAGCAGGCCTTTCTAGAGAGTCTGGGAGCTGGCAGATTCATTTTGCAACTCTAAAACAGATTGTCTTTTCCAAGCATCTTTTTTAAAAAATGTACTTCTCCCTAGATTATTAAATGTTTCCTGCCCCATGAGCTGCCTGTGTGACATTCTCACCTTCCACTATGCAATCCCCATGGTTCCTCTTGCCTCCCTTCTTCCTCTTCCTCACCCACAACCCCACCTGCCGCTATGACCCAACATGAGACTAGAATGAGAATCCATCCTCTAAATAAGAGTTCTTGGTTCCATTAAAAATTTCGTACTTATGTACAGTGGTACCTCAGGATGTGAACGGGATCCATTTCGGAGTCCCGTTCGCATCCCAAACGGAACACAAGATGGGACGGTGCGACGGCACGCCACGTTTCGCCGCTTCCGTGCATGACGTCATTTTGAGTGTCTGCACATGCGCAAGCGGCGAAACCCGGAAGTAACGCACTCCGTTATTTCCGGGTTGCCGTGGAGCGCAACTCGAACGCGCTCAACCCGAAGCGCATTCAGCTCGAGGTATGACTGTACAGTGGTACCTCGGGTTAAGTACTTAATTCGTCCCAGAGTTCCGTTCTTAACCTGAAACTGTTCTTAACCTGAAGCACCACTTTAGCTAATGGGTCCTCCTGCTGCCGCCGCGCCGCCAGAGCACGATTTCTGTTCTCATCCTGAAGCAAAGTTCTTAACCCGAGGTACTATTTCTGGGTTAGCGGAGTCTGTAACCTGAAGCATATGTAACCTGAAGCGTATGTAACCCGAGGTACCACTGTATGTACTTTGGGAGAAAAAAGGGATGGTTATGTGTTTCTTCTTCAAGATCTGAAAGACTCATGAATAAGACTTGACACCTTTATCCACACAGGTTTCACTGCATTTTTACTACTTAGCACAAAGTTAATGCTCTCACAGTAAAACAGGGAGATGGTTTGCTTCAGTACTTAACGTAAGAGTTAAGTTTCAAATCATGTTATTCCTTCTCTTGTCAAATTCCACTGGAACAGTTCTGGATTGTCTATCAGCTTCTCACCCCAAACACTTCACTTCCAATGATGCTTTTCAGAACCCCTGGAATCATGTTGTATAGTCTTGTGGGACTGCAGGTCTTATATATAAGGGGCAGGGTGCAGATCTACACATAGAGAGATGCACATGACTTCAGGCCATAAGAGTGGATCAAATAATCTTAAAGGGCTCAGAAGCTTCCCCAGTCAATGAAGACACACACACATTATTATTTTTTTAAGGAAAGGTGAGATTGGAGGAATATTTTCTTGCCACAGATGGTGAAACAAACAGCTATTTATAAGCCTTATAAAAACGTTAAGGTCTGTTGGAACACTCCTAACAAGGCATTGTCTGAAATTTGAAGAGAGCTGATCTGCCTCGTTGTCAAACGATACAGTGAAAGTATCGTCCCCAAATCCTACCACCATCAAAAATCACCTAAATCTCATTAGTTCACAGATCTGACTATCATTTTCAGCAAAGTCCTCAATGCTACAAGTGACTACAAGTGATAAAAATTCAACAGTGATTTTTTTTAAATCAAAGATTCTGATGCTATGCACAGATGGGGGTCAATTTCTTTTCTTTTCAATATAATGGCTTAATTTCATATTAATCCCCATTACCAGAAGCCAATTTTAGAAAAAATCGGTGATTCAGTTACTTTTAATAATTAGAATCAATAGGTGACTCCAGGTCTTTCACACATGCTGCCAAAGTAATAATTGTGTCTAGAAAGACTTAATTATCCTCTGCATAATTTCTCCATGTTATACCTCTGATCCATGATAGTTCATCTTTTATAGCTAGGCTTTTGTTTGGAGACAATCTAATGAGCATAAGATGTGGTAGGTTAACGATTTAAATATAGAAATATTATTTTTGCCTGTGGATGTGATCATATGGGCAAGACTCTGCACTGGCATGGGTCTCCATTCACATGGAACACACACACACACACACACACACACACACACAACAGCTGCTGGTGCCAGAATACAGGAAGTATGCTAAAGATTGCTAGTATACTGCAGCAAAAAAATAATAATAACCCTGAGTTTAGGGCTTCCACACTAACATTGGTCACACAAGCAGATGACTTCTGGATGATTCTTCCCTCTCTCTTAGTCCTCAACTCTGAAACAACAGTGATGGTTGGGGCTGATGGGAGTTGGAGTCCAAACCATCTAGACAACACCAAGTTCATAGAATCATAGAATCATAGAGTTGGAAGAGACCACAAGGGCCATCGAGTCCAACCCCCTGCCAAGCAGGAAACGCCATCAGAGCACTCCTGACATATGGTTGTCAAGCCTCTGCTTAAAGACCTCCAAAGAAGGAGACTCCACCACACTCCTTGGCAGCAAATTCCACTGTTGAAGGCTGATCTAGTCTAACTCCAGTAACTTCAGTTCAGGAAATCCGTAACAAGAGAGAACATCTTCTGTTTGGAGACCTCCAGTTAGGGAGACCCCAGCAGTTCCCTAGCCAATTGGTTCCATTTTCAAACTGCTCTTTCTCATCAATAAGTTGCTCCTAACATTCAGGCCAAATCTACTCTCTGATATTTAAGCCTATTACATCTAGTCTTGACCTTCAAGCTGTAGAGGATAAACTTTTGTCCGTTTCTACATTATAGCCCTTCAGGGATTAGAAAAGTGTTATATGTTAGTCCTCTATTTTTCTCTCCTCCAAGCTAAATATCCTAAATCTTTCAACCTTTCCTCATAGGGCTGGTTTTCCATATCGTTGACCATCTTAGTTGCCCTCCTCTGAATCAATTCCAATTTGTCTATATCTTTGTTAAAGTGCAGCATCCAGAACTAGACATAGTACTCCAGAGAAAATTGGACCGGTGAAGAATAAAGGGGATCTATTACTTCCAGTGACTTGGAAACTATGGTCCTATTCATGGAGCCTAAAATCTCATTAGACCTTTTTTTATGCAGTTGCATCAATGCTAACTCGTGCTCTGCTTCTGACTAACTGTAATTTTGAGAGCCTTTTCATATAGGTAAAGAACCCCTGGACGGTTAAGTTCAGTCAAAGGCGACTATGGGGTTTCCTTGACATCTGAAGGGAGGGTGTTCCACAGGGAGGGTGCCACTACCGAGAAGGCACAACGGGACACCGTGACAAGTGCTAGAGTGCACGGAAATGCCATTTACCTTCCCGCCAGAGCGGTACCTAGTTATCTACTTGCACTGGTGTGCTTCCGAACTGCTGGGTCGGCAGAAGCTGGGACAGAGCTATGGGATCTTACCCTGTCACACAGATTTGAACCACTGACCTTCTGACTGGCAAGCCCAAGAGGCTCAGTGGTTTAGACCACAGTGCCACCCGTGTCAATGGTACTAAGGTGGAGGGGGATTTCTCAACCAAGCAGTGCTGGGCAGCCATCTTGCTCATTAATACCATCTAGGGTCCAGCTGCTCATCACAAACACTCTTTTCCAACAACACAAAAACGACTCTACACATGGACATCACCAGATGGGCAGCATCGAAATCAGATTGATTATATTCTCTGCAGCCAAAAATGGAGAAGCTCTATACAGTCAGCAAAAACAAGACCTGGAGCTGACTGTGGCTCAGATCAGGGGTGATATGATAGCCATGTTCAAATATATAAAAGGATGTCACATTGAGGAAGGAGAAAGGTTGTTTTCTGCTGCTCCAGAGAAGCGGACACGGAGCAATAGTTCCAAACTACAAGAAAGAAGATTCCACCTAAACATTAGGAAGAACTTCCTGACAGTAAGAGCTGTTTGACAGTGGAATTTGCTGCCAAGGAGTGTGGTGGAGTCTCCTTCTTTGGAGGTCTTTAAGCAGAGGCTTGACAACCATATGTCAGGAGTGCTCTGATGGTGTTTCCTGCTTGGCAGGGGGTTGGACTCGATGGCCCTTGAGGTCTCTTCCAACTCTATGATTCTTTGATTTTATGATTCATCAGCTTCTTATAGCAAAATTGAAGCTTAAACTGAAGAAAGTAGGAAAAACCACTGGGCCAGTAAGATACAATCTAAATCAAATCCCTTATGAATACACAGTGGAAGTGAGGAGCAGGTTTAAGGATTTAGATTTGGTGGACAGAGTGCCTGAAGAACTATGGATGGAGGCTTGTAACATTATACAGGAGGCAGCAATGAAAACCATCCCAATGAAAAAGGAAATGCAAAAAAGCAAAGTGGCTGTCCAACGAGGTCTTACAAATAGTGGGGGAGAGAAAGCAAGCAAAATGCGAGGGAAATAGTGAAAGATACAGGAAATTGAATGCGGATTTCCAGATATATTTCTTCCGGGGAGCTTTCCTTAACCACATTTGAGGACTGTGTAATATATGAACTCAAACAAGAATGTATTAAGAAAGGATTGGATTTAATTAAATAGGTTGGATTTAATTAAATAGGTTATATACCTTGCTTAAGGGGACGCAGGTGGCGCTGTGGGTTAAAGCCTCAGCGCCTAGGGCTTGCTGATCGAAAGGTCGGCGGTTCGAATCCCTGCGGCGGGGTGCGCTCCCGCTGCTCGGTCCCAGCGCCTGCCAACCTAGCAGTTCGAAAGCACCTCCGGGTGCAAGTAGATAAATAGGGACCGCTTATCAGCGGGAAGGTAAACGGCGTTTCCGTGTGCGGCTCTGGCTCGCCAGAGCAGCGATGTCACGCTGGCCACGTGACCCAGAAGTGTCTCCGGACAGCGCTGGCCCCTGGCCTCTTAAGTGAGATGGGCGCACAACCCCAGAGTCTGTCAAGACTGGCCCGTACGGGCAGGGGTACCTTTACCTTTACCTTTATACCTTGCTTAAGGATTGTAAATGGTGTACATCCTGGACTTGATTTGTATGTTAGGAAGTAACCAGTAAAGAAATTTGTTACAAACATTACCATTCAGCCCATTACCACCACCAGGCATGGAGGCCAAAGTAAGAGCAGGAGCTGAGCCAGGGAATTGCAGTGCAGGAGAAAACGAACTGGACATTAATTAATGAGCTGAAAAGGTATCTGTTAACTGAGCAAATGTTCAGAAAAGACTGAAACAGAGGCACAAACACATTGTCACTCAAACTCCCATTCTACTTGGTCCTCAGCTCGACCGTTGCTTGCAACTGGGTCACTGCCTGAATAGACCCTTCTTCCCAACTTCACACCTGGCAACACAACGGCTTGGCAGCCAATTGGGCCACGCAACAACAACTCTGTTGTTGGAATCCTGCCTCGGTCAGAGGAATGTGCCACTCTCCAGGCACCGGCTGAATTCCTTGTTGACCTCCCCCCTGCGACTCCCGGCAGGAAAACAGGCGAGGTCTGTAATCGGCGATCCTTGCCAGACGTGAGAAGAACACACCACTCCTTCACTCTCCCCCTGCTATCCCCAGGGAGGGGAAGAGACACAGAAAGAAATGTATCTACATGCTTTTATTTCTGTCCATTGCAGCAGTACAGAGAAACATGTCCGTACTCTTCAAACAACAACAGCAGAGAGCTTATAGCTCCTCCCTTGTACTTCCAGTACAGGTCATATGACACACACTGAGCTAACGTCCGGTGCTCAGTACGGAGAATGGACTGCCCCTTTCTTGCCATGGTAACAGTCACAAACATCCTGTCTGGCTTTCCAGCCACCTGCAGCTGACGTAGCTGCTGCTTGCTGCTGCATTGCTTCCTTTTGGTAACAGGGTCCACTACCACCTTTGCTCTCGAGACCCGGGGGATAATTGGAAAGAATCAGGGATCAAGGCAGGGCTCAGGACAGAGTCAGAGCGGTTTATGAGGATGCCAGGCAAGGCCCCAGGTCCTGTGTAATCTCAACAGGTCTATGTGAACTGGTTTCAATGACTGCCGGTACGATTCTGGGCATCGTTCAAGGTTCTGATTTTTGAATTCAAAGCCCTGAACAACTTGGGACCAGGATATCTAATGGACGGCCTTGCCCACTATTATGGAGCACTGCTCAGAGCACCACCTATTCTAGAAATCAGGCTTTTAGTGCTGTAGCTCCAGCCCTCAGAATCAAGACATGTTTGCTTAAGGAAGGTTTTCACTGAGTTGTGACCCAGTCATTTGTGAAAGCTCACTTTTACATTTGATGAAATTGTTTGCGTGTTTTTAGAGCTTGTACGGACAGGTTTATTGTTTTAGAGTCTGTTTAAAAGATTTACTGTTCCTGTGTTTCTGTATTTTATTCTGCTATTTTTACTACTACTACTACTATTATTATTATTACTATTACTATTAATGTTCTGATTAATGCTGCTGTGCTGCGCCTGGACACCAATTTGGGTGGGGAATTTGCTCATATACAAGACAAATATAGGGCAACTGTCTCACAGTTTTTCTTTTTTTATGAAAAACTGCTTATGTCGGCAAGGAACATCAATATGTCTTGCGAAGTTTGGAAGAATGCCAATTCTACACATAAATAAATATCAATAAACACCTGCTTTATAAAAGATGAAAAGGGGAGAATTTCTTGAGATGTTCATCTCCCACATCATTGTGTCCTTTCATTAAAGAAGCATTAAAGCCTTATTAAAACAGGTGGGAAGATTTCACAGCTGAATATTGATTGATCTCAACAAAAAGCATTTGCCAAAAATTGGGAATATTAAGCAAACAGGCAAAGTTCGTTGGAATGGACACATTTCCTAAATGAGAACAATCACAGCTGATTTCATGCTTGCGGAAGAAAAATCACCACCTTGAAACCCTTCACCTTGGTGTGCTACAGACGCAAAGAAATGAGGCAAGAAAACCTTCTAAGTTATTTCTGTACTTCAAAACTAAAGAGCCAGAGGCTGGTCTAATTATTTTGAATTGCTATAGAGCTAGCAGTTTCAGCTACTCCAACAAGGATCGAAACCTCTTCTTTAACAACCAGGAGAAAAATATTGTAACCTGCGAGACTTGGGATGACTTAATGGAATGGAAGAAGTAAATCAGCACACTTTCATCATTTACTTAGCATTAGTATAAGCCATTCCAATGTTCGAAGGGCTTAAAATAATTTTTATTAAGAACATAAATACAGTGGTGCCTCGCAAGACGAAATTAATCCGTTCCATGAGGCTCTTCGTATAGCGGTTTTTTCGTCTTGCGAAGCAAGCCCATTGACAGCTTAGCGGATTAGCGCTATTAGCGGTTTAGCGGCTTTTAGCGGATCAGCTGATAAGCGGCTTAGGGCTTAGGAAAGGGGGGGGGAGGGGAAAAAACCCGCAGGAACTCGCAAGACATTTTTGTCTTGCGAAGCAAGCCCATAGGGAAATTCGTTTTGCGAAGCGCCTCCAAAACGGAAAACCCTTTCGTCTAGTGGGTTTTCCGTCTTGCGAGGCGTTCGCCTTGCGGGGCACCACTGTAACTAATAATAATAATAATAATAATTTATTTATATCCCGCCCTCCCCAGCCGAAGCCGGGCTCAGAGCGGCTAACAACAGTAAAATGATACAACATTCTAAAATCATTTCATTATAAAATTAGTTGCTGTACAGTACACTGTACAATGTACAGTTGCTGAATATTATCTATGTGTAGCATTGTTATTTTAGCAAGCATCGTAATAGCCCTGAAATGTCGCCATCATCACCAGCATTTTTTATGTTTTGTTATGTTTTTATATGTGCTGGAAGCTGCCCAGCATGGCTGGGGAAACCCAGCCAGACGGGCGGGGTATAAATAATAAAATTGTGGTTGTTGTCATTGTCGTCATATACACACTGCAGGCAGGAGACTTGAGGCAGAAGCTACCTGGATTGCTCAAAGCCAGCCAAGTGGAATTCATGGGTCAGGATTTGAAAGAGGGACATGGGTTTGCATGACCGCCCCTGCCTTCTGCAAACTGGTGTCCTCCTATATTAAATTAAGGGACTGCAGGTCCCCATCAGCTCTAGTCAGCTATACAGGTGCAGTCCAAAACACCTGGAAGTCACTGGGCTGGGGAAGGCTGACTTACAGAGTCTTAGGGAAAGCAATATACCCTGGTACCTTGGTTCTGAAACGCCTTGGTTCTGAAACGCCTTGGTTCTCAAATGCTTTGGTTCTCAAACTCCGAAAACCCACAAGTAGGGTTCCAGTTTTCAAACAATTTTTGGAAGGTGAACATCCGATGCAGTTGTCATATTTTTTTCCAGGGCGCCTGCACCAATCAGAAGCTGTGCCTTGGTTTTCGAACATTTCGGAAGTCAAACGGACTTCCGGAACGGATTAAGTTTGGTGCTTTTGTTATTGCTATTTATTTTGCGTTTTTGTTTTTGAGGCTTTTTTGGTTCATTTGTTTTTGTGACTGTGTGGAACCCAGTTCAGCTACTGATTGTATGCGTGACTGCAGAAATGGATAAAAGACCCCCATCCAAACAATGACTATCATCAGTGCAGGGAAGAAAAAAAATAAATTTTCATGTTTATCATCTACAATACTGTCTTATTTCTTTTATAGTACAGTACATTGATTATTGTTTTTATTTTATGGATCAATGTTCTTGTTAGATAGTAAAATTCATGTTAAATTGCTGTTTTAGGGGTTGTTTTTAAAAGTCTGGAACGGATTAATTCATTTTGCATTACTTTCTATGGGAAAGCATGCTTTGGTTTTGGAATGCTTTGGTTTTGGAACGGACTTCCAGAATGGATTAAGTTTGAGAAGCAGGTAACACTGTACTACTTGCAAATGCCTGCACCAATACTTTACTGCACTAAATTGATGTTTTAATTTAAATCGGGTCCTGTATTCCGGAAGGAGTATCTCCACCCCCATCATCCAGCCCGGACACTGAGGTCCAGCTCCGAGGGCCTTCTGGTGGTTCCATAGAATCATAGAGTTGGAAGAGACCACAAGGGCCATCGAGTCCAACCCCCTGCCAAGCAGGAAACACCATCAGAGCACTCCTGACATATGGTTGTCAAGCCTCTGCTTAAAGACCTCCAAAGAAGGAGACTCCACCACACTCCTTGGCAGCAAATTCCACTGTTCCCTTGCTGTGAGAAGTGAGGTTACAGGGAACTAGGCAGAGGGCCTTCTCGGTGGTGGCTCCTGCCCTGTGGAACGCCCTCCCAGCAGATGTCAAGGAAATAAATAACTCTCTGACTTTTAGAAGACATCTGAAGGCAGTCCTGTTTAGGGAAGTTGTTTGCTCTTTTATCATGTTTTTAATATTCTGTTGGGAGCTGCCCAGAGTGGCTGGGGAAACCCAGCCAGATGGACGGGGTAAAAAATAAATTGTTGTTGTTGTTGTTGTTTTATTTTTATTATTATTAGTTATTATTTTCATTGGATTTTTTTTGGAAGGTATGGAGTTATGCAACCCCCGAGCCAAGACGATAAGTAACTATACAACCTGTACAACACCTCTGAAGGCAGCCCTGTCTGGGGAAATTTTTTTAATGTTCAATTATGTTTTTATATATGTCTTCTTCTTCTTCTTCTTCTTCTTCTTCTTCTTCTTCTTATTATTATAGCAGCAGGTCAGGTGTCTGGGAAGTCAATAGGGGACAATTGCTCCTTCCCCCAGCCTGTTTTTCTACTCCAAATTGCAGGGTTGAAACTAGGCTTTCTTTCACCTGAGTCCAAGACCCAGTTTGGTACACACACACTCATGCACATTTGTGTAGACACACGTACACAGGCTAGGAGCCTCCATGGCGCCCCTCTGGAGGCTTCATCCAGGGCAAAAAAAACCTGGCCCTCGCAAGCTGCTCACAGGATGTCAGACACATGTGGCTGAACAAAAATATCCCAATTTCGCCACCCAATTTGCAGGCAGTGAAATGGAGAAGAGGGTTTTCAGGGGCAAAGGGGAGGTCATTACAGGTGCAAGCAATACTTCCCTATGTGCGCCGCTTCCATCCCACCTCTCCAAATTAAAAATGGGAAATGCCAAGCGGTTCCTGATGGACAGAACGCCACTGCTACGAAACCACACACTGAGAGACCAGCTTCAGCGCCTCTTCCAGTGTATCAGAAATTATCAATGGGATAATGGAAATGGATTTTCTGTGCCCTAATGGTGGCCGCCAAGAGATATTGAGGAATTGGAAAATAAATATGATACCCTTCAATCAATGGACTGACGGAATGACGTCACTGGCAATTTATGAACAGACTGCTTACAGACTCTGTATGGATAAATATGATAACAATTGGAATGAATTTATACAAAATGCAGTAGGGCTATTAACATTTACATAAGCACTAGGACAATAACACTATACCAATTTATACAAGAATGTATGGGAATATTGCTCTCTCTTTTTGCTTTTTTTTTTTTGCTTTAATATGTATCTTTGTTGTTGTTTTTCTCCCTCTCACTTTTCGTTCTTTTTTTTTCTGTATCACTTTATTTCTTTTAACTGAAATCACCTTAATAAAATAAAAACATTCAAAAATATGTATTTTAGCTGTATCAGATGCTGTTTTTGTGTAGAGTTTTACATTTTTAAATTTGTTTCTCACTAGAGGCAAGATGAGCTAGAGATAATCCACTTGGTGCCCTGTGAATGCACCTGGTCTACAACCCCATTTTCCTTGACCATCAGCCATGCTGGGTGCAGGCTGCTAATAAGAGATGGAGTTCTGGTGCTAGAGGGGGAAATGTCAGTAGGGCCTAGGACCCTCGTACCTACAGGACCGCCTCTCCCGGTATGCCCCACGGAGAGACTCAAGGTCCATAAATAGCAACACCCTAGTGGTCCTGAGTAGGGACGCAGGTGGCGCTGTGGGTTAAAGCCTCAGCGCCTAGGACTTGCTGATCGAAAGGTCGGCGGTTCGAATCCCTGCAGCGGGGTGCGCTCCCGCTGCTCGGTCCCAGCGCCTGCCAACCTAGCAGTTCGAAAGCACCTCCGGGTGCAAGTAGATAAATAGGGACCGCTTACCAGCGGGAAGGTAAACGGCGTTTCCGTGTGCGGCTCTGGCTTGCCAGAGCAGCGATGTCACGCTGGCCACGTGACCCGGAAGTGTCTCCGGACAGCGCTGGCCCCTGGCCTCTTAAGTGAGATGGGCGCACAACCCCAGAGTCTGTCAAGACTGGCCCGTACGGGCAGGGGTACCTTTACCTTTACCTTAGTGGTCCCGAGCTCTAAGGAAGTTAGATTAGCTTCAACCAGAGCCAGGGCCTTTTCAACTCTGGCCCCGGCCTGGTGGAATGCTCTGTCTCATGAGACCAGGGCCCTGCGGGATCTGATTTCTTTCCACAGAGCCTTTAAGACAGAGTTGTTCCGCCTGGCCTTTGGCTTGGAGCCAATTTGATTCCCTCCACCTCTTTCTTTTTTCTTTTCCTTTCTCCTCCTGCGATGAGGCTACATTTTAATATTTTAATGTTTCAATATTTTAATGTCGTATTTTAATTTTGTTTTTTAAATTGTATTCATTCAACTTGTTTTTATTATTGCTTGTTAGCTGCACTGAGCCCGGCCTTGGCTGGGGAGGGCGGGGTATAAAGAAAAATTATTATTATTATTATTATTATTATTATTATTAATTATTTCTTTATTTCATTCTTCTTAGACATTATCTCCTCTTCAACCGACACTGCATATATTTCATTAAAAAAACACCTCTGTGAAATTGAGCATTTGCCTGACTAGCACTCAGGAAAGTAGAGATATATATCTATCAGGCCCATCAGTTGCTGCTGGACAGGAATCATAGAATCATAGAATCCTAGAGTTGGAAGAGACCACAAGGGCCATCGAGTCCAACCCCCTGCCAAGCAGGAAACACCATCAGAGCACCCTGACATATGGATGTCAAGCCTCTGCTTAAAGACCTCCAAAGAGGGAGACTCCACCACACTCCTTGGAAGCAAATTCCACTGTCAAACAGCTCTTACTGTCAGGAAGTTCTTCCTAATGTTTAGGTGGAATCTTCTTTCTTGTAGTTTGGATCCATTGCTCCGTGTCCGCTTCTCTGGAGCAGCAGAAAACAACCTTTCTCCCTCCTCTATGTGACACCCTTTTATATATTTGAACATGGCTATCATATCACCCCTTAACCTCCTCTTCTCCAGGCTAAACATGCCCAGCTCCCTTAGCCGTTCCTCATAAGGCATCGTTTCCAGGAACAAATGTGCAAAGCTGTAATCGGAGAAACATTAATTGACACCAGATAATCCTTTACGCAAGCAAAAGCAACAATATGAGCTCTCCCAATATGGAAGCAAGCGCCCCCCCCTCCCCGAAAAAAGACCAAAATAAAATAAACATGGTCACTGACAACCCAGGCAGGCACACAAAGCCAATGCTATTAACGCTTTGGGCAAAACTAATGCAAAGCTTAATTGCAAGCACTTTTTTCGAAGAACATTCCTGCTGTGGGAAAAAGGAACCTGCATTCAACAAGAACAGCACTAGCAGATTGTGTGTGGGTCTATGCAAAAATCACTTTGAGATAAGATTTTTTTAAAAATAAAATGTATTTATTGTTTAAATAAAATGTATTTATTGTTTAAATAAAATGTATTTATTGTTTTATGTATTTAAGCAATTCATATAACCACTTAACTACAATCCAGGCATCCCCCCCGACACACTTACGTTCTACTTGCACGTGACCGTTGCTCTTACAATCCAGTGATACATAAATTTTGTTAAACAGATAAATGGAGAGAAGGAAAAGAGATCTCTTTAGAACTGCACAAGCAATAGTGTGATGATACTGCAGAATTCTCAACCATTCAGCAGTGTTCTTGTTCCACTAACAGCAGATACAGCAAAACAGAGTGGTTGTATAAGCAGCATCTGTGTCATTTGGACACGGCACATCACACACACACACACACACACACACCCCAAAGCTTAAGGAGATCTGATGAGGTAATCAGGAGAAGAATAGCTCATATTTCATGAAACACTCTACAAGGCAGGTTTATAAATTATGTATCTTCCAAGTCCGAAGACTAATCCATTATATTTTGGGTGCGCGGGTGATGACTGATTTGTTAACTACATGAGTAGTCCAAAGTAAATATGCCATTTGCACATGCCCTTAATGCCCAGTAAATGCAGTGTCAAATCACCAGAGCAGCGGTCAGCAAACTTTTTCAGCAGGAGGCCGGACCACTGTCCCTCAGACCTTGTGGAGGGCTGGACTATATTTTGAAAAAAAAATATATGACACATTCTACTCATGTAAAAACACGCTGATTCCCGGACCATACATGGGCCAGATTTAGAAGGCGACTGGGCCAGATCTGGCCCCCTGGGCGATAGTTTGCCTACCCATGCCCCAGAGTATTGCCAGTGGGCAGTTTCAATGCAACAGAAGGCTAAGGGACAATGCAGTAGGGATGATGGGGGAACTGGCGGTTCCCTCGCTGCGAGAAGCCACGTTACAGGGAACCAGGCAGAGGGCCTTCTCGGTAGTGGCACTTGCCTTGTGGAACACCCTCCCACCAGATGTCAATGAGAAAAACAACTGCCAGACTTTTAGAAGACATCTGAAGGCAGCCCTGTTTAGGTAAGCTTTTAATGTTTAATAGACCATTGTATTGGGGGGGAAAGGCCTGTATCTGCCCTATTTGTGTATGAAATGAGGGAATCTTGCTGCAGCATCAAAAGGGTCGCATAAGGACAGCCTTGTCTTTCCACTCCACCTTCAGTTCCTCATGATTTGCTGCTTCAGATCATTTGTGCTCTCGGCTTAGCATCAGTTCAGGTATCAGATCCAGGCTGAAAGAAAGAGCCTGAGGTTGAGGGAGCAAAGGAAAGCAAAGCAGGGGAACCCCTTTTGAGGCTTGAGTAAGACTTCACCCTCACCCTGTTCTACACATGAATCGGGCACATTCATAAAGAAACGGGGCTGCTCTATCACATCTAACTTGGCCCTCAGTGTGAATCTGGTTACATCCTCCTCCCACAACACAAGACAGTTAGGCTGTGTTAGGGACACGGGTGGCGCTGTGGTCTAAACCACTGAGCCTCTTGGGCTTGCCAATCAGAAGGTCGGCGGTTCGAATCCCCACAATGGAGTGAGCTCCCGTTGCTCGGTCCCAGCTCCTGCCCACCTAGCAGTTCGAAAGCACATCAAAAGTGCAAGTAGATAAATAGGTACCACTCCGGCAGGAAGGTAAACAGCGTTTCCATGCGCTCTGGTTTCCGTCACGGTGTCCCATTGCACCACAAGCGGTTTAGTCCTGCTGGCCACATGACCCGGAAAGCTGTCTGTGGACAAACGCTAGCTCCCTCGGCCTGAAAGCGAGATGAGCGTCGCAACCCCAGAGTCGCCTTTGACTGGAATTAACCATCCAGGGGTCCTTTACCTTTACCTTTTTAGGCTGTGTGCATATCTTGTTGTGCTAGGGCACTTGCAACTGGGAATTTGAGGATTGGATCCAGCCTTGTACACAGTATAAAGCAGCTGGAGAACATTTCAGGCACAGGAGAGGATAAGGGTGTGTGGCCTAGAATCACCACATGGCTTCTGTATCGGCCAGGCTGGGTGCAAATATCATTTTCTAGTCAACAGCATAGGACCTTCAAGCCCCACCCCCAACCTGAAAACTATCCAGGCCTAGATTCAGGTTGGTCTGTCATTTGTACATTGATTATTAGCCACAAAGATCAGTGGGACAACCTTTGCACAAGACATTTGTCAGGGGAGTGGGCTTCCCAAACTCTTTAAAGTAAGAAGTCAAATGCCACTACTGCTGTTTGCTAACACATCTTTAAGGTTGTGAAGTTTGTACAAATCACATCTGCATAAACTCATGCAGCCCTCTTTCTTATCCTTTTATCATACTGTGCATTTAAGAAGTGTTATCACCCTCCAGCTTTGAGAACACTGATATCACGTATAAATAAATAAATATAGCTGGCCTGTTTAAAATTTTATTATTTTGAAATTAAGACGGCAGAACCAAATTACAAGGACACAGCACAAAAGAATAATCATCTAATTTTACACGGTGCAAACACAGATACTGGTGTAGTAATGAGATTATTTCTTTCCAAGTAAAATGTTAGGCCCCATGAGAACGGCAGTTCTTTTCTGAACAACTTGCCCTTTAAACGCCAAACTGAAGGCAATTGTTCTGGCCAGCAAATTCAGAGGGGGCTTGTCACCTAAGCATAGCATCTGGATGTGCACAGATGAACTTTCAGGTGAGTTTGTTTGTTTGTTTAAGCGCCCTGAAATCTCCCTTAAATTGTGCTCAGCTGCTTTCTTGGAAAGAAATTATCTACAGCAGCTGCTCCATCAAGCTCTAGGAAAGCGAGCGATACGGGACTGCGGGGCGTCTCCATTCAGTCAGCTGGAAGGTCAGCTCTATCAGGCTCCATCTACAGCAACCATTCCACAGGGCTGTCAATGCTTCTCAATACCAGTTCCTAGAAGCCCCAGGAGCAGAGAGGGCTCTTATATTCCGGTCCGGCTTGCAGGCTTCCCGCAGGCATCTGGTTGGCCACTGTGAGAACACAATGCTGGACTAGATGGGCCATTGGCCTGATCCAGCAGGCTCTTCTTATGTTCTTAACTCTGTAACGAAAAAATAGTTTTCTGTTTTCCTCCTCCCTGACAATCCCTTTTCCTTCTTTGGTGTAGGGTCCTTTCGACTGCAACTCTGTACTGGCTCCCGGTGGAGTATCGGGTCAGGTTCAAGGTGCTGGTCTTGACCTTTAAAGCCCTTTGTGGCTTAGGGTCCTCATATTTACGGGACCGCCTCTCCTGATATGATGTCCCACAGAGGACCTTAAGGTCCATGAATAACCATAGTTTAGAGGTCCCGGGCCCTAAGGAAGTCAGACTATCCTCCAGCAGGGCCAGGGCCTTCTCAGTGATGGCTCCGACCTGGTGGAATGCTCTGTCCCAGGAGACCAGGGCCCTTCAGGATTGAACCTCCTTCCGTCGGGCCTGTAAGACAGAGCTATTCCGCCTGGCCTTTAATTTGAATTCAGCCTGATCTTTTATTTCCCTTCTCTTCCTTCCCCCTCCCCTTTTATGAAGATCATCCGCTCTGAGACTCCACAGCTAATTCTCCCCTGGCCTCCTCGCTGGCCCAAGTAGGATGGATTCAGCCAGATGGCCCTGGTGACTATCTAATGCTTATTTCCCCTAAACTGATTTTTGAATTTTATTGTTATTCATGTTTTTATATATTTTATGCTGCTTTTATAATTAAGTATTTTAAATTTGTTGTTAGCCGCCCTGAGCCTGGTTTTTGAACCGGGAAGGGCGGGATATAAATAACAATTATTATTATTATTATTATTATTATTATTATTATTACTCTTGAGACCATTCTGTAAGCTGAAGAGCGATGTAAAAATGCTTTAAATAAGCTCTCTTTCTCTCTGAATACTTTTGAAAACTAAATGCTCCAGAGACATACATTATGCTGACAACTTTTTCGGCTGAAAGAAAAGAGTTACGCGAAGGAAATATCACTGGGGGGGGAACAATCATTTTTATGCCATTTTATAAAAAGCACAGGGCTATCATTCTCCCAGCTCCCAGCATTTCCATAAGCCCAGAGGATAAGCCGCACCAATTCATATGCCTGTTAATTAGCACTTATTGCCTGCCACATGCAAAAAGAAAAAGAAAAAAAGAACAGAGCAGAGCAGGCAGCAACCAAACTCATCTGTAGTCAGAATGTGTTTTTATCGCCATATCAGCTGCAGCCACTGCCAGGCCTGACAACAGCTGAACACGGCTTGGCAGAGTGCCTCAAATTACTGCCGACTAGAAGCACTTAAAGCATCCTCCTGGAGCTTGACATGACAAATAAAGCAATGATTCATAACTGAATTACAGCGAGGTTCTCTGGAAGGAAACAAACGCGACGTTGAGGAGAACAGCTTGGTCGTTCCTTCACGGAGCTGAAAGGGAAAAGGAACACCAGGGATGTTGCGCTGACATGAGACGAGACACAAGCCCGGGAGGGAGCGAATGCTCAAACCAAGGGCAACCTGGCAGGGGCAACGGAATGGATATAAGCTGCCACAGGAGAAACATCCCCAACACTTTCCTTCCGAGAGGTTGCATTGCATCAGTTGGGCTTTGAGGCCCAAAGCAACGAGTTCAAGGAATTGGTAAAATGGGCTGGTCCACCTCCTGAGCTGGCACTCTGGAACCATCACAGACTGCTCCCTGGGGGCTTCCACCGGCACCACAGATATGGCGCATGCTGTGGTCCGCTTCCCCTGCGAGGCCCAAGCCACCACAGAACATCCTACCTTGAGCCTGCGATCGGATACCAGTTGCTGGCAGACAAAAAGGAGGTGGTTGTTGCCTTTGTGAGCTGCTTGTGGGCTCATAAGATGTGTCTTGTTTTTACACACGTACATCATATTATCTGTATGCCTCCTTTCGACAGTTAAAACCACGCTCAGGGAGGCTGACGACATGAAAAAATATGCTAATTTCAAACACGACAATTAGTCATGAACAATAAAACATCAAAAAGTACACAACCAAACTGAACAGTTTCCACATACAGTGGTACCTCGGGTTAAGAACGTAATTCGTTCTGGAGGTCTGTTCTTAACCTGAAACTGTTCTTAACCTGAGGTACCACTTTAGTTAATGGGGCCTCCTGCAGCTGCCGCGCCGCCGCCACACGATTTCCATTCTCACCCTGAAGCAAAGTTCTTAACCCAAGTACTATTTCTGGGATAGCGCAGTCTGTAACCTGAAGTGTCTGTAACCTGAAGCACCTGTAACCCGAGGTACCACTGTAAATCATAACTAAGGTACAAAATAAAGGTATTATAAACTGACGAATTAAATCATCAAATCAAACATCAATGGATGAATATCGATTTATATCAATAACAGCAACAACCCCTCCCCAACAAAAAAAGCCCTATGCAATAGAACAGCAAGAGTCTGTTCAGCAGCCTCAGCTTTTGTAGCTGGAGCCAGTCAGGGCCCTACTCTGCAAGGCCAGGTGGGAAAAGGCCAGCAAGGCAGGGAAGCAGGTCTTCCAGGAATCACAGCCAATGTGCTTGTGGATGTGTTTTGAACTGTTTTTAATATTGCAAGCCGCCCTGGGGCCTTGCAGTGAAGGGTAAGCAATAAATAAAATAATAATCTGAGCACACACCATTGGACACAGGAAGCTGGAACCGTAAAGCACATCTAGCAGTGCTCTTGCAGCGTTTGTAGCCAGGTATAATAATAATAATAATAATAATAATAATAATAATAATATCATCTTTATTGTCATTGCCCCCTCTCAGGGACAACAAAATTTACTTGGCTGCTCCATCCACCCAGGTAGGGCACTCCACACAAAATCAGAACAACTATAAAAACACTAATTAAAACAATACAGTATAATACAGCAAGGAAGATTAGATGACTTTCAAAGTCCAGGTTTCCCATTCAGGGCCGAGATCGCTCTGGAGAAGAAGCTGTTCTTGAGACGGCTCGTTCTTGTCTTCATCGTCCTGTATCTCCGTCCCGACGGCAGGAGCTCGAAGAGACAGTGACCAGGATGCGATGGATCTTTTACTATGTCCAGTGCCTTCCTATGGCACCTTGTGGCATAAATCTGCTCTAAGGTGGAGAGTGGGCAGCCAACAATGCTCTCTGCTGCCTTAACAACTCCGCACAACCCCATCCTGTCCTGGGTAGTACAGCTTCCGTACCACACACATAAGCCATAAGTGAGCACACTCTCAATGGCACAGTGATAGAAGGCAAGCAGCAATCACTAGATGTAGCTTGCTGAGCTTCCCAATCAGGAAACACAGCAGGATTCCCGGACGGGCAGCCAGCTGTGCTTTCTCCCTCTCTGCCCCTTTGGTAAGCATAGAGGTTGGCAAGTAGGTGCTGAGGCACTGGCACACACAGACTCTGCCCCTCTCCCTTCTGACTTTAATACCAAAAAGTCACAGCAACAGGAGTCAAACACTTCAGGGATGTGTTGCACTTCAGGGATGTGTTGCACTCAGCCGGCAGACTAGCCAGGCTGCCCTAGCATCTGCAAAAGCTGCACAGAAGGAGCAGAAACGGAACCTTGCTCTTCCACTCCAACTGAGCAGAACAGGGAGCAACAAGCTTGGTCCTCTGACATCATTTGAAATAATTTGCTATGGAAAGATGGGCGTGGGGAGCTGCTTTCAAAGAAAAAACTCAGCAGAAGAGCCTGTCTGTATACTGACTGTGTAGGTCAGGGGTTGGCAACCTGCGGCCCACGGGAGTCGTTAAACGGCCCACAAGCCGCCCCTGAACCAAGCCGCCTGCTCGGTGAGTTCCTGCTTTGTTAAACCAACGCAGCGTGGAGCGGGGACTCGCTTCCATGGCACCGGAAATCGCATCTGTGCAGACGCGATCCGGCCCACGGAGCGATCTCCGCGGGAGTAAACTGGCCCAGGCGAGGTAACCCTTGCTGACCCCTACTGTAGGCGATCCCAGAGTTGCCTTTCACCTTGGGATTGAGGTCACTGGGGTTTTTAGCCTCCAGGTGAACAGGAGCAGCTTTCTCGGCTGAGATCTCATGCAGTTAAAGGTAAAGGGACCCCTGACCATTAGGTCCGGTCGTGGCTGACTCTGGGGTTGCGGCGCTCATCTCGCTTTATTGGCCGAGGGAGCCGGCGTACAGCTTCTGGGTCATGTGGCCAGCATGACTAAGCCGCTTCTGGCGAACCAGAGCAGCGCACGGAAACACCATTTACCCTCCCGCCAGAGCGGTACCTATTTATCTACTTGCACTTTGACGCGCTTTCGAACTGCTAGTTTGGCAGGAGCAGGGACCGAGCAACGGGAGCTCACCCCGTCGCAGGGATTCGAACCGCCGACCTTCTGATCAGCAAGCCCTAGGCTCTGTGGTTTAACCCACAGGGCCACCGGAGCTCCACAAATTCCAGAACTACATAGCTAAAACCACTTGCATGATAAATTCCCCCGTCCTCACCATTCTCCTGTCAAGATGGAGCTCAAGTGGGGGAAAACCATGAAAGCAGCTCCAATGGCACAGCTGTGGCATTGACACACGAACTGCAGCTGCATGATATGCCATCACTATACAGCAGCTTGCCGTGCGGCTGACTGAGGGCCCTAGGTCCAATCCCAACATCTCCCAGGAAGACTGGGAAAGCATCTCTCTGAAACCTTAGGGAACCGCTGCCACTCAATGTAAACAATGCTGAGCTAAGAGGACCAATGGTCTGACTCAGTACAGTGGCGTCCCGCAAGACGAACGCCTCGCAAGACGGAAAACCCGCTAGACGAAAGGGTTTTCCGTTTTGGAGGTGCTTCGCAAAACGAATTTCCCTATGGACTTGCTTCGCAAGACGAAAATGTCTTGCGGGTTCCTGCGGGTTTTTTTCCCTCCCCCCCCCCCTTTTCCTAAGCCGCTAAGCCGCTTATCAGCTGATCCGCTGATAAGCCGCTTAACAGCTGATCCGCTAAAAGCCGCTAAACCGCTAATAGCGCTAATCCGCTAAGCCGTCAATGGGCTTGCTTCGCAAGACGAAAAACCGCTATACGAAGAGCCTCACGGAACGGATTAATTTCGTCTTGTGAGGCACCACTGTATAAGGCGTGGGTAGGCAAACTAAGGCCCGGGGGCCGGATCCAGCCCAATCCCCTTCTAAATCCGGCCTGCTGACAGTCCGGGAATCAGTGCATTTTTACATAAGTAGAATGTGTGCTTTTATTTAAAATGCATCTCTGGGGTATTTTGGGGGGCTGGCTGGTGTTTTTACATGAGCAGAATGTGTGATTTTATTTAAAATGCATCTCTGGGTTATTTGTGGGGCAAAGAAATTCATTCATTTCCCCCCCAAAAAATATAGTCCGGCCCCCCACAAGGTCTGAGGGACAGTGGACCAGCTCCCTGCTGAAAAAGTTTGCTGACCCCTAGTATAAGGCATCGTCCTACCTACTTCAGCATTATGGGCAAATGAAAGGTTGAAAACCTCATAGTTGTTTCGAATGGAACAAGACATTCTTAGGTTCTCTACAGCGCCATGTGCCTTTGGCTCCTTCCTTTTCGGCTTTCACCAACAAAAGAAGATAACTTTGTTCAATGTTTTTTATGAACACTGGTATTTTACGAAAGCGCTGATGTTTTAATTATCTGCCACGCTGGAGTGTGTGCGTATGTAAGCACCTGTTTAGTTGTTTGAATGTTGAAACACTATGTTGTTAGTGGCCTTAAAAGCAGCTTTGCTACCTGGGAAGGCAGAATAAATTATTCTTATTAAATATGTAAGATACAGAGCCTTAATACAGCCAGAACAGGTTTGGCAGCTCAAAGCCCCTTTACAGAAGAGAAAATGAGGAGAGGGGATTCCCCAAATTATGGCACTCCTTAAAAGCTGCAACTTTAGAGCTCTAGAGTCTAGACAGAACTAATTTCTTTGTCTGCTAAAAATAGGGATTAAACAAATCTGACAATGCCATTCCTTCTTACACGTGAAAGCTAAGACACTTGGGGCTAACAACCTGGCAAATTTCAATAGCTACTTTGTTAGGAGACTGAAGAAAAGGTCTACAAAAAACCCCAATATTCCTACCTAGGAGCCACAACAATTAAGAATGTTGAACTGACAGTGGAAATTACACCGAAAAGCCCTAAGGCTTAAAAAATACGAGAGCGATTTCAAAGACTATCTCATCTACTATATGGAATGCATAACAGTTAGAAAATTTATTTCAGAATGTTCCTGATCTACTAAGACATGCCCCACGAAACTCCACTGAACAGACTCTCATGCAAATCAGCTCTTGTAGATACTTTTCTGGTTTAGTGCTAAACCTCTTGTTTTACATCCAATGGTTAAAGGGGAATGGGAAGGATAGTTGCTATGCATGTACATGGTACCGCAAGCTCAGTCTCCCCAACTACCTTGAGTTAAGAGGTGTGGGCCTGAAACAGATGCACTTCCAGAGCCATTGGACAGTTGAGTTTGAAGGTTGGCAAGACTGGGCTCATTTAGCAGGAAAGGAATTAGTTGGAAATGTCTAGGGACTGTTGGGTAGCAGACACCAACTGACAACAGCTGCCCATGATTTTGCAGTTTGCTGGTGAGGAATACACTTCTAACTGTATGTATTTTTGTTTTAACTGATCTAATACAGATAGAATTCATGCATGCATTTTCATGCTGTTTTATTATGTTTTGTCCATAAGTTTGATGTGCATTGCCCTGGGCGCTTTCTGAAGAAGGGCAATTCAGAAAGAATGCATCTCTTCATTTTGTTGTAGTAATCAACCAAAAGCAATGGTATCCCTTTAGTATTGGCACCATTCATACCATACCACAGATATTCCCTTTGTCTGTCTTCCTTTTGTCCTGAACCGGTTGGACCATTACCGGAGCAACCCTAAATGGCTTCTTCCTTCCTAGCATCTTACAAGTTCTTGTTGGAACCCAGAGATCTGAAATGTTTCCTCCAGCCCAAACTTTATCGGAAATCTGCTCATGTTGATGGATCCTCTTCCTCCCTCAAACCTCTTCTTGACTCTGCCACTGCAACATCCTCTCTGCCTGGTCTTCCCTCCCGCCTTTCCCACATCTCTAATCCATTCAGAATGCCTCTGAGCTCACCTCTCTGCTGCTGCTATGATCGTGTCATTCCCCATCAGCTTACTTTTAAGCCTCTCCACCTCTGTGTCTCTTCCTTCCCCTTACATCCCTTCTTGCTTACTTCAGATTCCTCCAGTTGTCTCGGCCTTTAATTCCAGTCTCTTTACAGCAGCCTTCCTTTCTCTCTTCTTATTTTTTTTTTAAATAATATTTATTACTTTTAAAACTTACAAAAAAGAAAAAGAAGACAGACAAAAGAACAAAAAAGAACAAAAAAGAGAAAAAACAATACAATACAATATATAAACTATACAAAACACAACCTTAACACATTAAACTAAACACAATAAACTAAACAAAACAATACAAAAACAATTTAAAAGCATACATCATACCTTTTCCATATTCTATCTTTCATTCCCTCGTTTCATCAACCTCCTCTCACCTCCCTTTTTGTATTCTACTTCTATTAGTTGTCTCAGCAATTCCTTTCCCTCTTTCTCTATTTTCTGTCATATAAATGTCTTAACATATTTTTAATCTTATTTTCCATTAAAACTAGTATACTTATTTAAGCTTAACTCCTTAAAACATTTCCACTAAGGCCATAAAATTTCATTCCAACATTTTTCTATCACTCATTAATTTTACAATATTTCTATATATAAACTTTAAATTTTCCAATCTTCTTCCACCATCTCCTCTCCCCGGTCTCGGACTCTGTCAGTCACTTCCGTCAACTACATACAGTCCATCAACCTGGAGATCTTATGTCCGAGGCTCTTAACTCTTTTCCACATCCCTTCTGCAGGTCTTCTTCATATTCTTTGATGCTAAAGAGCAGATCTCGGGGAAACTCCGACCTAACGATGCTTTTATTCCTTCTTGACAGGTCAGCCAAATTTCTATAGTTAAAGCTAAGATCCATAAAGTATTTCGGGGAATTCAAGATTCCTCCAAATCCAAAAGCCCCCAGAACTCCAATCTACTCCTGACCCAAATCCATGTCCCAAAAGTCAGTTAATCCCTGCATGGAGGGATCTTTCCAACTTTCCTTTTCCAGTCCAGGCCAGGCTCCGATCCTCAAAATCTGACTTTTTCTAGTTTCAATCATAAAAGGCCTCAACTTATAGTCCTCAGTTTGCCTCTGTAAGGCTGAGGCTCCCACTTGTATTACTTTAGGTTCGAGAACAACAACTTTCTCCTTCTCCTTTTCCACAATTTGTCCTACTAAAGTAAATTTCCACAATTTGTCCTACTAAAGTAAATTCCTGCACCAAATCCTGAATAATTTCTGTATTGGTGCTCACTTTTTGTCCCAAATTAATCATTTTTGTCCCAAGTTATCAATTTTAGTAGTCAAAACATCCGTCTTCTTGTGAAGTTGTTCCAACGAGTAGCTTATCTTACATAATGCAGTCACTAAGGCTTCTCCTGTCAACATTCTTAAATGGTCCAAGGTCAATCCCTGATTCTCACAGTTCTTATCATGCAGCTGGAGATTCCCCAGCTCCACTCTTGTAACAGTTTCAAAAGCTCCCTCTAGAGGGAAACAGTCTCCACTTGTATCAATCCTTTCAAGCACAGTTCAAAAAGTAAAGTTAGTTTCAATTTTCAGTTACTTTTCCTCCTTTTTAAATGCAGAAGAGGACAATGGAAACAATATATTTCTCTTATTTAACTAACTGTCAACATACGTTCTTTTCACTGTCAATGAACTCTCCCAAAACGTCAATCTACTGGCAGCCCGTTTCCAGGTTCAGAGCAGTGGTAATTTAATTTTTATCACTCTCTCCTGCAGGCTACACAATCCAAAAATTTCCCCCTCTTCTCCTGCTTCCAAGGGGGGTTTAATGATTTCAATCGATGGAAGTTTAATCCTTTACATAAGGCTTTCCAAGACCTTAGCTTGCAACTTCTTTGCTTCAATCTATTTACAAAAGGAGAAGGCGGACTTCCTGTTTGAAACCTTCCCGTTTCGGTACCAAATTAAAACATTTGTAAATCCAATTTTCCGTTCTACTCACGGGTAGTTGTTTGAAGTCAAATTGTCCACAGGAAAAAGTCAGCGCTCTCCAGCAACAGCAATGCAGCTTCGCTCCGTGAAAAAAAGCAATCAGTTTGAAACACCGCGCCACTCACCCCACGTCGCTCCGGATCCCCAAAACTGGGTTTCCCCGCGAGCAGGGGAGGCGCAAAGGGTGCCAGCCAAATCCCACGTTCACAAGCTTCTCCCGACTGTGATTTTAGTGGGCCTTCGCCGTGGCGGTCAGACCCTGATTTCCACAAAGCAAATCCTCCTGATCGGAGGAACTCCGCCATTGCCGGAGGCGCCAACCCGGAAGTCCTTCCTTTCTCTCTTCTTAAGCCTCCCCTCAAAGTCCACTTTTGAGCAAAGCGTATTCTGATCCACCCTGAGCTTAAACAGTTTACCTGCTCTGTCTCTTTCACACACCTCCCAAAATATCCTAACGCAAATCGTTAAGGTTGCTGCACACATTAAGGCGGATACCTAAAATTCTTTACACGTATAGCTAAAAAATGGGGGGGGGGGGTGCTCACAGATATGTGATAGGAGTACTCAAACCCAAAAGCTGGGATTGGCCTCATTTCCCTGTGGAATAAAAGATGGATGTGCTGCTGCATGGTGTGTGTGTGTGTGTGAGAGAGAGAGAGAGAGAGAGAGAGAGAGAGAAGAGGCCATAAGCCTTCTTGGCTGGACCATGAGTCAATGGCAAATCTTTGAATGTAGGTTCAATCCCCAGCATTTCCTGATAAAAGGATCAGGAAGAACAGAGGTCAACCTTGAGATGATTCCTGTTTTATATCCCTTAGTGTCTTACCTATTAAAAAAAAATACATTATGAGAGAGTATTTAGTTTATCCTGCCTTCTCCAAGAAACTCAATATGGTAGTAAGTTAGGTGTTGTGTCTGCCTGCGTGAGCATGCACAGCACGGGTGGCACTGTGGTCTAAACCACTAAGCCTCTTGGGCTTGCCGATCAGAGGTTTGGTGGATCAAATCCCCGCAACAGAGTGAGCTCCTGTTGCTCTGTCCCAGCTCCTGCCAACCTAGCAGTTCGAAAGCATACCAGTGCAAGTAGATAAATAGGTACCGCTGCGGCAGGAAGGTAAACAGCGTTTCTGTAAGCTCTGGCTTCTGTCACGGCGTCCCGTTGTGCCAGAAGCTGTATAGTCATGCTGGCCACATGACCCAGAAAGCTGTCTGTGGACAAACACCGGCTCCCTCAGCCTGAAAAGTGAGATGAGCACTGCAACCCCATAGTCGCCTTTGACTGGACTTGACCGTCCAGGGGTCCTTACCTTTAGCTACCTGCACCTGCCTCCAAAGCACTTAGTGATGGGAATGCGAACCCAGGTCAAAATCCTAAAGAGCAATCTAAAAATCTACAGAAGATGCCAAGAGTGTTCCAAAAGTCTTTCCTGCCCGCTCTACTGTTTTGCTCCCAGACAGGAGGTTTATTTACTGATACAGCAGTGGAAAACCTCAGGCCTAGGGGCCAAATGCAGGCCTCTCTAGTCAGGCCTTGGAAGTATCCCGAGGCCACAAAGGTAATTTTCCACATCTTCAGGTGCTTTTGCCAGGCAAGAATGTATTCTCATAACGTGATAATGGTTCTTGCTTGCCTTGATGAAAAGAGGTGGGCGTGTGTAGAAACCTGAATTACGCATGGCTGCAATACAGTCTACTGTACAAATCACATCCCCACCACCTTTTTGCCTCTGCCCACTACATATGGCCCCTAGAAGCTTCCTTGGAAGGGAATGTGGCCCTCAGGTGGAACAAGGTTCCCCACCCTTGACTCAAGCTTCAGCATTCGCTCATCTCTCACAGGCACTGCCGCATTTGCTTGTCTTTCTTAGGCAACGCATCTCAGTGGCTCTCCCACGTAAGCTGTCTAAAATTTAAATTAGGACTTGCCAAGAAAGCTGAAATCTTAATTTGCCTCTTACTAAATAACAAAGGCTTGTTTCTTTGACCCACAGCATTTATGGGGCATGTCTGGAGGAGGCACTTAATCACAATAATTTGTAGTGGCTCAGAAACTTTCAGATTTCATGACAGCCTGGCATTAAAAGACGCCACAAAACAAGAATGGCAAGCTATAAGCAGCCCCAAAACCTCGTTCTGGGGCTGGCTTTGGATTTTATTTTAGAGAATTCGTGGGGTTTTTTTTCCTTTTTTAACTAAGATAGCGCTGTCATACGATGTCCATGGGACTATCCTGAAGGAACCCAGACTTGCAACTTTGGTATCTATTTAACAAAAGTAAGGCCAATGGAAACAGGAAGCGTTTATGGGCTAAGACGACCCAGCTTATTAACTCAACTTTGTGATTCAAAAGCACTTCACAAAGACCCAGGTATATTCAAGCACAGCATGTTCAGCCTACAAAATTGTCAGCAGGCTGTACGCAGAGAACACACACTTACCAATACAAACAAGGCTGGCGCGCCAGGAAAAACACAGTAAATTATACATCAGAAATAAAGAGCTGCTACTTCCAGCCAGGCTTTTGAAGGCAGAACTATGTAGGACATGCTCAGTGGGAAGGCACCATGAAAAAGCAGGTACAAGCGAGAAAACCTCTTGTTCTAATCTCATCCCAGCCACTTAAAGATTTCCCACTGCTGAGAAGCCTGCTGCACTTTTCCAGGAAATAGGAAATCACTAAGCTGGTCACCCACCAGGCTCTATTCAATAAGGTCTCTCGGCATCCTTCATTCTGCACTAGATTTGAGAAGATATTTATGTAGTCAAGTTTTGACTGACCGCGCTCTTCTCCCAATCCTTGCCAAAACCCATCAGACAATCTTATGCTTCAAATGTTTCATTTTCAAAAGAAGAAATCACAAAGTAAATTGCTCAAAAGACACATAGAGAAAGGACAGTGCTGCTTCAGAGGGTTTGGTTTCACGCTGGGCAGTAGCTACCAAATCACGTGATCTACAGAGGCTCAGGAGCAAGATCTAAAGAGCAAACAGAAGAGCTAAGCTGAAGTCATTTTCCCTGCAGAGCTAAAGAGAAAAGCTTGGGCACCAGAAAGCCATGCCTCAGGGGTGGGAAACCTGTGGCCCTCCAGACATGGCTGGACCATAGCTCCCGTTAATCCCTGATCACTGGATATGTTGGCAGGGGCTCATAGAAACTGGAGTCCAGCAATGTCTGGAGGAACACTGGTCCCCTACTTCTCCCATACATGAAGTTCTAGGATATGATGTTCAACCATCTGCCTAGCAGCAAGCGTCAGAATCTCCCAGTAGAGACCAGTTGCCTAGCTGCTGCTCCACTGGCTTCCTGTTCTTTTCCAAATAAATAATACTAATACTAATACTAATAATTTATTATTTGTACCCCGCCCATCTGGCTGGGTCTCCCCAGCCACTCTGGGCTGCTTCCAACAAAGATTAAAAATACATTAAAATGTCACACATTAAAAACTGCCCTGAACAGGGCTGCCTTCAGATGTCTTCTAAATGTCAGGTAGTGGTTTAACCTCTTTGACATCTGATGGGAGGGTGTTCCACAGGGCGGGCGCCACTACCAAGAGGACCCTCTGCCTGCCTCCCCTGGTTCACTTTGTGATCCTAACCCATTTATTTATTTCATGCCAAGTCACCCACCAGCCTAGGCCATCTTCTCTTTTATGTTTCCTAAACACAACGTAGTGGCATTTCCGTGCGCTGCTCTGGTTCGCCAGAAGCGGCTTAGTCATGCTGGCCACATGACCTGGAAGCGGTACGCCTGCTCCCTCGGCCAATAAAGCGAGATGAGCGCCGCAACCCCAGAGTCGTCTGCGACTGGACCTAATGGTCAGGGGTCCCTTTACCTTTAAACACAATGTAGACAATTCCTTCTCAACATGAAGGCTGTCTCCGTTGCATCTGTGAGCTGCTGAGCAAAAGATCTACAACAGGCCCGTCCCTGGGCAAGAGGTCTTCTCCAACCACAGAAAGATAACGAAGCTCAATTCAGTTCACAGATTCAAAATCTCAAATTCACAGAGAATGGTCTCCCAAGCTTCACAAAAGAACCAAGAAGTGAAATATATTTAGGTGCCAGGCAAAAACATTCCTCTTCTGCCAGGCCTTTGGATAATTAAACAATCTATGGCCTTTTAAAATGGGGGTGGGCTATTTTTTTTTTGTTTGTCACTATGTTATGTATTTTTGTGCTTTTATATCACCCTCATTTTTCAAAATCCTGAAATAAACGGACAGAGTTTTTCTCCCTTTCTCTTAACAACAGGACTCGTGGACATCCAAGAAAGCTGCATGTTGAAATATTCAAGACAAGATAAAATAAAGTACTTATTTAAGTAGCACATAGTCCAAACTATGGAACTCATTCCCACTGGGGGCAGTGCTGGCCACCAACTTAAAGGTAAAGGTAAAGGACCCCTGACAGTTAAGTCCAGTCGCGAACGGCTCTGGGGTTGCGGCGCTCATCTCGCTTTATTGGCCGAGGGAGCCGGTGTTTGTCCACAGACAGTTTCTCCAGGTCATGTGGCCAGCATGACTAAGCCGCTTCTGGCGAACCAGAGCAGCACACGGAAACGCCGTTTACCTTCCCGCCGGAGTGGTACCTATTTATCTACTTGCACTTTGAGGTGCTTTCGAACTGCTAAGTTGGCAGGAGAAGGGAACGAGCAACGGGAGCTCCCCGCTGTGGGGATTCGAACTGCCGACCTTCCGATCGGCAAGCCCTGGGCTCTGTGGTTTAGACCACAGCGCCACCAACTTAGATGGCTTCAAAAGAAGATTGTTAACGGTTTTTCATTTCGTTTCTACATTGCTTTATATTTTTAAGAAAAAATCATGAAAAAGAGGGCTAGTGATGGCTACTAGCCATGCTGGTTACGTTCTGCTCCCACTTTTGGAGACAGTATGCATTTGAATGCCAGTTGCTGAGAGTCACAAGTGGCAAGAGGGCTGTCCTGTCCTGCCTGCGGGCTTCCCTTGTAGGCACCTGGTTGAGCACCATGAAAAGAGGATGCTGAACCAGATGGGCCTTGGACATGCTACCACTCAGTGGATTTGTAACTGGCTGACTGACCGAACCCAAAGGGTGCTCATCAATGGTTCCTCTTCATCCTGGAGAAGAGTGACTAGTGAGGTGCCACAGGGTTCTGTCTTGGGCCCGGTCTTATTCAACATCTTTATCAACGACTTGGATGATGGACTCAAGGGCATCCTGATCAAATTTGCAGATGACACCAAACTGGGAGGGGTGGCTAACACCCCAGAGGACAGGATCACACTTCAAAACGACCTTGACAGATTAGAGAACTGGGCCAAAACAAACAAGATGAATTTTAACAGGGAGAAATGTAAAGTATTGCACTTGGGCAAAAAAAACGAGAGGCACAAATACAAGATGGGGGACACCTGGCTTGAGAGCAGTACATGTGAAAAGGATCTAGGAGTCTTAGTTGACCACAAAATTGACATGAGCCAAGAGTGTGACGCGGCAGCTAAAAAAGCCAATGCAATTCTGGGCTGCATCAATAGGAGTATAGCATCTAGATCAAGGGAAGTAATAGTGCCACTGTATTCTGCTCTGGTCAGACCTCACCTGGAGTACTGTGTCCAGTTCTGGGCACCACAGTTCAAGAAGGACACTGACAAACTGGAACGTGTCCAGAGGAGGGCAACCAAAATGGTCAAAGGCCTGGAAACGATGCCTTATGAGGAACAGCTAAAGGAGCTGGGCATGTTTAGCCTGGAGAAGAGGAGGTTAAGGGGTGATATGATAGCCATGTTCAAATATATAAAAGGATGTCACATAGAGGAGGGAGAAAGGTTGCTTTCTGCTGCTCCAGAGAAGCGGACACGGAGCAATGGTTCCAAACTACAAGAAAAAAGATTCCACCTAAACATTAGGAAGAACTTCCTGACAGTAAGAGCTGTTCGACAGTGGAATTTGCTGCCAAGGAGTGTGGTGGAGTCTCCTTCTTTGGAGGTCTTTAAGCAGAGGCTTGACAACCATATGTCAGGAGTGCTCTCATGGTGTTTCCTGCTTGGCAGGGGGTTGGACTCGATGGCCCTTGTGGTCTCTTCCAACTCTATGATTCTATGATTCTATGATCAGTCCGGCTCTTCTTAGGTTCTTAAAATGTTTTTAATCTTATTGCATACTATAATCTCAAAATCTCTGCAAGGTGCCCAGTTAATACCAGAGTTTTACAAGGCCCTTCTCAGCAGATATACATTCTATCGTGTGCTTTAGGATCTGGAGAAAAACTGATTGAAATTCCACACAAAGATGAAGTCTGTTGAGGCAGTAAGGATAAAGTTTGGTACCTTTAATAGATGAAAGATATCCTTCAGCTGAAAATAGTTCCAAACGTATTTCGTCTATGACTGTGGGGCCAGGGAAGTCTTCACAGCATTCCACAACTCTGAAACAGCAAACAACAAAGGAAGAGGTGAAAACATGCCCATAAGAGTGATTGGTTAAATTTACCTAACAGTGTGGATAACAGCAAAAGCATGAAGCAGAGTCTTTCTTCAAAACAGGCAGCATCTGACATGAACCATCTTGAGCAGTTTGATGCCTTTTAGTTGTAGCCTTACCAGCTTATTTCCCCATATAGCCAAAAAACTTTCCTCATGACTGAATCGTCACACTGGGAAAAGCATCAGCTGCGGAATTTGTTATACAACTGTTAAAAGCAGGAGAACCTTGCCAGTATTTTTTTTTTTTTGGAAAAAAAAATATTCAAAAAGACTTTGACCAGTTGGTGACAGCCCAGTAGCAGCTTCCCAAATTCCCATATAAAAGCAGTATCATAGAAGATCCTGCAAAACAAAAAATGTCCGAGAGTTGGAGGGTGGAAATAATCTTTGGCGGAAAGTTCATTAGGCATCAAAGAAGCAGTCTGGTCAAGATCACTTGCCCACGTTTATCTTCAGCCTCAAAATCAAAGCTATTAAAAAAGCACCTCACTATTCACCCAACCAAATTATGTCCAAACTAACCCCAGTAAAATGAATATGATATGGAAAATAAAAGAGATATTCTCGGATAGGAGTGCAGTGGGGCAGATCTCAGCTATTAACAAAAATAAGCTTAACATGGGACAAAGATAAATCACAGCACCTGCACTAACAGACTCCAGGCAAAAAAAGATAAAGGACCCCTGGACAGCTATATCCAGTCAGGGGCGACTATGGGGTTGCGGCGCTCAGCTCGCTTTCAGGCCAAGGAACCCAGCGTTTGTCCACAGACAGCTTTCCGGGTCATGTGGCCAGCAGGACTAAACTGCTTCTGGAGCAACAGGACACCGTGATGGAAACCAAAGTGCTCGGAAACACTGTTTACCTTCCCGCCAATGCAGTAACTATTTATCTACTTGCACTGGCGTGCTTTCAAACTGCTAGGTTGGCAGGATCTGGGACAGAGCAATGGGAGCTCACTCTGTCGTGGGGATTTGAACCGTTGACCTTCCAATCAGCAAGCCCAAGAGGCTCAGTGTTTAGACCACAGCGCTACCCGCATCCCAGACTCCAGGTACTGTATTGTTGACAGTCCAAAGACTTCCCAAAATTCAAAATCGTGCACATGCACACAAACTGTCAAACAACATTTTCAAGGAGTAACATAAACACAGGCAGCAGCCTGGGCAAACACCATCATATCAACCCTCTGTGATGTCTTGGCATATTTCCCTTCAGGCACCTTCATCCAAGTTGCATTCCTAATTTCAGAAAGCCATCTCTAATGTTATTCAACTTCATTTTATTAAGTTTGTTTCACAAACGCGCACACACATTTGCGGAGGCAACTAGGGACACAGGCTCACATCCAAGACTCTTGGAACAAACTGCCTGAACAGCCCAGTACTAAGCGACTCAGACGAAAGTTTATGTGAAAGATCATGAAGTAATGCATAACTTGTCACTCCTGCTCCGTTTCCTGTAGTTTAAGGTTACATATTTGAATATGTAGCCGGGTGCTTTGCAGTGAAAGAGAGAACACATGCAAAAGCAGAGAGGTGGGCATGAATGAGGATACATGGACAGGGATCTAGTTGCCAAAGGAGATCAATCAGTTGGTGTTTGATCAAGCTACAATGGGCCTGCTGAGGAACACTGACAGAATGGGCTACCATCAAGAATGGATTAAGAAGTGAGGATTCATTAGGAGAGCATAGGTGGTAGCAGCAGTAGGAGAAAGGTCAAAGGTAAAGGACCCCTGGACGGTTAAGTCCAGTCAAAGGCAACTATTGGGTTGCAGCACTCATCTCACTTTCAGGCCAAGGGAGCTGGCGTTTGTCCACAGACAGCTTTCCGGATCATGTGGCCAGCAGGACTAAACCACTTCTGGTGCAAAAGAACACCATGATGGAAGCTGGAGCGCACGGAAATGCTGTTTACCTTCCCACCAGAGTGGTACCTATTTATCTACTTGCACTGGCATGCTTTCAAACTGCTAGGCTGGCAGGAGCTGGGACAGAGGAAGGGGAGCTCACCCCGTTGCGGGGATTTGAACCGCCGACCTTCTGATCAGCAAGCCCAAGAGGCTCAATGGTTTAGATCACAGCGCCACCCACGTCCCCCAGGAGAAAGGACTGTGAGATGGCTCACAGGGAGAGAAGAGCAGCAATAGAAGTTGCATGTCTTCTGTTTCTTAGCCTTATGAAGTCTTCAGCAGGTGACTCCAAGTTGATTTTGCAACTCTGGCCACCCAGGTTCTAGGTGATGCTCAGAAACCTGGGAGAATTCCAGACATTTTCCAACATTACTCAGGGCCTGGGGGGGGGGGATTCCATATAGCCTTGCAGTCTCAGACCAATGTTCATTTAGTCCAACATGCTATTCCTAGCATCAGCCAGCCAAATGCCCCATCAAAGCTCACCAGAAAGGACACAAAGGTGGCTGCATTCAACATTAATCACATAAACACATAATCTGAAGGCACTCATAAAGACAAAACAAAAATAACCAGGCCAAAGAGGAGAGCCTAGACCATCTCCAGGGAGCTGAGTGGCACTGCTTACCTAAACCTCTAATCTCAGCCCCATCCCGCACACTACCGCTATTCCTTGCACATCTCGATCCATCACCCAACTCTTGTGTCACCAGGGGAAGAGTCTCTTTTTCAAAGGAGGGATTTTCTTGTGCCGCAAACAGACCTTGTTTCCTAGCTTACATAAGAACTTAAGAATAGCCTGTGGTGCCTGTCTGTAGCTATGCTTCATATGTTAATGGGTGGCAAAAAAATTGCTTTTTTTCCCAGAGCTTCCTTTTTTTTCTTGTCGGAATGATGGTTCATCACTAACACAGCAGGAATGGAAACCTATGCATTTCTGAGAGCTAAGAAAAGTGTTTCCCCATCAAATAATTCGTGGCAGAGGCTGATGTTAAAATCTGTTAAACTGGCTGGCATGCATGCATGCTCGTGTGTGTGTGCGCGCACACACACACACACACACACACACACACACAAAACACACCCCTTTTCAATCTATTCTTCCCCCATGCCTGCTGGAAGGTTATTTCCACTTACAGTGGAGAGACAGCAATATCTGCAGCCTAGTGATTTTAGAAGACACAAAAGGAGAAAAGTACAGATATTATGTGGCCATCGGCCACAGTGTTTCACCCCTATCATCCAACCTTGTCTTCTGGGTTCTCTTGCCTTAAATAAATAAATGAAATCCCAACTCCTGCATGATACACCTTGTTGCCTTTCATAGCCAAGAATGTTTAAGGAAGCAACATCTCACATCCCTTCACACAAATTAGGACCCATTACTCAATTTACCGAATCGGCAGGTTGCTCCTTAACTCTGTTTGTCATCACAACCAGGTTGTCAAAAAGCATTCAGAGGTATGGATTTTTCCATATTTTCAAATTAACGCAGGCTCACTGTACAAAATCCTGACTATACTCCTGAGTAAGCTCAACAGTTCTTAGTGAACTGGGCACAAATCAAGGTGCTGCTTTTAGCAATCAAAGTCTTAAACAACTTGGGATTAGGATATCCAAGGGACTGCCGTGACCACTCTATGGGGAACTCAAAGCACGATAAGCCTCAGAGGTACGTTTAGCCTGAGCAAGAAACCAGACTTTTAGTGTTGCAGCTGAGGCTGAAATCAGGCATCTACTGAATACATGTTTGTTTACAAAGGCATTCCCTGAGGTGTAACCCAGCCATTTGTGAAAGATCAATTTTATATCTGAAAAAACTGTTTGATCGTTTTTAGAGTTTGTATGGACAGTTTTATTGTTTTAGAGTTTGTTGAAGTGATTTTATTGTTTTACAGCTTTATTGTTTTTACTCTGCACACCATTTTGAAGGCTTTATACTGTGAAGTATACATTTGTTTATTAATAATAATAGTAGTTATAATAATATTAAGTGCAGGGGTCAGCAACCTTTTTCAGCAGGGGGCCAGTTCACCATCCCTCAGACCTTGTGGGGAGCTGGACTATATTTGGGGGAGGGGGATGAATGAATTCCTATGCCCCACAAATAACCCCAGAGGTGCATTTTAAATAAAAGCACACATTCTGCTCATGTGAAAACACCAGGCAGGCCCCACAAATAACCCAGTGATGCATTTTAAATAAAAGGACACATTCTACTCATGTAAAAACACGCTGATTCCTGGACCATCCGTGGGCCGGATTGGGAAGGCAATCCATGTTTGATCCTCCCCTTTCTTTTTAAACAAGGAGAACTTAAGATTCAACTTCAACACAACTGAACCTTTGAGCCCCACCTACCACAGAGGCAGTAATAAACTTTGCTTACTGGAAGGATATTTGATTTGGTTGTGTTTCTTCACCTGTGCTTTTTTTTTGGGGGGGGGGGAGTTTTGCAATTTAATGAAATTCCTTTCTCGACTTGCAGGATGTGGACACGATTATTGTCAAGAGTCTGAGGATGTGTACTTTTCCCACAGATGCTGTCTGGCTAGATTTATAGCCAGTAGAAACAGGCTGGCACATTGAGGAGGATGAAAAGGCATTTGTTAAGGGACTCCTTTAGGGGATGGGGAAGAAGAGCACGCATGAGAACAAAAAATATATAATACCATAGGGGAAGGACAGAGGTGACACACCCAGGGACATATTAACTAGGATAAAAGTCTATTTTATGGAAAGTGACCTCAGATGATTTGCATGTTAACACATGCAGCTCAGAATCCTGGAAACCATGCAAAGCTGCAGCACTGGAGAAAAAATGCAAGCATCAAACTGAGTGCAGAAACTTAGCAACTGGGAAGGAAGCTGAGTGGTTGAGTTGCTGGCTGAGGCTGAAAAACTATCATACTCTTTAATCCAAAATAATTCTCATCCTCCTAGTTCACAGCTTAAAAATATTCACCGTAATATACTTGTAGTCCAAGAGTAGAAAAGGTATTTAAATAAGGGTATTTAGAAGACAAGTGCTGCGCATTATCTTGTCCCTGTGCTGTGACCCAAATTCCCCAGCGTCATAACCTGCCTCAGGACCAGAAATGGAAACCATGGTTTCAAATAGATTGCCAGTTTTGACTTGGAGCCAAGGGATGGTTTGTGCCAATCACAGCTGCCAGATGTAGATGTAGTAGTCAGTGTTGGTGTAGGACTGGGGAGACCTGGGTGCAAATTAAGGTTGGTTACCAGATTTTTTTCAAAGAATCCGGGGACGCTTTTTTTTTTAAAGGAGAAAAAAAAAGTTATTTAAAAAGAAGTTATTTAAAAAGTTTTAAATAAGTAATATCTTCTCTTCTGTGATCTCCTATGTTGTACAGCCTTCCTCTTGGCTCCGGCCTGCCCTCCTAGTGCTCTCCTACCTCTTCTCAGCAGCAGCAGTGTGGCAAGGTTGGGGCTCCCCTCTTTTTCTCTCCTTCCTCTTTCTCTCTCTTTCTTCTCCTTCTCCTCTCCTCCTTCTCCCTGCATTGGCTCCGGGGTTTTCATGGCCCCGGAGCACCGCTGGGCAGTCAGGCTGGTGGCCGGGTGCTCTCTCTCCTGGCTCAATTTGGGTCACCAGGGTGTGTGTGTGTGTCAGTGGTTCCCCAAGTTGACACGCCGGGCATCCCCGGTTCCCCCTTGGCAGTGGCGCCCGCCATTTTGCCTTGCCAGATGTCCCCATATGATGTGTCTTGTGCCATTGAACCAATCACGCAACATTCTTTCGCTACTAATAAATCTACAACACTTAAAATATAAATCCAGGGACATTACAGTGGTGCCCCGCAAGACGAATGCCTTGCAAGACGGAAAACCCGCTAGACGAAAGGGTTTTCCGTTTTGGAGGTGCTTCGCAAAATGGGCTTGCTTCGCAAGACGAAGATGTCTTGCGAGTTCCTGCGGGGTTTTTCCCCTTTCCCCCCCTTTTTCTAAGCCGCTAAGCCGCTTATCTGCTTATCCGCTAAGCCGCTAAAAGCGCTAATCCGCTAAGCCGTCAATGGGCTTGCTTCGCAAGACGAAAAAA
The DNA here is from genome assembly GCF_951804945.1 of Podarcis cretensis. Taxonomy (NCBI): domain Eukaryota; kingdom Metazoa; phylum Chordata; class Lepidosauria; order Squamata; family Lacertidae; genus Podarcis; species Podarcis cretensis. The sequence goes on along the minus strand of NC_137173.1, from coordinate 7,153,620 downwards.
CCGCTATACGAAGAGACTTGCGGAACGGATTAATTTCGTCTTGCGAGGCACCACTGTAAATGAAATCCGGGGACATTCCGGGGACGGATTTTGTCCAGGGACAGATTTGTAAATCCGGGGACTGTCCCCGAGAAACGGGGACGTCTGGTAACCATAGTGTAAATCATAGAACCATTGAATTCCTCATAATAAAACTGTTAGTACATTTGCAAAGCTAAGCGATGCCCAATATGGTTTCAAATTGGATGGGGGCCCCACCGCAAGCTGAGATTCCTGCATTGTAGGGGGATGGACTAAATGGTGCTTGATGTACCTTCCAACTCTGCAATTCTCTGATTCTCTGAGGACTACTGGGTGACTGTGGGCCACTATCTCTCAACCTAACCTCCTTCACATGGTTATGGGGAGGCTTAAAATAGAAGGGGGCCAAATACACTATCCTGAGCTTATAATAAATAAGAAGTCTACTTAACATCAGTCTCAGAGTGTGGCAGCTCTGAAAAAAAGCAACTTCCACGCTAGGGATCATCAAGAAAGGAACTACAGTGGTGCCCCGCAAGACGAATGCCTCGCAAGACGGAAAACCCGCTAGACGAAAGGGTTTTCCGTTTTGGAGGCGCTTCGCAAAACGAATTTCCTATGGGCTTGCTTCGCAAGACGAAAATGTCTTGCGAGTTCCTGCGGGTTTTTTCCCCCTCCTTTTTCTAAGCCGCTTTACAGCTGATCCGCTAAGCCGCTTATCAGCTGATCCGCTAAGCCGCTAATCAGCTGATCCGCTAAGCCGCTTATCAGCTGATCCGCTAAGCCGCTTTACAGCTGATCCGCTAAGCCGCTTATCAGCTGATCCGCTAAGCCGCTAATAGCGCTAATCCGCTAATGGGCTTGCTTCGCAAGACGAAAAAACCGCAAGACGAAGAGACTCGTGGAACGGATTCATTTCGTCTTGCGAGGCACCACTGTAAAAATAAAGCTGACCAAATCATAATGTTGTTATATAAATCTATGGTGTGACCACATCTGTAATACTATGTACTGTGTACTAGCCATGCTGGCTATGCTCTCCCTTCACAATGGGATGTGCAAGTGCGTCTGAAAACCAGTTGCTGGAAACCATGGGAAGGAGACTACTCTTGTGCTTGGATCCTGTTTGTGGGTTTCCTACAGGCAGCTGACTGGCCACTATGAGAACAGGATGCTGGACTAGATGGGCAGGGGTCTGATCCAGAAGGCTCTTCCGATGTCCTTAAAAAGTAAAGATGTCCAAAAAAATTGCCAAAGAAAGCTCTGGCTCAGATTTGAGCTCAGTGGCCCATTAAAAACCTACCTCAAAGGAGAGGAGAGCTTCACAAGCTCCCAAATTCTTCTCCAGCTTGGAATAAAATCCCAACCAGAGAAGAATTCCAAGCTTATCCACCACATGTAACCAGAGAGGGAAATAAGAACATCTGAACGCCTTCTTTCTCCTATTCACACAGTAAGCATAATTTAAAGGGATGAGAGGAGGGGGTTTAAGGGGAGCAGGAATGTGAGGGAGAGAGGGGCAATTTCCAGACTAAAACTGGCTCAGAAAAACAAGCCTTTTCTGACTTTTGAGGAAAGAGCACCACTTGTTTCTAAGCCATTCCAATTTGCCCATCTCAATGAAATATATTGCTAACTTTCATGTGGTCACTACCCCATACTCCCGGAAATAATGAGCCCCTGAGATGTGGGCTGCAAGACAATGCACACTATGGCTGAATGAATGTTGTACCAAATTATTTGCTCTTCGGCAGCTCTTATTTTCCATCTGCAGCAGGAGACGGTTGTGGCAGCAGAAATCTCCACAAAAACTCACCCTGGTGTGTTTTAGGTGAAAGCTAAGGCCATTCTGTTCATCAGAACACAGCACTTCAAAAGAGCATATATTATGTGTTCATGAAAAGATACACTGACTGCAGTTTTACACAAAGTGGTCACATTCCGGTGACAGAGAAAGAAATGCAGTCAAAGCAGAAATACGTTCTCTCTCACACACACGCTCACACACTTTTCTTCTAGGACTCGCTGTTCTTTTAATAATGGCATTAGACGTGTACAGAGACAGCCTCATTTTCAGTATTATATTATGTGTTTGTTTAGGTCAGGGACTCAACTCCCATACCCAAACTACAGCATAGGATCCACTCTGAAATTTACGCAACCCAAACACAGCCTCATCTTTTTAACACTAAACACAGCTTAGCATTGCATGTAAATGAAACCTGTGAGTTAGTACGAACGGACAGCTTCAGAAATTACAACTGCATATTAATCTCATCTCCCAAGTGAGAACATCCAGGACTTAGAAAACCATTGTTGTGTTGAACACACAATTAAAGCAAAAGAGGGGAAGGGAGGGCAGTCCAATGTTTAAATAAAACATGTGCTTCACGTAAGATGGAATAGTTGTACAACACAACCATAAAACCTTACTTGTCTTTTAATATTCTGAACTATGAACAGAGCTGTAGGTGTTTTCTCTGCTCACCACAACCAATTTTCAACCACGCTACCATTTCCACTGCTTAAGTTTATGATGTAGAAAGAAAAGTTTGTCATCCATAAAAGATGCCAATCCTTTCAGTCGCCCCTCTTAATCAGAACCTCATTTTGGAACTCAAATGTTTTCTGCACAAAGATCTCCTCAAGCTCTTTCTCTCAACTGATTATTAGATGGTTTTAGGCATCATTATCCCTTATACATTCTCAGCAATATTTAAAAGTGTGCCATGCCATTATTATAAATTACTATGACAATGAAAAAAAAAATCAGAATTTTGTCTGTAATTATTAATTCATCCTCCACCTGCAAGTTCAAAAGCCCAGCTCCAATAAGGCACTAAATGTATTTTCAATCTGTTATTGATAAAACACAGAACAGAGAGATCTTATCCCTTTAGGGGCCTCTGTTTGGACCTAGAATACAGTCCAAACAAGCCATCCTTCTATATAAATTTCCCTCTAGCCCTGTAATGAGTACAATAGAAAACCATGGTTTGTAAACTTGTTTACTAGCTCTGCCACTTTCTGCTGCAACGTGAAATTTATTTATTTCTTAATTTAATAAATTTACATCCAGCCTTTCGGGGAAACTTCTTGCAAGCTGACTTACAACAATATATTACAACACCACATTTGCAACATCATAAGGAAAAATAGTTAAAAATAAAACCACACAATCACAATAAAATTAAACAGCAGCAACTAAGCAAGTGGTCATCAAAGGATCTAGTCCAGGACAGCATACTCTCAGCTAGAGGTATGGCATACAAGTTACTGCAGTTAAGCACTCATGTGACAGCCATAAGGAATTGTATGCAGGTAAGGAGGAATCTTTGATGTAGGCTATAAGAATGACACAACCTTGATGGCAGAAAGTGAGGAGAAATTAAAGAACCTTTTAATGAGGGTGAAAAAGGAGAGTGCAAAATATGGTCTGAAGCTCAACATCAAAAAAAAACTAAGATCATGGCCACTGGTCCCATCACCTCCTGGCAAATAGAAGGGGAAGAAATGGAGGCAGTGAGAGATTTTACTTTCTTGGGCTCCATGATCACTGCAGATGGTGACAGCAGCCATGAAATTAAAAGACGGCTGCTTCTTGGGAGAAAAGCAATGACAAACCTAGACAGCATCTTAAAAAGCAGAGACATCACCTTGTCGACAAAGGTCCATATAGTTAAAGCTATGGTTTTCCCAGTAGTGATGTATGGAAGTGAGAGCTTATCGCCAAAGAATGGATGCTTTTGAATTCTGGTGCTCGAGGAGACTCTTAAGAGTCCCATGGACTGTAAGTAGATCAAACCTCTCCATTCTGAAGGAAATCAGCCCTGAGTGCTCACTGGAAGGACAGATCCTGAAGCTGAGGCTCCAATACTTTGGCCACCTCATGAGAAGAGAAGACTCCCTGGAAAAGACCCTGATGTTGGGAAAGATGGAGGGCACAAGGAGAAGGGGACGACAGAGGATGAGATGGTTGGACAGTGTTCTCGAAGCAACCAGCATGAGTTTGACCAAACTGCGGGAGGCAGTGGAAGACAGGAGTGCCTGGCGTGCTCTGTTCCATGGGGTCACGAAGAGTCGGACACGACTAAACGACTCAACAACAACAACAACATAAGAATCAAGACTCTGGTTCTCCCCATCCCTAGTCCTTCCTTCCCCTCCCCTTTAGTGACTAGCCACACACTTTCCCATCCCATCCCAGGAAGGTTTCGTCCAAGTGAATAAAGTGGCAATTAACTTCTGTGTTGTACACAATTTGCAATTCTGCTCTGTCTATAAAAGGACTAGTAAAAATGGTGCAGGCTAATAACTTGTCCAGGCTTATTCACAGAGCTGCCAAGGAAGATGTTAAACCAGGTTATTAGAGCAGCACTGGCAAGTTCAACAGGCTAAAGTGCCAGGTTGCAGCCTCTAAGTGGCAGAGTCTAAGGTTGGTGCAACAGTGCAGAGGGGGGAAGACAGGGTCATTTTGCTAGAAGTCACAAGCATACAGCAGGGCAGGCACACAGGGTGGGGAAGTAAAGGGGGAAGGGGGAAGACATGAAGCAGAGTTGGAAATAGGAGACACCAGGTTGGGAACTCGAGACAGACAAAATCACTTGGGAACAAAAGAGCAGAGGATCTTCCTATTGAACAAGCAACAACCAACCATTACGCTTCTAGTATTTAGTACTGAAAATGGTAACACCAAACTGGAACTGAAGCAGATAGAAAAAGTTTGAAAGCTCTTTGTCTTCTGCCCAAAGCAGTTTCTCTTAATATGCAGCTTTTGTGCACAGCTAGATCTCAACATCAAGGAGGACTGCTGCAGAAACACAAATACAGTGGTACCTCGGGTTACATACGAACCCAAAAATAGTACCTCAGGTTAAGAACTTTGCTTCTGGATGAGAACAGAAATCGTGCATTGGCAGCGCAGCAGCAGCAGGAGGCCCCATTAGCTAAAGTGGTGCTTCAGGTTAAGAACAGTTTCAGGTTAAGAACGGACCTCCGGAACGAATTAAGTACTTAACCCAAGGTACCACTGTACCTAAATTCAAGGTCTGCCCATCTTGACACTACCTTTCTATGTCCCACTAAGTACTGTATATTGATTTATTTTCAAAGTTTGAGAAAAGCCCCATAAAGCAACAACATGTGTTATCCACGCAGAGGTTTATCACCTGAAAGCTATTTCTGTGTCCTGAGAAAATTACTTCTAGGACTGCCTATGGTCTGCTGTCATTGTAGCAATGCTGCGATTTTTGCATGCAGGATTTTATGTCAACACTAATGCTCATTTATATTCACATGAACTAGTCAGTCCAATGTTGATGTCTTCAACAGAGCTCCTCAGAGGAATAATAAGACTTTGCATGGCACAAATCAATCACTGCAGTGGAGAGATTATCTCTTGTAAATATCTCTCCTTGGTAGTAAAAGAAAAAGAGAATGAGAATCACTGATTTGTTTAACTTAAAAGTATATTTCCCAGCAGTTAAAGCAAACTAGGTTTAAGCTGAAAAATTCCCTATCATCCTCTCTTTTTGAAACTCTAACATGATCAGCGAAACAGATGCTCTGACATGGCATATTAATATTTCCATAATATACTTGTTAACATTTTTATATCTGCGGATAATTGTAACACCTCGTGCCATTTCCTTTCCTTCTTATGTAATTGCAACATCTGCAAACTCTAATGCTCATCACTCCATCATTAGTGGGGTGATCTATACCCTAGATCTATGAAGCTTTACAGAATTTAGCCCTTTTTAAGGTGAACTGGGGGACGCAGATGGCGCTGTGGGTAAAAGCCTCAGTGCCTAGGGCTTGCCGATCGAAAGGTCGGCGGTTCGAATCCCTGCGGCGGGGTGCGCTCCCGTCGTTCGGTCCCAGCGCCTGCCAACCTAGCAGTTCGAAAGCACCTCCGGGTGCAAGTAGATAAATAGGGACCGCTTACAAGCGGGAAGGTAAACGGCGTTTCCGTGTGCGGCTCTGGCTCGCCAGAGCAGCGATGCCACGCTGGCCACGTGACCCGGAAGTGTCTCCGGACAGCGCTGGCCCCTGGCCTCTTAAGTGAGATGGGCGCACAACCCCAGAGTCTGTCAAGACTGGCCCGTACGGGCAGGGGTACCTTTACCTTTACCTTTAAGGTGAACTGGAGAACAAGAACACAGAAATACTCAAGTGGAACGGTTAGCTCCAGTCCAGCCAATACTAAAAGATAGAGTACTTTAGAAAAGCCTTGAACTTTACAACTTACCTGGTGCGTGACCATGAGTTCCACAAAGGCATATACAATGGAATTTCACATAGGCTACTAACATGCTTGCTACGAGCTTGTGGGATTTCAAGACTTCTTTACATTGTTCAAAGTTTCACATCCATACGACAATTTGGTACAGTAAGTCAGTGTTAGCCTTATATCGCAGGCCGGGGGTGGGGGGGTTGAAATGGAGAAAAACAGTAGCTTGGCTAAAGCTTCTGCCTTGTTTCAAACAATGGTTGGTTTAACAAGCCAGCTTCATTACTCATTTTTGGGAGGGCGCACAATGTGTGAGGCCAAGACTATGCTTAGGCTCATCCAAATAGCACTAAAGAGAGCCAGAGAACCTTTTTTCAGCTCAAGGGCCGAATTCCACTGTGGGCAGCTTTCTGGGGGCCACATACCAATGGTAGGTGGGGCAAGAGGATAAAGTGGGTGCAGCAACGGATGTGGCTGCTGTCTTTGTACAGTGGGCTACATTTCAGCCATGCAAAAATGTTTTTTCTACACATATGCACCCACCCACACAAAACCTCTCCATATAGGCAAGTAAGAGGCATTAACACAGCTCAAGAACACTTTGCACCCCTGAGGAAGGCAGAGGGCAGGGCTAGTAAGGGATGTGGCCTAAGGAGTGGGTGTGGCCTTGGACGTAGGCATGGCCTAGGTACAATTTAGCCTGTGGCCTTGAGATTTCCCAACCCCTGCAGTAAACCATGGTTTAGTGTAACATATGTTGCACATATTCTAGAGAGTCTAACATTCTCAAACATACCAGAGAGAAGTCTAACCTTAGCACGCTGTGTGCTAAAATTCTGATAAAGTCAGTTCTGCTAACCATGAGTAGGCAAACTAGGAGCCGGAGCCGGCCCAATCGCCTTCTAAATCCGGCCTACAGACGGTCTGGGAATCAGTGCGTTTTTACACGAGTAGAATGTGTCCTTTTATTTAAAATGCATCTCTGGGTTATTTGTGGGGCATAGGAATTCGTTCATTATTTTTTTTCCAAAATATAGTCTGGCCCCCCACAAGGTCTGAGGGACAGTGGACTGGCCCCCCTGCTGAAAAAGTTTGCTGACCCCTGTGCTAAGCGGTACAACTGCTGGACAATCACACTTTAAATTCAACTACACAATGTTAGACAGTGAAAGACGCGAGCAGCCAACTGTTATCAGGAGAAGCACTTCAGCAAACAGAATAACAGATCTTACTCGCAGAAGACCACAGCTGTTAGGTGCTAAAATACTAGGCTTGAGCAATACACACCAGTTATTGTATACCCTGTGAAGGATTTGGATTCTTAGATACAGAACTGCCTTATACCTTCAGTCCTTCTAAGCCAATATTGTTTCCCTTAACTGACAGCAGTCCTCCAGTGTCTCATTCTTCCCAGGCCTGGTACCCAAGAGATGCCCGGTGCTGAATCAGGGACCTTCTCCGTGCAGAGCAGATGTTCTACACTAAGCTATGGCTCCTCCTCTAATTAAGAGCATTACTTGTTGCATCAAGCTCCTGTGGCACCCAATTAAGTAATGACACCAAAGAGGCACTCCTAATTAATAAGGAAGTCCTCCACAAGCCTATACACATGTGAATATCTCAACCAGAGCCCAAGACAGCTGACTAGATAATTTATTCCTCTTTAAAAACACTCAAGGTGGCACACAATTAACTCCTGTGAAGGCAATTCTTTTGAGAGGCTTATATTTCTCTCAGCAATGTTCAGCCGTTAAATAGGCTACACGAGGAACTCAAGGCAAAATAATGGCTATGACCAATAAAGAAATAAGCAACATCATTGAAATATAGACAATGTAATCTCCAGCGGGATAGCTGTCCTAGTCTGTTGAAGCCAGAATAGAGTCATGTGGCATGTTAAAGTCAGACAAATTTTATTATGGCGCAGACTTTCATGATTAGATGCCTGAGCATTGTGGTCCATGTAGTAGATTAGGAAGGAACAGGTAAGCTACTTGCCTAGAAAGAATTATTGCTTGGCCCTGGAAATTCTAAGGAATGGAGAGCCCCCAAAGATAATCTAATTTTATGTATTTATATAAATCTCCAGCATCCCCTTCTTCCTTAGGCTTCAGTGGGTAAAACAATGATACAGGCACACTTAAATAATCTTAATGATCATACAACCAACCACTACAAGCAGGGCTGTCTTAAGCATATAGAGCACTGGGGTGCAAAGATCCAACCAGTGCCCCCCCCCCACGTTGCCCAGTCCCAGGCAAGCAGGATGGAGGAGCTGGCCAGCCACCTCAGCATCTTGCTGGCTCGCCCGAACTCACGGCCCAGAGCAGCCCGCAGAAGAGCCAACCACAGCGCTCCAACCAACGGGCAGGCTCTGCCCCAGACTCAACTCTTAGGCCCCACACTCTCGGCTTGGCACCCCTGAGAGCCCGGCGCCCCGCACCCCTAGTACCTATGGGTAAGACGGCCCTGACTACAAAGAAGTTTGCAAGGGGGACCTGCAATAATATGTTGACTGGTAGTTTGCTCCAGACGGTTATGGCCAGACTGCTAAGCACTTTTCCAGGATACTGGAAACTGGATAACATGTGGCCCTCCAAATGGACTTGGATCAGCTCCAGCTAGCATGGGCAGTGACCAAAGATGACGCAGTCCAATATCTGGAGGGCTGCAGGTTAGATTTGTTTATCTATATGTTTTTTGGTTCCATTCTAATGCCTCCATTCTATCCCGGTTCCTGCCTCTCCCCACTGACAGTTTCTTCCCTCTCAGACACACAAAACCCCACACCATTTGAGTTATTGTGGGGCTGTTTTATGAGGCAGTTCACGCTCCTTGGGGTTCCCTCCACCCTGCCTGCAGATTTCTTTGAATTCTGCAAACCCTGGCACCACTTCCGATATCATTTTCTTATTTGTGTGCAATGCCATTTTTGCTACAATAAGAGAAAGCACAGGAAAAATCGAATTGTTACTGGCATATACGGAGGAGTAAGATACATACACATCCTTCGAAGCAAACCTACATCATCCTGTTCTTCCACTGTGTAAACACCTCAGGCAAGGCAATGCTTCTGAAAGACCCAAAACGTGAAAAAGTTCAACTCAATCAAAATGAATAGGGACAAGTGGCACGCAAACATTAGGCGCCTAACCTGGGAGGCAAATCCCTAGCATTCCTGTATACAAACATTTCCTAACTTCTTGCTCACCCTATCCTGAAAAAACAAAAACAGGCAACACTTGTGTATCATTAAAATACACTAAACAGCTTGCACACACACATTTATACATGCATATTTACACACGGGCTAGCAAATACAACCAGAGTCTTAGTTTCTTTTTCTACATAACACACAGAACAGGCAGCATCCAGCAGCTTCCTCAGAGACGGCAATGAATACGATCCTTTCAAAGCATGCAGTACTTTGAGAAATGGAAGAGACTTGCAGGAGAAAGTATCTTGGGGACATAATTCTTGAAACACTCAGGACTTAAGCCGCCTCGACTGCTGTCAGATGCTTGCGGGCTAGATAATGGACTACATAAGGCACACCCTGAACAGCTGCAGCCCAACACATCATGCACAGCACAGGAGATAAACATTTATTTAATCCACCCAATAAACATGAAAGGAAGTAACTTCTCTGTAAATCCTCTCCAGAAAATCTTTTAAGAGCAACTCCCCATTATCACCTTCCAGGGAAAATTCACAATGGTGAGGTGTCAAGACCAGGACCAGGACCGGCATTCAGTCATGGAGGGCACTTGCTGAGGACCCCTCACTGGCCCAACCTGCCACCCATTCACTCACCACTGGGCCAGACTCCCATCCACAGCAGCTGCTCACCTCTGTCCTCCCTGCTTTATCTGAGCAGTAGCACTGGCAGTTTCTTCACCAACGCCTCCCTTGCCTGGGCTCTGCAAAAGGGCCAAGATCAAGCATCCCCAAACTCGGCCCTCCAGCTGTTTTGGGACTACATCTCCCATCATCCCTAGCTAACAGGACCAGTGGTCAGGGATGATGGGAATTGTAGTCCCAAAACAGCAGGACGGCCGAGTTTGGCCGTGCCTGGCCAAGATGATCCTTCCCAGAGGCTGGCATTATGGGAAAAGTGGCCAGGCATCACCTGTGCTGCTGCAGTGGTTTGCCACAACAGCTGGAAAGGCTCTTAAAATATATACATTTTTAGAGCTTTTTCAGATACATACAGTGGTGCCTCGCAAGACGAAATTAATCCGTTCCGCGAGTCTCTTCATCTTGCGGTTTTTCGTCTTGCGAAGCACGGCTATTAGCGGCTTAGCGGCTTAGCGCTATTAGCGGTTTAGCGGCTTAGAAAAAGGGGGGGGAAGGGGGAAAACTTGCAAGAACTCGCAAGACGTTTCGTCTTGCGAAGCAAGCCCATAGGGAAATTCGTCTTGCGAAGCACCTCAAAAGACGGAAAACTCTTTCGTCTAGCGAGTTTTTCGTCTTGCGAGACATTCGTCTTGCGGGGCACCACTGTATAGGTTTTTAAAGTCTTTCTAGCAAACTGTGATAGTGGCACAGGTATTCTTCTGGCCACCTCTTGGCCCTTTCAGAGCCCTGACAGTGGATTAAAGGGTAGGTCTATCCTAACGGATCTATCAACCATAATTTGGCACCAGCAGGACACTTCCATTATGCAAAGTTGCTGCAGCAAAATAGGTCACGACATATGTAAGGTGGCCTTTACTACTGGCAAATATTTCTTCGTGACTTCCCAAGAGCAACAGTAACACACATTTCTAAATTGCAACTCAACCTTTTAATCACAGGGCTATCATGAAATCTTACTCAGGGAGACTAGCCAGTTACCTAGTAACCACCTGGCAGCCCATAGCAAAGGAGAATGGACTGTGTGTTGGGCTAATTACCAAACCATATGGGAAACACTAGACTAGATCTGCAGAGGATAAAAAGAGTAGATTAGCTAGCATATTATAGAAATTAACCACAACAGGAGACTTTTGAGCCAAAATACACGAGCTATTTCCATGAGAATAAAATCACAGGCATTTATGAGTCCTGTGGATCATACTATCATTAAAAACAAACAACCCATTTAAGCAACTATTTGTAAGATAAAAGAGAATTATTGTATTTATTGTTCCATCCACTGCAGCAGAGGGCTTGAGACTGAATGATCGTTTACCAGAAGGAGCAATTTCTAGGAAATTGCAGTTCAAACCTCCATCTTATTACTCCCTTTGTGATGTGCAGATATATAGTCCATGGGAAAGAAGAAGAAAAATTGCACAGCAACATACATAAACTAGCCTCTTATGACACGGCATCTGCAAGAGTTGGGGCTTATTTTACTGTATCAATGCCTGTGTTTTCATAAGATAGAATTTCTAAGTCTGGAAAAAAGAGCCGACTTGTAACCCAGCTGCAACACTGTCTGAGCAGGGAGATCTTGGCTTCAATTGTTTATGCTCAAATAACCTCTAGGTTATACTGCTGCAATGTGTTATATGTAGAGCTGCATTTGAAGAGAGTTCATAAATTATAGCGTAGAACATGGTGGCTAGACTGTTAACCGGGACAGGAAGGCATGAACATTTAGCACTGCTTCTGGCCCAACTGCACTGGCTGACAATCTGTTCTCTGGGCCCTATTCAGAGTGCTGGTTTGACCTACGGCTTGGAACCTGTCCAGACCCCAAGATCATCATTCAAGGCCCCTCTCTGCACATCACCTCCAAAGGGAGGCCTGGGAGACAGCAGCAAGATTATGGTCCTTTTCTGTAATAGCTCTCCATCTTGTTGGAAGCTGGCCAGAGTGGCTGGGGCAACCCCATCAGATGGGCGGCATATAAATAATAAATTATCACCATCATCATCATCTATGCTCTCTCCAGGAAGGCCTGCCTGGCACCACTGTCATCATTCCAGTGCCAGGCAAAGCTTTTTTTATGACTATTTCCCAAGGGTTTGCAAGGCACCAACAACTGAATGTTTTTTATTTTACACTTTATTCTATGAATCAAAGCCACTCCTCCTAGTTAAATACAGAGTGAACATTTGCTGTATTTTTCGCTCTATAAGACGCACCCGACCATAAGACGCATCTAGTTTTAGAGGAGGAGAACAGGAAAAAAAATATTCTCTCCCTCTCTGGAAGGGGCTCCGTTTCTCCTCCCGCTTTGCTGAAGGGGTGCTGCACAGCTTTCACTCTCTGCGCAGCGCCTCTCCAGCGAAGCGAAGTCAGAACAGCAAGAGGGATTGCTGCACAGCGAAAGCAGCGATCCCTCTTGCTGTTCTGGCTTCTGGGATAGCCATACCAAGCCTCTTCAGGGCAGGGGGAGCGTTCCTCCCATTGTCCTGAAGAGGCTTTGCACGGCTATCCCTAAAGCCAGGAGAGCAAGAGGGATCGGTGTGCACCGATCCCTCTCCCTCTCCTGGCTTCAGAAATAGCCGCGCAGCCTGCATTCGCTCCATAAGATACACACAGATTTCCCCTTACTTTTTAGGAGGGGGAAAGTGTGTCTTATAGAGTGAAAAATACGGTAAATGGTGATGCACAATCACTCTGGGAAGAGAATGGGAGCTCAAACTCTTGGGTTTGGTACAGCAGTTTCAGCGGTCCTGTCCCCATCTGTTTGTAAGGTAGCTCAAAGTCGGCTCATAGCAGAACTGTGTTTTTGCAAATGGCAGCTTGCTGTATTTGGGGCTGATCAGAGACACTGAAATGCCAAGGCATTTTCAATGGAAATACTTCTGTTTCATTATCAGTTCCACATTATAATATGCTAAGACTACATTTGGTAGTCTTCTGGGTTATGATACAAGACATCAGCATAATTTGCCTTCGAGGATATCTGGGAGGGCATTATCAACTTTGATAAGAAGGGCTGGAGGAATCACTTATCCCCATTTGAAAACAATTATCATTTTGTTTCCTTGGGCTTAATTCTGCTATGATTTGTTAATGCACTCAGATGTGACGCGAACGGTGTGATACAGATTGCAAAATTAATAGCAATTCTGCAGTACAAAACCAAGTGCAAGAAATCTCTAGAGCCTCCATAATAAAGTTTGGTAATAAAATAATTACAAAGTGAGATTATATCACTTTAAACTTTTTAGTATGTTCAGTAAATACAAAAGGACACCTTGATTCTGATCTCATCAGTCCCTCCATCAGAGTTGTTTTGTGGACAAATCAGAGGGGTCAGGCTGAGGGAATTTTTTGGGATATGGTTACCAACTCCCCATTTAGGCTCTTCGGAAGCTGTGCTTGCTCCCTTCAGAGCAAGGACAATTTCGCTGCTCTCTGTAGATCTAAGAAAAGAGTCTGTGAATTGTTTTCCACGGCTGGTACATTCACCGGTGACACAGGAGATGCATATACATAAAAAGGGATCCACAATTCCACATGCCATGGTGTGCAGTTGACCCCCGTTGGGTAGAGATAGCCTAGCCACAGCTATCCATGTCCTGGTAATTTCAGGGGTGGACCACTGCATTCGCTTTATGCGGGGCAATGTACTTTTATGAGGCACAACATCAATAGGCTGGTGACACCTAGATCTACCTGTTCCATCTGAATCAGGAATGGCAGTTGAGCTGCTGAGCCATTGCAATAATGGGCTGCATGTGAGCCAATAAACTGAAGCTGAATCCAGACAAGATAGACGTGCTATGTATTTGGGGTTCTTGAGTACAGGAAGTAGAAATACTACCAGGTGTGGACGGGGTTGCACAGGGGCATTATTTGGGGTGGTCCTTGATGCAGTACTGTCACCTGAAGCCTAGATGGTTTCAGGTTGCCAGGAGTACCCATTTCAAACTGTTGTACCCAGCCTTCTCTAGGGTGAAGGGGAGGTAAGGCACATAGGTAATAAATAAATATGTTACTCTAATCCAGTGTTTCTCAACCTTGAGTCCCCAGATGTTGTTGGGCTACAACTCCCATTATCCCTGAGCTCTGGCCTTGCTAGCTAGGGGTGATGGGAGTTGTAGTTCAACAACATCTGGGGACCCAAGGTTGAGAAAGGCTGCTCTAATCCAATATAAACTCTAGGATTTTGAAAACTCAGATACCCATATTGTTATATTACTTCTGGTATATAGGTGCTCATTTCTGTACGTTGTAGCTCATTATAACCTAAAACAAATGGGTAGACAAACACATCACTCTTTCTGTTGATAAAGTGGATGTTCTGCATGCACCAGGAAAATCTACCCTGAGGTGCTTCTATTAACATGGCAGGATCAGGCAATTAGTTTTTAACTTTGTTTAAATTTAAGAACGTCTTTTTAACTGGATTATGGACAAATTAACTGGCTTGAGGCTTTACATGACTACACAGACCAAGACCCCAGAGAGATAAAAATAGAAAGCTTATTAAGACATACAGATAAGCAGGCAAAGTCCTATGGGGTATAGAGTCAATCAGCCTGGGGGGAAATGTTGATCTGGTCAAGTGTTCACAGTTTTACGAATCCCTAGGAAAAACACTACTCAAATTACGGACCACTAACCTTGCTAGTAAGGGATTTCTACATGGTCAAAATAATCACATTTAACAGGGCAAAAGCAATATATAAATATGGCCTAAGGCTTGCAGACCTCTTAGGCCTCCCCTGTGCAGGAGAATATGATAATTTAGCAAGTGCTTGCTCAAGTACTAACTTTAAGAGAAGAAAGGACCATGATGGGAATTAGCATGATCTTCTTAATAGTGGCCCCTGAGTTGAGCTGCAAAATTTTCCCTCAGTATTTTCACTGAGGAACCTGTACAAAGCTCATTGACACTGCTTAATGTGTGGAGATTGCAGAGAGGTTTCAAACTTTACTGCTGCTTTTGGAGCTGGGTGCTATAATTAACTTGGTGTGTTATATTTATGGTTTCCTATGTAATTAAGGAGTTATTAATAATTATATTGGGATCCTTTTTTCCTGTCATGAATTGCCTTGAGCTTACCAAGAGGAAGGATACAAGTGTTATAAAACAAATA
Organism: Podarcis cretensis; assembly: GCF_951804945.1. Taxonomy (NCBI): domain Eukaryota; kingdom Metazoa; phylum Chordata; class Lepidosauria; order Squamata; family Lacertidae; genus Podarcis; species Podarcis cretensis. The sequence continues at coordinate 7,138,383 of NC_137173.1, read as the reverse complement.
AAGAGTCTGCCATCTGAAGCTCTGCTATTTTTCACTTCCATTTCAATTAACAGAAAAGGCAGAGGGAAGATGTGATTGTGCCACTGTGGCTGCCACTTCATTTTTGTTATTTGCAACATTATTTTTTATGCTAATTTTAGTGTTTTGTATTTTAGGTACCTTTCATAGTTATTTTCACTAGCTGCTTTGAAAGGCCCATTTCTAAATTAAGACACCCATTTAACTTACATTTTTTTAAAAAAATCTAACCTAAAATCCTTCCTTGAACGCAACTGCAATTTATTGTTCTCTGTATTTTCGAAACAGTCTCAAACCTGCACCTAATGGCTTTCAATTAGCAGATCTATAAAAACCAAAATATGGATTTCTTGTGTGGGTGTGCCCCCTCCCCCCCCCCCCCACAGTATCCCTTTGTAAGAAAGCCTAATCATTAGGAGAAATCTAACAAAAACAGTGTTCCATTTATCTTAAACTCCTAGTCCTCAACAGTCCAGATTTAGGTAGGTAACAGTGTTGGTCTGACGCAGTTGAAATAAATAATAAAATAAAATAAACTATCCAGGAGCACCTTAGAGACCAACTAAGTTTGTTCTGGGTATAAGCTTTCGTGTGCATGCACGCTTCTTCAGATCAGTAGCACCTGAAGATATCTAAAGATATCGGAATAAGTGTGCATGCACATGAAAGCTTATACCCAGAACTAATTTAGATGGTCTCTAAGGTGCTACTGGGCAATTTTCTCAACAGTCTAGTTGACAGTCCTTGACAGAATCCAATCAACTTGCTTTGAAGGGCAAAAGGTAAAGGTAAAGGGACCCCTGACCATTAGGTCCAGTCGTGGCCGACTCTGGGGTTGTGGCGCTCATCTCGCTTTACTGGCCGTGGGAGCCGGCGTACAGCTTCTAGGTCATGTGGCCAGCAGGACTAAGCTGCTTCTGGCGAAACCAGAGCAACGCACAGAAACACCATTTACCTTCCCGTCGGAATGCTACCTATTTATCTACTTGCACTTTGACGCGCTTTCAAACTGCTAGGTTGGAAGGAGCAGGGACCGAGCAACGGGAGCTCACCCATCGTGGGAATTTGAACCACCGACCTTCTGATTGGCTGGTACCTCCTAAATGAAACAGCCTGTTATTCCTGACTCTCTAGGGAACACTTCTGGTGCATCTTTGTTATCACAGGGATTCAAAGAGTGGAGAGACACTACAGTGGAAGTGATCATCACCTCAAGAGTTTATCAGCCCTTCAGTGAAAGGAAGCTGTGGAAGTTATGCTATCATTTGGAACAGGGGTAAGCAACCTAAGGCCCATGGGCAGGATGCGGCCCAATCGTCTTTTCAATCAGCCTGTGGATGGTCCGGGAGTCAGTGTTTTTACATGAGTAGAATGCGTGCTTTTATTTCAAATGCATCTCTGGGTTATTTGTGGGGCCTGCCTGGGGTTTTTATGTGAGTAGAATGTGTTCTTTTATTTAAAATGCATCTCTGGGTTATTTGTGGAGCATAGGAATTCGTTCATATTTTTATTTTCAAAATATAGTCTGGCCCCCCACATGGTCTGAGGGACAGTAGACCGGCCCACGGCTGAAAAAGGTTGCTGACCCCTGATCTGGAACAACAAGCTGTTTCCCTGGAACCAGTCACCTGGCCCCAGGCTCCCTAAGACCCACAAGCCCCCTTTCAGATTCTATGCCTTGAGAGAGATGTTCCTGCCCTTGGGGTGTGGAGAAGTGGGATGAACCCCGAAGATCACAACCAAATTTCAAATGTGTTTGGGAAGTCAGACTTTGCATTCTTTCTGAAATTGTGAAGCTTTATATGGGGGGATGTTAATTAGCATTCTGCTATGTGAATTGCTTGGGTTTAATTACTAAGGGCTGATTAATGATGTCTCATACTCAAGGCATGTTTTTGTAGTCCCAATATTTTTTTTTGGGGGGGGGGGGAGAAAACATAAGCTCATCACAAGACTAGACAGGAATCACCACGCTTCAAGGGCAAATGAATACTGTATTCCTATTGTTAATATCAACAACCTCAGATATGCAGATGACACAACTTTGATGGCAGAAAGTGAAGAGGAATTAAAGAATCTCTTAATGAGGGTGAAAGAGGAGAGCGCAAAATATGGTCTGAAGCTCAACAAAAAAAAAACTAAGATCATGGCCACTGGTCCCATCACCTCCTGGCAAATAGAAGGGGAAGAAATGGAGGCAGTGAGAGATTTAATTTCTTGGGCTCCATGATCACTGCAAATGGTGACAGCAGTCACAAAATTAAAAGACGCCTGCTTCTTGGGAGAAAAGCAATGACAAACCTAGACAGCATCTTAAAAAGCAGAGACATCACCTTGCCAACAAAGGTCCATATAGTTAAAGCTATGGTTTTCCCAGTAGTGATGTATGGAAGTGAGAGCTGGACCATAAAGAAGGCTGATCGCCGAAGAATGGATGCTTTTGAATTCTGGTGCTGGAGGAGACTCTTGAGAGTCCCATGGACTGCAAGAAGATCAAACCTCTTCATTCTGAAGGAAATCAGCCCTGAGTGCTCACAGGAAGGACAGACCCTGAAGCTGAGTCTCCAATACTTTGGCCACCTCATGAGAAGAGAAGACTCCCTGGAAAAAACCCTGATGTTGGGAAAGATGGAGGGCACAAGGAGAAGGGGACGACAGAGGATGAGATGGTGGGACAGTGTTCTCAAAGCTACCAGCATGAGTTTGACCAAACTGCGGGAGGCAGTGGAAGACAGGAGTGCCTGGCGTGCTCTGGTCCATGGGGTGACGAAGAGTCGGACATGACTAAATGACAACATTGTTAATTCTTCTGTTCAGGAATGTTCAACGCTCCCAGTAAGCGTGAATGCCAACACGAATGATCCAGCACTAACCTGCACCATTCGAGTCTATGCTTTTCCCATTCGAGCAAATACTGATTTAGGGTGAAGACCATGTTCCCTGCTATTTTCCCCAAGTTGTCATTTAAGGTAAGGAAATAAATGTGTGTTAATAAAATTAAAGTTACAGTTAAAGGGACCCCTGACCATTAGGTCCAGTTGTGGACGACTCTGGGGTTGTGGCGCTCATCTCACTTTATTGGCCGAGGGAGCTGGCGTACAGCTTCCGGGTCATGTGGCCAGCAGGACTAAGCCACTTCTGTCGAACCAGAGCAGCGCATGGAAACGCCGTTTACCTTCCTGCAAGAACGGTACCTATTTATCTACTTGCACTTTGACGTGCTTTCGAACTGCTAGGTTGGCAGGCGCAGGGACTGAGCAACAGGAGCTCACCCCGACGCAGGGATTCGAACCGCCGACCTTTTGATCGGCAAGACCTAGGCTCAGTGGTTTAACCCACAGCGCCACCCACATCACTTGTTAATAAAATTAAGTACTAGCAAAATGTTTGTCGTTATAGTGGGGTGAGTGTGCGTGTGCACATATAGGGATGATTTGTATAGCTGCTAGGACGGGGGGGGGGGGGGGACGGCAGGTGATGCATCTGTCCACATGCAGAGGCACACACGTGATTCATCAGTGAGGATGAGGGCATCCACTATCTGGGGTGAAAGACAGGTCTTGTCCTCACACAGCCCTGTAAGATTTGTTGCTTACAGGTCACAGTCATCGTAATGAAAAACGTTCTCCTGCTACAGACTCCACAGGCTATAGCCAAACAGAAGGTATGTAGTCTACAGTGGTGCCCCGCAAGACGAACGCCTCGCAAGACGGAAAACCCGCTAGACGAAAGGGTTTTCCGTTTTGGAGGCGCTTCGCAAAACGAATTTCCCTATGGGCTTGCTTCGCAAGACGAAAATGTCTTGCGAGTTCCTGCGGGTTCCCCCCCTTTTTTTCCCCTTTTCCTAAGCCGCTAAGCCGCTTATCAGCTGATCCGCTGATAAGCCGCTTAACAGCTGATCGCTAAAAGCCGCTAAACCGCTAATAGCGCTAATCCGCTAAGCTGTCAATGGGCTTGCTTCGCAAGACGATAAAACCGCTATACGAAGAGCCTCACGGAACGGATTAATTTCATCTTGCAAGGCACCACTGTATATGTATGACAGACACATTTCTAAAACGTAATTTCTACGGCCCCACTCTGTTTTTACTATGAAATCTCTTCAAGCTTCAATGGGAAGGGATTTATCAAATAAACAGTACCCTATGTTAAGACTAGAAACAATATGTACATGTAATATGACGTTTGTAGTCATGATATTAGCCTGAATTAGGGCCAGGTTTACCCAGCGCCCACAAAACCTGGGGCCAGCCCACTTCCAGCCATCAAACCAAACAGGATCTCGGTTGAGCAAGATCTCCGAATGGAAAACCTTGGAAGCATAGAAAAGGGCTGGAAAAGAGCTCAAATCAAGAGCTCCAGCAGATATAATCAAGCCTGAAAGGCATTAAGTGAAGACAAATGAAGATTGTAAACTGGACTGAAGGGCAGACAGAGCGCTTGGGAGGCAAAGCACATAAACAGTGTTTCCCTTTTAACAAGCTCATCATCTCCAGCCACCCAGCATTTTATGAAAGAAGATCAAAAATCCAGCCATGATTGTAGCATTTTTAAAAATGAGTCAGAAACAATTGTTAAGCTGAAGGATACACTCAGCCTGCCTAAGCAGGGTGCCCCTGCAATTGTGGCCATTTCAGGGCTTACCTGCATTTCCAAGACTGATTAGAGTGGATGAAATTTTGCTATGCTTGAGCCGAAATACTGCAGGGAGTCAGAACAGGGACAATTTTCTAAAACATCCTGGGTTGTTGCCTAAGAGATGTTTTGTGTTCTCTGATAACAGCAATTATTCCTCATTGGGATTTCTCAATTGTCGGAAAAGTACAGAGGGCCATCAATGCTGTTCTCTGTTTTGGGGGAGGGGGGTCATACCAACCATTATATATTTCACACACAAAAAAGTTCATTACAGGCAGTTTCTCTTTTTAGATGTACTTTAGTCAAAGCTCAATCCGACAAGTGACACAGCAGCATTTGAATAAAGAAACTGACAGGTGAATTATTCAGCCTCACTAGAGAAAAATAATCAAATAGACATTTCACATCATAACTGTGCTGTTGCTCAGATTTAACATTTAAGCTATTCCCAAGCGCTATTTCTTAGCAAATTAGTAACAAATTATTCATCGAACAAAACTTCCCCCTTCAAATCTGCTTACTCCAGTATTATTATTTGGGGGTGCGGAGAATACAAGGTCCAGGGTTCAAATCCCTACTCAGCCATGAAGCTCACTGGGTTACACTGGCCAGTCACTGTCTTGGCTATCCTACCTCAGAGGGTTGTTGTGGTGATATAATGGGGAGGTGGAGAAGCATGTTCAGAACCTTGAGCTCCTTGGAGAAAAAAGTGGAATATCAATGTAAAAATAAAACAAACTGCCATTTGGATTCTCCCCTCAATGTCCATGGTATGGGTTTGCTTTAATTTCCTCCTCCCTTTCTCGTGTGCCCATTCTTTTAAATGGAAACTGGTAAAAAAGCAGTATGTAAATGTGACAAACATATACATTAATACAGTAAGCCTACCTCTATTATTTTGATGATTGCAGCTCAAGCCTATGAACGCAGTCTGGGTGGAATCCAATATAGTACTAAGCCTGAAGTTTTGACAGTGCAAGGATTTCTGCTTTCACAAAGGAGTGTTTCCCTAACCCTAACCCCCAGCATGCACCCAAAATTGGTTCTGGAGCAGATCTGGGGAAGGCATTGGGGAAGAAGGGGGGAAATCCCGGTGCACAATGACGGGACACAGCAGAGTACGCTCTGCTACAGGTGCAACCTACTAAAATCAGTTAGCTATCCTGACAGTTAATCTGCTAGAGGCCAGAGTATGAACAGCCTTGCAGGATCAGGGCCAAGAGGCATACTACAATAGCAGGTGAATCATAAGGTCCAAGGTCTATACGAGGGGTCAGCAAACTTTTTCAGCAGGGGGCCAGTCCACTGTCCCTCAGACCTTGTGGGGAGCCAGACTATATGTTGAAGAGAAAAAAAAAATGAACGAACTCCTATGCCCCACAAATAACCCAGAGATGCATTTTAAATAAAAGGACACAATCTACTCATGTAAAAACACGCTGATTCCCAGACCGTCTGCGGGCCAGATTTAGAAGGTGACTGGGCCGGATTCAGAGGGTCACGGTTCTGAAATGTGATCCTTCTATGCACTATCACATAGGAAACAGCTTGGGATTGTTTCTTTGCATCCAGAAAATATGAAAGGCTGACTGCAACACCAAAGACCAGAAAGGGCTGGAGCCTTGCGGATGCAAGCAGAGAAAGCGGGGCAGTAAAGGAGGCTGGAGGTCCCAGCTACTGCTAGCTGGCAGAATTTATACTATCAATAATAAAAATAACAATAACAATAACAATAATAATAATTTATTATTTATACCCCGCCCATCTGGCTGGGCCTCCCCAGCCACTCTGGGCAGCTTCCATAGAAACCAAAAATACAGTAAAATATCACACGTTAAAAACTTCCCTGAACAGGGCTGCTAATACCAGCCAGGAAGGAGTGAATTGTTTCCAGGTGCAAAATGAAGTACAAAAAACCCCAGTGAACTATTTAGCAGTCTGTTCCAGGGTAACTACTAACTGCTTGGCACTGCACAAAGGCTACTGAACCAGATAACCTGGGTTCAAGATGTACTACCCAACCGTACCCCCTTCCCAATAGTATTGTGATTGTAAATCATGTTATCACCAGGAATAAATTCCATTGATTCAAACAGGAGTTAAAAGGAAATTATCTAGATTAGCACTGGATTGCCAATCAACAATTAATATTGTTTATTGAGGGATTAACACGGAGTTATTAAGCTTACCTGAATTAAGGAAAATTGTTTACAAATGTTATTTCTCTAGGAATTCATTAGTAACTGAAATACATGTTCCAACACCTGTAAGTAGTTAATATGTATAATTTAATAAACCAGGCAGATATTGCAAAAAAAGGTGGCAATTGAAAAAAAAAATGGCCAAGATGTGATTTGATGGCAGAATGATTTTTGGTCTGCAGCCTGTATCCTGCCTTATTATGCTCCCCTCTGTGGCTCTAACCAGACTATAATCAGCAGCCACTTCACAGTTAACATTTCATCACCAAATAACACTGTTGATTCAATCAAGCCCAGCAAAATGTTTCCCTTAAGATGCTTTCATCATCTGCATTTCTTGAAGAAATGCCCTTCCTTTCACCATCGCAACTTCTCAGTGAGAACAAATACTCTGCTGCATCTGAAATCATATTTTGATTAAAACGTAAATGGAACCAATTGCCTTTCCCCCTCGTTGGCTAACACAACATGCCTTTGTCTGAAGGAAGGCAGGGAGACAGATGAGAGGAAAAACTCAACCTGCTCATTTTTCCACATTTGACAGTTTTCAGCACAAACTGAATTCCTTCTGGATGAAATTCAATCAACAGGAAATACAAGCTATAACCTGAATGCTTATCACCAAACAGGGCAGGGGAGGGAGGAAACTGCTAGAGCAAAAAAGCCTTTCAGCAATGAATAGGGGTTTTTTTTGCCATATTTCATGACTGTTTACAAAGAAGGATGAACACAAGACTACTTTTCACCTCAACACTATTAATCAGCAATATAATGATAAACTTAATTGCCCTTATTATTGCTGTCCCAATAAATGAACTCTTGCAGCAATCTCTTTAAATATAAAAAACCTTTTATCCCCATTCCAGCCTGTATTCATGATAGAAAATTAATGCAGCTGAACATTTCTCAGTCTTGCAATATATCTGCTTTCAGCCCACGGATGTTACATGATGACATTTTCAATCACATCAAATCCAAAGCTTGGGTTCCAGCACATCATTAAAGACCAGGCAGAAACCATATTCATTCCCCACCACATAGGGTTACACAACAGCCATCCATTTGTTTTTCCCAGTACGTACAAGGGCTGCCCTAGCTACATTTTAGGCACATATACTGATGCCGATTTTTATTTTATGTGGTCACTACCATCCATACAATGTCCAAAGTGATTTACATGCAAAAAAGGAACGTTGCAGAACACACACATTCCCCGGTTTCTCTAAAAGAATCCTTCTGCACAGCCCCAGAGTAACTTCCAAGAGTTGCCCTTTGCAAAGCTCAGAGGAGGTAGAAAAGGTTCAGAGTATTTGCCGTTCAGGAACTGCAGTGATGCTAAGCAAGTATATGTGTGCTCTTAATTCTCCTTCCAGCTCCCAAGAGGAGGGGAGGCAAATTAGAATCCCAGTTCTTACCTTCCCCTCGCTCTTGCAAAATGCAGCGTTCTTCTGTCTAAAATGTGCATGTAACTCCCACAGCACCTCATCACAGATCAGTCTGGCATAGTACACGTAGGAGTCATTCTCTAAGTGTGCACATTCCAATACTCTGCATTGAACATTCATGACGCTTGAGAGGTGCTATGCTTATGAAACATTGCTGCAGAAGCTCAGCTGAGGAAGCATATATTTAGGCTGCAATCCTATACACGCTTAGCTGACAGTAAGTCCCATCAAACTCAAGGGGCACTTTTGAGCGGGCATGGGCAAAATTACACTGCACTGATCACTATTCAGTGGGATGTATGCCATCTTTACATGCTCCCTATTTTCACAGCCACTCCTACTGCCACTGCCACCCTCGCTCCAAAAGGCATTCTTCCCAGTGTTAGAAACTGAATGGCACCTTAAACCTAGGTTATGGGCACTGCAATGGAGTGTCTATGCACGCTTTTTTATAACAAGAATACAAAGCTGAAAATGAATGAACTGCAGTTAAAATCTTATGTTCATTTTTCACATGGTCGAGTCCTTCCCCCTAATATTGTTATGAGGGTCCCTTCTCCAGTCTTCAAGAGTGGCTGGATGTGGAGAGGCAGAAAAAGGCCCTCCTTTTCTTCCAGAAGTGGCAGTCCCAATCTGAAATCTTAGGCTCAGTACTGTACCCAGAGCTCAGAAACTGATCGCATGAAATTCCCTGTCGCAAAACGCGCCTAGAACAATGGGAGTTTCAAACGCCAATTCCTCCCAATCTCTTCCCCAAATATTAACCTTTGATGGCAGGATATACATGCTGAATATGAACAAGTTTAGATACCCCATCCCAGACCCCTCCCATCAAGATGTTATCTCGCTACCCTCACCTGCCTGTTACCTATCTCACTATCAGCAATACCCCAATTTACCCTCACCATACTGCCTTTGCCTAAACAATCGTATTAAACAACTGCTTCATTAAGACAGAAAGCATGATGTGCCCATCCAGTTATCTCCCAGTGGCCAATGTTTTTATGCCACACCCCTCGTGCCTACACTAGTGCCATGATCAAGTTCACTCATGGCACCATGCTGGAATTCTTTCAAAACTTCTTGCCGGCATGCCGGCTTGCAATCCCTAGTTCCCACGCACTCCTTTCATATGCTCACTCTGGCTTTTGGTGCATCCCCCTCATCCACCCCCAAAGCATGCTGTTCGATTCCTTCACGATTTCCACCACGGTGTTTCTTGGTCCATCCTGCTAAGCACCTAGAAAGATTCCCCATTTCATGCTATGGCCCTGTACTAATCCACAGTGTTCTAAAGCCATCTACCTTAAAGCTTTTATGGGCAACGCATCACCATCTTGCTTTTCCTCCATAACGCCCAGCAAGCATCCCAAAATTATCCCAAATCCGTTTAATTATCCCTTTTGTCTCACCCACAAACACATTTCCCCTTCCCAAACCCAGGGCTTTTGTGATACCCCTGTACCAGCACACCGTGTTCCCATTCCTGCTACGGTCCTTTGCCCCTGCTACACCAGATATCAGTGCCCTGTGTCAATGCCAAGCCAATGCCCTTTGTTGTTGTTGTTGTTTAGTTGTTTAGTTGTGTCTGACTCTTCGTGACCCCATGGACCAGAGCACGCCAGGCACTCCTGTCTTCCAATGTCCTTTACCATCTCCCATTGCCTCAGTGCCTGTTACCATCATCTGCCTCGTCCCAACCCTTAACTCTAACAGGGACTTCCTCTGTCCCCATCACAGGCACACTAATGCCACCTGTTAAAGCCATCTTGCCCATGGGATACTGCCACTCTCTAAGACAACCAGCCTGTGGAAGTGCCAGATTCCAAACATCTTGCCGAACCCTGTATCACATCTACATCAACCCCCACTGAGATCAGTATCCTTTTACTATTCTGCCCCTACCCAATGATATGTACCCCAATGCCTTTTGACATTTCCGTCCTTTTTAAATTTATATGTATCCTGATTCTCCTCCTCCTCCAAGGAACTCAAGGTGCAGTTCTCCCTGCCATCTGATCCTCAACCCTGTGAAGCAGGTGTGCGCCAAGAGGCTGGCCTAAGGTCATGCAGCGAGTTTCGTGGCTAATCAGGAATTTGAACCTGGGGCCTCTCTGGTTCTCAGTCAACCATTGTGGATTGTCCCATTGCGCCACCACCACCACCACCCCAGAACGCACAAAAGGATTCATGAACTTCATCTGCATGTTCCACACCACACTGAGGCATAGCTGTCAACCTTCCCTTTTTTGCGGGACATTCCCTTATTCCAGCGCCGTTTCCCGCTGCTTCCCGCTGCTATCCCGGATTGTTAGATTTCCCATAGACTGTCCCCAGGACAGGTGAGGTTGCTGATCCCTTATTTTCAAATCTGAAAGTTGACAGCTATGCACTGAGCCATCAACACACAAATGAACCCCGACACACTCCTGACAATTTCTCCCACCCTTCATGCCACTAGAGGATCCCAATGCAGACCCACAAACCCTGTCCTCACGCAGCATGGCATCTCTTTCCCAGATCTCCCGGCTAAAATATTTTTAAAGGGTGCATACAAATTAATAAGTGTACACAATATCTCTCTCTCTCTCTCTCTCTCTCACACACACACACACACACACACATATATATATACACCCACATACGTACATATATACATAACATGCATGCGCATGCACAAATTGCTTCTGCTCCCCCACCTAAAAAAACAATCCTTTAACCTTAACAAAGCAAGCAGTCTGAGGCAGCCCCTCCTCAGTGATTCTGCACCGCCCCCCCCAAAAAAAACTTGCCTTGATCCCTCTCTTGTGCATACCCCCCCCACACACACACACATTTCACATACACACCACCAGCATCCTCGGCATCCCCCTAAACACGCCAATACCTTGAGACTGCAGGCCAGAAATAATAAAACCACTAACAAGCCCGACCCCACATTAACTTCCCAGACACACACCCCGCCCCCCATGACTGCAAGAACTTGGCGGAGGGGGGCACAGAATAAGGGAGAGAAAACCGAGGAGACCCCTTACACTTGACCCTGCTAGGGTTTCCCCTCTCTCCCACACTCTCTGAGGCTAAGGGGGCGACAGACAGACAGATCGATAGATGATAGATATAGATATAATATAATTATATATATTTAATATATTATCATATTATATCTGTTTGTCTATCTATCTCCCACCTTTTTCTCTGACGGAACTCAAGGTGGCTATGAGGGTGTCTCAAGGGGGTGGTTACCGAGGGGGTTTATGGGGGGATATCAAGGGGGGTTACCGAGGGGGTCTATGGGGAGTTATTGAGGGGGTCTATGGGGGGATATCAAGGGGGGTTACCGAGGGGGTCTATGGGGAGTTATTGAGGGGGTCTATGGGGGGATATCAAGGGGGGTTACCGAGGGGGTCTATGGGGGGTTATTGAGGGAGTCTATGGGGGGATATCAAGGGGGTTACCAAGGGGGTCTATGGGGAGTTATTGAGGGAGTCTATGGGGGGATATCAAGGGGGTTACCGAGGGGGTCTATGGGGGGTTATTGAGGGGGTCTATGGGGGGATATCAAGGGGGGTTACCGAGGGGGTCTATGGGGGGTTATTGAGGGAGTCTATGGGGGGATATCAAGGGGGTTACCGAGGGGGTCTATGGGGAGTTATTGAGGGGGTCTATGGGGGGATATCAAGGAGGGGTTACCGAGGGGGTCTATGGTGATCTATGAGGCAGGCTATGAGGGGGGTCTGTGGCGGGTCATCGAGGGGGTCTATGAGGCTGAGGGGGGTCTATGGGGGATATGCGGGGGGGTCTATGAGGATCTATGAGGAAGGCTCTATGGGGGGGTCATCGAGGGGGTCTATGAGTCTGAGGGGGTTCTATGGGGGATATCGAGGGTGTCTATGGGGATCTATGAGGGAGGCTCTGAGGTGGGTCTATGAGGGAGGCTGAGGGGGTCTATGGGCGATATAGAGGGGGGGTTACCGAGGGGGTCTATGGGGATCTAGGAGGGTTCCCCCTGGGGGGCTTCGAGGGGCTCTCCTCGTTGCTGAGGGTTTTTCTGGCGGCGGGGGGGGGGTGTCCCCCTTTCCCACCTGCGGGTCTGGAAGCAGGGGTCCTCCTCGTCCTCGTCGCCTCCGGGGCTCCGGGGCTCCAGCCTCCCCTCGCCTAGCAGCAGCAGCAGCAGCAGCAGCAGCAGCCGCGTCCTCCGGTGTCGAGGGGGGAGCAGGAGGCCTCTGCGAGGGAGCCAAGGACGCGGAGCTTTGTGGGCGAGCGGCGGGGCTGTGAGGGAGCGCAGCGCCGAGGATCCGGGCTGAGGCGGGCGGGCGGGCGAGGGAGGGAGGGAGGAGGGAGCCGGAGAGGGCGGCGAGACTACAGATCCCGGCATGCCCCGCGCGCGCAGGGATCAGCCCCGCCAGGCGCCCGCCTCGCCGCGGGGCATCTCGGGGGTTGTAGTCGCCGAGGCGTCTCCGCCTCCTCCTCTTGGGCTTCGGGGGAGGGCAGGGGCCCGCGGGGCATGCTGGGAGTTGTAGTAGGCGAATCACAGATTATTAACAGCTGCTTTGCCAGCTAATAAAACGGAGCCCCATCGCCGGTGATGGCGATCGCCGTCGTTATAGATTTTCCTGAGCGGTTTAAAATGTGAAAAGCACAACGTTGTTGTGGTTGTTGTTTAGAAAACGAGCAAGGAAAGGTAGCCACAAACTTCTTTGCGCGGAGGCTGCGTAAAATTGCTTGAAATCCAGATTTCAAACACAGTTGAAAAGCTACTTGAATCATAAAAAGGGCATTCACTCGGCGCTAAGAAGACCGGAGAGACGCGCGCACACACACAGATGTTACTTGCCAGTCTCCGCATCGCACTATTGCACATTTATCCATATTTTTATCATTATTATACATCTTTTACATCTCTATAGCGCCCATTAATTAAGTCTTACTTGGCTTTTAGGAAGTGCCATTGTAAAATATTGTTCGTATCTATATGAATTGATAAAGGACGTTACTTTTATTGTTTTCTGTGCAGATCGATTATTATTATTATTATTATTATTATTATTATTATATAAGCGAAACGTGTCGTCTGAGCGGTTGGTTTGTTCTCTTTCAGACCGAAGGCTCCACAGTTCGGCTCAAAGCATGCAATGAGAACCATTCTGTAACATTAAAAATCGGAGGATGCAATGCAAATAATAATAATAATAATAATAATAATAATAATAATAATAATAATAATAGCAGCTGCCTGGTCCAATGGAAGCTGAGGACGGGATATTTGAGCCTTGCGAAGTGGATATGGTAAACAACGTCTGGGAAAAATAATAATTGTTGTGAAGGCGAGACCTGGGAAAAGGTTAGGCGGAAAACTATTCACCTTTTAATGTTCCAGGAGCTGAAAACGCCTTGCGAGGAGAGAAATGAACTTGCAGGGAGGCTCCATCGTTTGGGACCTGCTGCAAACATTGCAAAACGATGCCCCTGCGCGGCTCTGGAGGAATAAATAAGACATTATTCTTTCCTGGCAGCGGAGCGGAGCCGAGCTGCCCTCCTTGCAACTTGCGGGCATCGCTGCAAGCATCTCAAAATGAGCACTGAAATGCAATAAAATGGACCGGCTGCAAAGGCTGCAAGCGAGAGACCAGGCGCTTTCCCGCGAGCAGAGCCCGATGGGAGATGTAGTTGGAATAAGCCACCCATTTTCCTAGTTTAAGGTTTCCTCATATGCTGGGTAATGTAGTCTCTCATCTGCTTGGGTGGCTCAGGGACAAAGAATATAGGAGGCAGCAAGGAGCAAAGGATGTCAGATCGCGGAGGAGATGGGGGGAGAGTCTGGTTAACCCTAACGGTTAACTGCTGCAAGAGTTTTTTCTATGGGGAAGAATATATTTATTTTGCAAAGTGCCTTAAGGGTTGCTCTCAGCTGATACATGCATTCTGGCAGGGCTGGAAGAAAACTGCAAGCAGTGAATGGCTAATGAAAACAAAAACAAAAAATCAGTTTCCAGACTGGTGAACGTGTTCAAGTCTTTCAGGAAAAACACCAAGGTCAGTGCCAGATTTACGTATAAGCTAAACAAACTATAGCTTAGGGCCCCACTCTCGGGGGGGGGGGGGGCAAAAAAATTAAAAGGGAAAAACTGGATGTACATTTCCAAAATATAAGATAAAAAACTAATATGTACAATAAAACCTACATGCAGCAACAGTGTTTTGTGTTGTGCAGGCTCCTATGACGTAAGTCATGGGCCCCAACTGCTAGCCTGCTCCCTAAAATATCACTGGTTTGCTCATTTCTATATATAGGGTGCATACATTCTGCATGGGACGCGGGTGGCGCTGTGATCTAAACCACAGAGCCTAGGGCTTGCCGATCAGAATGTCACCGGTTCGAATCCCCGCAACGGGGTGAGCTCCCGTTGCTCGGTCCCTACTCCTGCCAACCTAGCAGTTCAAAAGCACGTCAAAGTGCAAGTAGATGAATAGGTACTGCTCCGGCGGGAAGGTAAACGGCGTTTCCGTGCGCTGCTCTGGTTCGCCAGAAGTGGCTAAGTCATGCTGGCCACATGACCCGGAAGCTGTACACCGGCTCACTCGGCCAATAAAGCGAGATGAGCACCGCAACCCCAGAGTCGTCTGCGACTGGACCTAATGGTCAGGGGTCCCTTTACCTTTACCTTTTTACATTCTTCATGGACTGCTTGCATGGCAACATGTGCAAATGGCTTGAGATACCTATTAGGTCCATAAAGTACCATCTAACATATATTCCACACAAAAAACAGCGACCATTTGTTGCTGACAAAGTACAGCTGAACATATAAAGGGCCCCATTACTTTCAGTAGCTTAGGGCCTCATCAAAACTAAATCCGGCTCTGACCAAGGTATTGTGGAACCTTAAACCTTACTAGAGTACAAGGTATTTGTGGGCTACAGCTGGCTGAAGGTGGTCACAGCGCACAAGGCTGGCTGCCAATTCCAGTCCACCGGCTCTTTAAGGACAAATGACAGCTAATTTGTTGAAAACATTCCTGCATTATACTGCTGTCCATATGTATGGGGTGTTGGGGGGCGTAGTACCTCTGATGAGAGACACACCGCGCTCCTTCTGGGGTTTGCCCGTTTGCCCACTCATCTCTCACCTGTGGCTCCTGGAAGCTGCCAACATGCGGCCACACCTTGGGAAAGGCTTTGACTGGACAGCTAAACCAGGTGAGGGTAGCCAATACGTCTCAAATCTTCTGTGAGTTAGGGATTCCCCCTGCATGCGAAGTCAAGCTCCAGTGGATGGAGCAGATGAGACCTAGAGTGGGTCCAATGGTCAGTTTCTGTGCTTGCTGTAGATAATAATATTGTGGTACCTTTGTGGTGGGGACGCAGGTGGCGCTGTGGGTTAAAGCCTCAGCGCCTTGGACTTGCCGATCGAAAGGTTGGCGGTTCGAATCCCTGCGGCGGGGTGCGCTCCCGCTGCTCGGTCCCAGCGCCTGCCAACCTAGCAGTTCAAAAGCACCTCCGGGTGCAAGTAGATAAATAGGGACCGCTTACCAGCGGGAAGGTAAACGGCGTTTCCGTGTGCGGCTCTGGCTTGCCAGAGCAGCGATGTCACGCTGGCCACGTGACCCGGAAGTGTCTCCGGACAGCGCTGGCCCCTGGCCTCTTAAGTGAGATGGGCGCACAACCCCAGAGTCTGTCAAGACTGGCCCGTACGGGCAGGGGTACCTTTACCTTTACCTTTACCTTTGTGGTACCTCTTGAGAGTCCCCTGGACTGCAAGAAGATCAAACCTGTCCATTCTGAAGGAAATCAGCGCTGAGTGCTCACTGGAAGGACAGATCATGAAGCTGAGACTCCAATACTTTGGCCACCTCATGAGAAGAGAAGACTCCCTGGAAAAGACCCTGGTGTTGGGAAAGATGAAGGGCACAAGGAGAAGGGGACGACAGAGGACGGGATGGTTGGACCGTGTTCTCGAAGCTACCAGCATGAGTCTGACCAAACTACAGGCGGCAGTGGAAGACAGGAGTGCCTGGCATGCTCTGGTCCAGAGGGTCACGAAGAGTCAGACACGACTAAAAGACTAAACAACAACACCTCTGGTTGTGAACGGGATCCATTCTGGAGGCCCGTTCGCAACATGAAAAGCCCGCAAACTGAAACGCCGTATCTGCACAGGTGCGTGGCGCAATTTGGTGCTCGTGCGCATGTGGGAAGCATGATTTATCGCTTCTGCGCATGTGTGAGCAGCAAAACCTGGAAGTAACCCTTTCTGGTACTTCCGGGTCTCCACGGGATGCAACCTGAAAAAACGTAACGTAAAGCAAACGTAACATGAGTTATGACAATTATTATTATTATTATTATTATTATTATTATTATTATTAAAAATAAAAATTACTTGTACCCCGCCCATCTGGCCAGGCCTCCCCAGCCACTCTGGGCAGCTCCCAGCAGAATATTAAAAACACAATAAAGCAACAAACATTAAAATCTTCCCTAAACAGATGTTTTCTAAAAGTCAGATAGTTGTTTATTTCCTTGACAGGATTTTTTAATGGTGTTTTTAAATGAGTAGAATGTATGCTTTTATTTCAAATGCATCTCTGGGTTATTTGTGGGGCATAGGAATTTGTTCATATTTTTTTTCAAAATATAGTCTGGCCCCCCACAAGGTCTGAGGGACAGTGGACCGGCCCCCTGCTGAAAACGTTTGCTGACCCCTGCCCAAAAACACCAACAGATTGCTGCCCACCTCTATAGCTCCAGGCACAACTGCCGGCTTCATCGGCCCAGAGGCTTTGGGGTGCACCCAGCCCCTCAAAATGTCCGTGGGGGAAAGAAAAAGAGTTTCCCTTTTCTGGATTCCAGCACTGCTTGGGAAGCTGAGGCAAGAGAGTGAATTAACCAAGGTGATGGCAGGCTTGGGAGAAAATGATAGAGCAGGAAAGTAGCAGGAGAGAGGAAAATTGAAATTGAAATACTTTATTGTCACTGGTAAAACTTGTACACAGTGAGATTACACAAGCACCCCCCACTCAGCTCTCTTAGTCTTAATTCCCCTCGTTTACTGACGCACACCCACCCAACCCGAAAGTCAGTTGCCCTGTTGTTATCTTTTCATTCAGCAGCCTAACAGCCCAGGATAGAAGCTGTTCTTTACCCTGTTGGTGCGACTAATCCTGCTTCTATATCTTCTGCCCGAGGGAAGTGCCGGCCAGGGTGTGAATCATCCCTGAGAATTTTCCTCACTCTCCTGAGGCAACGTTCTTCCACGATGTCATCCAGTGGATTAACGGGACAGCCCATAATATCTTGTGCTGTATTCACCACCCTCTGTAGGCACTTCCTATCAGCTGATGTCAAACCAGCGTACCACACCATGATGCAGTAGGAAAGGACACTTTCTATTGTAGACCAGTAGAAGGAGATCATCAAATGTTGATTGACATTTTTGAAAATGTTGAAAGTGAGGGGGGGCAGGGAGCAGCCACCATAGAGCATGGAGGGGTTCTTCCCCAGGGCCCCCATAAACCTCCTGAAATATACTAAGAGTTGAGTGTGTATTTCATGCTCTTTACTCAGCTCATAGTAGTGGGGAATGCAAGTTCCCCCAAAGTGTCTGCTTTATATACATTATTGGCTAATTCTGGGATCCTCCTGTAGGCCAATCAGGTTGCGGATTCACTTCCACCTGGAGTTGGATTGGGTGGCTCCTGCAGACCAATCAGACTGCTGCATTCTGGATCCTATTGTTCTAGGACCAATCAGACTGCTGTGTTTTGGATCCTATTGTTCTAGGACCAATCAGACTGCTGCATTCTGAATCCTCTTGTTCTAGGACTAATCAGACTGCTGCATTCTGAATCCTCTTGTTCTAGGACCAATCAGACTGCTGCATTCTGAATCCTCTTGTTCTAGGACTAATCAGACTGCTGCATTATGGATCTTCTTGTTCTAGGACCAATCAGACTGCTGCATTCTGAATCCTCTTGTTCTAGGACTAATCAGACTGCTGCATTCTGAATCCTCTTGTTCTAGGACTAATCAGACTGCTGTGTTTTGGATCCTATTGTTCTAGGACCAATCAGACTGCTGCATTCTGAATCCTCTTGTTCTAGGACTAATCAGACTGCTGCATTCTGAATCCTCTTGTTCTAGGACTAATCAGACTGCTGTGTTTTGGATCCTATTGTTCTAGGACCAATCAGACTGCTGCATTCTGAATCCTCTTGTTCTAGGACCAATCAGACTGCTGCATTCTGAAGCCTCTTGTTCTAGGACCAATCAAACTGCTGCTTTATGGATCCTCTTGTTCTAGGACCAATCAGACTGCTGCATTCTGAATCCTCTTGTTCTAGGACTAATCAGACTGCTGCATTATGGATCCTCTTGTTCTAGGACCAATCAGACTGCTGCATTCTGAATCCTCTTGTTCTAGGACTAATCAGACTGCTGCATTATGGATCCTCTTGTTCTAGGACCAATCAGACTGCTGCATTCTGAATCCTCTTGTTCTAGGACCAATCAGACTGCTGCATTATGGATCCTCTTGTTCTAGGACCAATCAGACTGCTGCATTCTGGATCCTCTTGTTCTAGGACTAATCAGACTGCTGTGTTTTGGATCCTCTTGTTCTAGGACCAATCAGACTGCTGCATTCTGAATCCTCTTGTTCTAGGACTAATCAGACTGCTGCATTATGGATCCTATTCAACTCAGTACATAACACCTCCCCAGGTCTCATGGGAAAGTTCTCCAACATGTGGATGATTCTGATAGTGGTGAACCTTCCTTCATGTGCTGTTTTTAAGCAGAGTCCTTCTGTCCTGGATTTTTTAGCTGTGATTCCTGTGAGGAGATTTCACCCCTCCCATATCCAAGAATCTCCTGACGAGTCTGCTGATTCTCCAGAGAGGAGGAGCAGTGTACTGCTTTCTACTTATTCAGCTCCAGCACCAAGTCAGTCAGTCAGTCAGTCAGTGTGTCAGAGAGAGAGAGAGACTGAGTGTTAGAGATCATGTGTAGAGATAAGCTTGCTGCTAAGAGCAGCTGCAGACACTCAGTGCAGCATTCATTTATGCTTAGACCTATTTAGCTCTGTATATAGTTTTGTATTATAGTTGTAGTTATAGAATAAAAGAAGATATTCTACAGAGCTGCTCTCCGAGTGGTTTATACACTGCTAGACTCTGCTATACTCTGCTGTGCGACGACTGTTGAGTGGAAGTGAATCCGGTGCTCACAGCTCTAAGCTGTGAGTCCACAGCACTTTGACCTGGTGGTCTCTGGAAGTGCTACCCAGCTCGCCTAGCCCAGTCGGGGTTGAAGTGCATGAGTCCAGTTGGTGACACTGGCTCAAGGGTGATGCTGACATCCTGCACTGCAGGGGGTTGGACTAGAGAACCTTTGAGGTTCCATCCAACGATGCAATTCTATGATTCTCAGATTTCGTTGCCCTGTCTATCCGGCCCCCTGTGCAATGGAGAGGGTGGTGGCAGGGAGACACGTGACTCTCGCAGATCAGATCCCCTTCTCCTAATACAAATATTTACTGTTAAGAAACCCGCTACTAGCGAAGAGCCATGCCTCCAGGGGTGTTTTCCCTGGCAAAGGCACCGAGGACGATCAGCAGTCGTTTAAGTGCGCCACGCTGTGGCTCGTAGCCTCCAAGAATGTGCCCCCCCCCGCTTTGTGTGAATTTTTTATAAAGCAACAGGAATGCAATATTTAAATGAAACCCTGCGGGAGCCATTACTCGCTGAACAAAACAAGAGCAAGCCTGGTTCATTTTGGGCACAAACATCTGCTGCTTGCACCCACTCCTCAAACAGGGAAGAGGAAGGAGGTTTGCCAATGGGAAGAAGGGAAGGAGGGAGTTGCGCATCGACAGAACGGTTGGAGCAACAAGCTTTCCGCCCTTGGTGATGTTTTCCACGGTGCGTTGCTGTGGATTAGTTCACCACAGCTATTCTTCAGATTGTGTCTGTGTGTGCGCGCTGCAGGAGTCCTTTTTACAATGAATTTGTGATGATTCGTGCTCACAATGCTGCCAGGGCAGTTATATATAGCCAAACCAACACATTCAAATGACAATTATAATTCCTATTTTATTTTACTTGATTATTTATTGAGTTTACAGTCATACCTCATGTTACGTCCGCTTCATGTTACCTTCTTTCAGGTTACGTCCTGCAGCGACCCGGAAGTACAGGAAAGGGTTACTTCTGGGTTTCGCCGCTCGTGCATGCGCAGAAGCACAAAATGACGTCATGCGCAGAAGCGGCGAATCACAACCCGTGCGTGCGCAGATGTGCCGCTGAGGGTTGCGCTCTTTTCATGTTGCAAACGGGCCTCCTGAACGGATGCCGTTTGCAACCAGAGGTACCACTGTATATTCCTGCTTGGACTACTGCAATGCACTGTACGTGGGGCTACCTTTGAAGGTGACCCAGAAACTACAACTACAACTAATCCAGAATGCGGCAGTTAGACTGGTGACTGGGAGCAGCTGCAGAGACTATATAACACTGGTCCTGAGAGCCGTGCATTGGCTCCCAGTACGTTTCCGAGCACAATTCAAAGTCTTGGTGCTGACCTTTAAAGCCCGAAACGGCCTTGGCCCAGTAGACCTGAAGGAGCGTCTCCACCCCCATCGTTCAGCCCAGACACTGAGGTCCAGCTCCGAGGGCCTTCTGGCGGTTCCCTCATTGCGAGAAGTGAGGTTACAGGGAATCAGGCAGAGGGCCTTCTCGGTGGTGGAGAGAGAGAGAGGGAAGGGGTTAGACGCTGCCTCTGAGGGCCTTCTGGCGGTTCCCTCGCTGCGAGAAGCCAGGTTACAGGGAACCAGGCAGAGGGCCTTCTCGGTGGTGGCACCTGCCCTGTGGAACGCCCTCCCACCAGATGTCAAAGAAATAAACAACTATCAGCCTTTTAGAAGGCATCTGAAGGCAGCCCCGTTTAGGGAAGCTTTTAATATTTGATGAATTGTTGTATTTTAATATTCTGTTGGAAGCTGCCGAAAGTGGCTGGGGAAACGCAGCCAGATGGGCAGGGTATAAATAATAAATATTATTATTATTATTATATATTATTATTATTCCGCCCTATACCTGGAGGTCTCAGGGCATTTCACAGAAAAGATCACAGCATATATACCGTATTTTTCGCTCTATAAGACGCACCAGACCACAAGACGCACCTAGTTTTTGGAGGAGGAAAACAAGAAAAAAAATTATTCTGAATCTCAGAAGCCAGAACAGCAGTGAAAGCAGCAATCCCTCTTGCTGTTCTGGCTTCTGGGATAGCTGCGCAGCCTTCTTTCGCTCCATAAGACGCATACACATTTCCCCTTACTTTTTAGGAGGGAAAAAGTGAGTCTTATAGAGCAAAAAATACAGTAATCAGAATAAAAACAATAACCCAATAACACTCATCACTCAGATAAGAGCCACATTTTTAAAAGGCATAGGAGCTCCAGGTTGCCCATCTCCCCTCAGCAAAGCAGCATGAGTTTCATTTCTTCACATTCTGGTTATCTCCCGCCTGGACTACTGCAACACGCTCTGCGTGGGGCTACCTTTGAAGGTGACTCGGAAACTACAACTAATCCAGAATGCAGCAGCTAGACTGGTGACTGGGAGCGGAGCTTATTGTTGTAGATCAGGGGTCAGCAAACTTTTTTAGCAGGGGGCCGGTCCCCTGCCCCTCAGACCTCGTGGGAGGCCGGACTATATTTTGAAGAAGAAGAAATGCCCCACAAATAACCCAGAGATGCATTTTAAATAAAAGCACACATTCTACTCATGTAAAAACAAACTGATTCCCGGACTGTCCTTGGGCCGGATTTAGAAGGTGACTGGGCTGGATCCAGCCCCTCGGCCTTAGTTTGCCTACCCATGATGTAGATCCACTGATCTCAGGTTAACCCCTTGAAGCATGCAAAAGCTTTGTTGAAAGTGGTACGCCTCTGAATACTGCATATGCATATGCTCCCAATCAAGTATTTTTTTATCATTAAGTGAGAGGCTGCAAAGTCATCTAAAGTGTTTTCCTCTTCTGGCTTCCCTTCCTGTGTTAATTGTCTCCGGAATATATTTTTTGAGCTGTTCCGACTGTGTTCTCTGTGTGCTCTAATAAGCCCAATAAACAAATAAATGCTAATAGCGGCCTTGGAAAAAAAGATTGCCTGCACAAACATCCCTAAGTGGGCATGCAAATTTATTTAGATGCTAACCTCAAACGACCATTTAGATGCACCAGAAACGGCAGTGTGCTTGTTTCAAGCTATTAGCAGCTTTGCTGATGTGAAAACACCAGCCTTTGGAGAAGAAAAAATGTGATTTATGCACAAAGAGGGCTTCATAAAATATGGAACGCTTGATCATTTCATTAGGGATATGGTAAGAGAGATACCAGGGACGCGGGTGGCGCTGTGGGTTAAACCACAGAGCCTAGGACTTGCCGATCAGAAGGTCGGCGGTTTGGATCCCCGCGACAGGGTGAGCTCCCATTGCTTGGTCCCAGCTCCTGCCAACCTAGCAGTTCAAAAGCACGTCAAAGTGCAAGTAGATAAATAGGTACCACTCTGGCGGGAAGGTAAACGGCGTTTCCGTGCGCTGCTCTGGTTCGGCAGAAGCGGCTTAGTCATGCTGGCCACATGACCCGGAAGCTGTATGCCGGCTCCCTCGGCCAATAAAGCGAGATGAGCGCCGCAACCCCAGAGTCGGCCACGACTAGACCTAATGGTCAGGGGTCCCTTTACCCTTTACCTTTAAGAGAGATACCAGCTCCTGAACCCTCTGATTTAAACCATTATTGCCCTGTTTCAAACGTGCCCTTTTGAGGCAAGTGCACATTGGTCCATAAATTCCACATTCTCTTGGATGAAACTGATATTTTGTTTTAGATCCCTGATTACAGTCTGGTTTCTGGCTGGTCCTACTCTGCAAGCATTGACCTCAGCAGAGGCAAGGCCACAGTGAGATGCGTGCTCTGCGGCCGACAGGACGGACCATATTAAATCAATTCCATTGGCTTGCAACAGGAAATGGCTCAGGGTATCATATTTTCACCTGGAAAGCCCGAAATGACCTGGGATCAGGGTATCTCAAACAGCTTCATGGACCTGCTTGAGAGTCCTGCATTCCTGAGGCCCTCCTCATTTCACCTTTGCCACTGTGGTGTAGTGGTTAAGAGCGGTAGTCTCGTAATCTGGGGAACCGGGTTTGCTTCCCCGCTCCTCCACCTGCAGCTGCTGGGTGACCTTGGGCCAGTCACACTTCTCTGAAGTCTCTCAGCCCCACTCACCTCACAGAGTGTTTGTTGTGGGGGAGGAAGGGAAAGGAGATTGTGAGCCGCTTTGAGACTCCTTAAGGGGAGTGATAAAGCAGGATATCAAATCCAAACTCCTCTTCTTCTTCTTCTTCTTCTTCATTGGCCTTGTCCCTATTCCTGGGGGTCTCTCTGGTTCCAAGGAAGACTCCACCACCTTCCTCTCTTTGCCCCCCACACAGACACAAACACACCCCACCCACTGGGGCTCCTGAGTCGCTCTCTCCCTGCTGCTCCTCTCTATAATAATAATAATAATTTATTATTTATATCCTGCCCATCTGACTGGGTTTTCCCAGCCACTCTGGACGGCTTCCAACAGAATATTAAAATACAACAGTCTATTAAACATTAAAAGCTTCCCTAAACAGGGCTGCCTTCAGATGTCTTCTAAAAGTCTGGTAGTTGTTTTTCTCTTTGACATCTGGTGGGAGGGCGTTCCACAGGGCGGGCGCCACCACCGATAAGGCCCTCTGCCTGGTTCCCTGTAACCTGGCTTCTCGCAGCGAGGGAACCGCCAGAAGGCCCTCAGAGGCAGCGTCTAACCCCTTCCCTCTCTCTCTCCAGCATCGTGAGTCCAACTCCCTGAAATGCAAGAATCTTGGACTACAACTCCCATCAGCAGAGCTGGAAACTAGCATCCAGAACATCTGGAGAGCACCAGGCTGAGAAAGGCTAAGCTGTGCGACGGCAGGGGTCAGCAACATGCAGCCCATGGGCTGGATGTGGCCCACCAAGACTGTTTTACCAGCCCACGAGCTGCCTGCAAACCAAGCCGCCCGCTCAGCAAGTCCTGCATGCGCTGCGCTAAAGTAGCGCATCGCAGCACGGGGACTCGCATAGTGGCGCCGGAAATGGCATCTGCGCATGCACAGATACCAGAAATGGCGTCTGCGCATGTCCAGACGCCGAAAATTGCTTCTGCGCAGGTGCGATTTTCAGCGGCGTCTGAACATGCGCAGAAGTGATTTCCGGCATCGTGCTGCGCCAGTCCAGCCCACAATCTCCGTGGGAGTGATCCTGCCTGTCAGGTGGTGGTGTGGTTGCTCGAGAGCAAACAGGCGAGACTCCAACCAGGCTATATTATTAATGCAGTAGTACCTCGGGTTAAGTACTTAATTCATTCCGGAGGTCAGTACTTAACCTGAAACTGTTCTTAACCTGAAGCACCACTTTAGCTAATGGGCCCTCCTGCTGCCACCACGCCGCCGGAGCACGATTTCTGTTCTCATCCTGAAGCAAAGTTCTTAACCTGAAGCACTATTTCTGGGTTAGTGGAGTCTGTAACCTGAAGCATATGTACCCTGAAGCGTATGTAACCTGAGGTACAGTGGTGCCTCGCAAGACGAAATTAATTCATTCCGCGAGTTGCTTCGTCTTGTGGTTTTTTCGTCTTGCGAAGCACGGCTATTAGCAGCTTAGCAGCTATTAGCGGCTTAGCGGCTATTAGCGGTTTCGTCTTGCGAAGCAAGCCCATAGGGAAATTCGTCTTGCGAAGCACCTCGAAAAACGGAAAACCATTTCATCTAGCGAGTTTTTCGTCTTGCGAGGCATTCGTCTTGCGGGGCACCACTGTTTTTGTTGTTGTTTAGTCATTTAGTCGTGTCCGACTCTTCGTGACCCCATGGACCAGAGAACGCCAGGCACTCCTGTCCTCCACTGCCCCCCGCAGCTTGGTCAGACTCATGCTGGTAACCTCGAGAACACTATCCAACCATCTCATCCTCTGTAGTCCCCTTCTCCTTGTGCCCTCCATCTTTCCCAACACCAGGGTCTTTTCCAGGGAGTCTTCTCTTCTCATCTGGTAGCCAAAGTATTGGAGCCTCAGCTTCACGATCTGTCCTTCCAGTGAGCAATCAGGGCTGATTTCCTTAGGGATGGATCAGTTTCATCTTCTTGCAGTCCATGGGACTCTCAAGAGTCTCCTCCAGCACCATAATTCAAAAGCATCAATTCTTCGGCGATCAGCCTTCTTTATGGTCCAGCTCTCACTTCCATACATCACTACTGGGAAAACCATAGCTTTAACTATACGGACCTTTGTTGGCAAGGTGATGTCTCTACTTCTCAAGATGCTGTCTAGGCCTGTCATTGCCCTTCTCCCAAGAAGCAGGCGTCTTTTAATTTCGTGGCTGCTGCCACCATCTGCAGTGATCATGGAGCCCAAGAAAGTAAAATCTCTCACTGCCTCCATTTCTTCCCTTTCTATTTGCCAGGAGGTGATGGGACCAGTAGCCATGATCTTCGTTTTTTTGATGTTGAGCTTCAGACCATATTTTGCACTCTCCTCTTTCACCCTCAATAAAAGGTTCTTTAATTCCTCCTCACTTTCTGCCATCAAGGTTGTGTCATCTGCATATCTGAGGTTGTTGATATTTCTTCCGGCAATCTTAATTCCGGCTAGGGATTCATCCAGCCCAGCCTTTCACATGATGAATTCTGCATATAAGTTAAATAAGCAGGGAGACAAAATGCAGCCTTGTCGTACTCCTTTCCCAATTTTGAACCAGTCAGTTGTTCCATATCCAGTTCTAACTGTAGCGTCGCAAGTCCATGCCTGCTCAGTCGCTTGCAGAATCTGGGCGTGGCCGGTCCCTGTACTTCCCCCAGCATAACAGTCGTGTGACCCCCATCCTTCTCCTCCCCTCTCTGCGCCCAAACCTCCTGTGCAGCGTGGGCGCTGGCAAAGGGGGACTTCCCTCCTCTCCGGTTTGCTCAGGTTCGGTGTTGGGGCCCTCCCTAGCATCCCCTGTTCCCTGCACCCCCTCCCTACTGGAGGCGGGGCTTTCCTCCTCACCAGAGGAGGAATAGCTTCCCAAGGTCTTCAGAGGCCAGTGGCGTAGCGTGGGGGGTGCAGGGGGGGCTGACCGCACCAGGCGCAACATCTGGGGTTAGGGTTAGGGGGCGCAAATCCATGGGTTAGGGGGCACAAATTACTTGCCTTGCCCCGGGTGCTGACAACCCACGCTACGCCACTGTCAGAGGCTCCCTGTAACACAACTGCCCTTCCACCTCTCGCCTCGGAGCTGATGGCACTTCCCTGACACTGCCCACGGCCAGTAAAGCTTGTGGCCCCTTTGCTAAGGCAACAACTTATTGCAGCGCTTAAGCGAAACCTGCAATTCTGGCAGAGGAAGGACGGTTGAGAATAACTGGACCCAACTGCAGAGCCCACATCCCTGCTGAGTTTTGAGCTAATAGTCAGCAGATAGCCTGGAGCGGATAAAAAACCCTGCTAAAACTTCCGCACTCCTTGCCTAAGGGAGCGACTTTAATTATTGTTATAAATTCGCTTTAAGGGCGGGGAGGGGAGCTCAGCACTTCGCTTAATTCCAAGCCGTGCAAAAGGCTGGCATGTTTAGAGGCTTGCCGGCCCTCCCTTAGCAGAAGATAACACACACATCCCGCTTTGTAATCAACTGGTTATGTCGCAGGGTTAACCTAATTCCTTCTGACGATTTCACTTGGCAAGTCCTGTCAGCACACAAAATGGGTGGGGGAAGCTTTAGATAGCGAGACTGCTTGCTTGGAATAGAGGGCTTAAGTATTTAAGAGTTGCCAAGTGATTATTAAACAACTTTATTATCAAGCCAGGCTTTGATTGACTATAAATAATTCAACCAGGGGATTCATTTTTAAGGCTTGGAGTCATAAGCACCGGTGTGTGGGTGGGTGGGTGTTTACTGTATGTTTGTGAAACATGGACCACTTAGAAACGCCATCTCCAACTCCTCGAAAGATTCCATCAACTGTGTCTCCCAAAAAAATTTACACATCACCTGGGAAGACAGGTGAACTGATACCAGTGTACTGGAAGAAGCAAAGATCACCAGTGTCGAAGAAATGGTTCTTCAACATCAACTTCGTTGGACTGGTCATGTTGTGAGGATGCCTGATGATCGTCTTCCAAAGCAACTACAGTGGTGCCTCGCAAGGCAAAATTAATCCGTTCTGTGAGGCTCTTCGTCTAGCGGTTTTTCGTCTTGCGAAGCAAGCCCATTGCCAGCTTAGCGGATTAGCGCTATTAGCGGTTTAGCGGCTTTTAGCGGATCAGCTGATAAGCGGCTTAGCGGCTTAGGAAAAGGGGGGGAAAGGGGGGGAAACCCGCAGGAACTCGCAAGACATTTCGTCTTGCGAAGCAAGCCCATAGGGAAATTCATTTTGCGAAGCACCTCCAAAATGGAAAACCCTTTCGTCTAGCGGGTTTTCCGTCTTGCGAGGCGTTCGTCTTGCGGGGCACCACTGTACTCTATTCCAAACTTAAAAATGGAAAGCATAATGCTGGTGGTCAACAAAAGAGGTTCAAAGACTCTCTCATAAGGCAAATCTAAAAAAAATGTACGTAGTATAAACACTGACAAATGGGAATCACTGGCCTGTGAGCGCTCCAGTTGGAGAACAGCCTTTACCAAAGGTGTCATGGGCTTTGAAGACACTCGAACTCGAACTTCCGGAGGCGGCGCGAACGACAATGGCGGTCCTTCTCGCGCTGTGAGGAGGAAGCTCTACAGAATTGGGTCGTCCGCTACGGCAAAGCGGAGACCTGCGCTGGAAAACCCCAGGCAGCAAGAGCCTGGGGACGTGGGACTCGGCGGGTGCCAGAAGCGACCCTTGAAACGTTGAAGAGACCCCGTAAGGAGCCTCAGATCGTGGAGGGGGTTGCGGCGCTGTGAGTCGATCGCTACTCTGTAGAGTGAAGCCGCGCAGCTGCTGTCGGTGAGCGCTGACCTTTTTTCCTCAAAATATTCGGAACAGAAAAGCAACAACCCGTGAGTAAGGAGGGACTTTTCATAATTGGAGTCTAAATTAATCGAAATTTGGCTGAAAGCGGAGAGATGTTAAAAGGAAGTCCGTCTTCCGCTGCTACTTAAATTTCAAAGCAAAAAGAGCTGGAGGAGTGGAGCCATTGAAGAGGCTTTTTAAACTATCTGAATTGAGCACTCATTGAAGCTGTTTTTAGGCAAAGTAAGGACTTAATTTACTTATTGGATTTATCTTCTACTTGGACTGTGTTAATCTTCTGCCTTGGGAACTACAAATTTTGACTGAGAAGCCCAGGTACTTGGGCTGCCTGAACAGCAGAACTGTCAGTTTGCAGACTTGGCTATTGTGTATTTGGACTTGCAACATTTCGAGCATTTTTAGACTTGCTACTTTGAAATACCAGTTGGCACTTGTCAGAAACAATGTTATGCTGTTAACACCAACTCTGCTAAACATTAGTTACTGAAGGTCTTTGGACATTAAAATTGACTTTATTGATTTTATTTGATTTGACTTCTTCCCTCAAGACATTCTAAGCTCCCTCTAGAGGATTTTGGATTTACAGCAGTGACACTATTTTACTTTCTCTTTCCTTTCCTCCTATTTGACTGTTTGCTCTTGGGCTGTGGCATTCTCATGGGAACAACTCAGCTCGACCTTGACTCCTAGATAAAATTGGAATGAGCGGCACAAGAAAAAGGGGAGCAAGAACTAGACAAACAACTTTAACCTCAGCCTTACAGACACGTAGATCATCTGTACCTACTCTGCCGTCAGCAGGGGAAGAAGAAATTGTGTCTACTCTGCCGTTGGCAGGGGAAGAAGAAACTGAGCAATTACAGTTGGAAGATATGGCCTCAGGAGCAACTGCTTCAATTTTAGAGAAAATTTATGAAAAATTGGAGTCTTTGGATAAAAGAGTAGAATCTTTGGACAAGAAAGCGGATGAACAAACAGCCAAAATTGATCAAAATACAGCTTGTCTAAATAAAATAACTGGACAGGTGGCACAGAACGTACAAGCAATTGGGCAGTTAACTGAGGCCACTGCAGAGAATCGTAAATTGGCTGAGGCTACTAGCCAAAAAGTTGAAAATTTAGAACAAGAGGTAAAACCATTCTGTAAACAAGTCGGAGAACATCAGATGTATTTGTCTATGATAGAATTGCGGAACCGGGAAAACAATTTAAGGTTAAGGTCAATACCAGAAGCTGAAGAAGGAAACTTAGTTGAGTTCCTGACTAAAGAATTTTCCAAGTTTTGGCCTATACAGGAAGAAAAGGACTTTAAAATTGTATCGGCTTTCAGACTTGGAAGATTTGCAAAGAAAGAGAAGCCCAGAGACTGTTTGATAACTTTGAGATCGAAGGAGGAAAGGGATAAGATTTTGGGTTTACACTACGAAAAGTCACTGGACATTTTGGACAGAAGAGCTGAAATTTACAAAGACATCCCGAAACAACTGCTGGACCTTAGATCCACCTATCTTGAATTGGTCAGATTGCTAAGGAGCAACTCAATTATTTTTAGGTGGGAATTTCCTCAGGGATTATCTTTCACCTTCAGAGGGAAGAAAGTCAAGATTAAAACACTTGAAGACAGAGATAAATTTCTGATTGCCTACGGAGAGGACCTTCAGAAAGGAATTGAAACACCTTTGGGGCCTGTAGCATCTGTTGCATCACTACCCTTGGAATCTGAAGACTCAGAGGGAAAGATACCACCCCCAGAGAAATAACAGAATTGTTCAGGATGTCCCTGCAACTGTTGAGTTGGAATATTAATGGGTGCAATTCCCCGGAAAAAAGGAGGAAGTTATTTCATATATTGAAAAGAGAACAATTGGACATTATTTGTTTGCAAGAAACACATGTGACTAGGCTTCACAAAAAAGTGCTAATAAATAAAAGAGTAGGCCAAGAATTTATTTCTTCGGATCGAGTGAAGAAAAGAGGTGTGGTGATTTATGCAAAGGAGAACCTGTCACCTAAATTTCTGTTCAAAGATGAGCAAGGAAGAATTTTGGCAATTGAGATACAATACCAAGGAGAGAAGTTTTTGATATTAGGAATTTACGCACCAAATGAGGGGAAATCGGAATTTTATAAGAAGTTGCATGAGAGCATCCTGGACTATTTGGACTATGACAACATCATTATGATGGGAGATATGAATGGCGTGGTATCAACCAACATGGATAAGTCACAAAATCAAAATGTTACAAAAGATGGCAGACTACCTAAGACTTTCTTTGAACTGACCAACAACATGGATTTGATTGACATCTGGAGGACAAAGAACCCCTTGGGAAGAGAAGGAACATTCTTTTCTGAAGCCCAACTGACATGGACGAGAATCGACCAAATATGGATATCTAGAGGTCTGGCACCTAAGATCAGAAAAGTGGAAATCTGCCCAAAAACCTGCTCCGACCATAACGCTGTAAAGATGGATATGACACTACTACCAACCGGCTCCTTTAGATGGAAGATGAATAACAATCTGTTTAGAGACCAGGAGATTACCAAGAAGGCCCAAAAAGTGTTGAAGGATTATTTTGAGATAAATTTGAATACTACAGTGGAAAAAAGAATTGTCTGGGATGCAAGTAAGGCTGTGATGAGGGGATTCTTGATACAACAGAATGCTGTAAAGAAAAGGACACAAAATGAGAAAAAAGATAAGATTTTGGAGAAAATTAAAGAATTCGAGAAGAAGTTAAGATCAAATCCGAAGTCACAGCCGATTCTGAGAGAAATTAAACTCTATCAAGCACAATATTCCAAATTGATAAACCAGGAAATAGAGTGGAAAGTTAAACTAATGAAACAAAGAACATTTGAATCGGCGAATAAATGTGGGAAACTGCTAGCATGGCAGTTGAAGAAGAGACAAAAACTAAATACAGTTACAAATTTAGAGATTGAAGGAAGAAACATTCAGAACCCTGTGGATATCAGAAAATGCTTCCAGAGATATTTCAAAAAACTATATACTCAAGGGCCGCAAGATGAGGCTGAGATAAAACAATTTTTGATAAAGAATGGACTATCAAAACTGTCACAAGAAAATAGAGTAATCCTGAACTCAAAAATAACACGACAAGAGATTGAACAAGCCATTCAGAACATGCAATTGGGCAAATCTCCAGGGCCAGATGGGCTCACCTCCAAGTACTATAAGATATTGAAAGACTATTTGATACAACCATTGTTGGAGGTTAGCAACGAAATTTTGGAGGGGAAGAAGGCGCCGGAATCGTGGAAAGAAGCGTTTATCACATTGATACCAAAATCGGAAACTGAAAAGACCCAACTTAAGAACTACCGCCCCATCTCCCTTTTAAATGTGGATTACAAAATATTTGCAGATATTTTAGCAAGTAGATTTAAAAAAGTTTTGAATCAGGTAATTCACAAGGACCAGGCAGGCTTTCTCCCAGGCAGACATTTGTTTGCTAATACAAGGAACATAATTGATATTTTGGAACTTTTGCAAACAAATATCAATACAAAAGCAGTGTTAATTTTCATAGATGCGGAGAAGGCCTTTGATAATATTTCTTGGAAATTTATGAAGGGAAATCTGGAAGGGATGGGAGTGGGACGGGGTTTTGGAAATGGGATTGATGCAATTTATTCAGAACAAAAGGCTAAACTGATAGTTAACAATGTGATTACAGAAGAGTTCAAAATTGAAAAAGGAACACGACAAGGCTGTCCTATTTCCCCATTGTTATTTATTTCTGTCCTGGAGGTGCTCTTGAACATGATCAGAGGGGACCGGCTGGTGGAAGGTATTCAGGTCGGAGTGAAGCAATATAAACTTAAAGCGTTTGCAGATGACCTAGTTTTGACCCTACAGGAGCCAGAATCTAGTACGAAAAAAGTATTACAACTGATTCAAGAGTTTGGTCGGGTAGCGGGATTTAAGTTAAACAAGCAGAAAACTAAGGTATTGGGGAAAAATTTGACAGTTACAGAGACAGAACGGTTTCAGAAAGAGACAGAGTTAAATGTGGTTAAAAAAGTAAAATACCTAGGGGTAAATATAACAGCAAAAAATCTGAGTCTATTTAAAGATAATTATGAGAAATGCTGGGCAGAAATTAAGAGAGACTTAGAAAGTTGGACAAGATTGAAACTTTCCTTGTTAGGTCGAATTGCTGCTGTAAAGATGAATGTACTGCCTAAAATGCTTTTTTTGTTTCAAACATTACAGATTGTGGACAAAACAGAGTGTTTCCGGAAGTGGCAGAGAGATCTTTCCAAATTTGTCTGGCAGGGCAAAAAGCCCAGAATTAAATTTAAGATATTAACTGACGCGAAAGAAAGAGGGGGCTTTGCCCTGCCAGACTTAAGGCTGTATTATGAATCAGCAGCTTTCTGCTGGTTGAAAGATTGGCTGCTTCTCGAGGACACTGATGTATTAGATTTGGAAGGTTTTGACAATGCGTTTGGTTGGCATGCATATTTATGGTATGACAAGGTTAAGATTAATAAGAATTTTAAGAACCATATTGTCAGAAAAGCAGTGTTTAATGTCTGGACAAAATACAAAGACTTATTGGAAAACAAAACTCCAAGGTGGCTTTCACCATTGGAAGCTAAGGCCCGGAAAAGACTCAATATGGAGGCCAAATGGCCGAAGTATTGGGAAATATTAGAAAAAGATGGAGATAACTGGAAATTGCAGAGTCAGGAGAAAATGAAAGACAAAGTGCGAGATTGGTTACACTATGCTCAGATTAAAGAAGTTTTTAAACTTGATAAAAAGTTAGGATTCCAGGTGGAAAAATCGAAGTTAGAAACGGAACTGTTAGAGCCTAAGACTAAGGTACTTTCAAGAATGTATAACTTGCTGTTAAAATGGAACACACAAGATGAAATGGTTAAATCGGCTATGATAAAGTGGGCACAGGACATTGGGTATAATATTATGTTTGAGGACTGGGAAAAGTTATGGACTACTGGGCTGAATTTCACTGCATGTAATGCTTTGAAAGAAAATGTAATGAAAATGATATATAGATGGTACATGACCCCAGTCAAACTTGCAAAAATATACCACTTGTCTGATAATAAGTGTTGGAAATGTAAGGAAAATGAAGGAACGTTCTTTCACCTTTGGTGGACTTGCCCCAAAGTGAAGGCTTTCTGGGAAATGATATATAATGAGCTGAAAAAGGTATTTAAGTATACCTTCCTTAAGAAACCAGAGGCCTTCCTTTTGGGTATTGTTGGCCAAGGGGTGCTAAAGAAGGATCGAACATTTTTTATGTATGCAACAACAGCAGCAAGGATACTCGTTGCCAAGCATTGGAAAACTCAAGATCTACCCACACTGGAAGAATGGCAGATGCAACTGATAGGCTATATGGAAGTGGCCGAGATGACGGGCAGAATCCGAGACCTGGGAGAAGAGACGGTGGAAGAAGACTGGAAAAAATTTAAGATTTATTTGCAAAAATATTGTAAACTGTATGAATGTTAAGCAGGATGCTTGATCATAAACAATTTGGCACCATTGAAACAGACGAAGTGAATTATGAAGATAAGTTAAATTCATGAAAAAAATCAAATTTTTAGATAATTATTAGGCTAAGTTTAAATGTTTTAAAGAGTGAAATGAATATATCTAAAATTTAAGATATAACATTGGAAAATTAGATTGTAAGGTGGGGACAAGGTGATAAATTGCTGGTTTAATTTTTACAAATTTGAAACGCAGGAGCGGGAGATGCGAGGAAGTCCAAAGAGGACAAGAAAATATGTTATAAAATGTGATATTTCTGTATGTTTTGTTTTGTGTGTTGTAACTAAAAAACCCTTAATAAATATTATAAAAAAAAAAATGAAGACACTCGAACTCAGGACGCAAGGGAAAAAGTGGAAGGCACACTTTGCAAACCCTCACCGTGATCAACTCCCGCCCGGAAACCTATGTCCCAATGTGGAAGGACGTGTGGATCCAGAATTGGCCTCCACAGTCACTTATGGACTCACTGTTAAGATCTCATTCATGGAAGACAATCTTACTTGGCTATGAGTGATCGCCAAAGAAGAATGTTCTTATTCTCTGTGTGTGGTATACATCACCTGAAGAGGAATCTGACTCCTCATCCCTGACACCAGGTTCCTGGGATAAGCTTCAGACTTAAACCTCCTGGCTGTTGTTTCTCAATCTCTTGCTGGCCTGAGCAGCTGGCTGGTATCATTGGTCCGGTCCTGGTGGGCAAGATGGACCCAAAAGTATAGAAATCTCACTGCTGGCGTGAAATTCTAATGCTTAAGGCATTAGGATGAATAACTCTCAGGCTGTCTCCTGAGCATGACAGTGAGGTATGACGGAGCATAAACTGAGCTGACAAGGTAGGAACTAAAAATAGCTGCAGTGCATAGCTGGGACAAACATATTGTCAAGAACACAGAGTCATTGTAGTGTAGAATTGTTGAGCTGGAAGGGACCTCCAGAGTCATCTAGTCCAGTGTTTCCCAACCTTGGGTCTCCAGCTGTTTTTGGACTACAACTCCCATCATCCCTAGCTAGCAAGACCAGTGGTCAGGGATGATGGGAACTGTAGTCCAAAAACAGCTGGAGACCCAAGGTTGGGAAACACTGATCTAGTCCAATCTCCTGCTGCAATGCAGGAATCTCAACTAAAGCATTCAAGACAGGTGGCCACCCAACCTCTTCTTAGAAACCTCCAAGGAAGGAGAATCCACAACCTCTCGTGGGAATTTGCTCCACTGCAAACAGCTGTTAGCATCAGAAAGTTCTCCCTGGTGTTTCATTGGAATCTCCTTTCATGTAACTCAAAGCCATGGGTTCAAGTCCTGCCCTCCAGAGCAGGAGAAAACAAGCTTGCTCCATCTCCCATCAGCCCTTGAGATACTTGAAGATGGTGATTATATCTCTCCCCCCCCCCTCTCTCTCTCTCTCCTCTTTCCCAAGCTAAACATACCCAGCTCCTTCAACAGTTCCTCATCAGGCTTGGCTTCCAAACCCTTGATCATCTTGGTCGCCCTCCTCTGCACACGTTCCTGCTTGTCAACATCCTTCTTAAATTATGGTGCTCATAACTGGACAAAGAACTCATGCTGCATCACACTGTTGACTCATGTGAAACATGTGGTCTACTAAGACCTAGCCTTTCTCAACCTGTGGGTCCCCAGATGTTGTTGAACTACAACTCCCATCACCCCTAGCTAGCAAGGCTAGAGCTCAGGGATGATGGGGGTTGTAGTCAAACAACATCTGGGGACCCACAAGTTGAGAACCACTGCAACCCTTTCCACATGTACTCTAAAAATGTACTGGAACATCAATCCATGAATATTAAACATTCGTTGCAACATCAAACGTGAGATAATTACCCTTCTTCTTTTTCTTCTTCTTCCTTGGCAATCACTCATATCTGAGTAAGATTGTCTTCCATAAACACAGTTTTAACAATGGGTCCGTAAGTGACTGTGGAGGCCAATTCTGGATCCACATGTCCTTCCACAGTGGGGACATTGGTTTCCAAGCGGGAGTTGATCACGGTGTGGATTTGCCAAGCGTGCCTTCCTCTAAGCACATTTCTCTCTTTCGTCCTGAGTTCAAGCGTCTTCAAAGCCCATGACACTCGCAGGCCAGTGTTTCCCACTTGCTGGTGTTTATATTACATTTTTTTAGATTTGCCTTGAGAGAGTCTTTAAACCTCTTTTGTTGACCACCAGCATGACGCTTTCCATTTTTAAGTTCGGAATAGAGTAGTTGCTTTGGCAGACGATCATTGGGCATCCGCACAACATGACCAGTCCAACGAAGTTGATGTTGAAGTCCAACAGTTAAACATAAAGAACCTGCCTCGTTTTATTGGTAGCAGATTCTCAGACGGCTCAGCAATGGAAGTCATGTGCAACGCTCCCTAAAGAGGAGTGTTTCTTCAGTGATGGGATATAGCCTTGTCTGAACATCTTTCACAATGCAGAGGATTAGTCAGAGGTGAAACAAAGAAAGATCAGATCCAGGAAGTGTTTTGTTATTATTATTTCCCCTTTTTAAAAAGGACTAAAAAATGATCAGGCCCTCCAAACACCTGCGCCTCACTTTGGAGGGGCTGCACTGCTGCATAAAAATCAAAACTGGTAAAAACTCTTCTAAGATCATTTAATCCAGGCATAGGCAAACTCCAGCCCTCCAGATGTTTTGGAACTACAATTCCCATCATCCCTAGCTAACAGGACCAGCGATCAGGGATGATTGGAATTGTAGTCTCAAAACATCTGGAGGGCCGGAGTTTGCCTATGCCTGATTTAATGATTTGCTGCAAGCTTGTCTGACTGTAGAAGGCATTATATAATGTGTGTCTGTAACTAGGTTGTGTTATGCATGTTTACTCAAAGTTGTTTTGTTTTTTAATTAGTTTTTTTTTAGCCTGCTAGACTCCAGGATGCCTGTCCAAATCAGACACGTCCTGATTTTCGGGTGTAAAAAAGGCGTCGGGGGGAATTTTCCTGAATCTGCAGAATGTCAGGGGGAACCCAGCTGTATGGCAACGTGGTGGGAAAAGCACTGAGAAGCTCAACAACTTTGTGGGTGCCAGGAATTTTACTTTTTGAAATATTGCAACCCTATCCCTGACTGATCAGAAGGTCGGCGGTTCGAATCCCCACAACGGGGTGAGCTCCCGTTGCTCAGTCCCTGCTCCTGCCAACCTAGCAGTTCGAAAGCACGTCAAAGTGCAAGTAGATAAACCAGCGGGAAGGTAAACAGTGTTTCTGTGCACTGCTCTGGTTTTCCAGAAGCAGCTCAGTCATACTGGCCACATGACCCGGAAGCTGTACACCGGCTCCCTCGGCCAATAAGTGAGACGAGCGCCGCAACCCCGGAGTCGGCCATGGCTGGACATAATGGTCAGGGGTCCCTTTACCTTGACTGTGGGCCTTGTGCGCTGGGGCTGATGGTAGTTGGAGTCCATTAAACCTCCAGAGGGCCAGAAGTCCCCTGCCCCTGAGTTGAACCTTGTTTTTAGAGCGAAAGGGCGACAGATGTTGGGAATGAGCTCTACTATTTCAGCTGCAGCAACAATGGCTGCCTGTTTGTTAACTGAATCCTGAGAGAAGCCTCTTCTGCTGTTCTGCTAGCAAGACAAACAGGCCTTTGAAAAAACCAGAGAGCAGGATGGACATTAGCATCCAGGCTGAGCAGCCAAAGTAAACGGCAAGCTCATTGTAAAATGCGATCGCAGATAGAATCACAGTTGGAAGGGACCACGAGGGTCATAGTAAGTCCAGCCCCTTGCAATGCAGGAATATTTTGCCCAACACGGGGATCAAACCCACGACTCTGACATCAGGAGTTTCGTGCTCTACCTACTGAGCTATCTGGGGTTGCCGTAAGGAACCCCTGTAAGGGAATAAAGGGACCCCTGACCATCAGGTCCAGTCGTGGCTGACTCTGGGGTTGCGGTGCTCATCTCGCTTTATTGGCCGAGGGAGCCGGCATACAGCTTCCGGGTCATGTGGCCAGCATGACTAAGCCGCTTCTGGCGAACCAGAGCAGCGCACGGAAACGCCGTTTACCTTCCCGCCAGAGCAGGACCTATTTATCTACTTGCACTTTGACGTGCTTTCAAACTGCTAGGTTGGCAGGAGCTGGGACCGAGCAACAGGAGCTCACCCCGTCGCAGGGATTTGATCCGCCGACCTTCTGATCGGCAAATCCTAGGCTCTGTGGTTTAACCCACAGCGCCACCCGCGTCCCTTGTAAGGGAATAGCTGAAGGTATTGGTGAATTTCTGAGAAGGGTAACCAGAATTGAGGCTTGATCCTCCACCTTCCTGCATGGAAGCCTTCTTCCGACAATTTCCAACTTTCTGACATTTGCCCGCTGCTGCGTCTTTACCAGACAGCCAGTGTTGCATAACGGTTCGAGTGCTGGACTGTGACTTGGGAGACCAGAGTTCGACCACCGGAGACCAGGCATGAAGCTCGCTTGGTGGCCTTGTGCCAGTCCCTGTCTCTTGGCCCAAACTACCTCACCAGGTTGTTGTGAAGGTAAAATGGGGAAGGGGAGAAGCATGTACAACACCTTGGAAGGGAAAGGTGATATATGAATGTAAAAAATACAAATACAATCAACCACGGCTTGTACTTCAGGCATCAGCAGCTGATCCTGCTGATCTCCCATGTCGTTAAATGAGTTGGAGTTCTTGTTATTAAATATACCAAGAAAAAGCACACCAAAAACTCTGGCCAATATAAGGTTCAATAGTGGGAGTGGTCCCTACTCACAAATCAATAGTCAATTGTAACAAAAACTAATCCATTCAGAAGCATGTATTCTGACAAGGATTACAAATTCAAATAGAGATTTCAAACCCAAACTCATAAGGATATGTATAATACAATAATTCGTTACAGTATTAAAGATAAGAGTTTGTGAGTAGAGCTAAGTTCATGTTAGTCCATGGTCAGTTTTGACGTGAAGATCTTAGTTTCCATCAATGAGCAGAAGTCAGAAGTCAGTTATGGATCAGAAGCCAGGACAGGGCCCTGTTTCGATGTATTCACCTTCATCAGCTGGAAGTATCAAACATTACATGAAAATACATTTAAATTCTAAATTATCATATAGTATAAAACAGTCGTGCAAAATGTTGCCTGCTGATTTCTGCTGATCAAGCGGCGTAGCAGCCACAAGAGAGGGCAGGATGGACACAGACACACACCACCCCCCGACAGCTGGTCATCGTGGACTTCCTTCCAAATTCCTGATACAGTGGTGCCTCGCAAGACGAAAAGAATCCGTTCTGAGATTCTCTTCGTCTAGCGGTTTTTTTGTCTTGCGAAGCAAGCCCATTGACGGCTTAGCGGATTAGCACTATTAGCGGCTTAGCGGCTTTTAGTGGCTTTTAGCGGCTTATCAGCTTAGCGGATCAGCCGATAAGCGGTTTAGCAGCTTAGAAAAAGGGGGGGGAGGGGAAATAGTCGGAAAAACTCGCAAGACATTTCGTCTTGCAAAGCAAGCCCATAGGGAAATTCGTTTTGCGAAGCGCCTCCAAAACGGAAAACCCTTTCGTCTAGCGGGTTTTCCGTCTTGCGAGGCATTCGTCTTGCGGGGCACCACTGTATGTCCGCAATGCCTGTAGCTAATTGGTAGGACGGTGAACGAACACCATCCATGCTCGGAGGTAATTCTCCCCAGTTCTTTTCAGCAGCAAAACTCCTGTGCTGGCCCCGGGGGTAACCCGTGAAACGCAGTCCAGGACCAGACCAGAATCCGAAGGTTCTGCTAGGAGTCAGTCCAAAAGGGCCAAGGCAGGACATGAGGCAGGAAACCAGGCAAGGACAGGTACAGGATCTCAGGCAGGATCTAGCATACAGCAACGTTGCTCCCATAACCTGGGGTGGGCTCCGACAGTCTTTTATCTTTGTTGGGGTAGCAGCCAGTCCTGATCCCCTGGTGACTCACCTCCCTGTTTCACCCAAAGGCGAGCACTCCTCCTGCGAGTACTTAGGTCTCTCCTTCTCTCAGACCTCAGTCTCTGCAGCTCAGGAGACGTCGGTGGGTTACTAGACCCAGGGGCCGCCTCAGCCTCCCCTGACCCAACCGGTAGTGGAGCAGCTGTAAGTGATGGCCCAGCTGGAGGCGACAAGGTCATCCCCGCATCTGGAGCCAGGGCAGGCTCAGGCCCCTGACTCGGCCCAGCTGGTGTTTGTTGCAGGGGAACCTGTGCAGACTGGGACTCTTCAGGATCAGGCCCCAGACTTGGTTCAGATGATGCCTGAGGCAAAGGATCCGGTGTGGACTGAGACTCCTCTGGTTCCAAGTCTGAGCCCGAGTCCCAGGCCATCACAACTCCAACGGAAACAATTGCACACCCG
Organism: Podarcis cretensis; assembly: GCF_951804945.1. Lineage (NCBI taxonomy): Eukaryota > Metazoa > Chordata > Lepidosauria > Squamata > Lacertidae > Podarcis > Podarcis cretensis. The sequence goes on along the minus strand of NC_137173.1, from coordinate 7,098,127 downwards.
GTTTCTCACACAGCTTGGTGCAACGGCGCTCTTGAAGATTCCTCTTCCCACCTGCCCCTGTGCTCTTCCTCCTTGTAAAATGAGCCTTGATATCAACAAACTCGTTTTCTTCACGACCTCAGAACCGTTAGGATGCAGATTGCAGCTCTGGGGGAGAGCACAGATTCCCCAGTGTCTCATTCATGCGCATGGTAAATAAGCAGATGGCATCAGTGTCTGTCCGTGGGAAGGCACGAGCAACACTGTAGTAAATTCTCCCTGTTCAATCTTTGCTCTTGAACGAAGGGGGATCTGTTTTTTCCCCGCGTCCCGGAGGGAGAAACAGGCCAATCTCTTGGCTGGGTAAGGAACAGGCCAGGTAACCACAGGTTATCAATCAGTTCCTGGGCGCAATTCAAAGTGCTAGTTAGGTCCAGACTATCCAAAAGACCATAGTTTCTCACAGGAATTTGCCCAGGCTCTGAGGTCTTCAGGGAAGGCCCTTCTTTCATCCTCACAGGGACGCAGTACAGGGCCTTCTCGGTGGTGGCTGCTCCCAGACAACTTTGGAACTCCCTCCCTAGAGAAGCCAGACCTGGAGACTCTCTTATCCCGAGAGGCCTTTGGGAACTGGCTCCCCCCCCCCCTTTTTAAAGGGCTTTAAATAGTACTGTGCTGTTTTCATCACCTATATTTCAATAGGCTGGGTTTTTTAAAAAATATATTATTAAATATTATTTTTAAGTCCATTAGCGTTCAATTACTTTTAAATGATTGTTTTTAGCGAGCTGGGGTGAGCAGTGGTGAAAACAACTTGGGGCGCCTCCTCCCGAGGAGACGCATGCCTGGCACACGCCTGGTTGTCGTGACCCCCGAGGCAGAGGAAGGACGCCTTCGTCTGCTTCATCGTTTTTTCCTGTTTTGCCAAAGCCTTACGTAAGGAGGGACACGAGAGTGTGGGCCTCGGTGGGCTTCTGTTTTGGCACAGCCAGTGCCTCTTGTCCTTTCTCTAAGCCAGAGGGCGGTGGGGGGGGAGGTGCAAGTCACCGGAGCATCATTTGAGCAGCCGATGTGCTGAAGCGCCACTAAAAATAGCGCAAGATGAGAAACACGCTGCGGGGAACAGATGGGAGCATCGCTGCTGCACACACTTCCAGCTGCTTCAACTGCACCTGCCCAGGCTGCGTATGCATCCTGCATTTAAAGTGCATCTCCTCCCCATCAAGAATCCCGGGAACCGTAGTTCACCCCCTCGGAGAACTATAATTCCCAGCACCTTAAAAAAATCTATAGTTTCCAGGGTTCTCTATGGGGGTGGGGTGTGCGGGGTGTCCTTTAAATGTATGGTGTGGACTCAGCTTGTGGCTCTTTCCTATCTAAAACCTGCTACTCAGCCAGCAAAAGAACAAAGTCCCATTTGGACTGGAAGACTGGAATGCCCAGTGCTTTTTTCCTGGTGGGGGGGGGGACGCAGGGGGATGCATTTGTTGTTGTTGTTTAGTCGTGTCCGACTCTTCGTGACGCCCTGGACCAGAGCATGCCAGGCACTCCTGTCTTCCACTGCCTCCCGCAGTTTGGTCAAACTCATGCTGGGAGCTTCGAGGACACTGTCCCACCATCTCATCCTCTGTCGTCCCCTTCTCCTTGTGCCCTCCGTCTTTCCCAACATCAGGGTCTTTTCCAGGGAGTCTTCTCTTCTCATGAGGTGGCCAAAGTACAGACACTTCAGGTTGCGTTTTTTCAGGTTATGGACGCTCCAAAACCCGGAAGTACCAGAACGGGTTACTTCTGGGTTTCAGAGGTCACACATGCACAGAAGCACTAAATTGCTCTTTGTGCATGCGCAGAGTATACATAATTTATTATTTATACCCCGCCCATCTGGCTGAGTTTCCCCAGCTACTCTGGGCGGCTTCCAATTGAGTGTTAAAAACAATACAGCTTTAAATATTAAAAACTTCCCCAATCAGGGCTGCCTTCAGATGTCTTTTAAAGAGAAGATAGGTGCTTATTTCCTTCACATCTGAAGGGAGGGAGTTCCACAGGGCGGGTGCCACCACCGAGAAGGCCCTCTGCCTGGTTCCCTGTAACCTCACTTCTCGCAGTGAGGGAACCGCCAGAAGGCTCTCAGAGCTGGACCTCAGTGTCCGGGCTGAATGATGGGGGTGGAGACGCTCCTTCAGGTATACCGGGCCGAGGCCGTTCAGGGCTTTTAAGGTCAGCACCAACACTTTGAATTGTGCTCGGAAATGTACTGGGAACCAATGCAGATCTCTCAGGTGTTATATGGTCTCAATGGCCACTCCCAGTCACCAGTCTAGCTGCTGCATTCTGGATTAATTGCAGTTTCCGCCGGGAAACTGATGTACCGTTGTGGGTTGTGAATGTGCATCTCGCATGGATCACGTTTGCAACCAGAGCATCCACTGTATTGGAGCCTCAGCTTCAGGATCTGTCCTTCCAGTGAGCCCTCAGGGCTGATTTCCTTGGATAGGTTTGATCTTCTTGCAGTCCAGGGGACTCTCAAGAGTCTCCTCCAGCACCAAACCCCTAAACATTTTGTGAATTTTTGTACTTTTGTCCATTTACTGTATTTATTTTTCCCCCGATTTGAACTATAAAACCCTGATTTTCTTGGGTCAAGATGAGGACGGAGAGGAGATCTAGCTCCCCAGTTTTCTGTTTTCTCCAAGGCTGCAGATCCTAGATGCCCGTATACCTGGGGGTCAGCCCCATGAGAAAGCAATGATTTCTGAGTAGGCACCAGAGAGCATGAAGGACCTTCTTCCCCTTGGCAACGGATGCACAACGAAACAGGGGGAGTCAGGTGAGGGGGGCCTTTTGGGGGAATGAAGGCTAGCATCTCCTCCTCCTCTTGCATCCTGGGAGCTGGAGTCCATCCCGGGCTGCGCTGCCCAGTGCAAACTACGACTCCCAGAATTCTGTGCAAAGAGATGGCGAGAGAAAAAGAGCTGGCGTTTGAAGGGAGGGTGTTGTGTTTCCATCTGCCAGAGGTTTGATGTGGCTGCCCGGCGAGTCCCGGGAAAGGGGGCAGCGCGCGCCGGGGGCTCTTTAGGTAAAAAAAAACAGGGTGAGGTGGGTGGGTGGGTGGGTTGGGAAGAGAGGACTTGGACCTGATGGGCTGGGCGAGGGATGGTGCAAAGGGGTGGCGCGTGGCGGAGTTTCTTTGCGCGCAAGAACGCAGGCAGGCGCGGGCGCACCTGGGCATCGCGTGCGCATCTTTGCAACCCCGGGAGAGGCGGCGCAGCTTCTTATTTGCAACGGACCCACAAGGTGGGAAGGGAGGAGAGAGAGAGAGAGAGAGAGAGAGAGAGAGAGAGAGAGAGAGGCGACAAGGCAACCCGCCCAAGGCAACCCGCCCGGATCCCAGGCTTGGTGTGGGAAGGAGGGAGCGGAGCTGATCCACCTTATCCAGACCTAAGGCGCATCCAGCCCCTTAGTTCAGGAGAAATGTGAGTGATCTGAGCGCTCCAGCAAGCGGGTGTAACCGAACCCTGGTCCAGGCAACGTCAGAGCGCGACGACCCGGGTTCATTTTGAGTTCTCTTTCCTCTGCCGGAGGTGGAATCGCAAATAGAGTTTGGGTCCAGTTTCAAGCTCCAGATTAGCGGAGCAGATTTGTGCGGGCAGAGACGGGAACGCAGAGATAAACTTTGGGGATCCTTTTCCATCAGCTTTGGGTTTCTCCTGCCGCCACTGGAAAAAAGATATATCTCCTCTCTTCTCCACATTTATCCCTCGCCTTGTAGGCTTCAGCCAGCCAGGTAGATCCGAGGCACGTTTACCTGGGGGGAAGCGCCAGGAAGAGTTAGATGAGGCTTGCTCCCCTATAAGCGTATATTGGTCGACAGCCTCAATGGTACCTACTTTTCTGTAGTATTTTTGCTGCCCTGTTTGAACGAAACTCCTGGACTTTTAACCGCTCGTTTTTATCTTCATTATTTCATAGACTAAAAACAGATTTTTGTTATTTTTAAAAATTGTTTAATTTAGGATTCCAGGTGCTTCCATGTGCTCCTATGATTCTCCAGACCCGAATCTTCCTTCCCCTTTCTGCTCTGGGTTCCTGGCCGCCCACCCCGTTCATTGATTGATTGATTGATTGATTGATTGCATTTATATCCCCTCTGATTGGCTACAAGGAACTCCAGGTGGCCTACATGGTTCTTCTCTCCCCCACCCCCCCTTATTATTGTTTTAAATATATTTTTACTGAAAGATTTCCCATAAGGAACAAGAGTACATTCAGCGTCTCTGTTTTCAAATTGTAGAGTCTTTCATAAAGGTCAATTACAGTCAATATGAGGCTTTTTTTTGTCGTAAGCAATGTGGGGTTGAGGGGGGAGAGGAGGGGGGGAGAGAAGGGGAAGGAGGGTTGTTGTGAGAGAAGGCAGCGTCTGGGTCCAGGCTCACCCAGCGAAAGGTTCGTGGCTGAGTGAGGGGATTTGAACCCTTATCTCTCCCAGGTCCAAATCCAACACTAACCATTATACCACATTTCCCCCAACCCCCTTGCCTGGCCATGCTTATATTCCCCACCGTCTTGATCCCATTTCTGTACTCCTGCCAAGTTCTGCGCTCTGCGCAAATTAGCGAAATCATATGCTTTCAAGCGGTGTGGGTTTGTTTACGTGGCAGAGCCCAGAATGGGTGGGTGTTTATACTCTCTGTCTCCCCCCAACTTGGTTTTCATTGTGAGCCTGACTGCACAGCGAAGGGGTGTTCTGCAACAGCTCAGCAGCAGAAAGGAGCCGGGACGTTTAGAAAGCAGTTTAAAGCAGCCTTCTCCAACCCAGGTGTTTTGGACTACAATTCCCACCAGCCCCACTAGGGGGTGGAATGATGGGAATTGTAGTCCAGAACAGCTGGAGGGCCCCAGGGTGGGGCAGGCTGCTTGGAAGCGATGCCCTGCGCTCCAGGTATGTTCTAGAGAGCTTCAGTTAAAGATAGAAGCAAAATGCTAATCTCTAAATCCCGCAGAGGGAAAAGGCGCTGCAGCCTCGCCTCCCCACCCTTTTGTAATTTACATAACAGAGATAATTCGAGAGGAGCATTAAAAAAATATCTGGTTAGCCGCACACTCTGTGCCTTTATTTAGAAGTCCAGTGACCCCAATTGCCGCTCTCCTCCCTCCTCTCCACCCCACGGTTAGAAAATTCCCACTAGCAGAAAAAAAACAAGTTGTTTTCTCGGAGAGGAGCGAAGGTGATCTGATGTTACAGCCTGATAGTTCTGCATTCCTAACTCCCACCTTTCCTCCTCTTCTTAAGTTCTCCTGCCGGGAAAGATCAGCCTGGAGATCGCTGCAGAAATGGCCCTGCTGAAATGCGGCTGGCTCTGGAGACAAAGTAAGTCTTAGCCTGGGAATTTACAACTATATAAGGAGCCCTTTCTTCTTCCGAGAGGCGGGCGAGCTTCTGAGACTGCTGCCTTTGCGGGGTTCATGATGGGGTGCTTGAGAGACCAGTTATGTCTTGGGATTCCTTGCACAGTTCGGACCCCAAGCCCCCAAACTGTACACAGCCCATTTGTGTCTGCTTGGGAGCAAGGGCTGACTCCCAGGTAAGCTTGCAAAAGCTTGGATGTTTGCTCTTGTTGGGGGCCACACTCTTTGTAAAAAAAAACCGGCTAGAAATGGACAAAGCTGTCTTTGCTTCCCAGACACATCTGGCTGACTACTGTCGAAAATGGGAAGGTGAACCAGGTACGGTCGGATCCAGAAAGACTCTTTTCGTACTCTTATCGTGTTTCTAATATTCTGTTGGGAGCCACCATGGGTAGCTGGGGAAACCCAGCCAGATGGGGGGGGGATAAATAATAATAATAATAATAATAATAATAATAATAATAATAATTACTATTATTACTATTATTATTATATCTTAGGGCATTTGGTACCAGCAGCAGAAAATCCAGGCAGCACTCCCCCAAAGGTGGTGGAATGCAACAATTCCTTTAACAATGTTCACTTTGATTTGCTGTGATGATATTCCAACTGCCCAATGGTAGGATAGGCCCAGAAAATTACTGGGGCAACCCACTCAGATTGGGGGGGGTATAAGCAATATATTATTATTAAAACCAGCTTTCGGTGATTTTGATTGACTGGTAGCCATTGCAAAATTGTCACCGTAATTTATAGATGTTTGGGAGGAACATCTTTTGTCTTTAGGAACCTATCTATAGGCTTGAAAACTTAAAAAAAAAACCCATATACAGTGAGAAAGTCCAGGTTCTGAGAATTGTATGAGGTGGAACCAGCAGTTTTTGGAGGCCATTTATAATATGCATATTTTTTAATTGCCTTGGGAGCTTGGTTTCCATGAAATAGCAGCATAACTATAAACAAATATTCTGTATGGAAGTTTTGGGTAGTAGTTATTTCCTAGATCGCCACCCCCCCTTCCAAACATCTAGAGCAGTGTTTCCAGCTGTTTTTGGACTACAATTCCCATCATCCCTGACCACAGGTCCTGGTAGCAGGGGATGATGGGAGTTGTAGTTCAAAAACAGCTGGAGACCCAACTTTGGGGAACACTGATCCTGGAGTATCACCTGGGTTGTTGGATGTGCACAGATGCGTGGGGTGCATTTTGAGGGCTGCAAGTTCTCCACCCATTAGCTTACAGCGCAGTTCTTTTTTTAATTAAAAAAACCTTAAATTAAAAATGCAGTAAAATGGCTACATACCAGTTAAGTAAAACAGAGAATACAGCACAAAGCAACACATATACAGTGGTACCTCAGGTAAAGTACTTAATTCATTCCAGAGGTCCGTTCTTAACCTGAAACTGTTCTTAACCTGAAGCACCACTTTAGCTAATGGGGCCTCCTGCTGCCGCCGTGCCGCCACAGCACAATTTCTCTTCTCATCTTGAAGCAAAGTTCTTAACCTGAAGCACTATTTCTGGGTTAGCGGAGTCTGTAACCTGAAGCGTATGTACCCTGAAGCATATGTAACCTGAGGTACCACCGTAGTGCAACAGTAGCAGTTCCAAGGCAGCTCAGGAAACTCAGCCACAATGTGTTGATTAAAACCTGAGAAAATGAAATAGTTTTTTTAAACCACCTGCCTATATTATATGAGGCAAGTGCCAGGCCAAAGTCCTTTTACATCCGACATCCCCAAACTCGGCCCTCCAGATGTTTTGAAACCACATAACACCTTGAAAGACCTACATTGGCTCCCAGTACGTTTCTGGGCACAATTCAAAGTGTTGGTGCTGATCTTTCAAGTCCTAAATGGCCTCAGTCCAGTATATCTGAAGGAGCGTCTCCACCCCCAGCGTCCAGCTCCGAGGGCCTTCTGGTGGTTCCCTCCCTGCAAGAAGTGAGGTTACAGGGAACCAGGCAGAGGGCCTTCTCGGTGGTGGCGCCTGCCCTGTGGAACGCCCTCCCACCAGATGTCAAAGAAAAAAACAACTACCAGACTTTTAGAAGACATCTGAAGGCAGCCCCGTTTAGGGAAGATTTTAATGTTTAATAGACTATTGTATTTTAATATTCTGTTGGAAGCCGCCCAGAGTGGCTGGGGAAACACAGCCAGATGGACAGGGTATAAATAATAAATCATTGTTGTTGTTGTTGTTGTTGTTGTTGTTGTTGTTGTTGTTACTACAGTTCCCATCATCCCTGACCAGTGGTCTTGTTAGCTAGGGATGATGGGAGTTGTAGTCCCAAAACATCTGGAGGGCCGAATTTGGGGATGCCTGTTTTACATGGTCTTCAAACACTTGACAGTCCACATCGATTCTCCACAGGCAGTTTGGTGAGGTTGGTGGGACAGCTTCTTCCCTTTATGTATGAAAAGAAGGGAGGCCAGGTTTCATCGGAGGCATTTTCCTCTATCGCCGTGTCTACTTAGGAGCAAGTCCTGTTGCATTCAGCGGGGTTTCCTCCCAGGTAAAGGGGGTCAGGATCGGAACCTTATTTCTTTGCTCCGCTTCCATCCTGCATCTCTGCCCAGGCAGTTTGCCACTTTTAAATCCAAAAAAATGGGGGAAACCAATAAGAAGTTAAAGCAGGCAAAATAATACCTCAGGTACCTCGGGTTACAGATGCTTCAGGTTACATACACTTCAGGTTACCCAGAAATATTACCTCGGGTTAAGAACTTTGCTTCAGGATGAGAACAGAAATCGTGCTCTGGTGGCGCGGCAGCAGCAGGAGGCCCCCATTAGCTAAAGTGGTGCTTCAGGTTAAGAACAGTTTCAGGTTAAGAACGGACCTCCGGAACGAATTAAGTACTTAACCTGAAGTACCACTGTAATGAATTTGATGCCCCCTTCTGATGTTGGCATGAGCTCCAAATGCAAAGGTCTCCCCCTTTCCCTCGCCTGGCCTCCTCTTCTCCTCCTGTTTACTTGGAAGCAAGGCCCGTTGCTTTAGACAGAGGGTGGGCTGAGGACTGTAGCCTAGGCAACATTTTGTTCCAAACCGCTCTGCTCAAGGCAATCATCCACCTGAATAACTGCTGAAGCCATCCAGGCGGAAGAAATCTCTCCTCGCTCTCTGCGCTGCTGTCCGTCCCCTTGAAGCTGGACCACCTGTTCCCACTCGCTGTCTCCAGAAAGATGCATGAGTGAGAGCAAACACACAGGGTCCCCTCTCCTCTCATCCTCCAGAACCTTCCACGGGGTCCTTGCTCAACGCCTGCTCTTCTCTAATGCAGAGAGACGCGGGTGGCACTGTGGTCTAAACCACTGAGCCTCTTGGGCTTGCCGATCAGAAGGTTGGCGGTTTGAATCCCCGCGACGGAGTGAGCTCCCGTTGCTCTGTCCCAGCTCCTGCCAACCTAGCAGTTCGAAAGCACACCAGCGCAAGTAGATAAATAGGTACCGCTCCAGCGGGAAGGTAAACAGCGTTTCCGTGCGCTCTGGTTTCCATCATGGAAGCAGTTTAGTCCTGCTGCCACATGACCCGGAAGCTGTACGCCGGCTCCCTCAGCCAGTAAAGCAAGATAAGCGCCGCAACCCCAGAGTCGGCCACGACTGTACCTAATGGTCAGGGGTCCCTTTACCTTTACCTGTCAGCCACAGCATAGCGCCTGATGTCTCCCCCATCTGGAGGCGCAGGCCTGGAGAGCCTGGTGTTATGTACTGAAGTTCTCACCCTGGGCCAGCAGGGGGATACGGTAGATAGTTCAGGTCCACATATGCAAATAAGGGATCGAAAGTGACGTTCAGTGATTGGATAGTTACAGAAAGTTGTTACTGTTGCATTGTAGTGGAGCTCTATATAAGCAGGCTGGCTGAACCCGTCAGTTCTTTTCTGGTCTGTGAATAAACAAGAGTTGTTTGAAGAATCGCTGTGTCGTCTGATATGTTCACCCACAACTTAACACCTTGGATCTTGACTGTTTTCGCACACTAATACCCCGTCCTGTAGAATTCCATCAGTTATATTTTATCTGCACGTTCGGAATTAATTTCTGGGACCGAAATGCTTTTTCTGGGCGGCCTTGAGCAGGAGAAAAAGAGGTCGGAATAGGCCAATAGATACATGGACTGTCCCTCGATCAAGCAAGTTTTCTCCTTTGAGAAAATTCCCCACCCCACCCGACCCCATTGTATCACACCCTCAGTGGGGTCTCCTAAAACCCAAGAGAGGCGAGATGTGGAAAAGGGCCTGATTCCGTGTGATGATATTGTTGTTGTTGTTACAGTGGTACCTCAGGTTAAGTACTTAATTCGTTCCGGAGGTCCGATCTTAACCTGAAACTGTTCTTAACCTGAAGCACCACTTTAGCTAATGGGGCCTCCTGCTGCCGCTGTGCCGCCGGAGCACGATTTCTGTTCTCATCCTGAAACAAAGTTCTTAACCTGAGGTACTATTTCTGGGTTAGCGGAGTCTATAACCTGAAGCGTATGTAACCTGAAGCGTGTGTAACCTGAGGTACCACTGTAATATTATTATTATTATTGAATTTATATACCGTCCTATACCCAGAGGTCTCAGGGCGGTTCACAGAATAAAATCAAAATATAAAACCACAAAATACAGAATCAAAATAAAAACAATAGCCTCCCCACCCCCGCCGACATTTTGATATAACATCAGTGTTGTATATCTGCAGTGTCTGCCTGTCCCTCGTTAACGTTATTCACACATTTATTCTGGGAATCTTCTTGGGATCAGGAGCTGTTTTCCCAAACGAGTAAGATCCCGTGCTCCTTTGTGGCCGAGCAAGGGCTCGCTTCTCCTGGTCAGGCAGTGTGGAGACATGTGTGGTTAACAGTCGTAGAATCGTGGAATTGTTGGAAAGGGACCCGAGGGTCATCTAGTCCAACCCTCTGCATTGCAGGAATCGCAACTAAAGCATACATGACAGAGGGCCACCCAACCTCTACTTAAAAACTGTTGGGATTCAGAACTTACTGGGTTAATTTTGTTCTGAGTGTGCCTCCTATTCTGACGTTTGGAAGGAGGGAGGAGCTCTACTTGTTGTTCTCTTTTTGTCTCTGAGAGAGACGGACGCCATGAATGCTAGCAGTCCAGGAGAATCTGAGAAATGCTGAGCTGTAAATATTTGCTGCAATAAAGAACTGATGAATTTGGACATACAGGTGCTTGGTGTGTTTGTCTGAATCTGAAGCAGACTGCAACAGTTCTGATCCGCTGTGTTTTTACTCTGCAAGTTGAAACCGGAGAGAAGAAGGTCTGCGCAGCTTGGCTGGGAAGCGTGCCGGACCGCATTATACTGGGGCTAATTGCGGCCATAAAGCAATTAGCTGGCTAGTGCCAATTAAGATCTTATCTCAGATCGTTCACAGGTTATGGGGGACCTAATTACCGCTAATAAAACTGTTGCTGAGAGTCTGCCGGTGAGCTTTGAAGTCTGCTTTGAAGTCAGCTTTGAACAGCTGGGAAGACGCTAGACGAAGCGGAGGTCTGCGTTCTGTGTTTTGCCTGCTGCCAAGAGGCAAGAGATGCTGAGAGGCAGAGAGCTGAGAAAGCAGCTGAGAAATCGGGTGCCGGAGAGCTGGTGATACGTGAGTACAGCTGGGGCCCCGGGGAAGAGGAGAGAATGGCAGACAGCCAGGTCCTTGAGGACGTTCCGCTTGAAAAGCTCACTTTAAGAGGTTGGGCAACCTGGTCCAGAAGAGTAAGGGGTTGGTTTCTGGTTACTGGGCTTTGGGATGTAAGCCAGAAAGAGCCACTTCCCCTGACAGACACTGCAGGCTTTGAGGCTGCGTTGCCTGAAGATAGCCAGCAGAGAATGCAAAGAGAGCTTGCTATGCTGAAGGCATGTGTACACGCATCGTTTTTGCCCAGTTTGGAGGGCGTAAAGTCAGCAAGGGCTGCCTGGGAGGTGCTGAGAAGTTCGTGTGAAACTTCAGCAGGAGGCCAGAGCCCTGGAGATGTCATGAAGAGCCTGGAGATGGCTGTAGCCCCAGTCCCTGAGGTGCAGGTCGGGGGGGCTGAGAATTCCAAAGGCAAGTTTCAAAAGTTTTCCACTGTGAGTGCTGAAGTGAAACGCAGTTTCAGCAAGGGCAGGGCTGGCACAGAGTGCTCTTCCGGAAGAAGGGGGGCCAGGCCAGCTGAAAGGAGCCCTGGGCAGTATTTTTCCACTGGAGATTGTCGTCCTCAGCCAAAGGCCGGGAAGCTGCGGAGAGCTAGACGCTTCAAGGCCGGCCACCTGGACAAAGTGAAGATAAGGCCTAAAGAGTCGCGTGGGAACGCAGAGACCAGTCCGGTCTCCAAGGCAACGGAGGAGGCTACTTCTACGGAAGCTGCCAAGGCCCTGAGCAAGGGGGAGTTGGTTGCCGTGACAACCAGAGAGAACTGCTGCAGAAGCCCAAAGAGAGGGGGCAGCGGGACGTTTGTTGCCAGTATGGCTTTGTTTGAGAACAACTCTGAGAGACACACTGATTTTCGCTTTCTAATCGACTCAGGAGCTAACTGCAACCTGATCCCGAGACCCCTGCAGTCGAGATGTGGAATTGCACGGCAATTCCGGTTGGGAAAACCGTTCAGTTTGCAAGTGGGGAAAAGAAAAATGTGAATAACATTGCAAATGTCTTTTTTTCTGTTTTGCAGGAGCAGATGGAAGTTTGCATTGTGCCAGGAGTGAAACACTGTATTTTATCTGTGCCTTATTTGTTGAAAAAGGGGTTTAAGGTTTGCTTTGAACACGATTTTTGTACAATCTCCAAAGGAGGGAAGCAACTAGTCAGAGTTGCAAAGGGACAGAATGATCTCTTCATTCTTAAAACGTCTCTGGAGGGTGGGGGGAAGGTTGAGAAAGCACAAGCCCTGCGTGCTACAGTTCCCACTCATGTTTCATGTTCTTGTGCGTGGCATAAGAAGACAGCACATGCTTGTCTTGAAGAACTACAGGTGCTACCTGAGGTTTCCAAAGGCTGTAGAATTGAAGAATGTGCAAGAGTCCTAGATTGTCAGGCTTGCAGACAGGCAAAGGTAAGAGGGTGCAGTTACCCCAGGGTGGAGAGGGTAACCACAAAACCTTTTGATCTTGTGCACATAGATCTGTTGGGTCCCATGAAGGAACCAAGTTTGGGAGGGGCCAGGTTTCTGCTGACGCTGCAGGATGATTTTTCGCAGAACACCTGGACACATGGTCTCAAATCCAAGGAAGATGCAGCACAGCTGATTAGACGTTGGATTGAGGAAGTGGAACTAAGGTTCTCCACCAGAGTCAGGGAAATTGCTAGTGACAGAGGTTCACAGTTTACTGGGTCTGCTTTGCAGAAGTTCTTTCACAAGAAAGGGATAAGTCACACAGTGACTTCTCCTCAACAGAGGGGGGTGGCAGAGCTCCGAAGTGAGGCTCTGGTTAAGGCTGCACAGGTGATGCTGTCAGATTCTGGGTTACCTCCGAGGTTTTGGATGGAGGCAGTTAAATATGTGAGCTTCACCTGGAATCGGTCCTACAATTCAGTGGTAGGAGACACACCGTTTTTCATGCTTCACGGGAGGAAGCCTCAGGTTCACTTCCTCCGTGCGTTCGGATCAACGGCCTCGCTGCCGGTGCCTGAAGCTTTGCGAGGGCCAGGTGAACCCAAGTTCCAGAAAATGATCTTCTGTGGGTATGAGCCAGCGGCTCGTGCATGGAGGTTTGCATACCCGTCAGGTGATCAGAGTAAGCTGCTGATCAGTAAACACGCTGAGTTCTGTAAGCAGGAGGAAAGGTCAAAGACCCCTGCCAGACGCGATATTCTTTCAGAATGTCTTTCTAAGTCAGGAGCAGGATGGGGCATCTCCGCAAGTTGTAAAAAGAGAGCCCAAGAGTGAGCCTAGTTCTCCTGTGAGGGTAATTCCAAGGGTTCGAAGACGCGTTAAGTCAGAGGGGGAATCCCAGGATGCAGAGGACACACCTGCTGACCACAGTGAGTCAGAGGAAGTGCCTGAGTTTGTGCCCAGGCGGTCAAGTGGCACAACGAAGGGAATTCCACCTGAAAGGTATGAGGCCACAGGTGCGTGGGTAAGTTTCGCACAGTGCGAATCTGAGAGTTGTGAGGATGTTCCACAGATGCCTGACAGGAACGCCAGGAGAGGGCGCAAGGCATTGGGGAAGGGATTGATCTCACAGAGGTCTGCAAAGGTACATCCACAAGTCTTCTCAGGAATGGAGGCAAGAGGGGGTGTTGGGATTCAGAACTTACTGGGTTAATTTTGTTCTGAGTGTGCCTCCTATTCTGACGTTTGGAAGGAGGGAGGAGCTCTACTTGTTGTTCTCTTTTTGTCTCTGAGAGAGACGGACGCCATGAATGCTAGCAGTCCAGGAGAATCTGAGAAATGCTGAGCTGTAAATATTTGCTGCAATAAAGAACTGATGAATTTGGACATACAGGTGCTTGGTGTGTTTGTCTGAATCTGAAGCAGACTGCAACAGTTCTGATCCGCTGTGTTTTTACTCTGCAAGTTGAAACCGGAGAGAAGAAGGTCTGCGCAGCTTGGCTGGGAAGCGTGCCGGACCGCATTATACTGGGGCTAATTGCGGCCATAAAGCAATTAGCTGGCTAGTGCCAATTAAGATCTTATCTCAGATCGTTCACAAAAACCTCCTAGAAAGGAGAGTTTAGCCCCTTCCTTCGCATCTGCTCACGAGAGCAACTTTTTCTTTCTTTCTCAAAACACCATGAGGACTAGATTCATGCCTGGAGGAGAAAAGCTTGAAATAATTTGTCAGTTGTAAGGCTTGCTGATGCACTGAATACAGTCGTATCTTTGTTTTTGAACAGCTTAGTTCTCAAATGTTTTGGCTCCCGGACGCTGCAAACCCGGAAGTGACTGTTCTGGTTTGCAAAGTATTTTTGGGCTTATTCAGCTTCCGATTGGCTGCAGGAGTTTCATGCAGCCAATCAGAAGCCACGCTTTGGTTTCCGAACCTTTTGGAAGTTCAATGGGCTTCCGGAATGGATTCCGTTTGACTTCCAAGGTACGACCGTATTCAGGTATTATGTTGGGGTGTTATCCAGAGTAGAAACCCTGGATAGGTGAATAAGGCAGTTGCCTTGTCTTGTAGGAGATTATTAATAGATTATATGGTGTGCTGCTCTAAAATGGGGGGTTCTTTTTTTCATAAAATTAATCGTTCGAAAAGGGACACGGAGCAACTCAAAATCACACGCATGTTGTCCAGAAGAATTGTACACTTTTCACATTCATACTGCATATTTAAAGCGCTGTGTCGTGGCGTCTCCCAGAGAATTCTGGGAGCTGTAGTTAGTTAATGGTGCAGATATAATAATAATAATAATAATAATAATAATAATAATAATTATTATTATTATTATTTATTTATACCCCACCCATCTGGCTGGGTTTTCCCAGCCACTCTGGGCGGCTCCCCAAAAAATATTAACAAAATATTAAAAATACAATAAAACATCAAACATTAAAAACTTCCCTAAACAGGTCTACCTTCAGATGTCTTCTAAAGAGAATTGTTAGGAGGTTCCTGTTCCCCTCACAGAGCTACAATTCCCAGAGTTATATTTTGGAAGACAGATGGATTGTTAAACCGCTCTGGGAATTTCACCACTTCAAGGCTTCCTCTGCTCCCAAATCCCTTCGGTGCTTTAGCCGTCCTACTTGCAGCTGCCCACAAAAGCAAAATATGAACTGTATTTCTCTTTTTTCAAAAAAGCAAGCAAACTTTCACATTGCTCCCTGCCCCTCAGCGAAACCAGCTTCTTTTCTCGTGTCATATGCTTTTAGTAGACATTTGATCCCGGAGCCTCTTTCTTTATATATATAAAAAAGCAGAACAGAAATCCAGCCGATGGGGCAGAATATGAGAGGAATATGGCTGGGAAACAGTCAGCAAACTGTGGAGGGCATCACCCATCCGCAGCCTCGAGCCCCGCAGGAAGCAAGGCAGCCGTTCTCTGTGGATCGTGCCCCTGGTTTTGGCTTGCAGACAGCTTTTTCTGGCTTTTTCTGGCTCTGGAGCTGCACGAGGGATATGTAAATAGAGAGGCGCAGTGACCTCGTCGCTCCAAGAAGGGCTGGCAAAAAAAAGAGGCATTATATTTGCATACTGCTATATCATCTCCACTTTTTTTGGTCTCCCTAGTCACCTTTCTCCACCCTTCCCTCTCTCTCTCTCTCTTTCTCTTTTTTTCCTTCACAATAATATTTATTATTTTTCATAACAAAAGAGAGAATAAACAATAATAAAAGAAATAGAAAAAGAAAAAGAAAAAATATGAAACATAAAATACTTCAAATTTCCCATATATCACCACATAAACTAAAACTTAATTAGTTAATTGAAATCCATCTTAATAAACATATTACTTGACTTCCTCTAATCTCTTCCATCTGAATTTCTTAGTAATTAAACGTAGCAGTTTCCAATATCATTATTTCATAAAACCGTATTACGGTCATAATCAGATTTCCTAACTTTTCTTATCGCGCATTTTCTTATTTATTTATTTAATCCTAATTTAATCCTAGGCCTAATTAGTTCTTTCAAGCGGTTACATATCTTTAATATTACCATATTTATTCAAATAGCCTTTAAATTTCTTCCAATCTTCTTGGCGTTCCTCTTCTTTCTGGTCGCGGATTCTCCCGGTGAGATCAGCCAGCTCCATAAACTCCACCATCTTCATCTGCCATTCTTCTACCGTTGGTAATTCTTGCGTTTTCCATTTTTTGGCTAGTAAAATCCGTGCTGCAGTTGTGGCATACAAAAATACTTTTACATCTTTTGGGGGCAATTCAGAACCTCTCTCTCTCTTTCCTCCCTCCACAGGTTCCATCTTGAGACGCTGGAAAAGGAACTGGTTCGTCTTGTGGGTCGACGGGACCCTCGTCTACTACCACGACGACACCGGACGCGATATGGACGGCCGGATCAACATCAAGTTCAACTGCAGGGACGTCCGGACGGGCCGCGAGTGCCGCGGTGAGTGTTCGCTCGTTGCTTGTGGACCGCGCCGACGCGCGTGATCCCGCAGGGACAGGGAGTGCTGGGGTTTTCCTGACGCCGGGATCGAAACCGCCTGGGGAGCCGCCGTTTATTTTTTCCTTAAACAAGTTGCTAGTTCTTAAGACTGCATCTGTTTGTTCATTGTGCTTATATCTTGAAAGACCTACATTGGCTCCCAGTACGTTTCCTAGCACAATTCAAAGTGCTGGTGTTGACCTTGAAAGCCCTAAGTGGCCTCGGTCCAGTATACCTGAAGGAGCGTCTCCACCTCCATCGTTCTTCCCAGACACTAAGGTCCAGCTCCGAGGGCCTTCTGGTGGTTCCCTCGCTGCGAGAAGCCAAGTTACAAGGAACCAAGCAGAGGGCCTTCTCGGTAGTGGCACCCGCCCTGTGGAACGCCCTCCCACCAGATGTCAAAGAGAACAACAACTACCAAACTTTTAGAAGACATCTGAAGGCAGCCCTGTTTAGGGAAGCTTTTTATGTTTAATAGACTATTGTATTTTAATATTCTGTTGGAAGTCGCCCAGAGTGGCTGAGGAGGCCCAACCAGATGGGCAGGGTATAAATAATAAATTATTATTATTATTATTATTATTATTATTACTCACTTTTTCCAGCCCCCACCAAGGAACTTAAGGCTGTGTGTATATCTTTCGCCCATCCTCATTTAATCCCCACTGTGAGGGAGTTTGGGCTGAGAGGCAGCGACAGGTATAAGGCTGCCGGTGAGCTTTGTGGCTAAGTGAGAATTTGAACCCTGATCTCCCTCTGGTCCTAGTCCAGCGCTCTAACCACTACACCACACTGGGTCTATGACTGTGAAAAGGGGCTGAAAAATAGGGCTGAACTGAATTGCTTCCCACTTGCACCAAGCCATGATGATGATTTATTATTTTATTATTTTATTATTTTTATTATTTTATTCTTGTTTTCCCCAGCCACTCTGGGCAGCTTCTGACAGATATAGAAGCATAATAAAACACCAGACATTAAAAACTTCCCTATACTGAGCTTCCTTCAGATGTCTTCTAAAAGTTGTAGAGTTATTTAATCTCCTTGACATCTGATGAGAGGCCTTCAGACTATCAAAGAGGTATATTAGATCTCATTGCATATGTTTATAGTAAGCCGGTTTGCCAATATACTTAATATTTTTCATCATCCGTTCCAAGCGACCACATTACAAACCCTTCCATTGAATTGCCTGCCTTCCCTTTGCCTCTGGGGACCCACCTGATATTTACAAAACAGCTCTGGTTATATAAAACAGGCCCAGAGGCACATTCTCCGCGGCAAAATATCCTCGGGGAACAGTGCTGGGTTGCAGCAGAGAGACGGTGGCGGGGAGGGATGCTTCACCTTTCGGCTGCCGGCTGTTTCCCCCCTGAAACCCCTCCTCTTGTTAATAATAATAATAATAATAATAGTAATAATAATTTATTATTTATACCCCACCCATATGGCTGACTTTCCCCAGCCACTCTGGGAGGCTCCCAATCGAGTGTTAAAAACAATACAGCAATTAAATATTAAAAACTTCCCTTCAGATGACTTTTAAAGATAGGATAGCTGCTTATTTCCTTGACATCTGAAGGGAGGGCATTCCACAGGGCAGGCGCCACCACCGAGAAGGCCCTCTGCCTGGTTTCCTGTAACCTCACTTCTCACAATGAGGGAACCACAAGAAGGCCCTCGGCGCTGGATCTCAGTGTCCGGGCTGAACGATGGAGGTGGAGACACTCCTTCGGGTATACTGGGCCGAGGCTGTTTAGGGCTTTAAAGGTCAGCGCCAATACTTTGAATTGTGCTCTGCAATGAACTGGGAGCCAGTGTAGGTCTTTCAAAACCAGTGTTATATGGTCTCGGCGGCCGCCAAGGTCTGTGTCCTTCCGACATCCTTCCGACGTTTATTTTTCGACTTGTCCTTGCTGCCTCGTGTCAGGTGGTGTTTGGAGGAAGCCTTGGAGAGATGGAAATGTGCGGGAAACATAGGATTGTCGACAGCAGTGGTTCCCAAATGTTTGGGAGCCTCTGCCCTCTTGGTTCCACAAACTCATCCCCAGGGCCTGCTACCCTGTTTAAAAAGCATCATTCAGAACAGCGGCCTGCTAGACCCTCTAAGGAAGACGATACTATGATGAAATTCAAAGCGGTACCAATGCAGGTGGAAGTTCTGCGTTCTCTTGTTTCAAATGGATAAACGAAATTCCAGTTCTTGCATGATATTCCTTGTTGCCCTTCATAGCCAAGGAAGCGATGTCCCTCATCACCTCGGGAATCTGTGGACTCTCCTTCTTTGGAGGTTTTTAAGCAGAGTTTGGGTGACCATCTGTCATGGATGCTGTAGCTGAGATTTCTGTCCCAGGTCCCTTCCAAATGTACAGTTCTGTGATTTAATGAATTGTTGTTGTTGTTTAGTTGTGTCCGACTCTTTGTGACCCCCTGGACCAGAGCACGCCAGGCACTTCTGTCTTCCACTGCCTCCCACAGTTTGGTCAAACTCATGCTGGTAGCTTCGAGAACACTGTCCCACCATCTTGTCCTCTGTCGTCCCCTTCTCCTTCTGCCCTCCATCTTTCCCAGCATCAGGGTCTTTTCCAGGGAGTCTTCTCTTCTCATGAGGTGGCCAAAGTCTTGGAGCCTCAGCTTCAGGATCTGTCCTTCCAGTGAGCACTCAGGGCTGATTTCCTTCAGAATGGAGAGGTTTGATCTTCTTGCAGTCCATGGGACTCTCAAGAGTCTCCTCCAGCACCAGAATTCAAAAGCATCCATTCTTCGGCGATCAGCCTTCTTTATGGTTCAGCTCTCACTTCCATACATCACTACTGGGAAAACCAGAACTTTTACTATACGGACCTTTGTTGGCAAGGTGATGTCTCTGCTTTTTAAGATGTTTGTCATTGCTTTTCCCCCAAGACGCAGGCATCTTTTAATTTCGTGACTGCTGTCACCATCTGCAGTGATCATGGAGCCCAATGAATTAATTGCACATTTATTCAAAACCCCATTTGAAAATGTTAGTTTAATCAATTCAGCTTAACTGATCCCGTTGTACCAGCTTTCCTCCCCGGGGCAGAAGCAACATTCCTCCCTCTGCCCTCTTTTTGTCTCTCCTCCCTCTGTTTGCATGTTTTTGCTCTTGCACTGCTTGGTACCACAGTTCTGAGTCACACAGAGCATTCTTTCGCAGACAATGGATGGAAAGAAACAGCCCAAACAGAGGGCTGGTTCATGCAGCACCATGTCTCTCCTTGCTGAGTCTTCCAGCAGCAAAAAATTAAAATTAAAAATTGCAACACTCTGCAGTTGCCCAAGCTCCCTGCCAGGTTCCAGCTCACTCCCTGCAGGGGATTCCGGGATATTGATGCATAATGTTCAATAAACTTTAAGTGACCTGTTCATCTCGTTTTTCTTCCCTGGCTACAGCTGAGGCTGAAAGGGAACTCGCCGCTCTTCCAGCCTGAACGCTTGCAAAAGTCAAATTCCTCTTCCCAAAATGTGACTTTAAAAACAAAACTTTATTACGTTTTTGAAATTTACAAAGAAAGGATAAAAAGAATAAATTGATCCTAAATTACATATTCTGAGATAAGGAAAAAAATAGTAGAAAATACAGAGTAGAAATGTATTTAGATCTAAGGTAAATAGGACAACAATGAAAAGGAAAATAATACAAAAAATATTAATAAAAAAGAAAAGAAAGAAAAATAAAAACTCAACAACAAAAATAAAAACAAAACAGAAAAACATTTATCAAAAACAACATTATTTAAAGAGTACAAACCATAATTTAAATATTCTATACACAAGATCCTAAAAAGAAATTACCTTCATACTGGTTTGAGTCCCTTATAAATTTGTTGACTTCCCTCTATCTCTTTGCAGTTTCAACTCAACTATTACATTTAAATTAGCTGTATTTCATTGTTTGTCTGGACAGGACGAAAAAAAAATTCCTCTTCCCAAAATTTGAGAGTCTTTTTGTCCCAACACCATTCTCAAATCTGTTTGGTTCAGAATCATTTTCCATACATGAAATTGGAATGGCTTTGAATTGGTTTATTGTTCTTGATGCTTTTCCCATGAAGTCGCTTCAAGGTATTTCATGGGAAGCGGAATAAAATCGATTCAGTACCTCATTTCTGACATTTATATCCCACCTTTCCTCCCAGGATCTCAGAGTCGGGGACATAGTTTTTCTCCCTTCCGTTTTATTCTCACAACAACCCTTTGAGGTAGGTCAGGCTGAACGAGGCCGTGACTGGCCCAGGGTCACCCAGTGAGCTTTGTTGCTTGAGTGGGGATTCGAACCCTCCTCTTCCAAGTCTTAGTCCACTGCTCTCTTTCGGAGGAAGAGAGAACAGCTAGCCCTGCTGTACATCAGGGAGGGATGTGTGGAGAGAGTCTCTTCCTTTAAATTCCTAGGAGTTTATCTTAGTGAAGACCTTACTTGGAAAATAAATACAACCCAAGTGGTTAAGAAAGCCTAACAGAGACTCCATCTCCTCAGAGTACAGTAGCTTTGGGATAAGTATTTTCAGGTTGTGCGCTGTGGCGACCAGGAAGTAATGGAGCTCATTACTTCTGGGTTTCGCTGCTCACGCATGCGCAGACAGTAAAAATGATGTCACGCGCATACGCAGAAGCAGTGAATCATGACCTGAACATGCGCAGACATGCAGACGTGGGTTGTGTTCACTACTGGATGCAAACGGGGCTCCGGAACGGATCCCGTTTGCATCCAGAGGTACCACTGTATTGCGGAAGAACGATGTCAATCAACATTTGATGATCTCCTTCTACAGGTCCACAATAGAAAGTGTCCTTTCCTACTGCATCACGGTGTGGGACGCTGGTTTGACACCAACTGATAGGAAGTGCCTACAGAGGGTGGTGAATACAGCACAAGATACTATGGGCTGTCCCGTGAATCCGCTGGATGACATTGCGGAAGAATGTTGCCTCAGGAGAGTGAGGAAAATTCTCAGGGATGATTCACACCCTGGCCGGCACTTTCTTGATCTCCTGCCCTTGGGCAGAAGATAAAGAAGCATGATTATTCACACCAACAGGGTAAAGAACGGCTTCTATCCAGTGGGCTTTTAGGCTGCTGAATGAAAAGATAACAACAGGGCAACTGACTTTCGGGTTTGGTGGGTGTGCGTCAGTAAACGAGGGGAATTAAGACTAAGAGAGCTGAGTGGGGGGTGCTCGTGTAATCTCACTGTATACAAGTTGTACAAGTGACAATAAAGTAAAGGTAAAGGGGACCCCTGACCATTAGGTCCAGTCGTGGCCAACTCTGGGGTTGCGGCGCTCATCTCGCTTTATTGGCCGAGGGAGCTGGCGTACAGCTTCCGGGTCATGTGGCCAGCATGACTAAGCCGCTTCTGGCGAACCAGAGCAGCACACGGAAACGCTGTTTACCTTCCCACCTGAGTGGTACCTATTTATCTACTTCCACTGGTGTGCTTTCGAACTGCTAGGATGGCAGGAGCAGGGACTGAGCAACAGGAGCTCACCCCGTCGCGGGGATTTGAGCCACCGACCTTCTGATCGGCAAGTCCTAGGCTGTGTGGTTTAACCCACAGCGCCACCCGCGTCCCGGCAATAAAGTTACCAAAGCTACCCCATTTCCTTTCCCTTCTCCCCTTTGAGCACCCCCATCCAATTCCTGCCCCCTTATCTTTGCTTACATCAGGGACAGTGGAATAGCAAAAGCCTGGCAGAGATTTCAGAGGCAGAATTTCCCCCTCCCTTCACTCCACCATGACCTACAAGCGCAAAGAAGATTTGCTTCCAAGCCCAGCTCAGGTCAGGGACAGACAAGTTTGCTGTCTGAGTTTTGACTTGAGGCTGGATTTCCTACTGACGTCAAGCAGAGAATTTGGGGCAGCTAAGGCCCAGCCATACCCTCGGCCCTGGTGCAGTAACCTCCGTCCCAAGCTGGTAGCGGTGATTTTAAAAACGGCAGTCTTGCCTTGTGGCAAGGATACTCTCATCCCAGGTTTAAGGGCAGGGCCCCAATAACTGGAAATAGATATGGGGGCTAATTCTCCTGGGTGTAATTAAAGCTTTGTCAATTACACCCCCCCCCCGAAAGGTTTCACAGTCAGGCAGAGAAATCCAGAGACATTCGTTGCCAAATCTTGGAAGTTCTTTAACCTTAATAATTTAGATCGCTGGTATCCAAGGGTTTGGCAAATTGCCCTTCTTGAAAAGAGATTTCGTATGCTAAATGTCTCTAAAGGGCAGAGCTCAAACGACCCCTTTTTTTAAAAAAATAAAAATGGCATGGTTTTATTTCTTATACAAATATTGAGGCATGTGTTTCCTTCAGGGCTATCAGCTTTTGCAAATGGCTGGCTCTTTAAGGACTACATAGAACCTTTAGTTTCAGGAACGATGGAACTGACGGATGGAGAATTCTGTCATTTTTGCAAATCTTTATTATTTGAAATGGGAATCTTTGTTGCGAGTTAATAGTTTTCGATCCCTTTTGGAGGTGTGCTGCTTCTTTGTCCTTTTGTCCTTCCAGACCATGGTTTTAAATTCTGATTCCCTGTTTCCTTTCTTTCTGCTATGTATGCACTTTTCTTTTTATAACAAATCAATGCTTTTTATTTATTTATTTTTGAATCCCTTCTTTTGCATGCCAAGAGTGGAACTTGCATGGAGTTTGGGGGGGGGGGGACGACTGTCCTTCCTCTTTCTCTCATCTGGTCTCTTCTGAACGCTGCCCCATCTCCCGAGTGTCTCTGGGCTCCTTGCCAGATCTTGCGCTGCCGTTCGTTTTGTTGTGGTTTCAGCAGGAGCCACCGAGTCGGCAGCTTCTCCCCAAGGTCCCAATTACTCCGTCGGTTGCAGCAGCGAACCTGACATGCAGAGGCATTCGGCTCGCTTGGCTGCGTGCGGCTGATTCCTTGCTTTGCCACAGACTTTCCCTTCCAAATCGGCATGTTTTTGGTCCTCCAGCAGCGGGAAGCCTTGGGCTAATTCTGGGCCTCTCCTGCGAGTCATTGGTCAAAATGAGCTGCGGGAGCTTCCTTGCACCACCCTCCGTTGAGGCTTTGAGAATTCCTGCTTTCCTTTATTTATATATATTTTTATTATTTTTTTTTAACATATCATTTCCTTTTTTTAAAAAAAAAAATATTAGTTTTTTTAACATAACTTCTTATCTTATACAATATTTTAGACTTCCATCAACACCTCTGATAATTTCCCGTTCTTTATCACTTATTCTCATAGCTGTCAACCGTCCCTTATTTGGCGGGAAACTCCCTTATCCCAGCGCCGTGTCCCGCTGCTGTCCCTTATTGATGACGTCCCTTAAATTTCCCGGGTTTCAAAGGAAGCAGCTCCTCTCCCTCCCTCCCTGCCGGCTGGCCAGGGAGGAGGAAGGCTCCAACTGTGTTGCTTGGCTGCGTTGCTCACCCAATAAGAAGTCTAAGAACGACTGGGGGGTGGAGCTTGCATGCCTTGTGTGTGGCTAGTTAATGCAAGCTGAGGGGTTTTTTGAATGCTGGATGCCATTTTGTTGCACGTGCTGCTGCAAACTTTGCAGTGCAAAGCCAGGCCGGGGAGCCATCTTAAGTTGAGGCTGCATAGGCCTTGTGGTGCATGTGATTCAGATTCTATTCAGTTGAACCTCTGGTTACAAAGTTGGTTGGACAGTGTTCTCGAAGCTATCCAGCATGAGTTTGACCAGACTGCAGGAGGACAGGAAAACTGGAGTGCCTGGAACAGGTGAGGCTGCAGGTCCCTTATTTTGGCTGCTGGTCCCTTATTTTCAAGGATGCTGGTCCCTTATTTTCAAATCTGTAAGTTGACAGCTATGCTTATTCTGCATTTCTTAATTTATCTATTAGTCTTAATTATCATTAACTAATAATTTTCCTCATAGTCTTGCAATATTTCATACGATCCTCCTTACAAAACTTCTTGCAGTCCTACTAGCGTGATCTGCTCATTACAATTACTTTTCAAATAGTTCGTATATTTACTCCAGTCTTCTAAGAATCTCTGGTCCCTTACGTTTAAGATCCTTCCTGTTATTTTATCTAATTCTGCATAGTCCATTAATTTCATTTGCCACTCTTCTTTTGTCGGTAGCTCTTCTTGCTTCCATTTCTGTGCCAATAATATTCTTGCTGCCGTTGTTGCGTATAAAAACAATTTGCTATCCTGTCTCTTAATGTCCTCCCCTACAATGCCAAGTAAAAATTCCTGCTTTCCTTTAAAAGGAAAAAAAGTTCTCCAACTGGAGCACTCGCAGGCCAGTGTTTCCCATTTGTCAGTGGTTATACTACATTTTTTAGATTTGCCTTGAGAGAGTCTTTGAACCTCTTTTGTTGACCACCAGCATTACTGTCAGGGACTCAGCGGGAGCGCAGGGAGGAGAGGAGATGGAGAGCGAGGGGGAGCAATCCGAGGGCAGCGTAGGAGAATATGACAGCAGCCCGATAGATTCCGTGAGCCTCTCCAGCGAATCGGAAGATTCACAGAAGGGGGCGCCAATGGGCAGGGCAAGGGGGGACCCAAGGGGGACACCCCAGAAGCAAGGGGCCAGCGGGGACTCCCAGAGCAGCAGTTGGAAATCAGGACCAGCTTCCCCACCAGAGCGTAGTGGGGGGGAGGAGTCCCAGGTGTCAGAGCCCACATATTCACCACCAGCGAGAGAAGATGAGTCAGGGTTGGCCACGCCTCCATCGGAGAGCGAGGGAACGGTCAAGAGGAAAGTTGCAGGCTGGGCGCGCGCGCCAAGTTCAAATGTACAGGCGAGCGGCACAGAAGGTAGCCCGGATAGGGAACCAGGTCCTAAAGCCCGCCGGAAGGAGGGGGAAGAATCATCAGGGTCAGCGTCAGAGGAGTCCAGGAAGGATGAGACCCTAGCGGGCAGGAG
Source organism: Podarcis cretensis (assembly GCF_951804945.1). NCBI lineage: Eukaryota > Metazoa > Chordata > Lepidosauria > Squamata > Lacertidae > Podarcis > Podarcis cretensis. Next base: position 7,072,815 of record NC_137173.1, on the reverse strand, counting down.
GGCCCAGAGGAGAAAGGAACTTAGGAAGAGGTGGAGCAAAACGAGAGTGTTAAACTGGTGTGGAAGGGGCGGAGACTCAGACGGGACTTCGCCGGTCTAAGGTCGAGATGTAGAGCTGCGCGCTGCGGCTTTAAAATGGAAACTGAACCTCAATAAAGACTTTTGTACATAACTACAGCCTAGCGTTGGTCCTCTGTGAGCTGGGACCTGGAGGCAGCTCTGACAATTACGCTTTCCATTTTTAAGTCAGGAATAGAGTAGTTGCTTTGGAAGACGATCATCAGGCATCCGCACAACATGACCAGTCCAACGAAGTTGATGTTGAAGAATCGTTGCTTCAACACTGGTGATATTTGCTTCTTCCAGTATACTGACATTAGTTCGTCTGTCTTGTTGATCCATCTAGTATTGTCTACACTGACAGGCAGCCTCAGAACATAAGAAAAGCCTACCAGGTCAGGGAAATGATGCTGCCACACTAAAATCTCTCTCTCTCTCTCTCTCTGGATGAGCCCTTTTAGTATTGTGTACGGTTTTCAAAAATCGTGTTCCCTTTGTATTTATGGCAATCCTGTGTCGAACATCTTTGGAAGTTGCTTTGTAAAAAGCGATGGATGAAAAGCTAAACGATAGGAAAGGTAGCATACAGGCATCTCAGCTGCCTCTTAACGGTCCATAGATGGGGCCTTGGACGGATCCGGCCCCTGTAATAGCAAGGGATTGCCTCCTTCCTCCCATCTCTGCGCTTCAGCCCATCTGTGGGAAGACCATTTGGTAAACCTTCGACTACCTAGCACACTGAGTGTGGCTTTGTGGGAAGCTGAATTCTGAGGGGTTTTTTTTAAAAAAAAAAAAAAACAGAACAAGAGGGATAATAACTCCTTGATTAATTACAAGGTCCTTTGAACCTGATCCCGGGCAAAGTAATGGGAAATTAATAAAGATATTCCGACCAGGAGTTTTAATCAACACGTTGAACGCAGTTTAATGAACACGATTAGAGCAAAACGTCTCATCTATTATTTTATTACATAAAGACCGCGTTTAGTTTTTGGTTTCCCTCTTCTCTGCCCAAGGGGTGGGTGAGCTTATATAGAATCCATGGACTTTGGGCAAAGAGGGTCCTGGTTCCTGGGAGTGGGAAAGGGTCCCGTAAATGATGCTGCCCAGTACTAAGGTCAGGGTGGCATCTCTCCCTTCCCCCCATCCCCCCCCCCGATTCCAGGGACAGGAGCCGAGCAGGGCTGGCAGTCGAATGTTCCTCCAGCTTCCTCCGAAGGGATGCCGGTGGCACTGTGGTCTAAATCACTGAGCCTCTTGGGCTTGCCGATCGGAAGGTCGGCGGTTTGAATCCCCGCGACTGGGTGAGCTTCCGTTGCCCTGTCCCAGCTCCTGCCAACCTAGCAGTTCGAAAGCACACCAGTGCAAGTAGATAAATAGGTACTGCTGCGGCAGGAAGGTAAACGGCGTTTCCGTGCACTCTGGTTTCCATCATGGTGTCCCGTTGCACCGGAAGCGGTTTAGTCCTGCTGCCCACATGACCCAGAAAGCTATCTGTGGACAAACACCGGCTCCCTTGGCCTGGAAGCGAGATGAGCGCTGCAACCCCATAGTCGCCCCTGACTGGACTTCACTGTCCAGGGGTCCTTTACCTTTACCAGCTTCCTCCAGTTCACCAGTTGGGGCTTGCAGCTGGAACCCTCTGCAAGCCAAGCAGCTGCTGTTCCACTGAGCTCCTCTCCACCCAATACAGTGGTGCCACGCAAGACGAAATTAATTCGTTCCGCGAGTTTTTTCGTCTTGCGATTTTTTCGTCTTGCGGAGCGCGGATTCCCCGGGTATTAACGGCTTTCAGAAAAAGGAAGCAAACTCGCAAGACGTTTTCGTCTTGCGAAGCAAGCCCACAGGGAAATTCGTCTTGCGAAGCACCTCGAAAAACGGAAAACCCTTTCGTCTTGCGAGGCATTCGTCTTGCGGGGCACCACTGTAGTCTACTATGTCTTGGTGCACAGCTGCTTTTCCTGCTGTGTCGCTTGAAAACTTTTCCCGAGAGGTATCCACGCTCACTCCGCAGACCTTCTGAATGCAAAGCAGGGGAGCAGACATTCATTTCTGACGCCTTCATTGTCTGAACCTACTTTCTTTCCTAATTTGTTTATTTGCTTTTCAAATCAAAGTTTTACTTTGTGTAAAATAGGAAAATTTGATAAAACTGAAAGCAAGTCAGACAACAGAGAGAAACTTTAGGCAAGTGCAAATTTAAGGAATTTAATCAGGGAACGCAATGGGAGGATTGGAGGTCAAGTTAAATTGAATCACAAAACAGTGTACAAAACAAGTATCAGTTAAGGAATGAAAGATTGTATACTTTTATTTTTAGTTTAACGTCAGTTGATCATCTTTGTTTTGTTATGCAATTTTCAACCAATAAAGCATTTATTTTTTTAAAAAAACACTCAAAGTTTTACAATCACATATCCAATATATAACATAGAAACTAGATTCCAAGGAATCTCCTGGACTTTCCTACTCCCCTTTGTGGGTTCTATTGTGAATCATTTCCTCCTGCATCTTTTATAATAATCCAAATCTTTCCCATCTCCATTATGTCCAAAATTCACCATTAAACAACAAGTGTTATTCCAGTTCTGCTAACAGTTTACAGTGGTGCCCCGCAAGACGAATGCCTCGCAAGACGAAAAACCCGCTAGACGAAAGGGTTTTCCGTTTTTCGAGGCACTTCGCAAGACGAATTTTCCTATGGGCTTGCTTAGCCACTAAGCCGCTAATAGCGCTAATCCGCTAATCTGCTAATAGGGTTGCTTCGCAAGACGAAAAAACCGCTAGACGAAGAGACTCGCGGAACGGATTCTTTTCGTCTTGCGAGGCACCACTGTACAATGGTTTTTAAGATAAATTATAATTTTTTCCCATTCCTTATTTAAATTTTGGTCTTCTTGATTTCTGATTCTTCCTGTCATTTGAGCCATTTCGGCATAAATCCATCAAATTTGTCTGCCATTCTTCTCTGGGTAGGAACATTTATCTTCTTTCCATCTCTGGGCCAATAACATCCATGCAGCTGTGGTAGCATATATAAATAGTTTTTTTCTGCTCTCTTGGGGTTTCGGTACCTAGAATTCCTTTTTAAAAAAAGGTTCAGTTTTTTAAAGAAAAAGTTATGCATTTTAAACATTTTTTTGCCAACTGCTTTCTCCCATCCCCTTTTTTTGTCTGCCTCTCCTTTGGCTTTCCAGACATCCCTCCTCCTGAAGGCAGAGCCCGCGAGTGTCTGATGTGCATCGTGCAAAGAGACGGCTCCAAAACGATGCTGTGTGCCGAAAGCGAGGACGACGCTGTGTAAGTTGCTGCAATAACAATCCCATTTTACAGGTGGACAATTGAGGCCAAGACTTGCCCATAGCTGCTCAGTTTAATATGAGTTAGTGTTAAATATTCCACGTTTCATATAGTTGTTATTGTTATGAATTGTTCCCCCCTTCGCCCCAAGGGTCCCGGGTGGGTTCCAACATTAAAAATAATTTAAAACAACTTGCGGCCGTGAAAATAAGGTTAGTCCTTAAAGCACACACCTCAAGCACCATCACCATCCTCTGAAAAAATACACTGAAGGTGCCAGATGCATCTCTGTGAGGAGTTGCACGGCTTAGGGGCTGCCACAGAGAAGGCCGTGTCCCCCTGGGCTACCGTCAGGAGTTCAGCCTACACTCGAGTAGGACCCTGGCAGAGACACATGCCCAACTGGCATGTTCTCTCCCTCCTGGTCGATTGTTCAGGAGCTTCAAAAGCTTTCTTCTGTTCGAACATCACAGCAACTGATGCCAACAGACATCAGCACACTTAGGGATCTGCAGAGTTTGCGCATCTTGCGTGACAGACCTCAGCAGCTCAGCATTTTGGCTAATCTACTTTATTTACATATAAACACACATGGAGCACTGCAACATGGCTCCCTCTCTCTCTAGCATCAGACAGCAAAAAGAAAAAGGACAAAGGACAATAGTCCCACTTCATGGAACACAGTAACACAAACATCCTGTCTCCGTCACTTCCCACTCTGTGGAGTCAAAACATACACTGTCGTGTGATAGACAAAAATCCCATGACTGCAATCATGGAGCAGGAATTCTAACATCCTCCCCCAAGCTTCTGAGGGCACAGGAACTACCAAGAAGCTGATCCCAGCACCTGAGAGGATCTGTAGGGAAGGAATCAAAGAATTGTAGAATAGGAAGGGACCCCGTGGGTCATCTAGTCCAACCCCTTGCAATCCAGGAATCTCAGCGAAAAAAACCATGGCAGGAGGCAGAGGCCTTTCAGATATTTGCAGCCTGGGTCAAATAGGACTTCAAACACCAATGCGAGCCCCTGGAATTGGACCTGGAAACGAGCCAACAACCAATACAGATTAAGAACTTAATTAATTTTGGAGGTCTGTTCTTAACCTGAAACTGTTTTTAACCTGAGGCACCACTTTATAGCTAATGGGGCCTCCCGCTGCCGCCTCGCGATTTCTGTTCTCATCCTGAAGCAAGGTTCTTAACCCGAGGTACTATTTCTGGGTTAGCAGAGTCTGTAACCTGAAGTGTCTGTAACCTGAAGAGTCTGTAACCCGAGGTACCACTGTACGTATTAATTAATACTGTTAAATATGGGAGCTAAGAAGGGGGAAATGGGTCTGCAGCCCTCTTTCCTCCACAAAATCCCGTGACTCTGGTTCCACGATCTGTAAAATGGGAACAGACGGGCTCTACTGTCAAACAATCGCCGGCCGCTGAAACCTGAGAAAACGGCTGGAAAGCGCTTCCTTGGGACGAAGTGAGGCTGTAGCGTTGGAGCTGGGACTACAAATCCCATGATTCCTGACCATTGGCTGGGCTTTTTGCAGGGGCTGCTGGGAGCTGGAACCCAGGGCATTGGGGAGGGGAGAGATGCCCCAGTTCTCTGCCCCTGAGCTTTTGGAGCATCACTTCCTTCCTGTCTCTGAGATCCAGCCAACTAAATGTTTGCCACCAGCCCTTGTTAATGATGTTTACTCTTGATCCCGGTGCTGCTGCCTCCAGGCCTCGGGGAGCACTGTTTGGAAACAAACCGGCTTCCTCCGGGGATGTGGTAGCTCTTGAAAGATTTCCACCTCCTCGCATCAGCTGCTGTGTTTACAAACTGGAGGGCAACTGCGTTTCTCCCAGGCTCCCCTGGCAACAGACCGGTTGGAAATATTCCCCCTCAGATTCATGCAGTGTACGGGAGCCAGGTGTGCAAGCTGTTCAGACTTAAAGCATGCCGAGGGTCCTGGGTTCAAGTCCTGACACTTCCAGGGGAGACTTCTGAGGCCCTGGAGAGCTGTTGGCAGTCATTGTAGACAATACTCAGCTAGGTGGATCTCCTGTAATCCTTGTGATCACTGTAGGACCAGATGAAGCCTGTGGGGTCCAGCTGTGGTAGAGGTGGGGTGGTGTACGCAGGGGTCAGCAAACTTTTTCAGCAGGGGGCCGGTCCACTGTCCCTCAGACCTTGTGGGGGGCTGGACTATATTTTCAGGGGGGAAATGAACAAATTCCTATGCCCCACAAATAACCCAGAGATGCATTTTAAATAAAAGGGCACATTCTACTCATGTAAAAACAAACTGATTCCCGGACCGTACACAGGCCGGATTTAGAAGGTGACTGGGGTGGATCTGGCCCCCGGGCCTTCGTTTGCCTACCCATGGTCTATGCAGAGGGTCGGACTAGGAGCTGGTGGAGACCAGGGTTCAAACAGGTTGGAGACTTGGGCCCAGGCTAACAAAATGAATTTCAGTAGGGACAGATGTAAGGTTCTGCATTGAGACAGGAAGAAGCAGATGACAAAATATAGGATGGGGGACACCTGGCTTACTAGCAGTACCTCGGGTTAAGAACTTAATTTGTTCTTAACCTGAAACTGTTCTTAATCTGAAGCACCACTTTAGATAATGGGGCTTCCCACTGCTGCGCGATTTCTGTTCTCATCCTGAAGTTCTTAACCCAAAGTTCTATTTCTGGGTTAGCGGAGTCTGTAACCTGAAGAGTATGTAACCTGAAGCATCTGTAACCCAAGGTACATGTGAAAGGGATCTAGGGCTCTTGGTGGACCATAAGCTTAGCATGAATCAACAGTGTGATGCAGCAGCAAAAAAGGCTAATGCAATTCTAGGTAAAGGTAAAGGGACCCCTGACCATTAGGTCCAGTCGTGGCCAACTCTGGGGTTGTGGCGCTCATCTTGCTTTATTGGCCGAGGGAGCCGGCGTACAGCTTCCGGGTCATGTGGCCGGCATGCCTAAGCCGCTTCTGGCAAACTAGAGCAGCGCACAGAAACACCGTTTACCTTCCCGCCGGAGCGGGACCTATTTATCTACTTGCACTTTGATGTGCTTTCGAACTGCTAGGTTGGCAGGAGCAGGGACCGAGCAACGGGAGCTCACCCCATCGCGGGGAATCGAACCACCGACCTTCTGATTGGCAAGCCCTAGGCTCAGTGGTTTAGATCACAGCACCACCCGTGTCCCTAATGCTATTCTAGGCTGCATCAAAAGAAGTCTAGTGTACAGATCCAGGGAAGTAATAGTCCCACTCTGTTCTGCCTCGGGCAGACCACACGTGGAATGCTGTGTCCAGTTCTGGGCAATACAATTTAAGAAGGATATTGACAAGCTGGAATGTGTGCAACCAAGATGATCCTGGGTCTGGTAACTTGAAGGAGCTGGGTATGTTGAGCCTGGAAAAGAGGAGACTGAGAGGAGATAGGAGAGCCATCTTCAAATATCTAAATTGCTGTCACATGGAAAAGTGAACAAGCTTGTTTTCTTCTGCTCTGGAGGGCGGGACTCGAACCCGTGGCTTCAAGTCACAAGAAAGGCAATTCAGACTAAACATTAGGAAGAGCTCTCTGATGGAAAGAGCTGTTTAACAGCAGAACGGACCTCCTGAGGAGGTTGTGGGCTCTCCTAAGAGGTTTTTAGGCAGAGGTTGGATGGACACCTAACATGTATGATCTAGTTGAGATTACTGCATTGCAACGGGTTGGACTAGATGACCCCGGGGTCCCTTCCAACTCTGCCATTCTGTGAAACCCATGGAGCTCCCTGGGTGATCTTGGGCCAGCCCTTGCCTTGTCAGCCCTAACCTGGCTCACAGCGTTCTTGTGAGCATTAGATGAGGAGGGATTGAACCACGTCCACCACCTTTGAGCTCCTAGGAAGGAAGAGTTGGGTTGTAAATTCAATAAGTTCAAATCATCTCTGTGCTGGAGAGTCATTAGTAACGCAATGCCCATCTGGGCCGTGACTGAAGGCCACCGGTTATTTCCCAGCTGCTTAGCAGAGCAGCTTGGGCAGATAATTAAAGATGACTTGAAGACGTCAAGGGCCGCAGAGGTCAGAGAAGGGCCAGAACAACCCCAGCTTAGCTGGGGCGGGTCATTTGCTGAAGTGATGCTCCCCCTGCAAAATCCAATTAGAAAAATCCCCGGCCAGTGAAGGCAGTAAGAATATTATTGGCACAAAAATGGAAGCAAGAAGAATTACCGACAAAAGAAGAATGGCCGATGAAATGGATGGACTATGCAGAACTGGATAAATTAACAGGAAGGATTCGAAACCTGCGGGGCCAGAGATTCTTAGAAGACTGGAGTAAATATACGAACTATTTGAAAAGTAATTGTAATGAACAGATTACGCTAGTAGGATTGCAAGATGTGTTGTAAGAATGATTATTTGAAATATTGCAAGAAAGACTATGAGAATTATTAATGATAATTAAGAGTAATAGAGAAATTAAGAAATGCAGAATAAGTGATAAAGAACGGAAAATCATCAGAGTTGTTGACGGAAGTCTAAAATATTGTATAAGATAAGAAGTTATGTTATATGATTGTTGGAAATGATATGTTAAAAAAACCCAATAAAAATGTATAAAAAAAGAAAAGGAAAAAAAAGAAAAAATTCTGGCCAGGAGCTGCAGCCTCGGTGACTCCTCTAGAGTAGTCGCCAGGTGAAGTCTAGTGGCACAGAATCATAGAACTAGATTCAGGTAGGTAGCCGTATTGGTCTGACGCAGTTGAAATAAATGTGAAAAATTGAAAAATTGTCCAGTAGCACCTTAGAGACCAACTAAGTTTGTTCTGGCTATCTGAAGAAGAGTGCTTGCACACGAAAGCTTATACCCAGAACAAACTTAGTTGGTCTCTAAGGTGCTACTGGACAAATTTTTTTAGAGAATCAGAGAACTGTAGCGTTGGAAGGGAACCCAGAGGTTCTCTAGTCCAGCCCCTTGAAATGCAGGAATCTCAACTAAGGTATCCATGACAGTGGAAGACAGGAGTGCCTGGCATGCTCTGGTCCATGGGGTCACAAAGAGTCGGACACAACTAAACAACTAAACAACAACACCCTGCCCATCTGGCTGGGTCTCCCCAGCCACTCTGGGCGACTCCCAACAGAACATTAAAAACACAATAAAACATCAAACATTAAAAACTTCCCTAAACAGGGCTGCCTTCAGATGTCTTCTAAAAGTCAAATGGTTGTTTATTTCCTTGACATCTGATCAGAGGGTGTTCCACAGGGCGGGGGCCACCACCCAGAAGGCAGCACCTTCCTGTTTTGGCTCAGACAGCGAAAGTGGGCGGTCCCCCCCCCCTTCCGACTGGGGCTGTAATGCAGAACATCCGAAGGGCGTCCGGTTTGCAAAAACAGCTATGGAGGCTACTCCAGTTCTTGCTGCTGGGCCGAACGGCTGCTTTTCTGCTCCAAGCTGGGCAGGCGGAAGGAAAACAGGCCTCCTTTTGTGTCCCCCAGATCTGCAGAGCCCATGCAGCCACGCGGGAGTGACTCTGAATTTCTGCCTGGAATTTCTGTATGTGCGCCTTCCTCCCAGCATAGGGGGAAATGGAGAAGTCCTGAGGACCCTGAAAGTTGTGGGTGCGGCTGCTGGACTGCACATTCCAGGCAGAGCATGGGACAGAGTCACCCGGGTGGGTGAAGGTCGCAATTTGCCTTTGCGAAAAAATGCGCTCATTGTGATCTGCGGGTCTGCAGAAGTTATGGGCACAAACTTCTTATGAGAAGCTTCTTTAGCGATCCCTTGTAGCAAGTAAGATTGTCTTCCATAAACACGGTTTTAGAAGTGAGTCCGTAAGTGACTGTGGAGGCCAATTCTGGATCCACATGTCCTTCCACAGTGGGGACATTGGTTTCTGGCGGGAGTTGATCACGGTGTGGATTTGCCAAGCGTCCCTTCCTCTTAGCACGTTTCTCCCTTGCGTCCTGAATTCAAGTGTCTTCAAAGCCCACAACACCTTTGGTAAAGGCTGTTCTCCAGCTGGAGCGCTCGCAGGCCAGTGTTTCCCAGTTGTCAGTGTTTATATTACATTTTTAAAGATTTGCCTTGAGACAGTCTTTAAACCTCTTTTGTTGGCCACCAGCATTACGCTTTCCATTTCTAAGTTCAGAATAGAGCAGTTGCTTTGGAAGACGATCATCAGGCATCCGCACAACATGACCAGTCCAACGAAGTTGAAGAATCATTGCTTCGACACTGGTGATCTTTGCTTCTTCCAGTACACTGGCATTAGTTCGCCTGTCTTCCCAAGAGATGTGTAAAATTTCGGAGACACCGTTGATGGAATCTTTTGAGGAGTTGGAGATGGCGTTTATAAGTGGTCTCCATGTTTCACAGGCATACAAATATGAGAAGCTATTGCTTGCGGCTGAGTGTGCGTTCATAATAATTGCACCAGGCAAGCTGAGAATTTGGAGGCTGAGATCGGGTTCCAGCATCCTGGAAACATCCGTTAGTGTTTGTTTTCTCATGAAATCAAGTTTCTAGTTCTTTACAGAAGCCACAATAGGCTTAGAAGTCAGGAGGAAATGCAGAAGTAAGAGGAGGCAGATGAGCAGGTCTGAGAGTCGTGGCAAGAGGGTACAGTGGTACCTCAGGTTACATACGCTTCAGGTTACAGACGCTTCAGGTTACAGGCTCCGCTAACCCAGAAATAGTGCTTCAGGTTAAGAACTTTGCTTCAGGATGAGAGCAGAAATTGTGCTCTGGCGGTGCGGCGGCAGCAGGAGGCCCCATTAGCTAAAGTGGTACCTCAGGTTAAGAACAGTTTCAGGTTAACAACGGACCTCTGGAACAAGTTCTTAACCTGAGGTAGCACAGTACTGTATAACTGCATGCCACAAGCATGAATATAGTCACACAGCATATATGGGCTGCAAAATTTGCATTTTTCTTCCCCAGAGTACAACACAGGCTGGGCTGTTGCCAGCAGTAACCACCCTCCAGATTTTGTTGGTAGACTCCGAATCCCATGTGGCCCAGGCAGCAGGTCCAACAGTGAGGGATGATGGGAGTTGTGATCAGTGGCGTAGCGTGGGTTGTCAGCACCCGGGGCAAGGCAAGTAATTTGCGCCCCCTAACCCATGGATTTGCGCCCCCTAACCCTAACCCCCAGATGTTGCGCCCGCTCGCCACGTTTCTGGCGCGGCCAAAGAGTAGACGGCAATCCACCTGTCTGCCTCTCGCCGCCTACCACTTCAGGAGGGCGTCAGGCATCGGAACCATCGGAGGCGCCTCTGGTCACTCCCCCTGCAGGGAGAGTCAAGCAGGACCCCGCGCACACCGCCCCCTAAAGCCTTTCCACGCTCGGTAAGGTTGGCCAGAGCAGCGCCCCCCCTCCACCCCCCCAACGCCGGACACGTTTCCCTTCTCCAAAGAGGCAGCTCCCTGCCACCTTCTTGGCCAGATCTTCGCCCGCCTCCAACATCTGGCATAGCCATGACTCTCTGATCGCACGTCTCTCCACCCCCGCCGCAGGCACGCAGAGTGCGCCGCCCCTGATCCCCAATTTTGGCCTAAGCTGAAAAGGGCACATTGGATCACCCCTCGTCCTGGGGCCCAGCTGAGCCCCTGGGTGCCCCCACTGCCGTCGGCGGGATGAAGCCTTTGGAGAAATTTCTGAAGAAGCAGGGGTCTCACTTGGCTGCCCGGGCTGGCCCCGGGAGTTGTGGGCAGCTGCCTCGCAGGCAAAGCGTCTCCAAGATCCTGCTGCCCGGATTCCTCAAGGAACCCCCCGAGGAGCCCCCCGAAGGAGGCACGGACACTGCTGGCGATGGGCGATGGCTGGAGCTGCGGCCCCCCGATTCCTCTCTGCGCTCCCCAACGTCCTTCTCCTCCGAGGGGCTGTCCCCAGGTGGTGGCGGAGGAGGCGAAACCCAGCTCAGCCGGCGTAAATCCCCTTTGGAGAGAGAGAGGGGTGGAGATTCTTCCCTCCCCACCTCTGCACCCAGCAAAGCGAGGCGCATGCCCTTGGCCCCCGCAGGGCTTTCCCCAAGCCGACGAAGCGTCCCGGCTTGCTTGCAATCTGAATCTCTCCTGTTTCCTCCGCCAGCCCGCAGCCTCTGCCTCGTCTCCTTCGCCTTTGCCACTCCGTGCGCCCTGCGTGCGCGCCCCCTATTCGCCAGGCTGCTGCCGCTGCAAGTGGGAGTGAGCCAGGTTGGGGCAGAGAGTTGCGAGTGCGCCCCCCAAAATGTTGCGCCCGGTGCGGCTGGCACCCCCTGCACCCCCCACGCTACGCCACTGGTTGTGATGCCACAACATCTTCAGGGCATTCCATTTGTATCCCATCCCTGGGCTACACAGTATTATCAAAGGGAGGGGTCCTGTGGACCACTGAGTGTTGCTGAACTACAACTCCCATCATCCCTCACCTCAGTCTTGCTAGCTGAGGCTGATGGTTTCTGGAGTGCAACAACTGGTGTTGAAGTTACCTGAGCACAGGTAGCTGTAGCCAGGCTCTCTCTCTCTGCCCAGATGGCCTCCTTCAATAGGGACGAAGATAACGCGTTTGTGTGTCTGTACTGTATGTGCACACACACAAAGACACACACAAATTAATAGCTCCACCACAGCAGCTCGAATGGTGTTTGCCCAAAAAGTGGAAAGAAGAATCTGCCCCAAATACAGCAAAGGTTTCGCAGAAATGGCGAAACTTACGGGAAGATTAAGAAATCAAGAAGATAATTTTTTTCTTAATTAAAACAAAAGCAAGAGTGGGGGTTTGGTTATTGAATGTTTAAAGAACTATTGCAAACAACTTAAAACATTAGCAGGACCACTGTAAACACGTGCAAAGGGCCATGTTGAAATGGTGACTTCAAGAGATGAATTATAGTTAGGTTTTGATGTTGGAGGTGCAGGAAAAAGAAGAGACAGCTTATGTAACTGCCAAAGGAGGGAAGTTGATAGCAAAATTAAATGTGTAAAAAGAATGTCTGATGTATTCTGCAAAATGTGAAAATAAAATTTATTAAAAAATGAAGTACAATATTTTTCGCCCCATAGGGCGCACCTAGGTTTTTTTGGGGAGGAATAAAGAAAAAAAATTATTTCCCCCCCAGGCGCGGTGCTGGGGCAGGGGAAGCCCGAGCTTCCCCCGACCCCAGCCCCCAGAACAGGCTGCTATCCACAAGCCTAGGGAGCCCAGCGGGAAGTCGCGCCGGTCTCACCAGGCTTGCGGATATCTGCCCGAAGTCGCGCAGCTCTCCCACGGCTTGCTGAGAGCTGTGCGAAGCCTGAAGCCTGCAGGCAGCTTTCCGCAAGCCGTGGGAGAGCTGTGCAACTTCACGCCGGGCTCCCACGGCTTGCGGATAGCTTCCTGAAGTCTGGAGAGCAAGAGGGGTCGGTGCGCACCGACCCTTCTCACTCTCCAGGCTTCAGCAAAAGCCTGCATTCGCCCCCTAGGACGCACACACATTTCCTCTTCATTTTTGGAGGGGGAAAAGTGCATCCTATAGGGCGAAAAATTCGGTAGATAACTACAAAAGGGACTCCTAATTTAAACACAACCAAAATCCAGTAATAGAGTTGCAAGTGTTATTCATGTTTCCCATGGTTTCTTTTTGCAGCAGTTGGGTGGGGGGGGGGACTTGGGAAAAAGGGGGAAGGACTTTTTAAATTGTCCATCTCTGCTGGTGACACTTTGCTTTATTTGCTTCCTCTCTCTTTTTCTTGACAGAGCTTGGAAGATAGCGATTCTGGAGGCCAAAGCTACTCAGGTGAGTCTGCCTTGCATTCCTTGTCCGGTTTCCTGCCCTGATTGTGAACCGTTCCTGCCCCTTTAAATGCTCCTTATGGGAAAGAGCCCTGCAAGTCTGAGATTCTTCAGGTTTCTAGTTCTCATTGCTTCCCTGAAAATACGGGAGAATGAAAAAGAACAGAATGCTGGACTAGACGGGCCATTGTGTTGAATAAATGCTCTATGGTAATTTATGGACCTAATAGGTATCTAAAGCCATTTGTACATAACAAAATATGTATTTTATCAAAGTAACTGTGGAACTGAAATACAATTAAGAAAAAGTATATCGATTAAAAAGGTAAAGGACCCCTGATAGTTAAGTCCAGTCGCAGACGATTCTGGGGTTGCAGCGCTCATCTCGCTTTAGAGGCTGAGGGAGCCAGCATTTGTCCGCAGAGTTTTTCCGGGTCATGTGGCCAGCATGACTAAGCCGCTTCTGGTGAAACCAGAGCAGCGCACAGAAACGCCGTTTACCTTCCTGCTGGAGCGGTACCTATTTATCTACTCACACTGGCGTGCTTTCGAACTGCTAGGTTGGCAGGAGCAGGGACTGAGCAACGGGAGCTCACCCCGTCGCGGGGATTCGAACCGCCGACCTTCCAATCAGCAAGCTCCTAGGCTCTGTGGTTTAACCCACAGCGCCACCCATGTCCATGAGTATATCAACAGTGAAATACAATTGAGAAGTATATTAATAGTTAAATTATTATTAAGCTCTAACTTAAAATGTTTTTTTTATTCATAACAAACTTTTTTATTCATAACAAACTTAATAATGCAAACACACTGGCATTTGGCAATAACAAATGTTCCTTTAGAAACACAATTTACAAAGACTCATAATCTAGCCTCTAGAAACTCGCTATAACATGAAATGATAATAGGTGTAAATACATCATGCAAACGACTAATAATTATAAATGGCAGAATGTAGGCACCCTGTATATAGAAATGAGCAAACCAGTGATATTTGAGGGAGCAGGCTAGCAGGCAGGGCCCATGACTTACATCACAGGAGCCTACACAACACAAAACACTGCTGCTGCGTGTAGGTTTTATTTTATTTGTTTTTTATCTTTTGTTTTTTGGAAATGTACATCCAGTGGTTTTTTTTCCTTTAATTTTTTGGGGGGCCCCCAAAAGAGTGGGGCCCTAAGCTATAACTTGTTTAGCTTATACAGTGGTGCCTCGCAAGACGAAATTAATCCGTTCCATGAGGCTCTTCGTATAGCGGTTTTTTCGTCTTGCGAAGCAAGCCCATTGACAGCTTAGCGGATTAGCGCTATTAGCGGTTTAGCGGCTTTTAGCGGATCAGCTGATAAGCGGCTTATCAGCGGATCAGCTGATAAGCAGCTTAGGGCTTAGGAAAGGGGGGGGGGAGGGAAAAAACCCCGCAGGAACTCGCAAGACATTTTCGTCTTGCGAAGCAAGCCCATAGGGAAATTCGTTTTGTGAAGCGCCTCCAAAACGGAAAACCCTTTCGTCTAGCGGGTTTTCCGTCTTGCGAGGCGTTCGTCTTGTGGGGCACCACTGTACGTGAATCCGGCGCTGTCCCGACGCCACCCGAAGGGGGAAGTGGCAGGGGAAAGTAATTGCACATTAAATTGATTCGCCAGTCGCCTAGTTGCCACATCTGCCTGCTCCAAGTGGCTTTGCTCTGGAGCCCCACAGCTCGATTTCTCTCCTGCTGAGGCAACTCTATTTTTAGCCGAGCCTTCCCCCAATTTCCCGGCCTGGCCAGCCACACAGATCAATAAGCACAATCAGGCTGGCAATCGATGGCTTTGGCGCTGTAGGAGGGCGTCGAGTGCTCCGGACTGAACTCGAAATTCTCTGGCCTTTGGGATCCAAAGACTTGGCGAGCTGTTCAGGATCTGGATGGGACCCCCCCACACACACACAATTTTCTGCATTGCTCCTCTCCGTCAACAGACTGCTGCCCCTCTCTCCTTTGGGGTCTGGGTGAGAATCTCCTTCACAGCTGTCCAGCTGTGCTTACATCTTGCAGGAGGTCCTCCCTTCAAATGCATGTTCTTTCCCCCCCATAGCTGCTCCATCAACAACTTAGCAAAGAAAACACTATAAACATCGCATGCACAGCAGGGAAACGAGCAGCAGACCCAACCAGTTAAAAAAATCAGAATGAAAATGGGTTTCTGCTGGCATACGCAAGAGAAGGATGAGGCAGGCCTCCCTGAGCAGGGAATTCCACAGATGAGGGGCCACCACCATGAAGGCCCCGTTTCTGGCTGCCACCCAGGGCACCTCAAAATGCCAGGGGCACCCCAGGGGAGCCTCCAAAGCCAATCTGGGTGCAGAGGCTGGTTGCTATGGGGAGCTGCCTCCTCCCCCCCCCCACTCCGGCTTCCGGCTCAGGTTTCTCAGCTGCAAACGTTCTTGTTTCTCACCTTCTCCAGGTACACCTGTATGACCCGTACGACGACTATTACCAGACGGTTCCCCTCGACTCCCACCAGGCGATGTACGTCAGCTCCGATTACTACGGCAACCAGTACGGAGGTGTGTTCATCCATCAACGTCCCTTTTCACCTCCCCCCCGGGCCAGTTCAGGTTTGCTCAGCTGGGGGCTCTTTTCAGGCCCTCTCCCAAGGATGGGTGGCGATGGGCCTCTGTGTGACGTTTTGGGCGCTGCAGCAGAGGGCCAAACATTGGAGCTGGTCAGACAGGATGCGGCGATGAGTGTTGCAGATGCAACGCTTCGAGGCTGTTGTTGCACACCAGCCCAGTCTCCCAGAGGTGCAAGACTCCCGGGGTTCTGGGCTTTGAGGAGAAGCCAGGCTGTCTCCCTGCTTGCTGTCTGTCGTCTCGCAGATTAAGACTTTTCTTGTTGAAACAGGGTTTAAGGAACTGACTGCTTTTATGAAATGGCTCGTGCCACACTGTTATTGTGATTATTTGCATTAGAGATAGATAGATGATAGATAGATAGATAGATAGATAGATAGATAGATAGATAGATAGATGATAGATAGATAGATAGATAGATAGATAGATAGATAGATAGATAGATGATAGATAGATAGATGATAGATAAATAGATAGATCATCTATCTATCTATCATAATCAATAAGAAACAATTAGAGATAGATAAATAGATGATAGATAGATAGATGATATAGAATTATAACTGCGCTATATCATCTATGTATCATCTATATCTCTCTATCTATCTATCATAATCAATAAGAAACAATTAGAGATAGATGATAATTATAATTAAAACTGCACTATCATCCAGCTATTGATCTATCATCGGTCAATCCATCTATCTCTAATTGTTTCTTATTAATTAGATAGATAGATAGATAGATAGATAGATAGATAGATAGATAGATGATAGATAGATAGATGATAGATAGATAGATAGATAGATAGATGATAGAAATATAGATAGATGATAGATAGATGATATAGAATTAAAACTGCTCCATTTATGTATCATCTATATCTATCTATCTATCTATCTATCTATCTATCTATCTATCTATCTATCATCTATCATCCATCATCTATGTCTATCTCTCTGTCTGTCTGTCTGTCTGTCTGTCTAATGGTTTCTTATTGATTCTCTCCCCCGCTGTTCGTATTTATATCTGTCAGCTACCTTGAGTCCTTATTTGGGGGGGGGTATAAATAATAAAATCATTAAATTGTAGAGCTGGAAGGGAACCAAAAGGATCATCTATTGTTAACCCCTGCAGTGCAGAAATCTTTTACCCAATGTGGGGCTTGAACCCACAACCCTGAAATTGAGAGTCTCACGCTCTTACTGACTGAGCGATCTCCTTTCACATCAACTGTTCATTTGAGCTTAAACATCCTTGTCCTCAAAAGCCAGGCCAGCTTACTTACCCCTTCCCAAGCCGGGTCCAAATTCTCCCTGCAAGTCTGCTGCCTCTGACGGTGGAGGTGGACCATAGCCTCAATTGCCCTCCCCTCCGCACATTCGTCTAATGCAAGTTGTTAAGCATCACTGTGTCCTGTGGGAGGGAGTTCCGTAGTTTCACCACGCAATGTACTGCAAGATGCAGAACACCCAGAACTAAAAGGATGGCCAGGGCAGATGACAGATTTTGCGGAACTTGCCAAATTGACAGGGAGGATCCGGGAACAAGAAGACCAGAGATACAAAAGCAATTGGAGTAAATTTATCAAATCAAATAGAAGGGGAAGAAATGGAGACAGTGAGAGATTTTACTTTCTTGGGTTCCAGGATCACTGCAGATGGTGATAGCAGTCATGAAATTAAAAAACGCCTGCTCCTTGGGAGAAAAGCAATGACAAACCTAGACAGCACCTTAAAAAGCAGAGACATCACCTTGCCAACAAAGGTCCGTATAGATAAAGCTGTGGTTTTCCCAGTAGTGATGTATGGAAGTGAGAGCTGGACCATAAAGAAGGCTGATCGCCAAAGAATGGATGCTTTTGAATTATGGTGCTGGAGGAGACTCTTGAGAGTCCCATGGACTGCAAGAAGATCAGACCTCTCCATTCTGAAGGAAATCAGCCCTGAGTGCTCACTGGAAGGACAGATTGTGAAGCTGAGGCTCCAGCACTTTGGCCACCTCATGAGAAGAGAAGACTCCCTGGAAAAGACCCTGATGTTGGGAAAGATGGAGGGCAGAAGGAGAAGGGGACGACAGAGGACGAGATGGTGGGACAGTGTTCTGAAGCTACCAGCGTGAGTTTGACCAAACTGCGGAAGGCAGTGGAAGACAGGAGTGCCTGGCGTGCTCTGGTCCAGGGGGTCACAAAGAGTCGGACACGACTAATTGACAAAATTGTTACTACTTCTGCTCTTACAACAAATTTATCAAATACTTAAAGGAGAACTGTAAAAACTTAAAGACACTAGCAGGACTGGAATAATACCTTCAATGTAAAATAGTAGCTATATGAGAATAATATACGCAATAAGAATGTGATAAATATACCAACTGCAGGGAGGGAGGGAAGTCAAGACTCGGCACACTCCTCGGCAAGACACCTTATTGTAACAATAAGGATTGTTGGAAGAAGAATACTTAAAGAAAATAATAAAAATTACTTGGGGGGGGGGGGAAAGAGAACTAAAAGGATGGCCTTCTGTACTCTTCAGCCGAGGGGACTGACAGAATAATTCCAGCATCTTGGTACATGTAACCCAGGCATGTGCAAAGTCCACTTTGGGGGCCTAATCCAGCCCATCGGCTGATTAATACAGCCCCTGTGGCAGTATATGTCCTGAGGTAAAATCCTTAAAAAAAAAAAAAAAAAAAAAGTTCAGCAACTTCAATCCTAAAAAAAGCTCAAGAACTTTGGTTGGCCCTCTTTGAAAAAAAGTTTGGGCAGTCCTGAGGTAGCCACTGCTGGCTTAGGAACATCCTGAAGTGTAGGGTGACCTCTGGTGGCGCCGGGTGCGAAATTCTCTGCATTGCACGAAAAGCAGAAGAGACTGCATTGTTCAAAAGTCTGGCATTACCAACCAAAATTTCACAAAACATTGAAAAGCCTTCTGATTGCTGCATGTAGGTTTTATTTTATTTGTTTTTTATCTTTTGTATTTTGGAAATGTACATCCAGTGGTTTTTTTCCTTTACATTTTTTGGGGGCCCCCCAAGAGAGCAGGGCCCTAAGATATAGCTTGTTTAGCTCAGGGGTCAGCAAACTTTTTCAGCAGGGGGCCGGTCCATTGTTCCTCAGACCTTGTGGGGGGCTGGACTATATTGGGGGGGGGGGGGATGAACAAATTCCTATGCCCCACAAATAACCCAGAGATGCATTTTAAATAAAAGCACACATTCTGCTCATGTAAAAACACGAGGCAGGCGCCACAAATAACCCAGAGATGCATTTTAAATAAAAGGACACATTCTACTCATGTAAAACACACTAATAATTTATAATAATAATAATTTATTATTTATTATTTATACCCCGCCCATCTGGCTAGGGTTCCCCAGCCACTCTGGGCGGCTTCCAACAAAACACTAAAATACAATAACCTATTAAACATTAAAAGCTTCCCTAAACAGGGCTGCCTTCAGATGTCTTCTAAAAGTCTGGTAGTTGTTTGACATCTGGCGGGAGGGCGTTCCACAGGGCGGGTGCCACCACCGAGAAGGCCCTCTGCCTGGTTCCCTGTAACTTGGCTTCCCGCAATGAGGGAACTGCCAGAAGGCCCTCAGAGCTGGACCTCAGCGTCAGGGCAGAACGATGGGGGTGGAGACGCTCCTTCAGGTATACTGGACTGAGGCCGTTGAGGGCTTTCAAGGTCAGCACCAACACTTTGAATTGTGCTCGGAAATGTACTGGGAGCCAGTGTAGGTCTTTCAAGACTGGTGTTATATTCCCGGACAGTCCATGGGCTGGATTTAGATGGCAATCGGGCCGGATCCAGCCCCCGGGCCTTAGCTTGCCTAGCCATGGTTTAGCTTATACGTAAATCCGTCACTGGCCATGTTTCCTGCTTACATCGATTACTACATCTGTTCCTTTTCCTCTCTCCGCAGCACCCGGAACGACCCACGTCATTTTCCGCGAGGATCCGTACCGCGTCTCTGGAGACCAGATGGCTTTGGGCCTGCTGGCGGGGGCCGCTTCGGGGGCCGCCTTGGGCTCGTTCATGTGGATGCCCTGTTGGTTCTGAGCCCCCTCTTCCGCAGACCCAGCCCAGACGCTCAGCTAAGACGCCGCTGCGATTCCCCACCGGAGAGGGAGGGCCAAAGGGGGACCTGCTTTGTAGGGGAGGCCAGGGGTGGGCAGAAGCAAAATCGGGATCCCCCCGAACATCTCTGGGCTGTTTGCGGGAGGCCGGCGGCCGTCCCTTATCACTAAATCGTCTTAACAAAAGAGTTAGCACCAGAAAGGCTTCTTTCGTCGCAAGGAGGCCGTTAGTATCCCTGATGTGCAAGTAAGCCCAGGGGGGGCATGGTAGGCAGTAAGCCCCGCCCAGTCCCAGCCGCCATTCTTCATCTAGCCCCGCCCCGAGCCGCCATTTTGCACTTGGCCCCGCCCACCCGAGCCACCAGTTTCTCTCTGCTCTAACAAACCATAGCTAGCAAATAGAATCAGAAATGGATTCCACCAGCCTGGTTAACTGCCCACACCTGATGTCGACTCCGGGTGATATTTGCTTCTGCCGTCAATCACAAGAGCCACTTTCTGCGCTGCCGCACACTCCCCTCCGCATTTCGCTTTGCTAGGCATCCTCCAGCTCGGCTTACTCAAATCGGTCTTCGTGTATTTTGGATCTACGTTGTCCTGCCTCCCCAAACAACAGCTCGGTTTTTGTTTTGCTTTTGCTGGCACCCTGGAAATTGCAGGTGATTTCCCAGCTGCACCAGGGCGCTTGTGAAAAAGGGCAGACACTCTCCAGTGCCCAGCGGCTACAAACTTTTTCCACCCTTCTTTCTGGCAAGGACCCCCTCTGCATTTTGACGCTTCCACGGCAGGCCGGAATCCATCAGGTCAAGCCTTTCCGCAACAATGGGGAGCGGCGGCACCTGCTGAATTACTGCTTGTCCGAGTCTCAGAGCCCTGCGGGGAAGAAAGCCGCAAACCTCCAGGTTACAGATGTCAGCTTTCAGCTTGACCTTATTTATTCCGGTGAAACGAGTTCCTGGGGGGCTCGTTTCAGATTGCTGGTTTTTGTGAAGGTGGGTTGCCATCTCTTCCAGATACTTGGCTAATCTCACCAGGATCACGGCCTTGGGACTCTGATTTCTGGGATGGCAGCCGTTTTTAAGACGCCTGGCAACAGAGCAGCTGCAGCTCAGGGTACACAGAAGGTCCCTTCTGTGTTTCTGCCATAAATCCAACAGGGCTGCTGCCTGCCCGTGTAGGCAGCACTGAGGTCAATGAACCAACGGTCTGGCTCCGTAGGAGGCGACTTCCTAGCTTCCTAATAAAGAGTCATAGGACACTTTTGAAAACTGCCAAATTTATTATGGCACAAGCTTTTCATGCAAAGAAGTCTAGTCCGTGGAAGCGTCCCACTGAGTTCAAAGGGGGCTAGTGTCCCCGATATGTCTGTTGTTTTTGCAGGTTACAGTGGTGGGTTTGTGCATTTTGGTTTATAGAAGTGTAAACCACTATGCATGCAGTTAAGACTGTGGAACTCCTTGCCACAGGAGCCAGCGATGGATGGCCACCAGCTTGGCTTTGAAAGGGGACCAGGCAAACGCATGGAGGATAAGGCCATGCTTAAGTTCTGCTCTGAACGCCTGTTGCTTGTGGGCTGCTTTCCCATCGGGGCATCTTCTTGGCTGCTGTGAGACTGAGATGCTGGCTAGACAAGCCTTTGGCCTGATCCCTAGAATCGTAAGAGAGCTGGAAGGGTCATCTGGTCCCTGCTGGAATTGCAGCAGCACTCTCCTC
Organism: Podarcis cretensis; assembly: GCF_951804945.1. Taxonomy (NCBI): domain Eukaryota; kingdom Metazoa; phylum Chordata; class Lepidosauria; order Squamata; family Lacertidae; genus Podarcis; species Podarcis cretensis. The sequence continues at coordinate 7,051,312 of NC_137173.1, read as the reverse complement.
GCGCCCTTTGCCCATTTGGCGTGAAATTTTTCGCAGTCACCCTGCCAGATGGTTGCCCAACCTGAGCGTGGAAAACTCGGAAGCAATAGTTTAAAAGCTGCAATCTGTGTGTGCCGAGGTGCTATAGAAGAGTGCTGAGAAGGAACCGTGTCAGATACACCCCCAGGTTGCCCCTAATAACACCCTGCCCTAGAGCAGAAGCCTGGCAAGGCTGAGTGGCAGAAATGCATTGCTTGTGTTTTAGCAAGTGAAAGGTAGGTTTTGTGAGGTTGCTAGCCACAAGGGCCGGCCCTTGAGCAAAGGCTTAAAATAAAAACGAGTAGATGCAAGCTCTCCCAAGTGCCACAATACTAAAATCGCAGCAATCTTTTTTTCTTGGCCGTTTCGGAACTTTCCCTCTCTGCAACTTGAAAGCACAATTATGTGACCAAACCACAACCAATTGCACTTCACAGCTAACAAGGCAAATATACAGCCTCTCTGCTTTTTTTTTTTGACTGTTTATTTCCTTTCCAAAGTTATTTATTGACCATTCCACCGCACCCGGCCCAGAAATTCCCCAAGCAGCATACAAAATTTAAAAAATCTCCCCTCCCTTCCCTATGGATCCATAACATTATTGTCATTAAAACAGTCCAAACAGGTGAGGGGGCTGTCTGTAGGGACTCTGCACACTAAGACGCACCAACATTACAGAGACCACAGCAGCGGCTGGTTCCTTTGGGCACAGGGAACATTGCCCGTCAACCTCAGACTACACTCTGCCAGCCCCTGCTGCTTGCTTCCTTTATTACAACTATTCCAGGGGGTTGCACTGCCAGCCAACTTCCTTCCCCCTCCATAGTCTCAGCTTTGAACTCACCAAGGAAGATGGGGAAGATGTGAGGATCAGTTTGCTCTGGCGCCACCTACTGTTCAGCTCCCTGCCTTGCGCCCTACTGGTTGACACTAGTACTAGAATCCCAGAATTGCAGAGTTGGAAGGGAGTCATCTAGTGCAATGCAGGGATCTCAAGTGGGAGGCTGCTTATCAAAGATGGAAGTGGGGTTTGGGAGCATCGCTTGTGGTCCCTAGGAGGTGAGCGTTCACCAGGGCACACACTCCCGTTCTGCTTCTGCTCCCGTTCATTGTAGTAGCTCAAAAGTTCTCTTGGGGCCGTTCTCACATTCTGGAGGCAGAACTGCAGGTTGCGTCTAGTTCCAGGATTCCATAAACACACATTGCATCGACTGACAAAGCAGAACGTGGAAAGCTACAAAGCAAGACATTTAGACTTCCAGCTGCTCCGATGCAAATCGAAGGTGCCCCGTAGCCAAGGCTAAATGTTTTACTTTAAATCTCTCTGGGTTGTATTCCACGGCAACAATTTCTTCCTGCGTGATGGAACATTCCCCTCTCTCTCTCCCCCCCCCCTCCGCACACGCCCCCTAAATCTCTGGCACAGTTTTGGGGGTGGCACACAGAGCATTGGGGCAGAGGAGAGGAAACATCCTTGCACGAAAGTGCAGAAAGTCTGAATACTGCCCCGTTTCGTTAGCCTGCGTAATAAATATGGTTTACGTGATTCTCTGTGGGTGACTCTTCAGCAGATTAGTCAGAGTGGGGAAAGACTCCCTTGCCAATATGCTTTAACACCCGGGGGTGGGCATTATTTCTGCCTTGTTGGATGCAGTGCGGTTTGTGCAATGTGCATATGCAAAGAATTGTGGAACGAGCTGTTTGTGTGTAGATCTGCCTTTTCTGAGGGGCTTTGGCCTGGCCTGTCAGGTCATTAGTTAAAGGCCATTTCAAACGAGAATCAGGTATTTTTGTACTTGGGTACACTGTCATGTTCACAGATCGCACCTCTTTTAAAAAGAAAACAGCCTGGACTAAACCCATGCATACTTCACCTCTGGATTTGCAGGGAAGTACGCTGTACCTAAGCACCAAAATATCTCGTCGGTGAGAGTGCAGCAGCCCAGGGGTCAGTGAAGCCGCTGAAGGGGTTGCCCTTCAGGGCCCTGCAGTCCTCGGCTGAGAAATGGGGGTGTCTGGAGCCCCTCACTATCCACAGCACAAGAAAGGCCTCGCTTAGGTTTGCTTCGCACACCACACATTTCAGTGTCTGGGTTTCTCCTGTGTCAGTTTGCAGTTTGGTTCTGTCAAGTGTTGTTCAAAGCACTAATAGTTATGTATATTTTTTGGTGGTGGGGGGGAATAAAAGCTATTTAAGAATAATAAAAGTTGCTATTCACTGCACCAAAGTCTTTGTTTCCTTTGTGGGGAAAGGGTCAGTAGAGTCCAGCCTTTGATGGGTCTTGGCCAGGGGTCAGCAAACTTTTTCAGCAGGGGGCTGGTCCAATGTCCCTCAGACCTTGTGGGGGGCTGGACTATATTTTTTTGGGGGGAAATGAACGAATTCTTATGCCCCACAAATAACCCAGAGATGCATTTTAAATAAAAGCACACATTTTACTCATGCAAAAACACGCTGATTCCTGGACCATCCGCGGGCCAGATTTGGAAGGCAATTGGGCTGGATCCAGCCCCCAAGCCTTAGTTTTCCTACCCATGGTCTTGGCCAACCAGGTGTTTTGGACTACAATTCCCAGAAGCCCTAGCCAGAATGTGATACTAGGGCTGATGGAAGAGAAGAGCTCTGCTTGCTAGGAGTGATGGGAATCGTAGTTCACAACATCTTGAGGGTGGCTGACTCGAGAATCGGGAGCACCAGCTGGCTTTTCCCTTCTGGCCAGGCTTTAATGCCTTCAACCGGGCACAAGATAAGGGAAGCTTTCACCCTAACAGCAAGAAGGGAATGCCTGTTCTAACACAGAAATAACTCTGAACTTGGTTGTTCCATTTCTAGCAAGCAACCAGCCAGCAGATGTCACTATAGAGACATCTAGCATCTCAGGCCCTCCTGGAAAACTGGACTCCCAGATCAATAAGAGCAGTTATACAATCTGGCAATATCCTTCACGTAGCAGCAGTGTATGTTTTAGATTGCTGTTATTGTTATACTTATTAAATGTCATTTTTTAGACAAAAGTGACTCAACTATAGCCAAAACCGAGGTGCAAGTTCTGTATCCGTATATTCAACCACCCAGCTGCGTTATTGAAAGCCAGCAAAAGGATTCCTGCTGGTGCAGCTGGAATTTCTGTTCTCCTGTAACACACACCTGGTGCCATCCCAAAATCTGCTCCAGATTTAGAGGGCACCAAGGGATGGGAAGAGATGTTGTTGTTGTTTAGTCGTGTCCGACTCTTCGTGACCCCATGGACCAGAGCACGCCAGGCACTCCTGTCTTCATGGATCACTGCCTTGCCGTGGCGAAGAGGCTTGAATAACTCAGAGAAGCTATGAGCTATGCCTTGCGGGGCCACCCAAGATGGACAGGTCATAGTGGAGAGTTTTGACCAAACGTGATCCACCTGGAGCAGAAACCGGCAAGCCACTCCAGTATCCCTGCCAAGAAAACTCCATGGACAAAGGCAACAGGCATATAAGAGAGAGATAGAACCATAGAATCGTTGGGAGGGACCTCAGAGGCCATCTAATCTAACCCCCTGCAGTGCAGGAATCACAGCTCAAGAATTCCTGATGGAGGACCCTCCAAAACTCTGCTTGAAAACCTCCACCACCTTCCGAGGGAGAACGTTCTGCTGTCAAACGGCTCTTGCTTCCAGAAAGGCCTTCCCAAGGTTGAGTCAGGGAGAAAATTCCATCGCGCGCAAGGCAAATTCTCCTTAGTTGTGGAGCTATGTTCAATACAAACCTTACTGGGCTTAAGTTCCATTTCCACCCAAATGCATTTGCACTCTTGTCTTTGGCAATTCTGCTCCCTGGGGAAGAGAGGTGGCGATGGAAAGCAGAGGGCTAGGCGGAAATGACTGGCAGAATCCGAGACCAAGGAGAAAAGTTGGTGGAAGAAGACTGGAAGAAATTTAAAGTTGATCTACAGAAACATTGTAAAATTAAGGAATGTTAGAAGGATGTTGGAATGAAGTGATGTGGTTTTTAGCAGAAATGATATAAAGGATTAAGTAAAAATGGATAGTTAATTGGTGAAAGAAGAGAGTGTAAAATTACAGTATGTTAAGATAAATTATTAGGATAAAAACAAAGATGGAAAGGATTTGCTGAAATATCTAATTGAACTAGAATACAAAAAAGGGAGGTGTGAGGAGGTCAAGGAAACAAGCAAATGAAAAATAAGTTATGGGAAGGTTTGATTTGTTTTGTTTTTTTCTTAATTGTTTGTATTTTTCTGTGTTTTTTATTTTTGTTTGTTTGTATCTATTGTGATGTATTGTCTTGTTTTTTCTTGCTTAATTTAGTGTTTTCTTTTTGTAATCTTTAAAACTGGAATAAATATTATTTTAAAAAAAGAAAGCAAGCAGAGGGCTGTTTGGGGTTACTGGCAATCTTCCTTTCTCCTGGAAGAGAACACACACACAACCCAGGCTCCCACTTGCAAAAGCTCCCTGTCTCCCTATGAAATAGGGCATGGGTTGGCAAACTAAGGTCCGCAGGCCGGATCGGGACCAATTGCCCTCTGGATCTGGCCCACAGACAGTCCTGGAATTGTCGCTTGGATTGGCATGATTGGGCTGTGCAAAATTTTTTTTGCAATTTTTTTCGGGTGCCATTCCCAACACATACACACACCGCCGCCGCCGCGCCTCCTCCTGGCTTCTCCCCGCCCTGCGGAGGAAGGGAGCTGTGCTTTCATTGGTGCCAGCAGCTAGCCAATCCGAAGCCTCGCCGTCTGCCAGCCTCTCCGCCCATGGCCGCGCTGTGGGCATCGTGACTGGCGTGATAGTGATGGCGTCATGGGGCTTCGGCTGAAGATTGGCATGCCTGCTGGCCCCGTGATGGGCGCCTGGGAAAGCTGGCCCAGAAAGGAGAGGCGCAACCATCACTGCTGGCTCCCAAACGCAGGCAGAGTGGCGGAGGTGGTAGGAAATTAATTTAATGATAATAATAATAATTTATTATTTATACCCCACCCATCTGGTTGGGTTTCCCCAGCCACTCTGGGCGGCTTTCAACAGAATATTAAAATTGTTGTTGTTTAGCCGTTTAGTAATAGTCTATTAAACATTAAAAGCTACCCTAAACAGGGCTGCCTTCAGATGTCTTATAAAAGTCAGATAGTTGTTTATTTCCTTGACATTTGATGGGAGGGCATTCCACAGGGCGGGGGCCACCACCGAGAAGGCTCTCTGCCTGGTTCCCTGTAACTTGGCTTCTCGCAGTGAGGGAACTGCCAGAAGGCCCTCGGATCTGGACCACTGTGTCTGGGCTGGACGATGGGCATGGAGACGCTCCTTCAGGTATACTGGGCCGTTTAGGGCTTTCAAGGTAAGCACCAACACTGGGAGGGGAGGAGCTGGGGGAGAGAGTGAGCGCACAGTCCGGCCCACCATAAGGTCCAAGGGGCGGTGAACCAGCCCCCTCCTTTAAAAGTTTGCTGACCCCTGGGATAGCGTTTTCCCCGTATTTGAGGGAGGTCACTGGCGCCTTTGCAACCAGTCCCAATAAAGATCTGAGATTCTTTTGCTTGGCCAGTGCACCAAACCCAAAGAGTGAAAGGCACTGCAACAACTTGCCTCAGCTCCGTGCCACCCGAACTGGCCCTCCCCACCCTCCTAGCACCGTCACACCTACGAGGTGGAGCGCTAGAGGCCAGGGGGAAGGCTGGGAGACTGGGACCGTAGCAGCAGCATAGCTGTCAACTTACAGATTTGAAAATAAGGGACCAGCAGCCTCGAAAATAAGGGATCAGCAGTCAAAATAAGGGATTTTAGTTAACCAGCTGAAATACAAAGTTAAAAGGGACGAGATACCAGTAATTTGGGAGAGCAGCGCCGGTTTTTAGCCCTTCGTTTCCAGAGGTTGCTGCTCAAGACACCAGCCGATGAAACACTGCAATGAAATAACTACAAGCAGCAACCACTTTTCGCGCAAAACGAAGTCCAAGCTACGAAGATGCTGCTGCAGTTCTGTATCTTTTCTCTCGTGCTCCATCTGCAGCTCTCAGTTCCATCAGGCGGGGCGGGAGGAAGGGGGGGGGAATGGCGCCCAAAGTAAACCCGCAGATCAGACCATCTATGCTAGTCTACCACTACAAATCTAGGGGAGAAGCCCTTGCGGTCCTTCCTCCGCTTTCCCCCTCTGTGGCTAGCCCTTGGAACACCTGCCCACGCCTCCGCCTCCCCCTCCTCTCTCTGAACTGCTTTCTCTATGGTTGCCCTCGCTCTCTATGGTTGCCCTCGCTGCTCATCTCATCTGGGTCCTTCGGCAGTGCAGCTGCAGTACGGCCTAGTGGGAGCAGCGGCGGCGGTGGTGGGCAGAGGGGAGGCCCCAGGCAGAGACGCTCAGTTCGGCGGCCACAAGGAGGATGGCAGCGGAAGGGCCCGAGACTCCCACCAGTCCCGGCAGGAAGGGGCTCCCGGGGGCCGAGGCTGGTGAGAGGGGGCCAGAGGGGGGCAGGCCGGGCAGCCAAGCAACACAGTTGGAGCTTCCCTCCTCCCTGGCCGGCAGGGAGGGAGGGAGAGGAGCTGCTTCCTTTGAAACCTGGGAAATTTAAGGGACATCATCAATAAGGGACAGCAGTGGGACATGGGATAAGGGAGTTTCCCGCCAAATAAGGGACGGTTGACAGCTATGAGCAGCAGCGTAAAATGAGCAGAGGCGAAGGCCGGTCGATTTTAGTGTTTTGATTAGATACTTTATTGGAAGCAAAAAATTCTGTGCATGTTTAAAAAAATCCAACCCGTGTACACATTTTCATTGCTTTAAGAACCCAAGCCACGGAAAACTCAATATTAAAAAGCAGCAAGATGGATCATGTTTTTAATTTTTTTGTGGGTTTTTTTTCCTTTTTTTTTTTTCTCTTCGCACACATAGAATACAACAATACAGGAAAAGTAGCCAGGCCTTCCTTCCCTTTCGTTTTTCTTTTCGGGGGGGGAAAAGAACACATCCACCTGTCGTCACCATTATTTAAACGCTTGAATTCCAGACATGCTACTTCCAAAAAGGAAAAGGAAAGATAAACCACCTCTTCAATATTGCATTAAAAGCATTTGGGTGTCTTGTTCTGCCCTTGAAAGATACGATGACATTGCTGGTATATGCAAAGTTACTGGAAACTCAGGTCAAAGTGATGCATTTGCCATTCCAATTCCACAATGCAGGAACAGAGAGATTATGCGTGTGCACATCCGAAGCCGGGGTGCTTGGAGAGGGGGCTTCCCCCCTAAAGTGAAGGGGGGCATTGAAGATAGAGAGGGAGAGCCAGTTCTCCCCATCCGCCCTCCATTTTAAACAATCACTTAGAAAAATGGAAATTCAAGAGGCCTTTTCTGGATTCTACCCCTCCCCAGCCGCAAACGCTCCTCCCACAAACAATGTATTTACAGTTGTGTTAACTTACACAGCAACTTCACAATGACTAGTACAGATTAAGAGAGTGCACTTCTAGAGTGAGCATGTGAATGTGTGTCCCCACTTCCCAGTGTGTTTCTTGGATTAGCTATATCTCGTGACGTTGCCAAAGCTCTAAATAGATTAACAAACACCTCCCCCCCCACAAAAAAAAATACCCTTGAAGACGGTAAAAAAAAAAGCAAAGAAATAAATATTGAAGGTTACCACGGTTAATTGTAGTCCAGTTAAAACGTAATACTAAACAACCAATTATTTAACCAAACTATTAACAAATACACGAGACTCCGAAGACCCAAAATAATAATAAAAAATGCTAAAAACGAAGGCAAAAGTCTGCATAATTTTAAGTTTTGTTTCCATCTTTTGTTCCCTTCCTTTTTCATCTAAGGGACTTTTAAAATCTACTTTTACAAGTACCCTCCTCCCTTTCCAGCTCAGGAATAGTCTCTTCTGCTCTGTCTCCTCATCTCCCTCATTACGTATTAACTTTATGTTGGATCTTTAAATGGCTGGCAGCGTAGGTGTCTCTGTTCAGAGACAGATTCACAGCTTGACCAAGTTGTCTATAGTGCCAGAACCTGTTTGAAGCCTCTGTGCCTCCCCCATCCTCATTCTGAAGACAGTCCAGCCAGTCCACCCAAAGGTGCACTGCAAACTGGTTCATTTGTTCTGTGGGGCTCCTACGTAGAGCGAACGGTTTCTAAACCCCGAGAACAGTATCTTGCAACTTTGCCCCTTTACAAAAAGCATCTTATTAGCATTTCAAAAAGGCTACTGTTTAGGGGGAAAAATGGCCAGAGGATCTCAACCGAAAAGGCAAAGCAGGCTAGTTTTGGTTGTGGGTTTTTTTTGTTTTTTTTTTTTTGCAAAAGAACAGGCTGAACATCTGAGGACTGCTCCACAGTGCCTGCCTCGGGTGCCGATGCATTTTTACCCTGCACACTCCTTTTCACCAAATCCAAACGTTCTACTCCCGTTTCCACTAATTCTGTAAGTGCAATATTGAAACGTTAAAAAAAAAAAAAATACCAAATTTGTAGCTATCTTTCTGGCGGGACTGCTGTTTCCAAAAGAATCACTGAAATACGCTAGGATCGTTTTGGCTCGTTTTTGAAACTTCCTTATAAATAACGAAGACACCGACTTTTCTTTTGTGCTTGTGAAGCTAACAGATCATCTTCACGAGACAAGCAGCAATGATGAACCGCGGCTACGTTACGGATGGGGTGGGGTGGGGTGGGGGTGGGCAAGCCAATAGTCACATTGCTGCCAATGAGTCTGGGGAGGGGAAAGGGGGGGGGGAGAGGAAGAAGCAGTGATGGTCTGGAGAAAGGTAAGAGAAAAGCAATACACTATATTAGCACGAACAGCCGCCTTCACTGACTGGCTGCTCCTGAGGCTTTTCAAGTTTGATGTCGATCACTGTTGGGGGAAAGTAGTTAAGGGAAATAAGAGCAGAAAGAGGAAGAGAGGCTGAAATGGCTGAAACCGTCTCCCCTCAAGTCTCATAAAATGCCCAAACATTCAAGGAAGAACATGTGGCTCACCCCCCACTTCCAAGTTCTCCATATGCAGATTGCGTGCTCTTTTTGGTAGCCCTCACTCCTACGGAATAAGCCCTTCCGGAGTCTCTGGCATTGCATTCCCTGCCACCCCTTCCTGCATGAAACATTAATTCCCCACTGGGTGTAAACTGCAGCTTCACCTGCAACCACAGTGGTGCCTCGGTTGTCGTAATCCGTTCCAGAAGACCGTTTGACTTCTGAAACGTTCGACAGCCAAGGCACAAAGTCAATGGAGAAAATTGAAAGGGGGAAAAACGCAGCGGAAGCCATTCGACTTCCGAGCCGCATTCGAAAACAGAAGCAATTGCTGCCGGGTTTTCGGCGCTCGAAAACTGAAACGTTAGGCTTCCAAGATGCTCGAAAACCGAAGTACCACTGTATAATACTGCAAGCTGCCCTGTGATCCTCAGATGAAGGGTGGTATAGAAATTTAAACTACAGCGAGTGCTGGCAACTGATTTCCAAACAATGGGAATGCCTGGTGAAGTCTGTGATGGTTGAGGAGTCTGCCTGGCGAAGCCACAGTGTCTGAAAAAGTTTTCCTTTTGCTTGTAACCATCAACAGTGAGGAGGAATGATGCTTCCATTGATTTTCAGCAAGTGATGATTCCTTGAGGTTTCATCACAGAAAGAAGTACCACCCATCTCCTGAAGCTCTGAAAGCCTGGATATCCCTCTCATGTGTGATTGTGCATGCTCTGTGACTGAGAACTAGGTTTGCTCTGTTTTCTCCTCTCTCCCCAACCTTTTTTCCTTCTGTGTTGTGTGTTTTAGAGTGTAAGCCTGAGCACAGAATCTTCATTATTAGTGATCTTTGTAAGTTTGATCTGGGAGGCTTTTTGCAGCCTTTTTGCAGGGGGGAACACATCTAATTAAGGGAAAACAAGCTAAAAGGCTTTGTATGCTACGACACACATGTGGCAATAGAAGCAAGGACCTTTGAACCTTTGTCTTCCAGCACTGCATGTCGTGTTAACCCACCATGTCATAAATGCCTCCTTTATCAGTCACAGCCATGACTAGAACTAACAATTTGGAAGGGCTGGAAGGCAATAAAAGTGGCTATCAATAGCCAGGGCAGAGGAATGACAAGCAAACTGCCTCTGACCAAAGTTCTCCTTAGCCCATTCAGAAATCCGCTGCTACCTACATTCTAGAAGAGGCACTCTGATCTCGCCTTACTTTAGAAGACAGAACTCTGTCCACTAAAGTTGACTCCCGACATTAACTTATTGGGCAATAACAACAACGTCACTAGGGTTTTGGGGTGAATAAATTCATGAAGGGTTATCATGCCTTTTCTGTTCTGCTACCCTCATCAGAAAAAAAGCTGTACTCACTGCCTTGCGGGACATCTTTGGGTAAATCCTAGACAAGTCCACAGTGCAGTCCCTAAGATGGCATCTGCTTTCCTTTGTAACCATCTCAACGGGGGGGGGGGCATGTCTTGTCATCTGGGCATCCCAGGACCTCCAAAAACACTGCCCAGGCTTGCATCCGGGGGGGGGGGTCACTTCTATGCTACCAAAGCAGCAAAAACATGGGACTCAGCAATTATGAATTACTGGTCTCTGCAGCCACAGCAGGCGCTGTGATTCTCCAGTTCGACTTCACACCATAGTCCACTCCATAGTCTCTCGAGACAGACGGATGCCAACAACCTTCATCAGGGTCTCACTGGGACCAGGAAGCTGGTTTTCTTATACTTTCCCCCACAGCCACCTGTGATTGACAACTGAACTAATGGACTTTCCTTCACACCATATGGCCCAGTCGATCCAATCACTGGGTTTGAGGTCAAGTGGCAATTTCCCTGCAAAGCAAACTGATTCATGAACTCTGGTTTTGGGGCTTTGGGCTTACCTCAGTTGCTTCAGCTACCTGGCACGGATCGTTTTCAGTGGGCACACCTGCACATTGTGCACTGCAATTCCAAGTTAAAACGCTCAACCCAAGCTTCTGATAATCCCCACCTCGAGTCTCTTTTGAAGAGTTCTCTTTTTGTACTTTTTACCCACCGCTCTCCGCAATTCAGAAAGCTATGCTTTCTTCAATCCCATGGACCTCGACACCCATTCTCCTTCTTAATCCACAGGCTGCAAATGCTGGGCTGAAAAGGATACTGTCTTCTCTGCTTTTGTCCTGCGTGCTTTCCATCCCAGGCAAGGCAGCAGCCACACGTCGGAAAAGCTAGAAAGGGTGAGAGGATTGGGGCAGAAGAAAACAGAAGAAGTAAATCAGAAACAAAACAACCAATTCAGGAGGGAGGCATCTGTTGCAATACATGCAGCTGCACTGGGAAAGGCCTGTGATTCTGCACAGGGCAAAATAAAGTCATGCATGTCGCCCCCACAACTTACCGTATTTTTCGCTCCGTAAGACACACTTTTTCCCTCCTAAAAAGGGGAAATGTCTGTGCGTCTTATGGAGCGAATGCACTGGACGATAGAGGGATCCCTCGGCTGCCGCTGCAGTCGCGAGCTGTGGGATCCCTCCGCAGCCGGAGCCATGGCTCCCGTCCGTCGCTCGCTGTGAAGCCAGCAGAGCAAGAGCCGCTGACACGCTCTCACTTTTGTTGCTTTAAAGCGAGAGCTGCGCAGAGCGTGTCAGCGGCTCTTGCTCTGCTGGCTTCACAGCGAGGCGGGAGGAGGGACGGACGGGAGCAAGCAAAGCGAGAGCCGCTTACATGGCTTCTGTCCCGTTTTCTGCAGCTCTCACTTTGCTTGCCCATCCCTCCTCCCGCCTTGCTGTAAAGAAAGCAAAGCACCTGTCCCAGTGTCTCCTCCTCCTCTTCTTGCTCCGGCGTCGCCGCGCTTTACAGCGAGGCGGGTGGAGGGATGGGCAAGCAAAGTGAGAGCTGCACCAAGCTGGACAGAAGCCATGTAAGCCGCTCTCGCTTTGCTTGCTTTAAAGCAAGAAAAGGGAGAGCCGCTTACATGCTCTGCACAGAATTTTTTTTTCTTGCTTTCCTCCTCTAAAAACTAGGTGCGTCTTATGGAGGGAAAGATACGGTATCCTTTTTGCATCCCGGCAAAAAGAGGTGACTAGCACATACCATCATGATGAAACTTCAGTGCACCTCCTTCTCAACGGGAGAGGTGGGCAACTGCTCATCAGTGAATTCAAGACAATTTTGTTTAACCAGAAAGTTGCTCTAAAAGTCAAGTTGTCCTCAGGATGCAAGTAACTGGGCATTTAAGGGCATTGCTAATACAGACACACATAACCAGGGGTGGGCAGCACAGAGCTTCCTGGGCAACACCCATACTTCAAATCTCAGCTTTCAAAAAACAAGATGAGAAAGCTTCAACCTCTCATTCTCAAAGAGGCCATCAAAAGATCAATGTTTGAAAGCAGCAAACCACCTCACCACTAGGATTCCCAAATCTTTCACCCCCAAGCTCTTTCCATGCGCAGCTTCCACTCTGGTGAATGGCCTGTGGCATCTCAATCTGCGCTCTCAGGTTTGGCCCAATATTCCATTTCATGGGATTATTCTTGCTCTGGGAAAAACTAGTGGGTCCTCTGTTCACCATGGCTAATCATACTGAAAAGGCCTGAACACACCCTGGTCTGCATCTTCCTATGCTCATCCCAACGTCACAGCTTCCGCTGCCTGCTTGAACAAAGGACTCCAAGGCCTTGGCGGTGTGTTGAAGTAATTATATTACCACTACCTCCTTTCTCCTGCTGACTGTGCTGGAGGGCGCCCCTTTGCAGTATTTAAAGACCATACTTTTTTCTTTTGGAAGTCTTTTCTAAAAACGGAGTCACTTGACAGAAACCAATTGGATTACTCCATTCAAATCCAGCTGCTGACAACAGGCATTTTAAAATACAGTAATCACTTCTTTATATTTAAGCTGGGAACAAAATTATGCCCTGAGCAAGGTTGTCCACCAAAATTACCAAACTAAAGAGAGGGAATTGGCAAGCAAGCCAAGTCAAAGTGGATTTACCAGTCGGAGCATGCAAGAGTAAATCCAATTAGGGAAACGTTACAAAAAGCCAGAAAGCTGCATAAGGAATTCACGGTCTTCACACTCCAGTGTTCCTTTCCTAATGTTTAGTGCCTATTTTATTTGTCTCCTTGGGCTACGGATTTCTATGCAGCACGAAGCAATGCCGCTGTAGCAGGCATCATTTAGTGTTGCATCCTTTGTCAATATCCAAAAAACCAGGGTCCCTGCCTCTGTAGCTTTTCAACGGATCTCCCAACCCAGGTTTCTCCAAGACTTGCAGCAGGTATAGGGGGTAGGCTTGCAACCCTTTCTTGGCAACTGTGAGATCTTTAAACCAATAAACCCCTGGGAAGTCAGGTCCCATCCCAAGGGGACACAAGGCAGGCAAGCACACCCAGCCCAGCACATACACCTACCAAAACTCCAGAATAATTATGTACAGTGGTACCTTGGTTCTCAAACGCCTTGGTACTCAAGCAACTTGGAACCCAAACACTGCAAACCAGGGAGTAAGTGTTCCGGTTTATGAACTTTTTTCAGAAGCTGAACGTGCTCCATTTTGAGTGTTATGCTTCTGTTTTGAGTGTTACGCTGAGGTCTGTCCGTTTCTGCTATTTGTTTTGCGTTTTTGTTTCTGCGGCTCTTTTAGTGTGTGTGTGTGTGTGTGTGTGTGTGTGTGTGTGTGTGACTGGGTGGAACCCAGTTCAGCTACTGATTGACTGATTTTGTGACAGCAGTACATTGCTTATTGTTTTCATTTTATGGATCAATGGTCTCGTTAGATAGCAAAATTGATGTTAAATTGCTGTTTTAGGGGTTGTTTTTAAAAGTCTGGAATGGATTAATATAATTTGCATTACTTTCTATGGGAAAGAGCACCTTGGTTTTGGAACACTTTGGTTTTGGAACGGATTAAGTTTGAGAACCCAGGTACCATTGCATTCAGTTTTATTTTACCTGTTAAGTTTATCTGCCACTCTTAACCCCCACCCCAGCCCCAGCCAATAGTCTATGCTAAGGGCTGGTTCATAAAATTCTTTCAGCATACAAGAATTTGGGTGGACCTAATCCTGGCATTTCGAATCCCCGTGGCGGGCTGAGCTCCCGTCGTTCGGTCCCAGCTCCTGCCCACCTAGCAGTTCAAAAGCACCCTTAAGTGCAAGTAGATAAATAGGTACCGCTTTATAGCGGGAAGGTAAACGGCGTTTCCGTGTGCTGTGCTGGTGCTGGCTCGCCAGAGCAGCTTCGTCACGCTGGCCACGTGACCCGGAAGTGTCTCCAGACAGCGCTGGCCCCCGGCCTCTTAAGCGAGTCGGACACGACTGGCCCGTACGGGCAGGGGTACCTTTACCTTTAATCCTGGCATAGTTGAGCACACTGGGGGAAATAGTTGTTTGACTGTGTTACTGCGGGGACGACTGACTACTTGTCAAAGCAATTCAACAACCAATGAATCCAAAACAGCATTCTGATGAAAGCGGGGAAAGTTCTGCAAACTGATCTCAAGTTTTCTAACGTGACTGCAGCTATTTGAGCTGAAAACATGACTTTACTCCTTTACTCCAAGAATATACCCCTGCTGCCTCCCCACCACTTACCTGTTTTACATTGTATCCGGCCTTTGCGCTAGTTTCAATAAACATTACATTCAGCTCTTTGGCTTTCCTCTCCCCTTCTTCAATAGATACTTGCCTGGAGAAAGAGGGAACACGTTGACCAAGATGACATTACAGTAGTACCTCGCAAGACGAATGCCTCGTAAGACGAAAAACTCGCAAAACAAAAGAGTTTTTCGTTTTTTGAGTTGCTTCGCAAGACGGATTTCCCTATGGGCTTGCTTCGCAAGATGGAAACGTCTTGCAAGTTTGTTTCCTTTGTCTTGCAAGTTTGTTTCCTTTTTCTTAAAACCGTGCATTCACTTCGAGGAGCAACTCATAGCACGCGGGGTGGTAGCCTTTTTTGAGGTTTTTGAAGACTTTGGTGATTTTTGAAGCTTTTACAAAGTCCGTGCTTCGCAAGACGAAAAAAATCGCAAGACGAAAAAACTCGCGGAACGAATTAATTTCGTCTTGCGAGGCACCACTGTACAGGCACCTGCAATCTTGACTGCCCGCCCAGCCTGCAGCCACCTCAATCCCCAAAAGCATTTACAGAACCGCTACCATCTTCCACATTCTAGGTGGTCCAAGACATTAACATGAACAAGCAAGACCTGCATTTTTATAGCGCTGTCAATGCAGCTAAAAAAGCCAATGCAATTCTGGGCTGCATCAATAGGAGTATAGCATCTAGATCAAGGGAAGTAATAGTGCCACTGTATTCTGCTCTGGTCAGACCTCACCTGGAGTACTGTGTCCAGTTCTGGGCACCACAGTTCAAGAAGGACACTGACAAACTGGAACGTGTCCAGAGGAGGGCAACCAAAATGGTCAAAGGCCTGGAAACGATGCCTTATGAGGAACGGGTAAGGGAGCTGGGCATGCTTAGCCTGGAGAAGAGGAGGTTAAGGGGTGATATGATAGCCATGTTCAAATATATAAAAGGATGTCACATAGAGGAGGGAGAAAGGTTGTTTTCTGCTGCTCCAGAGAAGCGGACACGGAGCAATGGTTCCAAACTACAAGAAAGAAGATTCCACCTAAACATTAGGAAGAACTTCCTGACAGTAAGAGCTGTTTGACAGTGGAATTTGCTGCCAAGGAGTGTGGTGGAGTCTCCTTCTTTGGAGGTTTTTAAGCAGAGGCTTGACAACCATATGTCAGGAGTGCTCTGATGGTGTTTCCTGCTTGGCAGGGGGTTGGACTCGGTGGCCCTTGTGGTCTCTTCCAACTCTATGATTCTATGATTCTATGAACAAGCAAGACCTGCATTTTTATAGCGCTGTCAATGCACTTAAAAAGTAACCCAACAAGGGAGACAGCCCCCTGTGAATAACTCAAGGATTTAATACTTTTTCAGATTTTTACACAGTTAACAAGGGATGCGTATTTCAGGAAGGGTTGAGGACTTGGTGGGTTAAGCCAAAAACTTCAGTGAAGAGGTGGGTGCTGCGCTAGTGTTTGGAGGAAGGCTGGGAGTGACACCAGGCCACTCTGAGAGAGCATGGGAGAAACAGCAAATGCATTTTAAGGGAGCAGGAAGTTTTGGGTCTCATTTTGGTGACTGAAAAGATGAATCATTTCTCTAGGAACCTTCCTAACGCTCTGAAGGAGGTTTGCCCTCTTCAAGAGCGCTCCTTGGAACTGTCAATTCATATCCCACACCTCTTTTTGGCTGTAAGCGGTACATGAATCATCATGAGTTAACCTCTTAATACCATATGTTTCTATTGAGTTCATCTCTACTGCTCCATTACTTTTCTCCTTTTGCAGACTGACCATCTGAACATCCTAATACTGGGTGGGGTGGGGGAAGGAGCATATGAGTTCAAGATGCACTGATGTTATGATTTCCATATTTTCCAGGCTTCAGCTCCTCAGGCCTCCAATTACAGCCCTATACCTGTGGAGCTGCATACAGCCCAAGGGCCAAATCATACACCCTATACCGTCGCACAGCACAGACTCTCTCAATATAAAAGCCGGTCGGATTGGCCACAACGGCAAGGAATCAGCTGCCTTACCTCTTGTCTGCTAGATCTGTTTTGTTCCCTACTAGCATAATGATGACGTCGCTACCTCTTTCCGTTCTGACGTCATCAATCCATTTTGTGGTTTGCTGGAATGAGTTTACATCTAGGAAGGAAAAGTAAACAAGCAGGTGAAAGTCACCTTACAACATTCCCATCACTCTCAAAGCATCTGCGTGTGATGCACCAGGTTGTCATCTGTGCCAGAGGTTAATTAAGATTTTGGTGTGTCGAAAACTACAGGCAGGGTGGTGCAGAGATGACGGGTTCTGGATAGGGTCGCCCTCTTGTATAAGGAGCAGGTTTGCAGCTTGGGGATAACTCCTGGGTCCAACCCTGACACTAGAGGATCAGGTCTTTGTGCTGATACAACCGGTTTGCCAGCTATGCCCCCTTTGGGACAGAAGTGACTTGGCCACTGGACTCCATGCTCTAGTAGTGGTTCTCAACGGCTGTGGCAGACTGGGTAATTCCCTGAAGTTTGGGCCACAGTAGTAGTCATCTCTTTATTCAAAAAGGGCCAGATATAGACCAATTAGTTTGCTATCTGTAATTAGCAAATTATATGCAAAGCATCTTCACAATAAGCTAGTTGATTGGAGAACTGATGAAGCTATTCTTGCCGAACAGCAAGCAGGATTTAGACAAGGCAGATCCACTATAGACCGTTGCTTTGTACTAGCCCATTTTATAGATAAGTATGTTAAGAAACCAGGTGGTGTGCTATACGCAGCTTTCATTGATCTGAAAGCTGCACTTGAGTCAATCTCTCGAATAAGGATGTGGGATAAGTTGAACTCTTCAAGTATAAGGGTGTGGCAGGACAGGAGGGAATGTGTGGCTGGAAGGTTCAAGGGCAATCAAAGGAAAATTTAAACATTTCAGTTTAGCATAGTATAATATAGCATCAAAATATTTTATTTATTTGCAGAATGTGGATAGGTATCTTTTCAAAATGAGAGCAAGAGCATCAAGTGATACTGCAAGCTCACGCCTCTTATTGCGTTTGTAGGCATACTTTCATATGAAAGAGGCTCGTTTACAATTATATTTTGGGAGTGATTCGTGTTCTTATGTAGCTGCATTGTTTTATACGTTCTGGATTTCCATGATCATATTACAAAGTGTGTTCTATGTTATAACTCAAGGACTGCTAGCGGATGTTTCTTTTTCTTTTCCAATGTATTTCTTATGGATTAAAAAAAAATGGCCTAGCGTGAGAAAATTTCTATCCTGAAAGTGAGTCCCAGAGAAAAAAGTTTGAGAGCCACTGCTCTAGACACTTCTAGATTGGATTATTGCAATGTACTTTCCATGGGGCTAGCCTTGAAGACTACTTCAAAATTTCTAATTTTTCAAAATGCCATTAATGGTTTCAAAATGGCTGGAGTTCTGTTTAGATCTCACATAATACCCATTTCAAAAGAACTGCGCTGGTTGTCAAGTTTGTCTCTGGGCTCAGTTCAGGGTGCTCACGTGAGAATTTAAAGCTCTAAATGACTCGGGTCCAAATATTGCAGAGACTGCTTCCTTCCCTACAGACCCTCTTGGGTGTTTGGCTCAGCGGAGGAGGCCCTTTTAGTAGTCTGCTATCCACAACAGCTGGGGGAAGGGAGGTGGCCTGTGAGCGGGCACCCCCAGCAGCAGCAGCAGCCCCTAAGCCGTGGAACTCTATTCCCACAATGGCGCTTCTGGCAACCTTACTATAAAGTTTTTGGTGAAGGCTGAATATTCACCACTTTGCCATGACCTTTGACACCTGGGGTCCCACACTATTTTTGTGATTGTAAGTTGTTTTAAATTGTTTTCAGTGCTGTGTTTAAAATGGTTGTACCTCTCCCTGTCACCTTAGGGAGAAGGGTGTGTAAGTTATTATTATTATTAGTAGTAGTGGTAGCAGCAGAAGTAATATTCTCAGCACATCCAGCGGAAGTGGGCCTGAAGTGACAGAAAACAACATGTATTATCTCCTAAAAAAGAGCTTCTTCAAACTGCATTACAGGGAACCTCTGTAAAAGGGGGGGGAGGGAAGACCTGCTAGCTCTTCCCACCACCCCAGGTCAAAGATGGATAACCTTAAATAAGAGAGAGAATGAATCAAATCTATTTACATGGAGCTTTCTTGGGACATAGGCTAAGAAAGCAAATAGGAGAAAAATAATACCATGTAGCCTTTCCATGTAGCTGTTTATCCACCTCATGGCTGAGGTGGATAAAAAAGGGGCAGGCTCAGCACTCTGCATCCTGGGCCATCCAACAGGGCAGGTGGCAAGTCAGGTTGGCATTCATATGGATGCACAGAGACTATAAACCATATCCTATTACTTACTTAAACTGCGACCTAAAAGGTAAAGGCACCCCTGACCATTAGGTCCAGTCGTGGCCGACTCTGGGGTTGCAGTGCTCATCTCGCTTTATTGGCTGAGGGAGCCGGCATACAGCTTCCGGGTCATGTGGCCAGCATGACTAAGCCACTTCTGGTGAACCAGAGCAGCACATGGAAACACCATTTACCTTCCGGCCGCAGTGGTACTTATTTATCTACTTGCACTGGTGTGCTTTCAAACTGCTAGGTTGGCAGGAGCTGGGACCGAGAAATGGGAGCCCACCCCGTCGCAGGGATTCGAACCGCCAACCTTCTGATCGGCAAGTCCTAGGCTCTGTGGTTTAACCCACAGCGCCACGTGCGTCCCTAAACTGCGACCTACTCTCCCATTAATACATGCTTGATTCACAGACTGTGGGCCCCCGATAAAAGGATGGTCACGGACCTCAGCTTTTAAAAAAATGAATTTGTCCTCCCAACTCCTTTATTTGTTAATTTGCACTGTTGAGAAAATTACTCCAGAATAGCTGAGCTATGGAGTTCATACAAATTAAACTGGGCAGAGAACAAAACCAGGAATATTTCTGTATGCTTGTTGTCTGCATGTTTCTTGGGGGCGGGGGGGTTAGAAATAACACCAGCCTTTCGGTGTTTCTCTCTGCAAAATTTGCATGTAGGTCTGGACAGAGAATGAAGCAAAATGTAGCACTGAACTTCATTTTATCTAACCTTTCTCCACCCAAAAAGACAGGAGAGAAGGGGGGCTTGAAAGTAGTCGGGTATGGAACAACATTATCACACCTGCACAGAATGACAATTGCACACGAGTGGTTGAAAGGAGGATGGCAACAGCCTTGCTGCTGCTCATGGATTTATCTTTCTCAGTCTTTTTTGGGGGACAGAGAGCTTGGTACATTTTTCTTCCACTTTCCTAGCAAACAGTGGCTGCTGAGGCAGCTCACAGCAGTTGAAATCCAACGCAAGCAACAGTTAAAACCCAAAACGAAAAGGTGCTGAGTCCTGGCAGGATATTTCTTGGCAATGATTGGGGGGGGGGGGAGTAGTCAGCTGCAGAGAGCCTGAACAATTCTTCACCTGACAAGAACTGAGTCCATTCCCCAGTTGTGAGCAAGAGAGGCGCTAAGTGTTAAAACTGCTTTCGCTGCAGAGATTTCATTGGCCTACTTCCACCCAGGGTTATCTGAGGCCGACTGCTTCCCTAGACTTAAAAACAGAGGAAGTTCACTCAGCTGACGTGGACTTAAACAGCAACTATTGAGCAAGGAATGACACGCATCCTCAAGAGTTTGGGGGCAGGGGGAGTGATTGCCTGAACAACAGTTTGCATCCTAAAATAAATTAATGGAAGAAATAGCTTCCCCCCACGCCCCACTAAAGCCCTTCTTGAGGGTTAGGAAGCGCACCTAAACAAATGAGTTGCGGGGCTTGGAAGAGAAGGAGATGGGGAGCTTTCGTTCCAATAAATTCCTTGCGTTAGCTTACATTAAAAATAATTAAGAAACATGAAGTGTTTGTTTTTAAAAATTTCAATAAAGTTTTTTTTTTTTGGGGGGTGCCTATCTAAGTATCTAAGCCAGTGTGCCTTGGATGGGCTCAGTTGATTTAGAGCGTGGTGCAGATAATGCCAAGGTTGCAGGTTCGATCCTATATGGGACAACTGCATACTCCTGCACTGCAGGGGGTTGGACTAGATCATGGGTAGGCAACCTAAGGCCCAGGGGCCGGATCCGGCCCAATCGCCTTCCAAATCCGGCCCGCGGATGGTCCAGGAATCAGCGTGTTTTTACAGGAGTAGAATGTGTGCTTTTATTTAAAATGCATCTCTGGGATATTTGTGGGGCATAGGAATTCATTCATCCCCCCCCCAAAAAAAGTATAGTCCAGCCCCCAACAAGGTCTGAGGGACAGTGGACCGGCCCCTTACTGAAAAAATTTGCTGATCCTTGGACTAGATAATCCTCAGGATCCCTTCCAACCCTACAATTTTATGATTCTATAATCAGAACCCAAAGCACATTTGTTGGATCCATTCAAGAGAAGCCTGGCTGGTTAAATAACATACATTTTGCTTTTTTTTACCCTTGAATGCCAACAATTCTGATTCCATCTGTTTGTTCCACACAGGATGATTTGAGATGAAGCTGCAAAAAGTTTGGTTCTCTTGCAACTTAAGTTGTTTTTGTTTTGTTTTTTTTAATTTAAAAAATGCTTTGCTTGTGTTTTTCGTTTGTCATGTGAAGGTTAAGTTTTTTTTGTTTTTGTTTTTAAATAGTTCTTAAAGATGTACATACCTCGGTTGGAAATGAAAGAGCAAAACTGATTAGGAAAGAAAGAAATGTGGCACATGAGGGGTGTGTGTCACAATCCTTGGAGCTCACACCCAGCTTTTAGGAGCAGCGGAGAAGCAAACAGCGAATGACTTCAGTGGAGAAGCTCAGTTTGAGAATTACAGTTTGCAGAAGCCAAACACACGACAGTGACACCCATAGAACAGCAGATAACTAAGATGGCGATGAGGTCAGCTTGCTTTTCAGGAATTCTGGGCACACAGGGTGGGGTAGGGGAAGAGAAGTGAAAAATGGAACAGAAAAGAGGTAGAGGTTTTGCTTCAAGGGTGAAAACCCTAGCACACCTTTGGGCAAACGTACCACGGTCCACTCAAGAAGAGAATCTTGCAGAGATAATGCTGCATATAGGAGACAGTGCTTAAAATTTAGAACATCAGGAGTGCCAGGGGTCTCGCTTGTGAAGCCTGGAAGAGCTCCTCTTTGAAGTCCCCAATGTGCACGTTAATTTTGTGTGGCCAGCAGTGAGGAAATGCTTTCTGCACGTGCTCAAAGACACTCTTCATCAATGCACATTGCAGGTGCGAGTTCCGGCTAGCTGCAAGGTTCGGCTCAAGTGAATCCAATTCAAAACATGTCCCTACACACAAGACGTTTGGGAAAAAAATATAAAGTCTCCCACTTGAAGCTCCAAGCCAGAAAATTTTCATGCCACAATGAGGAACAAGCAGGTGAAGGTGGTATGGCATGCACAGCTAGGCTTGAAGATGTGTGTGTGTGCATAGATGCGAGAGAGAAAGAGAAAGAGGGAGGGAGGGAGGGGGAGCAGAGAGTACCAGAAATGCAGAAATTCCCCCCCCCCCACTCACTTGTGATATCATAAACAACAACTGCAACAGTGGAGTCACGAATGTAGCTAGGAATCAAGCTCCTGAATCGCTCTTGACCTGCTGTGTCCCACAATTGCAACCGTACCTAACAGAAATCAAGTCAAAACAAGCAAGAAAAAAAACAAAGTCAAAGCCAGAGCAAAATATACCTACTTGTGATATCGTAAACTACTACAGCAGCGGCAGAGTCACGGATGTAACTGGGAATGAGGCTACGGAAACGTTCCTGACCCGCAGTATCCCACAGCTGCAACCTGATCTGTGGGATGGGAGAAAATTAAAAAAAAAAGCCAAACTGCCACTAAAAATGAATCAATTTTTGATTGCTTTTTTTTCTTTAAGAACAAAAAAAGCGAAGTAAAAATGATATAAAACTCATGCATGGAAGGAACCGCTTTAGGGTTGCGAGCGGAAGCAGAAGGGCGGGACTTTTCAGCGGCCCGCCCATTCTGGCAGACAGGGAACAGATTGCGCAGCTGCCAATCATCAGAGGGCAGCGCCAATCTGCAGCTTTCCTTCACAGGCAGTAGAAGTTGGGTGTCTTGCTGCAGCTTGCAGGGGAAGGTTTAGAAGCATTCCCTCCACAGAGGGACCCTCTCTTGTGCCAAGGGCACGGTGGGCGAAATATCAGACCAAATTGGATCTTTCATGAGGAACCAGGGGCTGTCAACAATCAGCTGAGCAGTGATCAAATGGGTTTCATCAGCAAAGCCAATCGCCAGCCAGCGGCCATGTAGAGAGAATCATTTTGGTTAAAAGGAGCGTGTCAAAACACAAACAAACCAGCATTCATGGCGGGCATTCACATAAAGCGATCTGACAATACCCCAGAAAGGACACATCGGGGCTTGGGACAGTGAGAAGCCTAGGATCATCGGGGGCACCCACACTGCTGGACGCTGGTCTAGTACTACAAGTAAATTCCATTTAGATTCCATGAACATCATCTCTGCCAATACATTTCCTAATACACCAGCCTGGGGGAAAGCAACTGCCATGTTAAGAGATGGAACCAAGAGGTGGCAAACAGTGGGGTTGCCTTTTAACTTTGTAGTATCTGAGAGCAGGCAAGCTCCCCTGCTTTTTGGTTAAAACTTTTTGTTCTCGTGGGTCCTTGGGTATCGGGAGAGTATCACTGCTGTTTCATTCTCAGATGTGAGAGGCAATTTTGTGCTGGTCGAAGTACTGTTTAACAAACTTCGTTATTAAGTTATGTGTCTGGCATTATTTATTATGCACGGCATCCTGCATCCTTTGGGTGAAGGAACAAGAAATAGGTGATATAAACCAACCAACTTGTGAAGCCCAAATCAGCTCGTCTTGTGTTGTATCTGCCTTCTGTTTCCCACTTGAAAGGGGCATGGGTCTGAAGGCACAAAATGTAGCATCTTTGGCTCCATCACAGAAGATGGGTTATAATGAGATAACTAAAGAGGCAATATATATCTGCTGCCTCAGTGTTGTTGCAAGGATTAAAAACAATGTACAATAAAATTAAAAACTGGAGTGTTTGTGTGCTTTCAAAGGGACAGCATCCTTTTGTGACAGCCAAATTCGAGCTTCTAAATCAGGCATCCAGCCCCTCTCTTTTATGGCTGTCTGTGATGGTTAGGACCTGTGTTAGGAGGGTGAAGGAACCGCTTTTTAACAGTTCATGTTTTGATATTATGCTTTGAGGCTCTTGAATATAGCAGCCAAAAAGCTTAAGAAATAAATAATAACAATAAAATGTTGTTATTGCTTACAAGCAGCTCTGATTGCTTGGATTGAAGAAACAGCAGCAGATATTGCAAATAAAGAAAAGCAGATGTAGGGAGCAATGGAGGACCACTTTCCCATTCTGTTCAGTGACAGACCTGGAAAATGCAAACGTCTGCATCCTTCTGGCTCAGCAGTGGGGAAGCTGTAGGGCTTCCAAATGTTGCTGGATTACAACTCCCATCATCCCTGGACATGGACATGCTACCCAATGATGGGAACTGGAGGCCAACATCTGGAGGTCACGGGTTCCCCTCCCTGTCTCAGCCCAAGAACAGACTATCCAATAAAGAAAAACCACCTTACTTATTCTGCATCTCTAATTATGGTAGTAAGGCAGCTTTTGCTCACTGTGTTAATTGCTAGCTGGCTTAAATGAGTTTATCTGCAAAGCAAACAAAAAGCCAATCTGTAGAAAAATGCCCCATAAAATCTACAAGTGTTCCACTGAGATCTAGGTTTGTGTTTTCACATAAAGTCTGTTCTACAGCAGTGTGATCTAATTGTAAGCCCCCAAATGCACGTTGAACCATACATTTTTCAAGCCAGTGTAGACATGCCATCTGGCATTCTGAAGAGTTTGCACTGACAGGGAGAGAGGTAGCATCTCCAGCCATGACCCAATTCAGACATGGTTGGAACGCCAGGCTGCTCTCGCATTTGGACCTAAGTTCCATTTAGACTGCGAATGTGCTCCCTGGACTAGAGTAGTCCAGTTACTACAAAAGTCTTACTCACTGTGCGATCTTCCAGGTACATGGTTTTTGATAAGAAGTCAATGCCAATAGTTGCCTGCAAAACAAAGTTTTCATCAGTGAGCAAATACGTTACTTTTTCTTAGGTTGCTTAGGTCATGTTCCCAAAAACCAAAGATCTACCCTGCCATTTGGAAAGGACAAAAATACCTCATATATTGGCCGCAATGCCAAGGCCACTTATTCCTACAATATTGAACAATGGGGGTGGGGGGGACTCATTTCTGATCTCAAGTAAATGGCCAGCAATAATCTACAGGGATGCAATCACAATAATCCATGGATCATGAAATTTACCCAATGGCAGGATCCATTGGAACTGCTCAAAAAAGACCTGAACTTCCTTTAAAAAGCATGATCAAACATGCACATGCAACAAGGGAGGGCAAACAGTTATAAAGGATTTCCCAAAGGGGAGTGTCCCCAAAAGTGAAGATCCTCCTATGTTTTTCTGCCTCCACAAAAACAATTTCAAAGGTCACAGCACAAGTAGTGTGTTATGTGCCATTGAGGAGATGGATGTGATGTGGCCCCTGCTCAGAGTATTTAGCAGAATAGAACTAGCAAGGGAGAAGTGAAGGAAACCATGTGGTAGTAAAGCTGGAGCGCTTTGGGAAAGCTATAATGAAGAAGGTAATTTTAGACCTGAGAGAGGGAAGAAGAAGAAGAGTTTGGATTTGATATCCCGCTTTATCACTACCCAAAGGAGTCTCAAAGCGGCTAACATTCTCCTTTCCCTTCCTCCCCCACAACAAACACTCTGTGAGGTGAGTGGGGCTGAGAGACTTCAAAGAAGTGTGACTGGCCCAAGGTCACCCAGCAGCTGCATGTGGAGGAGCGGGGAATCGAACCAGTTCACCAGATTGCAAGACTACCGCTCTTAACCACTACACCACACTGGCTCTCTGGGAGAAGGTGGTGGAAAGGAAAGAAAGGAGCAGCAGGAAAGAAAGGAGCACACTGGGAAGGTGGTGGGAGGAAAGAAAGGAGCAGCAGGCAATGCTAGAGAAGATTGAACGTTTCTTTCAGACATATTGGCTTTCGTGCCAACACCCTATCTGGGAAAGGAAAGGTATCTTCCCCACTGAAAATCAGCTTGGGAGGGGTGGGTGGCGGGGAGACCAATGCAACAGGATTCACCTTCTTTCATAGCAACTTTGGGTGCTAATTATTCACGCCATTCCATTTTAGGTTTTCCAGATGGGCCATGGAAGCTTCTTGAACACACTTAAAAGTCTGGTCATTTCCAGCTAATTTCATTTCCAGCATTTCATTACGGAAGTTCTAAACACATCCAAAGCTCCACCTATTTGCCAAATCCAGCTGAACAAACACCTGTTCCAAAATGGGTGTATCTACATCACAAACTTTTAAACTACTTTAACAAGTCAAACCCTCTTCCAGAGAAGCCTGGGAACTATACTTCTGCATGGGATCCAACAGAATTCTCAGCAACCTCTCCAAATGACAATTCTCATGAATCTCTGATACGTTATTTGCCCAGATACGTCTCCAAGACTGCTGCTGAAGAAGACAAGCCAACAAAGAGTAGTCAATATAGCTATAGCAACTGTTTTTCTTTTGTATGCTCAACAAGTCTGCTTAAAGATTTGAACAGAATCCCAGGCACATGGGTTCCCCATGATATGACTGACTGCTAATCTGCCCTTTCTCATGACTTTAATATATCCTTGTGTCTCCACCAAACACCACTGCAGCATTCCATTCTGCCAAATGTGGTATCTCTTTGGAATTAAGCAAATGAAGGATGGGATTCACTAAAAATATACACAGTGGTCAAAATGATATGGCCCCGCATGGCTTTCTAGACAAATAGACATTTCTATGCTTGCCAAAGCAGCAAAATTTGGTCTTCGACAAGGAGTATATGTGTGTTTGCAGAGATTCATATATAAAAATTTGAGACTATTTACAAGCATGGAAAAAACCTGCACACACTGTTAGCAATTAAAAATGGAGCCTTTTGCTCGCCGTGGTATGAGAAGCCTCCTCTACAAAATGTGCCATTTCATCTCCTTCAGTTTTTCTGACACTCAGTAGGAAATGCTGCACTGATTTGCAAGTCTGTTCTGATGTTCTCCTGAAGGCAGTTTATTAATAATAACTGGCAGGCAACAGCTAAAGTCCTGCACAGCAGCTAGCAGGCACATGCACCACATACACACACAGCAAATTTAAAATACAATCTTCTTAATTTTTCTAGTGACTGACAACAGTATGAGGGTTTTTCTGTCTAGGTGCTGAGCAACACTGATTTGCTTGCTGTCTTATTTCCACCACCAAACCCTAGATAGCCCCAGGCTTGTGAGAAGCCTTTCAGACATAGCTTTTTATCAGGAAGGAGTAGCTAAGCTAGAAGAATCTCCCAAGGGGGAAATGAAGGAGAACAACAAACAGAAGCCCATTCCCACCTGGTCTAGACAAGCAAGAACAGCACCCAATCCCAGCTTCTGATATAAAGGTCAGACCTTTATCGTATCCACTGAGCACTAATTGCCTCTGATGAAAACTGAAAAGAAACAGTGACCATTTCCTGGACTCCAAGTTAACTTTCATATCTGTCAAAGCAAGGGGCATTTCTGCACAGTTAATAACATCATCTGTCCATCTGTTCCCTTTTCCATGTAATAAGATCTTAAGTTCCAAGGCATGGCAAGTCTTAAGGTTTTAAGTTGAGGTTGGATGTCCCCCTGAAAGAGTTTGCAACTTATGAGGCAGTCTGCTCTGCCATGGAACATCTCGTACCGTAAGCAAGAGTTTCTCAAGTTTTGTCTAAAGCCCTTTTCTTGTAATTCGGACCCACTGGTTTAGAGCCTACCCAAAGCAACAGAAAGCAAATTTGTGCCATCATCTAAGCGATAGCCACTTAAAATCTGAAGATGGCTATTGCCTCTTAATAGTCTCTTGAACACAGCTCATTAAATAATTTTGCCCTTTAAGCCATTAATATGCTAGCCACGGAAACTGGGATCTTTTCCCATGAAGGTGAAGAGAAGGTGAGACAAACATCTGCTTGACTGAATATCCTAAGGCATGGGGATTGGCCTAAAATCATATATTGCTCTAAGACTCCAAGTATTCTATGGGACCAACATAGCAAAACGGACATGATTGCTTCCTGCATGAATTCTGACAAGTCACCTGTCCTTTTTTAACAACATAATTCTCACCTCATCATCTTCTTGGTGGCAGCACCCCAATTATAGAACACTCCCATGAGATATTTGATTAGCACCCAGATTAAAAGTCTTCAGGTATAAGATAAATTCATTTTTATTTATACAGGCCTTTGGGTCTTAGAAGGAGGTACCTCCCAAAATTACTAGGGCTGTAAGTGACTGTTGCTGCTGATCTGTATAAATTTCACTGTAATTTCATGGTTTAATTATTGTTTTATTACTATATTGTTTGCTTTCGGTAATTTTATATCGATAGCCACCCTGTTTGAAGGAAGAGAACAATATTAAAAAATACATAAAATAAACCCATCCCTCATTTGAGAAGTGCAGAAATGCAAACCACCTATTCTCCCTACTAGTGGCTTAGTTTTTAAAATTCATAATCACAGCATTCACATTTCAACCCTTATGGCTATTAAAATCATTTAAGTAGTGAAGGCTTAGAAGCCACAGGGAAGGCCTCAGTACCTGCCTATACAGTTCCTGAACTGTCTCCCCTGATTGCTTTTCTCCACTATGGCTAGAAATAGATGCTCCCCTATTCTATATTTCATCTTCACTAAGCATTCTCTGAAGATCTCGTATTTGGTAGCAGTGAAAGTTTTTTACAAATTATGCAAATTCAGGTGAAGTTTGCGCAATTCATTATGCGCACACAACAGGAGCTCCCCCTTGGCTAAAGGAGGTCTTCCCTCTCCTTAGATAGGGCTGGCAATTATGGTTGCAGAGCTCTCTGAGCATGTGCTGTACAGGCATGAGCTAATGTTAAGACTCGAATCAGAGGGACAAAGACAGTTAAGGGAGCCTTACAAGTAACTGTTCTGCAGATGCTTCTCTACTTTCACACTGCCGCTCTCTCCCTGCCACGCCACCCCAGCTACCAAAGATACTGCTGCCTGTCTCAATCTCTCCTTTCCCCACCCCTATTAAAGGGAGGGGGGCCAGACAGACAGTGTGCTTCACTAGATTAGCAGACAGGAAAAGCAAGTGGTGGACGGGCACACAAATCCAACAGAACTGCTCTGTAACCATTCAGAGCAGAAAACATAACTAGGGTGCTGCTGGAAGGATGGGCAGATGCAATTCAGGGCCAAATTATACTCGCCCAATGCAAATCAAGGCAAAGTGAAATACAGGGTAGAGTCTGTCCAGCAGAGATGCCTTGCAGTTTCAGGCTTTTAGTCATTCACTTTACAATTGGTTCGTTCATTATACCAAGATTCCTTTCCATGGAGATAGCCCTGTTATTATAAAGCGCTGAGGGTCAAAGATCGAAGCCAAAATCTAGGGCACGTGTTCCACAGAGAAAAAGCAGACTGAAAGGGGACCATGAGAAAGACAGATGATTACATAAAAGAACTGCTTCAACGGCTCTGTAATTACAGTGGCCGGAAATGGAAAAGATGTTTCCTCCACTGGGAGGATTGAGGCGTCTCCAAGTCGTCCCGTGCCACGAAAGCTTTGCCAAAGCTGCTGACCCAACAGGAATTTCTATTTGGCCATTAGGTCAAGTGTTGCTCACGTTGCAGGAAAGACTAATTCGTAACTGGAAGGAAATACGTTAAGAACTACCCTTACAAATTATTTTAAATTAGGGGGAAAGCACCCCCAAAGTGTGTTTAGCAAGCAGCTCATATGCAGAGGGACTTCTTAAGCTCTGCATGTGGGGTTTCCTTGATGACTTGAGATGTATTTGGAGATGGGATTCTCAGGAGCACTTTGCTGCCCAATACTTACAATGCATGCAATTGCTCTCTTAGTGCTGTCTGGGCTCAATCCTAGAAGCTAGATTCACTCAACTGCAGGTTGCAGAGAGTATTTCCTCACCAAGAACAACCAACAATATCAAGTGTACGAAGCCCGAATACCACAAGCTAGCCCTACATAGAAAGTAAAGGTAAACGTAAAGGGACCCCTGAACATTAGGTCCAGTCTCGGACGACTCTGGGGTTGCGGCGCTCATCTCGCTTTATTGGCCGAGGGAGCCAGCATACAGCTTCCGGGTCATGTGGCCAGCATGACGAAGCCGCTTCTGGAGAACCAGAGCAGTGCACGGAAACACTGTTTACCTTCCTGCCGGAGCGGTACCTATTTATCTACTTGCACTTTGACGTGCTTTCGAACTGCTAGGTTGGCAGGAGAAGGGACCGAGTAATGGGAGCTCACCCTGTCGCGGGGATCCAAACCGCCAACCTTCTGATCGGCAAGCCCTAGGCTCTGTGGTTTAACCCACAGTGCTACTCGCATCCCACACATAGATAGTAGGCATGTGAATTTGCTATGTGTGTATCCTGCACCCCATGGGACGCAGGTGGCGCTGTGGGTTAAAGCCTCAGCGCCTAGGACTTGCCGATCGAAAGGTCGGCGGTTCGAATCCCTGCGGCGGGGTGCGCTCCCGCTGCTCGGTCCCAGCGCCTGCCAACCTAGCAGTTCGAAAGCACCTCCGGGTGCAAGTAGATAAATAGGGACCGCTTACCAGCGGGAAGGTAAACGGCGTTTCCGTGTGCGGCTCTGGCTCGCCAGAGCAGCGATGTCACGCTGGCCACGTGACCCGGAATTGTCTCCAGACAGCGCTGGCCCCTGGCCTCTTGAGTGAGATGGGCGCACAACCCCAGAGTCTGTCAAGACTGGCCCGTACGGGCAGGGGTACCTTTACCTTTTTTATCCTGCACCCCATAGTCACCTTTGACTGGACTTAACCATCCAGGGGTCCTTTACCTTTCCGGATTTATTTATTTATAAGGCAAATCAACATGATCTGGGTAAATTCTTATGTCTGAGCTGGATCAAGCTGTTAACAAGGTATCTCATGGCAGATCAGGGACTCCCTAAGCTTCCAAGTGGCTTTGGTTATCCAAACAAAATGTACGGCCATTTTTTCCTCCCCCTTTGAAAAAGGAAACCAATCTCCCAGCGCACAAATTAATATTATTTTTAAAAGCAAGTGGAAGGGGTCTACTGTCTCCCAGCTGTACAGTGTTAAAATCACATGAAAGTCTCTATTATTGGGAACCCGCACTTGAGAAATCCCTGCATTATATAAGTTGACATTTGTAAATCATGAAACAAATACTGTCTTACCTGGTAGGTGTTGTCAAAGCTGTCATACATGAACCTGGTGATCAAAGAGGTCTTCCCCACTGGAAGACAAAATTGAGAGAGTATTAGTCACATCCAAAAAATATGCATTCCAGGTGTTACACTTAAGTTGTAGCAGAAGATTGCCATATAATCAAACCCACAAAGAGGAAAATCGTCCAGTACAGATAGCATTTGAGAGTGAAGATGCTTCAGGAGGGGGAGGCAACACCAGATCAGAGCAAGAGACTACAAAAAGTTACTAGCTTTACTCTTTTTTTACCATCTTGTGGTTGCCTAGAACCTCAAAGGCATAGGGTTTTTAGATGCTGTTTTCGGGGGGGGGGGGGAACAATCTTTGACATATTCTATAGAAATATTTATATACAGCCCCACTCATAAAATCTCAAGGTGGTGCACAATATAAAATATCATAAACCAGACAAAATATGCTGTTATCTACTCAGTACATCCAACAGGGGGAAATATATAACAAGATCTTAAATTATAAGCTCTTACATTAGGATTGTTATAAAAGACTATCATTTGCAAAACCTTTAAAGTACATTTCATCCAAGTTTTCCAAGATTTTGATCTGCGAGTTTCATGAAGCTCATTTCAGCCTACATAATGACTATTTGTGTGGATCATACTGGACACACTTCCCTGTAAGGTGACAAAAGGATCTCTTTCATATAAATGTCTTCAAGCACTGGGATCTCACCATTTTAATTCAGTGAGGACTGTTAATGTGCAAGATTGCTGAAGTGATAGCACAATGAAGTACCTTTCCAGAGATTATAAGAATCAACAATAGCCGCTTCCCGCTGTGTCTGTAATTAAAGAGAAGCAGCGGGCTCCGTTCTTAATATGAGCAGATTTACATAATGCAAGAACGCCCACTCAAAAGTTCGAGTACAGTATTCAGAGGAATAGGACCTCAGGATTCGGTGACACAATACATTCCTATGTTCAAAGCACTCCACCCTTTGTAACAGAATACCAGCCAGTAGAGCAAACAAGTAATGGAATCTGCACTGTTACTAGTATTTACTCTCACTGTATTAGAAGGGCATTATAGCCTATCAGGACCCAAGAGGAGTGTACTGGATCAGGCCAGCGGCCCATCTATGTCACATTCAATCTCACCTTCTGTGGGAGGAAATTCAATATATGAATCCCTGTGGACCCACGTGTGTGGGTGAACAACAAAAGAATTGGTGGGGTGCTTGAGAGAGCCCCAGTGGCAAAGTATTAAACTCATAACAATAAGCGGAATAAGGAATACAGGTTGCTAAACCTTTTTATGCCGTTGAGCTTCTAGTTCTCTTGCAATCAGCAGACCACACACTGTTAAGTTTAAAACGTTTCACTTGCAGACTCAAGGCATCAGTCAGGCATTGATCCATGCAGCAACACAGGTAGTACAGGCAGAAAACAACCCTTGGGTAGAAAAACCAGTGCTCAAAGTTTGGGAGCAAGCTTTTACATGCTATCCTTCGTTGGTTACATGTTGTGGGAAAGAGGGAGGGAGAAAGGAAGTGGAATGGCTTCACTTCCTCCCTCTCCAAAGGAGAGGGTTGTGCCTAGCTGAGTCTGTCTAGCAATACAGCTCTATTTTCCTCTATCCCTCCATGCACTAACTAGCAGTCCTGTAAAGTTACGTTTGCCTGCAATCTCTCACACCCAACGGGTACGCAGGAACACCATTCAACCTTTGTTATATGCTATCATTAACCTAATGCAGCAGTGGCATTCTGTGCCTAGGGACTGTAATCAACAGTAGGCCAGGCCAAGAATTTCCAGGCCTGATCACCAGCATAGCCAGATGGAGCTGGGAAAAGGTGGCTTTCTAAGTGCCTGGAATTGCTGGATCAGTGGTTTTCCAACATCCTACCATCAGGGAATCAATGTAAGAAAAGGGCTCGTATATGCAGGAATCCTTGCATAGCTGCCATGAAACCAATGTATGTTGCAGCAGGGCATTCTGGGAGTGATCTTGTGACCACACTGTGAGAAGTGAGGTTACAGGGAAACAGGCAGAGGGTCTTCTTGGTAGTGGCACCCACCTGTGGAACGCCCATCAGATGTCAAGGAGATAAGTAACTATACAGAAGGAATCTGGATGGTGTCAGTGCTTGTTTCTGGATATTCTGGAAGCCACTCAGAGTGGCTGGGGCAACCCACTCAGATGGGTGGGGTACAAATAATAATAAAATAAAGTAAAATAAAAATAATAAGACGCTCTCTGAAAGCAAAAGTTCCTGAAAACTTAATGGATGCCAAGATTGTGGATTCTAGTGAATACTGTTGATGAAATCAGAGAGGCAGCCCTTCTCCCTCCTTGGGGAAAAGCCCCCAAGAGCCGCACACACGCTCCACATGGCTCCTTAAAGGGAGCGCTGAGCAGAGCCTCCCGCCTGCATTCACTCCATAAGACACACACACATTTCCCCTTACTTTTTAGGAGGGGAAAGTGTGTCTTATAGAGCGAAAAATACGGTGAATACTCTGGGGTGGGTTCAGCTAAGAAGAATTCTAAAAGCCTCGTGCTAACCACTTTCATTAGAGGCTACCCAGCAAGTTTTAATGCTGAGGGCTTATCTACACAACGTTT
The DNA here is from genome assembly GCF_951804945.1 of Podarcis cretensis. Taxonomy (NCBI): domain Eukaryota; kingdom Metazoa; phylum Chordata; class Lepidosauria; order Squamata; family Lacertidae; genus Podarcis; species Podarcis cretensis. Next base: position 7,017,784 of record NC_137173.1, on the reverse strand, counting down.
GCCCCGCTCTTTCCAGGCGCAGATGTAGGCTTCAAAGCTCTTTAGTGCTCAATTGGAACAAATTTGGGTTTTCTGCAGTTTGCCATTTGCTCCAATGGAGTTCTGAAGAGCGGGTTTTTGCAGGAAAACTCCGGAGCAAAAAAAGGGGGAGAGGGTGTCTGGATACAGAGGTTTAAAGTGCATACCATGCCTGGTAAGGTAAATGTGGATAAGCCCGGAATGGAAATTTAAACCTGGTTCCCAGCTCTGCCTCAGTCTCAAAGCAGCCAATGCATACACAACAGGATAGCCTATGGAACAGCTTTTTCACATCAGCTAAGCACATCAAGTACTGAGTGGAAAGTTCAATGTCTAAATATCAGACATTTAAGAGTATATTTCTGAAAGCTAGCAAGGAAATCTAAAGCAGCTATTTCTAGTGTGAGCAGCTGCTCACATGGATTCAAGCAGCCAGGAACATCATGTACTGCTAGGAGAGCAGGAGGGGAGTCTACTGCCTCAGTCGTCGTTCAGTGGCTTGTAATGGTGAGCTTTTAGGCAAATGCTCACACAAAATGGTGACATCTCATAATTCTGCACGCCAGTCAAATTAAAATGTAAAGAAATGTGGCAATTAGCCAGTGGCTTGAGGAAAAGAAAGGTCCTGTCTTGGCAAGGAGTTTGGCTGCATTGCCCTTCAAACAGCTCTAGGACAGAACATAGGCAAGCTTTTAGGGTTAGCATTTATCTACATGGCTATACTATTATAACTTTAGTTCAGCCGTTTGAAAGCATTCTTTTTGCCAATGATGACTCTGGTGTTTGAAAGCTAAAATGCAAGTCTTGCAACTATTTCTCTGGCTACCTCCACATAACTGATTGAGGAGTTTGAACTGCATGCTTTGTGCAAGGAATTGATGCATGGATGGGGAAAAGGCAAAGATGCAATCCTGCTTTGACTGGGCTGAACAGTTGAAAATTTATTTTTAAATGTATTGACAGCTTTCCAAAAGTTCAAAGCTGAGTGCTGGACTATATGGAACTGGCGGAAATGACTGGCAGAATCCGAGACCAAGGTGAAGAGTCGGTGGAAGAAGATTGGAAAAAATTTAAAGTTTATCTACAGAAACATTGCAAAATTAAGGAATGTTAGAAGGATGTTGGAATGAAGTAATGTGGTTTTAGCAGAAATGATATAAAGGATTAGGTAAAAATGGATTTGTTAATTGGTGAAAAACGAGAATGTAAAATTACAGTATATTAAGATAAATTAATAGGATAAAAACAAAGCTGGAAAGGATTTGCTGAAATATCTAATTGAACTAGAATACAAAAAAGGGAGGTGTGAGGAGGTCAAGGAAATAAGCAAAGGAAAGAAAGTTATGTAAAAGTTTGATTTGTGTCTTTTTTTTAAATTGCTTGTATTTTTTCTGTCTTTATTATTTTTTGTTTTTTCTTTTTTCTCTGTGTAATCTTTAAAAGTTGAATAAATATTATTTTTAAATAATAATAAAAAAGTTCAAAGCTGAGTGGAATAGGCACCTTAAACAGAACCTCAGTAGACAAAATGAGTAACCTTAAACTGAAAGAGTAATAAAATAAAATTAGAGGGCAATAGGATGCCCCAACATGAAATCACACTAAGAGCTAAACTGGCATTGAACCAAAGCCCAAGTAGCCATTCCCCACACTGCATATTAAAAACAAACACACAACAATACATACTATTTTGTACTCAAATAAGGGCAAGAACCTCTATATTTTGCTTTTTCAGTTCTCATTCCAACAAAGTAAAGTAAGAATAGGTTCATCACTCAAATCAATCTTGATCCCTGAATCAATTGGCCGGTGCCAGCCAAGCGCTGGGTGCAACTGCAAAGGGACCTGCATTGCAGCTTCTAAGTTGCTTGTCTCGCTAGTTACAATGAGCAAATACCTATGATTTGCCAGTGCCTGCTGACAAGAGCCCACTCAGAAAGCATGGACAAGAGCTCTGCTCATCATCTCTGTGGGCTTAATTTGATCCATTAGCACTACAACCCGTTCTCGACACCAGGCTTCTGCTCTGGAACACAGGTAAAAGAGTTTCTTTGCATATGTATGTACAAAGTGCTGTTCCTCACCAATAACTACAGTGGTGCCTCGCAAGACGAAAAGAATCCGTTCCGTGAGTCTCTTCGTCTTGCGGTTTTTTCGTCTTGCAAAGCAAGCCCACTAGCGGCTTAGCGGATTAGCGCTATTAGCGGCTTAGCAGATCAGCTGATAAGCGGCTTAGCGGCTTAGCGGATCAGATGATAAGCGGCTTAGTGGCTTAGCGGATCAGCTGATAAGCGGCTTAGCGGATCAGCTGATAAGCAGTTTAGCGGCTTAGCGGCTTAGAAAAAGGGGGGGAGGGAAAAAAACCCGCAGGAACTCGCAAGACATTTTCGTCTTGCGAAGCAAGCCCATAGGAAATTCGTTTTGCGAAGCACCTCCAAAACGGAAAACCCTTTCGTCTAGCGGGTTTTCCGTCTTGCGAGGCATTCGTCCTGCGGGGCACCACTGTAATCACTACTAAGCCCCACACATCTATTACAGAGGACTTCCACCATGCTTGTGATATACAGGCTTGAACTGCAGCACTTCCCACCGGTGATTCTTGGTAATCTGCTCACCTGCTTCTAATCACTGGTGTTCAAGTTCGCTGTTACATTAAGAATAAGCAACTATCAGTGGATTCATTTGATCAGCCTGCTATCCAAAAGTGAGATACCGCATTGGCCCGAATATAAGCTGCACCCACAAATAAGCTGCACCTTTAAAATTCAGTGTCTTGGGGGAGGCTTGGGAGCTGCGGATGGGACGGGGGCCATTGCCCCATGCTCCCGGGATGCTTTTTTTTTGGGGGGGGGAGCTGTGCCGCTTTGCCAGAGGCCTTCCCCCCTCTTCCCTCAGTCGGCGTAGGGGAAGTTTGGGAGTGGCGGGCAGGCTGCGCACCATTGCCCTGCACTGCTCTCTGGGGGGGGGGGAGCCATGCTGCTTTGCCAGCAGCACCCCCCCCCGATGGCTATGGGGAGGCTTGGGAGCGGTGGGCAGGCGGCACACCATTGCCCTGCACTCCCGGGCTGGGGGGGGGGGAGAGAGCTGCACCACTTTGCCAGCGGTGTAAGGTCATGAATAAAAGCCACACTTTAACTTTTCACGATCAGAATTTGGAAAAAAAGTGCAGTTTATATTCAGGCCAATACAGTACTGAGTTTTACAAAACAGTGACAGCCCTGTCCATAACCATGCTGTGTTAAAATGTACTGGAGAGTACTGGGGAGTAACAATAATGAATAATGAATAATAGCAACAACCACCACCCTTAGAGTGAATCTTACAGGGCAGGTTGCAACATTAAAACACATAGTTGGACCTTTCATGGTTCCGCAAACATATATGAAGATAACAAGGAGATAAGCACCAGTCCCATTAACATCTCTTCTGGTTTGCTGAATTATTCTACATTTGAACCAAAATGAGACACCAAAGGTACACAAGTGTTTATGAGAGGTTGGGTTAACACTCACTTGCCTGAAATGCATGTTCTGCTTCTTTCATAACAGTTCCACTGCTGTTCTTGCCTTTCGGGCACACAAACACTAACCTCTTTCCACATTGGTCAAAATTCTGTATCTGACATATTGTTTCTCCCTACTTTATTTGTAGGCAGCAAATTGCCTGACATTGGGACTAATTTACAGTGGTTCCAATTAACATGCTCTTATTTGCTGCTCCTGTAACTGTCCATTCAACAGCATACTGCCTCAGCACTCTGGAAAAGGAATCCTTGTTGTAATTGCAAGTCACTGCCATAATTGCTCTGGACTGCAAGATCAGGAATTTGAGGGAGTGGGAGAAAAGAGCAAAAGTAAAACTTGAGGAGGGGGGAAATGAAATTTATCTGCACAAATAGTCTTGCTCTTTCTGTTCTTTAACTGGTGCTTTGGCCAATCTTACATTAAGGTTTTGAAAATTGGCCTTTTAATCACTTCCTTGGAAAATTAGTCCCACTGTGAGGCAATTTGCTGCCTACAAATAAAGCTGTAAATTATTATTTTTTATCAGCCAGAAGAAGAAGCTCCTCAAAGTTGGGTCGCTGCAAATGCTTTTCAGTGCTCCAATCCCTTCACATTTCATTAGATTCTCTTATTTTGGATTCACAATGACTCTGCACTTTAGAGAAGGGCTACATGTAAGGAAAGTGCCTGTACAGCCCATAGGCTGCAGATAGATTCCTAGTGTGTGTTTTTTTAAAAAAACATTTTAGTTCTCAGGACTGTTAACACAGAGGAAGAGGAAAAGCTATTAGCATCCTGCTATTGATTGCCGAATTCCCCACCAATGTTTCTTAAAATGGCACCAAGGGCAATTTCCCAGATTAAAACTGGAGACACACTTTCTGTTCCACTCAAAAAGGCATTTTCCCCTTGATCAACTCCTTGACCCCCACCTGAAGCATTCTTGCAAATGAAGGAACATACCAGTTAGTATTGTCTCCTACCCTCCACTTTTACTTCATCAGACCATGCTTTCTGAGCACTGATGATCTTCTGAGCTTCTACAACTCTCTCTCAAGTAATCATTGGTGCAGCATTTGTGTGTCATTTTTTAAAACACACACACAAATGTATAGAATGGGAGTTCTCCTTGGTGCTGAAATTGGGGGTGGGGTTGCACTGGACAGACATCCTCAGAGTGTAAACAGTGGACGCTCTGGTTGCGAACCTGATCCGTGCTGGATGCACGTTGACAACCAGCGTCTGCACACACATCTAGGGAGTTTGTGGGATTTTGGAGTAGTATTTTGTATATTATGGATACCATCCCTGTACCATGTCCCTTTGTTGTTAGGAGGAGGTTTTCAAAGGTTGTCAGGGGCCTAGTTGCTACTGATTTTACTACTGGATTGTTTAAGAGGGCATGTAATTGGTGATGTGTTAACCAGGGCATTTGGGTGTCTTCTAGTTTGTCTTGTATTTCTTGTGTTGCCAAAGGTTTGTTATTTTTATAGAAATCTATTAGGCGATATAAGCCTTTGGTTTGCCAGGTTTTAATCTGGAGGTTTTGTGCTGCGTGGTGGAATAATGGGTGGTACGCCAGGGGAATTAGTGGGGATGGGGTTGGGGATAGTTTGCCTATTACTGTTTTCCATGCTTTGAGCGTGGTCTGTGTGTACCTGTTAAGTGTTGTGGGAATTTTCCTTAGTTTGTTTGGGAGGAGAGGGTATGCTGTGGTGCAGGTATTTTCAATTGTGTCCTTCTCTAGGTGTATCCATTGTTTTGTCTTATCTTCTAGTATATATGGGATTATATGGCGTATTTGGTTGGCAATGTAATATATTTCTATGTTGGGGAGGTGCAGGTATTTGGGGCTTATTTTTGTTTTTTTGTGTGTGAGAAGATAAAGAAGTGTAGTTTTCTCTGCCATCTGCGGAGTTGGGTTTGGGGAATCCAGATTGGGAGGGTTTGGAATAGGTAGGTTAGTTTTGGGAGGGTGATCATTTTGATCATGGCTGAGAGAGTGAAATTCATGTTGTTCCATCTTTTTAGGTCTTTGTTTATTTGGCGCCACAGGGGCTTGTAGTTGTGGAGGTATAATTTATTGAGGTTTCTGGTTATTTGTACTCCTAGGTATCTGAACTTGGTGTGGCAAAGTTTTATCTTGATGACATTAGTGAGTTCTTTTTGGGTGTGAGGAGGGGTGTTGAAGCACATAGCTTCTGACTTTGCAGATGACCTAATGGTCACAACACCAGACCCCTTAAACACCGCAACCTCCCTAATGAGAAAACTCAACACATTTGCAATGGTGTTGGGCCTACAAGTAAATTTTGCAAAGAGCCCTAATTTATATGTTCTGCCTTTTATTTCCACTCCCTTGATGTCTGTGGCTGCTCGGATTCGGATTGCTAAGGGTTCCAGAGCCAGGATAAATAAGAAGGTAGACAGTGGGCATCCTTGTTTTGTGCCTCTTTGGATTGCTGTGGTATTAGAGTCCATATTGTTAGTTCTGCATTTTGCTGAGGCTTGGGAGTATATTTGTTTGAGGATTTGTAGGAAGTTGGGGCCAAATTTCATGCTAGTTAGTACATGCCCCTGTTTTTGTAAGTTAAACAGCTTAGACAGATATGGTGAGACATGCTAGAGTCACAGCAAGAAATGAATATTTAAGAGTACAGAGGATACTGTGACTTGTATATAAAGTGGGTGAGATAATATGGAAACTCACAATAAAATTCAGTTAGATGGAAGAATGTTTAAAATTCTCTAGAATCATCATCCAGATGCAGCAACTGATGGCTAAATTTCCAAAAAAAAACAAAACAAAAAAACCCTGCAAACACAAAGCGAGTCTGTAGCTCTCAAAAGGGCCCGGGTGCTTTCAACTGCAAAGCTAAGAGTCTCAAACATTAGTACACTAAGCAGCCCTCTCCACTGGCATGCGAAGACAAAGCCCTTTAAAAAAGTAGTAGTAACAGGCCATGAGCTAAGTATACAAGACTAAAGGGATGACGGAAGCCCGCATGAATATTTATGACTGTCTGGTGTAAAAGAAGCAGAAATGGAAGCTAGAGTAGAGTGAAATGGCATGAAATAATGAGGAATGACACCCAGCTAGTAGGAGAGCATCCTCAGAAGAGAGAAGATTCTGCATACTCTGGCTCCACTGGATGAGGGGGGTGGGGATGGGGAATCAAGCCTAAATTAGCCCCATTCTCAGCAGCACACAAATATCAACACCAACATTATCAAGGGTAATGGAAGTAGACTCTTGATAACTGGATCACATCAAATGCAAAATACATGCAGAATTTTGCAGATGTCATCACTGAAGATCCAACACCCCACACAATTAGTTTCATAGCCTCTTCCACTTCTCCTCAAGAGAAAGTGGGGAAATGCTCGTTTATTATGTCGTCTGGAAAGCAAGAAGTTGCTGAATGAATGCTTGTACGCTACAGGGACTTCCCAACCATGAAGTCCTTGTTGGTGGAGGCTGTACATTGGGAGTTCAGGGCAGAGTCGTGCTCCTGTTCCCCCTTCCTCCATAAAAGCAAATGATACAAATCATTTACAGTGGTGCCCCGCAAGACGAACGCCTCGCAAGACGGAAAGCCCGCTAGACGAAAGGGTTTTCCGTTTTGGAGGCGCTTCGCAAAACGAATTTCCCTATGGGCTTGCTTCGCAAGACGAAAATGTCTTGCGAGTTCCTGCGGGGTTTTTCCCCTTTTTTTCCCCTTTTCCTAAGCCCTAAGCTGCTTATCAGCTGATCCGCTGATAAGCCGCCTATCAGCTGATCCGCTAAAAGCTGCTAAACCGCTAATAGCGCTAATCCGCTAAGCTGTCAATGGGCTTGCTTCGCAAGACGAAAAAACCGCTATACGAAGAGCCTCACGGAACGGATTAATTTCGTCTTGCGAGGCACCACTGTACAGTGGTACCTCAGGTTAAATACTTAATTCGTTCTGGAGGTCCGTACTTAACCTGAAACTGTTCTTAAGCTGAGGTACCACTTTAGCTCATGGGGCCTGCTGCTGCCACCGCGCCGCCGGAGCACAATTCCTGTTCTCATCCTGAAGCAAAGTTCTTAACCCGAGGTAATATTTCTGGGTTAGCGGAGTCTGTAACCTGAAGCGTATGTAACCTGAAGCGTATGTAACCCGAGGTAAAACTGTATATGGAAGGAGGAAAGGGATGTTTGTCAGGCCAAGTTTAAAAACACCTGGTGGCTGGGACAAGAGGCAGGCATTGCTCTAGTTCAACTCTGATACTATATCCCATTTACTTAGTTCCACTGAATTTCAGCAGGAAGCACTGAGAACAGAACCTGCTCCTACAAGCATATTCTTATCCCCAGTTTCTAGACCCAAAGTATGATGAGCCCAGGCTGCCAGATGCTAATGAAATAGCATAACCCATATTCTCCATACTCCAAATGGAAGACATCAATGTTTTCAAATCTATTGTCTAGCCTTATGAGAATTTCCTTCCTGTCTTTATCTGGGAATAACTTGTGCACATTTTCAATGCAAATGGATTTCAAAGCAATACTGAAATCTTTGGTCTCTGACTTTACATCAGCAACCTATGCAGTCTTCTGTACAGTGGAGAGCTTACAAAAAACAACAACAACCAGATAAGCCAGGAAAGGCAGCAGATCCTATTCTCCCATCACAATTTGTCTGCCTCCAAGTGCAAACTGGAGGGCTTAGTTCCAGTCAGTCTGACAGGCAATATCTAAAGTAAACAAGATTTTTCATGCCTACTTGCTGGCTGCTGGTGCATTCCTAAGTGCTCTCCTAGCTTAAGAAAAGCAGCAAGTTTATCACCTCTACAAGAGCCAGATGTCAAGCAAGTAGTACAAGTAGTACCTGTGGAACGCCCTCCCATCAGATGTCAAAGAGATAAAGAATTACCTGACATTCAGAAGACATCTTAAGGCAGCCCTGTTCAGGGAAATTTTTAATATGTAATGCTGTACTGTTTTTAACACTGATTGGGAGCCGCCCAGAGTGGCTGGGGAAACTCAGCCAGATGGGCGGGGTATAAATAATAATAAAGTATTATTATTATTATTATTATTATTATTATTATTATCAGATCACATGTTTAGAGAAAAGATGATTGGGAGAAGATGCGGTGTGAGTTTTAGAGATTCTTGTGCTGTGTTGTGATCTTTTGGAATTTTCATCTATTATCCTAGCCAGGAATGCATATATTCTGCACCCAAAAGTGTCAAAAACCTAGCGTCCCACTGGGGAAAGGTCCCCCCACCCCAAATTTCAAAATTATGCACTCAATTGTATTTTTAGGTTTCATATTTCCTTCTTTTAGTAAACTGCCCTGTGTATAAAATTTAAGGGCAACAGACATACTTACTGAAATATTAAAAGCTGCTTAATTTGCGCATCTTTTTCACAATCCATAGTTTATATCTCAATTATCTTTTTTTTAAAGAAACAACCCCCCCCCAAAAAAAAAAAAATGATAGAAGGAAAGTTTGTAACAGCGTTTTTTTAAAAAAGAGATTGTGGGGTGTGGGTGGGGAGTTCAGGAAATAACAAGCCAATTAGCTCAATGTCCATTCCAGGTCAATTAGTTAAAATCATTATTAAAGATATTATTAAAGACATATAGAGCGTCTCCAACAGGACCATGGGTATAGCCAAGGGAGGGGCAGCTGCCCCCCACAAATCAATTAAAATATATAGCAAACTGAGGTTCTGCCCCCCCCCAACAAAATGTCTGCCCTCCTAACAAAAATCCTGGCTGCACGACTGTGGAATGAGTTGTAGTCCAAAACATCTGGAAGCACTAGGGGAATGCAACAGTAGTCCAATTTGGATGCAACCAGGGCATATTAATTAAGTTCTAAGTATTAGCAGATGGCAAGATAAAATATATTGACAAAAGGCTCCTGGGAGGTTGCATCCCAGCTGTCCTTGCATCCATTGGTCAGAGAAGGAGAAGCTGCAGGGACTGCCAGCTACGCTAGAAATGTAGAGTACTTTGTCAGATCAGTAATACTGCTTATATTAAGTAGCTTTAAAATATAAACCCAGAGCAGACCCCAAGGAGCACAACTAGCTTTGTAGGTGGGGAAAAATCTTATCTGGAGATGTTAGATAGGCTTGCTATTCTGCTCAGTGTCAATGTGTATTTCTTTTTTTCAAAGTGCTTTTTCCCTTTTCTTCTTGATGGTGCTATTATTTGAGAGATTATACCTCAGACATTTGTTGCAGTTCTTTGTCAAGTTGATGGGGTTTTTTTGTACTATGCTTTTCAAAAATCAAATAAAAATAATATCAGATAATCTTTGCCTGAAGATTTACAGTCCTGTTCTCTAATCTCCAGGCAGTGCTTGTTATATTTGAAGCACTTGGAAAGCGATAAATAGTTCAAACTGAATTTTATTTAATTCCACATCTCATTATTGGTAATACCACTTGAGATTTTAGTGCAAGAGTAGTCAGATCACAGAAACACACAGCAGCAGGCACTAGTAGTATGGAAAAGTAAGTATTTCTAAACCTTTTTAATATAATAGGTAAGGTACCGTATTTTTCGCTCCATAAGACGCACCAGACCAAGACGCACCTAGTTTTTGGAGGAGGAAAACAAGAAAAAAAATATTCTGAATCTCAGAAGCCAGAACAGCAAGAGGGATCGCTGTGCAGTGAAAGCATCAATCCCTCTTGCTGTTCTGGCTTCTGGGATAGCTGCGCAGCCTGCATTCGCTCCATAAGACGCACACACATTTCCCCTTACTTTTTAGGAGGGAAAATGAGTCTTATAGAGCAAAAAATACAGTAAGTCACTCCTGCCCCCTGAAGACTATTAACAATGTGATAAGCTATTTCAAGTGGCAAAATATTTGAGGGTGCATTTTTTTTTCCACAGCCTGAAGATTACATCTATTATCTTTTCCCCAAAGATAAGAGGAAGCGCTAATCAGCAATTACAAACAACAAATGCCAGACACAAAGGCTCCAGAACCCCTCTGAGCTGCACCTGCCATTGCATCCTTAAGCACTATTTCAGCAGCAATCCACACCTAAAGATGCAATCAAGTACATAAGCAAGAGCATTCCCACCCCAGCATTTAGGGACAAATGTGTAGCTCTCTGGAAAAAGTATCAACAGGGGGCTCATCCCCATGCTCAAGTCTGGACATTGATGTTAACATTAAAAAAATGTTGTCTGTTTGAAATTGGGATACAGAAGGTTAAGCAACCAAGAGTTAACTGTCCTCCTTTAAAAAAGAAAATACATCAAAATAATAGAAACTGACCAGAAATAACCAAACCAAGTCGGATTCCTTTCAGGAGATTCCCTTTACAATATTCTTGTAAATACCAAGCAAGAGGCATTTTTACAGCTTGAAATACAAATTTTAAAGGTATTTTAAGTATGCAGGGTAGGCAGATTTCAGGATACATTATAACCCTAGCAAAGTAACAGTTAAATCTGAGATCCAACTATTGGTTGACATTTGTATGATTACTTAGTGTAATCTCTTTCACTAAACTTCTTGTCATTTATAAGCAACCTTTAGAGGATTACATTGTGGTGCGCAATCCCTTAGGCTGTGGAGGACCTTGAGCAAGAGACCCTAGGGAAGCAAAGAACTTTCCGAAAAGGCAGCCCCATGGATCTCCACCACTGCCAAAGGAAGAAAGACTACAAAATTAGCCAGGTAACACTTGGCTCCAGAAAGTAGCAACTGATATAGGTTGCCGGGGGTGTGTGTGTGCAGGCATCTTGCTAAGAAGCGTGTCTTGTGAACATCCACGTGGCAGAAAGAAAGCAATTCCAATTAGATTCTGCAGTGAAATATGCAATATCTATCATTAAGTGCAAGTAAGAGACGCGGGTGGCACTGTGGGTAAAAGCCTCAGCGCCTAGGGCTTGCCGATCGAAAGGTCGGCGGTTCAAATCCCCGCAGCGGGGTGCGCTCCCGTTGCTCAGTCCCGGCGCCTGCCAACCTAGCAGTTCGAAAGCACCCCCGGGTGCAAGTATATAAATAGGGACCGCTTACTAGCGGGAAGGTAAACGGCGTTTCCGTGTGCGGCTCTAGCTCGCCAGAGCAGCGATGTCATGCTGGCCACGTGACCCGGAAGTGTCTCCGGACAGCGCTGGTCCCCGGCCTCTTGAGTGAGATGGGCGCACAACCCTAGAGTCTGTCAAGACTGGCCCATACGGGCAGGGGTACCTTTACCTTTACCTTTAAGAGATCTGGAATCACTGAAAATCAGCTACTCTTTATCTCCATCTGCTGCCAACGTTTTCTGGACTTAAGGGGCCACTGGGTCTTTAAAATCAGATGTGGGCAAGTCACATTTAATTGTCACAGAACTGCTAAGAAAAGAAACACAGGACTATGCTGGCCACTGGGATGAGTGCTAAAGAGAGCCAGTGTGGTGTAGTGATTAAGAGCGGTAGACTCGTAATCTGGGGAACCGGGTTCGCTTCCCCGCTCCTCCACATGCAGCTGCTGGGTAACCTTGGGCCAGTCACACTTCTGTTAGGTCTCTCAGCCCCACTCACCTCACAGAGTGTTTGTTGTGGGGGAGGAAGGGAAAGGAGAATGTTAGCCGCTTTGAGACTCTTTTGGGTAGTGCTAAAGCGGGATATCAAATCCAAACTCCTCCTCCTCGTAAAGGGCTGGGACAGACACCCAGGACAGTGCTGAAGCACTGGAGGAAGGGATCAAGGGAGACAGAGGGCCAGGTGCTGCTTCATCTTGGGTGCTTGTAGAGGGACCAAACAATACCTGTCCAAGGTGAGCAGGTAAGTGGCAAATACTGGGGTTTCAACATCTTCAGAAACGTATTTCTAGTTTTATAGTGTATACCACAGTGCTCTCACATTAAGATCATCATTATCTTAATAAAGGTTTGTTTGTTACATTTCAGGTAGCTTGAATTTCAAACTCTTTCATTCATTAACTGCAGTTACTCCAAGGAAGCCAAACATGGAGAGAAATCAATGTCTTATATATGAAGTGCAACAGAAATATTATGTGCCAAAAACAGGCTAGCCAAATACAAACAGCTGTATGATGTTACTAAGTCACCTGTTCTAGTTCCAGCAACCATCATGCCACACTTAATGCGAAACACAGGGCTTTAATTGGATGGTTGCTATCCGTCTGTCTTGGGAGCCAATGGAAATGCCTAATTAGGGCAACCTTTGGAATGTTCAAAGGTCCTTGAGTTACTACTGATAAGACAAAAGGACATCATAAAAACTTAAGAATGTCTATACAGCGGTACCTCAGGTTAAGTACTTAATTTGTTCCGGAGGTCCGTTCTTAACCTGAAGCACCTCTTTAGCTAATGGGGCCTCCTGCTGCCGCCGCGCCGCCAGAGCACGATTTCTGTTCTCATCCTGAAGCAAAGTTCTTAACCTGAAGCACTATTTCTGGGTTAGCGGAGTCTGTAACCTGAAACGTATGTAACCTGAAGCGTATGTAACCCAAGGTACCACTGTAACAGAATTTTTGCTTCTTCCAGCAGCAAATCACACCTCAATTTGGGGAGGAGGGGTTTAAGCCCCTAGGTTTTTCTGAGTCTTTTATTTGTTCGATGGTACAATATAGGAAAAACTAAATCTGGACCTCCTGCTCTCTGCCTATAACCAGAAAGCTCCCTCAGCACCCACATTCTCCCTTACTGTTTCAGATTGGAGAATTAGTGTAGTTAAAACATACCTGAACTCATATTCAGTAACAGTAAAAAATGACAGCAGACAACAGCTCCAGATGGTTTGCTTGTTGTAAATTTGAAAACTATTATTTGAGTTCAAGCCTATGAGAGGTACATGTACCACAATTCAGTGTGATGTCTGAAAGGAGCCAGTTTCCACATGATTAAGTGGGGAAGGGGGAGAACCATATGCTTTTGAGCAACAGGGAAAGGAGAATGTTAGCCGCTTTGAGACTCCTTAAAGGGAGTGAAAGGCGGGATATCAAATCCAAACTCCTCTTCTTCTTCATCAAGCAGCAACACTTTTCGGGTCACTTGGCGTTAAATTTTTCAGCAATAATTCACATGACAAAACCATAACTGCAGCAATATTCACTCTCAAGACGATAATTTAATGCAATGGCCAATGGAGCAGATTTTGCTTCAGGTGGAAAAGTTCAGATCTTTTATTAGAGAGTCTGCTTAAAGGAGAAGAAACCTTCAAATTAACAGTTTAACATAGGCTGGGATTTTAAAACCGTACACATCTGTTTTATCTATGAGGGTGCTAAAAAACCCCACACCTGTCGCCAGAGTTCTTTTCTTGAAAAGCCAAAGCAAGTCAGATACTTTCCTGAGAAGGCTATCAGTACATGGGAGCATCGCCAAAGAACATAACGTTTAAGAGGAAGAGCCATTTTTAAGGGGCTGCTCACTTCCTTTAATTCTTCTTGCACCCAGTTAAGGTATTTTTATTCCATATTTAGGCCATTTGTCAAAATATGTCACTTAATCACCGTAGTCTCTAAGTTAGACCACATGACTGGCTTGTTACCCATTGTTCTGAGAATACCTAGCAATCACACGTGTCAAAAGGTTTTAGGCAGCAGATACAAGTGCATGTTGTGGGTACAGGGCTGGCTAGTGCTAGCTGGCCACATTTTCAAGTAGAGGAATTTGGTGGAAATGCAAGTTTCAAAAAGGCTGCCACTAAGCGTGAATATTTTAGTTACATAATTAACATTTCATGATCACAGTCCTTGTAGACTACTAGGAGACATTTTGCATTTCTTCTACAATGCTATTTATGCAATTTCCACTGCACACCTAAAAAGGAGTGCATTTTAAAACGAGACAATAAACGAAGGTATCAGCTTTATACCTTTTTGGTCAGATCAATTTTCGAAGGCATGTTTTAAGCCATGTTTTAAAGGCTTTTGTATTAAGGCATTCAAACTCACAGAATAGACACCACTAATTTGAAGCTTGAGCTAGTTCTATTATTTATACATACCACTTCATAATTTATCCCCTATTTTGTCCTCCCTTCCCCTTTCCCCATTCAAAACTGTTTTCTTAATCATGTGGTAGCTTTTCAATGGATCTCTCATTTGCGTGTCAGGCATCTTAAGCAAAATAAATTCAGGTATTCAAGAAGTGAGGCATCTGACCTAATATGTGGCTATAGGAAGATTTGTTTGATGCCACGGCTACTTTGCCATCTTACTGCACAAAACAACTGAAAATATGGTGAAAATCCCATAAGAGAAGGCTTAGAGAGTTTTCACAAGATAAATGCCCCTCACTGAGTAATTAAGAAGGCATGTGATCAATAAAGGCACGCCTAAAATTCTTGAGGCTAACATAGCTGAAAGGAGTTTAAAAAATATTTTAAGCATAAATATTTCCATTTTAAAAGACAGTATATTTCTACAGAACATAACATTCTCTTTGTTTTATTTAACAGCTGTCCTGTGGTTTCCAACCTAAACATCACTTTTGTCTTTAATGCAGTCATTGAAGAAAGACTGGCTTTTCATGAGAGGCAGAAGCGGAAATGACTAGGTAATCGCATCACATAAGGATTTTACCAAGTGGATGCCTTATTCCCAATGGAACTGTGCAAGGCAATGCTTTCAAGCTATGCGGATCATACCAGTTTAGTCAGTTTCCAACAACAGCAGAACTTCAAGGACAGGCTCATTAAATTGTAATCTGTATATCCCAATTGAATAGCTCCCCACTTACGTTCTGCCAGATAAGAGTTTCTAAAGGCTGTGACTGCTCTGCTGTTAATCTTACAGCTTTAAGTAGTTCTCCAATACCAGTAACCAAATGCCATAATAAAAATATTCTACATTTTATATTTTGTTTTCTACCAGGATACTGAATACAAATCTCTTCTAAGATGGCCTAGAGCAGGCTTCCTCAAACTCGGCCATCCAGATGTTTTTGGCCTACAACTCCCATGATCCCTAGCTAGCAGGACCAGTGGTCAGGGAGGATGGGAACTGTAGTCTCAAAACATCTGGAGGGCCAAGTTTGAGGAAGCCTGGCCTAGAGAGGCAAACCATCCATGAGGCACTGCACAAGAGAAAATACTGGCCTTCCATTTAAGCTCAACTTCAGATATCAGGCACTTTGTTGTTGTTGTTGTTGTTTAGTCGTTTAGTCGTGTCCGACTCTTCGTGATCCCATGGACCAGAGAACGCCAGGCACTCCTGTCCTCCACTGCCCCCCACAGCTTGGTCAGACTCATGCTGGTAACCTCGAAAACACTATCCAACCATCTCGTCCTCTGTCGCCCCCTTCTCCTTGTGCCCTCCATCTTTCCCAACATCAGGGTCTTCTCCAGGGAGTCTTCTCTTCTCATGAGGTGGCCAAAGTACTGGAGCCTCAGCTTCACAATCTGTCCTTCCAGTGAGCACTCAGGGCTGATTTCCTTCAGAATGGAGAGGTTTGATCTTCTTGCAGTCCATGGGACTCTCAAGAGTCTCCTCCAGCACCAGAATTCAAAAGCATCAATTCTTCGGCGATCAGCCTTCTTTATGGTCCAGCTCTCACTTCCATACATCACTACTGGGAAAACCATAGCTTTAACTATACGGACCTTTGTTGGCAAGGTGATGTCTCTACTTCTCAAGATGCTGTCTAGGCCTGTCATTGCCCTTCTCCCAAGAAGCAGGCGTCTTTTAATTTCGTGGCTGCTGTCACCATCTGCAGTGATCATGGAGCCCAAGAAAGTAAAATCTCTCACTGCCTCCATTTCTTCCCCTTCTATTTGCCAGGAGGTGATGGGACCAGTAGCCATGATCAGTATTAAAGACTTCAAGTGGCCATGTTTATGGAAACTTTCAGCAAATCAGAAAAATCTAACACAACCGCTGAAGCTACCTGCAGAGCACATCAAGGCCTTGAGGTCCAGTTAATCATTTATGATGCCCCCCACTTTAGTGTGTCACATTAATATAACTTTAGAAACCTATGACAATGTAACACATGCCAGACATTACACAATAGGTCAAGGGTTATGAAGTTACATGCCAAATCTGCAAGTGGGTGATGTCAATGAAGGAGGAGGATGAGCAACATGGAACACAGGCATACTTGCAATAGAGCTGCTCTCAAGCAACCCAATTTGACAGGAAACTTCACTGCTTAGAATTCACACAGCACTGCGAAAGGCTCTCTCTCTCTCTCTCTCTCTCTCTCTCTCTCTCTCTCATCAGCACAAAGCACTGAGCTGGTGCAAGACATTACAGGAGATCCATCAAGATCCCATTATGATTTACTCTGGTTTCCTTGCAGTGGAAGTAGCTACTCTCTTACTGCTTTGACTTACAGTGGGAGACATGCAAGAACTACCAGCCCAATGAGCTATCAAGCAACTACCAATCTAGGGAAGATATTACAGATAACTGGACTTGCCCCACTGGCCTGTAAGGAGTCCTATACCTGCAGTATCATCATCTGGAGGAAGACTAATATCCTTGAACTTTGGTGGCTTTTCTATTTCCAAACAAGGGTGACATATGATAATAACTCAAAGCTACAGTCTTCGTCCCTAAAGTGAATTAGCTTTGTATTTGTGAGCAAAATTGAGGACAGTCTGCTAAAGGTAAAAGGTAAAGGTACCCCTGCCCGTACGGGCCAGTCTTGACAGACTCTGGGGTTGTGCGCCCATCTCACTTAAGAGGCCAGGGGCCAGCGCTGTCCGGAGACACTTCCGGGTCACGTGGCCAGCGTGACATCGCTGCTCTGGCCAGAGCCAGAGCCAGAGCCAGAGCCGCACACGGAAACGCCGTTTACCTTCCCGCTGGTAAGCGGTCCCTATTTATCTACTTGCACCTGGAGGTGCTTTCGAACTGCTAGGTTGGCAGGCGCTGGGACCGAGCAGCGGGAGCGCACCCCGCCGCAGGGATTCGAACCGCCGACCTTTCGATCGGCAAGTCCTAGGCGCTGAGGCTTTAACCCACAGCGCCACCTGCTACAGTCTCATAAAAGCCGCAAGGTTTTTATGGGAAAATGTCGAGCTTATTTTAAACAAAGCTACGTAGTTCCTGCTTTTAAAGTCTCACAGCTCATGCATCCCCAAAGAGCCAGTGGTTAACGACATAATGACTTTCACTGCAATATGAAACTAATGGACACATTAACTAAGGCAGGCCATTCCTACTGACATCTGATTACCACCCATAGCTGTGTATGCAGTATGATTTACTTGCTAGTAAATCAAGTAGGCTATAATGATACTTCCACACTGAACACACTTCTGGATGCAAAGAACTGTCCTTTCTCTACCTCCAGTAATTGGGAGCAGGCTGCACTACAAGTACTGGACCACATACACCAAGTAATGGTATCAGCAGGCAAAGCAGATGGCCAAAACTAAGTACAGCGGTACCTCGGTTTATGAACTTAATCCGTTCCGGAAGTCCGTTCTTAAACCAAAACCTTTCTCAAACCGAGGTGCGCTTTCCCTAATGAGGCCTCCTGCTGCCGGTGCCCTTCTACCATTCAGATTCCATTCTTTGAACAATGTAAAGTTCTCGCTAAATATTGGAAAACTCAAGATTTGCCCACGCTGGAAGAATGGCAGATGCAACTGATGGACTATATAGAGCTTGCAGAAATGACCGGCAGAATTCGAGACCTGGGAGAGGAAGCCGTGGAAGAGGATTGGAAGAAATTTAAGGATTATCTACAAAAACATTGTAAACTATATGAGTGCTAGGAAGGATGACAGATTTGACTAACAGGGCCCATTAAGTTAGTTGATAGATATTATGAGAATGAGTGAATTTCATGAGAAAAATAAATTTTGAATAAACATTGGGTTTAAAATTAGATATTTAAGACCTAGATAAAATTTTTCAAAATTAGGGACAAAATATAGGAAATGTGTTTAATAAGAATTGAAACAAGGTGATAAATTGCTGGCTAAAGTATTATAAATTTGGAACGCAGGAGCGTGAGATGTGAGGAAGTCCAAAGAATGAAGAAAAGATGGGTACTGCAAGATGTTAAATTTTATGCTTGTTTTTTCTTACGTTTATTTTCTGTTTACTCTGTCTTTTCTCTATTGTATTAACAAAACTCTTAATAAAATTATTATAAAAAAAAGAACAATGTAAAGTTCTCAAACCAAGACACTATTTCCGGTTTTGCAGAGTTTGTAAACCAAATCGTTCTTAAACCGGATTGTTCTTAAACCGAGGTACCACTGCAGAGCTACATCAGCTAACAAGAAGCATGCACAGGACAGAGAATGAACTGAGCCAGAAAGCTGGTAATTCAAATGTCACATCAGCCATACACTTACTAGGTGGTCTTAAGCAAGAACAATGCCCTGCTTGATAAATCTCTGTAAATCTGTTTGATGCTAATTTTCAAATCAGGATTAGAGGCAGCACTTCAGCTAGTTTCACATTTTTGGCCTCATGGGAAACTATGCTTTAACAAACATGAATTCACCAGGAACACAAGGAGGTTGGGGAAGAGAAGTGCTAAAGGTGGCTTTGTTGCAACACCAATAAACCGTGATTTGTTGAATAGCAGCACTGTCCCTAAACTGAGCCACTGATGCTTAGCCTCAGCCATTTGCAGTACATTAACATTAGCAACCCACCTTATCCGTTTGTTATAAGGATTACCAAGGAGGCGTTTGAAGTGCTTTGAATGTTTAAATAGTGTTTTCTCCAAGTAGCACTGTAATTAGCACAATGAAGACACAGCTGCATAAACAGTACCAACTTTAGAATGCTCTCACCATGTTACACGTATTTTATAACTGAGACTAAGGCTGGGGCAGCAGAATCCAGCCTTGGATTGTGGGGATCCTCCCCCCTTCCAACCTCACCATTCACGATCTGTCTGGACCTGATTCCATTGCCTCTATGCAGCATGCACTGCCTAGAACTCTGTAATTGTATTTCTTTACTCCAAGTTCACAAAAGAACAATTCACAGAAGACAGGCCAAGGTAGGTGGAACTACAAACAAGGTGGCCTTCCAAGTCTGCCCAAATGCAAAGAATATCAGCCCTCTTTGAACCCAAGAGGTCAGAATTTGAAACTTTCAGAAACTTGTACAACAGGGGAAATAAAAAAAACAGGCTTTTAAAAATGAATTCCACATACCCATGACCCTAATAATCATGGACACAATAATGTCTAAAAACTGACACTTCTTAAATAAGGGACTTCCCAATTCTACAGCTACCCATTCACTAGTAACGACACTCAAACGGCAAATCAGTTCTTTTGTCAGATCATACAGATCCATGTAGTGATTTTTTCAACCAATGTGAATAACTTCCTGGGAAGATCAGCGGTGTGCTTCCCAATGGCGAAGGTTGGAAGGGAAGAGAATGGTATAGGTAAGAATTGAGGCTGTAGACTGGGAAAGGCTATGTTGTTCATCAATCCAAGTAAAGCAGCTGTAGCTGAAAGGGAGGAGGATTCCACACCATTCTTTGGAGGCTTGTATGGGACAATTGTAAAATGGTAATTAGTTGAAGAGGAATTGGAGCCAAGAGTCTTTTCTTCACCAAGGGTGAGAAGTTAAGAGGTCCATGAACTGCAACTAATCAGAAAGAAGGCACATCAGGGAACTATATGATGCTAATTAAGGTTGGATCTATGAAGCTGTTTCATGAGAAGACTCCCTGGAAAAGACCCTGATGTTTGGAAAGATGGAGGGCACAAGGAGAACGAGAGGACGAGATGGCTGGACAGTGTTTTCGAAGCTACCAGCATGAATTTGACCAAACTGCGGGAGGCAGTGGAAGACAGGAGTGCCTGGCGTGCTCTGGTCCATGGGGTCATGAAGAGTCGGACACGACTAAACGACTAAATAACAACATCAGCAAGATGCTAGAAGAGAGTTGATATGAGATTGCAGAGCGAGTCAACATTTCTGGAAACCCCTCCCCAATTGATCGGTGTATGTACATTATTATTTGAATTCAATTTTTTTAAAAGCAGTCAAGGTCTCATGTGTGGAGAAGTGAATGGTTGTGACAGCTATAAAGACAGTTTCTCTGTTCATTGAACATACCTGTACCAACAGTAAAAAGGCAAGAACCCATTGAACACCCATATACATATCACAAACACACCATGTACACATTGTAAGCCTACTTCAAATCAGCAGATTGTTTTGTTCAAAAGGAAGGATTATCTAATCTGTAAAAATCCTGCTCAACAACCCACAAGCATTTAGGTATTTTCTGATAGCTAAGGAATAGCAGTTTAACACAGCAGGATACAGTTTCAGATCTTTGGATTATACAAATGTTATTAGACTAATGCAAGATGCAGCTGAGTTGCCTAACCCAAAAACTCAATATGAAATGCACAGAAAAAGGCCTACAGTTCAGTTACAGACCTTTATAGACAGAAGATCCCATGTGCAATTACCAAAATCTCCAGGTTAGAAGGATCATGTGCTAGAAGGGTGAGAAAGAACACTGCCAATTGTTTGTATGGTGTATGTTCTCTGCCTGTGATCAAGGGAATCTGCTTCCAGGGTACACAATATTGCTGTCAGGGCACACAATACTGGTCTAGAAGGACCAAAGGCCTGACTGAATACAATGCATCTTGTGCACCATGGGGCTGTCTCGATTTGTCATCAGGCTGATGCACAGAGCAAGGCATTACGCTCAATTTAAGTCTTTGCCTTGTGATGTGAGGGGATGGTCTGGATATTTGGGAGTTGAGAAAATCACCTTGTTATTATCATGATCACACCGCTACCAGGTGAAGTTTGGTCTTACAGCAGGTTGCCTCCACAACCCATGTATGCTAGGAAATCCATTAGGATGGTCACCACTGGGATTCCTAGGATAGTCTAGATAATTTTGGGGTAGCTGAAGTCAGTGATTCTGTTGAGATTTTGTCTCGGTATGGAACGGTAAATCACAAAGGACTATCAACAATATCACTTCTGGGTGCCCTCTCCAGTGCTGTGGAGCCCAGCATGCCCCTGGTTCTCTAAGCAGCTCTAGGCAATGAAACAAGCCAGACTACTATTGGAGCACAAAAGGCATTAAGACTCAATGTGCGACTGACCCAATGTGTTCAGAATGCATAATTTTACCTACCTAGCAGTAAAGGCAGAGAAGGACTACTTTATTGTCTCTGTTGCCTCCTGAAATAGCCTGTCAGCAGAGCTATCCCAAGTGGTGCAGGGCTTGTTGACATCTACCCCTGTGAATGGTTAATTGCCTACTGAGACAATTTTGCTAGGTATTTTGAGGATGAAATTGCTCACCTTCATGCCAGCTTGAATACTGTCATTAGTGCAGTACCAAGCCATGTGTCAGCCATGTGTCCAATGTACCATTTTATCCCATTTTTGTGGAATCAGCTCATTTTTGTGGCCTGAGGACTTGCAGCTGTCCTGCCTACATCCCATCATTTCAATATTTGCCTGTCATGGCTTACTCAAGTCATAGGGGGCAACGGCTGAGCAGGCGTGTGGGAGTGGTTAATGCATTTTTATGGCGTGGAGTGCAGTTCACCAGTTTTGAAGTGGTGATGAATACACTCCTGTAAAACAATCTTACACGGTAACAGCTTGACCAATTGTGATTCATGGCCTGAACTCCTCTAATGGGCTCTTTGTATGGCTATCCTTAGGACTGGTTTGAAAGCTGTAGCTGGTACAGAAAGCAGCAGCCAAGGTACTGAGTGGAGTGCCAGTTGTGCTGGGGGTTTTTTCTTTCTGCCAAAGTTGCTGAGTTTAAAAAAAAAGTTTAGAAAATTGCATGTATGGCAACCCTGCCTGTGCTGATATTACTTGTGTTGAAGGAACTGCATATGCTGCCTTTCAGGTACTGAGTCATATCCAGGTTCTTGTTATTAACTGCTCAGGTCCTTTGAGAGGTCTTGTTGGCTGCACCACTTCATCTAGGGACAATGCAGAAACTGGCCTTCTCCATGGTAGCACCTATACTTTGGAATACTCTGCTTCCATATATGAGAGGCAGTAGAATGCTTCCAACATTTATTGATAACCTCTCTCTGCTCAGGCACTTCCCAATCATTAATACTGGATATTACAGGCTGGACTTTTTTTTTTTTTTACCATTATATACAGAGAAAGGGTTTGAATATATGTTTTAATGCTGTAATGTGCTCTAAGGTTTGTTTTTAATAGAAAGTTGTCTAGAATTTTTTTTAAAATAAGATGCATATGAAATATTGGATAAATGCAAAACACATACTGTCCTCTAGCCATACCTGCCCAAATCCTAAACAATTTACAATTATACAAAAGATACAGTCTCACTCATCTACATACTCCGAGGCAGCAGCTAAGTGATCTAGAAAAAAAGTTGGAGTAGATGATTCTCAGGGTCCTTTTCAACTCTATGATTCTTCAAATTATCATCCCTGAACAAGAGTCCTGAAGTTCCAGTTTGTGTCCTCAAGTACCTTTAAAATGTTTTCATATGATATGGTCAATGATAACAAAAGAGGCTTTATGACAGTACCATAAACACGGATTAATGTAGTCACTCATACTAACTCGAAGCAATGTGCTAGGAGAAGGTAGATAAGAGGTGCTGACACAGAAAATGATTCAATGCAAGTGACTTGCACACTCATGAGCATGATCAAAGTCTGAATGGCGTAAGTCAATGGGATTCTTTGCCTTGAGGCAACCCTTAGACATTTGACCCTTTCAGCTTTCCTTAGATCTAAGGGTGGGTTTTAGTGGGGGTGCACAAACCAATTCTGGGAAAACAAAAATCCAAGTTTTTAAAATGTGAAAGCTAAAACTCAAATAATAAAACAAAACTTAGAGTTACATGAGAAAAAGCTGAAGGAACTAAACAGACTAAGGAGGGATGATGATGATGATGATATTTACTTACTTACTTACCTTCCACCCATCTGACTAGGCTACCCCAGCCACTCTGGGTGGCTTCCCAGATTGTTTCAGTTATCAAAAAAGAATGAGACCAGTTTTAAAGGGGCCTCTTCCATGTCATTTAACCATTGGTGCCTATTTGCTTATGTCCCCAATCTGATATGCTGTTGCTGGCATACAGAGCTATGAAACTCGTGGCCTGGATATCTGCTCCCATATAGGCCCTGCTGCCCATCAAAGGTGGGCTTGCACACTGTCCCTTCAACTTCTGATTTTGCAGCAAACTCTACAGGAAGCAGTTAAACATCTGAACCAACAAATTCTGGTTTGCTGCAAAATCGAAGCACATGAGCCCAAATCTTGCTCCTGCAGCACCAAGGCATAGAATCACAGAATTGTATAGATGGAAGGGACTATGAGATTCATCTAGTCCAATCCCCTGCAATACATGAATCTTTTTCCCGACATGAGACCCATGACCTGAGATTAAGAGTCTCACGCTCTACCAACTGAGCTATCTGAGCAGGATGAGAGTTCTTTGGAGTTTGGAGTTCTTTGGACCAACCAGTTTATTGGTACCAAATTCAGCTATCATTTTAAGGCAGGTTACTGTATTTCTTGGGACGCAGGTGGCGCTGTGGGTTAAAGCCTCAGCGCCTAGGACTTGCCGATCGAAAGGTTGGCGGTTCGAATCCCTGCGGCGGGGTGCGCTCCCGCTGCTCGGTCCCAGCGCCTGCCAACCTAGCAGTTCGAAAGCACCTCCAGGTGCAAGTAGATAAATAGGGACCGCTTACCAGCGGGAAGGTAAACGGCGTTTCCGTGTGCGGCTCTGGCTCGCCAGAGCAGCGATGTCACGCTGGCCACGTGACCCGGAAGTGTCTCCGGACAGCGCTGGCCCCTGGCCTCTTAAGTGAGATGGGCGCACAACCCCAGAGTCTGTCAAGACTGGCCCGTACGGGCAGGGGTACCTTTACCTTTTTACTGTATTTCTAGAGGAACGCTTAAGATTTTAATTATCCATCCAGATACTGACAGAATTACATTGTTCATTTCTACAAATTCTAATTTTGTTTCCACAAAACTAAATATTTATTTTGGCCCATAATGTTGGTGTTCCTCCACACACACACACACACACCAAAAAAATCTTGTTCCCAGATACTATCAAATATCCTAGCACACCACATGAGCTCAAGAAGCAGTAACTAATGCAAACTTATCCTATTTGAATCACACCGAATTGCTACAAAGCTAACCACAACAGTGTATAATCCCTTTGTATAACCATACACACAAACGCACATGTTTAGTCAATATGATGCAATTACTCAGCAATACCAAAAACAACCAAACGGACAACAGTTGGGAGTCAGCTTAGAAGATCTATTAGATATGTTGGGGACAAAGCATTTTAAATGCTTGTGGGATGCTCTCCCCAGAGTGGCTCCCTCAGTGCCTTTGTCACATATCTTTAAGAGCCAATCAAAATAATCCCCCCTCTCTCAGGCCTTTGGCTATTAAACAATCAATGTCCTTTTAAATTGGGTGTGGGGATATTGTTTTTATTCCATGCCCAATAAAGCTTATGCCATACCATTCCCAAATTATTTAAATAGGCATTGAGTCACTGGTGTGTGTGTTTGTGGGGGTTTTTAAGGTCGCATAAAGCAACAGTGTGTGGTATCCACACATGCAATACTTACATTAAAGGTAAAGGTACCCCTGACCGTTAGATCCAGCTGCGGACAACTCTGGGGTTGCGGCACTCATCTTGCTCTATAGGCCGAGGGAGCCGGCGTTTGTCCTCAGACAGCTTCTGGGCCATGTGGCCAGCATGACTAAGCTGCTTCTGGCAAACTGGAGCAGCGCACGGAAACGCCATTTACCTTCCTGCCAGAGCGGACCTATTTATCTACAGTGGTACCTCGGGTTAAGTACTTAATTCGCTCCGGAGGTCCATTCTTAACCTGAAACTGTTCTTAACCTGAAGCACCACTTTAGCTAAGGGAGCCTCCTGCTGCTGCTGCGCCGCCGGAGAACAATTTCTGTTCTCATCCTGAAGTAAAGTTCTTAACCTGAAGCACTATTTCTGGGTTGGCGGAGTCTGTAACCTGAAGCGTATGAAACCTGAAGCATATGTAACACAATGTACCACTGTACTTTCACTTTGACGTGCTTTCAAACTGCTAGGTGGGCAGGAGCTGGGACTGAACAACGGGAGCTCAGCCCGTCGTGGGGATTCGAACTGCCGACCTTCCAATCAGCAAGCCCTAGGCTCAGCGGTTTAGACCACAGTGCCACCCATGTCCCTAGCAATACTTACATTAGATAGTTCTTAACTCTCTAAATACAATTTATTCACTAAGGATCTTGATAGCTTGTGGAAACACCCCCATAACCATACAGCAAAATATTGAGGGAGCAAATCAACCCCTTTATGCCCCCAAATCCATCAGAAGTTGAAGGCTGCACATCTGCATTAGCCTCATGGTGCAAGAAAAGTTCAGAAGGAGACTGCATGCTGCTGACAACCACCAAGGGCTGGATGTTAAGATGAAAGGAAGCAACAGCCTGCTACAGTGGTGCCCCGCAAGACGAATGCCTCGCAAGACGGCAAACCCGCTAGACGAAAGGGTTTTCCGTTTTGGAGGCGCTTCGCAAAACGAATTTCCTATGGGCTTGCTTCGCAAGACGAAAATGTCTTGTGAGTTCCTGTGGGTTTTTTCCCCTCCCCCCCTTTTTCTAAGCCGCTAAGCCGCTTATCCGCTAAAAGCTGCTAAACCGCTAATAGCGCTAATCCGTCAATGGGCTTGCTTCGCAAGACGAAAAAACCGCTAGACGAAGAGACTCACGGAACGGATTCTTCTCGTCTTGCGAGGCACCACTGTACTTGCTTCCTTTTCAGTCTGAGCCAAAAGTGGAAGAAGGGAAGCTGTTCTGAGTCTTCCAAGGGCACTGTATTGTATTTTTCTGCTGCAACAGATCCAACACCAGTAGACTTTCTTCTTGCTTCTTGTGCAGATTACCATAAATTTCCAACAGCATTCTCATGATCTAAACACTAATCAATTAACTCATCAGGGAACACTATTCTAATCTACTGGATTAAAGTGGGGGGGGGACAGCAAGCACACCCTTTTCAACAATTCCTGCAGGACAGGAGCTGTTGGTTTTGCAATATCATCTACAGATCTCAGCTGGCTCGTTGACCTTTGAGCAACTACATCACCAGAAAGGATACCTGTAACCTGACTTCCAAGCAAATGTTGGCAGTGACAGATGGCACTGGGAGCTTGAAATCCAGGTTAGAGGGTTTCCTTTTTTTCCGGTCACCCCACCTCCTCCTGGTATTCACATCTGCAAAGATTCCATAGAGTAAGTCAACAGTCTTCCCCACTCTCCTCCCCACATAGGCAGGATGAATAGGTATTTTTTTTAACCAAAGATTGCCAATGTACCCAACTGTTCTTTAAAAAACTATTCATTAGGAATTAGGTTCTTTCCCCAAAGAGCTAACTTTTTAACTAATTATTTGCAGTTGGTAAAGCAAAAAGGCCTCAATTTATTTTAAGCATTTATATCCTGTCTTTATATTTAAAAAAATTCCTTGGAGGCTACATCTAGTTAGTCTCAAAACTGAATCTGCCCATTGCATCAAGAATAAGCCACACATTATTCCAAACCACTTAATATAGTGTATTAAAGATTATATACTGGCAGTCAGTCTCAAACTGCTATCGCAACCTGAACAACAACAGTACAGTAGCTGGACTCGGCTGACAAACTGAAAAATCATTAAGACCGCGTTATTTATTTATATAAATTATATAACACCTTTCATTTTAAGAAAAAAATATACCAGTATGGACATCTTTAGTCTTAAGCATGCAGTTATTCATATGTGTTGATATCGCAAAAATGTTAAGAAAATGAATACAACAATGTGGTTCAATCAGAAACTACAGCTTAAGAAATAACCACAGTCCAAGCAGATATAGACTGGAAGATAGAAAAGCCACAATATTATTTAGAGCAGATTCAACTTGCATCTCCAACTAGAACACACTTCTATTTTTGAAGCATATGTAAAAATAGAATTGCTGCAGAGCATCCAATCTCAGGCAGCATCCTTGATCACATGGTATCTCCGTGCAGGCATTTGGGGCTTTGACAAACTTAATTAAGAATCAGAAACACATAGTTAAAGGGAAGATTTATGCAGCCTGCACAAGAGGCCCTGGCATACTGATTTACAGTAACTCCTAATAACCTGTCAGATGCTTCAGAAAATGGCAAACAGACCACTAAAAGAACAGTATTCCACTCTCCTAGGTGCAGGAGGAGCATATGGCTTCTGTCTGACAATGCAAAATTAACTAAAGCATGAAATGGAAACCATTTCTTTCTGTTTTTAATAGAAAAAATCCTGACAGATGCTTATCATGGCTAATATTCACTTACAAACCAAACGAGAACCTCCTGAATGATATGCCACTGATTACTAGTAGATGGGGATTCACTGTGAGGGTTATTACCCTGCTTGTGAGCATCTTGGATGCATCTAGCTGACCAGTTAGAGAGATGATTCTAGACTAAATCTTCTAAGGCCTGCAAAGTAGTTGGATTACGTCATCTGCTCGCAGACTTTTATACAGCATCTTATACAAACTATACAAGCCATATGGGAGTTCTTACCGTCTCAACATGTAATTTTGCTACATAAATAATGAACTAAAGAAAGGTTAAATAGCAAAATTACAGCTTCCATTAATCAAAGCCATTCCATTTTTCTACATAAAATACAATCAACGCAGCACAGAAGCATGAGTAATATACGGTAACCAGGGTGAAGTAGTGGTTAGCACATTAAACTCAGACCCAGAGGACCTGGATTCTAATCGCCCCCTTAGCCACAAAGCTCACGGGGTGACCTTGGTTTAGTCTTGCCCTCTTAGCCTAATCCAAGTCACAAGGTTGTTAGGACTGAGTGTGTGTGTGTATACTCTCTCTCTCTTTATATATATTTGTTATAAGAGCAAAATTAAAACAACAGAAGATACTGTACACCTTACACTGCTTTACAAAACATATCCATCACTTCAGAGCTGTACCAATTTCATTGGAAATTTCACAAACATTGTTTTCAGCCTACACAGAGATATTCAGTATCTAGGTCAGCCATCTTTATACCACCTTGGCCACTGCACCATGTGAACCAACATATCAATTTACATGAATTATACCAGAGGTTTTTGGTGTGAGAAGAATTCTACTAAGGTGGGGGAGAAACTACTAAAAGAAAAGTATTCCTGAGATGCCAATCCCAAAGGCTTTATTCAGATTTATGCATCACATTATCAAACAGCTATATCCAAAAGGTCCGAGGCCAGCACTTTGCCTTCATTTTATCAATAGTTTCTTGGCACAAACCACCATCTTTAAATACTAGCAACAAGCTCCTTGATTGCTCAGACCTACGTTACCTTTAGCATGGGCACGCTATTGCCCCCAAATGCACTACCTCTATACAGAAACACTAAAAAACACCCTCAAGTATGGAATCATAGAATCCTAGAGTTGGAAGAGACCACAAGGGCCATCGAGTCCAACCCCCTGCCAAGCAGGAAACACCATCAGAGCACTCCTGACATATGGTTGTCAAGCCTCTGCTTAAAGACCTCCAAAGAAGGAGACTCCACCACACTCCTTGGCAGCAAATTCCACTGTCAAACAGCTCTTACTGTCAGGAAGTTCTTCCTAATGTTTAGGTGGAATCTTCTTTCTTGTAGTTTGGAACCATTGCTCCGTGTCCGCTTCTCTGGAGCAGCAGAAAACAACCTTTCTCCCTCCTCTATGTGACATCCTTTTATATATTTGAACATGGCTATCATATCACCCCTTAACCTCCTCTTCTCCAGGCTAAACATGCCCAGCTCCCTTAGCCGTTCCTCATAAGGCATCGTTTCCAGGCCTTTGACCATTTTGGTTGCCCTCCTCTGGACACGTTCCAGTTTGTCAGTGTCCTTCTTGAACTGTGGTGCCCAGAACTGGACACAGTACTCCAGGTGAGGTCTGACCAGAGCAGAATACAGTGGCACTATTACTTCCCTTGATCTAGATGCTATACTCCTATTGATGCAGCCAAGAATTGCATTGGCTTTTTTAGCTGCCGTGTCACACTGTTGGCTCATGTCAAGTTTGTGGTCAACCAAGACTCCTAGATCCTTTTCCCATGTACTGCTCTCAAGCCAGGTGTCACCCATCTTGTATTTGTGCCTCTCATTTTTTTTGCCCAAGTGCAATACTTTAGATTTCTCCCTGTTAAAATTCATCTTGTTTGTTTTGGCCCAGTTCTCTAATCTGTCAAGGTCGTTTTGAAGTGTGATCCTGTCCTCTGGGGTGTTAGCCACCCCTCCCAGTTTGGTGTCATCTGCAAATTTGATCAGGATGCCCTTGAGTCCATCATCCAAGTCGTTGATAAAGATGTTGAATAAGACCGGGCCCAAGACAGAACCCTGTGGCACCCCACTAGTCACTCTTCTCCAGGATGAAAAGGAACCATTGATGAGCACCCTTTGGGTTCGGTCAGTCAGCCAGTTACAAATCCACTGAGTGGTAGCATAGTCAAGTCCGCATTTTACCAGCTTCTTTACAAGAATATCATGGGGCACCTTGTCAAATGACTTGCTGAGATCAAGGTAGGCTACATGGATTAATTTCCTTTCCATCATTTCTAAAGCAGAAGACAGATGCAAAGATTACAAGGAGGCCAAAGGGAATAATTTTCAATTATATATTTATATGTTATTATTCAGTGTTTTGAATAATAACATATACATATATTAAAAAATTGGAATCGCCCTCTCAATACCAACAGTGGTTACAAGTACTCATTCCACTGACAGTGCAATCCTATAATGCCTATTCTGAAGTTTGTTGGCATCCATCTGTCTCAAGAGACAATAGAAGAGTGTGCCTTTGGTTTCCAGGATAAAGTCAAACCATAGGAGAGTTACAGCGCCTGCTGTGGCTGTAGAGACTGATACAGGAGAGACATGTTTTATTGCCCCACTGAATTCAAGGACTTACTCCCTGGTGAATGTGCACAGTATTGCGATCTCTTTGATGGGAAGCCAAAATTGCATATCCAGATAATGGCCAATGAAAGTGTTTGAACATAAAAAGGTGATTTATATTGACATCAGACCGCTTTTCATTTTATCCAGTTTAATTTGCTGATACCAGCGCTCCATGGTGTAAGACTACCTCCCTCAGCTCTGCTATCTAGATATGCCATGACTTAACTATGGTCCCTGTCTTCTGGACTAAAATAGCCAACTGCAAATTGTTGGGGGAAACCAAAGCCTAGTCTCCTAAGAAGCAAGTGGGCATGTAGATAAAGGAAGGGTAGGTGAAAAGAAGAAAGGTTTACTATGGTAAATGTCTAGACTACTAGAATCATTGGATTAGGTTGTTTTTCTGTGAGGAAACCGCATTGAATTGTGAAAACATGTATTAAGCAGAACTGGCCGCCTTCTCACCTCATTCCACACAGAAACTGAGAATGCATCAATCAGCAAGGCTGTGGTTTCTTTAATAATAAAAAGCTTAATATGCTGTTATCTAAATCTTTTATTCTACTTGAAGCTTTTCTCTTTCCCCAAGACCACTATTTTTTTCTTCTACTAAATGGAGCGTGTACCATACCAGGACCAAACCACTCTGCCAAGCCCACATCTGAAAACCATGAATTGTTTGTTCCAAAAAATTATCTAGTCAGGGATTAAGCAATGGGAAAGGTCTCAATTCTTACAGAAGCTTACAAAAGTCAATCGCCTAGTGTTGAATTCAATTCTTAGAATATTGTCAAAGGATCAGGGTTGTCATTGAGGGAAAAAATAGTGGTCCAAAAATCAATTTGCACACAACCCTTAATGAACAGGAATTCCTACCATCCTTACTCCTTTATCAGATCCAAGACTTGAAAGCAGGTACAGTACACACACTATAAACCCTCACATTTCCCCATCTGAGGAACAACAGCAGGGGGGGCTTTTGAGCCTCGAAGTTCAAAATGAATTATCTCATGCCTAGGAACAGCTGAAATATTGGAGATTTCCATAGGGTACTATTTTTATTTTGCATTTTTGTTATCTATTCCTGGCAGGGAAAGGGATGGAGAGATATACAAAGAATAAGAGGAACCCAGTGCAATCTGGGACAGATAACATTTCAATGGGCTCTGGTTTCTTCTCCACTGGAATGGAAGGGGAAGATTTAGGTGGCCCTGTTCGTTCCTAGAGATGAGAGAAACAGCAAGGCTCCCCTTTAGTGACCCTTTCCTTCGGCAGAATACGGAGAGGAAAAAGGAGAAAATCAAGGTCTCGACGACAACAACAACAACCAGGAGTGGCAGCAGGGAAGGAGGTGCTTGATAACAGAGGCACAGAAAAAGACAAGTGTCACCCGCTTTAAGCACCTGGCCATGCTAGAGAGAGCACCAGACAGGCTCTCCCAGCTTCAGGCCTGGAGAGATCCGTGCATGGGTTGAATGACTCCCTCCATCTGCACCCAAGCCATCTTCCCCACCGCGACAGGAAGAAGGTGGGAAGCAGGGATTTGGGCTTGGGGGCCTCGATCCGAGGGAGGAGAGGTTGCTTAGGAATATGCAAGCAGAGGGGGAAGATGGCTGTTTCTGGGGAGGGGGGGGTGTTGTTGTTTTTTGGAGGGGGGGGGTGTTGGCCCCCAAGGGGGATTCAAGAGGCGGCGGGGGGGGGAGGGAGGATATTCCCTCCCTCTCTTTCCCTTTCCACCCAGAATATAGAGCCAAAATCGGGGGCGTCAAAATCCCGAGGGAGGAAAAGATCCCCTTTTCCAGCCGCACCCACGATGAAGGGGGGAAGGAAAAGCGGAGGAGGGCGGCGGCGGGGAGCGGTCCGAGGTCTCCGCCTGAGCCTGGATCGGGTCCAACAGGACCGGCCATGGGGGGGGAGGGGGGGAGGAATGATGCGGCGCGGTGTTGCGATATAGGAGGCAGCCAGGTAGGATATTTTTTTGGGGGGGGTGTCTCACCGTTGATCACCCCCCCTTACCGGGGGGAGGCAGCCAGGTAGGAGATTTGGGGGGGTGTTTTAGATGTCGGGGGGGGGTGTCTCACCGTTGATCCCCCTCACCCCCCAACCGGGCTCGGATCGGGGCCTGACTCACCGCTCTGCTCCCCGAGGAAGACCAGCTTGAATTTCCGCAGAGGGTTGCCGAAGTCTCCGCCCGCCGACATGATGATGAGGAGGAGGAGGAGGAAGGTGGGGAAGCTGGCAGAGGAGGAGGGAGGCTCCCCTGGCTGGGCTCCCTCGGGGGCGGAGAAGGGGCGAGGGGGTGAGGGGACGGGGGAGGGAAGGGAGGCCGCCGCCGCCGCTGCTTCTCGGCCCCCTCGCTCGCCCGCTCTTGCCCCCGCGGCGGGTCTCTCCTCCTCCTCCTCCTCCTTCTCCCCTCACGGAATGGCGGCAGCGGCGAAGGCGACGGGGCAGGGAAGGGAAGGAGCGGCCGGCGGGGCTCGGGGCTCTTCTTTTCTCCGCCAGCCACGACGCAACGTCGCCCTCTGCGCCCGCTGAGGCAATCCCGGCCCCGCCTGCGGCCTTGCCTCTCCTCCCTCAGCCTCGCCGGCGCCGCCTCTTCCCCGGCTCCCTCCCCCTCAGCTTGTTATTCGCTTGTTCGAGCGAGCGAGCCCGGGCGGAGGGAGGGAGGGAGGGGAGGGAGGGAGGTGAAGAGCGAGCGTGGAGGCCAATCAGAGGGCAGGGAGATGAGGCACGTCCCGCCCCTGCCTCGCGCCTGACGGACGGACAGGGAGGGGCAGGGCGAAGAGAGGAGACTAGAGGCCAATCACGGGGCAGGGAGAGGAGTGGCGTCCCGCCCCTCTTCGCGCCTGACGGACGGACGGAGGGAAGGAGGCGCGCGCGCCCGACCCGCCTGCCACTCATACCGCTAGAACAGCCCAGGCGGCGCTCGAGACGAGTCTCTGCGCATGCGCGTGAAACGAGAAAGAGGGCGTGGCCCGCAAGGAGCAGCGGGGTGGGGCTTGAGGGCGGCGGCGGCGGCGGCTGCTGCAGGGTTGCGCGTGCGCCCCCG
Source organism: Podarcis cretensis (assembly GCF_951804945.1). Lineage (NCBI taxonomy): Eukaryota > Metazoa > Chordata > Lepidosauria > Squamata > Lacertidae > Podarcis > Podarcis cretensis. The sequence continues at coordinate 6,984,310 of NC_137173.1, read as the reverse complement.
GCCAGTGTTGATTGGTTAAGGGACCCTCCCCTGGGGAGGCGGGGTTTTCTCTTATATTTCGCCCTTGCGTGGCATTTAGCCTGAATACCCCGCGGTGGGTGCAGTGCAGGTATCCTGTGCTGCATTTATGTATAAGCTATAGCTTAGGGCCCCACTCTCTTGGGGACCCCCCAAAAAATTAAAGGAAAAAAAAACTGGATGTACATTTCCAAAATGCAGTGGTACCTCGGGTTACAGACGCTTCAGGTTACAGACTCCACTAACCCAGAAATAGTGCTTCAGGTTAAGAACTTTGCTTCAGGATGAGAACAGAAATCGTGCGGCAGCAGCGGGAGGCCCCATTAGCTAAAGTGGTGCTTCAGGTTAAGAACAGTTTCAGGTTAAGAACGGACCTCTGGAACGAATTAAGTACAGTGGTACCTCAGGTTAAGTACTTAATTCGTTCCGGAGGTCCGTTCTTAACCTGAAGCACCACTTTAGCTAATGGGGCCTTCTGCCACCGCCACTGCGCGATTTCTGTTCTCATCCTGAAGCAAAGTTCTTAACCTCAAGCACTATTTATGGGTTAGCGGAGTCTGTAACCTGAAGCGTATGTAACCCGAGGTACCACTGTACCCCTAACAACATCTTGATTTATAAGAACGTAGAATGCATCCAGAATAATTACTGTTCCTAATACCCGCTGTGAAAGAACAATAAAAAGGGGCGACTTGTCCATAAATAAGCACATATGTACCTAAAGCTATCTCCTGGCATTAGGGTCTTCCACTGTGCTTTCTGCTACGTTCCTGCACATTCCCCAAGGGCAGCCAGAATAGGATCCATTTAAATCATTTTGTGACTAAGGGTTTTCTAAGTGGCTTACTGGAAGTGCTTTCGTCGTGAGCTTCAGTGAGCTGGAAAGGGGAAATGGCAGCAGGGCTCTTTCTGCAAGAGGGAGACTGCTGGGGGGCGAGTAGCTGGTGTCTCTTTTTAGAAAACCAGCCTTGCACCAGCTGCTGAGAATGTACATTTCATAAGCCCCTGCGTCCCCCACCCCGGCTGAAATGAATGGGAGCCGCCTGTCTTCCTACACAGGAACACGACCCGTGCTTTTTATATTTCTTTATTTTCCGCACGCCTCCCATTCATTGCAAGCAGGCGTGCAACCCCAGGGGAACTCCCTGACTTGGAGCTGAGTCACGGGTTGCCAAGCACCTGTCCCCGAGAACATAAAAGCACGTCTGCTCCGCAGCAACAAATGTTTGCTGGTTCTCTTGCCCACCGAAACCCATTATAACCAGCCGGTGGTTTGTGCTATGTTTGTAGTTGAGATGGGGTCGGCAGTCACTTTATTTTTTGCTCTATAAGGCTCACTTTTTCCCTCCTAAAAAGTAAGGGGAAATGTGTGTGCTTCTTATGGAGCGAATGCAGGCTGCGCAGCTATCCCAGAAGCCAGAACAGCAAGAGGGATTGCTGCTTTCACTGCGCTGCTATCCCTCTTGTTGTTCTGGCTTCTGAGATTCAGAATATTTTTTTTCTTGGTTTCCTCCTCCAAAAACTAGGTGCGTCTTGTGGTCTGGTGCATCTTATAGAGCGAAAAATACGGTATTTTCATTTGGGCATAACTGCAAACTGTTTATTACTATTGTTATTATTGGTTTCTATTGATTTGTTTGTTGGTTTGTTGCTCATATAGGATAGTTGGGGTTTTTAAAAAATGTTGGATGCTTTGTTGTGTTTTTCTATACAGTGGTACCTCGGGTTACAGACACTTCAGGTTACAGACTCCGCTAACCCAGAAATAGTACCTTGGGTTAAGAACTTTGCTTCAGGATGAGAACAGAAATTGCGCCGCGGTGGCGTGGCAGCAGCAGGAGGCCCCATTAGCTAAAGTGGTGCTTCAGGTTAAGAACAGTTTCAGGTTAAGAACGGACCTCCGGAATGAATTAAATACTTAACCCGAGGTACCACTGTATGTTGTAAGCTGCCCAGAGCCGCTGGGGAAACCCAGCAAGATGGGGGGGGGGTATAAATTTTAAAAATATTATTATTATGTGCCCGTAATGCTATGGGGCTTCATGTATACAGTGGGGTTAAGAACTTAATTTGTTCCAGAGGTCTGTTCTTAACCTGAAACTGTTCTTAACCTCGTATCTACGGGATATGAGGGCCCTTGTATCTACGGGACTGCCTCTCCTGGTTTGCCCAACAGAGGACCCAAAGGGCCATGAATAACCATAGTTTAGAGGTCCCAGGCCTTAAGGAAGTCAGACTATCCTCCACCAGGGCCAGGGCCTTCTCAGTGATGGCTCCGACCTGGTGGAATGCTCTGTCCCAGGAGACCAGGACCCTGCAGGATTTAACCTCCTTCCGTCAGGCCTGTAAGACAGAGCTATCCCGCCTGGCCTTTAATTTGAATTCAGCCTGATCTTTTATTTCCCTTCTCTTCCTTCCCCCTCCCCTTTTTTTGAAGATCACCCGCTCTGAGATCCCACAGCTAATTCTCCCCTGGGCTCCTCGCTGGCCCAATTAGGACCAATTCAGCCAGCTAGCCCTGGCGATTATCTAACTGATTTTTGAATTTTACAGTTATTCATGTTTTTATACTGTATTTTATGCTGCTTTTATAATTGTTTTAAATTTGTTGTTCGCCACCCTGAGCCTGGTTTTTAAAATTTATTTATGATGATGATGAAATGAATGGACCTAAATTAGTCATGTGCACTCATTTCAACGGATCTGCTCTGCTTGTGGCAAATGTTGGGTTCAGAAGCCTTGCTGCCTCCAACCGATCCCAGTTGCTCAAAACCACAGTAGCGGAGAGTTACTCTTGTGCAATGGTTCTACTTGCAGGTTTCCGGTAGGCATCTGTGAATGTATAGTTTAATGAAGAGGCTGAACAGAGCGAAAGATTATGAGTCATGGGGGAAGAGGGTGTATAAACCTGTGTGTGTGTTTAGCTTCATTTTTCTTGCTATTTTGTTCATAATGGTTTTACACATTATCAGTGCTTTGTTAGTCATATAATGGGACATGCTGCAGTTGCGATGTTTAGCCTGCTTCTTTGTTACTGCTTTGCTAATAGTGTTTTATAGGTTGTAATTGTTTTACTGATGTTCTGCTAATTATATATGATTTATGCTGTACTTGTTATGTTATTGTTCTTTATTGTTTGGAAGCCGCTTCAATCAAGAAATCACTCCAGTTGGACACTGTGAGACAGGATGCTGGACTAGATGGGCAAATTGGCCTCATCCAGCAGCCTCTTCTTTTGGACTGAAATAAAAAAAAATAAGGTCTTATATATATAATAAATGTTCATAAATGTACCAAGCAAACCCATACATAAATATATAAACCACATGTCTGAAGCAGCACAGGAAAACAGCCCTGAAACCGTTTTGACTCCCAAACTGACCAAATGATCTCTCTGCAAGGTCAAGGAAAATGGAAAAGCCTCCCCATTGTCTCCTCCTTCACAAATCCTGTCTTAAGGGTATGTCTGTGTATGAACAGGGTGAGCCTGTGACCTGGCCCAGGAACTAAGTATTTGCCATTACAAAAGACTGGCCAGGCTCCCCAGGCAATCCAATCAAGTAAGCATTAACAGGTAACCTGCCAGACAGGAGATAAACAATGCACTCAGATTTCTGTTGTAGACCGCCCTTTCTGTGACGTATGTATGATGTATCTGGGGGTGGTCTTGGACTCCAAGGCGGGCAATTTAAAATGTCGATATAAGGACGGACACACCTTTGTTCTGGGTCCTCCTCTCCTGCGTGTGAGGGGGGCACCCTGTTGCAACATTTTCAATAAAGATCAGGCTTACTAGCTGCTTTGCTTCTCAGTATTCTCTGCTTGGCCTCTGTTATTTTCTCTGACCGATGGAGAACCTACAAAGGACTCTATAAGGGCTCTTGTGTCCCCCTTAAGGGAATAAGGGCAGATTTACGTTTATTACAGACACAACTTATTTTGTGGTGATCTGCCGACCAGCTTTGGGCCAGGTGGTCTCCCGTAAGATGCCCAATGTCATGTCTGAAGACCCTTCATTAAGCTTCCTCATTCGCCTTTCCACTCCGTTGGCACTTGATTAATAAGGTGGGTTCAGTAGCCCTTCTGCTTAAGGGACTCTCTTCACACAGGTCGTGCTGTTTCTCGAAAGCCTATTAATAATGGAGGAAGTGAACGAATAGCTATTTTGCAGACTGGGGAGTCTATAGTTTCTATTTTTGGTCTTTTCGGTCCCGGTTCCTCGATGTAATGAACTGGGTCTCTGAGGGCTGCTTAAGGCCACAAAGGACAGATAACAGAAGTGAAATTACGGCTGTAACCAGGCAGCTGTTTTCAAAGAACTGGTAAATAGCGAAAAGGAAAGGACGTCATTTTCTTCACACTGATATTAGAATATCTTCCTCCTTTGTCCTGCAGAAAAATTATACCTGTGCTTGCTGTTGTCAGTAACTTGATCGACAGTGAAATCTGTAAAAGCCACTTTCTAGTTCAACATGCATTGGAATAAACGGGGGCGGGGGGAAGACAAATTAAGCAACATTAATCTTTTACAGGAATCAGTAGAGGATGGCAGCGGACTCAAGCTGTGGGTGGACTAAATTCTATTGTTGTTGTTGTTTAGTCGTTTAGTTGTGTGGAGGATTCCCTGGTCCTGAATGGGGTAACTGTGCCCCTGAAGGACCAGGTACGCAGCCTGGGAGTCATTTTGGACTCACAGCTGTCCATGGAGGCGCAGGTTAACTCTGTGTCCAGGGCAGCTGTCTACCAGCTCCACCTGGTACGCAGGCTAAGACCCTACCTTCCCGCGGACTGTCTTGCCAGAGTGGTGCATGCTCTGGTTATCTCACGCTTGGACTACTGCAACGCGCTCTACGTGGGGCTACCTTTGAAGGTGACCCGGAAACTGCAATTAATCCAGAATGCGGCAGCTAGACTGGTGACTGGGAGTGGCCGCCGGGACCACATAACACCGGTTCTGAGAGATCTGCACTGGCTCCCAGTACGTTTCCGAGCATGATTCAAAGTGTTGGTGCTGACCTTTAAAGCCCTAAACGGCCTCGGTCCTGTATACCTGAAGGAGCATCTCCACCCCCATCGTTCAGCCCGGACACTGAGATCCAGCGCCGAGGGCCTTCTGGCGGTTCCCTCATTGCGAGAAGTGAGGCTACAGGGAACCAGGCAGAGGGCCTTCTCGGTAGTGGCGCCCGACCTGTGGAACGCCCTCCCATCAGATGTCAAAGAGATAAAGAATTACCTGACATTCAGAAGACATCTTAAGGCAGCCCTGTTCAGGGAAGTTTTTAATATGTAATGCTGTATTGTTTTTAACACTGATTGGGAGCCGCCCAGAGTGGCTGGGGAAACTCAGCCAGATGGGCGGGGTATAAATAATAAATTATTATTATTATTATTATTATTATTATTATTGTGTCCGACTCTTCGTGACCCCATGGACCAGAGCACGCCAGGCACTCCTGTCTTCCACTGCCTCCCGCAGTTTGGTCAAACTCATGCTGGTAGCTTTGAGAACACTGTCCAACCATCTCGTCCTCTGTCGTCCCCTTCTCCTTGTGCCCTCCATCTTTCCCAACATCAAGGTCTTTTCCAGGGAGTCTTCTCTTCTCATGAGGGGGCCAAAGTCTTGGAGCCTCAGCTTCAGGATCTGTCCTTCATGGATCACTGCCTTGCCATGGCGAAGAGGCTTGAATAACTCAGAGAAGCTATGAACTATGCCATGCAGGGCCACCCAAGATGGACAGGTCATAGTGGAGAATTTTGACCAAACGTGATCCACCTGGAGCAGGAACCGGCAAGCCACTCCAGTATCCCTGCCAAGAAAACTCCATGGACAAAGACAACAGGCATATAAAATCTATTAGAAATCTTTAACTACTTGATGCTGATATTTCAGTTATCACTTCTACCTGATGCACATCCCAGTCATTTGCTTGTGCAGCCCATTTCTATGCATGCTTACCTGGTGGGGAGAAGAATCTGATCGATTTCAGTATGGCTTACTCCTAAGTAAGGTTGCACAGGATTGAAGCCTTAAACCTCAGTACTTTGATTTCAGCTTGTTTGTTTTTAATTATTGTTGTTACCAGCCTTGTTTCTTTGCTTCTTGGGCAAACCTTAGCAGTTAATAATAATGCTTATCTTGATGTTGTGAAAAGCTGCACCAGCTTACAAATCAAGCTACTTCTTAAAAAGCATAAGAAGCCAGGCCTTCTTTCCTGATCAACTGACAGCTGTAATTCTAAGTAACTTTTAGGAAGTTGCAGAAAGCAGCCTACCTGCTAAACCCACCCTGGATCTAAAAGCCTTGCAAGAAGTTTCAAAAAGCATGGGGAAAATGCAGAGAACACTTCACAAAAATAGTGCCCTAAAATACATATCTGGACTTGTTTCGATTAATGTCTGCAGGAGAGTTTGTGGATATTTAAGTTATAATTAGAAAAATCTTAATAATTATTCGTAAAGCAAACAGTTTATAAGAAGTAAATAAGGACGCCAGATACAGGATAAAGGAAATCTTTTATTTGGTTGTTTGTATTGTTGTATGTTATGTTATGCACACTGTATGTTATGTTCACGTTTAATGAGGGTAGATTTGTGTATTGGGGGATGGGGGGTTGTGTTATGTTGTAAATAAAATTCCAATTAAAATTATTATTTTTTTTTTTTAAAAAAAAGCCTTGTAAGAGTGCCCCCTTGATTAGCAGGAGTGGTTAGGGAAGCGAGCAAAAGCACCTTTTTCACCTTACTTGAAAGAGTAGCTTCTTAAAAGTCTTATTGTCATATGACACACACCTGACAAAAAACAAACAAACTGCCCTGCTCCTGTGCTTTTAACAGCACTTTGGTCTGCAGAAATCAACAGCTGAAATATTTAATGGGCGAGATAAAAATTATCGGCTTCTAATGTCTGATACAAGGGTGTATGGAATTTAAATAAAAAATTAAGGTCTTATATATATAATAAATGTTCATAAATGTACCAAGCAAACATGTACATAAATATATGATCCACATGTCTGAAGCTGCACAGGAAAACAGCCCTGAAACCATTTTGACTCCCAAACTGACCAAATGATTTCTCTGCAAGGTCAAGGAAAATGGAAAAGCCTCCCCATTATCTTTTCCTCCATAAATCCTGTCTTAAGGGTATGTCTGTGTATGAATTGGGTGAGCCTGTGACCTGGCTCAGGAACTAAGTATTTATCATTACAAAAGACTGGCCAGGCTCCCCAGGGTATCCAGTCAAGTGAACATTAACAGGTAACCTGCTAGACAGGAGGTAAACAACGCACTCAGATTTCTCTTGAGCTACACCCCTTTCTGTGATGTATGTATGATGTTTCTGGGGGGTGGTCTCGGACTCCAGGACGGGCAATTTAAAATGTCTATATAAAGGCGGACACACCTTTGTTCTGGGTTCCTCCTCCCTCCTGCGTGTGAGGGGGGCACCCTGTTGCAACAGTTCAATAAAGATCAAGCTTACTAGCTGCTTTTTGCTTCTCAATATTCTCTGGTTGGCCTCTGTTCTTTTTTCCGACCCATGGAGAACCTGCAAAGGACTCTATAAGGGCTCTTGTGTCCCCCATAAGGGAATAAGGGCAGATTTTCATTTATTACAGAATGTTAGGGGAGGGGTAGCACTTCTGATAGTGCTCCTTCTGGGGTAATTTCTCCACCTTTGGTTCTCAACCTGCACTCAACTCTCACCTGTGTCTTCTAGAAGATGTCAGTATGTGACGGCAGCTACAAAACCGGAAAACAGCTTTGACCAGCGTGTTAAACCAGACGAGGGTGGCCGATGGGTCTCAAACCCTCAATGAGTTAGGGATTTCTCCGGCGAATTGAGTGGACAACACCAAGAGTGGGTCCAACGGTCAAGCAGGCGGTTTCTGCCTGTGTTGCAGAGGAAAGTGAGGGGCAGAGGGGGCTTGTCCATCTGGGAAGGGAGCCCATCTAGGAGAGGGCAGACTCTGATCCTAAACATCCGCTGCCCTGTGAGATATCTTCATCATGTTCTAAGCATGCGTCTTCAAATTTTGAGATCTTGCTTTTTTATATATATTTTGCAGAATGTGGGCATACAAGTTCCCAACTCTCCAAAGTCATGCAATCTAGAGCCCAGGGTGTCAGCATTCCAGAAATCATAACTGTCAACTTTTCCCTTTTCTTGCAAGGAATCCTATTCGGAATAAGGGAATTTCCATTTAAAAAAGGGAAACTTTGACAGCTATGGCTGGAACACCATCAAGCACACTGCAAATCACTTAAGAGGTGCCTTGCAAGAGGTAATTCGTTAATAATAATAATAATAAGTTGCAAACATTAACAGGTAAAAATTGAAACAAAATAAAAAAATTCCTTCCAGTAGCACCTTAAAGACCAACTAAGTTAGTTCTTGGTATGAGCTTTCGTGTGCATGCACACTTCTTCAGATACCAGGTAAAAATTGTGTAGGTAAAAATTGGGAAGACAGTAACAAATAAAAATTGAAGGCATCCAGTACCAAAGTGACATAACTAGTTCTAAATGAGCAAAGACTGAGCTGATATATAAAGGTAAAGGTAAAGGTACCCCTGCCCGTACGGGCCAGTCTTGACAGACTCTGGGGTTGTGCGCCCATCTCACTTAAGAGGCCAGGGGCCAGCGCTGTCCGGAGACACTTCCGGGTCACGTGGCCAGCGTGACATCGCTGCTCTGGCGAGCCAGAGCCGCACACGGAAACGCCGTTTACCTTCCCGCTGGTAAGCGGTCCCTATTTATCTACTTGCACCCGAAGATGCTTTCGAACTGCTAGGTTGGCAGGCGCTGGGACCGAGCAGCGGGAGCGCACCCCGCCGCAGGGATTCGAACCGCCGACCTTTCGATCGGCAAGCCCTAGGCGCTGAGGCTTTAACCCACAGCGCCACCTGCGTCCCTGAGCTGATATATACTCTGCTTTAAAAGCCAGATTTCCCTCCCCGAAGTGCCACACTCAATATGGCTGTTTCTCGGGGCTGAAAGTATGGGCCAATCAGAAAGCTAGTTGTTAGGAGCTGCCTCACGGGGTCCCGTTCCTTTGATTGATGCTTTTGCAACCCACTGACAGGGGCAGCAGAGAGGCCCAATCACTGCGGAATGGGCGGGGAATTCCTGCCAATAGGGTAGGACGCCCCGCAGTTTGGCTGCACCGTGCAAGCTGTTGCCACGTTTGAGATTTGCTGCTTTCTCAGCCTCCTGTGGGTCTCCCAGTGCTGTGCACCAGCCCTGTGACTGAGGAAATATGACATCCTCCGGACTTATAGGGAAGGCCTTGCAGTACAACCCTATGCACAGAGGCCAATAGGAATAAGCCCCCTGAAAACCCATACTGTGTTTAATAGGTAAAGGTAAAGGGACCTCTGACCATTAGGTCCAGTTGCGGATGACTCTGGGGTTGCGGCGCTCATCTCGCTTTATTGGCCGAGGGAGCCGGCGTACAGCTTCCGGGTCATGCGGCTAGCGTGACTAAGCCGCTTCTAGCGAAGCAGAGCAGTGCACAGAAACGCCATTTACTTTTCCACCGGAGTGGTACCTATTTATCTACTTGCACTTGATGTGCTTTCGAACTGCTAGGTTGGCAGGAGCAGGGACCGAGCAATGGGAGCTCACCCCGTCGCGGGGATTCGAACTTTCTGATCGGCAAGTCCTAGGCTCTATGGTTTAAACCACAGCACCACCCGTGTGCCTCTGTTTAATAGGTAAAGGTAAAGGGACCCCTGACCGTTAAGTCCAGTCGCGGACGACTCTGGGGTTGCGGCACTCATCTCGCTTTACTGGCCCAGGGAGCCGGCGTACAGCTTTCAGGTCATATGGCCAGCCAGACTAAGCCGCTTCTGGCGAACCAGAGCAGCGCACGGAAACGCTGTTTACCTTCCCGCCGGAGTGGTACCTATTTATCTATTTGCACTTTGACGTGCTTTCAAACTGCTAGGTTGGCAGGAGCAGGGACTGAGCAATAGGAGGTCACCCCTTTGCAGGGATTCAAACCGCCAACTTTCTGATCGGCAAGCCCTAGGCTCAGTGGTTTAACCCACAGCGCCACCCGCGTCCCTGTTTAATAGGGAGGGGTGCATATATAGGGTTGCAGCATGGTTCAGTCTGCCAGCAGATGGAGCAGCGTAAATGTGCATTCCTGCAGCAGCTGAGTCACTATTGTATTGAGTTCTGCCTCTGCCTCATACAAGGTGATTCAGACAGTGCATTTGTCCTATGAGAGATCTGTCTTTTGTGCCAGCTGGTATGTCAGTCAAAGAGATACTGGAACCCACTGGTTTCTGGAAATCTCCTGGCTGCTTCCGAAGAAATGTTCTTTCCCCATAAACTGGTGCATAGACTTTTTTTAGACAGAACAGATTTGAGTCTGGGATCTTCTGATGATCTTTCTCTGAACTCAGCAATTTCCTGATAAGACAATGTCAAAGAATATGTTGTTGTTGTTTAGTCGTTTAGTCGTGTCCGACTATTTGTGACCCCATGGACCAGAGCACGCCAGGCACTTCTGTCTTCCACTGCCTCCCGCAGTTTGGTCAAACTCGTGTTTGTAGCTTCGAGAACACTGTCCAACCATCGTGTCCTCTGTCATCCCCTTCTCCTTGTGCCCTCCATCTTTCCCAACATCAGGGTCTTTTCCAGGGAGTCTTCTCTTCTCATGAGGTGGCCAAAGTATTGGAGCCTCAGCTTCACGATCTGTCCTTCCAGTGAGCACTCAGGGCTAATTTCCTTAAGAATGGATGCGTTTAATCTTCTTGCAGTCCACGGGACTCTCAAGAGTCTCCTCCAGCACCATAATTCAAAAGCATCCATTCTTCGGCGATCAGCCTTCTTTATGGTCCAGCTCTCACTTCCATACATCGCTACTGGGAAAACCATGGCTTTAACTACGGTATACAGACCTTTGTTGGCAAGGTGACATCTCTGTCAAAGAATACAGCAAGCCTCAATTTTAAAGGAGCAGGCTCATTCATATGAAACAAGGTGCTATGAAATCAACAAGGACACTTTGCAACCTTCCTTCCTTACCTGTGCTGATGGTGCAAAGGGCAAAAAGAAAAGCAATCCCAGCAGAAAAATCGAAATAAGTTGCAAGTCCAGCCTTACAAGCTCTTTAAAGCCACTTCAGATGTTGTTGAACTCTCAGTTCCCATCATTCCCAGCCAGGATGGCCAATGGTCAGGGATAGTGGGAGCTGAAACCCAGCCACTTGTGGAGGGCACCAGGTTGGCTATCCCTGAACACACTAGGTACACTGTAGTGAGGTATAGGCTTGCTTTATTTTTGTTTTCTTTATGTATTTTGTGTTTTTATGCTGTGAACCGCCCTGAGATCTTTGGGTGAAGAAGGGTATACTGTACAAATTTAGTAAATAATAATAATAAATTCCAGACGCAGATTCAGCACATAGGAACCATAGCTTTTATACGATTATTATTATTTTATTATTTATTGAATTTATATATTGCCTTATACCCAGAGGTCTCAGGGCACTTCACAGAACAAAATCAAAATATTAAACCAAAAATATATATAATCAAAATAAAAAATATATATAATCAAAATAAAAAATATATATAATCAAAATAAAAACAACCCAATAACCCCTAGATAGATAGATAGATAGATAGGTATAGGCATGTGTATTAAAATGAAGGGAAAGAAGAATTATGCGTCTATTTAGTAAGTAGAAGCGGGAAAATATTCAGTAGTGCTGATGAGGCTTGCTTTTTGGGTAATGACGGATACAAGCCTCCTTCTCAGTAACAGGGAAACTCTTGAGCCTTGCAAAGAAAAAACCGATTTAAAAGCCACCCAGAAATGAGACCCCGCCTTCCTCTGTCGGTCTCCAGGCTCCCCCGTCCTTAACCAATCGGAGCAGCCGTCGGGAGGAGGACGCCGCTGATTGGCGACGGCGGCCGTCTCCTCCGCGGCCTCGGCCACTTTGATTGGAAGGACAAAATTGCGGCGGAACCCTGTGCGGACGGGCCGGGTGAGCGAGGGGGACCCGTTTTGTCGTTGCACGCGAGAGGCTTGGGGGGCGTGTGTCGGCGGCGGACCCATAGAGACTCGTGCTTCTCCCGCTGCGTCGTCGTGGTTACCGCCTGGAGGGGTTCTAGGAGCGGCTGGGGAGCATGAACGCGGCTCTGGGCAGAGTACGTACGCTTTTTTGGGTGGGCAGAGGGATGAGGAGAGAGACGGGGCGTTTTGACCTTCTTACTGCACTCCCAGGAGTCTTTGCCTCTTCCTCGATTCTCATTAGCCTCCCTGGTCAAAGCAGTAGTTCAGGACCCAGTGGTTCCAAACCTGTGGGTCCCCAGATATTGTTTGACTACAAATCCCATCATTCCTAGCCAGCATGACCAGTGGTCAAGGATGATGAAAGTTGTAGTCCCAAAACATCTGGGGGCCCACAGGTTGAGAACCACTGGCTCAGGCATAGGCAAACTTGGCCCTTCAGATGTTTTGGGACTACAACTCTCATCATCCCTGACCACTGGTCCTGTTAGCTAGGGATGGTGGAAGTTGTAGTCCAACAACATCTGGGGGCCCACAGGTTGAGAACCACTGGCTCAGGCATAGGTAAACTCAGCCCTTCAGATGTTTTTGGACTACAACTCCCATCATTCCTAGCCAGCATGACCAGTGGTCAGAGATGATGGGAATTGTAGTGCAACAGGGACCCACAGGTTGAGAACCAGGTATAGGCAAACTCAGCCCTTCAGATGTTTTGGGACTACAACTCCTATTATCCCTGACCACGGGTCCTGTTAGCTAGGGATGGTGGGAGTTGTAGTTCCAAAACATCTGAAGGGTTGAGCTTGCCTATGCCTGCAATAGCTCTCTACCATTCTCATAATCCTTTTCTTTCGGTGCCAGTGATTCTAAGCTGTGCCCATATGTTCTCCATGGGGCACCTTGTTAGGTATAGGATTGCATTGCGAATTTCCCTTTAATTTGCCATGGATCCTCTCTTGAGTGGAATGAGCTGACTTGCAGGGTTTAGGGAGGTTAAAAAAGGTAAAGGACCCCGGACCCCTAATGGTATTTCAAAAAGTAGCTTTGTTGAGCTTTTGCGGGGAAACCTACCCCAAACATAGGGATTTTAAGCTTTTTGACCTGTTTCCGCTGATTTTTCTATCACGTTGCCATACATTCCCTGACATTTGGCCAAATTGGCAAAATCCCCCAACACCATTTTTACACCCTAAAACCAGGACATGTCAGGAATTTTCCTGAAGTATGGCAGGCCTAGCCTTTTTGATCTTTGTAGGTCATTTCAGAGTCCTCGCTAAGGTATTCAAAGCTGTTTTAATCCATCCAGGAAACTTGGAAGTTCAAGCCTCATGGGACCCTTCCTTTGATTGCTTGTTTTAACCCCAGGTAGCTTTCCCCACCTTCTCCCTTCTCCCTCTGTTTCCTTGCCACCTTTCCATTGTTGTTATTTTCCTCTGGTTAGCAGGAACCTCAAGGGGACGTGAAGTCATGTGTTCTCCCTCTTCTATTTTTGGAACTATCTTAGGAGCCTTATAAAAAAACCCAAGTTGCTTACACAACACAGGACTCAAAGGTGACCTACAAAGGTTTGCCTATCTCCACAACCAACCTGTCCTCATTCACTGATAAAAATAGATAACAAAGGGCAACTTGCTACCTAGGAAAATTGAGGCAAACTAGCTACCCAAGGATTTGCGCACTCTGAGAATGTTGGTTTAGGGCTTGTCTACAGTTCCTCTTGTCCTGCTGCTTTCTCCCAGGGAAAACTGCTCTTTAGCGCTCAGTCGGAGCAAAAAGGCAATTCAGGTTTTTCATGGATTGCTGTTTGTTCCAGTTTAGAGCTAAAGAGCAGGTTTTCACTGGGAAAGGACTGGGGCACGGGTGAAATCACTTGGACTCATGCCTAAAAAGCACGAGTCAAGCGCAAAACTGCTCAGACTGTGTTTCCTAGGCATGGGACAAGCAGAAGTGTGGTAGGTCCAATAAGGGCTGTTCCAGCCCCCACTCTGCCATGCCCACTTACCCCATAAAACACAGTGTGTGGATGGGTAAAGCCTTGGCTGCAAAGGAACAATTGAAAGCTGTAAAGCATGCTCTTGAATGTTGCTTTGCCAGCACGGCTTGCCTTTGGCTCCTTTGAAATTCAGTACCGATTGCAAGCCTGATAGAATTGGGTCCTTTTGGGAGCTCCAGATCAGAGACAATTGGTGCAGAGGAACGCTTTTCTTTTGCAAACTAGCTTTTGCGTACACTCTGTTGCCTTGATCCAAGCTCTTCGATCATGGTGATACCAGGAAATCCACTCCTCCTCTTTCCTTGGAACAAGTAAGAGTGACTCCTCCATTTTCTCGTTCTCTATTTTCTCACCACAGCCAGTGTGGTGTAGTGGTTAAGAGCGGTAGTCTCGTAATCTGGGGAACCGGGTTCGTGTCTCCGCTCCTCCACATGCAGCTGCTGGGTGACCTTGGGCCAGTCACGCTTCTTTGAAGTCTCTCAGCCCCACTCACCTCACAGAGTGTTTGTTGTGGGGGAGGAAGGGAAAGGAGAATGTTAGCAGCTTTGAGACTCCTTAAAGGGAGTGAAAGGCGGGATATCAAATCCAAACTCTTCTTCTTCTCTCCCTCTTATCACCTCTGTTTCCTAAATCTCACCTTTCATTTGCCCTTGCATGGCCCAAACTCGTGCCACCTTCCTCATATTTTGGACCGCAACTCCCATCATCTCCAGTCAAGTTGGCCAATGGCCAGGATTGATGGAGGGCGTCAGGTTGGCCAAAGCTTCCTGGATGCATCTATGCTTCCATTTCAGCCTTCCCATTCCTTAATTTCATTCTTTATACAGCAAAAGTAGATTTCCAGCCTCCCATCTATTGCTGTCCGTATCATCAAAACAAGTTAAGTGGTGCCTCGCAAGACGAAAATAATTCGTTCCGCGATTCTCTTCGTCTAGCGGTTTTTTCGTCTTGCGAAGCAAGCCCATTGACGGATTAGCGGATTAGCGGCTTTTAGCGGCTTATCAGCTTAGCGGATAAGCAGATAAGCGGCTTCGAAAAAGGGGGGAAAGGAAAAAAAGTCGGAAAAACATGCAAGACATTTCGTCTTGCGAAGCAAGCCCATAGGGAAATTCGTTTTGCGAAGCGCCTCCAAAACGGAAAACCCTTTCGTCTAGCGGGTTTTTCGTCTTGCGAGGCATTCGTCTTGCGGGGCACCACTGTAAACTGTTGTTCTGGGCAGAATTGGCTTAAAAAGCTCTTCTGTACTATTCTCAAAACTGGGGTTATGTATGTAGACATGTTTGTTGGCATGTAATGTATGATTAGGGAACTTTCTCCCAGATCTGCTCTTTCCTTTTTAAAGATTGAAAGCCAGTGGGCAGATTTTGAAATAGATGTGTATCATCTTGAGCTGAAGACAAGTCTGTGGCTTCAAGAGTAAATCCAGCCTAGTGTGTTCCCCATCCCCCTGAAGATTACGCTGTAGAAATACACAAGTACAAGTGGCAGAGTATGCAAAAATAGAAATTGCACTCATCTGTCTTCCTGTTGTTCTTTTGTGAACACCAGCCTTTAGGGCCTCTAATAACAGGTTGAGAAGTTTGCTGGTGGCTTGCAAATGTGGAGCTTTGAAGTAGGAGGTGAACGCTGGAATAGACTGCCAGAGAGCCATCGATGCCCTGAAAAACTCTCTGCAGTCTTTCTTGACATTTTAAGGGTATTTTTCTTTTTTTTTCCCCCACCCTCCATCCCACTAGGCCTTCTACCTGGGAAAGGAACCCCTTTTAAAACAGACGCCTGCGCTTATCAGGTAAGGTGAATAACGTTGAAGCAAACATGACATCCTATCCTGAACAAATTTATTCTTGTCGGTAGGGCGGTAGCAGTAAAATAACCAAAATAGGTCAGGGACTGTGGCCTGGTCTTAAGGCATGTCCACACTGGAGGGGGAGCCTTGTTCTCATATTCCACAGTCAGATGTACAACCAGGGAAAAGGGACCCACCCTGACCCTGACTCTGTCAGTTTACTCAGAATTAAGCCCATTTTGATGTTTATTTTATAGATTGATTGCATTTATATTCCACCTTTCTTCCAAGGGGACGCAGGTGGCGCTGTGGGTAAAACCTCAGTGCCTAGGGCTTGCCGATCGCATGGTCGGTGGTTCGAATCCCCGCGGCAGGGTGAGCTCCCGTCTTTTGGTCCCAGCTGCTGCCCACCTAGCAGTTCGAAAGCAC
Organism: Podarcis cretensis; assembly: GCF_951804945.1. Lineage (NCBI taxonomy): Eukaryota > Metazoa > Chordata > Lepidosauria > Squamata > Lacertidae > Podarcis > Podarcis cretensis. The sequence goes on along the minus strand of NC_137173.1, from coordinate 6,968,060 downwards.
CCTTAAGTGCAAGTAGATAAATAGGTACTTCCTGCAGCCAATCGGAAGCCGCGCTTTGGTTTCCGAACGTTTTGGAAGCTGAACGGACTTCTGGAATGGATTCTGTTCGACTTCCGAGGTATGGCTGTATGTACACTTGGCTTTGGAGGCCAGCAACTTCCTACTGAGAACCTTTTATTTGTGTCATCTGCCACCTGTGTTGACTCCCAAATCCCCCACGCGGATCATTGGGGAACAGAGGAAGCTGTTTTATACAGAGTCAGGCCAGTGATTCATCCAGCTCAGCATTTTCTAGAGTGATCGAAAGTGGCTTTCCAGGGTTTTCGGCAGGGCACATTCCAAGACGCTGGAGAAACTTTTGTGTCTAAAGCAGATGCTCTATCCCAGGCATAGGCAACCTTTGGCCCTCCAGATGTTTTGGACTACAATTCCCATCATCCCTGACCACTGGTCCTGTTAGCTAGGGATCATGGGAGTTGTAGGCCAAAACATCTGGAGGGCCAAAGGTTGCCTATGCCTGCTCTATCCTATCTGCAGGCAACACCTTTTGGGCCCTTACCTAACATGCAGTTTTGTCATTATACTTAAGAAGGTGCTAAATGCCAGCCTTAGGAAAGTTTCGAAACACGAAACGCACACATGTGGGTGAAGGAAGTCACACGGGTATTGGGGAATAAGGGGAGGTGGTTGCAGGGTTAGATGTGGGAAATTTGCAGAAATAATGTACAGTGGTACCTCGGGTTAAGTACTTAATTCGTTCTGGAGGTCCGTACTTAACCTGAAACTGTTCTTAACCTGAAGCACCACTTTAGCTAATGGGGCCTCCTGCTGCCGCTGTGCCACCGCTGCACGATTTCTGTTCTCATCCTGAAGCAAAGTTCTTAACCTGAAGCGCTATTTCTGGGTTAGCGGAGTCTGTAACCTGAAGCGTATGTAACCTGAAGTGTATGTAACCCGAGGTACCACTGTATTCATGCTATGTACAATGTTGAAGGTGTATGGTAATTAATTGAAAATAATTTTAAAAATTATTAAATATAAAATAAAATAAAATGGACACAGACAGTAAAAAAAGAAAGAAATTTTCAAAACATTTTGCAGACGAGCCTGTAATGACGAACATTCTTCTTCTTTTTCTTTAGTCTTGCCTTAAAAACGTCCAGAAGGAATCCTGTATGTTCCGTAGGTAAGAATTGATTTCCAGGAACTTCTGCGCCAGTAGCCTGAGTGCTGTGCTCTGCTTTGTTGAGTGGAAGTTAAAATTCCCCCCTCTCGTGTAGAGAGGCAGCCTGAGAATGGACAGAGCAGGCCTTCCCCTGACAGCGATCACATCAACATTATTAATGACGAGAAATGCTAATACATTGCTAGGCTAGCCTTTGACCATCTGGTGCCCTCCCAGATATTTTAGACTACAACTCCCATCAGCCCCAGTGTTGGTTGAGACTGATGGGAACTGAAGTCCAAACACCTAGGAGATGGTTGAAGGCTAGTCTAGCACATGTTAGCATAATGATGGTTTGAATGTTTTGCTAGATGTGATACCAACAAATCTTCATAAGTTCTTGCCTGCAGGTTTGTAACCTAACATTTCTCACATGAACAAATGATTCAAGAGTAGGGGTGTATACTCTCTTTCTAACAGCAGTCTGTAGTCATCCTCTTTCCTCACCTGATTTCCTTGTTTAGTGAATACTGAAGCTGAATATAATAATAATAATAATAATAATAATAATAATAATAATAATTTATTTGTACCCTGCCCATCTGGCTGGGTTTTCCCAGCCACTCTGGGCGGCTTCCACAGAAACCAAAAATACACTAAAATCACACATTAAAAACTTCCCTGAACAGGGCTGCCTTAAGATGTCTTCTGAATGTCAGGTAGTTGTTTATCGCTTTGACATCTGATGGGAGGGCGTTCCACAGGGTGGGCGCCACTACCAAGAAGGCCCTCTGCCTGGTTCCCTGTAGCTTTTGCTTCTCGCAATGAGGGAACCACCAGAAGGCCCTCGGCGCTGGATCTCAGCGTCCGGGCAGAACGATGGGGGTGGAGACGCTCCTTCAGGTATACTGGGCCGAGGCTGTTTAGGGCTTTAAAGGTCAGCACCAACACTTTGAATTGTGCTCGGAAACGTACTGGGAGCCAATGTAGATCTTTCAAGACCGGTGTTATGTGGTCTCGGCAGCCGCCCCCAGTCACCAGTCTAGCTGCCGCATTCTGGATTAGTTGTAGTTTCCGAGTCACCTTCAAAGGTAGCCCCACATAGAGCGCATTGCAGTAGTCCAAGCGGGAGATAACCAGAGCATGCACCACTCTGGCGAGACAGTCCGCAGGCAGATAGGGTCTCAGCCTACGTACCAGATGGAGCTGGTAGACAGCTGCCCTGGATACAGAATTGACCTGCGCCTCCATGGACATCTGTGAGTCCAAAATGACTCCCAGGCTGCGCACCTGGTCCTTCAGGGGCACAGTTACCCCATTCAGGACCAGGGAGTCCTCCACACCTGCCTGCCTCCTGTCCCCCAAAAACAGTACTTCTGTCTTGTCAGGATTCAACCTCAATCTCTTAGCTGCCATCCATCCTCCAACCTCCTGAAGCATACTAGCTGCTTGATCCTATTGATGTTTAGTTGTGCATTAATCACAGGATGGATAAAAACCAATAATTTCTTTTAAAAAATGGGGAAAAAAGGATTTTTAAAAATTTAAATCGGATTTTTAAAATAAAATGCTTTTGGAGGAAAAATCTTTCTAAAGATAGCTTTCTGTTTAAGTTACATTATAGTCCAAAGGCTATTCATCAGGAAATAAGGATTTGTTTTAAGTTTTTCGTGTGTGTAGTTTTTTTCTTTAAAAAATTGTTTAACCACATCAGTTAACAAACATGCATGCATATATATAGTAGAATGTTATTGTTTTAGTTAAATAAATTGTTTCAATTGTTATTAAGGAAATGGTTATTTTTCTCCTTCCAGTAAAGTACAGCAGAAAAGTTGTCCAAATATAAAGTTAACTTATTAAACCTCGCAATAATTTCATAATTATCTGTATGTATTTTTAAGAGTATAACCAAATCACTAATTTTTTATATAACTGTAAAAACTGCTCTGAAATTTTATTGTCCCAAAAATGAAACCTTCATCTGGTTGTAAATTTGCAAGAATGAGTCTTTCTGTAAAAAAATGATTTAAATCAAGTCTTACTGACTAGCGATTTAAATCATGATTTACCGTATTTTTCGCTCTATAAGACGCACCAGACCACAAGACGCACCTAGTTTTTGGAGGAGGAAAACAAGAAAAAAAATATTCTGAATCTCAGAAGCCAGAACAGCAAGAGGGATTGCTGCGCAGCGAAAGCAGCCATCCCTCTTGCTGTTCTGGCTTCTGGGATAGCTGCGCAGGCTGCATTCGCTCCATAAGACGCACACACATTTCCCCTTACTTTTTAGAAGGGAAAAAGTGAGTCTTATAGAGCAAAAAATACGGTAAATTGTGATTTAAATTGATTTGATTTAAATCAAATCCACCCTGATTAATCTTCTTGAGCTTGGGGTTTTGAATAAACATGCGTTGGATAGGATTGCAAGGGCTTGTTAAAGCAAATAGCCTTCAGATACTCACCCATTCTCCCTCTCTTTCTATGTCCTTGGGACCTCTCCCCAGTGTCCAATGTCTTTGCTTCTTCTTTTTTTAATAAATTTTTATTCACTTTCTTTTCTGTCATTACAAACATCTCCTATCAATAATATACGTATTACACATCTTCACCCCTTCCCTCCCGGACTTCCCTCAGCTTCCATTTCTGGTTTGTTACCCCCTCATTACATACTGCTGTTTCTTACAATCCACTGTATCATTTCTTCATTATTTTAAATGTTCTCTATTAATAAAGATATGAGTGTGTATTTAAATCCTGCCATCAAGTCAATGTTCTTTCTTTGCTTCTGCAAATATATTATAAAAGGTTCCCACTCTTTTTCAGAGTCACTGTTGTCCTTTTCTCGTAGTCTATCCATCAATTTTGCCAGTTCTGCATAATTCATCATTTTTTATTGCCATTGTTCTTTTGTTGGAATTTCTCCAGTCTTCCAGTTTTGCACTATCAAAATTCTTGCCGCTGTAGTAGCATACATAAATATCGTCCTCTTCTCTTTCGGCATATCTTGACCTAAAATACCTAACAAGAAGGCTTCTGGTTGTTTAACAAATGTTATTTTCAATGTTTTCTTCAATTCATTGTATATACCGTACTTTCCGCTCTATAAGTCGCACCAGACCACAAGACACACCTAGTTTTTGGAGGAGGAAAACAAGAAAAAAAATATTCTGAATCCCAGAAGCCAGAACAGCAAGAGGGATCGCTGCACAGCGAAAGCAGTGACCCCTCTTGCTGTTTTGGCTCCTGGGATAGCTGCGCAGCCTGCATTCGCTCCACAAGACGCACACACATTTCCCCTTACTTTTTAGGAGGGAAAAAGTGAGTCTTATAGAGCAAAAAATACGGTAATTTCCCAATATATTGGGGAGTGTCTTTGCTTCTTGACGCAGCTGCTGTGAGCGTCTGGGCGATGCTGCGCAGCTCCTGCCGTCCCGTTGTGACACCTGTGGCTCATTTCTGGTTTCATTTGAGCGGTTGGAGAGAAGAACGACACAGAAGGCAGCAGCTCCTGCTTCCGCCTGACACTATCAGGAAAACGTGTTTGCCGTGGTGACGGTTTCACCAAGGAAACCCCCAATTTGCTGGGTTCCTTGGAGCACAGTTCAAAAAGCACTTGGCTAGTGGGTTTAAGGTTTCTGAAGGGACCTAACTGTGTCTGTTTTGTTTCCCAAAGGTAGCACTCTGCTGGACTGCCCCAGGCAGTACAGGTCCCAGCCTACTCACCGCATTGGCCGGTTCAAATACCTGCTCCCCAAAGAGGTAAGCACCTCTGATCTTGGGCTCTGCTGACTGGGCAGTTTCTTGAAAGAACAAAAATCAGAGATTGATGGGAAAACCTTCAGTGTAAACCATTTGATGTGGATTGGTGGCGTTGAAGAGCATATGTTGTATTTCCTTTCTTTCCCTCCCAAAATATTTTTATTGATTTTGATGTGAAGAATTAATCAAAAGAAGGAAAAGCAAAAGACGTAGACCACAAAACATCACATGCCTGGAAGGACAAAAGTGCAGCACAGCTCCGGAGGAATAATAACTTACTGACCAATGCAAGGATTTCTCTTACAAATGGCAAAGATAATGTAAAAATAACAGTATCCTCCACCACCACCACTATTTACCGTATTTTTCGCCCTATAGGACGCACTTTTTCCCCTCCAAAAATGAAGGGGAAATGTGTGCGTGTCCTATGGGGCGACTGCAGGCTTTTGCTGAAGCCTGGAGAGCGAGAAGGGTCGGTGTGCACTGACCCCTCTCGCTCTCCAGGCTTCAGGTAGCTATCCGCAAGCCGTGGGAGAGCTGAGCTCAGCACCCCCAGGCTTTGGGCTTCGTGCAGCTCTCTGTGGGCCGTGGGAGGGCTGCGCGACTTCGCACAGCTCTCCCACGGCTTGTGGAGAGCTGTCTGTTCTGGGGTCGGGGGAAGCTCGGGCTTCCCCTGCCCCAGCCCCGCGCCTGGGGGGGAAATATATTTTTTTTCTTTCTTTCCCTCCCAAAAAACTAAGTTCACCCTATGCACCGGTGCACCCTATGGGCCGAAAAATACGGTAGTTTGTTTGCTGCTTTTCCATAGATAAAACCATGCTCTAGGCGGCTAACAACATGAAAAGATTTCCACAATTTCAAAGCTAACAAAAGCAGTCCTAAACAAGAAACGGAACGCATCCAAAAGTATACAAGCACCATTGAACAATTCCCATGTAAATCAGTATAAGATCAAAAAAATATATAATATCAATAGCAGCAGCAACCAGAATCTGCACAAGAACCCAACCCAAGAGTCTGTTCAGCAGCTTCAGCTTTTGCAGCTGGAGTCAGTCCAGACTCTGCCCTCCCAGGCCAGGCTGGAAAAGGCCAGCAAGGAGCAGGTCTTTGAGGACTCACAGCCCAGTGAGCTTGTTGTATTTCTTTTTATAGCACAAGAATGGATGTAGTACGCTTTGTACACTCCTTGGAGAGAAGGAGTTTATTAATCTGAGACTATTAATACGTTATTCTTGTCCATTTCACTGTTTTCCCACTGCGCCAAGTAGTTCATTGAAACTATAGGAGGGGGGAGCGCTGTTGTTCCCCTTTCAGCTTTCCCACAAGCATCTGGTCTGCCCCTGTGAGAACAGCATGCTGGACTAGATGGACCATTGGCCGGATCCAGCAGACTCTTATTATGTTCTTATCCGTGTAGCAAACTGCAAAATACAGTGGACGCTCAGGTTGCGAATGTGATCCATGCGGGATGCACATTCGCAACCCGCAGGGGCGTGTCTGCGCATGCGCGGGTTGCGATTCAGCGCTTCCGTGCATGTGCAAAAAGCAATTTAGCGCTTCTGCGCATGTGCGACTGCCGAAACCTGGAAGTAACCTGTTCCGGTACTTCTGGGTTTTGGCACGTCCGTATCCCGAAAAAATGCAACCTGAAGTGTCTGTAACCTGAGGTATGACTGTACAGTCGTACCTCTGGTTGCGAACGGGATCCGTTCCGGAGTCCTGTTCGCAACATGAGCAGAATGCAACCCGCGTCTGTGCAGGTCGCGATTCACCGCGTCCGCGCATGCGCGTGACATCATTTTTGCGCGTCTGCGCATGCGCGAGCAGTGAAACCCGGAAGTAACCCTTTCTGGTACTTCCGGGTTGCCGTGGGACGCAACCTGAAAAAACGAATCATGAAGCAAACGCAGCACGAGGTCTGACTGTATATGGGCAGAGCAATCCTAAGCCCCAGGCGACCACTTTAGGATTAATCTCACTGAAAAGTGAGATACAATCAAGGAACAATACAACAGTTGCCACGGTCCCAAACCTTGCTGCTCACTCAGACCAAGGTGGCAGGCAAGGGTGATTTTTTCCTCTTCTTACTTTGTTGCACCTGATTCCAGACGCCCTCCAGTAGCAGAAAAGGGCGTTAGGATCACACTCGAAGTAGCACAAATTGAGTTGCGTGCTGTTGCTGAGCAGCAGCAGAGATGGAAAGCCACTCTTGGAACTTTTCGGAGAATGAGAAATCTGAAAGGGGAGGCCTTTGCAGTTTGGAAAGATAATGAACCAATCACTCATCTGGGCAGAATGTCTTCAAGGCAGAAGTTGAAATAGGAGCAGTTTGTCCCAGCTTGTCAAGAGCCGGGAAAGATTTTAATTGTTCCAAGACGATTTCGGTTCTTCCCCACCCCCTCTGGCCCCGGTACTGGGAATCAGCTGAACATAAGAAGAGCCCACTGGATCAGGCCAATGGTTCATTTAGTCCAGCATCCAATTTTCACAGTGGCCAACCGGGTGCCTGTAGGAAAGCAGCAAGCAGGATTCGAACACATGAGCATCACTCTGACCTTCTGTGGTTTCCAGCAACTGGTATTCAGATGCATTGCTGCCCTTTACTGTGGAGGCAAAGCATAGCCCTTCACGGCCTAGGACCCTCGTACCTACGGGACCGCCTCTCCCGGTATGCCCCGCGGAGGACCTTAAGGTCCATAAATAGCAACACCCTAGAGGTCCCGGGCCCTAAGGAAGTCCGATTAGCCTCAACCAGAGCCAGGGCCTTTTCAACACCGGCTCCGGCCTGGTGGAACTCTCTGTCTCATGAGACCAGGGCCCTGCGGGATCTGATTTCTTTCCGCAGGGCCTGTAAGACAGAGTTGTTCCGCCTGGCCTTTGGCTTGGAATCAACTTGATCCCCTTTCCCCCATCCTCTTTCCTTTTCCTTCTGTGATGGAACTCCTATTTGGGGACTTCCCTGGCTTTTTTCTGGCCCATGAAGGACCAGTCTGGATAGTTGGCCTTGGTGAAGATTTGACGTTTTCATCCCCGAAAAAGTTTTTGATTTGAGTTTCTACTGAAAAGAGGCTGCATTTTAATGTTGTGTTTTAATCTTGTTTGTAAGTTGTATTTTAATCAATTGTTTTTATACCTGGTGTTAGCTGCCCTGAGCCCGGTCTTGGCTGGGGAGGGCGGGGTATAAATAAAAATTATTATTGTTGTTGTTGTTGTTGTTGTTGTTGTTGTTATTGTTATTATTATGGCTAGTAGCCATCAGTAGCCCTCTCCTCCATGAATTTGTCTAATCCTTTTTTAAAGCCTTCCAAGTCTGCCTCCTGAGGGAGTTCCATAATTTCACTATGCGCTATGTGAAGAAATCTGTCCTTTTTATCTGTCCTGAACCTTCTAGCCTTCAGCTACGCTGGAGGATGTTCCAGTGTTAGGAGGGAGAAAAGCTCCACTCGATCCATTTTCTCCATGCCATGCTTCAGGTAGATCCTTTTACACTTGCGGGTGCTCCCAGCTGCGTTTGAGACAATTCTGCTTCTTTCTTCTCAGGCTCCCAAGAAAAGGAGGTTACAATTGAAGGAGATTGACCCTGGGACAGAACACGCGTATGGAGTCTTGAACATCGTCATGACCGGCTACGACGTGACCTTGGTTGAGCACTATGCGCAGTACGTCCACAAGCTCTGCAACCGACACTCCATCAAAGTGGAGGAAAGGTATAGATATCTGATGGATCCCTGCCTGTGTTCTCCAGTGAGAGATCTACGCTTTGCCTCGTGTGGTTGAATGTTGTGGTTTGAGGTTCTCCAGATAGTGGGACTCCCACTGCCCATCAGCCCCAGCCGGCTTGGGGCCCAGTGGTCAGGAAGGTTGGGTGTTGTAGTCCAACGACATTTTGGAGCTTGTTGTTGTTTAGTCGTTTAGTTGTGTCCGACTCTTTGTGACCCCATGGACCAGAGCACGCCAGGCACTCCTGTCTTCCACTGCCTCCCGCACTTTGGTCAAACTCATGCTGGTAGCTTCGAGAACACTGTCCCACCATCTCGTCCTCTGTCGTCCCCTTCTCCTTGTGCCCTCCATCTTTCCCAACATCAGGGTCTTTTCCAGGGAGTCTTCTCATGAGGTGGCCAAAGGATTGGAGCCTCAGCTTCAGGATCTGTCCTTCCAGTGAGCACTCAGGGCTGATTTCCTTCAGAATGGGGAGGTTTGATCTTCTTGCAGTCCATGGGACTCCCAAGAGTCTCCTCCAGCACCAGAATTTGAAAGCATCCATTCTTTGGCGATCAGCCTTCTTTAGGGTTCAGCTCTCACTTCCATTCATCATTACTGGGAAAACCATAGCATTAACTATACAGACCTTTGTTGGCAAGGTGATGGAGCAAGGGTCGGCAAAACTACAGGTGAAACCCGAAAAATTAGAATACAGTGGTGCCTCGCAAGACGAAAAGAATCCGTTCCGCGATTCTCTTCGTCTAGCGGTTTTTTCGTCTTGCGAAGCAAGCCCATTGACGGCTTAGCGGATTAGCGCTATTAGCGGTTTAGCGGCTTTCAGCGGCTTTTAGCGGCTTATCAGCTTAGCGGATAAGCGGTTTAGCGGCTTAGAAAAAGGTGGGGAGGGGGGGAAAGTCGGAAAAACTCGCAAGACATTTCGTCTTGCGAAGCAAGCCCATAGGGAAATTCGTTTTGCGAAGCACCTCCAAAATGGAAAACCCTTTCGTCTAGCGGGTTTTCCATCTTGCGAGGCGTTCGTCTTGCGGGGCACCACTGTATCGTGGAAAAGTTTATTTCAGTAATTCAACCTAAAAGGTGAAACTAATATATGAGATAGGCTCATGACATGCCAAGCGAGATATGTCAAGCCTTTATTTGTTATCATTGTGATGCTGCTTGTGCACCTTTTTCTTCCACACTTTTCCCTTCCGCATAACTTTCCATTAATGTGCTTCGATACAGCAGTTTGGGAACATCCAACTTCTTCTGCAATTACCTTTTGAGGCTTTCCCTCCTTCTGGAGGGTCTCAATGATGGCTTTCTGCGCAACTGTCACTGGAGGAAACCCCAGAATGCCTCAGGGCATCTCCACCTTTGTTGTCTAGGTGGCCACCTAAATGCATTTAATCTGGCTGCTCATAGAATCATAGAATCATAGAATCGGAAGAGACCACAAGGGCCATCGAGTCCAACCCCCTGCCAAGCAGGAAACACCATCAGAGCACTCCTGACATATGGTTGTCAAGCCTCTGCTTAAAGACCTCCAAAGAAGGAAACTCCACCACACTCCTTGGCAGCAAATTCCACTGTCAAACAGCTCTTACTGTCAGGAAGTTCTTCCTAATGTTTAGGTGGAATCTTCTTTCTTGTAGTTTGGATCCATTGCTCCGTGTCCGCTTCTCTGGAGCAGCAGAAAACAACCTTTCTCCCTCCTCTATGTGACATCCTTTTATATATTTGAACATGGCTATCATATCACCCCTTAACCTCCTCTTCTCCAGGCTAAACATGCCCAGCTCCCTTAGCTGTTCCTCATAAGGCATCGTTTCCAGGCCTTTGACCATTTTGGTTGCCCTCCTCTGGACACGTTCCAGCTTAACCTGCTGTGATTTGTCCTGATGACATGACTGCATTCTTCGGTTCTCATGCAACTTAAAAACCATCGCCGGATTGCATCTGTAGCATGTAGTCACACGCACTCCCTGCCACCTCCAAAATTGGATTCAAATCTGCCGAGATCCTACCATCCACTCCTTCACACCACTTCAGTGCTTACTTTCCGAATTCTGCTTGACCAATCAAATCAGAAATCGCTTCTGCGCATGCCCAGATGCCAAAAACCGTGCCTGCGCAGAAGTGATTTTTGGACATGCGTAGGCGCGATTTCCAGTATCTGCGCGTGCGCAGACATGATTTCCAGCGCCGCTCAGCGAGTCCCCATGCCCCGCGCTGGTTTAGCACAGTGTGCAGGGGACTCAATGAACAGGTGGCTCAGTTCAAGGGTTGTTGGGTTGAAATAAACGACAGACGAATGACAAGTGTCATATGGGAGGCATCTCTCGAGCATGTCTCGGGGAGTCCCTTTTATTGAATATTACAGCATTGCCACATATGTGCTTGTTGCTGATTGGTTAACACAAATACAATGCAAGGGTTGCATATAGGCATTAATCATCAATAAATTAAAGGTTGGGAAAGGGAACACAGAACTGGACAGGTATGAAAACCTCCTTATTAAACTATTACTAGTGATTGATATAGCAAGACTTAAAAGAACATAACTATCGCATTCCGTAGATGTGGTTAACCATGCATTGAGAACAGGTCAGGGTACAATGTTTCATGAACTCAATGTGAACTAAACATTCTAGGGTGGGTGAGGAAGGAATGCTTCAGCTTAGAGCGGTTTGCCAGAGTCATGTGCAGAAGCAAAACTTCCCATCAGAGGGTGGCTTGGGGGCCGGTAAAACGGTCTTCGTGGGCCGCATCTGGCCCATGGGCTGCACGTTGCCGACCCCTGGTCTAGGTCCATGAAACATCGTATGATCTTTGAGGAAGAAAGGGGATTGTCTTCCATTGTAGTATTCTGAAATCTGTTGGGTGGTTGGTTTGTTTTTAAAAAAACCTCTTGTACTCTATTCTGGACATCTTGGAAAAGACTAGAGGGTTATGTTCAGCATGAACCTGCTTCTCTCTCTCTCTCTCTCTCTCTCTCTCTCTCTCTCCTGAGCTCTTCCTGTTGTATGGATGGACCTCTTTTTTTCCTACCCGGCCCAGAGACAAAGGCTCCGTTCAGCCTCTGCAGCTTGACCTTTTCCCTCTGCTTTGGCTCTTTGAAAATCCCAGGAGCTGATCAGATCAGGCAGAACAGCAAGCTGGCTTTGTTCCGCCGCAAAGAGAAGCCTCCCAAAAGAAGATATCTTTAAAGGAATGGGCTTTTGAAAGGTGGTAGATAAAATCGGAACGAAGGCTCGCTGGATTGTGAGATGGAACATAGGAAGCTGCCTGCTATATATATATAGAGTTAGACCTTTGATCCATCTTCCTTAGGGTTTTGTACATTGATTGGCAGCAGCTCTCTAGGGTGTCAGACGGGGGCACTTTTCATATTGGAGTGTTTCTTCCCCCCGCCCTGATTGTGTTCAATTTCTAAGTGTTTTACCCGGTCCTTTAAATTGTGTTTTTATTTTTGCAGAATGTTCATTGGAAGGCATTATGTAGTCGGACAGTGTGACTGGAGAGGATAATGGATGGGCAAGGCTCAGAATCTGTTATCTCTTGAATGCTAGACATATTTTCAAACTTCTCTATAATACAGTGGTACCTCGGGTTAAGTACTTAATTCGTTCCGGAGGTCCATTCTTAACCTGAAACTGTTCTTAACCTAAAGCATCACTTTAGCTAATGGGGCCTCCTGCTGCCGCTGCACAATTTCTGTTCTCATCCTGAAGCAAAGTTCTTAACCTGAAGCACTATTTCTGGGTTAGCGGAGTCTGTACAGTGGTGCCCCGCAAGACGAAAATAATCCGTTCCGCGAGTCTCTTCGTCTAGCGGTTTTTTCGTCTTGCGAAGCAACCCTATTAGCGGCTTAGCGGATTAGCGCTATTAGCGGCTTAGCGGCTTAGCGGCTATTAAAGGCTTAGCGGCTTAGCGGCTTAGAAAAAGGGGGGGGGAGCGAAAAAACTCGCAAGACTCGCAAGACGTTTTCGTCTTGTGAAGCAAGCCCATAGGGAAATTTGTCTTGCGAAGCGCATCAAAAAACGGAAAACCCTTTCGTCTAGCGGGTTTTTCGTCTTGCGAGGCATTTGTCTTGCAGGGCACCACTGTAGCCTGAAACGTCTGTAACCTGAAGCGTCTGTAACCCAAGGTACCACTGTATGTGCTTGGTGTCACTTTTCTCCATGGGTCCCCATTTTCAGCCAGTTCACAAACAGGGGAAGCTTGCTTGAGCCAATTGCAGCCTGTGGATTGAGCTAACTGCACATTGGTGCTTGTTCCTTTGAAACCTTTCCAGGTGAACAGTACATGCGCTGTTGTTACCTTGCCTCACACATCCCTGCTGGGCAACTGTGCTCCTCAAAAGAGGATCTGTTGAGAATACTGCCTGCCCCAGAGGTTCACTCAGTGTGTAAAAGAAACCGGGCTTTTAGTGTTGCAGTTCCAGGCCTTTGGAATGAGATACCAGCCAATTGCCCAGCATTGTGATGTTTAGACAGGGGTCAGCAAACTTTTTCAGCAGAGGGCCGGTCCACTGTCCCTCAGACCATGTGGTGGACCGGATTATATTTTGAAGGGAAAAAATGAATGAATTCCTATGCCCCACAAATAACCTGGAGATGCATTTTAAATAAAAGCACACATTCTACTCATGTAAAAACACCAGGCAGGCCCCACAAATAACCCAGAGATGCATTTTAAATAAAAGGACACATTCTACTCATGTAAAAACACGCTGATTCCCGGACTGTCCGCGGGCCGGATTGAGAAGGCAATTGGGTCGGATCCGGCCCCCGGGTCTTAGTTTGCCTATCCATGTGTTTAGACATCTACTGAATATGTTTTTCTTAAAGGAGGCTCTCCCTGTATTGTGACCCAGTCACTTACGACATATTAATCATACATCTGCAGGAATGGTTTTATTTGAAAGCTGCTAAAAATGGTACCACTTGCTTATAGAATTTGCATGGGTGTTTTTTTTGTGTGTGTGTATTTAATCTTATTTTTATCTTTTTCTGCATCACTTTGATTGCCCTACACTGTAAATCAGTCTATAAATTTGTAAAATAATAAATAAACCCCAGACATCATTTTTTTTAAGATAGCAGGAGATTCGCCATCTTAGAACTGGAACTTTCACTTCAAATCAAGTTCCTAGGGTGTGGAGATAGCATGTTCAGATTGTCTAAACCAGATGGGAAGTTGCACAGGGCATCTGGGTTTAGTTTAGTTTTCCTTCTCCAGGGCTACTAGAAAGAGAGACACTTTATAAAATATATGCAAAGGTGCATTGTTTTTGCAAATTGCAAAAATCAAGCTTTCTCGGCATCAGATTTTAATGAACTTTCTCCCGGTTGAAGCCCACTCAGGGAATTCCAGAGCCAACAGGAATGTTGCTGTGTCTCATGAAACCACCCAACCGAGCACTCTGTGTCTCCTGCAGCACTCTGATTATCTTGAAAATCATCCTATGGGGCACGTACTTGCTTTTTCTTAGAATCATAGAATCATAGAGTTGGAAGAGACCACAAGGGCCATCGAGTCCAACCCCCTGCCAAGCAGGAAACACCATCAGAGCACTCCTGACATCTGGTTGTCAAGCCTCTGCTTAAAGACCTCCAAAGAAGGAGACTCCACCACACTCCTTGGCAGCAAATTCCACTGTCAAACAGCTCTTACTGTCAGGAAGTTCTTCCTAATGTTTAGGTGGAATCTTCTTTCTTGTAGTTTGGATCCATTGCTCCGTGTCCGCTTCTCTGGAGCAGCAGAAAACAACCTTTCTCCCTCCTCTATGTGACATCCTTTTATATATTTGAACATGGCTATCATATCACCCCTTAACCTCCTCTTCTCCAGGCTCCCTTATCCGTTCCTCATAAGGCATCGTTTCCAGGCCTTTGACCATTTTGGTTGCCCTCCTCTGGACACGTTCCAGTTTGTCAGTGTCCTTCTTGAACTGTGGTGCCCAGAACTGGACACAGTACTCCAGGTGAGGTGTGACCAGAGCAGAATACAGTGGCACTATTACTTCCCTTGATCTAGATGCTATACTCCTATTGATGCAGCCCAGAATTGCATTGGCTTTTTTAGCTGCCGCGTCACACTGTTGGCTCATGTCAAGTTTGTGGTCAACCAAGACTCCTAGATCCTTTTCACATGTACTGTTCTTGCATTACACCCATCCCGTGCGCCTTTGGGACGAGACCTGTAAACAAATACGCCTTCCTGGTTTTTGCAGAAACCATTTTCAATGCAGATTTCCCAGTTCCGCTGGCACAGAGGTAGGAGTTTAGCGCCAACAGGCCTCATTAGCGCAGGCGGCTGTGCTCCATTTAACGAAGGCAGCCAGTCTTGTCTGCATCGCTAATTTGTCATGAAGGCTCCGTCTCAGGAGCCTCGCTCCCTGGGGCTGGAAGTTCGGTTCTTTCTGCTGAATAGTGCAAAAGTCTCCTTTCTCTCACTCACCCCTTTCGTGCCTGTGGAATGCTGATAACAGCTGCTGTTTCCACAGCTATGCGATGCCCACCAAGACCATGGAGGTGATGCTGATGCAGGAACAAGGCTCTAAGGCGCACCTGGATGCTGTTCTTACAACCCACCAACGTGTTGTTCAGGTAGGAGGTCTCACCTGCCCAATTTCCTCTTCGTTTTTTTAATAGTATGGTGACATCATGTTGCCTGGCAGTCTTTCAGCTGAGTTCTCTGTGACTTCTTTGGAGTAAAAGGTAAAGGACCCCTGTACGGTTAAGTCCAGTCAAAGGCGACTATAGGGTTGCGGCGCTCATCTCACTTCCAGGCCAAGGGAGCCGGCGTTTGTCCGCAGACAGCTTTCCGGGTCATGTGGCCAGCAGAACTAAATCGCTTCTGGCGCAACTGGACACCATGATGGAAGCCAGAGCGCATGGAAACGCCGTTTACCTTCCCGCCGGAGTGGTACCTATTTATCTACTTGCACTGGTGTGCTTTCGAACTGCTAGGTTGGCAGGAGGTGGGACAGAGCAACGGGAGCTCACCCCATCGTTGGGATTCGAACCGCCGACCTTCTGATTGGCAAGCCCAAGAGGCTCAGTGGTTTAGACCACAGCGCCACCTGCCTCCTTCTTCTTTGGAGTACACTAAAAACAACAGGGGCACTGCTGGAGATGCAGTCATTTTAAAGCCCCACTGCTCTACTTTGATCATCTTGGTGGAACTCCTCTGCACACATTACATTAGTGGGTAAAGGTAAATGTACCCCTGACCGTTGGGTCCAGTCGTGGCCGACTCTAGGGTTGCGGCGCTCATCTTGCTTTATTGGCTGAGGGAGCCGGTGTACAGCTTCCAGGTCATGTGGCCAGCATGACTAAGCCGCTTCTGGCGAACCAGAGCAGCGCACGGAAATGCCATTTACCTTTCCGCCAGAGCAGTACCTATTTATCTACTTGCACTTTTGACATGCTTTCAAACTGCTAGGTTGGCAGGAGCAGGGACCAAGCAACAGGAGCTCACCCCGTCGCGGGGATTCGAACCGCTGACCTTCTGATCAGCAAGCCCTAGGCTCTGGTTTAGACCACAGCGCCACCCGCATTGTAGCGGGTAGAGGAGGTCAATTCCCCACCTTTGGAATAGAGTGTTGGACAAGGGAGACCAGAACAGAGATACGCCAATGTGGAGCTCAGTAGCTGGCATAGGTCAAGTCTTTTTCTCAATGTATAAAATGGGGGAAGACAGATCTATCCCCTTCAGAGGAAGGATTGGATACGACAGTAATAAAGAAACACCTCTTCAGGCCAGTGGCAGACCTACGTAAGAATCCTGGTTTCACACTGTGTCATGGTCTGGTTCATGGGTGGTAGAAGTCCCAGCTGAGGACGTCGGGGCTGGGGGCAAGATGGTGGGGTGGGAGCAGGAACAGGGGTCCAGAAGCCAGGAAGCCAAGAGTCCAAGGGTCAGAGAGCCAGGGGTCAGGAAGCAAGGAGGCATGAAGTCAGGGGTCCGAGGATCAAGAAGCAAGGAGTCAAGAAGCCGAGGTCCAAGGATCAGGAGTCAAGAAGCCAAACGCAGCAAGGCAGGAAGCGTGTTGCTGTGGCAAAGAGCCGAAGGGAAATGCTGACCTTATATCCCTTCCCAGCTCTTGCCACCAGGTGCAGTGAGTTACCAATCGGCCTCACCTATGCGGCCACGCCTTGCCTCTTCAGAACAAACTTAGGAAGGCCCCAGTCCTGCGAAGCCCTACTGGTCACAGGGCCTGGCTCCTGCATGCACTCCTGACACACTGTGCCTTTGGTTCCTGCTGGAAACGGGCTCTTCCTCCCCACCCCCCCATTATCTTTTTTATTTGATTTTCCAAAACATAAACATACAACATAAAATAGTACAAAATCCAGATATTGAGATGACTCTAAATCTCCTGACTTCCCCCCATCCCTTCCATGGGTCCTTTTATTTCTATTTTCAACTGCATAACAGTATCTGTATCAGTAGATGTATCTGTATCTAACGGGGAAAGCCACCATGACGTTTTTTGTTCTAATAAGTCTTTATACTTTTCCCATACTTTAAAAATTGATTTTCTTATTATATGATTCTGAAAGCCTTTGTGTACTTTCACCTTATCATAATGATGTGTGCTGATAACATAATAGGCCTGTTTTTGTGTGTGGGGGGGTTTGCTCTCTTCCCTTTCCCCTACAATGATCCATTCTGCTTCTTTTTTCCTCTTCCCCTTCAGATCAGTGGTTTGAATGCTACATTCGCTCCTATTCTCTTGGAAATTGTTCAGAATAATCGGCCCGAAGGAGTCCATCTGTTAGTGAAAGAGGTATGTGGATTCTTACTGAAGCATTCAGGTTTAGCATTGTGGCTCCTCGCTTTTAAACTTTTGTTAAAAAGCAGGTAATAATAATAATAATAATAATAATAATAATAATAATAATAATAATTTATTATTTGTACCCCGCCCATCTGGCTGGGTTTCCCCAGTCACTCAGAGCGCCTTCCAACAAAGATGAAAAGTACACTAAAATGTCACATATTAAAAACTTCCCTGAACAGGGCTGCCTTCAGATGTTTTCTGAATGTCAGGTAGTTGTTTATCGCTTTGACATCTGATGGGAGGGCGTTCCACAGGGCGGGCGCCACTACCAAGAAGGCCCTCTGCCTGGTTCCCTGTAACTTGGCCTCTCGCAGTGAGGGAACCGCCAGAAGGCCCTCGGAACTGGACCTCAGTGTCCGGGTAGAACAATGGGGGAGGAGACGCTCCTTCAGATATACTGGACCGAGGCCGTTTAGGGCTTTAAAGGTCAGCACCAACACTTTGAATTGTGCTCGGAAACGCACTGGTAGCCAATGTAGGCCTTTCAAGACTGGTGTTATATGGTCTCGGCGGCCGCTCCCAGTCACCAGTCTAGCTGCCGCGTTCTGGATTAGTTGTAGTTTCCGGGTCACCTTCAAAGGTAGCCCCACGTAGAGTGCATTGCAGTAGTCCAAGCGGGAGATAACCAGAGCATGCACCACTCTGGCGAGACAGTCCGCAGGCAGATAGGGTCTCAGCCTACGTACCAGATGGAGCTGGTAAACAGCTGCCCTGGATACAGATTTGACCTGTGCCTCCATGGACAGCTGTGAGTCCAAAATGACTCCCAGGCTGCGCACCTGGTCCTTCAGGGGCACAGTTACCCCATTCAGGACCAGGGAATCCTCCACACCTGCCCACCTCCTGTCCCCCAAAAACAGTACTTCTGTCTTGTCAGGATTCAACCTCAATCTGTTAGCCGCCATCCATCCTCCAACCGCCTCCAGACACTCACACAGGACCTTCACCGCCTTCACTGGTTCTGATTTAAAAGAGAGGTAGAGCTGGGTATCATCCGCATACTGATGAACACCCAGCCCAAACCTCCTGATGATCTCTCCCAGTGGCTGCATGTAAATGTTGAAAAGCATGGGGGAGAGGACAGAACCCTGAGGCACCCCACAAGTGAGAGCCCAGGGGTCTGAACACTCATCCCCCACCACCACTTTCTGAACACGGCCCAGGAGGAAGGAGCGGAACCACTGTATGACAGTGCCCCCAACTCCCAGCCCCTCAAGACGGTCTAGAAGGATGTTATGGTCGATGGTGTCAAACGCCACTGAGAGATCCAGCAGAACTAGGAAACAGCTCTCACCTCTGTCCCTAGCCCGCCGGAGATCATCAACCAGTGCGACCAAGGCAGTTTCAGTCCCATGATGAGGCCTGAATCCCGACTGGAAGGGATCCAAATGGTCCGCTTCTTCCAGGCGTGCCTGGAGTTGTTCAGCAACCACTCGCTCAATCACCTTGCCCAAGAATGGAAGATTTGAGACTGGGTGATAATTGGCCATCATGGCCGCATCTAAAGATGTTTTTTTAAGAAGCGGTTTAATAACCGCCTCTTTCAGCGGGTCTGGGAAGGCTCCCTCACGGACGGAAGCATTCACCACCCCACGAAGCCCATCGCCCAGTCCTTCCCGGCTAGGTTTTCTAAGCCAGGATGGGCAAGGATCCAGGAGACAGGTGGTTGGCTTCACTCGTCCAAGCAGCCTGTCCACATCCTCGGAGGTAACAGATTGGAATTGATCCCACACAACTTGACTAGACAGGACTCTAGCACTCTCCCGCCCCAGCCCTGCTCCCACGGTGGAGTCTACCTCTTCCCGAATCTGACCGATTTTATCTGCAAAAAACTTTGCAAAATCATTGCAGGAGATCATGTGTCCCGTACTGGGCCCCGATGTCGCAGGTGGTTCCGCTAAATTGTGAACCACCTGAAAAAGTCTCCTGCTGCTGTTTTCTGCAGATGCAATAGAGGCGGCGAAGAAAGTCTTCTTCGCTGTCGCTATCGCCACTTGGTAGGCTCGACGTTGAGCTCTAACCTGTGTCCGGTCAGATTCGGAATGAGTTATCCGCCACCGGCGCTCTAGCCGTCTCAACGATTGTTTCATTGCCCTCAGATCCGTGGAAAACCATGGGGCTGTCCGGGCTCCATGCAATCGGAGAGGGCACTTCGGAGCCAAACAGTCAATAGCCCTGGTTAACTCCACATTCCAGCGGGCCACCAGGGAATCGGCTGAAAGGCCATCAACATGGGATAAAGCATCCCCTACCACTCTCTGGAAACCATTTGGATCCATTAAGTGGCGGGGGCGGACCATCCGAATCGGTCCCACCTCCCTGCAGAGGGGATGGGTCGCAGAGAAGTCCAGTTGCACCAGGAAGTGATCTGACCATGACACTTCTTTCGTTTCGCTTTTACTTAGTGTCAGATCACCAACATCCATAGAGGTAAACACCAGGTCCAAGGCATGTCCGCGGCTATGGGTTGGGCCAGACTTATTCAGGGACAGCCCCATGGAGGCCATGCTTTCCACGAAGTCCCGAGCAGCCCCTTGTAAGGTCGTGTCGGCATGGATGTTAAAATCCCCTAGGACAACCAAGCTAGGTGTCTCCATTAGAACATCTGCCACAACCTGAAGCAGCTCAGGCAGGGAATCCTTGGTGCAGCGGGCAGGTCGGTACACCAAAAGAAATCCTGTACTGCCCCTATTGCCCAACTTCCAGAACATGCACTCAGAAAACTGGGTCTTCCCAATAGGACGCCTGGTGCAAACCAATGACTTCCTAAAAATCACTGCAACCCCCCTCCCCGCCCACATGACCTGGGTTGCTGTGCGTAAGAGAAACCTGGTGGACAAGCAGCGGCAAGGACAGGCCCATCTGCTTCATCCAACCAAGTCTCTGTTACACATGCCAGGTCAAGTCCTCCATCCATGATCAAGTCATGGATGGCAGTGGTCTTATGAATCATTGACCTGGCATTGCACAGCAGCACCTTCAGGTCATGTGGGTATCCCTTGCTGATTCTAGTATCCATCCGGTCAGGACTAGATCCGGAGGCAGGGATAGTCCTCAGACAACGACTAAACCTGCCTCCTCTGTAATGACATGGTCTGGTCTTAGCGTAACTCCTCCTCCTACCCGTGATCACTGAGATCGGTTGTCCCAGTGCATCCCCCATTTTGTGGGCTGGGGCCCACTCCCCGGCAGCCCTGACCCCTCCCCTTAAGAACAAATAACACCTTTAAAAAAAAACAAAAAACCAATAAAACAATACAAACAAAAAACAGTAAAAATTACAAAAAGATAAAATCAAACAAATTCCCAGGCCCAATAAACATCCATCCCACCCCCACCCCCACCCACATACAAAAAATTCAAAAGAAAAATTTTAAAACATTTTAAAAGCACTCTGCACCCCTCCAGCAGTAACAGCAACTGTCCTAGTGAGGCCCATCAGGCCCTGCCCTTGGCCAGGTGGTAAGTGGCAGGAAGGAGCAGGGCCCCATACACTCACACAGGAGAGTCCTCCTGGGCAGCAGAGCGCAGCAGTCCCTGTGAGGCTTCAGGCCCCGCCCTGGGCCAGGTAGATGGTAAGTGGCAAGAGCAGGGCCCTCAGACACTCACACAGGAGAGTCCTCCTGGGCAGCAGAGCGCAGCAGTCCCTGTGAGGCTTCAGGCCCCGCCCTGGGCCAGGTAGATGGTAAGTGGCAAGAGCAGGGCCCTCAGACACTCACACAGGAGAGTCCTCCTGGGCAGCAGAGCGCAGCAGTCCCTGTTCTGAGAAGTGCTCCAGGACACACCCACCCACCCACCCACCCAGACACCCCTCCCTCTCTCACGCACACCCTCCCTCCCTCCTGCATTTGGTAGTTGGACACCCTTTGGAATAAACTCCTCAGCAGCCATGATATAGAGCCTCCCTGTTCAGGCGCAGTTTGCCTTGGAATACCAGGTGCTGGAGACAAATAACCAAGGCGGGCTGTTGTCACTGTGCCCTGGAAGAAGCAAAGATCACCAGTGTTGAAGCAATGATTCAACATCAACTTCATTGGACTGGTCATGTTGTGCGGATGCCTGATGATCGTCTTCCAAAGCAACTACTCTATTCCGAACTTAAAAATGGAAAGCGTAATGCTGGTGGTCAACAAAAGAGGTTTAAAGACTGTCTCAATGTAAAATGTAGTAAAGGTAAAGGGACCCCTGACCATTAGGTCCAGTCGTGACCGACTCTGGGGTTGTGGCTCTCATCTCGCTTTACTGGCCGAGGGAGCTGCCGTACAGCTTCCGGGTCATGTGGCCAGCATGACTAAGCCACTTCTGGCGAACCAGAGCAGCGCACAGAAACGCCGTTTACCTTCCCGCTGGAGCAGTACCTATTTATCTACTTACACTTTGACGTGCTTTCGAACTGCTAGGTTGGCAGGAGCAGGGACCGAGCAACGGAAGCTCACCCCGTTGCGGGGATTCGAACTGCCGACCTTCTGTTTGGCAAGTCCAAGGCTCTGTGGTTTAACCCACAGCGCCACCCGCGTCCCTAAAATGTAGTATAAACACTGACAAAAATGTAGTAAAAACGTAGTATAAACACTGACAACTGGGAAACACTGGCCTGCGAGCGCTCCAGTTGGAGAACAGCTTTTACCAAAGGTGTCATGGGCTTTGAAGACACTCGAACCCAGGACACAAGGGAGAAATGTGCTAAGAGGAAGGCACGCTTGGCAAATTCACACCGTGATCAACTCCCGCCCGGAAACCAATGTCCCTACTGTGGAAGGACGTGTGGATCCAGAATGGGCCTCCACAGTCACTTACAGACTCACTGTTAAAACCGTGTTTATGGAAGACAATCTTGCTTGGCTACGAGGGATCGCCAAAGAAGTAGCTTGTGGGGTTCCCGGATGCCCCTGTCTAGGAGGAGAATGCCAGACCTGATGGACCTTTTGCTCAGACCCAGCAGGGCTCATGTGGAAATGCTGACTTCTTGAGACAAGCTTCACAGCAGATTTGAACCTTGGCGTCTTTACTTGGCGTCCTTTGCACCACAGGAAATTTGTTCCCGAATGAGGGGGAAGTTTAAACCAAATGGCTGCGATTGTGATGGTAATGGAAATGACCAGAATCAAGCAAAACAGGCAAATTACCACGCACCCCGTGTATTTGCATACTTTGGCTTTGAGCACAGAATCTGAGGGCATAATTGATTTTACAATGTACAGTCATACCTCATGTTGCGTTTGCTTCACGTTGAGTGTTTTCAGGTTGTGTCCCGCGGCGATCCAGAAGTACCAGAAAGGGTTACTTCTGGGTTTCGCTGCTCGCGCATGCGCACTCAAAATTACGTCACGTGCATGCGCAGAAGCGGCGAATCGCGACCCGCACAGACGCGTGCAAAATAAGGGCTTTGCACCTTTATACAATATGCATGTGTGCTTGGGCCCAGGGTCTTTTGCCTCACCATCCCAACTACTGACTCCCTGTTGCTACTCAGCTTAAAAAAGAAGTGTCCCTGGATTCATTGAAAAAATTATTGTAACCATATGCTAATATCTATAACATCCTGCTCTTGTTGTTTTCCCCTCCCTGTCCCTCCACAGCACACGGAAGAAGACTTCAAGGTTCGGCTGAAGGCTCGTCCAGAACTGGAGGACCTGCTTTCTCAAATGAGCTGAGTCAAGCACATCACAAATACCTGTTTTACATTGGGGTTTGTGGCTGATCGTCGACCTTTTCACAACGTTCCACAACACGGTGGAAGTGGACCTCTGTGTTTGCTGCAAAACACGACGAGTCTGTTTTTTCATAATAAATGTTTAATCTTTATGGCGTGCTTCTGCGGTGTGCTGTAACATGAGGCAATTTCTGCTGCTAGAGTTAAACAAAAGTTCATTGCGTCACCTGTACCAATTTAGACTTCTGCTTACAGAATCTGGAAGCAGAATCCTTAGGTTTTCTGGCAGTTCAGCACTCTGTACAAGGCAGGCCCAACCAGTTTATTGAGTGTGTGTGTGTAGTGTGTGTGTGTGTGTGTGTGTGTGTGTGTGTGTATTAAGGTGTTATCAAGACCTGAGCTGTAATGTGCCCCCTGAGCTGGGCTGCTGCTCTCACGTCTGGTGGGGGACCTGTCCCATCCTGTCGTGAAGAAATATTCAGCTTCTGGCAGTGTTAGAAACTGGGATAGAAAAACAATTCCCCACATGGCTCCTGGAACCTGGGTTGTGGGTGCCAAAGCACTCCAGTAGTGTAGCCTCAAAGACAACATCTGGATTTTGAAATCAACACAAATAAGAGCTCTCTAGCAGATTCCGTCCCCATTCTGTGAATTGGTCTTAAAAGCAGTTCCGTGTGCATATACAACACCAGTCTGACCTGCCCTAAACTATTTCCCCCCAAAATCTGGTTAAACGATAATCTAAACTCCTGAGCAATTATCAAATCCAGTGTGGGACAGGGGCAGGATTCATGAATGCCAACTAAGCAGTCTAGTCCAGGACCGCAGTTAAGTTTGTACACATTAAGGGACAGAAAATAATTGAGAGTGATAAGGATGTGCTTATCTATCTCTACAATAACTTCATCTTTAGGTAAAGGTAAAGGGACCCTAACCCTAACCTTCATCTTTAGAAAACCCCTAAACGACAAAGAAAATGAAGAAGACATATAAATTCCACCTTTTATTTTTTGGCAAGAAAGTTAAGTTTTGCTTGTTCTGTTAAAAAACCAGAAGAATTTAGCCAGGGGATTACTGCAAGAGTAATCCATGCAGTTGCTTCCCATCTCTTTGAACCACCTCCCACAGCAACCGTTTCCCAGGGCTCAACCTCTGTGCTGCACTGCCATTATTTAAATACTTCCGCCAAGCAAGGGAACTGCCCTTTGTGCAAAGCTGGCTCTTGTCAGCTTGTGGTTTGATGCTGTTTCTGTCTTCTGAGCAGCTCTGCCATCCTCTGCTTCTCATGTGCCATCATGCAATCCTTGAAGCTCTTCACCTGCTCCTGGCACTTGCGCCAGTCCTGGTGTTCAGCCATGCACTCCTGCACCGCATAGTGGAAAGAGGCGCAGCCGGTGCGGGAGATCATTTTGTCGAAGGGATCTTCCTCTTCCTCCTCCGCTTTGGGCTTCTGGTTCCAGTTGTGACCCGAGGGGTTGGCACTTGACATCCTGGTGGATCTGGAGGGAGGATGAGAGAGAAGGAAATGGGCATTTAAAAAAAGCAGAGAAGGGAAAGAGCGCCCGGTTGTCATTACAGCTGCTTGAACAGTACCTCCTAAATACTTGGAGCTGGATAAAGGCATTTTATAAAAGCAGTACAATGTCTCTTATCCTCTTAAACATAAAATAATGCAGAGTTTTATTCACATTTGTGAAAGTAAGCAGGGAAGGGCCATATGATTAGTAGATTAAGATTGCAGTCCTAACCCCATTTACCTTGGAATATGCCCCACTGAATTCAATAGGACTGAGTAAACATGGAACGCCCACCCACCAGATGTCAAAGAGAAAAACAACTACCAGACTTTTAGAAGACATCTGAAGGCAGCCCTGTTTAGGGAAGCTTTTTATGTTTAATAGACTATTGTATTATAATATTCTGTTGGAAGCCGCCCAGAGTGGCTGGGGAAACCCAGCCAGATGGGCGGGGTATAAATAATAAATTATTATTATTATTATTATTATTATTATTATTATTATTATCATCATCATCAATGTGGTGGGTTTCGTTAACTGAACTGCAGCCCTACTTTCTCTTTCTCAGCTCTTATTATTGTTTATTGAGTTTATATAGTGCCCTGTACCCAGAGAAATGATAACATATATAATCAGAATAAAAACAGCTACCCAATAACCCCGTCCTGAAACGAACCACATTTTAAAAGGGTATAGGATGTCAAACAGATCAACCAAAGCTCTTAGGTAAAGGTAAAGGGACTCCTGACTGTTAGGTCCAGTCATGGCCGACTCTGGGGTTGCGGCGCTCATCTCGCTTTACTGGCCGAGGGAGCCAGCGTACAGCTTCCAGGTCATGTGGCCAGAAGGACTAAGCCGCTTCTGGCGAACCAGAGCAGCGCACGGAAAGCTCTTAGGTGGTAGTTATCATTATGCCCTATACCAGGCATCCTCAGCCTCGGCCCTCCAGATGTTTTTGGCCTACAACTCCCATGATCCCCAGCTAGCAGGACCAGTGGTTAGGGATGATGGGAACTGCAGTCTCAAAATATCTGGAAGGCTGAGGTTGAGGAAGCCTGCCCTATGCCCACAGATCTCACAACATAAAATTACAATATAAAAACAAACAAAATACATGATAAAAATAAGAACAGAAACAAACCAATCATCCGCCCTGCCACAACACATTTAAAAGGGAGTCGGATATGGTTATTTTGCCTTATGAATGGAGGGAATGAGAAAGAAAATGGGAGCACAGTGCATAGCTGTCAACGTTTCCCTTTCTTTAAGGGAAATTCCCTTATTCCGAATAGGATTCCTCGCAAGAAAAGGGAAAAGTTGACAGCTATGGCACAGTGTATTTTGCATGTGCAATATACTGAATTTGCCACACTTTGCATTCAAAGTTTCTTTCTCCTCCACTTTCCTGACAATTCTCCTGGATTACTAAAGTCAAAAGTAATAACTGAAGCTTTTCCGGTACGTTGATGTGAAGAAACTTCACTTGCGGATCCTTAGGCTGACTCCGCTTTTTGCATCATCTGGAGAACTTGCCTTATATATAAATAGCCTTCCTGCAACTTAGCCAATTCCCGATCTGCAGGAGGAGCTGGGGGACCCTCTCCTTTTTACTCTTGGACGGCTATAACCTTACTCGGGAGGAGTGTGCTCTGCGGAGAAAGGCCAAGCACGCGCGAGTTACGCGGAAATGACGCCGTCGTCGTCCGGGCCGCTCCTCCGGTCTCCCATCCGAAAGCTGTCCGGGGCTGAGCCTGCTTAGCTTCCCGCGCGCGCCGGGCGCCCCGCCCACCGAGCTACGCAGGCAAAAAAAGAAGAGACCGCCCGCCCGACCGCCCGCCCACGCCCCGCGGCGGCCTTCCCACGCTCGCCCGCCCGCCCGGCTCCCCTCGGCCTTGGGCTCCCCTGAGGCCTCCAAGCGGGCCAAGCTGCTTCCCTGGTGGGCGGCGCCCGGGCCTTCCGGGGGGAGGGCAGCGGGATGCGCTTTCCGGGGAGGGGCCCCGGGCAAGATGGCGGCGGTGGTGCGGATCCAGAGCGACTGGGACCAGGTGCTGAGGTGGGCGAGAGGGCCTCCTCGCGGCCACGCGGGGGCACCTGAAGTGTCGGCACCTCCTGCCGCCCCCCCCCCGTTTTCAGTGCCCCCCTCAACCTCTGCTCCCCCCATGACACCTTGCCCTCATTCTCAGTGCTCCCTCAAACCTATCGAGTGCTCTGCCCCCCATTTCAGTCCCTCCTCAAACTTACCTCTTCTCCTTACTTTGCCCCCAGTTTTCAGTGCCCCCTCAAACTTATCTCTGCTCCCCCCAGGACCCCTCGCCCCCATTTTCAGTGCCCCCCTCGAACTTGGCTATTTTCCTCCCTCACCCCTCCATTTTCAAAGCTCCCTCAAACTGTCTCTCTTGTTCCCCCATTTCACTGCCCCCTCAATCTTGTCTCTCCCCCCCAGCCCCTCATTTTCAGTGCCCCCTCAAACTTGCCTTTTCCCTCCCCCATTTTCAATGCTCCCTCAAACATGTCTCTCTTGTTCCCTCTTGACACCCCCCATTACAATTCCTCCCTCAAACTTGTCTTTTCTCCCCCCCAGCCCCTCATTTTCAGTGCCCCCCTCAAACTTTGCTTTTTTCCTCCCTTGCCCCTCCATTTTCAGTGCTCCCTCAAACTGTCTTCTCCCCCCTTGTCCCTCATTTTCAGTGCCCCTCAAACTTGCCTTTTCCCTCCCCCATTTTCAATGCCTCCTCAAACATGTCTCTTCTTCCTCCTTGATCCCCATTTTAGTGCTCCCCTCAAACTTGTCTCTTCCCCACCTCCCTGTCCCCCGTTTTCAGTGCCCCCTCAGATACATCTCTCCTCCCCCCCCACTTGAACTTTCACTTGTTTTGCAGCCCCCTTCACATCACCTGCTGCTGGTGGTCCTTTTGGCAGTCATTCTCCCCACCTCAAAGTAGGGCAGACCATTCATGGGGCTCCAGGAGTTGAGTTTCCATCTTGGGCTCACCTTTTTGAGTCAAGCACAAAGGAATCTACCTGCCTGCCTTCGCCATCCTTTTCCCCCCACCCCTCGAGGTTTTGTTTTTTCCTTCCAGAAGGGTTGCCTGCTTTGACTTGAAAGGTTTTGCCCATTTTCTTTCACTGCCCTCTCCTTGGGTATGGTGCCAAGCTGCTCCCATAGTCTGCCCTCCACCATCTGTCATTTGCAACCTCCCTTCTCCCACCCCACATCAAATTTTGGGGTTTTTTTTGTCCCTTAAATGCTCTCCACTTCCCCCAAATACTTCAGCCTGCACTAATGATAATAATGATGAAGTGGCCCCTCCAACCCCTTTAGCCTTGAATGAACTCAATAGCTGCTCCTTTCCAAACCTCAATCTACTTCAGTTTCATTAATGTATAACCCCAAATTTTTGCATCCCCTCCAAATTGATGTCAATGTTTTGTGCTCATTTTGGCCTGTGAACCCTGCGTCTTGTGCTGCCCCACAAACTGAGTAATTGACACAGGAAACAGGCTGCAAGTTAACACCCCCAAATCCAATGTCCTCTGATCCCCTCCAAACTGATGCCAAGTGAGCATTTGATCCTTCATGCTAGGGATAGCCAACATGGTACCTTCTGATGTCGTTGGATCACAACTTCCCTTAGCCCTAGCTAGCAAAGTCAGTGGTACGGGACGATGAGAGATGTAGCCTAGCAACATTTGGAGGGCACCATGTTGGCTGTCCCTGCTTTATGCTAACTGGAATTTCTCATCTTTGCAGGAAGAATGAGGAGCAGGCTTGGCTAAGCTGCAGCAGCCCAGGTGAACAAGAAGAGTCTTCTACCCCTTTTGTGGTGATACTGTACAGTTCCATTCTCTTTGTGTTCAACCAGCTCTCTCTCCACACTTTAGCTTAAGCTCCAAGTTCCGAAATTCTGCCAATATTCAAATCCTGAGTTAGAGGCATGGCTTTTCCACCAGCTAATGCCATTTGTGAAGCTGAAATAACAAATTTATCTATTTTTTAAACAAGCCAAAATCAGTTTTAGATGAAAGTCCTACTGACAAAAAAACTTCAGAATTATAAGCCATTGGTACTTGGTGAACATGGAGTTTTCTTGGCAGGGATACTGGAGTGTTTTGCCGGTTCCTCCTCCAGGTGGATCACATTTGGTCAAAACTCTCCACTATGACCTGTCCATCTTGGGTGCCCTGCTTGGCATAGTTCATAGCTTCTCTGAGTTATTCAAGCCCCTTTGCCACAGCAAGGCAGTGATCCATGAAGGGGGAGAAGACTCCCTGGAAAAAACCCTGATGTTGGGAAAGATGGAGGGCACAAGGAGAAGGGGACGACAGAGGACGAGATGGTTGGATAGTGTTCTTGAAGCTATCAGCATGAGTTTGACTAAACTGCGGGAGGCAGTGGAAGACAGGAGTGCCTGGCTTGCTCTGGTCCAAGTGGTCACAAAGAGTCGGACACGACTAAACGACTAAACAACAACAACACTTGGTGGACAAGTGTGTTAGAGTATAACAAGCCTCATTCTCTGATTTTCTCTTATTTGATTACTGTTTATTTATGTTAGTTTGCTACAAATGGGAGTCACATAATAAACCTGACAGAACTGTTTGTGAATCATTAACTAAAAGTGGATCATATTTGTCTCTAGCTAGAAGAGGAACTCATGTTGAAGATCTCCATTTAAAATAAAACCTAAATAGATAAGGATGGCTTTATAACGTACTGTCTAAAGTATTTAACACCTTTTAAGTCTTTTGTTTGTGTTTTTTGCATGCTGTAGGAAAACCTACTTTGTATGGTAAGCTGACTTGTCAGGGGGTGAGGTCAGATGGAATTCCTGAAGTTGTAGCCTCTGAAGGATTTGTTGTCAGTGAAATAACTAAGGTACGGTCACTTCCGTCTATGAGGTTGAAGGGCAGACTAGTGGCTCGTAGCAAGAACAAAGATAACTCTATGGTTTTCTATGTGAGATTTATAATCTGAACTTGATCTGGATTAAATTGAGGTGGGGGGGATATGGGATGTCATTTTGACGAGGATGGTGTCCTGTGCAGATTATATAAAACATACATCCATGAGCAGCACTGAATTCACAAGAAACTGCTGTGTGGGAGTGCCCTCTGTCATAACTGCATTTTTTTATATTTTGCCTTTGGACTGTCACAGCCCCAATTCAGATTACTTTATTTTCTACTGGAGGAATAAAATGCTCTCTGGTGGCCTTAGAGCAACTCAGAGCTCATTTTCTTAAATAGCAATACTTTTTTCCGTTGGGGTTCACAGTATAAAGCAACACTCAAAATTACTCATTACGGCAATGGTTTATTTCATATCTATGATATTTAATAGAAACATCCAAAATAATTGTGGCTGCCTGCTTTATTGTCTGGAGTTTTCACCACATTAGTTATTGGGTTTTGTGATGATGGGTCATAATCAGCTTCTAATAAATGTTATCTTCTCCTTTCTGTTCTACCTACTCCAGAAAAGTCTGCTGGTTTCCTGCCCTCGTGAAAATGCCTCCACCAAATTTCTGGCGCCCTACACAACCTTCTGTAGAATCCATCAAAAAAGCGTAAGTATTTTTACGAAGTGGTTTTTCATAAGATGACTTTAAATGATGATGCAGCTTCAGTTAATTAAATGAGTTGCAGTGTTTTTCGATAACTTGTCAGTGCTGGGCGTATGTGCTGTGGAAGCTTGCCACAGAAAACAGCTGTACACCACACTACACACACACACACACACACACACACACACTAGTTACAGATGGTACAAGAAGTCTTCTCCCTCTCAGCCCAGAGAGGATTATTTGCTTCAAAGTCCTTGCTGTGTTAAATTCCACAGCCAAGCTCCAAGTGCAGCTTCTTTGAAGTCCTGCAACTCTTCACAAAGTCTTCAGGCTTTCCCACAGTTCCAATTCCTCTTCTTCAGACTGTTTCACAATGTCTCACACCAATTATCTATCCCACCACACCAAATGCTAAACTCCCAAGTACAAACTTGTCTATATGCTATACAGGTAGGTATGTTCTTCTGTCAGATGAGTGACAGCAGAAATTCAAAGTCATCTTGGGAAGGAGGTGGTCAAGGCTGGGGAGGACATGTCCAGTGCCAGGGGGGCAGGGGGACTAAGATTTTGTTGCATCATTTGCTCCTGAAGGAGCGTCTCCACCCCCATCGTTCAGCCCGGACACTGAGGTCCAGCTCTGAGGGCCTTCTGGTGGTTCCCTCACTGTGAGAAGTGAGGTTATAGGGAACCAGGCAGAGGGCCTTCTCGGTGGTGGCGTCTGCCCTGTGGAACGCCTTCCCATCAGATGTCAAGGAAATAAACAACTATCTGACTTTTAAAAGACTTCTAAAGGCAGCCATGTTTAGGGCAGTTTTTAATGTTTGATGCTGTATTGTGTTTTTAATATTTTGTTGGGAGCTGCCCAGAGTGGTTGGGAAAACCCAGCCAGATAGGCGGGGTATAAATAACAAGTTATTATTAATTTATTAATATTAATATTATTATTCCCTATAAGCTCATGTAAGTTCAAAATGGTTTTTGCCTGCTATTTTATGCACAGTTGTATATCATCTGTATTAAAGGTAAGGTAAAGGTACCCCTGCCCGTACAGGCCAGTCTTGACAGACTCTGGGGTTGTGCGCCCATCTCACTTAAGAGGCCAGGGGCCAGCGCTGTCCGGAGACACTTCCGGGTCACGTGGCCAGCGTGACATCGCTGCTCTGGCCAGAGCCAGAGCCACACACGGAAACGCCGTTTACCTTCCCGCTGGTAAGCGGTCCCTATTTATCTACTTGCACCCGGAGGTGCTTTCGAACTGCTAGGTTGGCAGGCGCTGGGACCGAGCAGCGGGAGCGCACCCCGCCGCAGGGATTCGAACCGCCGACCTTTCGATCGGCAAGCCCTAGGCGCTGAGGCTTTAACCCACAGCGCCACCTGCGTCCCGTTCATCATCTGTATTAGAGGTACTCAAAAACCTGGCAACCATTTTTGATTGTTTAACTGTTTGATTTGATCTTTTATATGTCTCCTTGAATAGCCTGTGTTTTACAAATTGGCAGTTTAATTATATGGAATAGAGATTTCTCAATAAACTCATTAGCCTATACATCGTAATACATTAGTAATACATGGACTGAACTGTATAACATGCCAGCGCCCATGCCAGTGCCCATCAATATTTCACTTTTCTAGATTGTGGTCATTTATTCATTTTCTCTTCCTCTCCATCTTAGATTACTTGCCTTGACATTTCTAGTGGCGGAGGACTTGGAGTATCAGCCAGTGCTGATGGAGCTATGAAAATTTGGCAGGCTGCTAATGGAGAAATAAGAGTAAGACCAGTATTGAGGTTGAAATTCGCCTTTAAGAAACCTGCAGTCTAAATCCTTGAATGTTGAACTAATCCCTGCCCCCCTCAAACTGCTGTTCAAACTCCAGAGTTTTAATAGTCGTTTGATATCATTGGGAGAGAGAGAGAGAAATAACACGATAAATCTTAAGTGTGAGTGCACCTGTGGATCGCGGCAAGGAAGTTGTTTCTGATATTTAACCTAACCCTCCTTTCCTGTAATGTATTATTGCTGCATGTTCTGTCTTCTCAGTGGGTAGAGAAATCTACTTCCCCCCTACTTCTTTCCATAAAGGAATTGGGATCTGGTCTCCTTACCATGTTGAGGATCATCTGACTTCCATGTCACAACACTCTGACAGGATAAAAATCAGTTCAGGAAGTCAACTATTATCTTACTTCTGATCCACCCCCTTCCGCCTGACTGCTTTCTGTATAATGAGTTTACTAACAGTGGCCCAACTCTCACTGTGATGCTAACCCAGTGTCTGGACTACAGTTTCAGGTAGCAGGTAGAGTCTCACAAAAAGAAATATATTGGGGGAAAGGCTAGACTATGAAACTTCTTCCTGACATTCTAGTTGATGTAGGTTTTTGTTTTGTTTTTTTTAAAATCAAGATCCCACCTGCAGTCTTAAGTTGATGCAAGTTTAGCATCTTAGTGAGAAACATAGCTGTCAACTTTTCCCTCTTCTTGCAAGGAATCCTATTCGGAATAAGGGAATTTCCCTTAAAAAAATGGGAAACGTTGACAGCTATGGTGAGAAATAGGTCTGCTGTGACCTGGAAATCTCAGGCATATGTGTACCTTGTTTGGGCAGCTGGCCTAGATTTAATTACCCTTGATTATGGTTTTAGGATGCTTCCAGAACCTCAGTGTTATAATCTCTGCAAAGAAACAAAATAGATGATGACAATCTAGGATGCAGTGATGTCATGGAGGCCGTGTAGCCAGCCAGTGTGCTTGGCAAATAAGATGGCTGTTGCTAAGTAACAAGGCAGAGGATGAGATGAGGCTTTTAACCAGCTTTCAATTCTTTTGTCTTCCCAGAGATGTCTGGAAGGCCACGTCTACGATGTGAATTGCTGCAGGTTTTTCCCGTCAGGCATTGTGGTCCTGAGTGGAGGGATGGATGCTCGGCTAAAGATCTGGTCTGCAGAAGATGCCAAATGCGTGGTAACATTTCAGGGTCACAAAGCAGGTACAGGAGATTGGCAACTGAAATAAATGCAGTTGTAATAGCAGCTGAAGTTGAGTTAAGCTCCAGGCTGGAGAAAAAGGCTGGTGTTTCTCTTTTGTGGCTGGGCTGATAAGGTGTTCTGAGCACCTCTACAGCTCACCACCTAAACGAACTTGGAGGACAAGGGCAGTTGTACCTGGTAGCTGCGGCATTCCAAAGCTCAGTGCAACTATAAAGATGGCTCCCACTCTACTCTCCAGTTCCAGACTTTGAGGGGAGGAAGTCAGCAGTGGCATGGTCCCTGCCCCTCGCGCATATGCACAGTGTGAGGTCAGGGATAAACGCACTGGCAGGACCCTGGTGAATACAAGCTAGCTGTCAGCCAAAAACTCCTGATCATCTGTCCTGAAAAGCTCAAAGTTACAGATTGCCAAAATTATTCAAATTCATCTTACGTACACAGTTATCAGAGCCAGCTGTCTCTTGCTGGAGAGATTTACCACAGCAGAATTGAGCAGATACAAGAATTTGTAGGATTGGATTTATTTTGTTTTATACGTAAATGTATCAGCAGCTGTGGACAGCTGCTTCTATTAGAATTAATGGTGTTATTGGAAAAGAGTGAACGCTCTTCCTTGCTCGTTTCACAAAGGCACTTTGTTGGCCACTGTAGGAATAGGATGCTGGACTAGTTGGGCCATTGGCCTGATCCAGCAGGCCTCCTCTTACGATCTTATGTTCACTTGTAATCATTTGCTCTTGACCTATTATAGCTAAGTGCTAACACAGTATGGAATTTTGCAATTGCACAACAACAACAACAAAATACATTTGAGGCCCCAGATATCTGAGATTAGACTGGATTTTCATCTAAACTAGGCTCACATCCACACCATACATTGAAAGCACATGGCTTCCACCTAAGTATCTTGAGAACTGTAGCTTACCCCTCACAGAGCTACAATTCCCAGCACCCTTAACAAACTGCAGTTCCCAGGATTCTTTGGGGGAAGCCACATGTTTGAAATGTATAGTGTGGTTGTCACCTAGATGAGCTGGCAAATCTTCAACCTTCTCTTTGGTTCTCTGGGGCTGTCTTAGCTGCTGACTCCTTGCTTTTTCCTTGTGGTGTGCTTTGGTCAGGATTATTGGGAGGGGGGGCGGAATTGTGTCAGACAGTGTGGATAGACTTCTTTTCCCTTTCCCACGAGCGTTTTCTTTGCCGCCCCGCAGGAATTCTGGACACAGCCATTGTGGATCGGGGAAGAAACGTGGTCTCAAGCTCTCGGGATGGCACTGCACGCCTCTGGGACTGCGGGACATCGTCCTGCCTGGGTGTTGTCGCAGATTGTGGCTCTCCAGTCAATGGTGTCGCTTTGGGTGAGGCCGACAACACCTTAAACTTGGGCTCTCCCGAAAAAATACCCAGTAAGTTAACAACATTAAGCAAGTGTTCTCTTCTTTTTTAAAAAAAAAAAAAAAAGCAGAGGCACGTTTTATGGTCATAAAGTCATGCCAAAAAGTTGCACACCTGAAAATAACTCCAGGTTTTATTTTGGCTGTAATTCATTGCTGGGAGAGCGGAGGATGTTTTGTATTGGCTGATTAGGCAGGGCCAGACCAGCAGGGGAGGAGCTATAGCCATGTGCCACTGACCTTTGAGCACAGGAGAACCCAGGTCCGGTTCATGGGTGCTTAGTCCTGCATTGGCCATGTTTACAATATTGGGCTCAGTCAGACTTTCCCAACCTGGTGCTGTCTCTCCAGCTTCTTTGGACTACAGTTCCGACCAGCCCCAGCCAGCACGGCCATGCGAGCTGCGGCTTAAGGAGGTTGGTAGTTCAATAACATCTAGAGCAGGCACGTCCAACTGACAAGAGACTGCAGTCTACTCCCAGTATAAAAATTATGGAAGTATGGAAGTGATCTACCCATGAAGGGGGGTGGGATGCCAAAGTTGTTGACCTTTTAGGGAGGGAGCAATCCAAAGTTGTTGATTTTTTTTTAGGAGAGGAAAATTGCTCACCTAAAAAACGATGCAGTGCTGACAGATTTTCTAACCCATTTGACGCGTCGGACTAACACAGTGGCAGAGCAGGGGGGCGGAGAATTCCCTTGCATTGCTTTTCACTTCCGCCAATATAGAGGGATTGACCTCTCGATCACGGTTGACCGGTTAGACATCCCTGATCTAGAGGGCTCCAGATCTGGGGGAAAGCTGGTAGACCAGTTCTCCAGCTCAGTATAAATGGAGCTTCATATGACAAGTGTAATAATTAAAATATATTAAAGATAAGGCTGAAGGGTAACATTGATGCTGACCTGTTAACTTTTTATGGAGAGGTTTGTGGTCCAACTTTGTTAAAAAATAAAGACATCACCTTGCCAACAATGGTCCGTATAGTAAAAGCTATGGTTTTCCCAGTAGTGATGTATGGAAGTGAGAGCTGGACCATAAAGAAGGCTGATCACCGAAGAATTGATGCTTTTGAATTATGGTGCTAGAGGAGACTCTTGAGAGTCCCATGGACTGCAAGAAGATCAAACCTCTCCATTCTGAAGGAAATCAGCCCTGAGTGCTCACTGGAAGGACAGATCCTGAAGCTGAGGCTCCAAGACTTTGGCCACCTCAGGAGAAGAGAAGACTCCCTGGAAAAGACCCTGATGTTGGGAAAGATGGAGGGCACAAGGAGAAGGGGAGGACAGAGGACGAGATGGTTGGACAGTGTTCTCGAAGCTACCAGCATGAGTTTGACCAAACTGCGGGAGGCAGTGGAAGACAGAAGTGCCTGGCGTGCTCTGGTCCAGGGGGTCACGAAGAGGCGGACACAACTAAACGACAACATATATTCATTCAATCAAATGAAGTTTGAAAAAGCATACTGAGAGCAAGGACAACCTTATGCACACCTATGTATGCACTCACTCATTCCTTCTCACTCCCTACCATTCAAAAAAATACATTGTCAATCTTTGACCATAGCATCTGGGCACAAACACACTGTGCTTAGTGAGCAGAACTGAAGGGGCAAATTCAACTCACTAGGTTTGGTCATTCACATGTCTGTCCTGTTCCAAATACATGAAAAGCAGAGTGTTGCTTCGAGAACATTTCTCCTAGTCTGGCTCACTTCCGGCAATGTGGAGCAGGGATTAGGGAGGTTCTGTATCTGGGATGGCAGGGAAGTAAAATAGGTGAGTGTCCTTATGTAAAAATCAACCACGTGAGCCGCAAACATGGTTGCTCCCATCACCCCTAGTTTGGCCATGATTCTGGCCTTTAACAAACAACAAGGTGAGCAGCTGCTAACCCTAACAATGTTTCTTTCCAACACAGGTGAGCGTGAAATCGGAACAGAAGGGAAACTCCTGCTGTTGGCTCGAGAGGACAAAAAGCTGCAAGGGGTGGGGTTGCATAGCAGGCAGCCGGTAAGATATCACCGTGACCATGTTTAATGTTGCCTTTTCTGCTGTTATTTGTTTTGAGCCTATCAACAGACACAGTGCAACAACCCAGCCATCGAAGCTGATGGGGAAGATTCGGAATCGCTGTGATGATTTGTTCCAAAAGGACTGGGGCAAATTTATACTCTATATGAAAGAAAATTGCAAACGGTTGAATACGTTTGTAGGTTTAAGTTGAAATGTTTGGTAATGGGAAATTAAGGAGCTGATTTACTTATAAGTAGGTGATTGTTAAAAGATTGATTTAAGGTAAAAAAGTGAATTTAGGAATGTGGAGAAATTGGTAATGAGATATGGAAGTCTGCTAGAGGGAAGGAAGGAGGTCGATGCTTTATTTAAGCAATGTCTTAAGTGATGAATTATTATTTTTTGATATTGAAATGTAATAAAATAAATTATATATATAAAAAATGCAACAACCCAGCCAGATCTACCTCTGGTCAGAGGCCAGTTAGGAACATCCTTTTTTCAACAGAAATTTCAACTGCCATTTTTCCTAGCTGCGCTCTCTCTCTCTCTCTCTCTCTCTCTCTCTCTCTCTCGGAGTAGGATCGCAATCTCCTTTTCATTCCCTCTTGCCTGTTTCCTCCTCAGGTTTTTCTGTTTGTTGGCTCAGATGCATTTAATTGCTGCACGTTCCTCTCCAACATCTACCTCCTTGGCGGCACGCAAGATGGAAATATATACCAGCTGGATGTGCGAAACACCAAGTGAGTAGAATTGAAGGGCAGCTGTTAACATGGCCTTAGGAGCATCGTTGCTGCTTCCCATGTTACTCCAGCCATGCAGGTCACTGGGGAAGGGCTGTAAGCTCAGTGGCAGAGCCTCTACCGAAAGCCCTGGGTTCAATTCTCAGTGGCTGTGGCGATCACACAGGGTCCCCGGACGTTTCACCGTCTATTGTTCCCTGTGCCACCACTTTATTTCCCGCTGCCACCATCCAGGCCCTACCTGGTAAAATACTGAGTCCATTCAGGGTTAAATTGGAACATAAACTTCTGTTTATTTATTGCAGTTTAACAAGCGTGTGGTTTCATAAACAGTATCGGTTAATTACATTCTTGGGGGGCCTATCCAGACCTATAACTTCCGCTACCTGCTCTCACTCACTAAATCACCTCTCAGATATTGACTTGTCTTCCTAGCTCCTAACTGTTCCTGACTCAGCTTATGTCGCTACACTAACTCAACCTACCCACAGACTCTATCCCAATTCACTCCCACTCCAACCAACCACCCAACTCCTAACAAACTCCCCCTTCGCCCCTCCCAGAGCTGGTTTTATAGTCCCTCTAACTCCACCCCCTGGGTTCTGATTGGGTAACCTGTTTAACTATTTCACCTCCAGCACTCATATGTTAACGTCACAGTGGCATCTCCAGGTAAGAGTAGGAGAGACTCCCTGCTTGAAACCCTGGAGAGCCCCTGCCAGTCAGTGTAAGCAATATAGAGCCAGGTGGAGCCGTGATCTGGCTCTGATTCAAGGCAGCTTCTTATGCTCCCTATACAACATGGCCCAGTTTATTTCTCTCTCTAAGAAGAATTCTGACAAACTTGTTATAGTGTGACTCTTTGTGATAAAAGTTCCTGCTGCTCTCTCTAGGGCTCCAGTTCGTGTTGTCCATAGATCAGGAGCACCAGTTCTTTCTCTGCTCCCTTTTAGAGATGGATTTATTGCCAGCCAAGGTAGCGCTCCTCTTTTCTTTCACTTACCGAGTTAGCATCCGTCTTGTCTTGGGAGACAATGGAGGAGGGCGCATGGGGGCGGGGGTGAAGTCAAATTGTTGGAACCATTAACGGACCCTCCTGAATTTCTTGTACCGTGAGTTCTCAGCTGTTAAGAAGAAGTCACTACAGTCAAACCTCGGTTCCTGAACAGCTCCATTTGGAATGTTTTGGCTCCCGAACGCTGAAAACCCGGAAGTAAATGTTCCAGAGGGTTTTTTTTCCCCCTACATTGACTTTGCCAACCGCTCTTTGATTCTTGGTTGTCGAACGTTTCGGAACTGTCTTCCGGAACGGATTACGTTCAACAACCGAGGTTTGCCTGTATTCTCCATAGACAAAAAGCCTTACAGCACTGCACTTGAGGATCCAGCAGGTTTCTCACATTTGATTTCTCAGTATCTTGCTCCGGTGGGTGGGCATCATAATGACATTGGTATGTAGAATGTGAAGGCTTGCGATGTAAACTGCAGTTTCTTGTCTTTCACATGTTCTGCATCTCTTTCCAGGTGATGGAACCTGCTTTATTATGCAGCAAGATCTCGACCATGTGGCTGAGCTCAGTGGGCCAGACTGTGACCCCGTATACAAGGTACCGTACCAGGGGAAATGCCCGCCTTGGTCTTGGTCTCGGCAAAGGGAGTTTCTGCCTAGAGAAATCACGGAAATTGCTGCTTAACTCCAGGGAAGAAGGGAAATAGGAAAACTCAGGGAATAAAATTGTGATAAAATGTTTAACTATTATTTTATCATACACGCTCATTCATAGAATCTCAGAATCATAGAATTAGTACAGTTGGGAGGGACCTGAGAGCCATCTAGTCCAAACCCCGGCAATGCAGGAATCTCAGATAGATCATACATGACAGATGGCCAAGCCTTATGAGTATGTTTCACCTGGAAAAGAGACTGAGAGGAGATATGATAGCCATTTTCAAATATCTCAAGGGCTGTCATGTGGAAGATGGAGCAAACTTGTTTTCTCCTACTCTGGGGAGTAGGACTCGAATTCACGGCTTCAAGTTAAAAGGAAGGAGATTCCGACTAAACATACAGAAACATACAGTAAGAGCTGTTTGACAGTTTAATACAGTGGTGCCTCGCAAGACGAAAAGAATCCGTTCCGCGAGTCTCTTCGTCTTGCGGTTTTTTCGTCTTGCGAAGTAAGCCCCTTAGCGGCTTAGCGCTATTAGCAGCTTAGCGGATCAGCTGATAAGCGGCTTAGCGGATCAGCTGTTAAGCAGCTTAGCGGATCAGCTGATAAGCGGCTTAGCGGATCAGCTGATAAGCGGCTTAGCGGATCAGCTGATAAGCGGCTTAGCGGATCAGCTGATAAGTGGCTTAGCGGCTTAGAAAAGGGGGGGGAGGGGAAAAAACCCGCAGGAACTCGCAAGACATTTTCATCTTGCGAAGCAAGCCCATAGGAAATTCGTTTTGCGAAGCACCTCCAAAACGGAAAACCCTTTCGTCTAGCGGGTTTTCCGTCTTGCGAGGCATTCGTCTTGCGGGGCACCACTGTAGTCACTTTCAAGAGGTTGTTGACTCTCCTTCCTTGGAGTTTTTAATGCAGAGTTTCAATGACTTTCGCCCTGTGGCGTTGACACCCATTATAATGAAATGTTTCGAAAAACTGGTGAGGAAGTGCATCTTATCTTGTCTGCCAGTGGGACTTGACCCTTACCAGTGTGCGTACAAGACAAAGAGATCCACAGAGGATGCTGTGGCAATGGCTTTACATGCTGTCCTGACTCGTTTGGAGAAGCAAGGGAACTACGCGAGACTCTTATTTGTAGACTTTAGTTCTGCATTTAATACTATTCTTCCGCATAGATTGGTGCCCAAATTATTAGACCTGGGACTTCCACCATGTTTGTGCAGGTGGATATTAGATTTTCTATCAAACCGTTCCCAAAGGGTCAGGTTGGGTTCCCACGTCTCTGCGGATCTCATCACGAATACGGGGACGCCGTAGGGGTGCGTGTTGAGCCCGCTTTTATATACGCTCTATACAGCTGACTGTGCCCCCAAATACCCCAGTAATAAGATCATTAAGTTCGCAGATGATACAACGGTGGTTGGTTTAATCACGGCTGGAGAGGGGGAGGCGGCCTATAGGAAGGAAGTTGAGCAGTTGGGGGAGTGGTGCAGGAAAAACAACTTACTCCTTAACTTAAAGAAAACAAAAGAGATCATTGTGGACTTTAGGAAATGTAAATTGAATATTCAGAGTTGGTCTCTAAGGTGCTACTGGACAATTTATTTATTTTATATATTTCTACTGCATCAGACCAACATGGCTCTGATGCCTACCTGAATCTTACTTTTAAAAGACATCTGAAGGCAGCCCTGTTTAGGGATGTTTTTAATGTTTTATGGTGTATTGTGTTTTTAATATTCGGTTGGTAGCCGCCCAGAGTGGCTGGGGAAACACGGCCAGATGGGCAGGGTATCTATGTATGTATGTATGTATGTATGTATAATTAATTAATTAATTAATTAATAATTATAGTGGGAATATGTGTGGCCAGTTCAGAGGAATTACTGTAATTTAACGTAAATGTTAAGTGTCCTTTGATAGCGTCTATTCTATTCAAAGTACACAGAGAGATCTTTGCCACCGGTAGGGTTCTTCTCCTTCTTTTCATTCATTCAATATACCACCCTTTTTCAAAAGTTCCCAGGCCAGTGCACAACAATTAAAAATGCTTTACAGAACATCAATGATAATTTTTTTTTAATTCATTATATTACATCATACATTAAAACAAACAAAATAGACATACAAAACACAAACACGCAAAGAAGAGATACTTTTAAAAAAAAGAGATAATAATAAAGAAAATAAAAGAAATCGACTTCCCTTCATCTCGGTTTTGGAATGTGTTATAAAATTTTTCTATCTGCAGTTTCTTTTCCTCAGAGAACTCTTTACGTCCCTTGCGTTATATCGTACCTACTGTGATTTTTAGATTTTTTACCTCTGTTTCCATATATACCATAAATTTATTCCATTCTTTATTAAACTTTATGCCTTTTTGGTTTCTTATTTTCTGTGTCATTTTTGCCAATTCTAAATAATCAAATAGTTTGGATTGCCACTCGTTTATAGTTGGGATTTTTGATGTCTTCCAGTTCTGCGCTATTAGTGTTCTGGCAGCCACTGTTGCGTACTGGGAAAGTGTTTGATCTTCCTTTTTGATTTCCTCTCCAATTATCCCCAGCAAAAAGGCTTCGGGTTTTTTTATGAAGGTATATTTGAA
Organism: Podarcis cretensis; assembly: GCF_951804945.1. Lineage (NCBI taxonomy): Eukaryota > Metazoa > Chordata > Lepidosauria > Squamata > Lacertidae > Podarcis > Podarcis cretensis. Next base: position 6,926,429 of record NC_137173.1, on the reverse strand, counting down.
GATTTTTTTAAATTCATTATAAATAGATTCCCAGAATTTTCTAATTTCCTCACATGACCACCACATATGATAGAAATCGCCCTCCTTGATCTTACATTTCCAGCATAATTTATCACCAGTTTTGTACATTTTTTTCCAATTTTACAGGCGTGATGTGCCACCTGTACATCATTTTATACATATTTTCCCTGAGTGTTGTACAAGCCAAGAATCTCATACTTTTATTCCATAATGCCTTCCATTTATCAAACTCTTATGTTATATCCGAAGTCCATTGCCCATCTCACCATTACCTCCTTTACTTCTTCGTCCTTGGTGTCCCATTCAAGCAACTGGCTATACATTTTCGATAGTAGTTTTGTTTTGCTTTCTAATATTTCAATCTGGAATCTAGATTTTTTCTCACTCATCCCATTCTTTTTATCTTCGGTCCACATAGAATTAATTTGGTGAAATTGGATCCAACCTGCCAATTTGTTTTTTATTTCTTCATATGGCCTAATCTTCCAACCAGTCTCTGTTTTTTCTAGCAGGTCTTCGTAGGTCCATCTTTCTCCTTCGATGTTTGTTTTTTTTATTGTCAGGATGTCAATTGGCGATAGCCACCAAGGAGTCTTTTGTTCCAGTAATTTTTTTGTTTCTTTCCCACACTTCTAACAGTGGCCCTCTAAATATATGGTTGGAAAATCCTTTGTGTACCTTTCCCTTATTACGCCATAGGTAAGCGTGCCAACCAAATCTTATATTAAATCCTTCTAGGTCTAACAGGTCTTTATTTTTCATAACAATCCAATCCTTAACCCAACAAAGACACGAGGCTTCATAGTATAACTGTAAATTTGGAACCGCGAATCCTCCCCTATCTCTTTGATCTGTAAGTAATTTGAATCTAATTCTTGGCCTTTTTCCTTGCCAAATAAATTTAGAGAGTATTTTCTGCCAGTCTTTGAATACTGATGCTCCCCTAATTATCGGTATATTTTGGAATAGGAATAACAATTTCGGTAATAAACTCATTTTAATTGCCGCCATTTTTCCGAACCAGGAAAGTTTTATTCTGTTCCAACTATCCAGGTCCTTCCTTATTTTTTTCCATGTAGTAGTGTAGTTATCTTCCATCAAATTTATATTCTTCATCGTTAACCAGATTCCAAGGTATTTTACTTTTTTAGTTACTTTAATTCCAGTCTGAGATTCAAGATGGTTTTTTACCTCTTCTTTTCACATTTTTAGTCATCATTTTAGTTTTTGTTCTATATAATTTAAAGCCAGATAATTTTCCAAATTCTTCTAGCAAATCTAACACCTTACCGACACTCTCTTTTGGATCCTCCAAAGACAACATAAGATCATCGGCATATGTTTTCAATTTGTATTCTTTCACTCCAATTTTTATTCCGCGTATCTCTTGCTTTATTGGCGGAGGGAGCCGGCGTTTGTCCACAGACAGTTTTTCCGGGTCATGTGGCCAGCATGACTAAGCCACTTCTGGTGAACCAGAGCAGCACACAGAAATGCCGTTTACCTTCCCGCCGGAGCGGTACCTATTTATCTACTTGCACTTTGACGTGCATCAATGATAAGAATATAATAAAAAACATGCTGACAGACAGCCTAATAACTGGGAAACAATGCATCCGTCCCTGCTTTATTTATGGTTTTAGGTAAGCGTAAAAGACCGAGATAACAATTAAACCTCCTAACGCAATACAGTTCAGAGCTGGTAAGATCAAACTTCCCAGGCCCTTGCATTGTAAAACAAAAAGCCCTATAACATACATGAAAAATATATATACAGATCATAGCATGGGAAGGCGTCAGTGTTAAGGAATGAACTAATCCAGCTTCTTATTTGATTCTAATAATACCACTTCTGAAACCTCTTTTCTTACTGTCTTTTTTAGGTGGCCACATGGGAAAAACAGGTGTACACATGTTGCAGAGACGGAATAGTGAGGAGATACCAGCTTTCAGACCTCTGACTTTACGAAAGCCATGAACACTGCGCTATGAATGCTGGACGCACTTCAGGGATTACTTACACACCTATTTGAAACAAGTCATATATCCGTGTCCCCCGTTTCCAGGACTTTGTACGGTAGCGTGAATGGAGCGCACAGGCGTGAGATGTAGGGACCACGCTGAGACAGCACCCAAGGCCAAGCTGTAGGTAACCTTCCTGCCGAGCGATGTGAACACGGCAGCTCTGAAAGTTTAACGCCGTTTCCCTGCACCGAACAGCACAGAAAGTTTGTTGGGTTGATTGTGCCCTTTTTGTGTTTGCAAAAGTGTTTTTGATATCCACTGTGTGGCTGGTGGTTGCTCCTAAGTGAGGGGAAAGGAGCTGATGTGGGCGAGGAAAAGGGAGGCCAGCAGATGTCAATAGAAAGGGGTGTGTTGCTCAGGCTCGCCTGCTTCTTGTCTTGAGCTGCAAACTGCAGCAACCTTTTGTTTCCATCTCATGCCCTCCTTCCAGAATTACTCCTCTGTGGCAATTCTCACTGCCCACCAGCAAGCAGTCTGCTAGTTGTAAGTTTCCATCTTCAAATAAAGCTGCTTTGATCTCAAGCTGTTTGCCCAATTAAGTTGATTCTCTCGGGATCAGCCCTCATTGATTTTCTTTTTAATCCTCTTCTCTTACCGTTCTTCGCTTGCTATTCATCTTTGATTCCCAATTGCAGAGAGTTATTTTTTGTCATTTGAGGCTCTCACCAGGCCTCCTTTCATCTTTGACAAGACAAAATTAGGGTTCAGCTCTCTCATCTGACCTCATAACACGGAGCGCAAAAATTACTTTTCAGGAGCTACGCAGGAAGAGCAGCTTGTGGGGTCTATTGCAGTCTGGTGGGGCCGAAAAACTCACTAAGCTATGTTTATACCCTGCCCTATCCAAAAGACAAGAGTAGATAACAAAATAAAAAGAAACAAAAGAGTTAATTCAAATGAAACAGCTGAAGATATGAGAATTAAATTCTTCAATCTGCCATTATGTTTGCTAGTGCTGATGGGAGTTGGTAGTTAAGCCAAGGCTTCCCCACCTGCCGTAACTTAACAAAGACAAAATCGCAACACCAGTTCCTGTAACTTCTTTGTTGATGGAGAGAGTGATCAGTCAGGAATCTGATACAAGATGCCAAGGCAGTGGAAGTTGCTCCCAGTACCTGTCATCTCATGGAAGCAGCTTAAGGTCCAAATGGTTTACTGTTGTGGAAGATAAGGCTCAGTCAAACAGTTCTGGATATAGATACAGACATACACAGATACATACAAGTATATATATTCCTCCATATAAATACTAGCAATTCACTGTACAACACCGGACAAGTAATACCAACAGACTGACAACTCAGACTTATAGACAGACTACTGAGCTGACATGCATTGAAACCAGATGGGAGACTGAGCACTGGGCTACTACCATAGCAATTGGCTTGGCCTGCAGGGTACCTACAATTAGCTCGTCCACTGAGTGATTTACTCTCATGAATGTTACCATGTCCAGTTACTTCAACATGATCAAGTAAATGTGTTTGAAGTGGAAGACAGGACAGGTCAGAACATTTGTCCGTTTAGCCAGATTTTTATTACTACTACTACTACTACTAAAAAGGTAAAGGTACCCCTGCCCGTATGGGCCAGTCTTGACAGACTCTAGGGTTGTGCACCCATCTCACTCTATAGGCCGGGAGCCAGCGCTGTCCGCAGACACTTCCGGGTCACGTGGCCAGCGTGTCAAGCTGCATCTGGCGAGCCAGCGCAGCACACGGAACGCCGTTTACCTTCCTGCTGGTAAGCGGTCCCTATTTATCTACTTGCACCCAGGGGTGCTTTCGAACTGCTAGGTGGGCAGGCGCTGGGACCGAGCGACGGGAGCGCACCCCGCCGCGGGGATTCGAACCGCCGACCTTTCGATCGGCAAGTCCTAGGTGCTGAGGCTTTTAGCCACAGCGCCACCCGCGTCCTCCTCCTACTACTAATTTATTATTTATACCCCGCCCATCTGGCTGGACTTCCCCAGCCACTCTGGGCGGCTTCCAACAAAAATATTAAAATACTGTACTACATCAAACATTAAAAGCCTCCCTAAACAGGGCCGCCTTCAGATGTCTTCTAAAAGTCTGGTAGTTATGCTCTTTGACATCTGGTGGGAGGGCATTCCACAGGGAGGGCGCCACTACCGAGAAGGCCCTCTGCCTGGTTCCCTGTAACTTGGCTTCTCACAGTGAGGGAACCGCCAGAAGGCCCTTGGAGCTGGACCTCAGTGTCCGGGTAGAACGATGGGGGTGGAGACGCTCCTTCAGATATACTGGACCAAGGCCGTTTAGGGCTTTCAAGGTCAGCACCAACACTTTGAATTGTGCTCGGAAACGTATTGGGAGCCAATGTAGGTCTTTCAAGACTGGTGTTATATGGTCTCGGCGGCCGCTCCCAGTCATCAGTCTAGCTGCCGCATTCTGGATTAGTTGTAGTTTCCGGGTCACCTTCAAAGGTAGCCCCACATAGAGCGCATTGCAGTAGTCCAAGCGGGAGATAACCAGAGCATGCACCACTCTGGCGAGACAGTCCACAGGCAGATAGAGTCACAGCCTACGTACCAGATGGAGCTGGTAAACAGCTGCCCTGGACACAGATTTGACCTGCGCCTCCATCGACAGCTGTGAGTCCAAAATGACTCCCAGGCTGCGCACCTGGTCCTTCAGGGGCACAGTTACCCCATTCAGGACCAGGGAGTCCTCCACACCTGCCCGCCTCCTGTCCCCCAAATACAGTACTTCTGTCTTGTCAGGATTCAACCTCAATCTGTTAGCCGCCATCCATCCTCCAACCGCCTCCAGACACTCACACAGGACCTTCACCGCCTTCACTGGTTCTGATTTAAAAGAGAGGTAGAGCTGGGTATCATCCGCATACTGATGAACACCCAGCCCAAACCTCCTGATGATCTCTCCCAGCGGCTGCAAGTAGATGTTGAAAAGCATGGGGGAGAGGACAGAACCCTGAGGCACCCCACAAGTGAGAGCCCAGGGGTCTGAACACTCATCCCCCACCACCACTTTCTGAACACGGCCCAGGAGGAAGGAGCAGAACCACTGTATGACAGTGCCCCCAGCTCCCAGCCCCTCAAGACGGTCCAGAAGGATGTTATGGTCGATGGTATCAAACGCCGCTGAGAGATCCAGCAGAACTAGGAAACAGTTCTCACCTTTGTCCCTAGCCCGCCGGAGATCATCAACCAGTGCGACCAAGGCAGTTTCAGTCCCTTGATGAGGCCTGAATCCCGACTGGAAGGGATCCAAATGATCCGCTTCTTCCAGGCGTGCCTGGAGTTGCTCAGCAACCACTCGCTCAATCCCCTTGCCCAAGAATGGAAGATTTGAGACTGAGCGATAGTTAGCCATATTGGCAGCATCTAAAGATGGTTTTTTAAGAAGCGGTTTAATGACCGCCTCTTTCAGCGGGTCTGGGAAGGCTCCCTCACAGAGAAGCATTCACGACCCCTCAAAGCCCATCGCCCAGCCCTTCCTGGCTAGCTTTTATAAGCCAGGATGGGCAAGAATCAAGGAGACAGGTGGTTGGTTTCACTCGTCCAAGCAGCCTGTCCACATCCTCGGAGGTAACAGATTGGAATTGATCCCACTCAACTTGACTAGACAGGGCTCTAGCACTCTCCCGCTCCGGCCCTGCTCCCAGGGTGGAGTCTACCTCTTCCTGAATTATTAGATTTATATACTGCCCTTTTATCAAAAGATTTTCAGACCGAAAAACCGCTCTCCAGAATCTTGAAGCAGAGGCCTTCGATTCTTTTAGCTGGAGCTATATTGAGATGCTTCATAATTGCATTTGTTAGTCACTTCATATGGGGGTGGGGGTGGGAGAGCGCCCTGATGCAACGTCACAAGATAAAATACAACAGACAGAAACAATTGAAACCAGGAAATTCAAAGCAATATATAATGCAACAAGCTTAAAATGCTCATGCAATAACATAAATCCTACCCACTCCACTTCTATATTTTTTTTAATTAGGTATACAAATAACATTAAAATGTTGCATAATATATGCTGTTGGGAAGGTCTAGCAATGTAGATTTGCCAATCCCTTCTTAAAAGTATGAAAAGCAAGCTTTGGAGACAAAAAACCCCAGCATTTTGGCCATTATTGCTGCAGTCGTGTCCCTAATTCCACTTGTGAAATGACATTTAGCTTTTAGTCTCTTCCCCTGGAACTTCAATAAGAGCAGATGGTCGGAAGAAATTTATTTTATATATTATTGTATATATGCTTTTGCTGAATTAAAAACCGTCCCAAACCCCGAAACCTTTCCTCAGTTGGGAGTTGCTCCTCCCTTTGGAACGTTTTCGGAGGCTCTCAAAAAGAAACATAAGAAGAGCCTGCTGGATCAGGCCAATGCCCCATCTGGTCCAGCTGAGCATCCTGTTCTCACAGGGACCAAAGGGATGTCTTTGATGGGAAACCAGGAAGAGGGACCAGAGCCCAAGAGCAACTCTCCCCTTCTGTGGTTTCCAGTAACAGGGTGTTTAGAAAGAAGCATTGTTGCCTCCAACTTTGGAGCGCAGAGCTATCCTGGCCAGTGGAGGCCGATGTTGTAGCTCTCCGCTCCATATATTGGTGCGCTTCTCTTTTAAAGATCTCTAGCTGGGTTGGTGGTCTGCATTGTCTCCTGCGGGAAGGAGTTACATAGTCCTCCCCTTCCTTTGCCCCGCGCGCTGGGGTCTTGCTCTCCCTTCGCGTCGGGACAGAGAAGCTCCGCAGAAAGCCACAGCTCCCGCTGCCAGCGCTGCTTTTGGGAGAGGGAGAAGCGCGGAGCTGCCTGCCGGGGTTTCCAAAAGCCACCCAGCTCAGCCTTTCCCCTTTGGGGCTTCCTCGTCCCGAAACGCGCCGGCGCCGGAAGAAGGGGTGCATGCGTTTGCATTTGCTGCACTGCCGCATGCATTTGTTGCAGCAATTGCAAACGCATGAACGGGCGCGCAAAATAGCAATCATGCAGCAAATGCGCGCGGCGGTGCGCAAAATTGCAAGCACGCATCAGTGCGGGAAATGCAAGCACGCAGCAAGTGCATGTGCCGGTTGCGTGCAGTGGCGCAGCAAATGCGATCATCCCGCAAATGCACGCGGCGGTTGCAGCAGTCGCAAGCATGCGACTGCACAAAATTGCAAGCACGCAGCAGTGCGGGAAATGCAAGCACGCAGCAAGTGCATGTGGCGGTTGCGTGCAGTGGCGCAGCAAATGCGATCATCCAGCAAATGCACGCGGCGGTTGCAGCAGTCGCAAGTATGCGACTGCACAAAATTGCAAGCACGCATCAGTGCGGGAAATGCAAGCACGCAGCAAGTGCATGTGGCGGTTGCGTGCAGTGGCGCAGCAAATGCGATCATCCAGCAAATGCACGCGGCGGTTGCAGCAGTCGCAAGCATGCGACTGCACAAAATTGCAAACACGCAGCAGTGCGGGAAAAGCACGCACGCAAGCAAGTGCATGTGGTCGGTGCGTGCGGCGGCGCAGCAATTTCAAGCATGCAGCAAATGCATGCGGCGGCGGCGGCGCAGCAATAGGAAAGCTTGCAGAGAATGGGGCTCCGGGTGCGCGCGGCCGGCTGCGCAAAAGGACTACGACTCCCGCCATGCACCGCGCCGGGCGGGGGAGGCGGGGCCGGGCGGCGTCCCTAGCAACGGGCGAGGCAGCGGGGTCGAGTGGGCAGAGCAGGCGGGCCGGACCTGGCCTGGCCCGGGAGGAAGCGCCGCGATGGGTCAGGATTACTACGCCGTCCTGGATCTCACCCGCAGCGCCAAGGATGCGGACATCAAGAAGGCGTGAGACCCGGGAGGGGTTGCGGGACACGGGTCCCTGCACGTGTGTGTGCGTGCTCGGGGCACATGCGGGATCCACACGGTGGCGTTTGCGTGCACACGTTCCCCTATCTATGCGCGCGATGCACTTATTATTATTACCAGTGCGTTTTTGCCTTAAAAAATGTTTGGGGTACCTGACATTGCGCACCGCTTTTCCAGGGGATGTTTGGCCCCTGATTCCTGCCAGCCCCCTCTCCTTGCCTCTCCTCCCAGCTCTGGAAACAGGTCCGCTTGAGAGCAGTGGGCTGGATCCTTACCTTCCCCTGTCCACCACAGCCCACGCACCTTGTCAATCACCATGACATCAGGGTACCCATTTCATTGTTGTTGTTTAGTCGTTTAAGGTAAAGGTAAAGGTACCCCTGCCCGTACGGGCCAGTCTTGACAGACTCTGGGGTTGTGCGCCCATCTCACTCAAGAGGCCAGGGGCCAGCGCTGTCCGGAGACACTTCCGGGTCACGTGGCCAGCGTGACATCGCTGCTCTGGCGAGCCAGAGCCGCACACGGAAACGCCGTTTACCTTCCCGCTGGTAAGCGGTCCCTATTTATCTACTTGCACCCGGAGGTGCTTTCGAACTGCTAGGTTGGCAGGTGCTGGGACCGAGCAGCGGGAGCGCACCCCGCCGCAGGGATTCGAACCACCGACCTTTCGATCGGCAAGTCCTAGGCGCTGAGGCTTTAACCCACAGCGCCACCTGCGTCCCTTGTTTAGTCGTTTAGTCGTGTCCAACTCTTCATGACCCCCTGGACCAGAGCACGCCAGGCACTCCTGTCTTCCACTGCCTCCCGCAGTTTGGTCAAACTCATGCTGGTAGCTTCAAGAACACTGTCCAACCATCTCGTCCTCTGTCGTCCCCTTCTCCTCCTGCCCTCCATCTTTCCAAACATCCGGGTCTTTTCCAGGGAGCCTTCTCTTCTTGGAGCCTCAGCTTCAGGATCTGTCCTTCCAGTGAGCACTCAGGGCTGATTTCCTTAGGAATGGAGATGTTTGATCTTCTTGCAGTCCATGGGACTCTCAAGAGTCTCCTCCAACACCAGAATTCAAAAGCATCCATTCTTCGGCGATCAGCCTTCTTTATGGTCCAGCTCTCACTTCCATACATCACGACTGGGAAAACCATGGCTTTAACTATACGGACCATTTCATAGCATCATAGAATTTCCCCCTATGCAGACGACAGACTGATTGCCAGGACTTGCTATGCGCTGTGCATGGGAAACTGCTTTTGCCCCAGCAAAAACGGATGTTTTGGGTCTATTGGGTCTTTGCTGATAAGATGCCGGAGGTGCAATAATGGAGACGTCTCGTTGACGCATGACACGGGCATTTTGTAGGGTTGCCATATTTAAAAAAGTAAAAACCAGTACACCCCAAATGTTGTTGAGCTTTTTCTTTTGTTTGCTTGTTTTGTTTTGTTGAGCTTTTCTTAGGAAAAGCTGAAAGTTGTTGAGCAATTCCGCCTTTGAAAACCTGGACATATGGCAGCCCTAATTTTCAGTGACGTAATCTGAAATATACTCAGAGTCGAGAGTGGATTTCATGCTCTTTATTCAGCTCATAGTGGTGAGGAGGAATCGAAGTTCCCCTGAAATGTCTGCTTTATATACCGTACATTATTTACACAACGGGCCCCACGTGATTAGCTAATTCTGGGATTCTGCTGTAAGCCAATCAGGTTGCGGATTCACCTCCACCCGGAGTTGGATTGGGTGGCTCCTGTGGACCAATCAGACTGCTGCATTTTGGATCCTTTTTTTTTTTTAAATGATATTTATTAAAGTTTCCAATTAACACATAAAAACACAAACAACAATAAAAACATACACAAACACAATACTAAAAACATGTATAATTTCAAATCTTATTTCTTAAACCTAATTTCCTCGACCTCCTCACACCTCCCCCTTCTGTATTCTAATTCCATTTATCTAATCAGCAAATCCATTCCCTTATTTCCCATTATTTTTAATAATTCTGTTCTTTTTCCTTAATCAACACCCCTGAAAACCACAAAATTTTAAGACTCATGTCGATTCTAGCCTTCATTGATATTATAGTGTTTGCTTAAATAGTCTTTAAATTTCTTCCAATCTTCTTCCACTGTCTCTTTCTCCTGGTTTCGGATTCTGCCCGTCATCTCTGCCAGTCCCAGGTAGTCTGTCATCTTCATCTGCCATTCTTCCAGAGTGGGTAGATCTGGTGTCTTCCAATACTTTGCAATAAGAATCCTTGCTGCTGTTTGTGGCGTACATAAAAAAAAGTTCTGTCCTTCTTTAACACCACATGGCTAACCATACCCAGGAGAAAGGCCTCTGGTTTCTTCAAGAAGGTATATTTAAATATCTTTTTCATTTCATTATATATCATTTCCCAAAAAGCCTTAATCCTTGGGCATGTCCACCAGAGGTGAAAAAATGTACCTTCATTTTCTTTACATTTCCAACATTTATTGTCTGATAAGTGGTAAATTTTTGCAAGCTTGACTGGGGTCATGTACCACCTATAGATCATTTTCATAATATTCTCTCTCAAGGCATTACATGCCGTGAATTTCATGCCTGTGGTCCACAACCTTTCCCAGTCAGCAAACATAATGTTATGACCAATATCTTGTGCCCACTTAATCATAGCTGATTTAACTGTTTCGTCCTGCGTATTCCATTTCAACAGCAAGTTATACATTTTTGACAGATTCTTAGTTTTGGATTCTAACAACTCTGTTTCCAGTTTTGATTTTTCCACCTGGAAGCCAATTTTCCTATCCAACTTATAGACCTCCAATATTTGATAATAATGAAGCCAGTCTCGCACTTTGTCTTTTAGATTCTCAAAACTCTGCAATTTCCACTTGTTTCCCTCCTGTTCTAAAATTTCACAATATTTTGGCCATTTAGACTCCGTATTAAGTTTTTTCAAAGCTTTTGCCTCCATTGGTGACAGCCACCTTGGAGTTTTGTTCTCCAACAAATCTTTATATTTAATCCAGACATTATATAATGCTTTTCTGACAATATGGTTTTTAAAACCTTTATGAGCCTTAACCTTGTCGTACCACAAGTATGCATGCCAACCAAAAAAATTGTTAAAACCTTCCAGATCCAAAATGTCAGTGTTCTCAAGCAGCAGCCAGTCTTTTAACCAGCAGAAAGCTGCTGATTCATAGTAAAGTTTCAAATCCGGCAGGGCAAATCCCCCTCTTTCCTTTACATCAGTTAAAATTTTAAATTTTATTCTGGGCTTTTTGCCCTGCCAGATAAATTTAGAAATATCTTGCTGCCAACCCTTGAAACACTCCATCTTGTCCACAATTTGCAATGTTTGGAACAAAAACAACATTCTAGGCAATACATTCATCTTTATAGCTGCTATTCGACCAGACAAGGAGAGCTTCAAATTCGACCAAATTTCTAAATCTTTTTTCACTTGTTTCCAACATTTCTCGTAATTCTCTTTAAATAAGTTCAAATTTTTTGCTGTCATATTGATCCCCAAATATTTAACACTCTTAACCACCATTAAACCCGTCTCATTCTGAAACCTCTCTTTCTCAGTCACTGTTAAGTTTTTCTCTAATACCTTAGTTTTTAACTTATTCAATTTAAACCCTGCCACTTGACCAAATTCTTGAATTAATTCCAAAACCCTTTTAGTACTAGATTCTGGCTCTTGTAATGTAAGTACCAAGTCATCTGCAAATGCTCTCAATTTATATTGTTTCGCTCCGACCTGAACCCCTTTAACCAGCTGGTCCTTTCTTATCATGTTCAGCAAAACCTCCAGGACCGAAATAAAAAGTAATGGGGAGATTGGGCACCCCTGGCGTGTCCCTTTTTCTATTTTAAGTTCTTCCGTAATCACATTGTTCACTATGAGTTTGGCCTTCTGATCAGAATATATAGCGCATTTTGGATCCTATTCAACTCAGTACATAACATAATCTTCTTCTTATTATTAATTAAATTAATTAATTAAATTTGTATACCACCAGTGATTTATTTCTTAAAAAAACCATAGGGGTCATTCTGACTCAAGAAAAGCACCATTTTGTAGTTCAAATTGGGAAAAATAAATGCAGTAAGTGGACAAAAGTACAAAGATTCACAAAATATTTAGGGGTATTTAGGGGTGTCCCCCCCCAGAAAAAAGCACTGATTCTTACACTTCTTGCTACTCCACTCCCCTTTCCTCGGAGGAGCGCTCATGCTTCTCTCCCCCCCCCCACCCATTGCATCCTCACAACAACCTGTGAGAGAGGGAGGTTGTTAGGCAGAGAGACCACAGCTGGCCCAAAGACACCCCAGGGTGCTGCGTGGCCAAGTGGGGATTTTAATCTGGGTGCAGCCGGGCGGACATTGGTAGCAGCCTGCCCCAGGAAAGGCCAACATTTGATGCCCCTCCCAATGGATCTTCTCAATTAAGGATGTCCTCCGTTTTGTGCCTACTCAACTCAGTACCCTGTACAGGGGAACCACCCCAAAATCCAGCTGGGGGTTTCTCTCTCTCTCTCTCTCTCTCTTTAATACCTTTTTTGTCAAAGTACAACCTGTGTATGGGACGCAGGTGGCGCTGTGGGTTAAACCACAGAGCCTAGGACTTGCTGATCAGAAGGTTGGCGGTTCGAATCCCTGTGAGGGGGTGAGCTCCCGTTGCTCGGTCCCTGCTCCTGCCAACCTAGCAGTTCAAAAGCACGTCAAAGTGCAAGTAGATAAATAGGTCCTGCTCCGGCTGGAAGGTAAACGGTGTTTCTGTGCACTGCTCTGGTTCGCCAGAAGTGGCTTAGTCATGCTGGCCACATGACCCAGAAGCTGTACGCTGGCTCCCTCGGCCAATAAAGCATGATGAATGCCACAACCCGAGAGTCGGCCGCGACTGGACCTAATGGTCAGGGGTCCCTTTACCTTTACCTTACAACCTGTGTACAATGAAATCAACCAAGCCTCCCCCCAAAAGCACTCAATCTCACTGCACTCTGTGTGCTTGTCGCACAACACACCAACCCCAAAAGTCAGTTGCACTATATTATTTTCCGTTCAGCAGCCTAACAGCCCACGGATAGAAACTGTTTTTTAGCCTGTTGGTACGAGTGAATTCTGGTGCTGGAGGAGACTCTTGAGAGTCCAATGGACTGCAAGAAGATCAAACCTCTCCATTCTGAAGGTAATCAGCCCTGAGTGCTCACTGGAAGGACAGATCCTGAAGCTGAAGCTCCAATACTTTGGCCACCTCATGAGAAGAGAAGACTCCCTGGAAAAGACCCTGTTGCTGGGAATGATGGAGGGCACAAGGAGAAGGAGACGACAGAGGACGAGATGGTTGGACAGTGTTCTTGAAGCTACCAGCATGAGTTTGACCAAACCGCGGGAGGCAGTGGAATACAGGAGTGCCTGGCGTGCTCTGGTCCAGGGGGTCACGAAGAGTCGGTCATGACTAAACAACTAAACAACAACAACGACTGATAATACTTCTATATCTCCTGCCCAAGGGTAGAAAATTAAAGAGGTGCTGGCCAGGATGTTAATCGTCCCTGAGAATTTTCCTTGCTCTCCTAAGGCATTGATCCCTTGCGATGTCATGTAGCGATGATATGCACTGTGTTCACCACCCTCTGTAGAGACTTTCTTTCCGCGGCTGTCAATCCAACGTACCTCACTGTGATACGATATGAGAGGACACTTTCTATTGTGGACTGGTAGAAGGTGTTAGTCCAGCACATTACAACTTGCTGGAGATACCCATATGCCCTGTGTGTTTTTGTACACACATATGCTTAGGGCTTGATGGTGCTGCTGCTGCTTTTGTGCTACTTTTTAATGCATCTCTGGGCTCGTTTAAAAGGGGATTAGGTAATTTTATGGAGGCTAAAGCTATCAGGTGGACCACTGGCCTGATGCAACAGTGCTGCTGCTATTATTATTATTATTATTATTATTATTATTATTATTACAATATTTATAAATAAATATGCAATTATTATTACGTTCTCTGGTTGGCCACTCGTGCACATTCATTTCGGCGGAGGAATCTGACTCAAAGATGGAAGTCGATGGGTGTGTGGATTTGACCCCCCGTTGGAATTAACCAAGTTGGTCTTACAGAAGGGTGTGTGTGTGTGTGTGTGTGTGTGTGTGTTTAGCAATTGCTGGTAACCCAAACCAAAGGATAATGCCTCCCCAATCTCCTTGCCCAGAGACAACACCAGTGTAAAATGTGAATAACAATTCCTAATTTTTTTTTAGTTGAATGGAAGGATTACACACTTGGCCGGTGCTTTCAGGCCTGTTAAAATCACTTAGTGAAAGAGTCTTTAAATGTATATATTTTGGGGAGCAGGGGAGACAGAGAGAGAGAGAGACTCCAGGCAGGCATCTCTAGGTAAGCCTGATAATATCCTACACCTGAAACCCTGGAGAGATGCTTGTTGTCTGTGCCAGGCATGGCCAAACTCGGCCCTCCAGATGTTTTGGGACTACAACTCCCATCATCCCTAGCTAACAGGACCAGTGGCCAAGGATGATGGGAACTGTAGTCCCAAAACATCTGGAGGGCCAAGTTTGGCCATGCCTCGCACTGTAGAGAGTACTCAGCTCAGTGGGCCAGCTTGGTTGGTACAAGATCACTTCCCCTGGCTCTGTGACTGCAGCAACCTCTTTGTGTGTGTTTTTTGCAGCTATCGGAAGCTGGCCTTGAAGTTCCACCCCTATAAGAACAAGGAGCCGTGGGCCAGAGAGAAGTTTAAGCAGCTTGCAGAAGCCTACGATGTCCTGAGCGATCGTGAGTAGGAGGGGATTCGCTTCATCTGCGTGTGCTGCGCTCTTTGGAAAGGCCCTCTGCCAAGGACGCTTGCCTGAGTATTTAATGATGCATTTCTTTGGCTGTCGTTTATTTTATCAGAAAGCTTTTTAATGTCTGGTGTTTTGTTGTGTCCTTTTATATTCTGTTGGAAGCGGCCCAGAGTGGATGGGGGAAACCCAGTCAGATGGGTGAGGTGCAAGGACAGTGGTACCTTGGTTTATGAACTTAATCCGTTCTTAAACCGAAACCATTCTGAAGGTCCAGCGCCGAGGGCCTTCTGGCGGTTCCCTCGCTGCGAGAAGCAAAGCTACAGGGAACCAGGCAGAGGGCCTTCTCGGTAGTGGCACCCGCCCTGTGTAACGCCCTCCCACCAGATGTCAAAGCGATAAACAACTACCTGACATTCAGAAGACATCTGAAGGCAGCCCTGTTCAGGGAAGTTTTTAACGTGTGATATTTTACTGTATTTTGGGTTTCTATGGAAGCCGCCCAGAGTGGCTGGGGAGGCCCAGCCAGATGGGCGGGGTATAAATAATAAATTATTATATTATTATTATTATTAAACTGAGCCACGCTTTCAACGCAGGAAGAGACACAGATTGGCTAATTTATATGCATAGATGCAAATTTGAGAAATGAGAACTACAGTGTATATTTCACCATTGTGGGGAGGACTGTGACCAGCTGAGCTGTTTGTGTGCTCAGTTTTCTGCTGACCTGCAAACTTTGTGGCCCCTTCTCCTTTTCCTTCTTGGGGTTCTTCACCTCTAAACTGGCTTGGACCTGGCAACCCTTCCACGAGGCAGTCCACCTTCCGTGTCCCAACTTGTCTCCCGTCTGCTCCCACGCCAAAGATAATTTTCAGAGTTGGTTACATTATAGACAATTACATGAGTTGTACAAGGAAGATAATAAGAAAAGGTTTAGTTACACCACTTCTAGATTTCAAGTGGAAGTGAAAGCTGGACCATAAAGACGGCTGATCCCCAAAGAATTGATGCTTTTGAATTATGGTGCTGGAGGAGACTCTTGAGAGTCCCATGGACTGCAAGAAGATCAAACCTATCCATTCTTAAGGGAATCAGCCCTGAGTGCTCACTGGAAGGACAGATCCTGAAGCTGAGGCTCCAGTACTTTGGCCACCTCATGAGAAGAGAAGACTCCCTGGAAAAGACCCTGATGTTGGGAAAGATGGAGGGCACAAGGAGAAGGGGACGACAGAGGACGAGATGGTGGGACAGTGTTCTCGAAGCTACCAGCGTGAGTTTGAACAAACTGCGGGAGGCAGTGGAAGACAGGAGTGCCTGGCGTGCTCTGGTCCAGGGGGTCACGAAGAGTCGGACACGACTAAACGACTAAACAACAACAACAACAAGATTTCAAAAGGAAGTCATAGAAGAAGAAGTGAAGTTGCTGAAGAGAGCATATAGCATCTTGCTAGAATGGGGAACAAAAGATGAGGAGGTAAAATCGGTCATGATCAAATGGGCACAAGATATAGGACATAATATACAATTTGAGGACTGGGAAAAACTGTTGGAAACAGATTTAAAATGTACAGACCGTTCCCTTCTGAAAGAAAATTATATGAAAATGATGTATAGATGGTATATAACACCAGTACAGATAGCAAAGATGTATAAAACCGGCTCTAATATTTGTTGGAAATGTAAAGAGAAAAAAGGGACCTTTTTATCATATATGGTGGGAATGTAAAGAAATTTTAAAAAATTGGGAAATGATATATAATGAATTGAAGAAAATGTTTAAAATGACATTTGCAAAAAAACCAGAAGCATTTTTGTTAGGGATTGTAGGACAAGGAAAATAAGTATGTATGCTACAACAGCAGCAAGAGTCTTGATAGCACAAGGATGGAAGAATGAGGAAACCCCGACGAAAGAACAGTGGCAAGAAAAATTGATGAAATATGCAGAACTGGCCAAATCGACATACAAATTGCGAGACAAGTACAATTGTGACTTCAGGGAAGAATGGGAACTTTTTACAAATTATTTAAAAAGGATAACAAAATGAACTGGACTCCTTGGCAGGTTTTGAATAAACATACACAAATTTAGTGTTGATAACATAAAGGACAGATAGGTAAGGATATACAGTGGTGCCTCGCAAGACGAAAATAATCCGTTCCGCGAGTCTCTTCGTCTAGCGGTTTTTTCGTCTTGCAAAGCAAGCCCATTGACAGCTTAGCGGATTAGCACTATTAGCGGTTTAGCGGCTTTTAGCGGCTTATCGGCTAAGCGGCTTAGCGGCTTAGAAAAAGGGGGGGGGAGGAAAAAAAACCCGCAGGAACTCGCAAGACATTTTCGTCTTGCGAAGCAAGCCCATAGGAAATTCATTTTGCGAAGCGCCTCCAAAACGGAAAACCTTTTCGTCTAGCGGGTTTTCCGTCTTGCGAGGCGTTCGTCTTGCGGGGCACCACTGTATGCAGAGAAAATATGTGTAAGCAAAATCAGGGAGAGGAGCTGAGGGACGTCCTTGGGGGGGGGAGGGAAGGGGAGATCATGCAGGTGACTGTATGGTTTGATAATTTGTTATGTGGAAATTGAGCAATAAAAATATTTTTTTAAAAAAACACCTCCCCTCCCCGCCTGTTGTCTCCTTCCTTAGCACTGAAGAAGGGCATTTACGACAAATTTGCTGAGGAAGGCCTCAAAGGAGGGATCCCCTTGGAGTTTACAGTGGACACCCCCTGGACAGAAGGCTATGTGTTCCACGGAAACCCCGAGAAGGTTTTCCGGGACTTCTTTGGAGGAGACAACCCCTTTGCTGGTAGGCCCAAGCGCCGCGTTTTGTCAAGATACTCCACTCATCTCAGATCTCCCCTGTTTTCGAGCATTTTCCAGATCAGAGCCCTTTCCACGGGGTGAGGGGCGGGGGGTGCGGTTATCAAAAGCCAGACGGCAACTTGCAAATGCCACCGGCATCCTTTGCTTTCTTTCATTTAAGGTAGGCTGCCACAATTCTGCGTATTTATAGGGGCCTTTTTAGTGGTGGCACCCAGGCATCTTCCTACTTTTCCAGTTAGCAATGTGTAAAAATAATAATAATCACTACACACACACCCTGACACTGACTTTTTTCTTGCTTAGAGTTCTACACTGCAGAAGGGGCTGAAGTCAACATGGCATTTGGGGGGCTGCGAGGGAAGGGAGTGAAAAAGAAGGACCCTCCGATCGAGAGAGATCTCTACCTTTCGCTGGAGGACTTGTTCTACGGGTGCACCAAAAAAATCAAGATTTCTCGCAGGGTAAGGAAAGGAACTCCTTAGGCGTTTATTTCCTTGACATCTGCTGGGAGGGTGTTCCACAGGGCGGGTGCCACCACTGAGTAGGTCATCTGCCTGGTTCCCTGTAACCTCACTTCTCGCAGGGAGGGAACTGCCAGAAGACCCTCGGAGCTGGACCTCAGTGTCTGGGCTGAATAATGGAGGTGGAGACGCTCCTTTGAGGCTGTTTAGGGCTTTCAAGGTCAGCACCAACACTTTAAATTGTGCTCGGAAACGTACTGGGAGCCAGTGTAGATCTTTCAGGGCCGGTGTTATGTGGTCTCGGCAGCCACTCACCCAGGGACTTCCATGATTCCTCTCTAAACCTTTCAGGTCATGAATGACGACGGCCACGCTTCCACCATCAAAGACAAGATCTTGACCATTGATGTGCGCCCAGGGTGGAAACAAGGAACCAGGATCACCTTTCAAGAGGAGGGAGACCAGGTAATGCCACCTTGGGGGCGAGGGAGGAGAGAGGCTGCTTAAATCTTGGAGCCCCTGCCCACGATTCCATCTCAATATTTGCTGTTACGAGAAGAATGATTCCGACTTGAGGGTTACCTCGCACGACCCTGTGCTAAAGTTAGTCCCCACAAAACTGGAGAGGTACAGTGGCGCCCCACAAGACGAACGCCTCGCAAGACGGAAAACTCGCTAGACGAAAGAGTTTTCCGTTTTGGAGGTGCTTCGCAAAACGGATTTCCTATGGGCTTGCTTCGCAAGACGAAAATGTCTTGCGAGTTCCTGCGGGTTTTTCCCCCCTTTCCCCCCCTTTTTCTAAGCCGCTAAGCCACTTATCTGCTTATCTGCTAAGCCGATAAGCCGCTAAAAGCCGCTAAACCGCTAATAGCGCTAATCCACTAAGCCGTCAATGGGCTTGCTTCGCAAGACGAAAAAACCGCTAGACGAAGAGACTCGCGGAACGGATTCTTTTCGTCTTGCGAGGCACCACTGTACCGTATTTCTCGCTCCACAAGACACACTTTTTTCTTCCTAAAAAGTAAGGGGAAATGTCTGTGCTTCTTATGGAGCGAATGCGTGGTCCCTGGAGCAGAATTGCCCAGGGGCGAAAAGCAGATCATGCTTTATTTTTTTGAAAGAGGGAAGTGGGTGTTGAAACAAAGCCGCTGATTGTTTGCCAATCGGGGAGCGAGATAAGGGAGGCTAGCAATAAAGGAGGCTGCCTGGGAGTGGGGAGGTAAAGACAGCGAACTTGCAAGGAGAGGAGACAGGAAGACTAAAGCAATGAGGAGAGAAATTAGAAGAAAAGGAGGAGCAAAAAACTGCTCCAGCTAAGGAAAAGACACTAAGGCAAACAAGAAAGAAGGGAGTGTTGAAAGGAAACAGCTGATCGGCAAGCGATTGGGAGGGAGATAAGGGACGCTAGAGATAAAGGAGGCTGCCTGGGAGGGGGGAGGTAAAAGCCCATGGATCCTCAGGATTTTTACATTGGGTCACCCCAAATTCACCATCAGATCACATAGCATGTCTATGGCTACAGCCTGCACCAAAAAAATCACTTATCCACTGTTTCGTGGGGCGCAAAAACGTGGTTACAAAGGACGGATCCACATGGATTCGCAGGATTTTTGCATTGGGCTACCCCAAATTCACCGTCAAATCACATGTCTGTGGCCATAGCATGAACCACAAAATTCATACATCCACTGATTTGTTCAGAATATTTTTTTCTTGTTTTCCTCCCCTAAAAACTAGGTGTGTCTTATGGAGCGAAAAATATGGTTATTCTCACAGGGCTTGCTTCTGGGCAGGGGCAACGCTCCTGCCCCCAGCCTCAATAGCTGTAGCATGAGCGGTTTTTCTCCAGACTGCAGCCACGGGTTTTATAAAGTCAGGCCAAAAGCCAACCAGTGCAGCACTTGGTTGTTTTGGGGGTCGGGAGGTGGGACTGGACTTGCCCCTGTGTGGGCACGCTTCCCACCTTGCGGTGGGCAAAGGGGTCAGTGGGTCCGATCTTCTGCCCTCCCTGCAGATGCCGGGGACAACCATTGGGTCTGAGCCCCATACGCCCTTTGGGTTTCTTCCTGCGTTTCATTCCAGGGCCCAAACATCATCCCAGCAGACATCATCTTCATCGTCAAGGAGAAGATCCATCCCAGGTTTAAAAGAGAAGACGATAACCTGATCTATGTGGCCCCTCTCCCTCTGGGGAAGGTAATGAAGGCATTCTGGGAGCCAAACTAGCCCTCTTTTCCTCCCCAGGTTTCCACCTTCGCTGCATTAAGCAGTTGGTCCCTTCCCTTTCCCACCCTGACCTGGCCACAGTGATCCATGCGACAGTCACCTCCAGGCTTGACTATTGTAATTCGCTCTACGCGGGGCTGCCCTTGAAGCTGACCCAGAAACTCCAGCGGGTGCAGAATGCTGCAGTGAGGCTCCTCACGGGGTCTCTGCCATGGGAGCATATTCACCCAGTGCTTTTCAAACTGCACTGGCTCCCGGTGGAGTACAGGGTCAGGTTCAAGGTGCTGGTTTTGACCTTTAAAGCCCTTCACGGACTAGGACCCTCGTACCTACGGGACCGCCTCTCCCGGTATGCCCCACGGAGAGCCTCAAGGTCCATAAACAGCAACACCCTAGAGGTCCCGGGCCCTAAGAAAGTTAGATTGGCTTCAACCAGAGCCAGGGCCTTTTCAACACTGGCTCCGGCCTGGTGGAACGCTCTGCCTCATGAGACCAGGGCCCTGCAGGATCTGATTTCTTTCCGCAGGGCCTGTAAGACAGAGTTGTTCCACCTGGCCTTTGGCTTGGAGCCAATTTGATTCCCTCCCTCTCTTTCTTTTTTCTTTTCCTTCTCCTCCTGCGATGAGGCTACATTTTAATATTTTAATGTTTCAATATTTTAATGTATTTTAATTTTGTTTTTAAGTTGTAATCATTCAACTTGATTTTATAGTTGCTTGTAAGCCGCCCTGAACCTGGCCTTGGCTGGGGAGGGCGGGGTATAAATAAAAAATTATTATTATTATTATTATTATTATTATTATTATTATTATTACTATGCCCCTTCTGCTTACTATATGTTACTGGGGAGTCTAGCAGACTAACCCTAACCCTCCTGAGCTAATGGAAGATGGCCGAGCAGAGACTTGCAGAGAGGGGCAGCGGGCAGCCTCTTCTGAAGGCCGACACCTCGGCTCCAGCCTCGATTTCCTTTATTTCTCACCAGTGAGCCCTGGCAGCTTGAGAACGAAATGTCTCGCGGGGGAATTTCATTCCCATGTTTGAAGAGCACAGCTAGAACTGAATTCCCGCAGCCTGCCTGCATGGAGGGAAGCGCTACGGGGGGGGGGGGGGGGGAGAAGTGCATGTCCCTTCCTGCTTTTGTCGACGTCGCCAATCCTCTCCCGTCCGCGTGCTCAGTATCACTGCAGAGCCCATTCATTCTTAGGATTGTAGCCGCCGCCACCCCTCCAAGGAGGCTTCCTGCCGCTTCTCTTTGTGAAGCCCCGTTCTGCTTCCAGAGGCAGGCCCAGCACTCATGCAGGGACAGGGAGCAAGGACTCCTCCACAGAGCCAGCCATCGTCAAAACGCTGGACGTAAGCCGAGAGCCAAGCGTCTCTGTACGCAGGAGTCAAAGTGTGACTCCGCTACAATACAATAATCTTTATTGTCATTGTCCCATACAGAACAACGAAATTGAAAATCTACATCAGACATTCAGAAACCAACAAGCCTGCTATCCCAGCCTGGTTAGCCCCCTAAAAACTCTGATACCCCATAATTAAATACAATATACTCCCATAGAGACTACCTTAAAGGTAAAGGGACCCCTGACCATTAGGTCCAGTCATGACCAACTCTGGGGTTGCGGCGCTCATCTCGCTTTATTGGCCGAGGGACCTGGCGTACAGCTTCCGGGTCATGTGGCCAGCATGACTGAGCTGTTTCTGGCGAACCAGAGCAGCGCACGGAAACACCGTTTACCTTCCCGCCGGAGTGGTACCTATTTATCTACTTGCACTTTGACGTGCTTTTGAACTGCTAGGTTGGCAGGAGCAGGGACCGAGCAACGGGAGCTCACCCCGTCGCGGGGATTCGAACCACCGACCTTCTGATTGGCAAGTCCTAGGCTCTGTGGTTTAACCCACAGCGCCACCCACAGCCTTAAGACTACCTTACACTGCGTTTAAAACCAAAATCGCATTTGGGTAGAAACTGTTTCTCAGGCGGCTAGTCCTAGTCTTTATAACCCTGGACCTTCTTCCAGAAGGCAGAAGCTGGAAGAGATCATTTCCGGGGTGCGCACTATCTCTGCAGCTTTCTTATGGCACCTGGAAGCGTAGATTTGGTCCAAGGTGGGAAGAGTGCACCCAATTATTCTCTCCGCAGTCTTTACAACCCTGGACAGCATTGTTTTCCCCCTGACCGTGCAGCTCCCAAACCACACACACAGGAGACTCCCATTGAAATTCAGAAATTAAGCGTGTCTCAGCTGTCTGAAATTTAGGCTACCTTAACCTTGGTATTCTATGAACCGTCCCGAGATCTTACGATGAAAGGCCATATTTAGACCCAATAAACAGATTAAATAACCTGCCCTCGGCCTCCGGCACTTTGCTTTGCAGGCTCTGACCGGGTGCACCGTGGATGTGAGGACCCTTGACGAAAGGCTACTCAACATACCTGTCAATGACATCGTACAGTAAGTGCCTGCAGCCCACAGTCCTTATCCCAGGAATACTAAGAGTTGTAGAGCTGGAATCCAGGACGCGGCAGCTAGACTGGTGACTGGGAGCAGCCGCCGTGACCACATAACACCGGTCCTGAAAGCCCTACGTTGGCTCCCAGTACGTTTCCAAGCACAATTCAAAGTGTTGGTGCTGACCTTGAAAGCCCTAAACGGCCTCGGCCCAGAATACCTGAAGGAGCGTCTCAACCTCCATCATTCAGCCCGGACACGGAGGTCCAGCGCCGAGGGCCTTCTGGCGGTTCCCTCCCTGCGAAAAGCGAAGTTGCAGGGAACCAGGCAGAGGGCCTTCTCGGTGGTGGCGCCCGCCCTGTGGAACGCCCTCCCACCAGTTGTCAAGGAAATAAACAACGATCTTACTTTTAAAAGACATCTGAAGGCAGCCCTGTTTAGGGAAGTTTTTAATGTTTGATTCTATTTTTAATAATAATAATATTAATAATAATTTATTATATATACCCCGCCCATCTGGCCGGGCTTCCCCAGCCACTCTGGGTGGCTTCCAACAAAATATTAAAATACAGTAATGCATCAAACATTAAAAGCTTCCCTAAACAGGGCTGCCTTCAGATGTCTTCTAAAAGTCTGGTATTCTGTTGGGAGCCGCCCAGAGTGGCAGGGGAAGCCCAGCCAGATGTGTGGGGTATAAATAATAAATTATTATTATTATTAAGCACCATCTTCGAATGCAGAAGCCCCTGGTTCAATCCCCAGTGGTGTCTCCCCTTTTTTCACACCCCCCCCAGCCGCTGAATCTGACTAAGGCCTCTCTTTTACCTTCAGCCCCAAGTACTTCAAGGTGGTGCCAGGAGAGGGAATGCCGCTGGCCAGCGACCCCACCTGCAAGGGGGACCTCATCATGTACTTCGACATCCTCTTCCCACAAAGGCTCACCCCGGCCAAAAAGGAGATGCTGAGACACGCCCTCCTGACCTGAGCAATGCCACCCCCCGAAAGCCCATCCCTTTGCTCCTTTCCTTGTCCCCCCTTTTCTTCAAAGAAATAAAAGCTGACTATTTTTGCCAGATTTTGGTCCTCCCTTCTTTGCAACTGCTGGTCCGGGGAGAAGCACCCACAGCCCCACAACCCGCACAATTGCTGACAAACCTGGACAGCATCTTAAAAAGCAGAGACATCACCTTGCTGACAAAGGTCCGTCTAGTTAAAGCTATGGTTTTCCCAGTCGTGATGTATGGAAGTGAGAGCTGGACCATAAAGAAGGCTGATCGCCGAAGAATGGATACTTTTGAATTCTGGTGCTGGAGGAGACTCTGGAGAGTCCCATGGACTGCAAGAAGATCAAACCGATCCATTCTGAAGGAAATCAGCCCTGAGTGCTCACTGGAAGGACAGATCCTGAAGCTGAGGCTCCAAGACTTTGGCCACCTCATGAGAAGAGAAGACTCCCTGGAAAGGACCCTGATGTTGGGAAAGATGGAGGGCAGAAGGAGAAGGGGACGACAGAGGACGAGATGGTTGGACAGTGTCCTCGAAGCTATCAGCATGAGTTTGACCAAAGGCAGTGGAAGACAGGAGTGCCTGGTGTGCTCTGGTCCATGGAGTCACTACTAAATGACAACAAGTTGAGGCCGACAATGCAGAGGCATATTTACAGATCTGCAGTACAGTGGTACCTTGGTTCTCAAACGCCTTGGTACTCAAACAGCTTGGAACCCACACACTGTAAACCCAGAAGTAAACGTTCCAGTTTGCGAACTTTTTTCAGAAGCTGAACGTGCTCTGTTTTGAGTGCCATACTTCCGTTTTGAGTGTTGCGCTGAGTTCTGTCTGTTTTTGCTATTTATTTTGTGTTTTTGTTTTTGTGACTGTGTGGAACCCAGTTCAGCTACTGACTGATTGATGGTGTGACTGCAGTATATTGTTTATTGCTTTCATTTTATGGATCAATGGTCTCGCTAGATAGCAAAATTCATGTTCAGTTGCTGTTTTAGGGGTTGTTTTTAAAAGTCTGGAACGGATTAATCCCTTTTGCATTACTTTCTTTGGGGAAGCGCGACTTGGTTTTGGAACGGACTTCGGAACGGATTAAGTTTGAGAACCAAGGTACCACTTGAAGGTTGCTTCCACCTGCAGATCTCTCTTCCCAGATCAAGACCTGGTCCATGGGCCAGGGAGGAGAGGTCCATGGGGAGAGGTACCGGCATTTCACATTTGCTTGGTCAATTTGAGCCGCCTTGTGGAATCAGATATGCACCCACGATGGAAAAACCCAAAGACGCCGCAGGAACGAGCACGGGGCAGCATTGTACTTTAGCTTTATTTTTAAAAAACAAGTCATGCACAACACAAAAGGTGCTTAAAATAAAAATCCACCGCCACTTTCCACCATCACAGACAGCGCCACCGAAACGTTAAAACACATAAGAAGCCTCACAATGCATTTTTCTCTACTTGGAAAGTTTTTTAAAGTTGTGCACCGTTAACAGAGACACGAGGTGCTTTATTAAGCTCTGCAGAAAATCCTAAAGGTGGGAGTCGCTTCCCAGAACAGAATGCAGACTGCAAGGACAACCTGGGCTGGTGGATTGGGACCCGAAAGGTTTCCTGTTTGCCAGAGATGCCTTCAGCCAAGAAGGGTGAAGGTGCCAGATTCCCTCTCCACCAGCCAGCATCTCCTACCAGCAAACTTGACGCCAGGGAGACGGAACCGCTGGCAAACAGTTGCAAACAGGCAACCCTAAAAAAATAAAATAAATACAGGCTTTTGGGGAAGCCTAGGAAAGGTCTACTGTTTTTTCTCTCTGCCCAATGGGACAGCCACACAATTAACTGGAGCTACAGGGCTTATGCCAACAGCCTTGCGAGATGCGTAACGGTTTCCAAACAAAACCCAGTTTGCCTGAAACTGACCTTGACTCAAGAGGGACAAAGCAGTGGCAAGCAAGACAAGGTCCCTTGTCGACTCGCTATAAAGTGGGGAGACACCGTGCCGCACGGAGGGTTTTTTCCTCCCCTTCTGGGGGGCTCTAAGCCTGGAAGCAATCCTTGCACGGAATAAACAACTTTTAAAAACAAAAGTTTATTGAAATGCAAAAGCACAGGAGGATTGCTAGGCAGCCCAAACTCTGCTTGCAAATCGCCAGCACTTTATAAATAAATTGGCAGGAATCTGCACCTTGCTTGGTCAGAGCTACCCCAAGCAGCAAGCGCTGCCTTGGCCCAACCTGGAGCACTCCATTTGTTTCGGACTACAATTCCCATCAGGACCCAAGCCAGGCTGGGGCAAGGCTGGGCTAGTCACTTGTGAATTATTGCAAGCATCTCTGCTTGGGGGAAAAAAGCACAGCCCTGGGTAATGGGGGTAACTGACGTTATCTAGTATAGAATATAACTCTGTGCGGATGTTACAGATAGAAAAAGGGAACTGGAGCTCTCTTGCAAGTTGAGCCCCTGTGGTCTAAATTCCTCAGAGCTTAATAAAGCAGAGCTTAATAAAGTTGAAAAGGAGAAAGGTAGACTGGACCGTAACACGTTAAGAACAAATCACTTTGTAAAAGCAGCCAGGAGCTTCTGTTTGTAACGAAACGGAAGCCACATAAACGTTAAGACAGGAGTAGTTTAAAAAATGATAATAAGGGAGAAAAGACGAGGGAGAGATCTAGATCGAGGATCCGTTGCACACGCATATGTGCGAGATCTGTGAAATGCACCCGCCCGCTAGCTCAGAAGGGGGCTTCCCGCGATCCACGGGCCGCCATCATGGCTCGCTTCAGTTGCTCGTAGGTCACGAACATCACCACGTTCCAGGATCCCAGCCGCAAAAACGAGGGAGTGAAGCTGAGAGACGAGACCAGGCAAAGGAGAAAAACAGAGCTGGAGTTAGAACAAATGGAAAATGAGAGGAGAGCCTGTTGATGGATGGCAAGGGGCATTACTGCTTTTGTTACTAAGAGATGTATTTTTGGGTTTTTTTATATTGCAAACTGCTTATAAAGGGCCAGGGACTTTTCAGTGATGGCCCCGACCTGGTGGAATGCTCTGTCCCATGAGACCAGGGCCCTGCAGGATTTAACCCCCTTCCGCCGGGCCTGTAAGACAGAGCTATTCCGCCTGGCCTTTAATTTGAATTCAGCCGCTCTGAGACCCCACAGCTAATTCTCCCCTGGCCTCCTCGCTGGCCCAAGTAGGACCAATTCAGCCAGCTAGCCCTGGGGATTATCTAATGTTTATTTCCTCTAAATTGATTTCTGAACTTTGAATTTTATTGTTATTCATGTTTTTATACTGTATTTTATGCTGCTTTTGCAATTAAGTTTTTTTAATTTGTTGTTAGCCGCCCTGAGCCTGGTTTTGGGGCCAGGAAGAGCGGGGTATGAATAAAAATTTATTATTATTATTCATTGTTTGTGAGCCTCGGATGAAGGCTGACAAAGGAATTTAGCAAATGAGGTGAAGGTAAAGGGACCCCTGACCATTAGGTCCAGTCGTGACCGACTCTGGGGTTATGGCTCTCATCTCGCTTTATTGACCGAGGGAGCCAGCATACAGCTTCCAGGTCGTGTGGCCAGCATGACTAAGCCGCTTCTGGCGAACCAGAGCAGCGCACGAAAACACCGTTTACCTTCCCGCCAGAGCGGTACCTATTTATCTACTTGCACTTTGTGCTTTTGAACCGCTAGGTTGGCAGGAACAGGGACCGAGCAATGGGAGCTCATTCCGTCACGGGGATTCGGACCACCAACCTTCTGATCGGCAAGCTCTAGGCTCTGTGGGTTAACCCACAGCGCCACCCGTGTCCCAGCAAATGAGATAGGACAACCTAAATGCAAAAGCAGCATGAATGGGTGAATGAGGAGGGCAACGGTTTTTGGGGGCACCTGAAAACCCAAGCAGTGGCCCCCAGATTCCACCTTGCCTTAAAAACTAGGTGCACATCTGGCCATGAAATGGAGATGTCTTGCGTGGCCATCTCTTTACCCCGGCCTTTGATGCTGGATGGACGTATTATTCATTATATCTATTCACCACCCCGCCTTTTTCGCAGGCCAGGACTCAAGGCGGCTTTTGCACGAATTCAAATAGTGCAGGTGAAACACACACAAAAGCCAGGAACCATATAAAAGATAACAGCTAAAAAGCAATTTTAATAGAATTAAAACAATATGGAAAAACCCAAATCTATTAGAATATTGATGATGATAATAAAAAACCAGCACAGCATTATAAAAAGCCAATAATAATAATAATAATAATAATAATAATAATAATAATAATAATACAAGTCAGTTCCAAAAGGCCTGTTGGAACAAGAGATTTGACCAGGGGACAAATCTCAAGAGTGGCAAGTTGCTCAAGTGAGCATCTTCCTCCCCAATTCAAAGGATAACCATCTTTTGCCAGCCAAGGGACCTGCAGCCTTGGGAGGCAACTGAAAAAACCCAGAGCATGCATCCCAAGGTACAGGTAGCCATGGGCAAAGATGGCTGGTGCCCATTGAGACTGGTAGGGCAGAAGGCAAGTAGCCTGCCACTAGGTGGCAGCAGAGCCCATGAAAGAAAGAGCCAACTACTGTATTTTCCCATGTATAAGACTTTTTTTTTTTTACCCAAAATTAATAAATCAATATTTCTTGAGTTGCTGAGCTTTTTTGGGGGGAGATTTCCCTTCACTTGATACCAATCACCCCCCCCCATATTCACTATCCGTGTATAAGCCAACCCCCCCCCAATTGTTGGTAATAATTTTTATTTGTTTTTCAATTACAATAATCCAATGATAGCTTCATAATAACAGTGCTGAATTAAAATACAGTGGTGCCTCGCAAGACAAAATTAATCCGTTCCGTGAGGCTCTTCGTCTAGCGGTTTTTTTGTCTTGCGAAGCAAGCCCATTGACAGCTTAGCGGATTAGCGCAATTAGCGGCTTTTAGCGGATCAGCTGTTAAGCGGCTTAGCGGCTTAGGAAAAGGGGGGGAAAGGGGGGGAAACCCGCAGGAACTCGCAAGACATTTTTGTCTTGCGAAGCAAGCCCATAGGGAAATTCGTTTTGCGAAGCGCCTCCAAAACGGAAAACCCTTTCGTCTAAGCGGGTTTTCCGTCTTGCGAGGCGTTCGTCTTGCGGGGCACCACTGTAACATTCCCTAATATAAATCACTCAGGTGCCAAATTATATAATTTAGGTGGTCTGCCGCGTGCTAGGATTGACGGTTTGATGATTCACTTTGTTTCTGCGTTCCAAAACCTTATTGCATTACCTTATTGTATTGTAGCCTTTTTAATCCATGGGTAGGAATAATTGTTGCACCCGAGCAGAGCCTTCAGCATTGCAATTCCATTACAGTCACAATAGCAAGCCCTTATGCTGCAATATTTATAACTTCTATTCGTGTTAACGCATTAAATAATTTATATGAGAACTTCACTTGTAGACCCATAATTTTTGCCATTTTTTTAAAAAGAAAAAAATCGTCTTATGCATGGAAAAATACGGCAATTCTTTGTCTTGTCCCCATCTTCCTCCTCCTGTTTCCCACATTGCACAAAGGGGAACTAAGGAGGAGGAGGAAGCTGAAAGGCGGAATCGGCCCCTGGGCTGGTTGCAGGGCCGGATTTAGGTTTGATGTGGCCCTCAGCTACTGAAGGCAATGGGGCCCTTAATATGTCCAGCTGTCCTTTGTCAACAACAAATTGTCACTGTTTTGTGTGTTGAATATATGCTATATCAGGGGTCAGCAAACTTTTTCACCAGGGGGCCGGTCTACTGTCCCTCAGACCATGAGGGGCCGGACTATATTTTGAAAAAATAATAATGAATAATAATAATAATTCTTATGCCCCACAAATAACCCAGAGATGCATTTTAAACAAAAGCACACATCCTACTCATGTAAAAACACCAGGCAGGCCTCACAAATAACCCAGAGATGCATTTTAAATAAAAGCACACATTCTACTCATGTAAAAACACGCTGATTCACGGACTGTCCGCGGGCCGGATTTGGAAGGTGATTGGGCCGGATCCGGCCCCCGGGCCTTAGTTTGTCTACCCATGTGCTATATGGTAACTGATGGACCTAATAGGTATCTAAAGCCATTTGCACATAACAAAATATGTATTTTATCAAAGTAATTGTTGAACTGAAATACAATTAAGAAGTAGTATATTTTGGGGGAGGGACGCGGGTGGCGCTGTGGGTCAAACCACAGAGCCTAGGGCTTGCCGATCAGAAGGTCGGCGGTTTGAATCCCTGCAACGGGGTGAGCTCCCGTTGCTCAGTCCTTGCTCCTGCCCACCTAGCAGTTCAAAAGCACGTCAAAGTGCAAGTAGATAAATAGTTAGCACTCCGGCGGGAAGGTAAACTGCGTTTCCGTGCGCTGCTCTGGTTCGCCAGAAGCGGCTTAGTCATGCTGGCCACATGACCCGGAAGCTGTATGCCGGCTCCTTCGGCCAGTAAAGCGAGATGAGCACCGCAACTCCAGAGTCGTCCGCGACTGGACCTAATGGTCAGGGGTCCCTTTATTGGGGGTGGGGGTGGGCAAGAGAATGGGGCTCTACGCTATAGCTTGTTTAGCTTATACGTAAATCTGGCACTGGCTGGGTGCAAGGAAGAAGACATGCCAGCAGGGGCTGGATGAAGGCAGGGGTTGAGGCTGGCGGGGGCACTGGCCTCCGTTGCCCGGGGGTCTCCAGCCCCAAATGGTTGCGGACAGCCCTGTCGCCTCACCCTAATTCCCAGCTCCTGCCAACCTCCTGCCCCGCGGGGGCCTTCAAGGGAGATGGAGACTCACCCTTTGTAGAAGGCAAGGGGCCCCTCCTTCCGCAGCATGGCGAGGGCACACTTCACGGCACTTCCGTATTGGCCGGGGGCAGAGTTCATATATCTGGTCTTCACTACGTCGACAGGGGAGGCGATGACGGTCGTGCAGAAGCCGGCTCCAAACGCAGAGGTGAAGTGGCAAGGGAGGTTGTCTGCAAGGACAAGCGGGAGGGAGGCATCGTGAGCCGGGAAGAAAACCAAATCGCTTCCCCAAAACTAGCCATTGCAGAATATGTGGCTGGACAACAACACGAAAAAGCTAAAGCCGAAAGCTCGTGACGTGGAAGTTGCACAAAACAAATGAAATACCGTTAAAATCCCTTGAACGAGAAGTAATCGACTATACAGTAGTACCTCAGCTTAAGTACTTAATTCGTTCCAGAGGTCCGTTCTTAACCTGAAATTGTTCTTAACCTGAAGCACCACTTTAGCTAATGGGGCCTCCTGCTGCTGCTGCCGCGCCGCCGGAGCACGATTTCTGTTCTCATCCTGAAGCAAAGTTCTTAACCTGAAGCACTATTTTTGGGTTAGCGGAGTCTGTAACCTGAAGCGCATGTAACCCGAGGTACCACTGTAAATATTATCTTGTGGAAATCCACTAAATTATAAAAATCAAAAAGCTTAAGGGGAAAAATTAGAAAAACCTAATTTTCTTCCTTAAAGGTTTTGTTCTATTTTAGTTTTTGATTATTGTCTCCCAAAGCAACTGCTCTATTCCGAACTTAAAAATGGAAAGCGTAATGCTGGTGGTCAACAAAAGAGGTTCAAAGACTCTCTCAAGGCAAATCTTTTAAAATGTAGTATAAACACTGACAACTGGGAAACACTGGCCTGTGAGCGCTCCAATTGGAGAACAGCCTTTACCAAAGTTGTCATGGGTTTTGAAGACACTCAAACTCAGGACGCAAGGGAGAAACGTGCTAGGAGGAAGGCACACTTGACAAACTCTCACCGTGATCAACTCCTGCCCGGAAACCAATGTCCCCACTGTGGAAGGACATGTGGATCCAGAATTGGCCTCCACAGTCCCTTAAAGACTCACTTCTAAAACCGTGTTTATGGAAGACAATCTCACTCGGCTACGAGGGATCGCCAGGAAGAAGAAAAAGCCCAGTGTGGAGAACCCTGAAAAATCAACATTTGTCTGTATGAACTTACAGACTTTAGCTATTGCAGAAAAAATGCACGTCTCCAGTCCATGTTTAGGGGTTTAAAGGTGCTGAAGCCCTAAATGGCCTCAGCCTTATATACCTGAAGGAGCATCTCCACCCCCATCGTTCAGCCCGGACACGGAGGTCCAGCTCTGAGGGCCTTCTGGCGGTTCCCTCTCTGCAAGAAGCCAAGTTACAGGGAACCAGGCAGAGGGCCTTCTCGGTGGTGGCACCCACCCTGTGGAACGCCGTCCTGGGAGATTTCAAACAGATAAGCAGCAATATGCAATTTTACATGGTGATATTAAACTGTCAGAACCCTTTGGTGATCTGCAGCAAGGATCCACCACAGTGTGGGCAACTTTTGCAGGAACCTCGCAAGAGGTGAACCCTCCATGCATCTCAAAATCCAGGAGCTCCTTCAAGCAACAGCCCGGACCTGTCCATCGCTCCTCACCTGTCATGAGGTTGTATTTGAGCAGAGCATCCTTGATCAGGTCGTAGGTCACCAGCTCAGCGCAATTCACAAGTGCGTTCCGGGTTATATTAGGGGAGGTACCTAGACAAAGCGGAAGCAAAAATTATTTGATAAATTCAACAGTGTAAGTTTTGATGGATTAATAATGGAAAACTGAATGGTTTAGTTTATGGTTTGCATTCATGTTATGCAAAATGAACCAAGGAAAGTCGTTGATATTTTAAGGTTGTTTAATATTTTAAATTGTAAAACAGAAAATTTAAAAAATAAAAGCAAAAGAAGCACCAAGGCGAGATCTCTTTGTAACAGGGCATGAGTTAGCTACTCTGAATTGAGCCACCGTGATATAGTGCTCAGAGCGCCGGACTTGGACCTGGGAGACATCAGGGTTCAAATCCCCACTCAGCCACAAAGCTCACTGGGTGGCCTTAGCCAACCTCACAGGATCGTTGTGTGGATGATATGGGGAGGAGGCAAACTGTGTTACACCACCTTGAGCCGCTTAGAGGAGAAGATGGGATATAAATGCAATAAGCAAAATAATAATGGCTTGGAGGACTTTGGAAGCGTTGATTCCCCCTTTGCCAAAACCCAAATTTACTGACCTTTCCAGAGGCCTCGAACCCCTTCCTCTCTCGCGATGGTCTTGTAGGCGTCGAGGGTCCCTTGGTACCGCCGGCCACCCTCTATGCGGGCTTGGGCTTGGAATCTCACTTTGACCACATCGGTCGGCTGGGCCACGGCGACAGCCATCGCTCCGGTGGTGCAGCCAGCGAGAAGTCGGCTGCCGATACCAGCATCTGCCAAAATCAGAGAACGCAGCCACGTAAGAACAGGATTCATTCCCAAAAAACAGAATTACAAATGAGCCTCTTTCATGTGTATCATAAATGTACAAAGTCACTGAGAGGTGTGCGCTTGCTTTGGCCGGGTAATCTCATTTATATTAGGTCTAATTGGAGGCAAACAAACTTCTTATTACAGATAGGTAGCCGTGTTGGTCTGCCATAGTCAAAACAAAAAATTCCTTCCAGTAGCACCTTAAAGACCAACTAAGTTAGTTCTAGGTATGAGCTTTCGTGTGCATGGTATCTGAAGAAGTGTGCATGCACACGAAAGCTCATACCTAGAACTAACTTAGTTGGTCTTTAAGGTGCTACTGGAAGGAATTTTTTGTTTAAACTTCTTATTGACCCAAAGAAGCCTTGCTTGGTTTGCTGATCTTTCCTATTTGTCACAGAGTTGGAAATCCCTGTTCGCAACAAAAAGTTGTGGAGAACTGTAGAAGAATAGCCAACGCTCTGGAAGAGAGGCTTAGATATACTGTTTCTGGTTGTATATCCCCCCCAAAAAAATTCTATACTACTACCTTGGTTCTCAAATGCCTTGGTACTCAAACAACTTGGAACCCAAACACTGCAAACCCGAAAGTAAGTGTCCCAGATTGCAACCTTTTTCCGGAAGCCGAACATGCTCCATTATGAGTGTTACACTTCTGTTTTGAGTGTTACGCTGAGGTCTGTCTGTTTTTGCTATTTATTTTGCGTTTTTGGGGCTCTTTATTTTTGTGACTGTGTGGAACCCAGTTCAGCTACTGATTGATTGATTGATTGATTGATTGTGTGACTGCAGTACATTGTTTATTGCTTTCATTTTATGGATCAATGGTCTCGTTAGATAGTAAAATCCATGTTAAACTGCTGTTTTAGGGGTTGTTTTTTAAAGTTTAATCCGATTAATCCGTTTTGCCTTACTTTCTATGGGAAAGCGCGCCTTGGTTTTGGAATGCTTTGGTTTTGGAACGGACTTCCGGAACGGATTAAGTTTGAGAACCAAGGGACGGTGCCTTGGTTCTCAAACTTTATCCGTTCTGGAAGTTGGTTTATTGTGTTTTAGCAAACAGTTATTATACACATGAAAATGATAGCAATAATAATAAGCTTTAAAGGATAAATCACTTCCCATACCCCCTTTAATTTTTATAGCACAGATTTGTAAGGCCTTAGCAAGAAATTTAGACCTTCTGAAGCTTATACACTATACCACACTGAAATGTTTAGATGTTTCTTTGATTGTCCTTGAATCTTCCTGTCACCCTTTCCTGCCCCACCCTTTGAGAACCACTGTCTCTGGGGTTAGGAAGGCAGACCCCCATGCTGGCCTTTAGGTACTTCCGTCAGGGATTCCATAACTGCGGTCCCTGCACAGCAGGGGGTTGGACTAGATGGCCTTGGGGGTCCCCCTTCCAACTCCACGATCCTTGGCCCCAGAGGCCCAAGTCTACTTACGCTCGGAGCCCTTGGTGTAGAAATGCTTCACCGAATCGTACAGCCCGATGCGGACAGAGGCGAAGCTCATCTGGCGCTGCAGGCCGGCCACCAGCCCGTTGTAGAGGCTCCGGGGTCCCTCGTTCTTCACCATCGTCGCCATGGTGCCAAAGACCCCTCTGTACTGCGCCGTCCTGGCTTCCACAGCCACCTTGTTCTCCCCTTGGATCTGCACAGGAGGAGAAGAGGAGAGAGAGAGAGAGAGAGAGAGAGAGAGAGAGAGAGAGAGAGTTGGGCTGTGCGGGGAAAACGTCGCTTGGGGGCTCAAGTACGGAGGCTCACACCAAATTCTCAGCTGGTCAGGCTTTGTTCAGCAGTGCATTGTAGGACAGAGTCCAGACAGCCTGCAAGACCTTCCATTGGGACACACACTCTATTGGAATAATATATCTGCCATCTTAGGTATTCATCCTCTGGCCAACACCGTTCCACCACCCATGCCCCATCTCTCCATCCAACTGTGGTCCTTGAAAACATTTCCTCAACCCATATTTTTTTTACTATACGTGCAGAGCCCTCCTTGTACCTATGTGGATATGTTTTTCACTTTTAACAGAGTGCTAAGTTCCTCTTAACCTAGACAGCATCTTAAAAATCAGAGACATCACCTTGCCGACAAAGGTCCGTATAGTTAAAGCTCTGGTTTTCCCAGTAGTGATGTATGGAAGTGAGAGCTGGACCATAAAGAAGGCTGATCGCTGAAGAATGGATGCTTTTGAATTCTGGTGCTGGAGGAGACTCTTGAGAGTCCCATGGACTGCAAGAAGATCAAACCTATCCATTCCGAAGGAAATCAGCCCTGAGTGCTCACTGGAAGGACAGATCCTGAAGCTGAGGCTCCAATACTTTGGCCACCTCGTGAGAAGAGAAGACTCCCTGGAAAAGACCCTGATGCTGGGAAAGATGGAGGGCACAAGGAGAAGGGGACGACAGAGGACGAGATGGTTGGTCAGTGTTCTCGAAGCTACCAGCATGAGTTTGACCAAACTGCGGGAGGCAGTGGAAGACAGAAGTGCCTGGTGTGCTCTGGTCCATGGGGTCACGAAGAGTCGGACACGACTAAACGACTAAACAACAACAACAAGTTCCTCTTATGCTGGTTCCCACCAGTTTTATATAAATGACACTGATCTCACCGATAACGGGTTTTGCAGTAATCCCATATCAGCTGTTCCTAAGCGGACAGTGGGCACCGTTAATTCAGGGTGCCTGAACCTAACTTTTGGGAGCTGCTCCCTGCCCACAAAGGAATAGTTGGAAAAGACGTGGAGCAACGACCTCTGGGTGTGGCATCTGCTGGGGCTCACCTGCAGCCGGACTTTAGCCGTGTCCAGGGGGAAGGTGATCAGGTCTGCAATGCAGGCAGCCGTCCCGGCTCCAACGAACTTCACAGCGGCCGTCGGAGGGACATCGGTGGGCTTGAATCCAACCATTTTAAACCAGCCTCACGCCTGTTTTTTTTGGAGGAGATGAAGGAAGCAGCGAGGGTCGCTACTGGGTGCCGATGTAGGAAGTGGACAAGACCAATGAACTCTGCCCCTGTCTGGGGAGAAGAGAAGACACCCTTAAAATCCAGGTGCAAAACATGGAATTAATAATAATAATAATAATAATAATAACCATAGTTTAGAGGTCCCAGGGCCTAAGGAAGTCAGACTCTCCTCCACCAGGGCCAGGGCCTTTTCAGTGATGGCTCCGACCTGGTGGAATGCTCTGTCCCAGGAGACCAGAGCCCTGCAGGATTTAACCTCCTTCCCTCAGGCCTGTAAGACAGAGCTATTCCGCCTGGCTTTCAATTTGAATTCAGCCGCTCTGAGACCCCACAGCTAATTCTCCCCTGGCCCCCTCGCTGGCCCAAGTAGGAACAATTCAGCCAGCTAGCCCTGGGGATTATCTAATGTTTATTTCCCCTAAATTGATTTTTGAATTTTATTGTTATTCATATTTTTATACTATATTTTATGCTGCTTTTATAATTAAGTGTTTTAAATTTCTTGTTAGCCGCCCTGAGCCCGGTTTTGGGGCCAGGAAGGGTGGGGTATAAATAAAAATTTATTATTATTATTATTATTATTTATTTATACCCCACCCATCTGGCTGCGTTTCCCCAGCCACTCTGGGCGGCTCCCAACAGAACAACAACAACAACAACAACAACAACAACAACAACAAAGTGACAAAACATCAAACTTTAAAAACGTCCCTAAACAGGGCTGCCTTCAGATGTCTTCTAAAAGTCAGGGCAGCAAACTCCAATTGTTATTGGACTACAACTCCCATCATCCCTAGCTAGCAGGACCAGTGGTCAGGGAGGAGGGGAGTTGTAGTCCCAAAACAGCTCAAGACCCAAGTTTGGGAAATCCTGCTGTCTCGGCTGATTTGGAGATAACAGAACCAGCTTAGCTGCTGCCTGGGCTCACTCGCTATATCCTATTCCTGATCCTTGCCTTGTCTGATACACAATAAGATTCGAGGCTTCCTATTTAGGTTAAGAGTTCAGCATGCTGTCCACTCCCTAAATTGTGCTTCATCTTCATTACGCTTTCTGAAAAGCCACCTTCCTAAATGACGGTTCGAAGTTTCGATCAAGGCACAGTTAATTTTAATCACTGTTTGTCAAGACTGAACAACACAACAATCTGCAATTAATCTAGAACAGAGGCAAAAGCTCCCTGTCTCCTCCACAATAACAGAACTAGGGCTGCCAGATGTACGGACATATCCGGGATTCTTCCATCAAAAACAGTGTCCGGGCGGAATTTTCTATAATTGGTTAAAGTGTCTGGGGAAACCCATATCCAAAGTGTTGGGTTTTTTTGGCAAATTTCCTTAAGAAATCTCAACTACTGTTTCTAATCTAATCCAGAATAGCTCAACAACTGGTATTTGAAAGCACTGCAGCCTCTAGAGCGATGGAGTCAGTACAGTGCAATAATAATAATAATGATAATAATCCCCAAAAAATATTAAAATACAGTGGTCTGTTAAACATTAAAAGCTTCCCTAAACAGGGCTGCCTTCAGATGTCTTCTAAAAGTCTGGTAGTTGTTTATATGTTTGACATCTGGTGGGAGGGCGTTCCACAGGGCGGGTGCCACCACCGAGAAGGCCCTCTGCCTGGTTCCCTGTAACTTGGCATCTCGCAGTGAGGGAACCGCCAGAAGGTTCTCGGAGCTAGACCTCAGTGTCCGGGCAGAACGATGGAGGTGGAGACGCTCCTTCAGTGCCAGATTTACATATAAGCTAAACAAGTTATTCTGCAGTGCAGTTCTAGGTATATTAACTTCCTGCTATAGCTTAGGGCCCCACTCTCTTGGGGGCCCCCAAAAAAACTTTAAAGGGAAAAAAACTGGATGTACATTTCCAAAATATAAGATAAAAAACAATAAAACCTACATACAGCAAGAGTGTTTCGTGCTGTGAAGGCTCCTATGATGTAAGTAATGGGCCACGCCTGCTCCCTAAAACATCACTGGTTTGCTCATTTCTGTATCAATTACTTTGATAAAATACATACTTTGTTATGTGCAAATGGCTTTAGATACCTATCAGGTCCATAAATTACCATACAGCACATATTCAACACAAAAAACCCCCAGGGACAATTTGGTTTGCATCCAAGCTAACTGCCATCCTAAACCTGGTGGGTGAAGAAGATGCATCTGAGACATATGCAAAAAGAAGAATAAAAAAGGCACTCAGGCAAGGAACTTTGGCCTGCTGACCTTTGATTCCCAGGTCTGAAAATCTGATAAGTAGAAGCCATCTCCAGATAATAGAGATATGACTCCAGTCCGCCCAGGTCAAAGCAGCCGCACCCGAATGCTGCCTCAAAATGCTGCAACAGCAGCCAGGTTGCTAGCAAGGAGACGGACTCTGCTGCAATGACCTTTGCCGAAGTTCCCTTTTCTATTTACTGCCTGGACTGAGTCAGCGATAACCGGAACCCGGCTGAATCACACATTGCGCGTGGGAAGCAGGGACAGCCCACCCATGTCATTTTACAGCTTTCTCGCTGAGCAGACTAACTGGAGAGCCTGGGAGTGGATGCAATTTATCCTTTATTATCCTTTATCTAGGAATCTCAGGCTGCAACCCTCACCAACCCTCCCTCTGCTCCCATCTCAACAGCTTTCGCTCGGCTGAAACACAGCCTTGTTGTCACGTCCATCATCACAACTTCTGCTTCCCCCCTCTGCCGCTGGCATGTGGCCCCCAGAAAGTTATGAGGCCCTCGATCTCAACAAGGATCCTGTTATGTACTGAGTTGAATAGGATCCAAAATGCAACAGTCTGATTGGTCCTAGAACAATAGGATTCAGAATGCAGCAGCCCGATTGGTCCTAGAACAATAGGCTCCAGAATGCAGCAGCCTGATTGGTCCACAGGAGGCACCCAATCCAGCTCCAGGTGGAAGTGAATCCGCAACCTGATTGGCCTACAGGTGAATCCCAGAATTAGCCAATGACGTGGGGCCCATTGTGTAAATGATGTATATAAAGCAGACATTCTGGGGGAACTTCCATTCCTCCTCACCACTATGAGCTGAATAAAAGGTAAAGGTAAAGGGACCCCTGACCATTAGGTCCAGTCGTGACCAACTGTGGGGTTGTGGCGTTCATCTCGCTTTATTGGCCAAGGAAGCCGGCGTAAAGCTTCCGGTTCATGTGGCCAGCATGACCAAGCTGCTTCTGGCGAACCAGAACAGCGTACAGAAACGCCGTTAACCTTCCTGCCGGAGCAGTACCTGTTTATCTACTTGCACTTTTGACGTGCTTTTGAACTGCTAGGTTGGCAGGAGCAGGGACCGAGCAACGGGAGCTCACCCCGTCGAGGGGATTCGAACCGCCAACCTGATCGGCAAGGTCTAGGCTCTGTGGTTTAACCCACAGCGCCATCCACTTTCGACTCCGAGTATATTTCAGATACCCTCCCCAGAATTTGGCCATTAAGGAAATCACAGAACAGCCTTCCCCCACGGCAAACCGGAGTCAGTTCACCCCCTCCACTTTCTTCTTCCCTGTCTTTCTATATCACCCGACTGGTGCAATACAGAATGGAATATATAGTTTTACAACTCTCACTCTGGTATTGCATGGGTGGGGCACCCAGGATCACCCCCCCCCCGAAAGTAAGAATTGAGCTCAAAAGTGCATCTTACAATGAGATGGTGCCTGCAATATCCTGGGATGACGAGGGCTCATTATCACAGAGGCAGGTGAATTAGAACATAGAGATTTGCCCTTGGCACCTTTATAGCACAATAATGGTGCCTGAGGGCTCCAGTGTTCTCCCTAGCCCATGATGCAGCGCAAGTGCGTGATTTTAAAATAAAAGCCCACTATTCTGACTATCTTGAAATAAACTCTCCAAAAGAACTTGGGAACCTGGTGCCATCCAAATGTTTTGGATTATCACTCCCATCAGCCCAGACAGCTTCATCTCCATGCATCGTACTTGCTGAGGGTGATGGGAGTTGTAGTTCCAAACACCCAGAGGGCAAAGGCTGCTCTGTGGTGAGGTATCACCACACCATGGATTTTTAAAAAATGTATGTTTGGTGGTAGCAAATTAATACATTCAAAGAGGAACAGGAAGCCCAAGTTTAGGGAGAAAACGCAACTTCTGCAACGGGTACTCTGATGACTCCCCAAATATTTATTTTCTTACAACTGTTTCTGCAGCACATATTCTTGCAGGGATGGTCAAACCCATCAGTGACTGCAAACAAGATTTTTGGGAGTTACTGCTTGTTAAGTACTTGAGGGGGCGGCTTTGTCAATTTGCAAACGTGCCAGTGTTTTGCTGAGAGACCGAGATAAGTTGGCCTGGCAGAATTGGCTGGAAGAAAACTGGCTTAATGATCAGAGCCAGAGATTGTATCATTATGGTGAAATTTTGAGGGCAAAAAACCCCAACATGGTTTGCAAGCAAGCAAGGTGTAA
Source organism: Podarcis cretensis (assembly GCF_951804945.1). NCBI lineage: Eukaryota > Metazoa > Chordata > Lepidosauria > Squamata > Lacertidae > Podarcis > Podarcis cretensis. The sequence continues at coordinate 6,886,081 of NC_137173.1, read as the reverse complement.
ACAGATTAGCTACACCAAGCTAATCATATGCCAAGGAATAACTGAATGGATTTTCCTTTCATCCTGTACACATTATGGAAAGAGCAAGCAAATGTTTCCTTAAGTTATTCTGCTACTTGGGAAGAGAAGTGGGGTTATCCAGGGCAATGAGAGCCCTTCTGGGACAATTAAATCCCATCCCACACCAACTGAAAATCTCCAGAAGCTGAGCTAGAAGCCAGCTAGATTAAAACAGGTGCTGTCTGTACATTTTCAGATCTACATTTGCAAACCAGGGGTCTCAATTGCCCACTCCATTGTTAAAAATCAAAGCAGGAATGCTGTTTTCAGAATTCTCAGGAACCAAAACCAATTTCTTCAACTTGTGCAATATATTGAGAACCAACGTGGTCAGATATAAATGCAGTTAATATACGTAAAGGTAAAGGGACCCCTGACCATTAGGTCCAGTCGTGGCCGACTCTGGGGTTGCGACGCTCATCTCGCTTTATTGGCCGAGGGAGCCGGCGTACAGCTTCCGGGTCATGTGGCCAGCATGACTAAGCCGCTTCTGGCGAACCAAAGCAGCGCACGGAAACGCCGTTTACCTTCCCGCCGGAGCAGTACCTATTTATCTACTTGCACTTTGACGTGCTTTCGAACTGCTAGGTGGGCAGGAAGTTAATATACCTAGAACTGCACTGCAGAATACATAGACTTCTGAATTGTCAGTAGTTTGGCAAGTCCCAGATAGAGAGGATTCAAAGTTTTTTCTCTCTGCATGATTTTTCTCCTGGTATTCAGAGCGAGCAACAAGATATACAGTGGCACCTCAGGTTAAGAACTTAATTCGTTCTGGAAGTCCGTTCTTAACCTGAAACTGTTCTTAACCTGAGGTACCACTTTAGCTAATGGGGCCTCCCGCTGCCGCCGTGCAATTTCTCTTCTCATCCTGAAGCAAAGTTCTTAATCCGAGGTACTATTTCTGGGATAGCGGAGTCTGTAACCTGAAGAGTCTGTAACCTCAAGTACCACTTTACCAAGTATCCCCCAGAAGTCTCATTAATGCAGGCCCTCTACCATTTTTGAGATTTCTTCCATGTATTACCAAGTGTATCTTTACAACCAAACAGGACTAGAAACTTAAAGCTTATTCAAAAACTCAAATGTTTCGGAAGAGCGGTATTGCACCCAGCACCCTATTTTCCCGCACTTGTGTACTGTTGCAACACAGAGAGAGCTGTGATTTTACGCCATAGTTGTTCTCAAAGTCGTAGCTTGAACCTGAGAAGCCGTCCTCACCTTATTCAAGTATTTCAGGATGCCGGCAGGTCGATCAGGATTCTCTAAAGGTGTCCCGTTCGTCGAAGTTGCTCAAGACCACCACAGTCTGAGTCCCTTTACTTTCCATAGAAAGACGGTTTGAAAGACGACACCTAATAATCATACTATTTATCCTGCGGAAAAGAAGAACAGAGGAAAAGCTGTCTGAGAAACTGGGGCAACAGCTCAGGTTGAGGTTGTCAGGATTATAGAAGGATGCCAGAGAGCAGCCGACTTTTAAGATGCCAGCCTGCCAACGCTAAACCCTTATCTGGCCTTGCCACACCTCAGATTTGCATTAGACGCCAACAGCTTCTAAATCACAGCTCATCGGAGTCCAGCAATCCTCAAAGACAGAACCGGTTTAGACTGGCACCCAATAATTGCAGAAGCACCGGAAAAAAACAAGAGCCATCTTCAAGTCCACTGATGCAAAGCAGCACCCAGATAAAAACCGTTTAGGTGAACTTTGCAACGAGAGGACATGTAACAGCAAGAAGCATCGCAATCGCCCTTGCAGAAGGGAATCCTCTTTTTGCAAGACCGGCACACACCTGTGCTAGCCACGCTTTAACACACCAGGGAGGAAGGCAACAAGATCTTACAGATCTCCACCAAACCAGGCCATAATCTGCAATGAGTCCTAATGAAAAGAGGCGTAAAACAGGCCCCAGCAAGCTTTGCTAAGCCTCTTTCCATTGGCAACACGGAAAATAAAATTAACTGGCAAGCTTTCCGAGTTAGGTAGAACTGTAGCTTTTCTTTTTAGCCAAGGAGAGAACTTTTGGGTCACCCTCCTCTCCCCCAGGGTTGCAGATGGTAATTTGCAAGGAACAAAGGTTAGAATCAATTGCTTTTTTTAAAAAAAGTAACAGATTTGGAAAAAGGGAGAGAGGCAAGTGCCAAAATTTGGAGAGATGCAAGCGCCAAAGGATGAGTGCGATTTGGTTCAGGGATTGTTTCGGAAAACGACAATTAGGTAAGGTTGCCTTTAAATGGGAACTGAATAACACACACACACCCTCCCACCTTGCAAAAACAATAACCCTATCTAGAGCAGAATCTGCAGCTCAATCTGGTAGCTGCCAAATGTTTTGGATTGCAGCTCTTCTGACCCTAACCAGCAGGATGGTCAGTGGTCCGAGATGTGGACCAGAGTGGACTGGGGGGGGGCAGGGGCCTCGCAACATCTGAAGAACCCCTGGTTTGCCATCCCTGTCCTAGAGAACTGAGCTTATGCCCCAGCAGTGCTGGCCACACAGGGCGCCAAGTTGACCAATAATAGTAATAATACCACCTATATTTATATGGGTGCCTACCAAAAGTTTTGAACACCAAATTTTCTGCTTGCTCGGGGAGAAAACCTGCCCTGCCCCTGGCAGCCTTATATGCAGAAGAGAAGAAAAATGGTGATAGCTATAAGCAGTGCAGTGTAGTGGTTAGAGCAGTGGTTTTCAACTGGTCGGGATGCCATGGGCAACACTGCCCTCTGTGCCTCTTTCCTTCCTTCTCCCCCTCCTCTGATGGCCTCTCGCATCTTTGCCTCCCAAAGGCTTGCACAGCTGTTTGTTGCAGCAGCCCTGGCTACAAGCCCCATAGGCGAATGGCGGCTCTGGCGCTGGCCAGGGGGTGCTGGTTGCCAGGAGCTGAGGCGGCCTTGGAGTAAGCAAGCAAGTGGGCAAAGGAAGCCCAGCCAGCCAGTCTGCCAGGCCCTGGTTTTGGGAATGGACGGACAAGTCCCAGTGCCCTGTGGGGCAGTGTGAGGGGGTGCCTCTCTTTGGGGCAGGGAGGGGGGCAGCTCAGAGAACAGGGACAGCCACAGCAGATACCCAGAGGACTCCCAAGGAGAGGGGAGACGAGAGAAGCCTGAGGGAACCCCCCACAAGGGAGGGTGTTCGAAAAGGGGTGAGGGGCTGCCAGCTCTGCAGGCAAGGGGTGGCACAACTGGGTTCCTGAGCCCCACAGGGCTGCCACAGAAAGAACACAGTTGGTCAAGGGAGCTGTGGACTCAAAAAGGTTGAAAACCTCTGGGTTAGAGTATCAGACTAGGACAGGGGTAGGCAAACTAAGGCCCGGGGGCTGGATCCGGCCCAATCGCCTTCTAAATCCGGCCTGCAGACGGTCCGAGAATCAGTGTGTTTTTACATGAGTAGAATGTGTCCTTTTATTTAAAATGCATCTCTGGGTTACTTGTGGGGCATAGGAATTCGTTCTTTCCCCCCCCCCTTCAAAATATAGCCTGGCCCACGACATGGTCTGATGGATGGTGGACCGGCCCCCTGCTGAAAAAGGTTGCTGACCCCTGGACTAGGACCTGGGAGACCCAGGTTCGAATTCCCCACTTTGGCCATGAAGGGTGACCTTGGGCCAGTCCTTTTCTTCTCTCAGCCTGGCCTCCCCTCACCTGGTTGTTGTGGGGATTAAATGAGGAGGGAGGGGAGAGCCAAGAACACCCCATTGAGCTCCGTGGAATGAAAAAAGTTGCATATAAAAATAAATAACTTTACAGTTCTATGTAGTTTTTATGTAGGCAGCCCTGCTCAAGGAAATCTCTAATGGTTGATATTTCACTGCTTTTATTAGTTTGATGGGAGCAGCCCAGAGAGGCTGAGGCAACCTGTCAGATGGGTGGCATAAATACAAATTATTAATTATCATTATTATCATTGTGTGTGTGATTATTGTTTGTGTGCCTGCTGCAAATTGCTTTGATATTTTCTGTCCAACTGAGATGTGCAAGTAAAAAAGTGGCTACAGAAATGCGAAGAATTTGTAAAAGATGTTGGGGAATCAGAAAGAGGAAGGGAAAGCGGTCGATGCTTTGAACAATGTTTTAGGTTATGGATTTGTGTAATGAAAAATGGAAAACTCAATAAAAATTATGGTGTTTTTTTTTTTTTTAAAAAAAAAAAGATGTACAAGTCTACATATAAAATACTTGTGCATCTCAATTGCGCAGATAATGTCAAAGCGATTTACGACAAACACACAAATAATTATAAATATACAAACACACAAATAATTATAAATATATACGCGTAAAGCTTTTGGGGAAGGCCAGGCCAGCCCCCTAACAAAGGCGCACAGAGATGCTTGCTGGCAGGAAGGCAGAATAAAGGCGGCGGCGGCAAGAGGGAGGTGATGAAAAAGGATGTGGGGTGCGCAGAGGAAGATGAATGAATGAATGAATGAATGAGAAGAAAACGCACCCTCGGGGTATCAAGGGGACCCTGGAGAGGAAACCCCACCCATGGGAACAGGTTGGAGAGGGTAGAAGGGAAAAGGACCACCCCCACCCAAATAACCCCCCACCCAAATAACCCCCCACCCAGCTCACCTTATACCGAGGGGGAGAACAAAACACCCGCGAGGGAAGCAGAGGCGGCTGTCGGCAGCGAGCGCCCAGATGCGGCGGCGGTGATGGATGCGCACGGAAGGGCGATGGAGAAGCCGGGCAGGCGAAGGCAGAGCGAGGCAGGAGCGGCCGCCTCTTTATACCGCCTCCGGCGCCGCCTCCTGCCCGCCCGCCGGCCGCGCCCACGACCCGCCCGCTTGCCGCTCCGCGCCCCCTCCGCAGGTGCGGAGCCCAAGCGCCCGCAGGATCCAGCCCGCCCGGAGCAGAGGAGGAACCGGTTTGGAGCCGGAGCAAAGCCCCAGGGCGCACGCATGATTTACGCAGAAGCTAAACAAGCTGTAGCTGGGGGGGGGGGCACTGTTTTGAAAGAAAAAAGCAACTGGATGTACATTTCCTTTTTTAAAAATACAGTGGTACCTCGGGTTACAGACGCTTCAGGTTACAGACTCCGCTAACCCAGAAATATTACCTCGGGTTAAGAACTTTGCTTCAGGATGAGAACAGAAATTGGGCTCCGGCGGCGCAGCAGCAGCAGGAGGCCCCATTAGCTAAAGTGGTGCTTCAGGTTAAGAACAGTTTCAGGTTAAGAACGGACCTCCGGAACAAATTAAGTACTTAACCTGAGGTACCACTGTAGTAATTTTTTCATAAGCACAGTTTCCGTGCATAGTTCAATAAACTCAAGCATTGCTCTAACAGAGCATGGACCTCTTTCTGACTTCCGTACATAATTACTTTATTCTTAGCATTTCTGTAACCACTTTTTTTACCTTCTCTCTTATTTTTGTATTTCTCCTCATTAAATGTAAATCAGTTCCTTATATTCTCATTGCATAATATTTCAACTCAAACCTACAAACGTTTTCAGATGTTTACAGGGCTGGGTGTACATTTCCAAAGCATAAGATAAAAAGCAAATAAAATAAAACCTACATACAGCAACAGTGTTTTGTGTTGTGTAGGCTCCTATTTGTCATGTGCAAATACCTGCTAGGTCCATAAATTACCATATAGCATATATTCAACAAAAACAAAACAGTGACAATTTGTTGTGGACAAAGGACAGCTGGACGTATAAAGGGCCCCATTGCCTTCAGTAGCTTAGGGCCTCATCAAACCTAAATCTGGCCCTGCACACATCCCAGCCCCCTGCGCCCAGCTGCAAATGGGTTGTGAGCCGGCGGGAGCACCTCTGAGCATGTGCAGAGTGTGTTTCTAGGCCAGCGCCGGAGTCTGCATTCCGGACCAGCTGGGGAAGTCCTAGTAATACCCCACCGGATTCAAGGGTTAGGTGCTGCCGGCCCCATTGCCCAGAAGGGTTTTGCTTCCAAATAACTAGGGAGAAGATGGGGGGCTCGTGAGCCCACCGACTCATGAGTAGGCCCCGTTTAAGTCAGTCGGGAGAAGCAGGATTGGGCAAATCCCTGGCGCAACAAGCCTCCATCGTCTCCCAAATGTGACACTCCCAAAACCACCATGACCCACTTTCTAGAAAAACCAAAATTTAGGATTGATTCAGCATCTTTCTGGGTGGAAAGACAAGAGCATAGCTGTCAACTTTTCTCTTTTCTTGCGAGGAATCCCATTTGGAATAACAGAATTTCCCTTAAAAAAAGGAAAATGTTGACCGCTATGGACAAGAGCCTCTCCCCTACGACCTAGGACCTCATTTTTGGCAAGCATTTAAACTAACCACGTCTACTCGGAAGTAAGCCCTGCTGAATCCAATGGGTCTTACTCCCAGGTAAGCGGGGCTAGGCTTGCATCCTAATGCGGGGAAAACATCAGCAAGAAAAACAATTAAAAACAAAACCACAGTGAAAGCAATTCCACAGAGGCAAAACAATTAAAAACAGCTCCGTGTGGAATTGACAGCAATGTCAGAGCTAAAAACAATTTCGAATCCATTTAAAAGGACTGCTGAAGGTGTTGCATAAAGACATGCAAAGGGGGAGAGTTTGCAAAGGGCAGGTTCCACCCAGTGCTTTTTTTCCTTAAAAAAATGTTTAGGGGTACTCTCATTTTCCTACTCCTATTGAAATACTGCCCCTTAATAGGGCCAAATTTAGATCCACAAAATGTTTAGGGGTATGCATGCCCCCTGCGTCCCCCCAGGGGAAAAAAGCACTGGTTCCACCTTACTAAGATTATTTGCAGTCTTTCTGATTTCAATGATTTGCCCCTTCTTTTTCTTTGCTTTGCTTCTCCCTACCTGAATTTGGTATGTGCCTGCCACAAAACTCTTTTATTGTGCCCCCCCTCTTGCTGCTTGACTTAACATGGCTTCTCCCTCTCTGGAACCTGCATATGCTCAGGAGACCTCTTGCCTAATTCCTTTGTGTTATTTATTTTGCAAAATCCTTCCAGCGCTTGCTTCTAGGAAACACTCAAAAGTGGTTTCCTCCAGCTGTATTCCACAGCTGAGTCCTGACCAGGGCCGGATTTAGTTTTGAAAAGGCCCTAAGCTACTGAAGGCTATGGGGCTATGTCCAGCTGTCCTTTGTCCACAACAAATTGTCACTGTTTTTTGTGTTGAATATATGCTAGATGGTCATTTATGGACCTAATAGGTATCTCAAGCCATTTGCACACAACAAAATATGCATTTAATCAAAGTAATTGTCGAACTGAAATACAGTTAAGAAGAAGTACATTAATAGTGAAATAATTATTAAGCTCTAACTTAAAATGATTTTTTATTCATAACAAACTTAATAATGCAAACACATTGGCGTTTGGCAATAACAAAAGTTCCTTTAGAAACACAGTTTACAAAGACTCACAATCTAGTCTCTAGACACTTGCTATAAGATGAAATAATAATTGGTGTAAATATATGATGCAAACTACTAATAATTATAAATAGCAGAATGTAGGCACCCTATATATAGAAATGAGAAAACTGGTGATATTTTAGGGAGCAGGCTAGCAGGTGGGGCCCATCGCTTACATCACAGGAGCCTACACAACACAAAACACTGTTGCTGTATGTAGCTTTTATTTTATTTGTTTTTTATCTTATATTTTGGAAGTGTACATCCAGTTTTTTTCCTTTAATTTTTTTGGGACCCCCCCCCCAGGAGAGTGGGGCCCTAAACTATAGCTTGCTTAGCTTATACATAAATCCGGCACTGGTCCTGACAAGCTCTGGAGGTGAGCTCAGTCCCATCCCATCTGTTGTGAAATTCACTTTATACACTGTGAGGCTCCCTTCCATCATCGTTACCGACAATTAGCCACAAGGAGGCAAAACAAGAAGCTCTGCAAAACTCTCATTTATAACAGCAGTTAAGGCTTTCTCGGGGAATTAGTCAATCCTTTGGACCTCTCCTCTGAAACACCTGTGACCACTGGCGGAGCAAATTGCTGCTGAATGCATGCACCTTCCCACAGCAAACTCGTTCCCTGAGTGCAGTGGCAGTGTGGTGCAGTGGTTGCAGCGCTGGATTTTAGAACCGAGACAACGAGGCTCCCAATCCTTACTGGGCCATGGGGCTCGCTGGGTGACCTGGGTCCAGTCCCCGTCTCAGCCTAACCTACCTCACCTGGTTGTCGTAAAGCTACATTGGGGAATTGCTGCCTCGAGCTTCCTTGGTAGAGGAGGTGGGAGATAAATGCAGTAGCGGATTTTTAAAACGACAGATTCCTATCCATGCACCAGATATTGGCATGTTTAATACCAAGTGTATCAGGCAGAGGGCCTTCTCGGTGGTGGCTCCCACTCTGTGGAACGCCCTCCCATCAGATGTCAAGGGAATAAACAACTATCTGACTTTTAGAAGACATCTGAAGGCAGCCCTGTTTAGGGAAGTTTTTAATGGTTGATGTTTTACTGAGTTTGCTGTTTTCATTTGTTGGAAGCTTCTCAGAGTGGCTGGGGCAACCCAGTCAGATGGGCGGCATAATAATAATAATAATAATAATAATAATAATAATAATAATACAGTGGTACCTTGGGTTACATACGGTTCAGGTTACATACGCTTCAGGTTACAGACTCCGCTATCCCAGAAATAGTGCTTCAGGGTAAGGACTTTGCTTCAGGATGAGAACAGAAATCGTGCTCTGGCGGCGCAGCAGCAGCAGGAGGCCCCGTTAGCTAAAGTGGTGCTTCAGGTTAAGTACAGTTTCAGGTTAAGAACAGAACTCCGGAATGAATTAAGTACTTAACCTGAGGTACCACTGTAATAATAATAATAATAATAATAATAATAATAATATGAGCCTAACCATACCCAGCTGCCATCTCGCACAGATCCCCTTATCTTTGTTCTTTTCAATGGCCCATCACCCAGGCAATCACATCACCGGAAAGCTAGCCTGGCTTATATTTTAACTTCACACACAGCCTGCTTCCTCGCCATCAGTTTTTAATGGTTGATATTTTGTCGCATTATTATTATTATTATTATTATTATTATTATTCTGTTGGGAGCTGCCCAGAGTGGCTGGGGAAACCCAGCCAGATGGGTGGGGTATAAATAATAAATTATTATTATTATTACAAAGGGGAGGAGAGAAGTCCAGGAGATCCTTTAGAATCTTGTTTCTATGTGCCTGTAAAATTTTAATCTGAAAAAGCAAATAAATAAATTTATTTTTTTTAAAAACCCCCACATCCTGCCCTTTCCTTGAGCTCCTTTTCTTGCGTCGGATGGTGTCCTTGAGCAGAGACAGTGGCCTTTGCTTCGCCAGATCCAGAGATGTGGGGGGGTTGAGGAATCTCCCAACCGTGCATGTTGCTGGAACGTTGCCTCTTGCTTGGTCAGGTTTGCAGTTCGGTGTGCTGTACTTTTTGATCTGGGACAATCCAGCCTTTGGAAGGTCGCCCACCCACCCATACCGGCGAGAAATCTCGCCTGCTCAGCCCTGTTTTATCAGAAATTCTCCCAACAATTCAACAAAGCTGAGTCTGGAATAAAATGCATTGACCGTTCTTCCTGTCCACAAAATACAGTGGTGCCCCGCAAGACAAATGCCTCGCAAGACGAAAAACCCGCTAGACGAAAGGGTTTTCCGTTTTTCGAGGCGCTTCGCAAGACGAATTTCCCTATGGGCTTGCGAGTCTTGCGATTTTTTTCGCTTCCCCCCCACTTTTTCTAAGCCGCTAATAGCCGCTAAGCCGCTAATAACGCTAATCCGCTAAGCTGTTAATAGGGTGGCTTCGCAAGACGAAAAAACCGCAAGACGAAGAGACTCGCGGAACGGATTCTTTTCGTCTTGCGAGGCACCACTGTATCACAAAGCCGTTTGGCGGCAAGGTGTGGGAATCTTGTCTGAATGCTTAAAAGGGTCTTCGTGCCGTTGCTGCATCAGCTGATCAACTTCAGGTCCCAGGACCGGAGCCATAGCTGTTACCGTGTTTTTCGCTCTATAGGACACACCTTGTTTTAGAGGGAGAGAACAAGAAAAAAAATTCTCCCCCTCTCTGCTCAGCGCCCCTTCAGCGAAGCGGCAGGAGAAACGGGTGCTGCGCAGAGAGGGGGAAAATTATTTTTCTTGTTCTCCCCCTCTAAGACAAGGTGTGTTCAATGTGTTCAAGGTGCGTTCAGTCGCCTTCAGTGAAGGCGACCAGAAGCCTCCAGAGATCCCACCACCACCAGCCCCACAAGCTTGGAGGGCAGCGGGAAGGCGGTGGGGGGAACCGCCAGCCTCAAAGATCCCTGAAGCCTTCGGAGCGCAGCGCAAGTTCCCTCTGCGCTTCGGATGCTTTGCGTTGCTATCGCTGAAGCCAAGGAGCCTGCATTCGCTCCATAGGACGCACACACATTTCCCCTTAATTTTTGGAGGGGAAAAAGTGCATCCTATAGAGTGAAAAATACGGTAACTTTTCCCTTTTCTTGCGAGGAATCCTATTCAGAATAAGAGAATTTCCCTTTAAAAAAGGGGAACGTTGACAGCTATGACCGGAGCAACCGTTGGGCAGATGGAGGCAACTGGCTCAGGTGGCAGAAACTTAGAGGCGACGGCGACACCACTTCCTTGACTGTTCCCCTCTGTTGTGGGGCAGAAGCAGTGGTGGAGCAAGGTGGGTGCAGACCGCCGCTGGTGTCATCTCCTAGGCGGGTGACATTCGGCGCACCGCCCACCCGCGACTCCCACCTACCCCGAGCTGTCGGGCAAAGCGGGAAAGCTGTGCTGCTTTGCCGGTGGCCTCCACCCTTTCCCCTTCATTACAAGGAACCAGGCAAAGGGCCTTCTCGGTGGTGGCACCCGCCCTGTGGAATGACCTCCCGCCAGATGTCAAAGAGAAAAACAACAACCAGGCTTTTAGAAGACATCTGAAGGCAGCCCTCTTTAGGGAAGCTTTTAATGTTTGATGTATTACAGTATTTTAATATTTTTTTGGAAGCCACCCAGAGTGGCTGGGGAAGCCCAGCCAGATGGGCGGGGTATTAATAATAATAACAACAACAACAACAACAACAATAATAATTTATTATTTGTACCCCGCCCATCCGGCTGGGTTTCCCCAGCCACTCTGGGCGGCGTCCAGCAAAGATTAAAAATACATCAAAATGTCACACATTAAAAACTTCCCTGAACAGGGCAGCCTTCAGATGTCTTCTAAATGTCAGGTTCTTCATCTCTTTGATATCTGGTGGGAGAGCGTTCCACAGGGCGGGTGCCACTACCGAGAAGGCCCTCTGCCTGGTTCCCTGTAACTTGGCTTCTCGCAGTGAGGGAACCGCCAGAAGGCCCTCGGTGCTGGACCTCAGTGTCCGGGCTGGACGATGGGGGTGGAGACGCTCCTTCAGGTCTACTGGGCCGAGGCCGTTTAGGGCTTTAAAGATCAACACCAACACTTTGAATTGTGCTTGGGAAGGAGGCAGGCGAGCAAACAAACAAACAAACAAACAGAGGGTGGAGAGAAGTAGAGAAACAGATGCTCCCTCAAATCCGGACCCAAACCTTGTAGCGCCAAGAAAAGCTCAACAACTTTGGCCAACCCTCCCCTAAAAGAAGCTCGACAACTCCTGGCAATGACAATGGGTAGATCACAGTCAGTCTTTTTATACTGTGAGCAGATTGCAGTTTCTTGGGATTTCTTTCTCTCACATACACACACACACACACACACACACACACATATATGAAAGAAATATGTTCTTTTTTTAACATATAAATTCTAACAATCATTTAACATAACTTCTTATCTTATACAATATTTTAGACTTCTGTCAACAACCTCTGAAGATCTTCCATTCTTTATCACTTGTTCTGCATTTCTTAATTTCTCCATCACTTTTAATTGTCCTTAACTAATAATTCTTTTCAAAGTCTTCCTTACAATATTTCACAAAGTCCTCCTTTCAGAACTTCTTGCAGTCCTACCAGCGTAATCTGTCTACCACAATTGCTTTTCAAATAATTCAAATATTTACTCCAGTCCTCTAAGGACCTCTGATCCTGCAGGTTTTGAATCTTTCCTGTTAATTTATCTAATTCTGCATGGTCCATTAATTTCATTTGCCATTCTTCTTTCATCGGTAATTCTTGCTGCTTCCATTTTTGTGCCAATAATATTCTTGCTGCTCTTGTTGCATATAAATCCAACTAGATTTCAATGTGTGTTTGTGGGAGGGCGTATTACAATAAATTTTCTGCCCCGGGTACCACCTGACCTTGCTACGCCACTGGGCAGAAGCGGGACTGCCTTGCACACCCTATAACCTAGCCAGGAGCCCCCAGGTATCCTTAGTGTTAAGTCGTGAGTGAACATATCAGACGACACAGCGATTCTTTAAACAGCTCTTGTTTATTCACAGGCCAGAACAGAACAGAACTGAAGGGTTCAGCCAGCCTGCTTATATAGAGCTCCACTACAACGCAACTGTAACAACTTTCTGTAACTATCCAATCACTGAACGTCATTTTCAATCCCTTATTTGCATATGTGGACCTGAGTGAAAACTATCTACAGTACCCCCTGCTAGCCCAGGGTGAGAACTTCAGTACAGTGGTACCTCTAGATGCGAACGGGATCCGTTCCGGAGCCCTGTTCACATCTAGAAGCAAACGTAACCCGTGTCCGGGCGTCTGCGCATGCGTGGGTCACGTTTCGGCGCTTCTGCGCATGAGCGTGACGTCATTTTGAGCGTCTGCAAATGCGCAAGCGGCGAAACCTGGCAGTAATGCACTCCATTACTTCCGAGTTGCCGCGGAGCGCAAATCGAACACGCTCATCCCAAAGCACATTCAACCCGAGGTATGACTGTACATAACACTTAGGAATGCTGCTATCCTGAGTCACCTCTCAGTCCAGTCACATTCTAAACATGGAGGAGACACGGTGTGCCAATTTGTGTTTTGCCACAGGCGGCAAAATGTCCCGGGCCAGCTCTGCAAGGCCCCCCCACCATTGCAAAGAAGTTTGTGGGCTGTGCATTTTCGGGGTTTGGCTTCCGATCATCTGGGTCACCTGCAGTTGTTTTGGTGCCGGGTGATTGACAGGTGGGCAGGCCCCACCAGCCGGATCCTGTCCCCTACTCCCACAGAAAGGTGTGCCAGCTTTTCTCTATCTCTCTCCCTCCTCCTTTTCTGGCAAAGTTTCTGCATCTGATCTGACAAGGAGAAAGTTAATGGCCTGGGAAAGCTTTTAGTGCAAGTCGTCCGGCGCATTCTAGGAAGAACCAATGTTTCGGGAAGTTCCTGCTAAATGAGAAATGCTTTTCATTTCCTCCTACGTGCAAGGAGAGATCGTTGTCTTTTCCTTGCCTGCCTTCCCTTGAATGTCTAGCCTTTCACCTGGATAATTAAAAGTGCTATTAACAGTCTAGTGGTCTTTTTGTGTGTTCCTAAGAGTTATTCTGGGGGTGTATATTAGGAGAAATTCTCATTACAATGCTGAAGTTTCATGAGGACTTTCCCCCTCCAATCTGGTGTGGAAATCTGGAGAACTGAATTTTAAAGGTGGAAAAATGAGAAGTGGAGATTCAGGCTGAATTCGATGTATATGTCCATCTCCATCTTTGGCCCTGTGGCTGGTAGGAATAAATCCTAGCCTAAGTCCAATTATCGTCCTGATTATCTCAGCAGGGCATTCCTTAAAAAAGGCCTATGACGAAGGTGATGAACAAAATAGAATGACCCTTCTGTATTATGGTCATTAGAGGGTCAGGTGATTTTTTTTTGGGGGGGGGCGCGTGGGAATAATGGGCAAGATTTGGGGAGCACTTCTAACTAGGACTGTGTTTCATTTCCTTCTGGAAATTTGATTGCAGACTTCCTGCAGGTGCCCCAGGAAGCAGATGTTATATCAAAACAAAACCCACGTTCTTATTTTTGATGATAAATTCTATTTTAGAGCCCTTCTGAGATGCTGCTATGAAAAACACACAAGCGTAGTCTAAAATAAAGTATCGTCATGAGTTTAGCGGGGGGGGGGGGAGGGAGGCAGGCTGTGTGTGAGGTTAAAATATAAGCCAGGCTAGCTTTCCAGTGTGGTGATTGCCTGGGTGATGGGCCATTGAAGAGAACAAAGATAAGAGGCTCTGTGCGAGACGCAACTGGTATGGTTAGGCTCATATTATTATTATTATTATTATTATTATTATTATTATTATTATTATGCCGCCCATCTGACTGGGTTGCCCCAGCCACTCTGGGAAGCTTCCAACAAATGAAAACAGCAAACACAGTAAAACATCAAACATTAAAAACTTCCCTAAACAGGGCTGCCTTCAGATAATTGTCTATTTCCTTGACAATTGGGAGGGCATTCCACAGGGCAGGTGCCACCACTGAGAAGGCCCTCTGCCTGGTTCTCTGTAACTTCACTTCATAGAATAATAGAATCTTAAGAGTTGAAAGGGACCCCTGAGTGTCATCTAGGCCAACCCCCTGCGATGCCGGAATCTCAGCTAAAGCATCCATGACAGGTAGGCCCACCAATGTTTCATCTTCAGATTGTATATATGTAAGAGCCAGTGTGGTGTAGTGGTTAAGAGCGGTAGTCTCGTAATCTGGGGAACCGGGTTCGTGTCTCCGCTCCTCCACATGCAGCTGCTGGGTGACCTTGGGCCAGTCTGAGGTCTCTCAGCCCCACTCACCTCACAGAGTGTTTGTTGTGGGGGAGGAAGGGAAAGGAGAATGTTAGCCGCTTTGAGACTCCTTAAAGGGAGTGAAAGGCGGGATATCAAATCCAAACTCCTCTTCTTCTTCTTCTTCTTCTTCTTCTTCTTCTTCTTCTTCTAAATAAGCCACGTATTCTAAAGGCACTGCAGTCTCTGCTGTGCCACATTCCCAGAGGCAACATGAACGCTGAGTAAGCGCCGAGAACCCCTGGAATCTCGCGTTGCTTGGAGACTGGAAACGCTTCTTGTTTCAAAATTATTATTAATATGCAAATCTGATCAATTAACCAGTGGATTAATCAACTAACTAACGCTTATATGATTAATCAGTGTGCAATCCTATACAGTCATACCTTGGTTTTTGAACAGCTTAGTTCACGAATGACTTGGAACGTGAACGTCACAAACCCAGAAGTAGGCGTTCCGGTTTGCGAGCTTTGCCCCGGAAGCTGAACGTCTGGCGCAACTTCCGATTGGCTGCAGGACGCTCCTGTAGCCAATCGGAAGCTGCGCCTTGGTTTCCAAATGTTTCAGAAATCAAACGGACTTCCGGAACGCATTCTGTTTGAAAACCAAGGTACGGCTGTACACAGTTACTCAGCCCTGTTGAACTCAATGTGGCTTACGTCTGAGTAGACATAGAGGAGAGAAATGTGAAGATTTCTATCATCGGGTGTCCCATGGAGCGTCTTTAGGTGTTAGTAGGGGATTTTTGATATTTTTTTCTGGGAATAGCAGACTTCCTACCTCCACCACCCAGATTACAATTGCTTGTGAAAGTCCCCACAGTGCTAATAATAATAATAATAATAATAATAATAATAATAATACCATTTTGTCAACTGGAGTCACAAGTCTGAGAAAAACAAACCCAGGCCACAACTATCCTACCCTTCCGCACTTGGGGACCATATTGCTTTGAGAATTTGGGCGTTGATGGAAGACAGAGATATCTTTTAATTATTTTGCATTCAGCCCCGGCTGGAGAATGTCAAATTGTGGGGCAGCTGCTGAATTAAATGAAGCTGATGTAGATCTGAAAGAGAAAGTTCTGCAAAATAGAAAAAAAAGCTTTATTTGGGGTGGGGGAATGCTACAAAAATGGGAACATGGCAGAAGAGCTTTGATTTCCTCTTGAGTAGGGGGGGGTGGAGGGGAAATTGCTTCTTCTTCATCCAATCTGTATTTACAGCAGGAGTTCCATCTGCCAGCAGATTTTCCGTGGGTTCAGTAGGGCAGGCGCTTTTGTGTTGCAGAAGCCATCTCTAGGCAAAGGAGAAGGAAATTTAAGTTAGTACTGGGAAAGAGGTTCTGCAGCAGTCTGCAAGCACAGATATCTCTTTAATGTTCCTACTCAGACAATAGCATCCTCCCTTCCCTTGTCTGTTCATGTCCAACCTGCTTCAGGCTGCAGAATGCCAGTAAAATGTTGCATTATCAGAAGCGTTTGCTGGTAGACTTGATGGTGTTGCAGTCCCCTGTTTCCTGCAACCTATAGCCACTAAACCACAGAGCCCAGGACTTGCCAATCAGAAGGTCGGCGGTTCGAATCCCCACGGCGGGGTGAGCTCCCGTTGCTCAGTCCCTGCTCCTGCCAACCTAGCAGTTCGAAAGCACGTCAAAGTGCAGCTAGATAAATAGGTACTGCTCCAGCGGGAAGGTAAACGGCATTTCTGTGCGCTGCTCTGGTTCGCCAGAAGCGGCTTAGTCATGCTGGCCACATGACCCGGAAGCTGTACGCCAGCTCCCTTGTCCAGTAAAGCGAGATGAGCGCCGCAACCCCAGAGTCATCCGCAACTGCACCTAATGGTCAGGGGTCCCTTAACCTTTTTAAAGACTAAGGGAGCTTCTAGACTGTTGCAATTTTCAGGTGAGATTCAGTTGCATACTGGCAAATTTAGGTTGCATAATTATGGATGACTGGGAGGTCTCGTGCAAAAAACTCGCTTCTCCACAAGATCATATCTTTAGTGATAAGGAAAGAGATTCGGGGAATGCAATGGAAAGTGTGGGATAATGCTTGCTTTGATGCATCACCTAAGATCCCTACAAACAATTCAGAGCGAAGGCTCAAAAAAGAGCCAACATTGTCAGATTTCCTTGAGAATAAATCGGGACGAAGGTTCTGTAAACAAGGGTGTCTGGAAGCGCTGTTATAAATGTATTATGGCTTAAGTCAGGTGTGGCTAACCTGATGCTTCTAGATCTTTTAGACCAGAGTTTCCCAAACTTGGGGTCCCCAGCTGTTTTTGGACTACAATTCCCACCATCCCTGACCACTGGTCTTGTCAGCTAGGGATGATGGGAGTTGTAGTTCAAAAACAGCCAGAGACCCAAGTTTGGACAACACAGTTTTAGATACAGTGGTACCTTGGTTCTCAAACTTAATCCGTTCCAAAACCCAAACGTTCCAAAACCAAGACACGCTTTCCCATAGAAAGTAATGCAAAATGGATTAATCCATTCCAGACTTTTAAAAACAACCCCTAAAACAGCAATTCAACATTGATTTTACTATCTTACAAGACCACTGATCCATAAAATGAAAGCAATAAACAATGCACTGCAGTCGCACAATCAATCAATCAATCAATCAATCAGTAACTGAACTGGGTTCCACTCCGTCACAAAAACAAAATGAAAAAGAGCCGCAAAAACAAAAACGCAAAATAAAAAGCAAAAACCGACAGACATCAGCGTGACACTCAAAACAAAAGTGTGGCACTCAAAACGGAGTACGTTTGGCTTCCGAAAAATGTTTGCAAACTGGAGCACTTACTTCTGGGTTTGCAGTGTTTGGGTTCTAAGGCGTTTGAGAACCAAGGTACCACTGTACATACGCTTCAGGTTACAGACTCCGCTAACCCAGAAATAGTGCTTCAGGTTAAGAACTTTGCTTCAGGATAAGAACAGAAATCGCGCGGTAGCAGCAGGAGGCCCCATTAGCTAAAGTGGTGCTTCAGGTTAAGAACAGTTTCAGGTTAAGAACGGACCTCCGGAACGAATTAAGTACTTAACCTTTAGTGTATTTTTGGTTTTTATGGAAGCCGCCCAGAGTGGCTGGGGAGACCCAGCCAGATGGGCGGGGTACAAATAATAAATTATTATTATTATTATTATTATTATTATTATTAACCTGAGGTACCACTATACTGGTAACATCATTGCTACTCTGTAGGTCTCTTTGCAGCAAGATTAAACTAATCACTTTTTTCCTTGTGTAATTAGTCCTCCTCCCGAAAACGATGCAATGCTATTAATATTCCCCATTTCATATTTACCTGTCAGTCAGAACCTTTGGACCAGACCACGCGAGACCCCATTCAAATCCGAATAAACCTCCTGGGCAAGGAAGCATCAGAGTCTCTCGGCACTCCTTTTCAGGGGTGGCAGCACCCAGAAGTCATGGGCAAATTTGTCCTTTTTAAAGTCTCCTTTTCTCAGCTTGAATATTACGCGCCACGGAGCCACACAAGCCCATTTCGAAGCAATTAAAACCATTGCCATTTGCGCCTTGCCGCCGCGACAAGAGTGTTTCTTAAAAGCTCCCCAGCCAAAGCTGTCTCTCTCGTGTTCTCCTCTCGGGGAGTCCTTGGCGCGATCCACCTTTTCCTTCCCGGAGACGGCTTCGGGTTTCAGAAAGGGGATTCCCAGGTCACCTGGGCCAGAACCATCAGTCTTTTCAGCTGCTCAAAGGACACAAACATCACCACGTTCCAGGATCCCAGTCGCAGGAAGGAGGGTATGAAACTGAAGAGGACAGAGGCAGCCAGTTAGACATGGGCTGTTCTCCTCCCTTGAAAGACATAGGAAGAAGCTCCCATGGGCATCGTGGAGGCCAGGGGTCGGGAACCTTAGGCCTGGGGGCCAAATCCAGCCCTGCAAATCCAGCCCTTTGAAGGTGACCTGGAAACTGCAACTAATCCAAAATGTGGCAGCCAGACTGGGGACTGGGAGCGGCTGCCGAGACCACATAAGACCAGTCTTGAAAGACCTACATTGGCTCCCAGTACGTTTCCGAGCACAATTCAAAGTGCTGGTGTTGACCTTTAAAGCCCTAAACGGCCTCTGCCCAGTATACCCGAAAGAGCATCTCCACCCCCATCGTTCAGCACAGACACTGAGATCCAGCGCCGAGGGCCTTCTGGCGGTTCCCTCATTGCGAAAAGTGAAGCTACAGGGAACCAGGCAGAGGGCCTTCTCGGTGGTGGCACCCGCCCTGTGGAACACCCACCCGTCAAATGCCAGACAGACAAACAACTATACGATCTTCAGTAGATGTCTGACGGCAGTCCTGCATAGGGAACTTTTTTGTGTGTGATGTCCTATTGTGTTTTTACTATTTTATGTTGGGAGCCACCCAGAGTGGCTGGGGAAACCCAGTCAGATGATGATGATGATAATAATAATAATAATAATAATAATAATAATAATAATAATAATGGTCTTTTTTGTTAATTGCTGCATTTTGAAACTTTGCTTTGTGATTTTATTCTGGTTTTTTTTTTTAATTGTACAGTCATACCTCAGGTTACAGCCGCTTCAGGTTGCGTTTTTTGGGGTTACGGACCGCTGAAACCCAGAAGTACCGGAAAGGGTTACTTCCGGGTTTTGGTGCTTGCGCATGCGCAGAAGCGCCGAATTGCAATCTGCGCATGCGCAGACATGCAGACACGGGTTGCGAACGTGCATCCCACACAGATCGCATTAGCAACCCGAGCGTCTGCTGTATACTGCTTTGAGGCCAATTTAAAAGGTGGCATAAAAATGCCTTTAAGATAAGGAAACTGACACCAAAAAAGCATAGGTGATGGTAATAATAATAATAATAATAATAATAATAATAATAATAAATTGTATTATTTATACCCCACTCATCTGGCTGGGTTTCTGCAGCCACTCTGGGCAACTCCCAACAGAATATTGAAAACATTAAAAACTTCCTTAAACAGGGCTGCCTTCAGATGTCTTCTAAAAGTCAGATAGTTGTTCATTTCCTTGACATCTGATGGGAGGGCGTTCCACAGGGCGGGTGCCACCACCGGGAAGGCCCTCTGCCTGGTTGTGAACTGCTCTGGGCTCTTTGGGTATAGGGCGGTATACAGATTTAATTACTAATAAAAAGAACAGAAGGGGGTGTTTAGGATGTTATTGCTTACCCTTT
This sequence comes from Podarcis cretensis, assembly GCF_951804945.1. Lineage (NCBI taxonomy): Eukaryota > Metazoa > Chordata > Lepidosauria > Squamata > Lacertidae > Podarcis > Podarcis cretensis. The sequence goes on along the minus strand of NC_137173.1, from coordinate 6,866,184 downwards.
GTAAAAAGCCGTAGGTCCCTCTTTCACCACCATGGTGAACATACAGTTCAGAGCGTTCTTGTACTGTCCTGGGATGGAGTTCATGTATCTCGTTTTGACCACATCCACGGGAGATGCCACAATGGTGGCGCAGAATCCGGCCCCAAAGGCGGCGACAAAATGGCAGGGGAAATTGTCTGTTGGCGGCAGGGAATGGAGACGAGATGGTTCAGGTTTGGGACAGCCCCAAAACTGGGAGATTCCTTCCCTTAGAAAACTGCTCCAGAAGCTACCTTTTGAGAGTTGGCCGCCAAGGCCAAAGGCTGGTTGAAAGATCTAGGCTTATGAGGTAGTTTGGTGCAGCAGTTATAGTGTCTGATGAAGGACACCGGGAGACTTGGGTTCAAATCCCACCAAGCAGCCATGACACACACTTGGTAACCCCGAGTTTCTCTCTCTCAGTCTAATTTGCCACACATCATAAAAGAGGGGCACCATGCATGGGCAGAGGTGAGAAACAGGAACTGCAAATGCTAATTTATATGTCTGGATAATAGAATCATATAACAGATTACTGCAGATGGTGACGGCAGTCACGAAATTAAAAGACGCCTGCTTCTTGGGAGAAAAGCAATGACAAACCTTGTTGTTGTTTAGTCGTTTAGTCATGTCCGACTCTTCGTGACCCCATGGACCAGAGCACGCCAGGCACTTCTGTCTTCCACTGCCTCCCGCAGTTTGGTCAAACTCATGCTGGTAGCTTCGAGAACCCTGTCCAACCATCTCGTCCTCTGTCGTCCCCTTCTCCTTGTGCCCTCCATCTTTCCCAACATCAGGGTCTTTTCCAGGGAGTCTTCTCTTCTCATGAGGTGGCCAAAGTCTTGGAGCCTCAGCTTCAGGATCTGTCCTTCCAGTGAGCACTCAGGGCTGATTTCCTTCAGAATGGAGAGGTTTGATCTTCTTGCAGTCCATGGGACTCTCAAGAGTCTCCTTCAGCACCATAATTCAAAAGCATCCATTCTTCGGCGATCAGCCTTCTTTATGGTCCAGCTCTCACTTCCATACATCACTACTGGGAAAACCATGGCTTTAAGTATATGGACCTTTGTTGGCAAGGTGATGTCTCTGACAAACCAAGACAGCATCTTAAAAAGCAGAGACATCACCTTGCTGACAAAGGTCCCTGATGTTGGGAAAGATGGAGGGCGCAAGGAGAAGGGGACAACAGAGGACGAGATGGTTGGACAGTGTTCTCAAAGCTACCAGCATGAGTTTGACCAAACTGCAGGAGGCAGTGGAAGACAGGAGGGCCTGGCGTGCTCTGGTCCAGGGGGTCACGAAGAGTCAGACATGACTAAACGACTAAACAACAACAATGGAATCATAGAATCGTTGGGTTGGACAGAACCCTGGAGGTCATCTAATCCTATCCACTGCAATGTTATCTTTCACCCAATGTGGTTCTCAAACCCAGACAGCATCACTGAGGGTCAGAGATGATGATGAGAGCTTTAGGCCGGCAACATCTGTTGGGTTGGGAACAGGTTCCCCATCTCTGACTTAGGTGCTCCTTTCGTGTGACGCAGCAAGTCCTTTTTTCCACCAGTTGCCAGACAAGAAAATGCTGGGAAGCTCAAAACATGTCTGAGAGCGATGGCCAGAGTGATGGTCAGTGATAGACTGGTCTTGGATATGGAGGTTTCATTAAGCTGATGGAGGTAACGTCCTGACAGCTTGTACCGCGGAGCGGCTGAGAGAATGAGCCGCCAAACTGCTGGGCTATATGCCAAAATGGCAAAATTAACTGCGAGACTTAGGAACCAAGAAGATAAGGACTTTAAAAAAGAATGGGGAAATTTTGTAATGTACCTAAGGGATTATTGGAAGCAAATCAAAACGTTAGCTGGACTCTAAGAATCACTTGTAAAGCAGTTTATTGTTAAGCTAGATAAATGGGAATTGTGGAGAATGTATTGATATGTAGTATGATAGTAGTAGTAGTAGTAATAATAATAATAATAATAATAATAATAATAATAGAAAGATCCCTGGAAGGGAGGGGGGAAGTCATGAGATTCAGAGTCATGAGATTCAACTTTATAAATGTTGTTGATATAAAGTTGTATCTGTAAAAAGCAATAAAAATATTTCAGGCGGAAAAGGAGAGAGACTGAGCCGCCATTTTGAATCCTGCCTCCTTCATTGGCTGGAGACTCCATAATCTTTAAGACCGCAAGTTAGGTAACTGGAGCAGACCTAGATTTGAGGCCTAGATTTCCAGCATCTGGGGAGAGGCTTCCTTACCTGTCATCAGGCGATATCTCAGCAGCGTTTCCTTGATGAGGTCATAGGTTACCATCTCCCCACAGTTCACGATAGAGTTTCGGATTATGTTTGGCAGGGTCCCTGTAGTGGGTGGAAGCAAAGGGTTGGTGTGTGTGTAGAGATTGTCAGTTGTGATCTCCTGGCTGGATCCCAGGAGCTGACCAGGAGGTCTCGGTGGCTAGAATTATCTGTTTTCACGACTGTAGTTCAATAAATGTTCTTGCTATTATCGCTGCGTCTTGCCTTATGGGAACCCACCTATTCTTCAGGGAGATTTTTAGGCTCCGATTTTAAAATCGCTTGAACCGATTATAATTTTGCATTTTCATACTGCGGCATCTGACACCCGCACCCTGGGACCTTAGGGTGAGAGGCGGGTAGGAAATAAAATCACCGTATTTTTTGCTCTATAAGACGCACCAGACCATAAGACGCACCTAGTTTTTGGAGGAAGAAAACAAGAAAAAAAATATCCTGAATCCCAGAAGCCAGAACAGCAAGAGGGATTGCTGCGCAGCGAAAGCAGCAATCCCTCTTGCTGTTCTGGCTTCTGGGATAGCTGCGCAGCCTGCATTCGCTCCATAAGACGCACACACATTTCCCCCTTACTTTTTAGGAGGGAAAAAGTGAGTCTTATAGAGCAAAAAATACGGTAATAAATAGGACAATCATAATAAATATCATGCGAAAAGGGAATGAATGGCGGAAGACAACACACCTTTCCAGAGTCCTCGGACTCCTTCTTCCCTGGCGATGGTCCTGTAGGCGTCCACAGTCCCATTGTACTTCTTTGGTCCACCAACCAACCTGATGTGCGCTTGGAAGCGGACTTTAACCACATCTGTGGGCTGGGCGCAGGTGACGGCCATGGCTCCGGTGGTGCAACCGGCGAGTAACCGGGTGGGGATGCTGGCGCCTGAGAGAGAGAAAGAGGCAGAAGATAAAGTCCCTACCAGAGAAGAAGGGGAAATCAAGTTGATGGACTATGCCGAAATGGCAAAACCGACTGGAAAGCTCCAGAGCCAGGAAGACCAAAACTTTAATAAGGAATGGGGAAAATATATATATATAATTGACCTTAAAGACCATTGCAAGCAGCTGGAAACATGAGCAGGACTATAATAACGCTTGTAACGTAACGAGAAATATGGTATAAGGGAGTTAATTTATTGGGGGGGGGGTTATTGAAAAAAGATGCAGTAGAAAAGGTTTAACCACAGAACCCATGGCGGCGGGGGTGGGGGGGAAGTCCAGAGATTTGGAGGAATCTTTAAACTGTGGATATGTTGTGGTGCGATTATAATTTTAAATATGCAAAACCAAACAAAAACAATTTTTAAAAAGAGAGCGAGAGAGCGAGGCAGACAGAGAGACAGAGGGTGTTTTTGTCTTTATAATTGATTAATATCCTTGTTCCATCTCTTCCCCCAGTTATACAATTTGGGCTGTGTTCACAAGGCAGTTTATTTCATTTCCCCAATGATGTTTCCCTAGCTGTTAACTGCCACGTTTATTCTATTTATTTGTTATCCTTGTTTATTATACCTCCCATCCCACCTTTTTTACTCCAACTCCAAAGGGATCATTCCCGTCCCAGAATAATACCTTGTTTCGCCTTGCAGGGCTTCGTCAGCCGGCCATACTCTAAATAGTACAGATAAAATGGTATGTAGATATACAAAATATGGTATGTAGATCCATTGTTCAGTATGTGTGTTATGTGTTTTATTTCTTAATTTGTTAAAAAAACTACATTATTATGTTTATCTGTATTATTTAGACTATGCATGGCTGACGAAGCCCGGCAGGGTGAAACAAGGTATTATTCCAGGAATCCTTGTCTTAAGTTCTTTCGTCTGATACCTGCATACAGCAACTATATTTTGCAAAGGCATATGTGGAACATTACAAAGAACAAGTTCATTTTCTGCAGGTACTGCTTCTTAAAGTTGTCGTGTCTGACACTTGTATTCGTAAAGACATACATGGAACGCAAAAAAAGCTTCTATTTGGACATTACATATATAAGAACTGATCTATTTGCATTTCCTGTTCAAAATGTTGGTCTTTAGTTGCTTCTGCTTAATATGAGAATGTGAAAAGAGGTATGTTTATATGATGTATAAAGAATTCATATAGTTTAACACAGCCGGTTGCAATGTGGGTATATTTGTTAGTTGAATTTATGTAACTATAGGTTTGATAGCGTAGTGTAGGATGACAGGCCGATGTTCTGTCAATGGGATAGCTCATGATAATAATAATAATAATAATAATAATAATAATAATAATAAAGGTAAAGGTACCCCTGCCCGTACGGGCCAGTCTTGCCAGACTCTGGGGTTGTGCGCCCATCTCACTTAAGAGGCCAGGGGCCAGCGCTGTCCGGAGACACTTCCGGGTCACGTGGCCAGCGTGACATCGCTGCTCTGGCCAGAGCCAGAGCCAGAGCCAGAGCCGCACACAGAAACGCCGTTTACCTTCCCGCTGGTAAGCGGTCCCTATTTATCTACTTGCACCCGGAGGTGCTTTCGAACTGCTAGGTTGGCAGGCGCTGGGACCGAGCAGCGGGAGCGCACCCCGCCGCAGGGATTCGAACCGCCGACCTTTCGGTCGGCAAGCCCTAGGCGCTGAGGCTTTAACCCACAGCGCCACCTGCGTCCCATAATAATATTATTATTATTATTTATTATTATTATTTATTATTATTATTTATACCCCACCCATCTGGCTGGGTTTCCCCAGCCACTCTGGGCGGCTTCCAACAGAACACTAAAATACAATGACCTATTAAACATTAAAAGCTTCCCTAAACAGGGCTGCCTTTAGATGTCTTCTAAAAGTTTGGTAATTATTTTTCTCTTTGACATTTGGTGGGAGGGCGTTCCACAGGGCGGGTGCCACTACCGAGAAGGCCATCTGCCTGGTTCCCTGTAACTTGGCTTCTCACAGTGAGGGAACCGCCAGAAGGCCCTCGGAGCTGGACCTCAGGGTCCGGGCTCAATGATGGAGGTGGAGACACTTGGAAGCCCGCCGTGTATCAGAACGAGAACCCCGCCGGAGCTCAGGGCCTCCGGAGGCAGCGGAGAACTTACTGTCTGAGCCCTTGGGGGTGTAGAACTGCTTCACCGAGTCGTACAAGCCGATCCGGATGGATGCAAAGCTCATCTGGCGCTGGAGGCCGGCCACCAAGCCGTTGTAGAGACTCTTTGGCCCCTCCGTCTTCACCATGGTAGTGATGGTGCCCAACGCCCCTTTGTATTTCTTCGCTGTCCTGGAAGCCTTGCATTCCCCTTGGATCTGAAAGGAGAAGTTGACGAGAAATCAACCACTCATCACATGGCACAGCTCCGTTTTGTAGCAGACTGCGTCTGCATTCAGCAAGTAAAATCCTCAATGATACATTGGGCAGTAGATATAGGTCAAAATACAGTGGTACCTCGGGTTACAGACACTTCAGGTTACAGACTCTGCCAACCCAGAAATAGTACCTCGGGTTAAGAACTTTGCTTCAGGATGAGAACAGAAATCGTGCTCCGGCGGTGTGGCAGCAGCAGGAGGCCCCATTAGCTAAAGTGGTGCTTCAGGTTAAGAACAGTTTCAGGTTAAGAACGGACCTCCAGAACGAATAAAGTACTTAACCCGAGGTACCACTGTATAGTCATGGAAAAAAAACTGGGTCAAACACATGTTGGAAATGTAAAGAAAAAGAAGGGACTTTTTAGCATATGTGGTGGGAATGTACAGAAGTTAAAAAAATTTTGGGAAGTGATATATAATGAATTGGAAAAAAATGTTTAAATGACATTTGTAAAGAAACCAGAAGCATTTCTGTTAAGGATTGTAGGACAAGACCTGCCAAGAAAAACAATGAACTTATTTATGTATGCTACAACAGCGGCAAGCGTCTTGTTAGCACAGGGATGGAAGAATGAGATGGCAGGTTTAGTCGTTGTTTGAGGACTATCCCTGCCTCCAGGTCTGGTCCTGACCGGAAGGATACAGTAATCAGCAAGGGAAACCCACATGACCTGAAAGTGTTGCTGTGCAATGCCAGGTCAATGATGAATAAAACCACTGCCATCCACGACCTGATTGTGGATGGAGGATTTGACCTGGCATGTGTGACAGAGACCTGGTTGGATGAGGCAGATGGGCCTGTCCTTGCCGCTGCTTGCCCACCAGGTTTCTCTTACGCACAGCAACCCAGGTCATGTGGGCGGGGAGGGGGGGTTGCAGCGATTTTTAGGAAGTCATTAGTCTGCACCAGGCGTCCTATTGGGAAGACCCAGTTTTCTGAGTGCATGTTCTGGAAGTTGGGCAATAGGGGCAGTACAGGATTCCTACTGGTGTACCGACCTCCCCGCTGCACCAAGGATTCCCTGCCCGAGCTGCTTCAGGTCGTGGCGGATATGCTCCTGGAGACACCTAGCTTGGTTGTCCTGGGGGATTTTAACATCCATGCCGACACGACCTTACAAGGGGCAGCTCGGGACTTCGTGGAAAGCATGGCCTCCATGGGGCTGTCCCTGAATAAGTCTGGCCCAACTCATAGCCACGGACATGCCTTAGACTTGGTGTTTACCTCTACGGATGTTGGTGATCTGACATTAACTAAAAGCGAAACAAAAGAAGTGCCATGGTCAGATCACTTCCTGGTGCAACTGGACTTCTCCGCAACCCTTCCCCTCCGCAGGGAGGTGGGACCGATTCGGATGGTCCGCCCCCGCCACTTAATGGATCCAATTGGCTTCCAGAGAGTGGTAGGGGATGCTTTATCCCAAGTTGATGGCCTTTCAGCTGATTCCCTGGTGGCACGCTGGAATGCGGAGTTAACCAGGGCTATTGACTGTCTGGCTCCGAAGCGCCCTCTCCGATTGCATGGAGCCCGGACAGCCCCGTGGTTCTCCCCGGAGCTGAGGGTGATGAAACAATCGTTGAGACGGCTAGAGCGCCGGTGGCGGAAAACTCATTCTGAATCAGACCGGACACGGGTTAGAGCTCAACGTCGAGCCTACCAAGTGGCAATGGCGACGGCGAAGAGGGCCTTCTTCGCCGCCTCCATTGCATCTGCAGAAAACAGCAGCAGGAGACTTTTTCAGGTGGTTCGCAGTTTATCGGAACCACCTGTACCACCGGGGCCTGGTAGGGACCCCAAGATCTCCTGCAATGCTTTTGCAAAGTTTTTTGCAGATAAAATCGCTCAGATTCAGAAGGAAGTAGACTCCACAGTGGGAGCAGGGCCAGGGCGGGAGAGTGCTAGAGTTCTGTCTGGTCCTGTTATATGGGATCAATTCCAATCTGTTACCTCCGAGGATGTGGACAGGCTGCTTGGACGAGTGAAACCGACCACCTGTCTTCTTGATCCTTGCCCATCCTGGCTGATAAAAGCGAGCCGGGAAGGGCTGGGCGATGGGCTTTGCGGGGTGGTGAATGCTTCCCTCTGTGAGGGAGCCTTCCCAGACCCGCTGAAAGAGGCGGTCATTAAACCGCTTCTTAAAAAAACATCTTTAGACCCGGCCAATTTGGCCAACTATCGCCCTGTCTCAAATCTTCCATTCTTGGGCAAGGTGATTGAGCGGGTGGTTGCTGAACAACTCCAAGCACGCCTGGAGGAAACGGACCATTTGGATCCCTTCCAATCGGGATTCAGGCCTCACCATGGGACTGAAACTGCCTTGGTCGCGCTGGTTGATGATCTCCGGCGGGCTAGGGACAAAGGTGAGAGCTGTTTCCTAGTTCTGCTGGATCTCTCAGCGGCCTTTGACACCATCGACCATAACATCCTTCTGGACCGTCTAGAGGGGCTGGGAGCTGGGGGCACTGTTATACAGTGGTTCCGCTCCTTCCTCCTGGGCCGTGTTCAGAAAGTGGTGGTGGGGGATGAGTGTTCAGACCCTTGGGCCCTCACTTGTGGGGTACCTCAGGGTTCCGTCCTCTCCCCCATGCTTTTTAACATCTATATGAAGCCGCTGGGAGAGATCATCAGGGGGTTTGGACTGGGTGTTCATCAGTATGCAGATGACACCCAGCTCTACCTCTCCTTTAAATCAGAACCAGTGAAGGCGGTGAAGGTCCTGTGTGAGTGCCTGGAGGCGGTTGGAGGTTGGATGGCGGCTAACAGATTGAGGTTGAATCCTGACAAGACAGAAGTACTGTTTTTGGGGGACAGGAGGCGGGCAGGTGTGGAGGATTCCCTGGTCCTGAATGGGGTAACTGTGCCCCTGAAGGACCAGGTGCGCAGCCTGGGAGTCATTTTGGACTCACAGCTGTCCATGGAGGCGCAGGTTAACTCTGTGTCCAGGGCAGCTGTCTACCAGCTCCACCTGGTACGCAGGCTAAGACCCTACCTTCCCGCGGACTGTCTCGCCAGAGTGGTGCATGCTCTGGTTATCTCACGCTTGGACTACTGCAACGCGCTCTACGTGGGGCTACCTTTGAAGGTGACCCGGAAACTGCAATTAATCCAGAATGCGGCAGCTAGACTGGTGACTGGGAGTGGCCGCCGGGACCACATAACACCGGTTCTGAGAGATCTGCACTGGCTCCCAGTACGTTTCCGAGCACGATTCAAAGTGTTGGTGCTGACCTTTAAAGCCCTAAACGGCCTCGGTCCTGTATACCTGAAGGAGCATCTCCACCCCCATCGTTCTGCCCGGACACTGAGATCCAGCGCCGAGGGCCTTCTGGCGGTTCCCTCATTGCGAGAAGTGAGGCTACAGGGAACCAGACAGAGGGCCTTCTCGGTAGTGGCGCCCGACCTGTGGAACGCCCTCCCATCAGATGTCAAAGAGATAAAGAATTACCTGACATTCAGAAGACATCTTAAGGCAGCCCTGTTCAGGGAAGTTTTTAATATGTAATGCTGTATTGTTTTTAACATTGATTGGGAGCCGCCCAGAGTGGCTGGGGAAACTCAGCCAGATGGGCGGGGTATAAATAATAAATTATTATTATTATTATTATAATGAGGAAATCCCAATGAAAGAACAGTGGCAAGAGAAATTGATGAGCTACGCAGAGCTGCCTAAATTGACATACAAATTGCGGGACAAGGACAACTGTGACTGTAAGGAAGAATGGGAGCTTTTTACAATTTATCTAAAAAGACAACAAAATGAATTGGACTCCTTGGCAGGTTTTGAATAAAAATACACAAATTTATTGGTTGATAACATGGTAGATAGACAATGTAAGGATATGTATAATTTTATAACATGCAGAGAATAATATGTGCTGAGAAATCAGAGAGAGGAGCTGAGGGTTTGAAGGGGGATGGGGAAAAAGGGGGGAAATAATGAATATGATATGTTTTGATAATTTGTTATGTTGAAATTGTTAATAAAAACTTTTTTTTAAATATAGACATGAAAGCAGGGGAACGATTGTGGAATATGGATATAAAATTTACAGCATGCTATGGTCCAAGAGAAAATTACATGGAAATTATCGTAGGTATCTACCACCGAGTTATACCTACGATAATTTCCATGTAATTTTCTCTTGGACCATAGCATGCTGTAAATTTTATATCCATATTCCACAATCGTTCCCCTGCTTTCATGTCTATATTTTTTTAAAAAAAAAAGTTTTTATTAACAATTTCAACATAACAAATTATCAAAACATATCATATTCATTATTTCCCCCCTTTTTCCCCATCCCCCTTCAAACCCTCAGCTCCTCTCTCTGTAAAAAAAAATTACATGGAAATTATCGTAGGTATCTACCACCGAGTCCATAAAGAAGGCTGATCGCCGAAGAATTGATGCTTTTGAATTATGGTGCTGGAGGAGACTCTTGAGAGTCCCATGGACTGCAAGAAGATCAAACCTCTCCATTCTGAAGGAAATCAGCCCTGAGTGCTCACTGGAAGGACAGATCCTGAAGCTGAGGCTCCAGTACTTTGGCCACCTCATGAGAAGAGAAGACTCCCTGGAGAAGACCCTGATGTTGGGAAAGATGGAGGGCACAAGGAGAAGGGGAGGACAGAGGACGAGATGGTTGGATAGTGTTTTCGAGGTTACCAGCATGAGTCTGACCAAGCTGCGGGAGGCAGTGGAAGACAGGAGTGCCTGGCGTTCTCTGGTCCATGGGGTCACGAAGAGTCGGACACGACTAAACGACTAAACAACAACTACCACCGAGTAAACTGGCAAAAACGTATAAATCTAAATCAAACAAGTGTTGGGAATGTAAAGAGAAAGAAGGTTCTTTTTATCACATGTGGTGGTCTTGTAGTAAGGTTAAAGCTTACTGGGGAATGATATATAATGAATTGAAAAGTATGTTCAAAATAAATTTTGTAAAAAAAAAACAGAAGCTTTTCTTTTGGGGATTATAGGGACAGAACTACCTAAATTGTACAGAAATTTATTCATGTATGCTACTACAGAAGCAAGAATATTACTCGCCCCAAAATGGAAAGAAGCAGAAGTCCCAGCAAAGGAAAAATGGATACAGAAACTTATGGAATATATACAGAAATGGCAAAACTTACCAGAAGAATAAGATATCAAGTTAACAAACGTTTTATAAAAAGAATAGGGTATTTATTACCGTATTTTTCGCTCTATAACACGCACCCGACCATAACACGCATGTAGTTTTTAGAGGAGGAAAATCCGTAGGCATGCCACCCGTAGGCATTTCCTCCATAACACGCACAGACATTTCCCTTTACTTTCTAGGAGGAAAAAAGTGAGTGTTATGGTGCAAAAAATACGGTAATTGAATATTTACAGATAAATTGCAAACATTGGTAGGGTTATTGCAATAACCTGCAGTTTCATAAGACTACAGCGGATGCTCGGGTTGTGAACATGATCCGTGTGGGATTCACATTTGCAACCCGCAGTGTTCGCAACCCGTGTCTGCGCATGCACAGGTTGCGATTTGGCACTTCTGCGCATGTGCAAAGCGCGATTTAGCGCTTCTCCGCATGCACGACTGCTGAAACCCAGAAGTAACCTGTTCCAATACTTCCGGGTTTCGGCAGTCCGTAACCCGAAAAAATGCAACCTGAAGCGGCTGTAACCCGAGGTATGACTGTATATATTTAAAGTACAGTGGTGCCCCGCAAGACGAACGCCTCGCAAGACGGAAAACCCGCTAGACGAAAGGGTTTTCCGTTTTGGAGGCGCTTCGCAAAACGAATTTCCCTATGAGCTTGCTTCGCAAGACGAAATGTCTTGCGAGTTTTTCTGACTTTTTTTTCCTTCCCCCCCTTTTTCTAAGCCGCTAAGCCGCTTATCCGCTAAGCTGATAAGCCGCTAAAAACCGCTAAAAGCCGCTAAGCCGCTAATAGCGCTAATCCGCTAAGCCGTCAATGGGCTTGCTTCGCAAGACGAATAAACCACTAGAGGAAGAGAATCGCAGAACGGATTCTTTTCGTCTTGCGAGGCACCACTGTAGATGGATAGATGAGCAAATTAAGTTAATTTGGATATGCAGAAGATATTAAAAAATAAATTTAAGGAAACACAGAAAGACAGGGGAAGGAAGTCAAGTCTTAAAATGTCCAAATGATTGTAATGTCAGTGTAATGTATATATCTGAATAAATAATTTTTTTAAAAGTCTGCATTCATACCACTTTAAGCACCTGAGAGTGCTTCTTGCTTGTGCTCATATTCCACCTTTCCCTCAAGGAGGTCAATCTGCAACGCATAGTTCTCCTTCTCCTCATTTAATCCCAACAACAACAACCCTGCGAGGTTGAGCTGAGAGGCAGAGACTGGCTCCTATGACCATAAGTTGAGGCCTTTTATGATTGAATCTAGAAAAAGTCAGATTTTGAGGATCGGAGACCGGCTTGGATTGGAGAAGGAAAGTTGGAAAGATCCCTCTATGCAGGGATTAACGGACTTTTGGGATATGGACTTGGGTCAGGAGGAGATTAAAGTTCTGGGGGCCTTTGGATTTGGAGGAAGCTTGAAACATGTCCTGAAATGCTTTATGGATCTTAACTTTAATTATGGAAATTTGGCTGACCTGTCGAGAAGGAATAAAAGCATTGTTAGGTTGGAGTCTCCCCGAGACCTGCTCTTTAGCATTAAAGAATATGAAGAAGACCTGCAGAAGGGACTAGGAAAAGAGTTAAGAGCCTCGGACATAAGATCTCCAGGTTGATGGACTATATGGAATTGATGAAAAGGACTGGCAGAATCCGAGACCAGGGAGAAGAGATGGTGGAAGAAGATTGGAAAATTTAAAGTTTATTTATGGAAATACTGTAAAATTAATGAGTGATAGAAAAATGTTGGAATGAAATTTTATGGCCTTAGCAGAAATGTTATAAGGAGTTAAGCATATACAAGTATTCTAGTCTTAATGGAAAATAAGGTTAAAAACATGTTAAGATATTTATAGTATGACAGAAAATAGAGAAAGATGGAAAGGATTTGCTGAAACAATTAATAGAAGTGGAATACAAAAAGGGAGGTGAGAGGAGGTCGATGAAACAAGGGAATGAAAAACAGAGTATGGGAAAGGTGTGATGTATGTTTTTAAATTGTTTTTGTCTTTATTTTGTTTGGGGTTAGGGTTAGGGATAGGGTTTTGTTTAGTTTAATGTGTTTAGTTAGGTGGTGTATTGTATTGTTTATATTTTGTATTGTATTGTTTTTTGTGTGTTTTTTTTCTTTTTTCCTTTGTTTTTTCTCTCTTTTTTTTTCTTTCCTATTTTGTAAGCTTTAAAAGTAATACTGTAAATATCATTTTTTTTTTTTAAAAAAAAGAGAGACTGGCTCCCATGGTCACCCAGCGAGTTTCATTATGGCTGAATGGGGGATTCGAACCCTGGTCTCGCTGGTCCCAGTTCGGCACCCTAACCCAGCGGTTCTCACCTGCAGCCTGACTTTGGCCGTGTCCAAAGGGAAGGTGAAGAGGTCAGCAATGCAGGCGGCTGTCCCGGCGCTGAGAAACTTGACGGCCGCTGAGGGGGGGATGTCCGTGGGCTTCAAGCCGACCATCGTGCCACTGTTGACGGAGGCGTTTCAGCCCCGGAAGATGTCCGCGAACACCGAGAAGGAGGCTTTGATGTCCTTGGCAATATAGATGAGCCTGGGGCGGGGAAATAAATCTTCAAAATTCCTGTCTCACGGTCCTGTCCAATTCATAACTTTGAAAGCCCTAAACCAGGCATAGGCAAACTTGGCCCTCCAGATGTTTTGGGACTACAACTCCCATCATCCTTAGCTAACAGGGCAAGTGGTCAGGGATGATGGGAGTTGTAGTCACAAAATATCTGGAGGGCCGAGTTTGCCTGTGCCTGCCCTAAATGGCCTTGGCCCAGTATACCTGAAGGAGCATCTCCACTCCCATTGTCCAGCCCGGACACTGAGGTCCAGCTCCGAGGGCCTTCTGGCGGTTCCCTCCCTGCAAGAAGTAAGGTTACAGGGAAGCAGGCACAGGGCCTTCTCAGTGGTGGCCCCCACCCTGTGGAGCACCCTCTCATCAGATGTCAAGGAAATAAACAACTATCTGACTTTTGGAAGACATCTGAAGGCAGCACTGTTTAGGGAAGTTTTTAATGTTTGATGTTTTATTGTGTTTTTAACATTCTGTTATGGGACGCGGGTGGCACAGTGGGTTAAACCACAGAGCCTAGGACTTGCCGATCAGAAGGTCGGCGGTTCGAATCCCCACGACGGGGTGAGCTCCCGTTTCTCGGTCCCTGCTCCTGCCAACCTAGCAGTTCGAAAGCACATCAAAGTGCAAGTAGATAAATAGGTACCACTCCGGCGGGAAGGTAAACGGCGTTTCCAGGCGCTGCTCTTATTCGCCAGAAGTGGCTTAGTCATGCTGGCCACATCAGCTGGAAGCTGTACGCCGGCTCCCTCGGCCTCTAAAGCGAGATGAGTGCCGCAACCCCAGAGTCGGCCACGACTGGACCTAAGGGTCAGGAGTCCCTTTACCTTTAATATTCTGTTGGGAGCCAGCCAGAGTGGCTGGGGAAACCCAGCTAGATGGGCGTGGTACAAATAAATAAATCATCATCATCACTGAATGGATAACAGTCCACATGTATTGAGAGCCTAAGAAGTGACTCCTGCATCTGCAAAATGGCCGGTCTAGACCAGAATCCTGTTCTCACAGTAGCCAACAGGGAACCCACAAGCAAGATTCGAACACAAGACGCGTCTCCCCTTCTGTGGTTTCCACCAACTGGGGTCCAGACGTATTACTGCTTCCAGCTGTGGAGGCAGAGCAGAGCTACTGTGACTAGTAGCCATTGAAAGTCCTCTCTCCTCCATGAATTTGTCTCTAGGCTTTTGCTTATCACTGCTTTCTGTGGCAGCGAGTTCCCCAGTTATCTATCAGGCTTGTTGGTAGACCTGATATCAACAACATTGTGATGGCCTGGGATTCGGACTCAGAGGCTGAACCTGAGGAATCCCAGCCTGCACAGGAGTCCCCGCCTCCAGAACCAGCTGAGCCGGGGCTGGGGCCTGAGCCTGAAGGGTCCTCACCTGTGCTGGGTCCTCAGGTGCAGGCATCAGCTGAGTCTGCTCTGGCTTCTGAGGTGATGGAGGACCCATTGCCTGCAGGTGCTCCACTCTCAACCCCGTCAGGGGAAGCTGAGGTTGCCTCTGGGTCTGGTAACCCTCCAGCCTCTCCTGAGCTGCAGAGGCTCAGGGCGGAGAGGCGGAGGGAACTAAGTTCCCGCAGGAGGAGTGCTCGCCTCCAGGCCAGGAGAGGCGAGTCACCTGTGGACTGGGACCGCACTATGCCTCGGGCCAGATAAAAGCCGGCCAGCCCCAGTCCCAGGTTGTGGGAGCAACATTGTTGGTAGCCAGTTCCTGCCTGAACCCTGTCCTGCTCTTCTGCCAGAGTTCCTGACCCCACCCAACTCCCGGCCTTGGACCCAGCTTCAGCTTTGATGGACAGCCTCCATACCGCACCCTCGACCTCGGACTGGACTCGGACCTCGCCGCACGGTTAACCCTCGGGACCAGCACAAACATAAAACTAAAACCAAAACAGACACCAGTAGACCACTGTGGGGTGTATACTCTTCCTTGCCTGCGTAGGCCTGGCAGAATAGAAAAGTTTCCTGCAGGCGTTTTAAAGTTGACACAGGAGGTGCCTGCTGAATCTCTAGTGGCAGTGTGTTCCACAGGACTAGGTGAATCGCCCAATATACCAGAATACCTGAAGGAGCGTCTCCACCCGCATCGTTCAACCCGGACACTGAGGTCCAGCTCCAAGGGCCTTCTGGCGGTTCCCTCCCTGCGAGAAGTGAGGTTACAGGGAAGCAGGCAGAGGGCCTTCTCGGTGTTGGCGCCCTCCCTACAGATCTCAAGGAGATAAAGAACTACACAACCTTTTGAAGACATCTGAAGGTAGCCCTGTTCAGTGGATGCTGGGGTTGCAAATGTGATCTGTGTGGGAAGCACATTTGCAACTCGCAGCACCGTGTGTGCACATGCGTGGGTTGCGATTCGGTGTTTCTGTGCATGCGCAAAGCGCGATTTAGCGTTTCTTGTGCATGTATAAGCACCGAAACCCGGAAGTAACCAGTTCCAGTACTTCCGGGTTAGGCACAGTGCGCAACCCGAGGTATGACTGTATTGAGAAGTTTTTAGTGTTTGCCGTTTTAGTATAGTATGTTTTATATGTGCTGGAAGCTGCCAAGAGTGGCTGGGGAAACCCAGCCTGATGGGTGGGGTATAAATAATAAAATTATGATTATTATCATTGCCTTACGACAATGTGTTATTTTATTGTTGGAAAGAGGAAGAAAGGAAGAAGGAGAACAAGGATGGGAAGAATTGTTATGACAAAATGTGCTTCTCACAATGCCAAATCATTTAATCTCTGGGCAAGGTGGAACTTGTAGGGTGATGGCAAACAACAGAAACTAGCCTGAGCTTGAGGGCCAGTAATTTAAGCCAGCAACTATTTGCATGAAGATTCCTGGAACGTACCTGAGAATTAAGACTGCTTGCCAAGACTGGGAAATGAAATATTTTGTCAGTTCTGAGTGCTAAGAGAATTTCGGAGAGAAACAAATTGGATGTTGCCGATGGCAGCAAGAGTTGGGGGTCGTTTTAGGGGGAATTAACAATGTTAGTTGCGTGAAGCTGGCACTTGCCCAAAAGTTTGCTTCTCAAACGCTCCCACTTCATAGCTGCTTAGCACGTGTTGCAAAAAAGCGAATTATGACAAACTTAAAGAAATGTCTGTTGGCGGTTGGAGGATGGATGGCAGCTAACAGATTGAGGTTGAATCCTGACAAGACAGAAATACTGTTTTTTGGGGACAGGAGGTGGGCGGGTGTGGGGGACTCCCTGGTCCTGAATGGGGTAACTGTGCCCCTGAAGGACCAGGTGCGCAGCCTGGGAGTCATTTTGGACTCACAGCTGTCCATGGAGGCGCAGGTTAATTCTGGGTCCAGGGCAGCTGTTAACAGCTCCATCTGGTACGCAGGATGAGACCCTATCTGCCCGTGGACTGTCTCGCCAGAGTGGTGCATGCTCTAGTTATCTCCCACTTGGACTACTGCAATACGCTCTATGTGGGGCTACCTTTGAAGGTGACTCAGAAACTACAACTAATCCAGAATGCGGCAGCTAGACTGGTGACTGGGAGCGGCTGCCAAAACCATATAACACCGGTCCTGAAAGATCTTCATTGGCTCCCAGTATGTTTCCGAGCACAATTCAAAGTGTTGGTGCTGACCTTTAAAGCCTTAAACGGCCTCGGTCCTGTATACCTGAAGGAGCGTCTCCATCCCCATCGTTCTGCCCGGACACTGAGGTCCAGCTCCGAGGGCCTTCTGGCAGTTCCCTCCCTGCGAGGAGTGAGGTTACAGGGAACCAGGCAGAGGGCCTTCTTGGTGGTGGCGCCTGCCCTGTGGAACGCCCTCCCATCAGATGTCAAGGAAATAAACAACTGTTTTACTTTTAAAAGACAACTGAAGGCGGCCCTGTTTAGGGAAGTTTTTAATGTCTGACTCTGTATTGTTTTTAATGTTTGGTTGGAAGCTGCCCAGAGTGGCTGGGGAAACCCAGCCAGATGGGAGGGGTATAAGTAATATATTATTAATAATAATAATAATCTGACGGGTGGGTGTTCCATAGGGCAGGTGCCACTACTGAGAAGACCCTCTACCTGGTTCCCTGTAACTTTGCTTCTTGCAAAGAAGACCTTTCAATTCAACCAGTGCTATTTTTCTAGAAAAAGAGGTGCCGGAACTCACTATGAACGCCTCCTTTGCTCTTAGAATGGCAACGGCCCCCAACTGAGAGGTGCCGGAACCAAGTCCCGGCTGAACAAAAAGCCCTGAATGTGGCCAACCAACTCCATGCAAGCAAAAAAACCCCCAGAAAAAAAACACCTTACTTGGCCCCAGATGTTTTCTGCTTGAATCCCTTGCGGACTGATCCGTAGGCGTTCCTGCCGAAAGGCGGTGATGTGAATTTCGCAGAGAAAAGTATTACTAAATCAGGGGGTTGGATCGACAGCCTAGGAATCGCAGCAGCAGCGAAGGTTGTATTCAGCTCAACCATCCGCTGCTCACGAAGCTACTCTGTTCGGCATCTTCTCATCGAGATTCTCATTTATAAGGTTTGCTGCGGTTGGCATTTCGGCAGGGAGCAGACGGGTGAAAACAGAGATCGGGTCTCCTCGGGGTCAGTCAGTTCAAGAAGAGCACATGCCCCAGTCGCCGTGTCCTCATGAGAATTAAAATAGAAACGGGAGACTTCTGTTTGGTAATATCCCCGGTGGTGGTGGGGTGTACTATTTGTGGTAAAAGCTAAAGGGACCCCTGACCATTAGGTCCAGTTGTGGCCGACTCTGGGGTTGCGGCGCTCATCTCACTTTATTGGCCAAGGGAGCCGGCGTACAGCTTCCATGTCATGTGGCCAGCATGACTAAGCCACTTCTGGCAAACCAGAGCAGCGCACGGAAACGCCATTTACCTTCCCGCTGGAGTGGTACCTATTTATCTACTTGCACTTTGACGTGCTTTCGAACTGCTAGGTTGGCAGGGGCAGGGACCAAGCAACGGGAGCTCACCCCACCCCATCGCGGGGATTTGAACCGCCGACCTTCTAATCGGCAAGTCCTAGGCTCTGTGGTTTAACCCATAGCGCCACCCGGTAAAAAGCCATGTCCCACTAGAGATGCAATGAGGTTGAGGGTACGTTCTATCATATGTGGCGGACTTGTAAAAGGGTAAAAAAAAGATTATTGGGAAATAATTCGTAATGAATTGGAAAAAAATGTTTGAAAGTACTTTCTCCCCCCAAAACAGAGTCCTTTTTGTTGGGAATAATTCATATTGAAATTCCCAGGTGTCAAAAATGGTTATTTATGTATGCCACTAACGCTGCCCGTGTTTTGCTAGCCCAAAAATGGAAAACGAGCGAGGTCCCAACCAAAGAAGAATGGCAACTTAAACTGAAGAAATATGCGCGGCTTGCAGACTTAACATATAGAATAAGAGAACAAGAAGAAAATATGTTTCAAGAAGACTGGAAAATGTTTATTGAATATATGGGGGGAAATTGTGCACACTTGAAAACGTTGGCAGCATGAAGATAAATTTGACAGTGTAAATCAGGCATAGGCAAACTCCAGATGTTTTGGGACTACAACTCCCATCATCCCTAGCTAAAAGGCCCAGTGGTCAGGGATGATGGATTTGTAGTCCCAAAACATCTGGAGGGCCGAGTTTGCCTATGCCTGGTGTACGTAAGTTTTGACGGATGTAATAAAGGAAAACTGAATGGTTTGGTTTATGTAAAACATGCAGGGATTTACGGTTTGCAAAATGAACCATGGAAAGAGAAGAAGGGAGGGAAGCCATTGATATTTTAAGGTTGTTTAAATGAATATTCTAAAATGCAAAACAGAAAAATTTAATAAAAAGTATACCAAAAAAACCACAGGGGCCTGGCTTGCAAATGTATCTGCGGAGAGTATGACCCCATTACTGCTTACAACCCGGCTTTTAAGCTTACAAAGCGATTTAAAGTCTGGCTGTGCTTGCCCTTACAACAGCCTTGAAAGGTAGGACCCCGTCGTTCCCATTTTACAGATTGCTGTGACTCCTGCACTGCAAGGGGGCACTGGATGGGCCCCTTTCAGCTCTGCAGTCCCGAAAGTCTACGCTAGCAAGCTCCTCCAAATAATCAGGTTTTGGGGGGGAGGATTTTTCCTGATTTGCTTGCACAAAGTTTACGAGATTAGCAGCAACAGGCGTTTATCTCGCGTCCTCACTTGACCTGGGCAATTTGTTATAAGCTTTGCAGAGGGAAGCCAGCTCTCCTACGTAACTTTGCTGACGACTCCGAAGTTTACGTCCCCCTCGTTTCCTTGTAAACCGAGGACCTGGTGGTCCGGTCTGGATATTGGCGCATTAAAAATAGATACTGACAAACATTGAGAGGTCCTGGAATTTGACCAGGGCCCGGGGCTGTCCACCTGCTCTTCTGCTATTTAGAGAAGCCGCTTCCATGAAACGAGCGAGGGAACTGTGGCCTTTGCACCAGATAGTTCATGTGTGTCATGTTTTTTTTTTTCGGGGGTTACATGCTGCAGCTTCTTTTGCAATTAGGGCAAATTGCTTGCAGGCCACTGATTGAGACGTCTAATCGCTAGTTCAGGGACGTTGTTCAGTTTTGACAGACAGCAGAGCTTGGAGGTGGAACAGCCCTGTGGATTTCCTGGGATCTGTTATGCGGCGAGAACCCCTTGTGCCGCTTCTTGGTTCCAACCTCACGAGGATCAAATCTGCTGCAATTTTGGGTATCTAGCACCAACCCAACTGGCTGAAATGTATAGGACAAGAGCTAAAGCGTGTTGGAAATGTAAAGAAAAGGAAGGAAGTTTTTATCACATGTGGCGGACCTGTAAAGAGGTAAAAGCTTACTGGGAAATGATATATAATAAGTTAAAGAAAATGTTTTTGCTATGTTAACGGTGAAATCTGAGGGCTCCCTTGGACAAAAAGCAAGGACACCAGCCAGGAATACCAGAGCAAAACAGCAGCCAGTAGGCTTGGTCTTTATTGAAGACTGTTGCGACAGGACTCCCACCTGCCACCAGGTGGAACAAGATGGACGCCGTGAAGAAAAGAGCCCCCAAACTTTTATTAGCTGCTAATCTCCATGTTGGGACGCAGGTGGCGCTGTGGGTTAAAGCCTCAGCGCCTAGGGCTTGCCGATCGAAAGGTCGGCGGTTCGAATCCCTGCGGCGGGGTGCGCTCCCGCTGCTCGGTCCCAGCGCCTGCCAACCTAGCAGTTCGAAAGCACCTCCGGGTGCAAGTAGATAAATAGGGACCGCTTACCAGCGGGAAGGTAAACGGCGTTTCCGTGTGCGGCTCTGGCTCTGGCCAGAGCAGCGATGTCACGCTGGCCACGTGACCCGGAAGTGTCTCCGGACAGCGCTGGCCCCTGGCCTCTTAAGTGAGATGGGCGCACAACCCCAGAGTCTGTCAAGACTGGCCCGTACGGGCAGGGGTACCTTTACCTTTACCTTTACTCTCCATGTTACACCCCCCCAAACTACATCACTAATACATCATGGTTACATCATGAAAGGGGAGGTCTGATGATAGTAATATGAGCATCCTGGACCCTGCCCCATGGTTCTCCTTGCCTTCCACCAAACAACCACAACTGTAACAAAAGAGATCTTTACATTTCCCTTTGAAAGACCATTGCAAGCAATTACCAACACTAGCAGCGTTGTAACAGGACTTGTAAAGATAACCGTATTGACCCTTTTATATTTATTTAAAAATTGTGAAATCTTAAAGGAGTGAAATGTAAATTGGAAAATGTATAAAATAAATGTATAAAAGCTCAACATCAAAAAAACGAAGATCATGGCCACTGGTTCCATCACCTCCTGGCAAACAGAAGGGGAAGAAATGGAGGCAGTGAGAGATTTTACTTTCTTGGGCTCAATGATCACAGCAGATGGTGACAGCAGTCACGAAATTAAAAGACGCCTGCTTCTTGGGAGAAAAGCAATGACAAACCTAGACAGCATCTTAAAAAGCAGAGACATCACCTTGCCGACAAAGTCTGTCTAGTTAAAGCTATGGTTTTCCCAGTAGTGATGTATGGAAATGAGAGCTAGACCATAAAGAAGGCTTATCGCCAAAGAATCGATACTTTTGAATTATGGTGCTGGAGGAGACTCTTGAGAGTCCCATGGACTGCAAGAAGATCAAACCTGTCCATTCTGAAGGTAATCAACCCTGAGTGCTCACTGGAAGGACAGATCCTGAAGCTGAGGCTCCAAGACTTTGGCCACCTCATGAGAAGACTCCCTGGAAAAGACCCTGATGTTGGGAAAGATGGAGGGCACAAGGAGAAGGGGACGACAGAGGATGAGATGGTCGGACAGTGTTCTTGAAGCTACCAGCATGAGTTTGACCAAACTGCGGGAGGCAGTGGAAGACAGAAGTGCCTGGCGTGCGCTGGTCCAGGGGGTCACGAAGAGATCTAAACGACTAAATAAAAACAAATAAATGCTATGATATAAAGTTTAATGTTGGAAACCAGGAGGCAGGAGGGAGTCGACAAGCTCGTATGAGCAAAGGAAGTAAAGTAGATAATGAAGATGTGTCTAAATATGTTTAAATGGAAACTTAATAAACATTATTCAAAAAACAAAAAATGCTGCAATTTTGGATGTTGTATATGGCCTTGCAGGTGTTTTATTTTTTTTTCACCGAAATGTGAGATGTGGGACAATGGATAGGTGCTAGTCCTCACCGTTAAAGGTTTCCACCTCCCTGCCCTGGAATGGATTTCCTCCCATTTTCTCCCTCCCTCTCTCCCATCTCTGTGTGGCCCTGACTTTTGGCTTTTTCTCACCATTCAAGTGTCTGGTCCTTATTTTTAATCTGCAGCGACATCATTGCAGACCTCGCTGCAAAACAGCTTATCTGTTCCTTTTCTCGGGAACAGTGTTGCAAGCGTGTTCCTTGGATCGTGGCCCTGCCGTCAAAAGACAGGAAGGGGCTGATCTGAGGCTCGGCTTGCCAGCCAGCCAGCCATCCAACCAACCCCTTACTGGATTTCTGGGACACCCAGTCCAGGAGAAGGCGTCATCACTTGTTTATAGAACTCCGTGATATTTGATAGCTTCACAGCAATCCAGCCTTGTATCTGATGAGGCAGCAAATTCAAATTGCTCCATTGTTTGAGCTCAAAGAGGAGGGGAGGGGAGTGAGAATCACTTAATGTGATGTTGGATGGATGGAAGAGGTGGTCCAAAGATGGGCAAAGGGGCATAGCAAAAGTGCCAAATGTTACAGCTGCAGTTTTGAAGGGCTGGGAGTTTGCAGAGGGCAGAGAGGAAAGGATCCATCAGTATCTCTGACAGTGGCACATTCGCACAAAATATAGAATATTCGCACCGGGGGTGTTGGGTGTGTGTGTCCAGCAGTGTGGAAAATTAAAACTTGTTGGAGGAGTGTAAGGATCATAACGGAGCTATCTATCTTTTTGGTCCGGCAAGGTCAAAATGTTTAACAAAGGGATTAGCTTGCTAGAGATCAGGCCACAGTCCAAATACCACTTGCTGCAAATACCACAGCAGGGGAAGAGATTCTCTTGAGCTCAGATTCTGCCTGGTTTCCTGACTGGCCACTCTGAGAATAGGATGCTGGACTGGACAGGGCCACCGGCCTGATCCAGCAAAGGCTGTTCTTATGTAGTCCATCTAGGGTAACTTCAGCACAGCAGATGAAAAGCCCTGATGGAAACAGGGAACAAACATAATGTTGAGCCCAGGGACATGTTCTGAGCACCGCAATGGAACTGAGCCGACAGCACCTTGCCCTGCTTATTTCATTTATGCATTATATTTGAAAGAAGAGAAGGGGAAGAATCATGTTTTTGCTGCTCAGTCGGCAGAGCACGAGACTCTTAATTCTAGAGTCATGGGTTTGAGCTGCATGCTCGGCAAAATATTCCTGCGTTGCAGGGTTGGACAAGATAATAATAATAATAATAATAATAATAATAATAATAATAATAATAATAATTTATATCCCGCCCTCCCCAGCCAAAGCCGGGCTCAGAGCAGCTAACAACAGTAAAATGATAAAACATTCTAAAATCATTTCATTATAAAATTAATTCCAGTCAGATTAATGAGATGACCCTCATGGTCCCTTCCAACTCTACAATTCTATGAATTGGGAGTCGGAAATATTTTATGACTGGTTGAAAATCACCTAGAATGGGAGGAGGGGAAATGAGAGCTTTTGAGCTTGGGGGCTGCATTCTCTTTTGGACCACCTTCCGGCCGGACCAGAGGTAAAAGTGGGTAATGATTGTAAATTTTAGTATTATATGCCAGGCTATTTTCTACACCCCTCTCTGTCCCCCATTCAGGCAAGTAAGAGGCATTATCAGAGTTCAAGCATACATTTCCAGCGAGGCAAGAACACCTGGGTTGTGAAGTATGACCATCAAGGGCCAAGTGCAGAGATCTGGAGGACAGGATTCGGCCCCCAGGCCTGAGGTTTCCCACTCCTGACTTAGTTATCAACTAAGCAGATAACAATCTACCTTCCACTCACTCCAACATCTCCAGCGCTTCCTAGGAGCTTCCAGCATTATATGAACAACTATTGCACAAAGCATCACTTATTGAAGAAACACGCTCGAGGTCACAAAAATATAAATGCCGTTTTATTGTAAAAAAAGACAGAGAGACTCGCAAGTCTTTAAAAAACTCTTTACAAATAAATTAGCATGATTTCCATTTAGGGCAGATACTTTTCAAGGCCCAGTGTGCTTTTTAAAAAACTGACTTAAAATATATATATATGTAAATATGTGAAGATATTTATATCCACAATATTGCCACAAAAAGTGCAACAATTTTATTTGCATATAAACAGTTCTGATCCTGGTGGACAATGTGCACAACCTACTTTGTGTGCATTTAGCCAACTTTGCAAACGGAGGGCGTATGCTGGGCAAGTCTCCCACGTTCACAGGGCGGTTCAGAAAACTCAGCAGGAAAGAGCAGCTACAGCAAGGTTTTAGTCTGAGCCCAGGGTCATTTGCATTGCCCTTTTGCGTCTTGTCAAGTGTACCCAGATATACACGAGACCCGTAACCCTGGGCTGCGTTCTAAAGGACTGCGAGGATAAGAAACGCAGCACAGCAACTTTCATCGCTCACGCTAGACTCTCAGGCACTGTCTGCTTCTGCTCGGAAAGGCGATTCTGTCCTGTTTGAACGTTTGGAAAACAACGAAGCAAACTTCATGACCTCCAAGCAGGTGAGATGCCACACAAAGCCCAGGCCTACAAGAGTGGCACAGGGTGGAAGTCTGACCAGCCCCAGACCTTACCGTAGCTCCTTCCCCACACCAGCACTGCCCTCTGGGAAAGCCGGTGCAGTGACAGGAAGGACATCCAGGGCAAATCTCCAGAATGGTGCAGGGCCTCTCACATTACTTGGTATAGGGAGGGAAGGAGCACCACTGCTGCAACAGCTCCTGGGGTAAGAACACAGGCTAGGAGAAGGAGCTGAATGCAGGAAGGAGTGAGAATGGAACTTTAGCTCCTGGCAGAGCTCGGTCCCAGAGGGTAGGCAGAAATCTGTCGTTGCCTGTAACCTAATTCCTTGGCTTATTTGACTAATGCCACGCGTCCTTCTAGGAGGAATGGACAGACCTCGTATGAGGCTCAGGAAGAGGGCTTTTTGAATGTTGATGACATTGAAATGAAATGAACGGGTTCTAGTAAAAAAGGTAAAATAAGAATATGAAAGAAGGGATAGATATTAGATAAAAATCAGGAACAAACAATATGTGAAGAAAGATAACTAAGGATAAAATTAATAAGAAGGAATTTGCTAATTAATTTTAAATTGGAATACAAGAAAGGGGGGTGTGAGGTCAAGAAAATAAGTTTATGAACGGTAAGAAATTAAAGAGAGGGGTTTTTATTTTTAACCTTTTGAATTTTTTTTTAGTGTTCTAATTTTTTCTTTCTTTCTCTCGTGTTTCCCCCCCCCCATATGTCAATTGTTTGTTTTTTTGTATTGTGTTTGAATGTTTATATGTTTGATTGTTTATATGCTCTGTGTTGTTGTTTTTTATGTAACTTCTTTCTTTGATAAAACTTAATAAAATATCATTAAAAAAAAAAGGAAGAGGGCAAGCTGCATCTCTGGTATACAGCAACAGGCTGGTCTCCCGCTTTCACACCGGGCTCAGAACTCCCATACAAATGCAGAAGGGCTTTGTGTGGCTCCTCAAGAATCATTTTTCTGCTACGGCAGCCCAAATGAGCCATCACTGATGGGCCTCCCTGCCCCCCTCGTTCCGCTACTGCTTTTTGGAGAACTGGGCTGAAAATATCCGAGCAATCCTTCTCATTTCCTTTTCCGGGAGCTCGTCTGGCGTCAGGCTCGGGTTGTGACGAGCCGGCCTTCGGTTAGGGATTCTCCCGGCAGCAGCAACGGCGGCGCCACTTCCAGCCTGAAACAGAAAGTGATGTTGCACCAACTTCCTCTGAAGACACAGAAACTGCAGATCTTTGCTAATCATAAGAACGTGGGAAGCTGCCTTAAAGGGAGTCAGGCTGCAGCAGTGGGTGGCAGGGGGCCTTTCTCAGCAGGTTTTATACGTCAGGGGCCGATTGCAAAGGCTGCTGGTCTGGCAGCTCCTCCTTGCCCTTCCATCCTCCAACCTGCCTGGTGGGATTCCAGGTATGACCCCTTCCCAGTTTCAGTGGCCCACAGTCTTTAGCTCCTAAGAGCAGAATAAAATGAAACCTTACGGCCCTTTCGTTTTATTCAAGCCTTCAGGGAAACCTAGGTGTCAAGCGTCCTGTCTGAGCACCCATGGGTGTATTTTTTTTATTTATTTTCAAGAATAATAATATCTAGTTGCAGAAGAATAAGGGGTTTTTCATTCTTCAGTCAGTAACGGTGACTGAAAAGGTTGATGAATGCAGTATTTCACACACATGTACAAATAACTACGTCGAGGTCCAGCTCCGAGGGCCTTCTGGTGTTTCCCTCACTGTGAGAAGTAGCAAGGTTAAAAAAAAGTTAAAGAACCCTGGACGGTTAAGTCTAGTCAAAGGCAACTCTGGGGTGCGGCTCTCGTCTCACTTCAGGCCAAGGGAGATGGTGTGAAGTAAAGTTACAGGGAACCAGGCAGAGGGACGCCTCAGTAGTGGTGCCCCCCCTGTGGAACGCCCTCCCATCAGATGTCAAACAGGTAAACAACTATATGACTTTTAGAAGACATCTGAAGGCAGCCCTGTTCAGGGATGTTGATGTTTTATTGTTTTTTTAAAATATTTTGTTGGGAGCTGCTGAGAGTTGCTGGGGCAACCCAGTCTGATGAGCAGCTTATAAATAATAAAATTTATTACATTATTATTATTATTATTATTATAATTATTATTAACACCCACACATCCTGCTGCCACAAGATCCCTCCTGCCCTTAAGCACCCATGTTTGGTGACCTTAGTCACAGGTTCTGAACACTGCAACCTGTCCTGAGCTGTTGCTAAAGGACGAGTTCAAAATCCTAAACAGATGACACTTGCGCCATTTTTAAACGCCTGTTACATATCTATATCTATCTGTATGCTTAACTTTGAGTCACATAAACGTTAATGCTGCTCTCAAGCAGCTTGTTCTCTCTCTCTCTCCATGCTATCTTCCAAGGCGAGTGGCTGCTGTCGAAACAGTTGAGAACGCTGAAGTTGCAGAACTTGGAGCCAGCCGCAGCCGGCCTGGAGCTCGTGTTTTTGACCTCTGTACAGCTTTAGCTAGCAAGCAATGCAGGATACAGAAAATGAGAAATGTGAACTTGGGCGTCTCCTTTGCCACAGGGTCTGCCCACCTTTCCAACTTGACATGCCTGAGAGCGGCTTAGCATGTTTCCTGTTTCAACACCAGGCCTGTGAATTCAGGTTGATCGGAGCTGACGGGATCGGGCTTGGTATTCAAGAACACTCGCCTCCCCTTTCTGGGTCACTTAAAGATAAGTCACCTGGCAGCTGTCCAGCCCAGGCAGCTGCCTAATGCCGTAAGGCAGCAATTCACAGCAGCCCCACAGGCTTTATAATAGGGCGACTCACAGAATGCTAGCGTTGGAAGGGATCCAAAGGGTCATCTAGTCTAACGCCGTGCAATGCAATCGCAGCCAAGGAATCTCTCGAGTAAGCTTTGCAATGCAAGTGTCTCGGCTGTGGGAAAGGCCAAAATTGAAGCCCCTCGCAGCAGAAACTTAAACTTGCAACATTTAGGGCAGGGGTAGGCAATCTAAGGCCTGGGGGCCGGATGCAGCCCAATTCACCTTCTCAATCCGGCCCGCGGACGGTCTGGGAATCAGCATGTTTTTACATGAGTAGAATGTGTCCTTTTGTATAAAATGCATCTCTGGGTTATTTGTGGGGCCTGCCTAGTGTTTTTACATGAGTAGAATGTGTCCTTTTATTTAAAATGCATCTCTGGGTTATTTGTGGGGTATAGGAATTCGTTCATCCCCCCCCCCCAAATATAGTCCAGCCCACCACATGATCTGAGGGCCGGTGGACGGGCCCACGGCTGAAAAAGGTTGCTGACCCCTGATTTAGGGGGTCTATAAAGCCACGGATGCCTCCAGGCAAAGCCAACTTTACAAGCTGAAGAGTTGCATGATTCCGTCTGTGCGATAATTTTCATTTGTAGTGACGGAGCATGAACTAGGAGATTTATCCCAAAGGGAAAGAAGTTGAATCAGATCAGCTGAAGGGTTCAAGAACGAAGGCTCTATAGCAGCCTCTGCAACCTGGTGCCCTCCGGATGTGTTGGGACTACAACTCCCATCCGCCCCAGTTGGCTGAGGTTGATATGAGTTGTAGTCCTAAACATGCGGAGGCCACTAGGTGGACAGAGGAGACTCTTTGGCAGGGTTTCCCAAATTTGGGTCTCCATCTTTTTTTGGACTACAACTCCCATCATCCCTAGCTAGCAGGGCCAGTGGTCAGTGACGATAGGAATTGTACAACCTCGGCACTCATTTCATCAGTGAATGGCACTAGCTAATGAAGATCACTCAAAATTCGCCATGGCACCAGATGGTTGCTTTTCCCAGCAGCTTCTATTTACACCCTTTTTTGGGAAGAAAGCCCTCAGTCTGCATAGTTTTCAGGGCACCTTTTGCACTCACGTTGTGTTTACGCCGTCCCTTGCCAGGGAAAAGCGCTTGGGCAGGTTCAGCTCAGGGAATGTGTTCAAACACCAGTTAACACCTCCCACGCCTGGCTCATACTTTTTCTACAGGGCTTGCTGCCAAATGCAGTCATACAGTGGTACCTTGGGTTAAGAACTTAATTCGTTCTGGAGGTCTGTTCTTAACCTGAAACTGTTCTTAACCTGAGGCACCACTTTAGCTAATGGGGCCACCCGCTGCCGTGCAATTTCCGTTCTCATCCTGAAGCAAAGTTCTTAACCCGAGGTACTATTTCTGGGTTAGCAGAGTCTGTAACCTGAAGTGTCTGTAACCTGAAGCGTCTGTAACCTGAGGTACCACTGTACAGGGACTCTACGGCCTCATTGCGAGAAGTGAGGTTACAGGGAACCAGGCAGAGGGCCTTCTTGGTAGTGGCGCCCGCCCTGTGGAACGCCCTCCCTTCAGATGTGAAGGAAATAAGCAGCTATATTATCTGGTTTATCTGATATGGTTTTGGAACGCTTTGGTTTTGGAATGAACTTCTGGAACGGACTAAGTTTGAGAACCAAGGTACCACTGGGAACAGCTTCAAGTGGCTGGCTAAACCAGGTGGTGTGATTGGAACTTGAGTATATATATCCTTTTGAGGATAATTCCATGGCTGCCTCATTTAATATCAGATCCTGCTCATTTTATCAGGCTCACAAGGTTCTGCCTCCAGTTTTATCCAAGCAAGATGTTCCCTCTTTTGCAGATGTTCTTTATAGAGTTCCCCCGCCACTCACCTCCATAGCCCATAGGGCAGGGGGGAATGAACCCATTAAACTTGCTTTGACGACCAGCAGCTGATAAGTTTGGCTACCATAACAACAAGAACTTGCCTGGTGAAACTTACACCAGCTCCGTGGATTTATGGGGATGGTGTAAACAACATTTAGAGACCAGGCTATAAAAAACCCAAACACCTGACGCTTTAAGGAAACTTCTTCCAAAGAAGCCAGCATTCCCTTTCAAAGCAACCAGTTTGCAATAGCTACATTTGTGCACTTATAAATTAGCAACCAAATGTATTTTGATGTATTATTTATGCACACCAATCCCTTCCTAAGATTTTTAGTGCTCTCTCAGCTTTAACAGCCTGTCTGGCCTTGTCACTCAGCAGCTTTTAGCTGTAAGCTCATTTGTTAAGCCAACGTCTCCTGCCAATTCCTGAAAATTCAACAGCAGCTTCTGCAAGTCCCTGCCCTCATTTCATTCACTGATCTCTGAACCACAGACCTCTCGGCTCTAGATTCAACCCCCAGTGTCATTCGTGCCAGCGTGAATACACCAGAAACTCGCCCCACTGCAGTGATGACAGCTGCCTGCGGTTGTGCGAAGGAGCGAGTTGTGTGGAATTCATTCAGGGCCATCACAACTCAACAGGCTGATTTAGGACACAACCCAAATCCCTGGCCAATGGCTGGGGGTGGTGGGGCTTGATGGAGTGGATTAGCCGCCGTTGTATCGACTGCGCTGCAGTTTGCAGTGGCTAGAGCTGAAAGGGGGTGGGGGGAGAGGAGGGAAGGAAGCGCCTCTTTGCTGTGCCAGCATCCAGGCTAGTGAAGAAGCCTGGATTAGGTCCATTTCCATCATCTGATGGCAGCAAAGCTGTCTTAGGATCGTCCGGATCCAGTGCTGACCTAGTCCCATCCCCTTAACACTCTGGGACGATCCTGCTGGCCGCCATTTGGGCATTCACTGGCAAGGCTCCCCTGCTGGCAGGGCGCGTCCGTCACATCCAAATTCCTTCCAGCATGGTGGTGCACTTGGGGTCTGAACTGCTCTGTTAGTGTGATGGTCTAGGACTCGGGAGAATCTCGGTCCGCACTGGATCCTCTGCCTCAGGTGGCATCTGAACCGAGTCTGGGGCCTGATCCCGAAGAGTCCCAGTCTGCACAGGTTCCCCTGCAACAAGCACCAGCTGGGACGAGTCAGGGGCCTGAGCCTGCCCTGGCTCCAGATGTGGGGATGACCTCGTTGCCTTCAGCTGGGCCATCACTTACAGCTGCTCCACTACCGGTTGGGTCAGGGGAGGCTGAGGCGGCCCCTGGGTCTAGTAACCCACCGATGTCTCCCGAGCTGCAGAGACTCAGGTCTGAGAGAAGGAGAGACTTGAGTACTCGCAGGAGGAGTGCTCGTCTTTGGGCGAAACAGGGAGGTGAGTCGCCGGGGGATCAGGACTGGCCGTTACCCTGACAGAGATCAAAGGCTGCTGGACCCTGCCCCAGGTTGCGGAAGCAACATTGCTGTATGCCAGATCCTGCCTGAGATCCTGTACCTGTCCCAGCCTGGTTTCCTGCCTTGGCCCTGTTGGACTGACTCCTCATGGAATCCTTGGATTCGGGACCGGACCTGGACCGCGTTGCTCGGGTTACCCCTGGGCCCAGCACAGATCCCTTAAACAGAGTTTTAAATATTCTCTGCCCACTTTCTCCACCCCACACCAGCACAGAATCTTCTGGGTCAAAAAAAAACCCAACTTGTGCAACTTACAAATTATGCCAATCAAGTCACTGAAAAACAAAAAGAACCAAGTGCCCTGCGGAATCAGATTTAGGGCCCACCAGCATTTGGTTTCCTCTAGCGGTGTGGCCACAGGCCTCCAGGAAGCAGGGGAAGGGCTGCCACAGGCCTCCCTGTTGCAATTTCTCAGTGTTTGGCATTCAGAAATATTGACTGCCCCTGAGCACAAAGGTTCTACCTAACTGTCGTGGATCAACAACCGTTAAAGGCAACCTGTTTGCACATAATTTGCTAACTGTGCATAACTCCTCCTTTTTTATGTTAATGGGAAAGGGCACCTCTTGGATCAATGGGATTCCTTCTTCTCAACCCTGCTTCCTAGATTCCACTGAACACAAGTCCATCTTCACAGCATTTATGGCTAAAAGCTTTCTTTCTTAGAAATGTCCTCTGGATGCTGGGCCTGGCACTAGACTCCAGGATTGTTGAGGACCGTATTCCTGCACGCACACAACTCTGCCTGTGGGGGCCCCAGTGCCTCTGACTCAAAGCCCTTTCCCTTGCCAGGCTCAGCCTGCCCATTTGTACTTGAAAGTCCTAGTTGTTGGCATCCGTCCATCTTGAAGGACAATGCAGTGAAGTCAAACTGAAGAATCACAGCGCCTGGTGTGGCTGCAGAGACCGGTAACTTCTAACTGCTGCCTCCTGCAATGTTTTAGTGACTTCCCTGGGGTACAAGCCTGGGAAGTTTGTCTGGAGGTCCTGAGCTGCCCTGATGACGAGACCCCCCTGATGTGGTCCAAAGGAAAGCAGAGCAATACATTTGGCACCAGCTTGGCTGCAGGAGTTGCCGGAAGGAGGCATACAAGGCCTCAGGGACTCCACTCTGGATCTCCTTAGCCTTTTCTTCTCCCAAAGATATCCCACAAGGCAGTGGGTAACTGGCTCTATTAGTGGGTTCATATCCCTATAATCATATAATCATATCCCTGCTCCTGCCCACCTAGCAGCTCGAAAGCACGTCAAAGTGCAAGTAGATAAATAGGTACCGCTCCAGCGGGAAGGTAAACAATGTTTCCATGCGCTGCTCTGGTTTGCCAGGAGCGGCTTAGTCATGCTGGCCACATGACCCATAAGCTGTACGCCGGCTCCCTCGGCCAATAAAGCGAGATGAGCACCGCAACCCCAGAGTTGGTCAAGACTGGACCTAATGGTCAGGGGTCCCCTTTACCTTTTTATAACTATAATCTACGGACCACAGCAATGGACCCAAGTCCTCTCTCTCTTCCCCCTTTTCTTTCTTTCTTTCTTTCTTTCTTTCTTTCTTTCTTTCTTTCTTTCTTGGCAGGGCCATGGTTCCTCTACCCACCTCCCCTGTAAAGCCACCACATACCTGGGTGAACAATATTAATAATAATTCCCCAGCCATTCTGGGTGGCTCCCAACCAAATATTAAAAACACAATACAGAATTAAACATTAAAAACTTCCCTAAACAGGGCTGCCTTCCGATGTCTTCTAAAAGTCAGATAGTTGTTTATTTCCTTAACATCTGATGGGAGGGCATTCCACAGGGCGGGTGCCACCACCGAGAAGGCCCTCTGCCTGGTCCCCTGTAACCTCACTTCTTGTAGCAAGGGAACCGCCAAAAGGGCTTTGGAGCTGGACCTTAGTGTCTGGGCTGAATGATGGGGGTGGAGATGCTGCTTCAGGTATACTGGGCCGAGGATGTTTAGGGCTTTCAAGGTCAGCACCAACACTTTGAATTGTGCTTGGAAACGTACTGGGAGCCAATGTAGGTCTTTCAGGACCAGTGTTAAATGGTCTCGGTGGCCATTCCATAAAATTCAAAGGGGAAACGAACAAATCAGTCAGCCCTCTGTCTAGGCCCCTGCTTGAAGGAAAGGCTGGGGAGAAAGCACAAGCGGCCATTCTACTTACTTTAACAGCAGCGGCCAGTGGAGTTGGAGGAGTGATGCTGAGCAGTCGCATGGAGGCTTCTAGATGCTGCGGTGGAAGGAAGAAGTTGGGGACGACCACGGGGTCAGATCTGCAAGGCAGCGTTAAGGAAGAGACTCTGGAAGCAGGTTAGGACTCCTGCTGGTGCCGCACTGGAACAAATTCCTCTGCAAAGCCCTACTGGGAAAGGGCAGATGCTGCGTAGCTGCTGCGTCTGCTGCTCTGGGCCTGTTGGTGCAAGGCAGCCACTCTGTGTGCATGTCCACAGCAATACCTTCTGCAAAAAACCTTTTTTGGGGGACAGGTGGAGAACAACACTGAGGGGGGCCATTCTTACATTCTGTGTGACTCTAATCTCAAGCTGGATAGAGTGGAGTCCCTGAGGCCTTCTACGTCTCCTTCCAGCAACTCCTCCAGCCAAGCTGGTGCCAAATGTATCTGGCACCTCTCTTTGTAAGACTAAAGTTCTTTTCTTACCTGAAAGGCCAATGTACAGTGGTGCCCCGCAAGACGAACGCCTCGCAAGACGGAAAACCCGCTAGACGAAAGGGTTTTCCGTTTTGGAGGCGCTTCGCAAAACGAATTTCCTATGGGCTTGCTTCGCAAGGCGAAAATGTCTTGCGAGTTCCTGCGGGTTTTTTTCCCTCCCCCCCCCTTTTCCTAAGCCGCTAAGCCGCTTATCAGCTGATCGCTAAAAGCCGCTAAACCGCTAATAGCGCTAATCCGCTAAGCCGTCAATGGGCTTGCTTCGCAAGACGAAAAAACCGCTAGACGAAGAGACTCGCGGAACGGATTAATTTCGTCTTGCGAGGCACCACTGTATCTGCCCCCTTGGGCCCAGGAGTGATATACCTCCAATTTTTGCAGACATCAAGATGCTGCCTTGTAGCAGCTCAGGCTATTTGCCCATCTAGCCTATGGCTTCTCGAATGGCTTGGCTTCCAAACAAATCGGCTCCTGAATGCTGCAAACCCAGAAGTGTTCCAGTTTGCAAACTTTTTTTGAAGCCAAACATCCGAGGCGGCTTCCGATCGACTGCAGGAAGCTCCTGCAGGCTAATCGGAAGCCGTGCCTTGGTTCTCGGAATGCTTTCGGGAGTCAAACGGACTCCCGGAATGGATCAAGTTCGAGAACCAGGGTTCCACTGTATCGTATAACTGTTGGTGCATTCCCCCCCCCCCACCCCAGCCCAGGTCTTCTCCCTGTTGCCTGCTACCCCAAACTTTTTATGTCTGGAGGGGCAGGGGTTGAGTTTTGGGGGTTTCCATCTGCACAGTGAGTGCTCTAGCAATGATCTACAGTGCCTCTCCAAACAGTTTTTCTGGTGAAGACTTCTGTGCAACTCACTTTAAGCTGGGTCTTTACAAGCCGGGATTGTCTGCCGCCCAGATAGCATTTCTTCAGTATCTCAGGTTCTGAGCCTGAGATCATTTTAAATGGAAAGGAGGGTTCCTCTGCCACTGACCTATGGGCCCTCCATCTTGCGTACCCCTAGATGCAGAACCTGGCGTAACGGGAAGAGCCAAATCTATCCCACCCCCCACCCCCGTCGAAGAAATCAGTGTGGTAACAAAAATCTGCACCACCTTGACATTAGCTTACAAGTTATGGGAATCTTTAAGATCTCAGCAGTGAGAAGGCTCATTGTCGGGGAATTTTAAGGGTACCGGGGTGATGTCCTGGGGCTGCATGAACTAATCCCAATCCAGTTACACCCTGCGGTCATTTGGCTGCATGGGGCTATTTTATCACTTGCAACCCTGAGGACACACGCGGTGCTGCTTCAACAAAATGTTAAAATTTAACTTATATAAGATGGAAGAATTATCTTATGTTACGCAACGCCTCCTCCCAGAGAACACAAAATAAAAACAGGTAAGTGGAATGGACGGGCGCCGCCACCCATAACGAACAATCACTGTACCTTGTTCTTGACTGATCACAGATGTAGCTTTTGCAAGGAGGCAAAGCAAGCTTAGCCAGCGACTTAAAGCACAAGCTTCAACCTGGGCCTGTAGGGCAAATGCTACTGAGATTCTGACCCCCATCTAATGTGGGGCAGAGGTTGTGGCCAGCCTTACCACCGAATTCTGCTCCATGAAACCTTTCCTGTATGGAAGCTGTGTCTGCCACAGCCTGTCCTGTTTTCTCCCTTCCCAACCTGTTGCCAACCAGATGTCTTCAAATGGCTGGGGCTGATGGGAAGTGGAGTCCAAGACACCTGGAGAGCACAAAGTTGTGTTTTTCTTTTTTTGGGGGGGGGCGCACATTAGGCAGCAAAGAAGGAACCTGGTCACTGAGATGCTGTTTCTGAATGGAGGCAGCACTTCTGGGCAACATGGCCAGCAGCCCCCTCCTTTTGAAAAGCCACTTCTGCTCTTAGATAACCCCATCAGGCTGCATGGCACTGAGGGCCTTGGACGTGACCTGCCTGTTCACGCTGGCCACAGCAAAGCTGGACCAAGAGAAAGGAAGAGTCATCCTAGGAGAATTTCACTGTTTATTTGAAGCCCAGGGGGCTTGCTCAGTTAGCCGGGTGAAAAAGGATACAGGACTACACTGGGCTCCAGAGGCTTCTCTGACTCCTCAGATAAGTCTTCGTGGCTCTCGTCAGAGCAGCTTCCAGAATGCTGTTCAGCTCCCACTGTTCTAAGGCAAGTGTCTTCTCTCAAACGCCTTCCTTCCTCACCTCGGGGGCCGCTCTCTAAGTCCAGCCTACCCGCTCCCGTCTCTGGAGCACGGTGCTTAGCTGCTGCAGATTCTCCATCACCACCACCGCCACCGTCGCATGGAATAAACGGTTCCCCTTCCACTATCTTGCCCCCAATTTCCTGCACTCTTCCATCATCTGCCCTTCGCTCTTCTGCAGCCCTATCCTTTGTTTGGCTCATGGTTGAGATGGGAGCAGGTGGCAAGAACTCTTCCAGACTACCCTCGAGGTCCTGCCTCCTCACATGCCCATCATCCCCATCTTCTCTCAAGGGGCTGTTACTGGATCTGGCGCTGCTGGGCACGCTCAAAGGGTCGTCTTGGGTGACGCTGGACACGGGGCTACTTCTGACGCTGCCTTCTTTCAGCACATGGTCAGCAGTCCCTGCAAGCTGGCCAGCGCTCCTCAGGATGGCAGGATCATGCTCTGGTTCAGAGACAACGCTGGACCAAGGGCTGGTTCTGTCAGTCATGGTGGTGATTTCGTTCAGCGTTCTTGGTTCTATGACGTCCTCCTCGTACTCCTCTTCCTCCTCCTCCTCACTGTGAGGCTGCGCAGCACCTTCGCTTTTCTGGGTAAAGCAAGCAGTTAAGGGATGGCTGCTTTGGGAATTGGCTTGGCCAAGGAATTTGTACAGCATGCCTACCCCGTAAGGGGATTCGCCAAGAGGGAGCGAAGGCTCTTTGTCGACACAGGTGCTAGAAGGTTCGCTCTTTGGGTGGCCTTTGGGAACCTCAGCCCTGGCAGCATCTTCTGTTTCGTGAAGACCATCCGCGCCGTGGGAGGCAGTAGCGCTTGAACACTGGCTGCCATCCACACAGACGCCCACAGATCCTTCGGCATTCTTCCCCATGTTGTTCTGCAGGTCTGTGGGAAGGAAAACAGATTCAGGGCGTTGCTAAAAATGAACAAACACCAAAGGGAAAAAAGACCAGGGTTTCAACATTCATGCAGAGGTCAATAATGCCATGGCTGTTTCCGCAGTGCACAAGGAATGGAGTGGAAGAATGATATTTGTGTCGCTGGGTGGTGCATCTGGCCCAGTGCAGGTGTGATACAGGCTTCCTTGAAAGTTAGGAGCTGGGCCTGCGAATCGGGATCCAGCCTCAGGGTTGCAGAGCACCTCCCACCCCCTTTTTTGACTAGCATTACATCACGGTTTACCTCTCCTAAATTTTGAGTAGCTGGAGCATGAGCTAGAGTTCACCCACCCTTAGTAGTGGAATGCACACACCCTGCTTACAATTTCTGCAGAGCCACCCTTCTGGCAATGCCTCTCGATTAGAAAGAGGCAACTCCAGAGCAGGGAGTCTTGGACTACTCTTCCTAGAGCGGCACGTCTGACAATTAATTTACCTTCTTTTTGACACCAGGATAATACTAAAAAGAAGGACCATCAAGAAGGCTGATCGCCGAAGAATGGATGCTTTTGAATTCTGGTGCTGGAGGAGACTCTTGAGAGTCCCATGGACTGCAAGAAGATCAAACCTCTCCATTCTAAAGGAAATCAGCCCTGAGCGCTCACTGGAAGGACAGATCCTGAAGCTGAGGCTCCAATACTTTGGTCACCTCATGAGAAGAGAAGACTCCCTGGAAAAGACCCTGATGTTGGGAAAGATGGAGGGCACAAGGAGAAGGGGACGACAGAGGATGAGATGGCTGGACAGTGTTCTCGAAGCTACCAGCATGAGTTTGACCAAACTGCAGGAGGCAGTGGAAGACAGGAGTGCCTGGCGTGCTCTGGTCCAGGGGGTCACGAAGAGTCGGACACGACTAAACAACAACAATACTAAAAAGAAATGGACATATATCTCTATGCCTACACCATTAGCATTTTTTTTTTTACCCTCACTGGATATTATTTAAGGTCATTATTTCAGTCTCTGCAGCTGATCCGTTTTGGAGCTGTTGTAGGAGAGCTGAGCTCTGTTGATGGGGTGAAGTCCAAGACCTTCAAATCTTTACCCCGTACTGTTTCATTTTGCTTTCTATGTAAAAAAAAAAACCTCTGAAGCCCTTCATTTCAAGGGATTTTTGTCTTCCATTACCCCTCATGTAGTAGGCTTTTCTCCCACATGCACAGCTGAGAGGTACGAACCAATGAAGAAGAAGGGACATTAGGGCTTTAATAAGGCAAGTCCCTTGCAAAAGTGGCAGTACTTTCACTAACTGTTTGTGTGTGTGTGTGCGTGTGTGCGTGCGCGCGCGCGCACGCGCGTGCCTGTACACATTGAGCCACAAAAGATTCTGCTTTATACACTGGTACCTTGCTTGTCGAACTTAATCCGTTCTGGGAGTCCGTTTGACTCCTGGAATGGTTCGAAAACCAAGGCACAGCTTCCAATTGGCTGCAGGAGCTTCCTGCACTTGATCGGAAGCCGCGGAAGCCACGTCGGACGTTCAGCTTCTGAGAAATGTTTGCAAACCGAAAAACTCACTTCTGGGTTTGTAGCGTACAGGAGCCAAAACGTCCGAGTACCAAGGCGTTTGACAACCAAGGTATAAGTGTACCAGGTTGGCTCACTGGTGCACCTAGCTCAGAAATGTCTGCACTTACCGGAAGGGGCTTTTTAGGATTTCAGACAGGGAGCCTTTTCCCAGCCCTACCTTGAGATGGTGCAGACTGAACCTGGGACCTTCTGCATGCAAAACACCCCACTGAACTGCAGCCCTCCCTGGATTGCATTAAGCCTATGAATACACCATCCAGTCAACACAAAATGCATGGCACTTAGTTCAATCCCTACTTTTGTTGACTTGCTCCTGGTGAGCGAGAGGGAGGCTTATTTTTCACAGTTATGAACTCCGTGCCTTGCCTGATACTGGGCAGGCTGTGTCCAAAGAAAGAAGCCAGTCAAACCCTTTACGTACATATACTGGGCACAGAAAGAAAAAACAAGACGTTGCAGTGAAAAGGAAATGAAGCACAGCATCACTCGTTTTCTGCAAAAGAGGAACACAAACTCTGGCTGCCTAGGAAATGGCCCTGCAATATTGTGTCACCTGAGCTACATCACAACTGAATGAGAAGCAGGAAAGTCTTTTGTTTTGTTGCTAGGTGAAGCCTCATTTCCTCTGAGCATTCGAAAATTGGCACTCATCCGGCTGAGGGCAAGATTAAAAGGAAAACAAAAAGGTCACTGGAAAAAGAAAGCGCTCAAAGAGAGATCTGGGGACAAGATGTGATGGTAACATGTTGTGGGAACAAAAGCAGAAAACAGTAAGGGAAAGAGCATCAGGGTTGCTTGAGGTGTAACTTTGTTCCAACATAGGGGCTCATTCCTGAGTTGGAAAAAGCAGCATGTGAAGCAGTCTTGAGAAAGGGTTTTAGAGAAGACCACTTAACTAAAAACAAAACAAAAACAAAACAAAAAAACAAGCCATCTCGCAATGATTGTGGAGGAGAAAGGAACAAGTGGAAAGTCAGAGAAACAGGAGCAAAGAGGCTGGGATTAAAGTGGTTGTAGCAAATGGCAAGGAAGGTTTTGCCAACTTCCCATTCCTGTTTCTTCTCTCTCTCTCTCTCTCTCTCTCTCTCTCTCTCTCTCTCCTTCTCAGGGCTGTTTCTGAATGGGACGATACGTTCCATTTCATTTTTCATTTCACTTTGTATATCGCCTTTCTATATTACTATACATAAGGTACAGTGGTGCCTCGC
Organism: Podarcis cretensis; assembly: GCF_951804945.1. Classification (NCBI taxonomy): domain Eukaryota; kingdom Metazoa; phylum Chordata; class Lepidosauria; order Squamata; family Lacertidae; genus Podarcis; species Podarcis cretensis. The sequence goes on along the minus strand of NC_137173.1, from coordinate 6,826,882 downwards.
AAGACGAAAAGAATCCGTTCCGCGAGTCTCTTCGTCTTGCAGTTTTCTCGTCTTGCGAAGCAAGCCCATTAGTGGCTTAGCGCTATTAGCGGCTTAGCGGATCAGCTGATAAGCGGCTTAGCGGATCAGCTGATAAGCGGCTTAGCGGCTTAGCTGTTAAGCGGCTTAGCGGATCAGCTGATAAGCGGCTTAGCGGATCAGCTGATAAGTGGCTTAGCAGCTTAGAAAAGGGGGGGGGGAGGAAAAAAAACCTGCAGGAACTCGCAAGACATTTTCGTCTTGCAGAGCAAGCCCATAGGAAATTCGTTTTGCGAAGCACCTCCAAAACGGAAAACCCTTTCGTCTAGCGGGCTTTCCGTCTTGCGAGGCATTCGTCTTGCGGGGCACCACTGTAGTTTACAGGGACGCGGGTTGCGCTGTGGGTTAAACCACAGAGCCTAGGAGTTGCCGAGGAGAAGGTTGGCGGTTTGAATCCCCACGATGGGGTGAGCTCCCGTTGCTCGATCCCTGCTCCTGCCAACCTAGCAGTTTGAAAGCACGTCAAAGTGGATGTAGGTAAATAGGTACCGCTCCAGCGGGAAGGTAAACGGCGTTTCCGTGCCCTGCTCTGGTTCGCCAGAAGCGGCTTAGTCATGCTGGCCACATGACCCGGAAGCTGTACGCCGGCTCCCTCGGCCAATAAAGCGAGATGAGCGCTGCAACCCCAGAGTCGGTCACGACTGGACCTAATGGTCAGGGGTCCCTTTACCCTTTACCTTTAAGGTAGTTTACAAGCTGAAGAAACAACAAAATAGACAATATAAGTGGATAAGGCAGGAAGATGGGGGCAGGAGCAACAGCTGAGTCATGCTTCCTGTTTCCCATGCGCTCTTCTATTTCATTTGAAACCAACACTGCGCAGCACCCTGCCCTCCATGAGCTGGTGCCCCATACACTTTCATTGGGCTCCGCAGAGTTTCACCCTGCACAGATTCATCTATCAATGTACTCCTTTTCCCTCCCTGTCTCCGTCCCTCCTCTGAGCCCTCTGCTAGGCTTCTTCATTTGCCTGAAGTGGTCTTCTCCTCTCTGCCTGTCAAGCTGCATCCTCCCCTCCTCCCATTACTGCCACCCCCCCAACCCCCAATTCCAACATCTCACCAGCAATCAGGCTGCTGACTTGAGAAACCAGGTGACTGGATTTCTCCAGCAGATGGCGTCCTTCCAAATCTGCCACCATGGAGGCGGGACTTTGGTGACTGGCACCCAGGTCATCATTGTTCCTCCGTGGAGAACCCAAGTCGGGATGAGGTTTGGTGAGCTTTTGACCGAAGTACCTCTGAATCTCATCCAGCTCACTCAGGTTTTTCCTGGAAGGGAAGAGAAGTCAGAGAGGAAGCAGAGCCCTATCACATAAAGGGCCTTATGTGCAGCAATGGGTAAGCAGGTGGAGGTCAAAATTCATTTTATTTTCCACTTCCTTAGCGAATCCTTTTGCCCTTGGGTCTCAGTTCTAGTTAGGTCTCAACAGGGGCTATATCTCAGGACCCTTTTGCAATGCCAGGAATTAGCTCTGAGCCCCCTGGATTCAAAGCAGAGTGCCACCTGCCTTCTCCTTGCCACTGAACAACCAGAGTCAGCTGAAGGGAGACCTGGCGTCAGAGGCATGAGGCACCTGGCTATCAGACAGTGGAGAAAGGCTGCAGAAAGGGTGCCTTCTTTGTGTGCCTCCTGTAGAGGCATCTGCTTGGCCGAGGGCCTTCCGGCGGTTCCCTCACTGAGAGAAGCAAAGCTACAGGGAACCAGGCAGAGGGCCTTCTTGGTGGTGGCGCCCGCCCTGTGGAACGCCCTCCCACCAGATGTCAAAGAGATAAACAACTACCTGACATTCAGAAGACATCTGAAGGCATCCCTGTTCAGGGAAGTTTTTAATGTGTGACATCTTAGTGTATTTTTGGTCTTTGTGGAAGCCGCCCAGAGTGGCTGGGGAAACCCACCCAGATGGGCTTGGCACAAATAATAAATTATTATTATTATTATTATTATTATTATTGGCCACTGTGGGAAACAGAAGGCTGGGACTAGACAAGCTTCTGGCCTGACCCAGCTGCAGGCACTCCTGATGTGGAATTCAAAAGGACCAGCTTTCAGCTCCATCAATGACCATCTCACCTGCAACTAGGGAACATCCTAAGCTCCTCCTCTCCACTCCGCAAGCCTGCAAAGCATCTTGCTGTGATTTGGTGCGGAGGGTTTTTTGGGAAGAGCTAGCATATTATTTTCTAGCAGAGCTCCTGCTGACACAGAGCGTTTTGCCGTCCTGCCACCTGCAACGTGGCTTTACCTGAGAGTTCTGAGAAGGGAAGTGCGTGAGGAATGGGAAAGGGAATCCAGCCTTCCCAACTGGGACGTGCTGCTTTCTGCCTGCTGCAGCGACTCGTGGAATCGGCGGATGTTCTTCACGTGCTCTCCATGACGGGGCATCTGGGACCCCAAGGACCCAGTCCTGCTGAAGGAAGCAATGCTGTTAGTGATTCTCTGCTCCATGCTTCACCTTCCGCCACTCTTGCTCAAGGGGCAATAATATCTTTCTCTCCATTTCTGAAGATTCAAACACCTTACGCACAAAATCACAGCCTGGTACACCACACTACTTTCTCTGGAAAAACCATCCCCCTAGTTCCATGCTCAAAATCGTTAAGGATCCCCTTCGCTTAGAGAGGCCGTCTTTGAAAGCATGCAGATGTCAACACAGGGCTGAACACAGGCAGATCTTTCAGCCTTTCCTTATCAGATCTTTGACTTCTCCCTGTGGTTCTCCTTTGGCCCCTGCCCAGTTTGCTGGTTATTCTTTTGGAACATGGTACACAGGAAATAACCTTGCCGTTGGAAGTGGGTGTAAAGGTAAATACAGTGGTACTGTGGTTCTCGAACTTAATCCGTTCCGGGAGTCCGTTTGACTTCCAAAACCGTTCAAAAACCAAGGTGTGGCTTCCGATTGGCTGCAGGAGCTTCCTGTACTCAAGAGGAAACCACATCGGATGTTTGGCTTCCGAAAAATGTTTGCAAACCGTAACACTTACTTCCGGGTTTGCGGCATTTGGGAGCCGATTTGTTCGTCAACCAAGCCGTTCAAGAACCAAGGTACCACTGTAACTATTTAAGGTTTTTTAAGGTGGGGAAATGGGGCAGCGTCCCTCCAGCACTGAAGACGTGGAGTGCACAGTCCACAAACATTAAATAAAACATGTCTAGCTAAACACACAGTATTGGCACTGATGGGTTGGAGAACAGCTGAGTTCTCAGTCAGCAGTGATGTTACAGGTGCTCTCTAACAGGTTCCTGTGGAGCACATGGAAGAGCCATAAATATGCTGAAGGCTGGTGGGAGGCAACAAAATAGTGATGTTTGAGTGCTTTGGGAAGTGCGGCAGCCGCACCGTGGAAGGTATTATTGGCAAATAATATCTGAAACAATTACACAGTTACTTCACAGCCCCCTCTCATTTGGGGGGGCATGTCATTTGCCCCCCCCCCCCAATGTTCTTCTCACCTCTCCAGACTGGTGGCATCAGTGCCCTTCAATGGGGACTTTAGATGTTCGCTGGTGCCTCTTGTGGAGAAGCTGGGGAATGCAGTGTACAAGTCCTGCGCTTGGAGGGCAAAAGAGCTGGTGGCTGGAATCTGCAACACAACAGAGAGGGAAACTGGAAGGAAGAAATATCTCCTGGGCTGAGCCAACATGCAGCTGTTCTGTAAGCCACAATTTCATTGGAATGAAAGCTTCCCCTCTAACTTTCCTTCACAGTATGAATGAATAAGCCAGAACATCAAAGGGGATTGTAGATAAAACTACCACAGGCCTCTTGAGTTAGATTTTTTAATTTGTGCATAATATTTGCCCAACACTTGTGTCAAGTTAGTGTGAGAAAGGCCATGTATCATTTCTGACAGCTGCATCCCATGACCCCCTAAGCAGCCAATATGGAATATTTGCAGTAATTCTGTCAGTCCAGAAGTCAGAAACCTGAGAAACTGGGAAATGGACATACTGATGATCCTGAAGCTTTGGTCTGGCTTCTTGCCTGTCTTTCTTCTTTGAGATGAGTTATATTTTCGAGGGGGGAAACGGCAACTTTGATCTGCCCCTGACACTGCCCGCTGAAGTCTGTGATGTTGTACCAGCCACAGACTAACTGGAAGCCAGAAAGGAGGGGGGAGAGATCCACAGAGGCAAAGCCTATCACTCGTTCAACATCTGTAAAAGAAGAAGAAGAGTTTGGATTTGATATCCCGCTTTATCACTCCCCTTCAGGAGTCTCAAAGCGGCTCACATTCTCCTTTCCCTTCCTCCCCCACAACAAACACTCTGTGAGGTGAGTGGGGCTGCGAGACTTCAGAGAAGTGTGACTGGCCCAAGGTCACCCAGCAGCTGCATGTGGAGGAGTGGGGAAGCAAACCCGGTTCCCCAGATTACGAGTCTACCGCTCTTAACCACTACACCACACTGGCTCTCATATCAATGGTTGCCTCTCATCTGTAGGGAAAGCAGGGTGGAAAATACACAGGCCAACATGGCCAAAAATCACACCTAACTAGCTACAGTAGGTATGTCCAAAGTCCGTTTCGGGGGTCTAATCCGGCCTGCCGGTTTAATCTGGCTCAACAACTTCAATCCTAAAAAAAGGTCAGCAACTTTGGTCAGCCCTCACACATGTTCACTTCATCAAATCTGGCCCTCTTTGAAAAAAGTTTGGGCACCCCTGAGCTACAGTATACCTTCTTGTTCTCAGAGTGGCCAACCAGGTGTGCCTGGGAAGCTCACACGGGGAACATGAGTGCAGTCACACTCTTCTCTGATGCCAGAGGTTAAGTACACAGCCACCATGACCAGCAGCCATTGACGACTTTGAATTCCTCCATGAATCTGTCTGACCCGCTTTTAAAGCCATCCAAGTTGGTGGCCAACACTGCGTCTTTAGGTCGCAAATTCCAATACAGTGGTACCTCGGGTTACATACGCTTCAGGTTACAGACTCTGCCAACCCAGAAGTAGTACCTCGGGTTAAGAACTTTGCTTCAGGATGCGAATAGAAATCGTGCTCCGGTGGTGCGGCAGCAGCAGGAGACCCCATTAGCTAAAGTGGTGCTTCAGGTTAAGAACAGTTTCAGGTTAAGAACGGACCTCCGGAACGAATTAAGTACTTAACCCGAGGTACTACTGTATTAGTTATGTACTGTGCAAAGAAAGTTTTCCTGAATCTTTCACCACTGATCTTCACTGGATGCCCCCGGGCTTGAGCATTATGCAAGCAGGAGAAAACACCTCTATCCACTTTTATCCGCATCGTGTATGATTTTACGCACCTCTATCATGCTCCCCCCACCCCCATTTTTCCTAATCTAAAAAGCATTTTGCACAGTCACCCACAGCCTTAAGGCACACACTCTCTGTGGAGGAGGGCATTCCGAGTGAAATCTTCCTGTGTGGAATTTCACACTGCCCAAAATTCTGCCCCTGGCTGTGGCATTCCTTCATGTCCCAGAGGAAAGAGCACAACATCACCACCCCATGATCCTGAGCCTTGCTACTGGCGCTGGGGGAACACACTTCTAAAATACCTGGATAAAAAGGGTGAATAAATATATCCAACATAACCATCTTTTGGGTGGGAAAGACTTTGGAAAAGAAATCACCTGAGTGCCCCCATGCGGAGAAGGAAACAAACAGGCGCCAAGGCTGTCTGAATGCAGCCCCCCAATTAGGGCTGTTTGTATACTGTACATTCTTCTATCTCTGCCCATTGCCAGCTGGCCTCTGAATATTCAAGGACATTGAAAGGAGACTTGCTGCAGTTTTTCTTTGAAACAATCTGTCTGTTTTTTCCCTTCCCTGCATGGATGCCGGTGCAAACAAGAAACAGCCATTCCTTCTGGCAAACACAAAAGTAACCATTGTTTGGATTATCTCCCGCAAGCAGATTTTGGCATTCTGGAGCAAAGCCCCGAGGGAGTTCAAATTCTTTTCTCGAAGCGCACAGACCTGCATGCATTTGCCAGACCCCAATATCTGAGATGAGGCAGAACCTGAGATTGTTGGGAGTGGGAGAACCTGGCAGGAGCAGATGCAATCGTGCGCAAGAGCTGCACATATTAAGGCCGCGGGGAAAGGATGGAGAGCCATGAAGGGAATAAGAGGACCCTGCCTCATGGGGCATTTGGAGTCACTGTCTTAAGAACTAGAAACTTGATTTGGCTTTGTTTTAGGGGCGCATTGCCTAACTTAGGCTGGTGGGCCCATTCCTGATAAAGGCAGATCTGACCACAGTGACACATGCCTTCCTTGCATCTACCTTTGAAGAGTCTTTGGAAGCACCAACTACAATCATAGCTCATGTTACCTTTGCTTCATGATACGTTTTTTCAGGTTGCTTCCTGCGGTCACCCGGAAGCACCGGAAAGGGTTACTTCCAGGTTTCACCACTCGTGCATGCGCAGAAGTGCCAAATCGTGCTGTGCACCTGTGCAGATACGGCGCTTCAGGTTGCAGGCTTTTCATGTTGCGAACGGGCCTCCGGAACGGATCCTGTTCGCAACCAGAGGTAGCACTATAGTCCTGAATGCAGCAGTGAGGATGCTGTGGGTGCTGGCTTACAGGATCCTACCACTCCTCTCCTGATACCTATTTGCTTCTGGGCACGATGCAAAGCACCCAATAGGTGTGTCTTCTGGATGCATGTAGAACTTCCTCCCTACTTAGAACACATACATGAGAACAGTTACCCTTGGTATAGAGCTTGGGGGTTGCTGGCTATATGGTAACTGCATTTGGAGAATAATACCTGCTTTGTGCCACACTTTAAAGACCAGAGTTTGCTGAGGATCCAACAGAAGCTCTTTGGAGAGTCTGTCAAGAAGAAGAAAAAGTCAGAAATGTGCCTTGATCATGGTCGGATGAAACATTGCTGAAATTCAAGTTACATGTCATATGGAAAACTCTCCCTGAGGTATGAGAACGTAGGAACTTAGGAAGCTGCCCTATACTGAGTCAGACCATTGCCCCATCTTGCCCAGTGCTGCCTACACTGACTGGCAGCCGCTCTCCAGGGTTTCAGGCATGAGGGTCTCACAGCCCGGCATGGAGATGCCAGGGATTGGAGCTGGGACCTTCCGCAGGCAAGTCAACTGCTGCTCTAACCACTGAGCTATAGCCGCTTCCCAAATACATATGGGGGTATGTGTGAATAGGTAGGCATGAGTGGCAGCAGGAGGGCCCATGCGCCTGAAAACTGGTGTGTACATTTCGACACTTCTGACTTTTGCTTAGAAGGTAAAGGTAAAGGACCCCTGGACGGTTAAGTCCAGTCAAAGGCGACTATGGGGTTGCGGCGCTCATCTCGCTTTCAGGCTGAGGGAGCCGGCGTTTGTCCACAGATAGCTTTCTGGGTCATGTGGGCAGCAGGACTAAACCGCTTCCGGTGCAATGGGACACTGTGATGGAAACCAGAGCGCATGGAAATGCTATTTACCTTCCTGCCACAGTGGTACCTATTTATCTACTTGCACTGGCATGCTTTCGAACTGCTAGGTTGGCAAGAGCTGGGACAGAGCAACAGGACCTCACTCTGTCATGGGGATTCAAACTGCCTACCTTCTGATTGGCAAGCCCAAGAGGCTCAGTGTTTTAGACCACAGTGCCACCCGTGTCCCCTTATAACTCCTTAATCCTCATCCTCGAGCAAAACAAACTTATTCTATCCCCCTCCCTATTATTGTCATAGCTGTGGAAAGATTTAGATTGCAAGTTCTTTGGGGCAAAAGATTCTCTCTCTAAAGCAAAATTCTGTTGGGTGGTGCTATATAAATACTACTGCTCCTAATTGGTACCTGCAGTGCATTTTTGCCTCCTAACGGGAGTGCTCTTGTTCAGGGTTTATCGATTTCCAAAAATTTAAGTACCGCTTGATTGCAAGCACACAAACAAAGAAAAAACCTCAAATGTGTAACATGCATTTCTGTTGCTTTGACTGGATAAATCCTTCCCTGTGCAGGAAGCCTGCTATTCCAATTGATTGTCTGCACAGCAGATGATGGGGCTTCTGAGATTCCCATTTGTTAAAGGCTCACATTGCATACCTGGTCTGCTGCTGAAAGTCCCAAACAGGTGAGTCGGAATTTTCAACTATTTCCGTGGCAACCGGATTATCGGCAGCGACAAAGGACACGTAGCTACTGGGTGCCACGACCCCACGTTCCGTGAGAGGACTCCCTGAAAGACAAGTTGGGCAAAGGTTGGTTTGGTCTGAAGTTATGAGAAAGGAGGAAACTTTGGGAGGCGCCACGGAATGCAGGCTCTTCCCAGAAGAGCCACAATCCATGAGGCCAAAGGAAAGGGCACTTCCAGATGGTTCTGGGGGAATGGCTCCATGATCCCGGGTTCCTGTGAGCCTGCCAGGCGGGCAAGCACAGCCTTGCAACTGGCAATGCGAACGAGAAGCAGGAGGCTGAGGGCAACAAAGCCCCATCGCTCACATGCTCATGCAGAGGCCTGTTGGGACAATAAGCAGGGCGGTACCCAGCTTGGCTTGGCAGCAGCTAGACTGGTAACTGGCAGTAGCCGCCTGGACCATATAACACCGGTCTTAAAGGATCTTCACTGGCTCCCACTACATTTCTAAGCACAGTTCAAAGCGTTGGTGCTGACCTTTAAAGCCCTAAACGGACTTGGCCCAGGAGACCTGAAGGAGCGTCTCCACCCCCATCGCTCAGCCCGGACTCTGAGGTCCTCCTCCGAGGGTCTTTTGCTGATTCTCTCACTGCGAGATGCGAAGTTACAGGGAACCAGGCAGAGGGCCTTCTTGGTAGTGGCGCCCTCCCTGTGGAATGCCCTTCTTTCAGATGTCAAGCAGATAAAGAATTACAGAAGACACCTGAAGGCAGCCCCTGTTTAGGGAAGTTTTTAACACTTGATGTTTTTATTATGTTTTTAGATATGCTGTAATCCACCCAGAGGAACTGGGGAAACCAGCCAGATAGGAGATGATGATGATGATGAATGTTCTGGGTGATAAGTCTTTATAAGGCCCACTGTCTTACAGCAAGGGGGAAATGCAGGGGGAAAGTGCAAATATAGAATTTGCTGAACATTTAGAAACGCTTGCAATATAAAACACAAGACAGGACTTTAGGAACTGCCAAAGAGAGACCGAGGGTTCTTTGGTGCAAGAGAACGTACAAATAAAAGGCTCTCCCCCCCCCCCGATTACTATAATCTCTTTCATGGCTGGAGCAGGACTAGAGCTTACCCAGCCCCCCAACCTGGGACTGTTTATCTCAAAAGCATGGGAAGAAGCCTGTGAGAATAGAGATTAGCTAATCGTTTAATTGGCTTGACCTAGTTTGCTCAGCACAAAGTTGCTGTTGTGCATCCGCAGAACAACAAGGTCGCCCTCTGGGAAGAGCCTCAATGCCGTTTCAGAGACAGAAACAATGTGGAACATGAATCCCAGGAAATTTTCCTGGGAAGGTGCTGATGTGGAGCCCAAGGCTGCCCAAATCGAGATCAGGACAAAGGGCATGTTGATGACAGTTCTTTCGAAAAGCAAATTCCCTTCCAGAACACTTCCGCCCAAACTCCTGTTACCGATATCTTTTTGGAGTTTTTCAGTACTTTATGATTATCATAAAGGGATAGGAGTTCATAACAACCTCTGTCTAAAAGGGCTGGGCATATAATGCAAGAATTCCATTATGACTACAAGTGGTTAACATGCAAATGTAATTAAATTGCTCGCTTATTTATTTATCCCCCTGCCCTCCAAGCTATTCACTCCAAAATCCTTTCTGAAGCAGCTTATGTATAAGATCAATAACATCAGCAGCAAACACTGAGCTCCTTCTTACAACCTAAAAAGACACTAACAGAAGGAAAAATCATTATTTTACACAGAACTTTCTCCTTAACGAAGACTTATTACAGCGTGAATAATTTCCTGGGAGCAGACTGCACCTTTTCATTTTAAAAATGCACGCACTGGGAACAGTTCTTAGGATGAACCGGATGTGCTCATGTAACATATTAGTTGTTTATGCTGTTTCCAACGTTTAATTGTCAAGTCACCCTGATAATGGGTGGAATTCAACTATAGTGGTACCTCGGGTTAAGTACTTAATTCGTTCCAGAGGTCCGTTCTTAACCTGAAACTGTTCTTAACCTGAAGCACCACTTTAGCTAATGGGGCCTCCTGCTGCTGCTGCGCCGCAGGAGCATGATTTCTGTTCTCATCCTGAAGCAAAGATCTTAACCTGAGATACTATTTCTGGGTTAGCCGAGTCTGTAACCTGAAGTGTATGTAACCCGAGGTACCACTGTAATGTGTCCCGTAAGCAGAGGCACAGTGTAGGGACCTCCACTCGTAAAGTGGGGCGGTTTTCCTCAACTCTCCTCCCTCTGACACTGGCTCGGGATGGTATAAATTCTGGAACAGTGCAGGGAGAGAAGAGGGGGGAATCATTTTGTCTGGAAAACTGAAATGTTTGCCTTGACAAAACAATCACCTTGTTCAATTCCTCCTGGTGTTTTTAAGGGTGAATATAAACCTAAGTTCAAGAAGGACACTGACAAACTGGAACGTGTCCAGAGGAGGGCAACCAAAATGGTCAAAGGCCTGGAAACGAACGGCTAAGGGAGCTGGGCATGTTTAGCCTGGAGAAGAGGAGGTTAAGGGGTGATATGATAGCCATGTTCAAATATATAAAAGGATGTCACATAGAGGAGGGAGAAAGGTTGTTTTCTGCTCCTCCAGAGAAGCGGACACGGAGCAATGGATCCAAACTACAAGAAAGAAGATTCCACCTAAACATTAGGAAGAACTTCCTGACAGTAAGAGCTGTTCGACAGTGGAATTTGCTGCCAAGGAGTGTGGTGGAGTCTCCTTCTTTGGAGGTCTTTAAGCAGAGGCTTGACAACCATATGTCAGGAGTGCTCTGATGGTGTTTCCTGCTTGGCAGGGGGTTGGACTCGATGGCCCTTGTGGTCTCTTCCAACTCTATGATTCTATGATTCTAAGTAACAACAGACCATCAGCTTTATGTCCCATTTGTGGGATTTCAACCTAGACCCCAGGGAGCCCAGAGTTTTACTCACCTTTTAAGCTCAAGTGCATGGCCCTTTCCACAAGGATGCTGACGGCAAATGTCTGCTCATGACCCACTGTGTGGGGAGACTCCTTGGATGGTTTCTCGTTGAGGGTTTCCACAACGGAGGTCTGATCAGGTTTCAAATCTTGCTCAGGCTCTTTCCGTCTTTCCTTGTGGTCACTGACGCCACTGCTGCCATCTTCGGAAACATCAGGTCTGGAGGGGCTTTTGGGAGCTGCCACAATGTGGATTCGCACGGCGGCTCCCAACAAGTTTGAAGAATTGCGCCGGAACAAGGGGAAGACACCTGCAATGATGGGAGAAGGCACATTTCAAGAAGCAGAAGAGAGGCTGGGGGCCAAGTGTCTGGTTCTGTAATCTCCTCTGAGATCTTGCTGGTATTAAAAAAACTCTCCCGTTTTGCCCCATGGAGGACCTTAAGGTCCATAAATAGCAACACCCTAGAGGTTCTGGCCCATAAGGAAGTTAGATTAGCCTCAACCAGAGCCAGGGCCTTTTCAACACTGGCTCCAGCCTGGTGGAACGCTCTGTCTCATGGGACCAGGGCCCTGCAGGATCTGATTTCTTTCTGCAGGGCCTGTAAGAGAGTTCTTCTGCCTGGCCTTCGGCTTGGAATCAATTTGATTCCCTCCCCCCTCTTTTTTTTTTCCTTTTCCCTCCTGTGATGGAAATCCTATTTGGGGACTTCCCTGGCTTTTTTCTGGCCCATGTAGGACCAGTCTGGAAAGTTAGCCTTGGTGAAGACTTGATGTTTTCATCCCCCCAAAAAGTTTTTGATTTGAGTTTTCATTGAAATGAGGCTGTATTTTAATATTTTAATATTGTATTTTAATCTTGTTTTTAAGTTGTATTTCAATTTATTTTATATTGGGTGTTAGCCGCCCTGAGCCCGGTCTTGGCTGGGGAGGGCGGGGTATAACTTCTTCTTCTTCTTCTTATTATTATTATTATTTAATTCATTCATCTGTTGCCTCCCACTCCTGCTCAGGCAGAAAAGTGTGGGCAGCTTCCCTTTCCACCTAGGCTGGAGCCAGCCATCCCTGTTGGCCCCCAGCACCAGGTGATTGGAAGTGATCTGAACACGGGAAGTTATTTCCTGCGTCCCATAGACCTCTCCTCCATGAAACTGTCCCCATACATTTTGAAAGCCGTTTGTAGTGGCAGCCATCACCACATCAGTTGGTAGCAAACTCCATATGGTAAGTGGGCGTCGCATAAATGTGCCAATAGGGGCACGGCTGTTACAATCTTTGCTTGGTGATGGAGTTAAAAAGGAGAAAGCAAAGACTATGGGTTGGATGGTAATGGAACCCCAAAGCTGCCCAATGTTTTTTAAGCTGCTAGTGAACATACCACTAACTGTCCTTTTCCCCCTTGAGCTCTCCCCGAGCGTGGCAAGGTCCACATAGGCCGACCCAATCAGTCGATCGGTATCCAGCGGCCTCTCGGTGTTGCTCTCGTTCCCATAGGCTCGCCACGCCTGGACCTCCAGCCTCTCCTCCTTGAAGTACCACAGTAAGGCTTGGCTCAACGGCAGATCCATTTCTTTGCTTTTCTTGAAGCTCACGGTCACGTGCTTCTGGTCTTCGGCTAATTTGGGCCTCCTAAGAGACGTCCACGTGGCTTCTTGGTCATACAGCTTATAGCGGAGGTAGCAATGGACGCTTTTGTTTAAGTGTGTCTCTCCTGCAAGTAACACACACTGCACTGGCAGCCACAGCTGAGGGATGGAAATGGCCACGGCTGCAGTGTTTGGAGTAGGCTGGCATTCGCCCTCACTGTCGTCCTGCAGGCACTCAGCGCTGGCTTCCTTCAAATTCCAGCCTAAAAGTTTAGCCGCATCCAGGACACGCTCCCGGTCCCCAGGATGGGCAAAGGTGACAGAAAGCTCCAGGCCTCCAACTATGGTTTGCAGGATGTTTGCACAATGAGCAGGCACCAGATCCTCCGGCAGAGTTATTGGGAACCAGCCTCGAATACCTTTCACAGAGCACACAGGAAAAGAGTGTCATTATCACCTTTCAATGGAAAGTGGGGGTGGGGGAGCAGAACATTTTCATTTACTGAGCACCTCCCTATCAGAAAGCGACTCTGTTACATACACCAAAGGTAACACAGGTATCTTTACCTGATCTTCTGTTCAAGAGGTCTCTGGTTGGAATCTTGGCAGTTCCCAGGAGGTAATCCCTTGAAGCCTGGGTTTTTGTTCCATATGGTGCTGTAAGATCAAAATGAAGAACATAGCATAAATATGAAATAAATAAAAAATCATTGTTCATCCATCCGGAAGGTATTCAAAACGGTCTAGTGTAGAAAAGGTGCATGGGAAAAGCAATCCTCGCGCTACTGGCAATTGACTTATTTTAGGATGGATCTATAAGATCGGATCTGTGTGGGCAAAAATTGTCCTTCCTACAGCTGGGAGTTCTTTGAATCCTCTTTCATGTGGCTTCCTGTCTTTCCTCTCCTGCATACATAGTTGCTTAGGGACATAGGTGGTGCTGTGGTCTAAACCGCTGTGGTCGGCGGTTCAAATTCGTGCGACAGGGTGAGCTCCCGTTGCTCAGTCCCAGCTTCTGCCAACCTAGCAGTTTGAAAGCACGCCAGTGCAAGTAGATAAATAGGTACCACTGCGGTGGGAAGGTAAACAGTGTTTCTGTGCATTCTGGCTTCCGTCATGGTGTTCCATTGCACCAGAAGTGGTTTAGTCATGTTGGCCACATGATCCAGAAAGCTGTCTGTGGACAAACGCCAGCTCCCTCGGCCTGAAGCGAGATGAGCACTGCAACCCCATAGTTGCCTTTGACTGGACTTAATCGTCCAGCGGTTCTTTATATTTTGCCTTTACTGACATAGTTGCTTATTTATGTGAAATGATTTCAGTTGTTTGCCGCAGTTAACTGTGGGGCAATTCTTTGGGGCAATTCTTTATGCTCAGTGGTTGGTTGTTCTATGAAGGGTAATTCCCTGTTCTGTCATTGGGTGATAATCTACCACTGCTTCCTCATTCTTGGCGTACAAAGCCTAATGACTGGCAACCTAGTTAGATGAGTGGCATATAAATAATACAAATAAATAATAATAATGATGATGATGCCATCACCACAACAACCATCATGGCCTCCATTTCATCAGAACACAAACTCAAAAGCATGAAAGGAGCTCAAGTGATTTAGTCTAGGAAAGCTACATACAAATCCAGGAAATGAAGCACATATTGATCCCTTTGTAATAGAAACTGAGGGCCCCCAGTAAATGGACTGTTTGCTGGCTATAAGCTTGAAGGCAATCACTGGACTGGTCCCAAAGGCTGCCAGCTGCTGACTGTTAAAAGCCAATGTGTTGTGCTTTAAAAATACAGTAGAATATGGCAGCTGGGTGGCTAGAAAGAGCTGGTGCTTGCTGCCAGAGCGCCATCTAAGCCCTGGAAATGTCTCTTGCACAAATTTGATGGAAGTTGATGGATGCTGTGCAAAAGAGCAGGTGGGAGTGCTGGGTGGGTTTGCTACCTAAGGGATCCTCCATTGGTCGCTCGCTGGGTCCACTCCCCTTGCCCACCCAGCTCAGAGTGATGGCATGATGCAGGTTCTGTCACTGGCACAGCAAAAGTATGAGCTGCCTCCGTGTATTTTACATACCTGAGTTCAGGCTCTTGTGAAAGACGGAAAAGACTATCTCCGAAATCTGCAACAGCTCCCCCAAGGAACAGGCTTCTCCACTGCTTCTCTGGACCACAAGGTTGCACGGGAACTCTGTGTGGTGCTCGAATTCTGGGCAGAAAGTGCGAGCCACGGCTCGGGTGTTGCGCCTCTCGGATTCAGGGAGGAAGGGCAGGTGCACAGAGACGTAAGCATTCACTCCAACTTCTGCACTGCATTGGAGTGAAGGGTTCTTTTCTGCCACGGCTCTTGGCAAAGAGAAGAAAATATCCCAGAGACGCATATAAGGAGCGATTACAAAAAAATTAGACAGGCAAGCACATGGGTTTGTGTTGATTGTGTGTTGCTGTATTTAATAGGGGCAGGAAAGCAGGATGGCTGCCCTTATAAAAACTATCTGCACCATCTAGCCTAGGGTAGTCGGCTCTGACTGGCAGAAGCACTCAACACCCTCTTGTGGCTGTGTGCTTACCTGGCTGCTGCCTGCAAACCAGCTGCAAAGTGTATCTGAACAGAAATAGAAACTGTTTGAGCTGCCAGGATGCCTTCCGTTGCTTTCAGGGAGCGCCTGTATTTTATGCTCACATCAAGAAAACCTGGGGAAAAGGGGAGGAAAAAGAAATACATATTTAAGCTTTCCATTGCTGAAACTGCAGGCAAGGTCTGCACGTGGCTGATGTGACAAGAAGTCATAGCTGAAGACGTTCCTGAAAACAGACGCTCCGGTCCTTCTTGTCAACCACATGAAGGTTAATACTTGGAAGCATCTAAGGAAGGTAGAAAGGGGGCACAGGTGGTGCTGTGGTCTAAACCCCAGAGCCTAGAGTTTGCCGATCAGAAGGTCGGTGATTTGAATCCCAGCGGCGGGGTGAGCTTCCGTCGTTCGGTCCCAGCTCCTGCCAACCTAGCAGTTCGAAAGCACGTCATGTGCAAGTAGATACATAGGTACCACTGTGGCGGGAAGGTAAACAGTGTTTCCGTGCGCTGCTCTGGTTCGCCAGAAGCGGCTTCGTCATGCTGGCCACATGACCCAGAAGCTGTCTGCGGACAAACGCCGGCTCTCTCGGCCAGTAAAGTGAGATGAGCACTGCAACCCCAGAGTCGTCTGTGACTGGACCTAATGGTCAGGGGTACCTTTACCTTTAAGGAAGGTAGAAACAGAATGATATGGCGGACAGAATGCAAGATGCTCTTTCTTAGCCTCAGGGTGGGACCTGACATCATAAGGCAAACACAAGGTTCCCCAATACCATGTTTGCCTTCTAATTCCAATGTGTGTGTGTGTGTGTGTGTGTGTTGGTGGTGGTGGGGATTTCAGGAGAGGCTGTATAACCAATTGGTCCTTCTTGCACAAATTCTCTCAACCCCTCTACCCTGGGCCTGTTTTCCCCCTTCCCCAGATAGCTAGCTATAAGACCAAAATTAGCTCAGCTGTGAGAAAAAACTGGAGGTCAAGAGAAAGACGAAGCCTTCCTGCCTCCACTTGATCTACCTTACACATACAAACACACCCCACCCCTGTTTTACTGTTAATCTCCAAACCTGTCTGCTAATGTAAGAAGTTCTGCCCTGTGTCACCTGTAAAATAGGACCTCCAGTACAGGATCACCAGGAAGGTAAAGCTCATTTAAAGTCCTGAAGAATTATGCCTTGCACTCCGGTACAGTAAAACCTTACCAAAGTCCAGATTTGCTCTGGGCCAATGTCTTCTGTTACCTGAGGAACGGGGATGGGGTTCCCCTGCACTCTCAGTCCTTGGGATTAAGGGTAGACTGAAGGTCTGGATGCCCACGTCCTCTCGGTACTGCATGGTCACCATGGCACACAGACGGGACAGCGGCAAGGTCCCCCTGGCTACCATCTGGTCTCGGACGTTAGGGTAGTAATACCTACAAGAAGAGATGAAACAGAAGTAAACATTAGGGGTAAACCCTTTTGAATGCAAAGAGGGCCCTGTCAGGCCAGCATCATGTGGCCCACCAAGCCAACTGCAGCCATGTACTGTATCCCGACAGCCCCGTCATAGGAAGCTGGTTTATGCCAGATCCATCTAAAGCAGGGCTGCCTGCTCTGACTGGCAGCTGCTCTCCAGGGTCTCAGGGGGAAAGGGCCAATCTCATCACCTGGCCCAGCTGCATGCAAACTCTTAAGGTTTTGTTACAGGGTCAAAGAAATGAGTCTGAAAGGGATAATTCTGAGAGTGAAGAGATCAAATACAGAGGACTCAATTCTTTTAGGACTTTCTGTGCCCCACTTTGAGGAGAATCCTTTGCATGGTCATCCAATAATAATAATAATAATAATAATAATAATAATAATAGTAGTAATAATATTTTTTTATTATTTATACCCCTCCTATCTGGCTGGGTTTCCCCAGCCACTCTGGGCGGCTTCCAACAAAACACTAAAATACAATAACCTATTAAACATTAAAAGCTTCCCTAAACAGGGCTGCCTTCAGATGTCTTCTAAAAGTTTGGTAGTTATTTTTCTCTTTAACATCTGGTGGGAGGGCGTTCCACAGGGCGGGTGCCACTACCGAGAAGGCCCTCTACCTGGTTCCCTGTAACTTGGCTTCTTGCAGCGAAGCAACTGCCAGAAGGCCCTCGGCGCTGGACCTCAGTGTCCGGGCAGAACGATGGAGGTGGAGACGCTCCTTCAGGTCTACTGGGCCAAGGCCTAACCACGGCTTGATGCCAGCAGAAAGGAGAGGGTGGGTATTTGCCTTGGCTGCGAGTGCTGCTAAGCAGGGGGCATTATAGGGATGGCGAGGGACGCCAGAAAAAATACCTGCACCAGATTTCAAACTGGATCCCTCCTCCTCCTCCTAAGCCCTGGGCAGAGAAAGAGCTGAGCAGCAGTCTTTGGACAGGGACATCAGCAGGGACCATCAAGGAGTGATGACGCTCATCGCCAAAGTTGGGGTCAGGGACGCACAAGGTGGTTGTTGAGCGGAAAGGCTTTAACACAAGGCCTGAGGAGGTAAAGCAAAGCCAGAAAAGACCTTATACAAGCCCACTCGCTAGCCAGAAAAGATCTTATACAAGCCCACTCGCTAGCCAAGAGGACCCAAGACTGCTCCTATGGCCGTCATTCACATTAGGCCTGTCTTTGGGCATTCATATTGGGTCCTAGATTGCTTCAATAATAATAATAATAATAATAATAATAATAATAATAATAATAATAATAATATATTTATATCCTGCCCATCTGGATGGGTTTCTTCAGCCACTCTGGGCGGCTTCCAATGGAATATTAAAATACAATAACCTATTAAGCATTAAAAGCTTCCCTAAACAGGGCTGCCTTCAGATGTCTTCTAAAAATCTGGTAGTTTTTCTCTTTGACATCTAGTGGGAGGGCGTTCCACAGGGCGGGTGCCACTACCAAGAAGGCCCTCTGCCTGGTTCCCTGTAACTTGGCTTCTCGCAGTGAAGGAACCGCCAGAAGACCCTTGGCACTGGACCTCAGTGTCTGGGCAGAACGATGGGGGTGGAGATGCTCCTTCAGGTATACTGGACCGAGGCAGTTTAGGGCTTTAAAGGTCAGCACCAATACTTTGAATTGTGCTTGGAAACGTACTGGGAGCCAGTGTAGGTCTTTCAAGACTGGTGTTATATGGTCTCGGTGGCCACTCCCAGTCGCCAGTTTCTAAGCTCAGTCTGGCATGTTTGTGGGCCCTTGCTCATCCAGCACGTTGACTCGGGCTGACAATGACGTTCAGCAGGTTGGGATGCTTGCAGCTGTCACTTCCTGTCTCTTGGCCACTTACTTTCTACATTCAGCTGAAGGAGTAGAGCAGCGGAACATACAGTATTTCGGATGTGGGAGCTCTGCACCCTGGGGAGGCAGTCGATAACTCAGTTTTCTGGCAACATTCTCGTGTGTAAGCTAGCCAGGAAGGGGTTCCATCCTCCACGTGGATGGATGGCGGCTAACAGATTGAGGTTGAATCCTGACAAGACAGAAGTACTGTTTTTGGGGGACAGGAGGCGGGCAGGTGTGGAGGATTCCCTGGTCCTGAATGGGGTAACTGTGCCCCTGAAGGACCAGGTGCGCAGCCTGGGAGTCATTTTGGACGCACAGCTGTCCATGGAAGCACAGGTCAAATCTGTGTCCACGGCAGCTGTTTACCAGCTCCATCTGGTACGTAGGCTGAGACCCTATCTGCCTGCGGACTGTCTCGCCAGAGTGGTGCATGCTCTGGTTATCTCCCACTTGGACTACTGCAATGCACTCTACGTGGGGCTACCTTTGAAGGTGACTCGGAAACTACAACTAATCCAGAATGCGGCAGCTAGACTGGTGACTGGGAGCGGCCGCCGAGACCATATAACACCGGTCTTGAAAGACCTACATTGGCTCCCAGTATGTTTCCGAGCACAATTCAAAGTGTTGGTGCTGACCTTTAAAGCCCTAAACGGCCTCGGTCCAGTATTCCTGAAGGAGCGTCTCCACCCCCATCATTCTACCCGGACGCTGAGGTTCAGCGCCGAGGGCCTTCTGGCGGTTCCCTCATTGCGAGAAGCAAAGCTACAGGGAACCAGGCAGAGGGCCTTCTCGGTTGTGGCGCCCGCCCTGTGGAACGCCCTTCCGGCAGATGTCAAAGCGATAAACAACTACCTGACATTCAGAAGACATCTTAAGGCAGCCCTGTTCAGGGAAGTTTTTAACGTGTGATATGTTACTGTATTTTTGGTTTTTATGTAAGCCGCCCAGAGTGGCTGGGGAGGCCCAGCCAGATGGGCGGGGTATTAATAATAATAATAATAATAATAATAATAATAATAATTATTATTCAATGCTCCAATCCTGTCCAATTACCTTCCAAACAGGAGAGGAGGCAGGTGCCCTCAGTGTAAAACCAGTCGCCGTCAGTGAGAGCAAACAAGCAAGCCACTGCTGGTCCTATTATAGATGAGCACCCTCGCTTCATTTTGGAAGCTCAAAGACGTATTTGTCCATCACCATGGCACACTAGCCAGTTCGGTTCAGAAGCAGTGAAGAACAACCGGAATAGCCTGATGGGCAAACAGCACTTACCATTCTCACAGAACTCTGTCCCACGCAGTATGTCGCACTCTTGAACGGGAAAGTGGTACTGCACATAACAGTCAGCCTCTCCCCAGACAGTGGACTGGAGGGGAGTGAGCCCTTTGACGCTCTCAATGTGGATCTCAAAAACGTGCTCCATCATCCCTTCCTTTTCTCTGCCTGACTGCAAAATAATAGACAAAATGGAATCCCTGTGAAAGAGGGGAATCCTTGTGGGGAGAGAGATCCCGTCTCCGGTGAACAAAATGCTCAATCTCAGCATGTTCTGGGCAGGTAGTAGTAATAATAATAATAATAATATTTATACCCCGCCCTCCCCAGCCAAAACTGGGCTCAGAGCGGCAAACATCAAATGTATAACACAACATAAAATCAGGCAATCAATTAAAATACACCCTAAAATCAGGATCAGGATCAGAATAAAATCCAATCAGATGGCAACCCGGAGATTAGGGTTGGGGGAATAACCCACCACCATTATTTATGTCATAAAAATTATACACCAGTTGACTGTGAAAGCAAAACAAAACCTCAAAGCGGCTTGCAAAAAGAAGGTAATGAAAAGAACCAACAACAATATTTGAAACCATTAAAGCTCGCTTCAGTTTTCTAAACATCTGGGTAGGATTGTCTGAACAAAAAGGTTTTCACAACGTGCCAAAGCGAGGCACTGCAAAGGCATCTGTCTTATGTCCAGTGGCGGGGAGTTCCAGAGAGTAGATGCTACTGCACTAAAAGACTGATTGCTCACAAATGCGGGTTGATTTTGTGTGGCACTTGCAACCGTGCCAGTTCTGCAAACTGAAGTGGTTGAGTGGGTGTATATTTGGTATAGTGATCTCACAGGTATACCGCAGGTTTGCCACACCTGTAAGACAGTCACTGATGTATAACATAACACACCACACCACACCACACACACACTTTAAATGTTCTACACTCCTTCCCCAAGGTGTGGTCTCTGGTGGGTCTCTAGGCCAGGCATAGGCAAATTCGGCCCTCCAGATGTTTTTGGGACTACAACTCCCATCATTCCTAGCTAAAAGGACCAGTGGTCAGGGATGATGGGAGTTGTAGTCCCAAAAAACATCTGGAGGGCAGTTTGCCTATGCCTGCTCAACAAAGGTCTGCATAGTTAAAGCTATGATTTTCCCAGTAGTGATGTATGGAAGTGAGAGATGGATCATAAAGAAGGTTGATCGCTGAAGAATTTATGCTTTTGAATTATGGTGCTGGAGGAGACTCTTGAGAGTCCCATGGACTGCAAGTAGATCAAACCTCTCCATTCTGAAGGGAATCAGCCCTGAGTGCTCACTGGAAGGACAGATCCTGAAGCTGAGGCTCCAATACTTTGGCCACCTCATGAGAAGAGAAGACTCCCTGGAAAAGACCCTGATGTTGGGAAAGATGGAGGGCACAAGGAGAAGGGGACGACAGAGGACGGGATGGTTGGACAGTGTTCTCGAAGCTACCAACATGAGTTTGACCAAACTGCGGGAGGCAGTGGAAGACAGGAGTGCCTGGCATGCTCTGGTCCATGGAGTCACAAAGAGTCGGACACAACTAAACAACAACAAAGCTCTAGGCAAAAAAAGTGCTAGTTTTGGGGGGCAGCCTCAGCAAACACAAAGATATGTTTGATGGAAATACCTTTGGAAGAGGCATGACAAGAGAGTCCAGAGAATGTGGAGGGCGCATTGCCACAGGCGGTGCCATTCCTTCTTCGTTCTTGAGCCTCTGCAGTGCCGCGATCTGCTCCGCGGAGCCCATGGCCAGAATGACCGTCAGGCTCCCCTTTTTGCTGCCGGTGAAGACGTCGACCACAGGCATGGAGCCATCTACAGCCAGCACCGGATACTGAGCCTGAAGCAGCAGGCTGGAAATCTTGGGGTCCCTGGGAAGGGAGGGAGGAGACAGTCATGCTATGTAAACCGCGTAGCGATTCCTGTTGACGCATAAAGTGGTGAATTAACTAACTAAAACATACAGAAGAGTCCAATTTCCCTACCAATGAATCTCCTTGCCACCTTCGCCTTTAGCAGAGACCGGCACTTTTTCATGGAGGCTAGGCATTTTAAAATGCAGGAAAGCTGGGCTTCTATGAATTTGACATGTGAGATTACAGTGGTACCTCGGGTTAAGCACCGTATTTTTCGCTCTATAAGACGCACCAGACCACAAGACGAACCTAGTTTTTGGAGGAGGAAAACAAGAAAAAAAAAATCTGAATCCCAGAAGCCAGAACAGCAAGAGGGATTGCTGCGCAGGGAAAGCAGCGATCCCTCTTGCTGTTCTGGCTTCTGGGATAGCTGCGCAGCCTGCATTCGCTCCATAAGACGCACACACATTTCCCCTTACTTTTATGGAGGGGAAAAGTGAGTCTTATAGAGCAAAAAATACAGTACTTAATTCATTCCGGAGGTCTGTTTTTAACCTGTTCTTAACCTGAAGCACCACTTTAGCTAATGGGGTCTTCCTGCTGCCGTGGCACAATTTCTGTTCTCATCCTGAAGCAAAGTTCTTAACCCGAGGTACTATTTTTGGGTTAGCGGAGTCTGTAACCTGAAGCGTCTGTAACTTGAAGCGTATGTAACCCAAGGTACCACTGTATATTCTGTAGTTCATGCTGCAGTTCCTAGACTCTCTGCTTAAGCAACATGCATACTTAATCGGATCTGTGAGCCTTCAAGGCCTCATCACCCATTCTGAATTGTGCTGGATACCTGGGGGGGAGCGTAAGTCTGGTGGCAGGGGGACCTTTTCCAGCTTTAGGGTTGTATTTTCTCATGGGCAACGTTTCCAAGGGTGGCTGCATGTCACATGGGAGAGGTGAGAGGCAAGAGTGGATGGAGGAAGTTGTGACTTGTTTTTGTATGGTAGGGCACGTTGCAGCCAGAGGAATTTTACTCACCGCTGGAATTCCCTCCATCATTTGTCAAAGCAAATTGAATGACAGTTCAAGGGCAGCCAAGCCAGTCAAAAGCACTCGAGGAGGGCATGGAGCAATGGCCTTGCTGAGTGTGTGTGTCCTGACAGTGTGCCAAGGGGCTAGGAGGAATGCAGGGCCACATTTGACCCTCAGACTCCCAGTCCCCTTGGCTCAAATTCCCACTCAATCTTTCTGTGATTGTGTTTTCAGTTTAGGTGCCATACTCTGGAACCTCAGGGTGAAAAGTGGGTGAGAAACGGGAGTCCACGGATTACTCGCACATGAAGGTGGCAGGTGGTTGGTGGCAGGACCCTGTGAGTGAGAGGCAAGGAAGGGAAAGCCTTCCAGGGTGAGAGACCCCTGGCCTTGGGAGTCCTCATAAGGAAGCTGGTCCTGGAGGAAGAACTGTGAGGGGAGAGACTCCATCAGGCAAGGCCTCCTTCCACCTGCCTTGCCCCACCCTCCAGTCCTCTGCTTCTCAAATTGTATTGTATTATTTTATGCACTGTGGCTTGCCGTTGTTTTATTGATCGTCGTTTCGAAATTATTTGTTGCAATTGTTAAGAGTGGGTTTCTGTTTTTTTTTTATATGCTGATATTATTATTCTATGCTATTCTGATTGTTGAATGTTACTTTATTTGATGTAGATTGCTGTCAGGGGTTCAGGAGCAGAAGCACAGGGAAGAGGGGAGATGGAGAGCAAAGGGGAAGAATCTGAGGGCAGCGTAGGAGAAGATGACAGTGGCCCGAGAGATTCCATGAGCCTCTCCAGCGAATCGGAAGATTCACAGAAGGGGGCGCCAGTGGCCAGGGCAAGGGGATTCCCAAGGGGGACACTCCAGGAGCAAGGGGCCAGCAGGGACTCCCAGAGTAGCAGTTGGAAATCAGGACCAGCTTCCCCACCAGAGCATAGTGGGGGGGGGAAGAGTCCCAGGTATCGAGGGCAGAGGATTCCACACCAGGGAGTGAAGATAAGTCAGGGCTGGCCACGCCTCCATCGGAGAGCCAGACAACGGAGGGGAGGTCAGATCCGGGCAGTATCCCGGAAGAGGGAAGCAGTGACAGAAGCAGTGTGACGGTCAGGAGGAAGGTCACTGGGTTGGCGCGAGAGGCAAGTTCAAATGTATAGGAGCGCGGGACAGCAGAGAATGAGGATTGGGAACCGGGTCCTAAAGCCCGCCGGAGACAGGGGGAGGAGTCAGCCGACTCAGCGTCGGAAGAGTCCAGAAAGGGGAAAGCCCCGGCGGGCAGGAGGACCCAGAGGAGGAGAGAATAACGGAAAAGGTGGAGCAGGGCTAGGATCTTAAACTGGTGCCAGAGGGGAGGAGATTCAGACGGGACTTCGCCGGTCTAGGGTTTAAGACGTAGGGCTGCGCGCTGCGGCTTTGGAATGGAAGTTGAACTTCAATAAAGACTTTTGTACATAACGACGATCGGGCGCTGGTCCTCTGTGAGCTGGGACCTAGGGGCAGCTCTGACAATTGCTTATTTTAAAGCCATTTTATTATCACATTTTTGTATTGCGTTAGATTGTTATAAGGTGTACATTCTTTGATTCTTCAGCTTGTAAACCGCCTTGAGTATTGTTAGATAGAAAGGCAGTATACAAATTAAAAGTGACGATAATGTTGATGAGAAGCAAGGAAAGCTCCCAGCGAGACCTGAGAGGGTCCATGGCTTTCTGTGTGAGACAAGGGTTAACAACTAGTTTTGAAAGAAGACTATTTTCTCTTTCTCTGTTTTTGTTTAGATTATATATATGAGAAATGAAAGGAAAAAAAATTAAACAAAGCAAACTGGGTGGTGGATGTTTTGGGCAGCATACTGCCCCTTAGCTTACTTTAGGATGAACTCACAGCAATATATCATATGTAGCCCAAGTCTGAGCCACTAAGATAGGGATGGAAATTAAAAATCACTGCCTGGAAGTGATTTCTGGTTTTTTAATCTGACTTGGTGGTGGTGGTGGGGGGCATTATCAGTGTTCCTTGAGCACTGAAAGAAGAAGAAAATTGAGTAAATATGCCACAACACAGTAAAATAAAAACAATTTTAAAAATGAAGAATGAGTTTTTACTTGAATGAAACGTAGAACTGATGCAGTGGAAGCTTCACCAGTCCTAGCAAGGCGTCTCCTCCTGGAATGCAGACCTTGTTCCAGGCTTCTATGACCATCACATTGTTCTTCAGCCTCTCCAGATGTTTTGATGTCAGTGAAATAGGAGTTACCTAGAGATTTGATCAGACTCTTTGATCAGAGAAGCAGGCCCACACACACACACACACACAGCCCTTCATCTCAGCCTTTGCAAATATAAAAATAAAGAGGACGGCATGTAAACCAGCAAATCCACAGTAAACTGACTGTGGACCCGATACAGCTAATGGGGGGGGGGGCGGGAATTAAGTCCCCTTGCAAGCTTACCAGGTTTAATTAAGTTGCAGGTAAAATGTTTGCTGATAAGTTTTCCTTGTGAGGAAAAGAAAACAAGTTTCAAAAGCTAATTTTGTTTAGTGATGTTCTAGGCCAGGGGTCAGCAAACTTTTCCAGCAGGGGGCCGGTCCACTGTGCCTCAGAACTTGTGGGGGGCCGGACTATATTTTTTTTGGGGGGGGATGAATGAATTCCTGTGCCCCACAAATAACCCAGAGATGCATTTTAAGTAAAAGCACACATTCTACTCATGTGGAAACACACTGATTCCCGGACCATCCGTGGGCCAGATTTAGAAGGCGATTGGGCCAGATCCGGCCCCTGGGCCTTGGTTTGCCTACCCCTCTTCTAGGCTGCCCCATAAAAGATGTGTTTTGCACACTTTAATATTTGGTTTCTCGTGGGGTCTGTATGTGGGCGACCTGGGCATGCCTGAGCACACAGAGAATCACAGAATTGAAAAGTGGGCAGGGAACCCAATGGCTACAGTCCAACCCTCTGAAATGCAAGAATTGCAGCTGGAGAATCCCCAGCAGATGGCCATCCAACTTCTGCTTGAGAAGCTCAAAGGAAGGGGAGTCCACTGCCTCCTGAAAGAGACTGATCCACTTTCAAATAGCTCTGTTAGAAAGTTATTCCTAATGTTTAGTCAGGATCTCATTTCTTGTAATTGTGATCTTACCCATAGAATAGAATCATAGAATCATAGAGTTGGAAGAGACCACAAGGGCCATCGAGTCCAACCCCCTGCCAAGCAGGAAACACCATCAGAGCACTCCTGACATATGGTTGTCAAGCCTCTGCTTAAAGACCTCCAAAGAAGGAGACTCCACCACACTCCACCACCCGAACAAGCTTCCTCCATCTTCCAAATGACAGCCCTTCAGATATCTGAAGAAGGCTTTCATACCACCTCCCAGTCTTTTTTTCTCCAGGCTGAACATCCCCAACACCCTCATAAGGTTTGTTTTCCAGATACTTTGTCATCCTGGCTGCCTTCAGCTGCACACATTCCAGCTTCTCAATATCTTTCTTAAACTCTAGTGTCCAGAACTGGATACAGGTGGGGTCTGACTCATGACTGAGACGTCCTTTGCTGCTGGGCATTGGGTGACTTTAATTATGGGGCCAAGCCAACTATGAATACCTGTATACTTGAAGGAGCGTCTCCACCCCCATCATCCAGCCCGGACACTGAGGTCCAGCTCCGAGGGCCTTCTGGCGGTTCCCTCAATGCAAGAAGTGAGGTTACAGGGAACCAGGCAGAGGGCCTTCTTGGTAGTGGCACTTGCCCTGTGAAACGCCCTCCCAACAGATGTCAAAGAGAAAAATAACTACCAAACTTTTAAAAGACATCTGAAGGCAGCCCTGTTTAGGGAAGCTTTTAATGTCTGATGCTGTATTGTTTTTAATACTCAGTTGGAAGCTGCCCAGAGTGGCTGGAGAAACCCAGCCAGATGGGCGGGGTATAAATAATAAATTATTATTATTATTATTATGAAGGGCAGCAAAACACATTCTGCCTCCTGGCCAGTCTGACAACTACCCAACACTTTAGAATACAGAAACTGGCCCTCCTGCTGTAAAGCAGGGGGGCAAATAATACAAAGTTTTGGGCCTGTATTTTGTTCTCTGACCTCACAAGTTTAAGGAATTGATGTTAAACACTGAGGAGGCACTAATGTTACCAGGATTACTGCGCACATGAAAAAACTGAAGCTTGCCTGAGAAAACTGGAAGATGGGTTGTGTGGTCCCCCATATCACAGCAGACCTTGTGGCTTCTTCTGTGCTGAAGAGCTTGCAGTTTAGATACACGTTACAAGAACCATGAAATCCAGCATCTTTGGGAACAAAGACCTTCCCTTCTGGGACCATCAAGAGTACGTGCAACAGCAAACCTTCTTCTTCTGATGCGCACAACTGGTTCAGGAGGTTACGGGAGACGGGCATGGGGACTGGCAGCTGACTCACGCCAACGTTGGCCCTTTCTGATACTGCAGGTGAAGACTCTTGGTTCCTCTTTGGGAGCTGGCAATTAGTTTGCTTCAAGACTGGGGGGCTTTCAGCAGGAGTGGTGCTCCTGCCAACTTCTTGAAACTGGACTCCAGGACTCTTGATGGCATGAACTGGAGCTTGTGGTGCCCCATGCGCTGCCTTGGCACTGGTGCTGGAGAAATCTTTACTATCAGCTGCAAGTTCCAATGACACCTGCCGCAAGAAAGTTAGAAATAGCTTGTTACCTGCTGTCTGTTGAGAGCACGAAAAAGAAAAAGAGCAAAGATCACCTTCAACGGGCCTGGAAAGCAAAGGGTCAGGAATGGAGGTGGCCCTAAAAAACTGAGCAGCACCCAGCACAGCCACTCAATACATATTCCCACCATTAGGCGACTGTTTTACTCTAGATACAGAAGGCCTTTGTTTCGGAATGAGCTGGGGTCCCTCTCTTCCCAGATGTAAACCTGACACCTGAATGTGCTCCAATGCAGAAAGCAGCCTCCCAGAAAAAAATTCCATGGCCAAAGCAAGAGGCAATGATACAAGCCAATTCTTTAGTCTCCTTTGGCAACAAACCTGTGGGCAACTATGTTGGGAATTCCATTCCTCCCGTGCTGCAGGTGTGTGTGGGATTGTTACATGTCAAATGTCTGTTTATATTCCAACACTGAATTCAATAATTCAGTGTCTTGTGGGCGGAAAGGGAGATACAGTCGTACCTCTGGTTGCGAATGGGATCTGTTCCGGAGGCCTGTTTGCAACATGAGCGGAATGCAACCCACAGTGGTGCGTCTGCACACGCGCGGGTTGCGATTCGCCACTTTGGCGCATGTCGGTCTGCACATGCGCGAGCGGCAAAACCCGGAAGTAATCCTTTCTGGTACTTCCAGGTCACCGCAGGACGCAACCTGAAAAAACGTATCATGTGCAAAAAAGAGGAGATAGACAGGGGCGAGACGACTACTACTTCTTTTTTTAATCTAAAGGAGGGGCAAAATGATTTGGGATGTCTCTAACCTGGAGGGGGAAACATGCTATTTATAAAATAAAATAAACTCAGATTATATCCTAAAAAAAACAACAACCAACGTATCATGAAGCAAACGTAACATGACGTATGACTGTACGCTGTTTCCGTTCTGTATAGCTTTTGCAGCTCTCTTTTCGAGGAAGAAAGACAGAGAGGCCATGTTTTTCTTTGTTCTGTTCTGTTTGATTTAATTTGCAATAAATTAGGCTTAGATGTTACTCCTCAAGGCTGAGCTTCTGTTTTGAATTCAGCTTGTCCCTGGATATGGGCTACATCAGCGTGACGGGAGACCGGAGTGAAGAATCCCAGGTGACGCTGCATTGGGGGGGGGGGGAGGCACCAGGCCTTGGTGTTATCACCCAACCAATTCATGCCCTCACAGAATCAGGCTGTACTCATCATGAAAGGAAGCTACTGGTAAGATTTCACAGTAAAAAAATAACCAATTCCCAAAGGCTACAGGGCAGGGGCTCACCCAGTGCTAACTAAAGCACAAATGCCAAGGCAAATCTTTGCCACAAAATATATCCTGATACGCCATTAACACCCAGCAAAAATACCAGTTCAGAATAGTTCCATGATGAGAGTGTATGACACCTAAGTGTTGCATTAAGACAAGCTACCTGTGTGAACGGTATAGAAGCGGGTTGTGTATACCTTTAAAGGCCCCAGCTGGGCTGGACGTCCGTCTTCTTTCACAGACAGTTCACGGCTGACCGATAGTTGCTCAGACTGAATTATGTCTCGCAGCGGGAAAACAGCTGAGCCAATCAACAGGGGCTGAAGACAGAAGAACACAATGGGGAAGGAGGGGGTTATTATGGCACATTTCACTTTTCAATATTACATAATCTATACTGTATTGTGCTCATGGTCGTAAAGCCTCTGGTAGGGTTTGGGGGCTGGGGTTCTGCCAAGGTCTTCAAGGAAAAGTAATCAATAAGAAAAGATATGTACTGTACTGGCCCATACATAAGCCGCACCCGAATATAAGCCACACATTTAAAATTGGAGGGGGTGGGGAAAGGAAAAAATACTCGAATATAAGCCTCTCCATTCCTCGCTGCTCCTGGCTGCATACTTGGGGTGGGGTGCATTTCCGGCAGCCTTTTCCCTTCCTTGCTGTCTCCCTTACCGGCCTTGGAGGAGAGGACGGGGGACTATGCATGAGGCGGGCGCCGCTTTGCCGCACTCCTGGTCTGTTTGCCCTGGCTGCATACCGTAAGGTTGCAAATATAAGCCGCACTTTTCACGGTCAGAATTTAGGGGGAAAGTGAGGCTTATTTTCAGGCATTACGAACATTAAAATCCTGACTTTCTGACAAAATAGTGCTCTAAGTGGGTAACAGTAAAACAAAAAAATTAAATTACGAAACAATTTTTTTTTATCATAAATTACACACAAGTTAAACAGGTCTAAAAAGGGTATCTATAAGCAGACAAGATTTAAAATATCCATTTAAACCCAGTTAATATGCTGAAAGCCAACTGAAAAAGAAGCATTTTGGCCCTCCTCCACCAGTGGAATGCCAAGCTATGCTTCTCAAAGGAGGGGTTGCAGTGGAGCCCGTGAAAAGTCTCCTTGTTGGCTCTTGCCGCACAGACACCCAACATTGGTGGGACAAAGAGTGAAGCCTTAGCTGCAGATCTTAATACAAAGCAGTCCCTTAAGCAGGGGACTGCTAAAGGTAGGTTCAAATGGGTCTAGATAATCTGCTTCATCCAGAAAAAATAATAATGAATGAAATGAATGAAATAATGAATACCTTTCTTTGTGTGCCTTGTTTTGAGTAGATGTGAAACTCAAGGTCCGAGTTCCACCAATGGGTTATCATTGTGCCACTGAAGTGAACGGAGAACACGTACCGCTGTTGAAACTTCACCACTGAAAAGGTAAATTGACAGGGATTGTATGCCCAATCGGATGGAAGAGGGGAGAAAAAGATGTTCAGTCAAAATTTCAAAGATATGACAGAAGAAAGGTCTCTGGAGGCTTGTGAGGGAAAAGGCACAATGAAAGAAGAACAGAACTAACTACTTAACTACCCCACTCCTCTCTGGCAGATTATTTAGGCTTTTCGCATTTACAGTGTGATCCTATACATATATACTACAAAGGATGTCTATGAGGCTGTCTCCCAGGATTTCAGCATTTAAAATCCATTTTTATTAACCCTATATTTAATTCCCCCCCCCTTAACCATCTAAAGGTTCTTTCACTCCCTTTAATTTTGTTGTTGTTTAGTCGTGTTTGACTCTCTGTGACCCCATGAACCAGAGCGTGGCTTGGAAACTTTCACTTTCTTCTCAAAGCTTCTCCTTTTTTATGTCCATGGAGTTTTGTTGGCAAAACGCTGGAGTGGGTTGCCAGTTCCTTCCCCAGGTGGATCACATTTAGTCTAAACTCTCGGCTATGACCTGTCCGTCTTGGGTGGCCCTGCGTGGCATAGCTCATAGCTTCTTCGAGTTATTCAAGCCCCTTCACCATGACAAGGCAGTGATCCATGAAGGTGATCCCTTTCTTTACAGTGGTACCTCGGGTTACATACGCTTCAGGTTACATACGCTTCAGGTTACAGACTCCGCTAGCCCAGAAATAGTGCTTCAGGTTAAACAGTGCTTCAGGATGAGAACAGAAATTGTGCTCCGGCAGCGCGGCGACAGCAGGAGGCCCCATTAGCTAAAGTGGTGCTTCAAGTTAAGAACAGTTTCAGGTTAAGAACGGACCTCCAGAACGAATTAAGTACTTAACCCAAGGTACCACTGTAAAAAAGGTAAAGGTACCCCTGCCCGTACGGGCCAGTCTTGACAGACTCTAGGGTTGTGCGCTCATCTCACTCTAGAGGCCGGGAGCCAGCGCTGTCCGCAGACACTTCCGGGTCACGTGGCCAGCGTGACATCGCTGCTCTGGCGAACTGGCACCAGAGCAGCACACGGAAACGCCGTTTACCTTCCCGCTATAAAGCGGTACCTATTTATCTACTTGCACTTAAGGGTGCTTTCAAACTGCTAGGTGGGCAGGAGCTGGGACCGAACGACGGGAGCTCACCCCGCTGCAGGGATTCGAACCGCCGACCATGCGATCGGCAAGTCCTAGGTGCTGAGGTTTTACCCACAGTGCCACCCACGTACCACTGTACTAGTAACTAAATCCTATTGACCAAACTGCGGGAGGCAGTGGAAGACAGGAGTGCCTGGTGTGCTCTGGTCCATGGGATCACGAAGAGTCAGACACGACTAAACAACAATAACAACAAATCCTATTCCAGATAACTAGACTGCCACTCTTCATTTTCTAGTTGTCTTATAAAGTCCTTTGCCTCTAGGTGTTTTTTTTTGGGGGGGGGGGGCTGATCAGCTTACTTTTCCTTATCATAAAGATCCAATCCCACCACCTTTCTCCACCTATAGCTGGGGCTGCCAGCCTTTTGGACTCACAGCTGTCCATGGAGGCGCAGGTTAAATCTGTGTCCAGGGCAGCTGTCTACCAGCTCCACCTGGTACGCAGGCTAAGACCCTACCTTCCCGCGGACTGTCTCGCCAGAGTGGTGCATGCTCTGGTTATCTCACGCTTGGACTACTGCAACGCGCTCTACGTGGGGCTACCTTTGAAGGTGACCCGGAAACTGCAATTAATCCAGAATGCGGCAGCTAGACTGGTGACTGGGAGTGGCCGCCGGGACCACATAACACCGGTTCTGAGAGATCTGCACTGGCTCCCAGTACATTTCCGAGCACGATTCAAAGTGTTGGTGCTGACCTTTAAAGCCCTAAACGGCCTCGGTCCTGTATACCTGAAGGAGCATCTCCACCCCCATCGTTCAGCCCGGACACTGAGATCCAGCGCCGAGGGCCTTCTGGCGGTTCCCTCATTGCGAGAAGTGAGGCTACAGGGAACCAGGCAGAGGGCCTTCTCGGTAGTGGCGCCCGACCTGTGGAACGCCCTCCCATCAGATGTCAAAGAGATAAAGAATTACCTGACATTCAGAAGACATCTTAAGGCAGCCCTGTTCAGGGAAGTTTTTAATATGTAATGCTGTATTGTTTTTAACACTGATTGGGAGCCGCCCAGAGTGGCTGGGGAAACTCAGCCAGATGGGTGGGGTATAAATAATAAATTATTATTATTATTATTATTATTATTTTGGGGTCAATGGGGACATTTGGAATTTTAAGGAACTGCAGGGTGCAGTGTGGCATAGGACAAAATGGATGCTACACCTAAAAGGACAGGACCAGAAAGTGGTGTTGGGCATGGCACCATGCAATCAGCTGCCCCATCCATGGGAGAAAAGGCCCCTTTCCCCCAGGCAAGGCTTACCTTCCCCTGAGATTTTACTTGACGCTACCCGAACTATTTCTGTCGTTATGGCAGCCTGGCCTGCTCCAATCTTCGAAGCTCCCACTGGAAAGTGAAACTCGACAAAGAATGTCCTGTGAATGGGAGAAACAGAAAGCGTATTGGGTGAATCAATCCACTGTTTTTAATATAATGAGCCAAAGTGGAAAGGGCTTCAACACAAGCCACTGAGCTCAAGCTCAGCGGCGGACAGCTTTGCATGCAGGAAATCCAGGATTCAATTTCTGGGATCCCCAGGAAATGCATGGAAACACCCTATCTGAAATCTTGGAGAGCCATTTGCCAGTTAGTGGAGGCAGCATGGGACTAAATGGACCAACGGATTTGACTTGGTATAAACAGGGATTTTACATCACTCCCAAATCTTTGCTCTTATGATAAAATGAACGATTCTAATGATTCCTGCTGAGACTGGATCAAGTCAATGGGCTTACAGGTCTCACCCTTAAGAGAGAAGGAAGAATTATTACCTCTTTTTGGCCAACGCTGGCCTGGGCGGCTTTCCAGTTGAACGTTTTTTGCCTGGAGTGATGTTTTCAGGGGGCACCTTTAGGCTCTCCACGACTGCTCTAGCTAATCGGACCCGGCCCAGCACTGCCAGTCTGTCAAGGCTCAAGTTGACAGCTCGTGTTTCCTCTGTAGATTCCGTGGAAGCCTCATGAAGAGGAGGCGGCCCAGCAAGAGAATGGCTGAGAAGGGGAACAC
Source organism: Podarcis cretensis (assembly GCF_951804945.1). NCBI lineage: Eukaryota > Metazoa > Chordata > Lepidosauria > Squamata > Lacertidae > Podarcis > Podarcis cretensis. Next base: position 6,793,571 of record NC_137173.1, on the reverse strand, counting down.
GAACGAGCAGGCTAAGATAACCTTCCTCATAAAAAGGAAAGGGAAAGGTGCTCCAAGGAGTTGTTCTATTGCACATAAGGACCTAAGAGGAGCCTGCGCTGGATCAGACCAGTGGCCTAACTAGTCCAGGACTCTGTTTTCAAAGTGGCCAACTCACAAGAGGCATGCAAGCAGTACCGGAGGGCAATAGCACCCTATGAAGCTGTGATTCCCAGCAGCTGGCATTCAGTTACGTACTGTCTCCAACAGTGGAGATAGTACCTAGCCATTGATGTGAGCAGCCACTAATCGCCTGATCCTCCATGAATTTGCATGCTCACACAGTTGATACAAATGCACCAATTCTGTGTAGGGAAAAACACCTGAACTGAATTGATGTTCAGAGGAAATCAGGAGTTGTGATGTCATTATTATTATTTCTTAAATTTGTTAGTGATTTTTCTTGCCCAGGGCAACCCAAAGGGAGTTAAAACCAACCAAACAGCAGATAGAGAGAATTGATAAGAATAATGATCTGTTGTGACCTTGACGGAAGCATACAATAGATGAGCCTTCTTGTGTTTTGGCTCATCTTCCTCTTTTCTTCTTTTTTCCCCTTTTTGTCTTTCCTCCTCCTCCTTTCCTTTTTCTTTCCCATAATAGCTTAAGTTCTATGCCATGCACTTAGATTTTTTTTGTAGTTTTTTAGCTTTTTTCATTATTATTATTATTATTATGAAGGATTTTTTTTTGTAATTTTGGTTGTTTATATTTCTCTGTACAGTGGTACCTCGGGTTATGTATTTGATTCATTCTGGAGGTCCGTTCTTAACCTGAAACTGTTCTTAACCTGAAGCACCACTTTAGCTAATGGGGCCTCCCGCTGCTGCCGCGCCGCCGGAGCACAATTTCTGTTCTCATCCTGAAGCAAAGTTCTTAACCCGAGGTACTATTTCTGGGTTAGCGGTGTCTGTAACCTGAAGCGTATGTAACCTGAAGCATCTGTAACCCAAGGTACCACTGTACATTTAAAACATCCCACCCACTTCAAAAAGGCCACAGATAGTTAAACCAGGCCCACGGCCTGGTTTAAAAGCAAAGTTTTTGCCTGGTGCTTAAAGATGTATAACGGTGGTGCCAGGCAAGCCTCCCTGGCGAAGCATTTCACAAATGGGGAGCCACTCCAGAAAAGGCCTGTTCTCGTGCTGCCGCTCTTCAGATCTCCTTTGGAGGGGGCACACAAAGTAGGCCCTCGGATGCTGATTGCAGAGTCCTTGTCGGTTCACATGGAGAGAAGCAGTCCTTAAGTTACAGTGGTGCCTCGCAAGACGAAATTAATTGGTTCCGCGAGTTTTTCCGTCTTGCGAAGCACGGACTTTGGAAAAGCTTCAAAAATCACCAAAGTCTTCAAAAACCTCAAAAAAGGCTACCACACCGCGTGCTATGAGTTGCTCCTCGAAGTGAATGCACGGTTTTAAGAAAAAGGAAACAAATTTGCAAGACAAAGGAAACAAACTTGCAAGACGTTTTCGTCTTGCGAAGCAAGCCCATAGGGAAATCTGTCTTGCGAAGCAACTCAAAAAACGAAAAACTCTTTCGTTTTGCGAGTTTTTCGTCTTACGATGCATTCGTCTTGCGAGGTACCACTGTATTACAGTTCTGAGCTGCTTGAGTCATGTGTAATGGAGCCCCCAGCAACTGGTTTACCTGGGTTTTGTCTCCCGAGTCCCTTTCTGACCCAAGGGGCTAGACTCTGAAGCCTTTTTTGATCTCCGACACTTGCTGTTCTGTGACTTTAGTTTTCCGGAAGCAACAGCATCTTCCTCGTCACTGAGGAAGTCACTTAAGCTGCTGTCAGACTTCTAAGGAAAAAAGATTGAGAAAAGCAAAAAACATTTAACAGTCACAGAACACTCAGGAATTAACGATTCAGTTACCAAAAGGAAGTTCTCCTTATATTGAGATTAAAGATGGTAACCACTTATGAAAACCAGATGATGAAACAGAGGGAAGTCAGAAGCTCGGCAGAGCTAAAACTTTGTAAAAGGTGATATGATGTGATATTTTCAAAAATGGAAAATTAATAAAAAAATATTTAAATAAAAAAATGTAATTACAGTATAGAATTCAAACTCAGTTGCTGAAATACATGATCTGTTTTAGTAGGCACGTTGCTGATTAATAAAAGGAACCATAGAATTATTTTTTTAAAAAAAGATGGTAACCTTTTCCAAACACTGCAAGTTTTTTAAATCTCTACTCAAATTCTATTTTGTGGCCAAGCTAGACAGAGAGATATGAGGAGCATCTGGAAAGCTGTGAAGTTAAAGGGGTAGAGGCAGAACCTCCGGTCTTCATCTACTCATCTAAGTCCCGACACAAATGAGAGGTGTGGCATATCTGATGTGTTCCTACATGAATTCTTTTTTTATGTGGGATGCCTCTAGCTGCCAAGGGTGTGAGTACGCAACATTATTTTCTCAGGAGAACACTCTGTGGACAAGCTGTGCTAATCTTCTATTGGGAGGGGCACCACATAAATCTGATTGACCTAGGAGGGGGCTAGTGTTTTAAACTTCACTTTAGTCTTTTGCACACCTAAAACAAACGTTTTTTGTCTTTCTGCAGCTCTCGTCTTTTGGACGATGCCCAGTGCAAGAGAGGTAAGACGGAATGAAAGAAGAGGCAGAGAGGAAGAACATAAGCCAGCCTTCCCCAATCTGTTGCCCCCCCCCCCAAAAAAACGTTTAGACTATACAGTATTTTTCGCTCCATAGGGCTCACCGGACCATAGGGCACACCTAGTTTTTAGGGGGGGAATAAAGAAAAATATATATATATTCACCGCCCCCCCCCAGGTCCAGGAGTGGCAGCAAGATTGCACGCAACCTCGCCGCCACTCCCGGAGCTTGCAGGACTGGGGGTGGGGAAGCCCGAGCTTCCCCTGACCCCAGCCCCCAGAACAGGCAGCTATCCGCAAGCCTTCCAAGCGCAGCGGGAACTCCTGCCGCACTCAGAAGGCTTGCGGATGGCTGCCTGAAGCCCAGCGAGCGCAGCAGGAGTTGGCACAGCGCTCGCCGGGCTTCAGGCTTCAGGCTGCTGTCCGCAAGCCTTCGGAGTGCTGCGCAACGACCCTTCTCGCTCTCCAGGCTTCAGCGAAAGCCTGCATTCGCTCCATAGGACGCACACACATTGCCCCTTCATTTTTGAAGGGGAAAAAGTGTGTCCTATAGAGCGAAAATACGGTAACTTCCAATGCCTACGGCTGCTGGGAGTTGTAGTCTAAAACACCTGGTGGGCGCCAGGTTACTGTGCTGACATAAGCAAAGCAGACTTTGATTTGCAGAATTGTTGCCTGGTTCATCCTGGTCCAGTACTCTGACTGACAGCAGCCTTCCAATATCTCAGGCAGAAAAGTATTTCACAGCCCCTCTTGAGACTCTTTTAACTAGAGATGACAGAGGTTGAATCTGGAACCTTGCACAGGCAAAGCATGGGTTCTACCACTGATCAAGGTCCCTTCTTCAAACACAGGATAAGAGACTATGTACAAATAATGTTTTCTAGCCAACAAGCTGACTGTGGTAAGACTGGCTTGGTTCATGGAAAGCTTAGTCACAATAACATGCCCAAACCACCTACACGCCTCTGGCGCTTACTCGAGCCGTGTAGAACAAGTTTTCCAGCAGACTCTGGTCATAGTGGGGGTCGTTCAGCTCACTGTCGTACACCTCACTCCCGGGAGAGATACATTCCAGGGGAGAGCCTGTACCATCCAAAAGGCGCAGAGGGGAAGAACCAGAACTGTGGGGAAAGAAAGAAGATAAATATGCACATCATCTAGCTGCATACACAGACATGCGCATGCACACAGTAACGTTGAATTCAGCACTGTCCTAGCTTTTTGGTTTTTATCCAGCACCGCTCTGCTAGGTGATGTACAGAACACAAATGAGACAGAGTCTCTAGCTGTGTTAGACGGAATCTATTGTATTTCTGATGACCCTTGTTGCTGGAGGTCTCCCCACACATTTCACATCTTACCTGCCCAGCAAGAGCTGGATTGCTCTGTTTTCAGCATGTAAATCAAATTCTGAGCCATCAGGCAGTGGCTGAAGAGGCTCTTCAACGGCAGATATGAGGCCAGGGTGCAGGTTTTTAAGATTCCTGCATAAGAAAATATGCCAATAAGGGTGAACTAGGCACTTCCTGGGCATGGTATGCTCTGGATGCTTTGGACTACAACTCCCATCAGCCCCGGAAGTCATAGTGAATGGCCAGGAATGATGGAAGTTGTAGTCCAATTTAGCCGAAGGGCACTAGGTTGGGTAAGGCTGAACTGGGGGGGGGGGTTATGATATTAAGCAAGGATAAATTACCAAAACCAATGAGGTTTGCTTGGTGCCAACATTAGCATCATTTAGGCACCAGGCATTTTAACAAATTTTATTGCTATAGGCTGCAGACCCATATACATTTAACTTGTAATAAATCCCATTGGACTTCAGACATATATAGGATTGTAGTGTTTTGCTATGTTTCGTTCCTGCAGCAAAAAAAACCCTTAAAACAATCTGAGCCCCTCTCTAGTTCAACAGGCTTCCATTTTCACTCATTTGAGTAAGAATTCAGAAAATAGGGTACCGAATGAGTAAAGATGGTTACAGACTGTTGGACCAATCCACTGATTCCCTCAATTTAGTATACACACACACATACAAAGTTAGATCATATATCTTTGAAATGAGATGTAAATGTACACACTTCATGGTTTTTTCTGATATAGAGTTGGCAACTTGCATATTCCTAATTCAGCAGATGTCAGAGATAGAACCATAACTATTTTGTCTGTGTCTATAGAATTGTTGGCCCCAAGCTACTCTGAAAAAGTGATTTGATACATACTGCTTTTATTAAGTATCCTGAACGCCATTATATCCATGACACAAACATTCCCACATACTCTCCCAAACTCACTTTTCAACTAGTTTGGAGACATCCTGCTTCATGGGTTGAAGTTCATAAAGCTGTATATCGGGATCTGGATTTGATGTCATTGCAGACACTACCATAGCGTTTCGGAGTCTATTGCCTCTATCCAAAAGGGCTAGGGAAAAGAGGACAGGAGTGAACACCGAATTTAAAATAACAACTGTACATAGTGGCTTATGGGCAAGCCATTCCTTGACCACTCCTATAGGAGAAAGTGCAACGTGACAGAACTTTTTGAAACGATAACATCGTAGATGAAACCCAACTGTTTATATACATACCTGAAAGGAGATCTTTTGTGGGTGGGTTGTTGCAAGACAGAACGTGGGCAGGTTTGGCACTTTCCTTAGCCAATCTCACTTGAGCCTCAAGATCAGAGCCACCGGAAAACAACCCTTGTTGTTTGGGATCATTTGCATTGACGGAATCATTGTGCCCTTGGAGGTGGTGGTGCTGAGGTCGAAAAAACCCTTCTTTTAGGTTCTCGGAGTTCTCCTGAAAGTACAAGTGATCCTTGCCCCTGTTCCAAAACACAAGAACCATCACAAAGTTTAACTCAATGATGGTTTTCCAAAATGCCCCATATGCTGTTCTGGGCATGCATATAAAGTATCAGCATAACTGACAGGGAGAGCTGAATAATGGGGACAGAAAACACACCCTTGCCTTCAGAGCATTGCAGAGTGAAGGGCTAGGGGACATTCTGGCCTGCAGAGTTACTTGGGCACTGAGACATTTGGCAATATGTTCTCCTGAGTTCCATTGAGGAGTGCAGTCATCTCCTGCATCACCTGACAGAGGTCATCATCACTGGGGGACAGAGAGAGAGGGCTCATGAGCCGTTTTGCAACCCAGGATGTTCAAGTCATGGCTTCACGTGAACTGGGAAGAGACTGGTACCCCCACCCACCCTGAAATGCTTATGGGTAATGACAGCAATCCACTTTGATATGCGTAACAGACACCTATGCAGCTTAAACAGGGGTCAGAAAACTTTTTCAGCAGGGGGCCGGCCCACTGTCCCTTAGACCTTGTTGCGGGCCAGACTATATTTTTTTTTGGGGGGGGGAGAGAACAATGAATTCCTATGTCCCACAAATAACCCAGAGATGCATTTTAATTAAAAGCACACATTCTAGTCATGTGGAAACATGCTGATTCCCAGACCGTCCACGGGCCGAATTTAGAAGGCAATTAGGCCGGATCCGGCCCCCGGGCCTTAATTTGCCTACCCATGTGCTAAAATAAGCTTTCCCGAGGAATCCTGAGCTCCCTGGGTGCTTAATGGAAGCCAGAGTTCAGCCCATTAGCATTTTAAAAAAAGGACTTTAAGCATGCATAAGACTTACTAGCAGCCGATAGTCCTGTCCACCCAGATACATGAGAATGCAGAACACAATCGTGTTGGTTCCTTGCCAGCACTGGAAAACCTAGCACATGCTTCTCCCATGCCGTTCTTCAAGGGAGGTGTGCAATCTTGAGTGGAGAGTGCTTTTCCCGGACCAGTGGGTTGCCAGCTTCCCATCAATATGAGATTATGGGACAAGGAACCCACTGAAGACAATATGGCCTCTCTTTCCATCTAAGATGAGCTCCACTTACAAATCAAACCAAAACAAAGTGGCCAGCACCCTTTCCTGGGTCTCTCGAGGGCCTGCCCTTTCTAGGTTCAGAGGCAATGAAATCCACGAGAGCCAAAGATGCCCTGGAAGCAGCTCTCCAACCCACCTGATGTGGTACCACACCCAGAACAGCCAGAGGACCTTGCATAATAATAATTATCATTATTTAATATTTATACCCTGGCCATCTGGCTGAGTTTCCCCAGCCACTCTGGGCGGCTTCCAACAAAACACTAAAATACAATAACCTATTAAACATTAAAAGCTTCCCTAAACAGGGCTGCCTTCAGATGTCTTTTAAAAGTTTGGTAGTTATTTTTCTCTTTGACATCTGGTGGTAGGGCGTTCCACAGGGCGGGTGCCACTACCGAGAAGGCCCTCTGCCTGGTTCCTTGTAACTTGGCTTCTCGCAGCGAGGGAACCGCCAGAAGGCCCTTGGCACTGGACCTCAGTGTCCGGGTCTTCAGGTCTACTGGACCGAGGCCGTTTAGGGCTTTAAAGATCAGCACCAACACTTTGAATTGTGCTCAGAAACGTACTCAGATGCCTCCTTTCCCCTTGAATATGTGCCATGAGAAAGTGAATGCAGCTGTTTAGGGAAGTTTTTAATGACTGATGTTTTAATGTATTTTTAATCTTTTGTTGGAAGCTGCCCAGAGTGGCTGGGGTAGAAATAATAAATTATTATTATTATTATTTATTACAAGAAAAATGGCAGTTGATACGACCCCATGAAGCCTTCTAGATGTTGCTGAACTCCAGTTCCCATCATCCCCGATATTTGGCTGTGCCGGTGGGTTGATGGGAGTTTTGAGGGTCCCACCTCTGGAGGGCCACATGTTGTTTCCCCATCCCTGCCATCACTTAGTTAATTTCTACCTTACCCTTCCTCCCAAGGGAGCCCAGGGCGGCAAACAACAGGTGATAAAATGACAAAGGCCTATTAAAGGGCTTCACAACGGAAACAAAAGCCTCCACCCTGACAAATGTGCGGCTCAAATGTATTTATCTGTCTCTTCGTCTTTAAACATTCATCAAAATGGAAAACCAAAAAAGAGAAAAACACCTTGGTGTGGTGGCCCTACTACTGCTAGCGGATTCTTTTCCAATGATATTCGTGCTAGCCGGCCTGTGGGGCTGCCAGGGTGCAAGGAATGGGTTAGAGTCAGCCGCTTCTTTGGTTCCCCGGACTGACAAACCAGCACTGAAGCTGACATCTGTGTTTGGGACAGAGCTGTTGCTGTCATAGGTTTCAGACAGCGGTTCCAGAACAAGCGATACCTGAAAGAAAATGTTTGAAAAGGCTCAGCAGTATTAGTTAGCATTTGGAAAACAATTTTTTTAATCGCTTCACACCTTATTATTATTATTATTTATTAAATTCGTTAGTAGCTGTCAGGGAACTGACATCAGAGCCAGAAGTGGAGGCAGGGCTCCCAAGCGATACCGGAGAAGGGCCAAGCAGGGAGAGAGGGAACTCATCGGCTGGGGAAGGAAATCAGCGTAACACCAGGGATAAAGGGGCGCGGTTGGGGGAATCGGAGAGGGGTCTCCAGGACTCTTCGCTGGAGACCAGCGGGGAGAGCACAGGTCCTCCTCTGCCCACACCCACCCTGCGCAGAAGGCTTCCGCGCAGGGAAAGTAGGCGCAGACTTGGCGTCAAAAAGCTTTGGTGCTGGAAGAAGTTTAAGAAACGCCCACTGACGGATTCTGCTAGTGACTGAACAGCCACGAAGTGAAGGGCTGTCCAGTCAGGAAAGGTTTAACCAGGCTACCTAGCCAGGCGTGGTGGCAACTTACGCACAAGCAACCCCATACATTCATTACAGTAGCTTTATCTTGTGTTTTCCACGCCCACCTCACCATGTGTTGAACTTGGTGCACATGGCTGCCGTGGTGTGGGGGTGACCATTAAATAGGGAAAGGTTTGAGAATTACCTGCAGCTCTCCCATCTTCTCAGATGTCGGTGAGACAATGGTGAAAAATCCGCTGATTGGGTGACTTGGAGAGAGCTGTGCCAGCCCACTGATTTGCACCCGGCCAATTGGAAGGTGATTTGGTTTGGCCATTACTTCCAGGACAAGAGCACCCATATCTGTAGGAGGCAAAACAAACAAAAATAAACGAGCTCAATAAACAAAACGTGAAGAAACAGCACAATGTGTGCTTTTACTTCGTGATGCAGAAACAAGTGGCTGAGCTATTCAAGCTACCCTATACAGTGGTACCTCTGGTTAAGTACTTAATTCGTTCCGGAGGTCCGTTCTTAATCTGAAACTGTTCTTAACCTGAAGCACCACTTTAGCTAATGGGGCCTCCTGCTGCCGCTGCGCCGCCAGAGCATGATTTCTGTTCTCATCCTGACGCAAAGTTCTTAAGCCGAGGTATTATTTCTGGGTTAGCGGAGTCTGTAACCTAAAGCGTATGTAACCTGAAGCATATGTAACCCGAGGTACCACTGTATATGAAATCCAGTTCCTCACCTCCATCTCTTTTTTTTTTTAATATAAAATATTTATTATAGTTTTACCAAGAAAAACACATAAATACATACCACAAAGAAGAAGAAACAAACATAGCCAAAAATACAAAAAAGATACCCAAAAAAGGTCAACAAAAAATCATCAAAAAAGATAATAAAACACATAAAAAAGAAAAAATCCAACTTTTAGCTTTATACTTATTTAACTGTTTCTTGACTTCCTCACATCTCCCTTTTTTGTGTTCCCATTTACCCAATCAGATTCAGCAAATCCTTACCCTCTTTCAAATCTCATTGTCAAATATATATATGTCTCCAATCCTTCTTCTCTTTTTAGTTCATTCTTACCTATTCCTTATAACTTAGTCACTTATACCATATTATTTAAGTTTGACATAATATAACTCTAGTCTTTCACCCTTTTTTAAATTCATCTATGCATCCTTCTTTAACTTTGTCACTAATGCCGTATTATTTTAATATCCAACATCATTTTAACATTCATAAATTTTGCAGTGTTTCTGCAAATAGTCTTTAAACTTCTTCCAGTCCTCTTCCACCGACTCTTCTCCCAGGTCTCGGATTCTGCCAGTCATTTCTGCCATCTCCATATAGTCTATTACTTGCACCTGCCATTCTTCCAGAGTGGGTAAATCTTGTGTCTTCCAATGTTTTGTGATGAGTATTCTTGCTGCTGTTGTTGCATACATAAAAAAAGTTCTATCTTTCTTTGGCACCAATTGGCCGACCATACCCAAGAGAAAGGCCTCTGGTTTCTTAAGGAAGGTATATTTAAATACCTTTTTCAGTTCATTATAGATCATTTCCCAGAAAGCCTTAATCTTTGGGCACGTCCACCAAAGGTGAAAGAATGTACCCTCAGTTTCTTTACATTTCCAACATTTATTATCAGGCAAGTGATAAATTTTTGCAAGCTTGACTGGGGTCATGTACCACCTGTAAATCATTTTCATAACATTCTCTCTTAGGGCATTACATGCCGTGAATTTCATACCGGTGGTCCACAACTGTTCCCAGTCCGCAAACATAATATTATGACCAATGTCTTGTGCCCATTTAATCATAGCTGATTTAACCATTTCATCCTGTGTATTCCATTTTAACAGCAAGTTATACATTCTTGATAATATCTTAGTTTTAGGTTCTAACAATTCTGTTTCCAATTTTGATTTCTCCACCTGGAAGCCCATTTTTTTTGTCCAAATTATAGGCCTCTCTTATTTGATAATAATGCAACCAGTCTCGCACTTTATCTTTTACCTCACCTCCATCTCTTAGCCATGGCTGGATACTTACCATGATGGAAATAAGAAACTGGTATGGAGGTGGCCCAGGCTGGGGCCTGGAACAAGGGGTGATGGAAGGACCTGAAATGGGGAGAAAGTGAAAGGGGCAATGGGAAGGGGTTTCCCTCCCACCAAAAATAATAAATAAAATCCTTCTAATGCAGGCATCAAACTGAGGGACCATCAGCTAGCAACTTTTATAAGGCTCTGAAAAAGCAGAAGTTGCCCACCGATTATGAGAATGAACCTTATCTGCCAGCAATGCAGAATAATTTCACTGTTTGTTACATCTCACTCTAAGCTGACTCACTGGGACTTGCCTTGAAGGGGCAAAACACATCCATTGCCCTTCATTTAATAATAATAATAATACATTTTATTTATACCCCGCCCTCCCCAGCCAGAGCTGGGCTCAGGGCAGCTTACACCAATAAAACCACAGTAAAAACATAAGGGGGGGGGGCAATTTAAAATACAGATTAAAATGCAATTTAAAATGCAGCCTCATTTTAAAAGTAGCCAATTTGTGCTTTAGCAGCTTGTCCAACCCTAAACTAACAAACCACATGCTCAGGCTTCAAAGAAGTAGCTGTACCTGTAAGATAGGAGACAAACTGTTTTGGTCCACACCGAACTGGGTAGCGGGTCGTAGTTTTGAGATTTTTTTGCTCGGCCTGCGAGGTATCCCGGGGAACAAAGGCTGTCCCGTCCGATGTTTCTCCCCACCACCTCACCCGGATAAGGAAGGAAGCAGGTGGCTTGGCAACCATCCATAAGATTTTGCTAATGGTCAGCTTCAGAAAGCAGCGCAGTTGTCCTTCTACAAGCGGAGGCAAACTTGTAGAGGGGGAGATATCACTGACGTCTGTGGAGAAGAGGTAGAGCATAGCATTACAGTGGTGCCCCGCAAGACGAACGCCTCGCAAGACGGAAAACCCGCTAGACGAAAGGCTTTTCCGTTTTGGAGGCGCTTTGCAAAACGAATTTCCCTATGGGCTTGTTTCGCAAGACGAAAATGTCTTGCGAGTTCCTGCGGGTTTTTTCCCCTTCCCCCCCTTTTCCTAAGCCGCTAAGCCGCTTAACAGCTGATCCGCTAAAAGCCGCTAAACCGCTAATAGCGCTAATCCGCTAAGCTGTCAATGGGCTTGCTTCGCAAGACGAAAAAACCACTATACGAAGAGCCTCACGGAACGGATTAATTTCGTCTTGCGAGGCACCACTGTACTATTTATCCAACCCAGGCCAGTTAGTTTATTTTTTTTTTAAAATTAACTTTGTTTATCGTCTTTCAATTATTACATAGTAACCCAATGACATCCAAATACACAACAAAACATTGGCTTCTCTTCTCCCCCTCCCCCCCCCCCGGTCCATTGTTTTAACTTCTCCCCCCCCCCCCCCGCCCTTATGTTTTCTATTTTCTCTCTTATACCTTCTATTTCAATTTTATTGAACGGAGCTGTGCAATTTAGGTAGTTCTGTCCCTAGAATAATTCCCAAATTCTATCAGTGCTAAATTGTATTTTGACTGTTGCTTTTCTTTCTTTGTTTTTAGCTGTTCTTGCTGTTGTCTGCAAGGCACCTCGAGTCCCTTACCAGGCGGCATATAAATATAAATGTAGTTGTAGTAGTAATAGTAGTAGTGATAATACTACTACTAATAATAATAACAAATTTAAGGTATATGGTGAGCCCAGTAATAATAATACTAATACTACTAATAATAAATTTAAGGTATGTGGCGAGCCCGGTAATCATAATATTAATAAATTTAAGGCATGTGGTGAGCCTGGTAATAATAGTAATAATAATAATATTAATAAATTTAAGGCATGTGATGAGCCTGGTAATAATAGAAATAATAATATTAATAAATTTAAGGTATGTGATGAGCCTGGTAATAATAGAAATAATAATATCAATAAATTTAAGGCATGTGGTGAGCCTGGTAATAACAGAAATAATAATATTAATAAATTTAAGGTATGTGATGAGCCTGGTAATAATAGAAATAATAATATTAATAAATTTAAGGAATGTGATGAGCCTGGTAATAATAGAAATAATAATATTAATAAATTTAAGGTATGTGGTGAGCCTGGTAATAACAGAAATAATAATATTAATAAATTTAAGGCATGTGGAGAGCCCGGTAATAATAATATTAATAAATTTAATGTATGTGGTGAGCCTGGTAATAATAGAAATAATAATATTAATAAATTTAAGGCATGTGGAGAGCCCGGTAATAATAGAAATAATAATATTAATAAATTTAAGGTATGTGGTGAGCCTGGTAATAATAGAAATAATAATATCAATAAATTTAAGGCATGTGGAGAGCCCGGTAATAATAATAATAATAAATTTAAGGTATGTGGTGAGCCCGGTAATAATAATAATAATAATAATAATAATAATAAATTTAAGGTATGTGGTGAGCCCGGTAATAATAATAATAATAATAATAATAATAATAATAAATTTAAGGCATGTGGAGAGCCCGGTAATAATAATAATAATAAATTTAAGGTATGTGGTGAGCCTGGTAATAATAATAATAATAATAATAATAATAATAATAATAAATTTAAGGCATGGGGAGAGCCCGGTAATAATAATAATAAAAAATTTAAGGCATGTGGTGAGCCCGGTAGTAATAATAATAATAATAATAATAATAACAATAATAAATTTAAGGTATGTGGTGAGCCCGGTAGTAATAATAATAATAATAATAATAATAATAAATTTAAGGCATGGGGAGAGCCCGGTAATAATAATAATAAAAAATTTAAGGCATGTGGTGAGCCCGGTAGTAATAATAATAATAATAATAACAATAATAAATTTAAGGCATGGGGAGAGCCCGGTAATAATAATAATAAAAAATTTAAGGCATGTGGTGAGCCCGGTAATGATGACGATAATAATAATAATAATAATAAATTTAAGGCATGGGGAGAGCCCGGTAATAATAATAATAAAAAATTTAAGGCATGTGGTGAGCCCGGTAGTAATAATAATAATAATAATAATAATAACAACAATAATAAATTTAAGGTATGTGGTGAGCCCGGTAATGATGACGATAATAATAATAATAATAATAAATTTAAGGTATGTGGTGAGCCTAGTAATAATAGAAATAATAATATTAATAAATTTAAGGTATGTGGTGAGCCCGGTAATAATAATAATAATAATAATAATAATAATAATAAAATTAAGGCATGTGGAGAGCCCGGTAGTAGTAATAATAATAATAATAATAATAATAATAATAAATTTAAGGTATGTGGTGAGCCCGGTAGTAGTAATAATAATAATAATAATAATAATAATAATAAATTTAAGGTATGTGGTGAGCCCGGTAATGATGACGATAATAATAATAATAATAATAAATTTAAGGTATGTGGTGAGCCTAGTAATAATAGAAATAATAATATTAATAAATTTAAGGTATGTGGTGAGCCCGGTAATAATAATAATAATAATAATAATAATAAAATTAAGGCATGTGGAGAGCCCGGTAGTAGTAATAATAATAATAATAATAATAATAATAATAAAAAATTTAAGGCATGTGGTGAGCCCGGTAGTAATAATAATAATAATAATAATAACAACAATAATAAATTTAAGGTATGTGGTGAGCCCGGTAATGATGACGATAATAATAATAATAATAATAAATTTAAGGTATGTGGTGAGCCTAGTAATAATAGAAATAATAATATTAATAAATTTAAGGTATGTGGTGAGCCCGGTAATAATAATAATAATAATAATAATAATAATAATAATAAAATTAAGGCATGTGGAGAGCCCGGTAGTAGTAATAATAATAATAATAATAATAATAAATTTAAGGTATGTGGTGAGCCCGGTAATGATGACGATAATAATAATAATAATAAATTTAAGGTATGTGGTGAGCCCAGTAATAATAATAATAATAAATTTAAGGTATGTGGTGAGCCCAGTAATAATAATAATAATAAATTTAAGGCATGTGATGAGCCTGGTAATAATAATAATAATAAATTTAAGGCATGTGGTGAGTCCGGGGGGCGGGGTTGTCGTTTCCTTCCCTGCCCGCCTCACCCACCAATCCGGGGTGGGTCGCTCATGACTTTGACGGGGTCCCCGCCCGCCCGCCCTCCTCACCTTTCTTCTTGCGGCCGGACCCCGGCCGGGCCGGACCAGCCGCCTTGGCCTTCCTCGGCTTCATCCTCCCGACTAGGCCCCCCGAGCCCGCTTCCCGCTGCTTAGCAACGGCCGCCGCCGCCGCGCGGCCTTCTGGGAAACCGGCGCCAACGGCGGGTGGAAAGCCCGGCCGGCACTTCGCCGCCTCCGGTGCGACCTCCGACCTCCAGAGGGCGCTGCGGGGCTGCAGGCGCAGCCACTGAAAGGCGTCTCCGCGGGGACCTTCGCTAGTACTGTAGAGATAAGAACATAGAGGAGCATTCCAGTTGAGGTGCCGCGGCTCTGCTTCTCCCAAAAGCTCAGGTATGGAGAGCAAGGGCGGGTGAAATTGCTGGAGTATTCAGGTTTAGTAAATTCAACGAATTTAGTAATTATGATTATGATTGTTAGAATTAAAAACAATTTTAGATTTTAAAATAATATTAATAGTTTATTTAGTTTATTTTATTGTTTATTTAACATAATTTGTTACAAAATATAAACAAAATATTACAAATACTTACATATATATATTTCAAATAAGCACATATATATGAAAAAAGGAACAAGAGAGAGAAAAAACGAAAAGAAAAAAGAAGAAAAAATAAAGAGGAAAGAAGAAAAATTGGAAGAATCTCTCCCTAGTTAATTCTACAAATATCGCAATATGAAAATTGTTGTGTATTGAGTCAAAGGATTTTATATCTGTATTATTATTGTCTGTATTTGCATTAGGGTAAAGTAACTGCCTTTTGGTTCCAGAGGGTACAGCTACTATTGGTTCATTTAAGCTGCTGTATTTGGATCCTCTGTCTTATTGGTTTCCTCCAAAAGGCAGGACTGTGATTGCCTGATATTGTTCCCTCCAAAATGTATCCTTTCTAGCTAGTTCCCTGTCCCTATAAATGTAGCTCTCCCCTCCTCAGGCCCCAGTCTTGTTGCTTTAATAAAAAAGTGTTACTAGAGAACTGTCTCCAGCATATTATGTCAAGAGAGCTGAAATCACAAACCCCACGTCACAACAAAAATAATGATAAAATTTCATTGATTGACTTCCATTGCTTACACTGCACTTCCTATATACATTTTAAACAAGATTGTATCTGTTTACAGATAGGTAGCCATGTTGGTCTGCCATAGTCAAAATAAAATAAAAAAATTCCTTCCAGTAGCACCTTAAAGACCAACTAAGTTAGTTCTTGGTATGAGCTTTTGTGTGCATGTATCTGAAGAAGTGTGCTTGCACACGAAAGCTCATACCAAGAACTAACTTTGTTGTTGTTGCAGTTACAGATAGGTAACCGTGTTGGTCTGCCATAGTCAAAACAAAAAAAATTCCTTCCAGTAGCACCTTAAAGACCAACTAAGTTAGTTCTTGGTATGAGCTTTTGTGTGCATGCACACTTCTTCAGATACACTGAAACAGAAGTTTCCAGACCCTTCTATATAGTGAGAAGGTGGGGAGGGGTATTACTCAGAAGGGTGGTGGGAATGGGTGATTGGCAGATAGCTGTGATGAGCCTGTTGACGACTCTTAACGACTGCAATAGGTCTTACAGGAAAAAGCAAGGGGTGAGAAGGTGAAAAATGGCTTTGTCATGTTGTTGTTTAGTCGTGTCCGACTCTTCGTGACCCCCTGGACCAGAGAACGCCAGGCACTCCTGTCCTCCACTGCCCCCCGCAGCTTGGTCAGACTCATGCTGGTAACCTCGAAAACACTATCCAACCATCTCGTCCTCTGTCGCCCCCTTCTCCTTGTGCCCTCCATCTTTCCCAACATCAGGGTCTTCTCCAGGGAGTCTTCTCTTCTCATGAGGTGGCCAAAGTCTTGGAGCCTCAGCTTCAGGATCTGTCCTTCCAGTGAGCACTCAGGGTTGATTACCTTCAGAATGGACAGGTTTGATCTTCTTGCAGTCCATGGGACTCTCAAGAGTCTCCTCCAGCACCATAATTCAAAAGCATCAATTCTTCGGCGATCAGCCTTCTTTATGGTCCAGCTCTCACTTCCATACATCACTACTGGGAAAACCATAGCTTTAACTATACGGACCTTTGTTGGCAAGGTGATGTCTCTACTTCTCAAGATGCTGTCTAGGCCTGTCATTGCCCTTCTCCCAAGAAGCAGGCGTCTTTTAATTTTGTGACTGCTGTCACCATCTGCAGTGATCATGGAGCCCAAGAAAGTAAAATCTCTCACTGCCTCCATTTCTTCCCCTTCTATTTGCCAGGAGGTGATGGGACCAGTAGCCATGATCTTCGTTTTTTTGATGTTGAGCTTCAGACCATATTTTGCACTCTCCTCTTTCACCCTCAATAAAAGGTTCTTTAATTCCTCCTCACTAACTTAGTTGGTCTTTAAGGTGCTACTGGAAGGAATTTTTTTATTTTGTTTTAAGATTGTATCTGTTATTCTGTATTTTCCCCAAACAATATTCTAATCAATAAGTTTTCTAAATTTCTCATAAATCTATTCTAAACACATAAAAGGTAAAGGTAAAGGTACCCCAGCCCGTACGGGCCAGCCTTAACAGACTCTGGGGTTGTGCGCCCATCTCACTTAAGAGGCCAGGGGCCAGCGCTGTCCGGAGACACTTCCGGGTCACGTGGCCAGCGTGACATCGCTGCTCTGGCCAGAGCCAGAGCCAGAGCCACACACGGAAACGCCGTTTACCTTCCCGCTGGTAAGCGGTCCCTATTTATCTACTTGCACCCGGAGGTGCTTTCGAACTGCTAGGTTGGCAGGCGCTGGGACCGAGCAGCGGGAGCGCACCCCGCCGCAGGGATTCGAACCGCCGACCTTTCGATCGGCTACATTTAATCCTTGTCTACATAATCATTATTAATTTTAATAGTGATATTAATATCAACATTATTATTATTAACAATAATAAATTGTTGTTGTTATCGAATAAGAGACCAGGAAGAGTGGAGTATTTAAAGGAGAGTGGGAAATGTTTGCAGGTTGAAACGTTACCAGGGATGGAGCGGATTAAAGTATATGAAGGTACGATTGAGGAGGGAGGACAATAAAACTTACGGAGCAATTAGAATATGCAGTCACAATAGGTAAATATACAGAACCGCGGAAGGGAGGGCAAGGGAAAGCGACGATTATGACTGCATGAGTGAATTGAATGGAATAGGAACATTTGTAATGGGAAAAGTATAAATATATTTCAGCTTTTAATCATGGAAAACTGAAGAGCGACTCTACACTTTACTATCTCTACGGCGCCGCCCCGCCTGGCTCGACTCCCTACAACGGGACCGCGCCTCCCAGGGTGCACCGCGGCCGCTCCCGTTTGGAATCTTCAGAAACTCCGTTTCCCAGCACGCCTTGGGGCGCGGGGAGGCGTCCTTCCGGCGCGCAGAGGCTGCTGGGAGCGGCTGGCCGGCGGCTCCTTCTGGGAGGGCGGGGGCCGGATCCTGCCCCTTCGCCGCCGCCGCCGCCTCGCCTCTCCCCGCCGCCCTCGCCATGTCCGCCTTGGAGAAGCAGCTGCAGCTGGGCCGCCTGCCCCCTCGCCCTCCGGGACCCGCCGGGGGAAGCGGCCAGGCCCTCCCCAAGATGCGCATGGGGTACGCGAGGGGCAGAGAAGAGGGGGGGGGGTCGGGTGACGTCACGCGGAGGGAGATGACGTCACGCGGCGGGGGACCGGGGGTGGCGTGACGTCATGCGCCTGGGGTGGGGAAGGGGCGCCGAGTGGAGGAGGGGGCGTGGCTTTGGGGAGGATGAATGGGGCGGGGCGGGGTTTGCCCAGGGTTTATTGGGGGGGTGGGGGGGTGGGGGGATTTTCCAGAACACGCGTGGGTGGGGGAATCTTTTTTGGGGGGGAATAATTGTCTGCAAAATGAAGGGGGGCTCTGAAGGTGGGGGGGTGAGCAGGCGCTCTCTGCTTTCAATGGAAGCCTGGTGTGTGTGTCCTATCTATACTTACACTGTATATATATTCTCGTATATATGTATTTTTATATATCTATATGTGTGTTACAGATAGGTAGCCGCGTTGGTCTGCCATAGTCAAAACAAAAAAAATTCCTTCCAGTAGCACCTTAAAGACCAACTAAGTTAGTTCTTGGTATGAGCTTTCGTGTGCATGCACACTTCTTCAGATACACTGAAACAGAAGTCACCAGACCCTTCTATATAGTGAGAAGGTGGGGAGGGGTGTTACTCAGAAGGGTGGTGGGAATGGGTGATTGGCAGATAGCTGTGATGAGCCTGTTGACGACTCTTAACGACTGCAATAGGTCTTGCAGGAAAAAGCAAGGGGTGAGAAGGTGAAAAATGGCTTTGTCATGTATAATGAGATAAGAATCCAAGGTCTTTGTTCAGACCAGGTCTCTCCATGGTTTTAAGTTTGGTGATAAGTTGCAATTCAGCAGCTTCTCTTTCCAGTCTATTTCTGAAATTCCTTTGTAGTAAAACAGCTACTTTGAGATCTTGTATAGAATGTCCTGGGAGATTGAAGTGTTCTCCTACTGGTTTCTCTGTCTTGTGATTCCTGATGTCTGATTTATGTCCGTTTATTCTTTGGCGTAAGGTCTGGCCTGTTTGTCCAATATAGAGAGCTGAAGGACACTGAATACACACACACACATATGTGTATATAAATATACAGTGGTACCTCAGGTTACATACGCTTCAGGTTACAGACGCTTCAGGTTACAGACTCTACTAACCCAGAAATAGTACCTCGGGTTAAGAACTTTGCTTCAGGATGAGAACAGAAATCGTGCTTTGGCGGCGCGGCGGCAGCGGGAGGCCCCATCAGCTAAAGTGGTGCTTCAGGTTAAGAACGGACCTCCAGAACGAATTAAGTACTTAACCCGAGATACCACTGTATACACACACACACACACGTATATACAGTAAGGGACGCGGGTGGCGCTGTGGGTTAAACCACAGGGCCTTTTGGGCTTGCCGATCAGAAGGTCGGCGGTTCGAATCCGCGCGACGGGGTGAGCTCCCGTTGCTCGGTCCCTGCTCCTGCCAACCTAGCAGTTCGAAAGCATGTCAAAGTGCAAGGAGATAAATAGGTACCACTCCGGCGGGAAGGTAAATGGCATTTCCCTGCGCTGCTCTGGTTCGCCAGAGTCATGCCCTCAGCCATTAAAGCAAGATGAGCGCTGCAACCCCAGAGTCGGCCACAAGTGGACCTAATGGTCAGGGGTCCCTTTTCCTTTACATATATACAATGTGGATATGTGTGTATATATGTATGTGTGTATCATGGGGGTTTGACATAACCCCAGAGGCACATTCCTTCATTGTCTCCTGAAACAGACAGATCCCAACAGCAAATAGGAGTTATGTGATGTGTAATATGGCAGGTGGGGTTGTATTAATGAGGGGCCCAGCCCCAAAGGACCGGGCGAAAGTGTGTAAATGTGCCTGCTTTCAAATGGTGGATAACAACAGCTGCGGTGTTCATACGGTGGTGTTTTCTGAAATGCATTGCATGCAACAGCCCTGCAGGGTAGGCCAGCCTAGTTTCCCCCTCCCCCATTGGCTGAGAGTGTGTGAGAAATAACCCTCACCCAAGGTTGCTTCATGAGCAGGACTGAATTTCTGCATGCACGCAGGTGCTCTGGAGGCAGTAGTTAGCCCCGTAGAAAGCACTGCTCCTCGGTTGCAGACATGGACAGAGGCCACCTGGGGAATCCCAGGTTGACTGCTGCTTCTGGCCTTATGCCATGGGGCGTTGCAATTTCTTCACCCTTACCCAAAGGGTTTAAGGGGTCCTTTTTTTTGCCCGGTGAGAAAGGATAGAGAAGGGGATTCTCCTGGAAATTGAAGGCTGTCGTTTGTGATGTGAAAGCTTAATGCGCTTCTCTCTTCGTTGTAAGAAGGTAAAGGGTAAAGGGACCCCTGACCATTACGTCCAGTCGTGGCCGACTCTGGGGTTGTGGCGCTCATCTCGCTTTATTGGCCGAGGGAGCCGGCGTACAGCTTCCAGGTCATGTGGCCAGCATGACTAAGCCACTTCTGGTGAACCAGAGCAGCGCACGGAAATGCTGTTTACCTTCCCGTTGGAGTGGTACCTATTTATCTACTTGCACTTTGACATGCTTTCGAACTGCTAGGTGGGCAGGAGCAGGGACCGAGCAATGGGAGCTCACCCCGTCGCGGGGATTTGAACCTCCAACCTTCTGATCGGCAAGACCTAGGCTCTGTGGTTTAACCCACAGCGCCACCCACGTCCCATCATTGTATGTGTTGTGAAAATCACATTGCAATGGGGCAACCTCAAGGCGGCAACCAGCTCAGAGAATTGGGGGGGGGGGTGTGCCTGATCCTGGTGCATGAGATTCCATCAGAGGTAGGTGATGTTCATCCGGCGCAAGCAATGCATGGGGGCTGTGAGGGATCGCGGGGTGTGCTGCTTGCAAAAAGGAGGGACCTGAACCCTGCTTTCAAATAGGTGATGTTTGGGGGAAGGAGAGGACGGTGTTACCAGATTGTGGCGCTTGCTGGCCATTTGCCAGGGAAGGCTGGGTGGGGAATCGCTGAAGGAAACCTGCTGCGCATGGAAGATGCAAAGTGACAGCGGAAGGCGTCTCTCTGGGAGGGGCCGTCGCTCGCTGCTTGAACACACCATTTGCACGCAGAAGTCCCAGGTCCATTCCTCAGTGAAAGCAATAAAAAACAACAACACTGGCAGCGGAGCCAGCCGAGATCTCCGCCCGAGACTTTGCGGTGAGAACAGCTAACCAGCCTGGACTAGCCTTCCCCCAGTCTTCATGCTCTCCAGATGTTTTCGACTCTTCACTCGCAGCAGCCTTCTGGGAGTCCAAATCATCTGGAGGGCACAAGGTTGGGGAAGCTTGCTCTGCAGCACATCTGGCTATGCTTCTGGCAGATCTGAGCAGCTTTTCGGAGGACGGAGGCCACCTTGAACTAATAATCTCAGCTTCTGCCTGCACGGTGAAAATAATGAAAGAGGCGAGACTGTTTTGGTGTTGCTGTGGGGGAGAAATTAGGCAAGCGCCCCTTTCCTGGCTGGAGTAGTTTCAGGTGAAGCTTCGGAATACAGTCATACCTCGGGTTACAGACGCTTCAGGTTACAGACTCCGCTAACCCAGAAATAGTGCTTCAGGTTAAGAACTTTGCTTCAGGATGAGAACAGAAATTGTGCTCCGGTGGCGTGGCAGCAGCAGGAGGCCCCATTAGCTAAAGTGGTGCTTCAGGTTAAGAACAGTTTCAGGTTAAGTACGGACCTCTGGAACGAATTAAGTACTTAACCTGAGGTACCACTGTATCTGGTTGTGAGAGAAGGAGATTTAGCCCCCAAACCCATGTTCCAGTAATCTCATAGGTAAAGGTAAAGGTACCCCTGCCCGTACGGGCCAGTCGTGTCCGACTCTAGGGTTGTGCACCCATCTCACTTAAGAGGCCGGGGGCCAGCGCTGTCCGAAGACACTTCCGGGTCACGTGGCCAGCGTGACGAAGCTGCACTGGCGAGCCAGCACCAGCGCCGCACACGGAAATGCTGTTTACCTTCCCGCTAGATAAGCGGTCCCTATTTATCTACTTGCACTTAGGGGTGCTTTCGAACTGCTAGGTGGGCAGGAGCTGGGACCGAACGGCGGGAGCTCACCCCGCCGCGGGGATTCGAACCGCCGACCTTGCGATCAGCAAGTCCTAGGCACTGAGGTTTTACCCACAGCGCCACCCGCGTCCCGTTTTAGTAATCTCACAGAACACCTTCTTTGTATGGAATGTGTTTGGCCTTCTCAGCCCCTGATGCATCCCTCCAGCAGCAGAGGAGGCTCTTGTGTTTCCCACAGGCATCTGGTTGGCCGCTGTGAGAACAGGATGCTGGACTAGATTGGCCATTGGTCAGATCCAGCATGTTTTCTTATGTACCCACAACTCCCATCAACCTAAGTCAGCATGGATAGCAGCAAGGGATGATGGGAGTTGTAGTCTGGCAGCATCTGGAAGGCTGCAGGTTGCTGGATGTAGGTCAGGCATAGGCACCTTCGTCCCTCCAGGTCTTTTGGGACTACAACTCCCATGATCCCTAGCAACAGGACCAGTGGTCAGGGGTGATGGGAATTTGTAGTCCCCAAAACATCTGGAGGGCCGAGGTTTCCTGTGCCTGATGTAGATCTTAGTCTTCTTTATATTCAGTCCCAGGATGATTGTGAAATGTCTGTCTGCCAACCTGTGGTATTATTTCTCTTGCCTGACTCCACCATCCAGCAGTATAGATTTCTAAAGCTTTATTTGGTAAATAAATAAAATGTTGAGTTGCTGGCAAAAGATGTGCAGTGATGGAGCCTGGATTATTTTGTGGTACCCCAGGGGAATCCAATCTGTAGTGAAAGGAATGGCCGTTACTTTCTTCTCCTTCTTTTAAATTGCAAGAACAAGGCTGTCGTTGCACATAAAGGGCCCTCCTGCACACAGCAAAATTCTTCTTAAGCCACCCATATTTAAGCGTTGTGTCTCTGTTTTCCAGGCCTGGAAGGAAGCGTGATTATTCTGCTGTCCCGTGGAGCCAGTACTTCGAGTCCATGGAGGATGTTGTGGTTGAGAGCGACTCTGGCAAGGATATATCCTTTCCCCCTCCTTTGTTAAAAAAAATCCTGATTTATAGGGTCCTCTGTTGCGCACATAGCCATAAGGCCACCTGCTTAGAAGTTGCCACCCTCCACGCAGTGTGGCTCCCGGCAGATGGCCTTGGGCGGTGATGTTTGCAAAATGTTTCCCTGATTGAGCTCGCTTTGGGTGGCACTGAACCGATTCAGCGCTGCCAAAGGACGGTGCCAAAGTCTTCTGGGCGTAAAAAAATGAAATAATGTCCTGTTGACTGAGCGGCGATGTGTTCCTGGGAGGCACAGACAATGTTGCAGCTTGCATCTTAACTCTCTTTATTTTGAGAAGGTTACAATTTCCTTAACTGTTCATACACTTTTCGAATTTACAAGAGTGGGTCCGAAGGTCCCGTCTTACTCCTTCTACACGGCGGAGGCCATTCTGCCCTTTCCTGGGCTGTGTTTACCGTAAGTGAACAGCTGATTGTACATCTTTTCCTGTGGTTAATATTTCGTTGTTTACGGAGCCCCTTCTGCTTGCGAAGCGCCTTTACAGAATAAACCCGGAAAGCGTCCTTCGGGATGAGAATTCATGTTGTGGCTTGATGGCCGCAAGCAAATGCGTTGTGGATTTCCAGCACAATAGCTGCCTTGTTTTTAAAGGCTACGACGGAGAGCAGGGCACCTGCTGTGAATGTAGAAGCATCTCCAGTGAGAAAGAGATCTGGTTGCAGGGCTACAATAGGACTTGAAGAGAAAACCATACATCCTAAAGACACCACAGTTTCCACTAACCTTTATTCCAAGGAGGCAAGATTGTTGAACTCCCTGGAATCTTACCACTCTGTGTTGGTGTGTAACACTATACAGAGACACACACATGCACCCCTCTCCGTCCAGGCAAGCATAGAGGCATTATTGCACTCCCAGAAGCCTTCCAGTCAGCCAGGAACACAGAATCCTACCCTTTTAACTCTGCGCTGCATGAAAAAGACTTTTCTTCTGTTTGTCCTGTATCTTCCAATATTGAGCTTCGTGGTGAGGGGCATATTTTTTCTGACTAAGCACCGGGAAGAATTTTGTGACGGCAAGAGTCGTTTGACAGAGGAAAAGGCCCCTTCAGAAGGTGGCAGGCTCTCCTTCATTGGAGGTTTAATAATAATAATAATAATAATAATAATAATATATTATTTCTACCCCTCCCCATCTGGCTGGGTATCACCAGCCACTCTGGGCGGTCTCCAATAGAAGGCCAAAAATGCACTAAAACAACAGCCATTAAAAGCTTCCCAAAACATATATTTGAATTGAATTTATTACGGTCCCAGGCCAGACTCGCATACCGTACTAAACAAATCAGAAACACAATAAAATTAAGTTTAAATTAACAATCAATATAACGATAAACAATACAATTATGGCAGCAGTTAAGATGTCATATAGTTGTTACTTCTTTGACATCTGATAGGAGGGCGGCACCACGACTGAGAAGGCCCTCTGCCTGGTTCCCTCACGTCTCGCAATGAAGGAACTGCCAGAAGGCCCTTGGTGTCCAGGCGGAACGATGGGGGTGGAGATGCTCCTTCAGGTCTACTGGGCCTTTGAGGCCGTTTAGGGCTTTCAAGGTCAGCACCAACACTTTGACTTGTGCTCGGAAACGTACTGGGAGCCAGTGTAGGTCTTTCAGGACCGGTGTTATGTGGTCTCGGCAGCCGCTCCCAGTCACCAGTCTAGCTGCCGCATTCTGGATTAGTTGTCGTTTCCGGGTCACCCTCAAAGGTAGCTCCATGTAGAGCACGTTGCAGTAGTCCAAGTGAGAGATAACAGAGGTTCGGTCGTCACCTTTCAGGGATTCTGCAGCTGTGATTCCTGCAATGCAGGGGGTTGGACTAGATGACTCTAGTGACCCCTTCTTCCAACTCTCCAATTCTGTAAGCTGCTGCTGCTGCCAGTTAACCTATCCCTGTTTCCCCCCCTAACCTAGTGCCCTCATTTGTTTTCTAACTACTACTCCCATCAGCCCCAGCCAGAAGGGTCCCAGGTCAGGGAAGTTTGGGTACATGGAGCAATGGTCTCACTGTTCCCTGTATCTCCTAGTAGAGCTAGCAGTTGTTGTTGTTTAGTCGTTTAGTTGTGTCCGACTCTTCGTGACCCCATGGACCAGAGCACGCCAGGCACTCCTGTCTTCCACTGCCTCCCGCAGTTTGGTCAGACTCATGTTTGTAGCTTCGAGAATACTGTCCCACCATCTCGTCCTCTGTCGTCCCCTTCTCCTTGTGCCCTCCATCTATCCCAACATCAGGGTCTTTTCCAGGGAGTCTTCTCTTCTCATGAGGTGGCCAAAGTATTGGAGCCTCAGCTTCACGATCTATCCTTCTAGTGAGCACTCAGGGCTGATTTCCTTAAGAATGGATCCGTTTGATCTTCTTGCAGTCCATGGGACTCTCAAGAGTCTCCTCCAGCACCAGAATTCAAAAGCTTAGCAGAGACTTGTCCTAAACCCCAGAGAGTGGCTGCCAGTCAGGGTAGACAATACAGATCTCAATGGAACAATGACCTGACTTGGTTGCAGGCGGCTTCCTGTTTGCTTGGACCATCGATGGAAGCAGAACACTGCGTGGGAAATCCGATTCAGCATGGCTCTTCCGAACTGGCTTAAGGCAGCAACCCTGGGTCCACTTTACCTGGGTAGCAAGCCACGAGATTTTCTTCTGAGCTGACATGCCCAAAGTTTTCACTGCTACTGGCTTGTTTGTCCTTCCTTGGATTCCTGCAGCACAAGAAAGTAGAATAAGGGGAACCTGGATCCTTCCAGGGGCTGTTGGACTCCAACTCCCATCAGCCCCAGCCAGCATGGCCTGTGGGATGATGGGAGTTGGAGTCCAGCTACATCCACAGGGCCACAGTCTCCCCATCCCTGGCTTAAAAGTTGGAGGGCATAATGGCTTCTGCAATTGCAGGCATCCCTTGTCTCCTTGGGCCAAACAAACAAGATGAATTTTAACAGGGAGAAATGTAAAGTATTGCACTTGGGCAAAAAAAATGAGAGGCACAAATACAAGATGGGGGACACCTGGCTTGAGAGCAGTACATGTGAAAAGGATCTAGGAGTCTTGGTTGAGCACAAACTTGACATGAGCCAACAGTGTGACGCGGCAGCTAAAAAAGCCAATGCAATTCTGGGCTGCATCAATAGGAGTATAGCATCTAGATCAAGGGAAGTAATAGTGCCACTGTATTCTGCTCTGGTCAGACCTCACCTGGAGTACTGTGTCCAGTTCTGGGCACCACAGTTCAAGAAGGGCACTGACAAACGTGTCCAGAGGAGGGCAACCAAAATGGTCAAAGGCCTGGAAACGATGCCTTATGAGGAACGGCTAAGGGAGCTGGGCATGTTTAGCCTGGAGAAGAGGAGGTTAAGGGGTGATATGATAGCCATGTTCAAATATATAAAAGGATGTCACATAGAGGAGGGAGAAAGGTTGTTTTCTGCTGCTCCAGAGAAGCGGACACGGAGCAATGGTTCCAAACTACAAGAAAAAAGATTCCACCTAAACATTAGGAAGAACTTCCTGACAGTAAGAGCTGTTTGACAGTGGAATTTGCTGCCAAGGAGTGTGGTGGAGTCTCCCTCTTTGGAGGTCTTTAAGCAGAGGCTTGACAACCATATGTCAGGAGTGCTCTGATGGTGTTTCCTGCTTGGCAGGGAGTTGGACTCGATGGCCCTTGTGGTCTCTTCCAACTCTATGATTCTATGATTCTATGGCTCTTGGGAGACTTTTCAACAGGCATTCTCCACCGCTGCCGGGTGCGCCTGGTTTTTTTTGCCACCCAGTCGATTTTCCTGGAACAAAAGGCCTATTTTTAAAACGCGCCTTGGAGCCTCAATGCTGCTTAATCACTGCAATTCCAAAAATATGTTATTTAGGTGGCAGGGACAAATCACGAAGCGTCATCGTCTTTGCAGCAGGGTTCTTATTTTTCATAAGTGTGCCTGGTGCAAATCCCACCCCACCCCTTATTTTGGGAAAGACTGGAGCTTTTTCCCTATTTCCACCCTTCTGACTGAGACTTCACACATCTCCCCACCCAGTGCAAAGGAGACTTGGATCCTGCACACAAAAGTATGCAATCGCTGTACTAAGTTCAGGTCTAAAGAGCTGGCATTCAGATGGTTGTCTTCAGTAAATGCCACAAGTTGAAAGTTACAGAATTGTAGAATTAGAAGGGACCCCGAGGGTCATCTAGTCCAAACCTCTGCAATGCAGGAATCTCAGCTAGATCATCCATGACAGATGGCCGTCCAACCTCTGCTTAGAAACCTCCAAGAAGAGACAAGTCCACTGTCAAACAGCTCCTACCCCCAGAAATATCTTCCTCCTGTTTAGTTGTTTGGATTTGTAAGCAGTCAGGAAAGAAGGAGGGGCAGTTTTTGGATCAGCCCCAATCATCCTCTTGACCTGATCTCCACTGGATCACTCACCCAGTAGATCACGATCCCCTTATTTCTGCCTGCATCCCTAATAGTTGGACCATGGGTAGGCAAACTAAGGCCCAGGGACCGGATCCGGCCCAATCACCTTCTAAATCTGGCCTGCGGATGGTCCGGGAATCAGCCTGTTTTTACATGAGTAGAATGTGTCCTTTTATTTAAAATGGGTTATTTATGGGGCATAGGAATTCGTTCGTATTCCCCCCCCCAAAATATATATATATATATATAGTCCAGCCCCCCACAAGGACTGAGGGACGGTGGACCAGCCCCCTGCTGAAAAGGTTTACTGACCCCTGACATTTTGTTGTGCCTACTTGTTTCCAAAATCTGTTTAATTTGTTGGTGTTTTCTTATGAATATTTAACACGATGTAATTGCATAGAGAGTTGTTTTTTTTAAAATGGTTAAGCAGTAAAAGTAAAGGGACCCCTGACCATTAGGTCCAGTCGTGGCCGACTGGGGTTTCGGCGCTCATCTCACTTTATTGGCCGAGGGAGCCGGCGTACAGCTTCTGGGTCATGTGGCCAGCATGACTAAGCCGCTTCTGGTGAACCAGAGCAGCACATGGAAACGCCATTTACCTTCCCGCCGGAGCGGTACCTATTTATCTACTTGCACTGGCATGCTTTCGAACTGCTAGGTTGGCAGGAGCTGGGACCGAGCAACGGGAGCTCACCCCATCACGGGGATTCGAACTGCCAACCTTCTGATCGGCAAGCCCAAGAGGCTCTGTGGTTTAGACCACAGCGCCACCCGCGTCCCATGTTAAGCAGTACATATTGTTAAAATAAGTAAAATAAATGTTAAGACCTTCACACCAGGAGCTTTAAAATTACTGGCGTTCCACTGGAACTGCAGACCATGGCATTTCCAGTATGGCGTATTGTCGAGAGTGTCAGATTCGAACCTGGGAGAGACCAGGGTTCAAATCCCCACTTGGCCGTGAAGCTCACTGGGGGGGGACCCTGGGCCTGTTCACTGCCTCTCAGCCTACCTACCTCACCAGGTTGTTGTGGGTATTAAATGAGGAGGAGAAAAAGACCCACGTACACCACCTTGGGAAGGAAATGGTGATGAACAAAATTTATTCACCACAGAATACAGTTTCGGAAGCACCTTGGCTTTCAGATTTAATTTTTCGTCCAGTTTCTAGCCCATCTAATCCTGGCTGAACCTGTTGAAATCTCTGAAACAGGAGGGTCTGGGTGGCATCTGTAGCACCCTGAGAGCCGTGCTTTGGTATTCCCCTTTTTTTTACAGCTCCCCCTGAGTAGCACGAGCAGCTAAAAAACAATAAAGGTAAAGGTAAAGGGACCCCTGACCGTTAGGTCCAGTCATGACCGACTCTGGGGTTGCAGCGCTCATCTCGCTTTATTGGCCGAGGGAGCCGGCGTACAGCTTCCAGGTCATGTGGCCAGCATGACTAAGCCGCTTCTGGCGAACCAGAGCAGCGCACGGAAGCGCCGTTTACCTTCCCGCCGGAGCGGTACCTATTTATCTACTTGCACATTTACATGCTTTCAGACTGTTGGTGGGCAGGAGCAGGGACCGAGCAACGGGAGTTCACTCCGTTGCGGGGATTCGAACCGCCAACCTTCTGATCGGCAAGTCCTAGGCTCTGTGGTTAAACCCACAGCTCCTATGTCTACTTGCATGAGTTTTGCTTGGGTCTGCAGAATTTGTTTTTCCCCTGCTCTGCGGATGTGGGTCATCTTGTCCCGATTTCAGCCTTTTCTTCTTTAAGTGGGTCACCTTGTCCCCATTGCACAGCCCCCCTTCCACTACTTAAAAGACCGGAGGCCCTCCGAGAGACTGTTTTCCCACTCTCTTCCCCAACCCACTTAGCTTCATTCATATTCCTGGTGGGGCTTCCTTGTTACTTTACGCTGCTCCAAGCTGCCTGCCCTCTTTGTCCGAGGCCCCCCCCCCAGGCTAGTCAATGGGGCCAGAGCACTCCCTCTGGCCGGCAGCCCTTTCCCTTCCCAGCCATTGCGCATGGCTTTCCAAACTGGCCACATCACAAACTGACAGATGCTGCTGTTACAAGAAAAAACTGCTCCTTTTCCCTTATGGGGTATCCAAGAGTCTTATGTAGGTTCTCCATCGGTCAGAGAAAAGAACAGAGGCCAACCAGAAAATATTGAGAAGCAAAGCGGCTAGCAAGCCTGGTCTTCATTAAACTGTTGCAACAGGGTCCCCACTCACCACATGCAGGAGGGAAGAGGAACCCAGAAACATGGTGCGCAAGCCCTTAAATAGACTTTTGAAATTGACACCCTGTAGCTCAAGACCTGGGACGCAGGTGGTGCTGTGGGTTAAACCACAGAGCCTAGGACTTGCCGATCAGAAGCTCGACGGTTTGAATCCCCACGACGGGGTGAGCTCCCGTTGCTGGATCCCTGCTCCTGCCAACCTAGCAGTTCGAAAGCACATCAAAGTGCAAGTAGATAAATAGGTACCGCTCCAGCAGGAAGGTAAATGGCATTTCCGTGTGCTGCTCTGGTTCGCCAGAAGCGGCTTAGTCCTGCTGGCCACATGACCCAGAAGCTGTACGCCGGCTCCCTCGGCCAGTAAAGCGAGATGAGCGCCGCAACCCCAGAGTCGGTCACGACTGGACCTAATGGTCAGGGGTCCCTTTACCTTTCCTTTAGCTCAAGACCACCTCCCAAAACATCATATGTACATCACAGAAGGAGGCTGGTCTACAGCAGAAAACCTGTCTGCCAGGATACCTGATAATGGTCACTGATTGCTTTTACTAGGGCAGCCTGGGCATTCTTTGGTGATGGTAAATACTCAGTTCCTAAATCCAAGTCACAGGCTCACCCTATTCATACACAGATATGCCCTTAAGACAGGATTTATGAGCAAAGAGACAATGGGGAGGTTTTCCCATTTCCTTCCTCCTTGCAGAGAAACATTTGAGGTCAATTTGGGGGAGTCAAAATGGTTTCAGAACTGTTTTCCCATCCTGTTTCAGACATGTGGTTTATATATTTATGAATGTGTTTGCCTGGTACATTTATGAACACTTATTTTATAACTTAGACCAGGCACCCCCAAACTCGGCCCTCCAGATGTTTGGGGACTACAATTCCTATCATCCCTGACCACTGGTCCTGTTAGCTAGGGATGATGGGAGTTGTAGTCCCCAAACACCTGGAGGGCCGAGTTTGGGGTTCCCTGTCTTAGACCTTATGATTCTCATAACACCACGTAATATTCGTTCCTCGCTTGCAAGGAACCAATCCTCTGGAACTCCCTGCCCATTGATATTAAGCATGCCTTCGCTATGCTGTTTACAGCACCTTCCAAAAAATCTATTATTGTTCAGGCAAGTTTCCCTTGCATGTAATTTTGACAAGTGCTTCAACATGTATCATAGAATTGTAGAGTTGGAAGGGACTTTTACTTACATTTTTACTTTTTAAGGTCGGCTTAATGCCTGATCTTTTTATAATCGTTATTTTGAGTGGATAGTTCTATATATAAATAAAATTAATTTTTCTGTTTTTCAATCTAAAATATTCATTTAAGCAACCTTAAAATTTCAATACTTCCCTCCTTCTCTTTCCATGGTTCATTTTGCATAACATTAATCCCTGCATATTTTATATAAACCATTCAGTATTCCATTATTACATCCATCAGAACTTATTTACACTGTTAAATTTATCTGAACGCTGCCAATGTTTTCAGATGTACACAATTTCCCCCCATATATTCAATAAACGTTTTCCAGTCTTCTCTAAACGTATGTTCTTCTTGTTATCTTATTCCGTATGTTAGGTCTGCAAGCTGCACATATTCCATCAGTTTAATTTGCTATTCTTCTTTGCTTGGGACCTTGCTCATTTTACATTTTGGGGCTAACAAAACACAGGCCGCAGTAGGGGCATGTATTAATATCCCTTTTTGACACCTGGGAATTTCCACCTGAATTATCCTCAAAAGAAAGGACTCTGTTTGTTGTTTTTTTTAAGTGCTTTTAAACATTCTCCCCCCCCCCCCCCGAATGCATTATAAATTATTTCCCAATAGTTCATATTGTACTTTTGTAAACGCCTTATAGGTATTGGTGATTAAGCCGTATGTAAGCCCTGTTAAATAAAACTGATAAATGAAATCTTTTCCTTCCTTGCAGTCTGCCATCATCAGCCGTGTCCAGTGCCGGATCGTGGCTTTGGATCTGAGAGGACATGGTAAGGAATCCTTTCAGAAATAAAAGGCAACTCTCTTTTTTTGGTACTGCTGTGAGTTTTTCTCTCCACAGCCAACCACCCCCTCTACTCCCTGACTTTAAATATACAGTGGTGCCTCGCAAGACGGAATTAATTCGTTCCGCGAGTTGCTTCGTCTTGCGATTTTTTCGTCTTGCGGAGCGCGGATTCCCCGGGTATTAACGGTTTTACGAAAAAGGAAGCAAATCCGCAAGACGTTTTTGTCTTGCGAAGCAAGCCCATAGGGAAATTCGTCTTGCGAAGCACCTCGAAAAACGGAAAACCCTTTCGTCTAGCGAGTTTTTCATCTTGCGAGGCATTCGTCTTGCGGGGCACCACTGTAAATGGCAGTTCTCTCCGAAGGATTCATTAAAAGATTATATCGAGCCATCTAGCCCCACCTAGTGTGGTTAAACTATTTTATTCCAAAAACGTTTTACTCTGCCGTTCGCCCAAAAGGCTCTTGCGATTGCCAAGGCACAGGAAGTCTTTTTTTTTTATGCACACAACAATTCAATAAAACAAGTAGACATTAACATTGCAAAATGCAGGCAGCAGGTCTCAGCAACAGCTCAGTTGGTCAAAGGCTTTCCTAAATGGGAAGATTCAGATCAGCCTTTGACAACAGCCTGCCCTCTTGTGCACGACTTTGAGGTGCTTTTTTAAAAAAACACACACTAATAAATAAAGTTAATAAAGTAAATAAAGTTAGCTCCTATTTAAATTATGGAACTCCCATAGGAGGCAGGTGTAATAAGAGTTAAAAGGGGTCCTTCTCCAGGCCTCCGGCAGAGCACAATTGAAAGCCCTTCTTCTTGTTGTTTAGTCATTTAGTTGTGTCCGACTCTTTGTGACCCCCTGGACCAGAGCACGCCAGGCCCTCCTGTCTTCCACTGCCTCCCGCAGTTTGGTCAGACTCATGCTGGTAGCTTTGAGAACACTGTCCAACCATCTCGTCCTCTGTCATCCCCTTCTCCTTGTGCCCTCCATCTTTCCCAACATCAGGGTCTTTTCCAGGGAGTCTTCTCTTCTCATGAGGTGGCCAAAGTATTGGAGCCTCAGCTTCAGGATCTGCCCTTCCAGTGAGCACTCGGGGCTGATTCCCTTCAGAATGGAGAGGTTTGATCTTCTTGCAGCCCTTGTCCATGGAGTTTTCTTGGCAGGGATACTGGAGTGGCTTGCCTGTTCCTCCTCCAGGTGGGTCACGTTTGGTCAAAACTCTCCACTATGGTCTGAAGCTCAACATCAAAAAAAACGAAGATCATGGCCACTGGTCCCATCACCTCCTGGCAAATAGAAGGGGAAGAAATGGAGGCAGTGAGAGATTTTACTTTCTTGGGCTCCATGATCACTGCAGATAGTGACAGCAGTCACGAAATTAAAAGACGCCTGCTCCTTGGGAGAAAGGCGATGGCAAACCTAGACAGCGTCTTAAAAAGCAGAGACATCACCTTGCCAACAAAGGTCCATATAGTTAAAGCCATGGTTTTCCCAGTAGTGATGTATGGAAGTGAGAGCTGGACCATCAAGAAGGCTGATCGCCGAAGAATGGATGCTTTTGAATTATGGTGCTGGAGGAGACTCTTGAGAGTCCCATGGACTGCAAGAAGATCAAACCTCTCCATTCTGAAGGAAATCAGACCTGAGTGCTCACTGGAAGGACAGATCCTGAAGCTGAGGCTCCAATCCTTTGGCCACCTCATGAGAAGGGAAGACTCCCTGGGAAAGACCCTGATGCTGGGAAAGATGGAGGGCACAAGGAGAAGGGGATGGCAGAGGACGAGATGGTGGGACAGTGTTCTCGAAGCTACCAGCATGAGTCTGACCAAACTGCGGGAGGCAGTGGAAGACAGGAGTGCCTGGCGTGCTCTGGTCCAGGGGGTCACAAAGAGTCAGACACGACTAAACAACAACAACTCCACTATGACCTGTCCATCTTGGTTGCCCTGCTCGGCATCGTTCATAGCTTCTCTGAGTTCTTTAAGCCCCTTCACCACGGCAAGGCAGCCCTTAGCAGCTCGTAAAATGACAGACCAGAATTCTAGCAAAAAGCAAGGCAGCTAGTTAAGCCTGATCTTTATTAAAAGCTGTTGCAACAGGGTGCTCCCCCACATGCAGGAGGAGGACCCAGAACAAAGGTGTGGCCGCCCTTAAATAGACATTTTAAATTGCCCGCCCTGGATTCTAAGACCACCCCCAGAAACATCATACCTACATCACAGAAAGGGTGGTCTACAACAGAAATCTGAGTGCGTTGTTTTTACCCTGTCTGCCAGGTTACCTGTTAATGGTCACTTGACTGGATTACCTGGGGAGCCTGGCCATTCTTTGGTAACGATAATACTTAATTCCTGAGCCAGGTCACAGGCTCACCCTATTCACAAATGTGCCCTTAAGCCAGGATTTGTGAGGACAGAGATAATGGGGAGGTTTCTACATTTGCTTTGACCTTGTAGAGAATTATTTAAGATGACTGAAAGAGTCAAAATGGCTTTAGGACTTTTCCTATGGGTTTCAGACATGTGGCTTATATATTTATATGTGTTCGCTTGGTACATTTATGAACATTTATTATATATTTATAAGACCTAAAAATTCTTATAACACAGGGATGACCACCAAGCTGTTGTTGTTGTTTAGTCGTTTAGTCATGTCCAACTCTTCGTGACCCCATGGACCAGAGCACGCCAGGCACTCCTGTCTTCCACTGCCTCCCGCAGTTTGGTCAAACTCATGCTGGTAGCTTTGAGAACACTGTCCAACCATCTCATCCTCTGTCATCCCCTTCTCCTTGTGCCCTCCATCTTTCCCAACATCAGGGTCTTTTCCAGGGAGTCTTCTCTTCTCATGAGGAGGCCAAAGTCTTGGAGCCTCAGCTTCAGGATCTGTCCTTCCAGTGAGCACTCAGGGCTGATTTCCTTAAGAATGGAGAGGTTTGATCTTCTTGCAGTCCATGGGACTCTCAAGAGTCTCCTCCAGCACCAGAATTCAAAAGCATCCATTCTTTGGCGATCAGCCTTCTTTATGGTCCAGCTCTCACTTCCATACATCACTATTGGGAAAACTAGAGCTATAACTAGACGGGCCTTTGTTGGCAAGGTGATGTCTCTTCTTTTTAAGATGCTGACCACCAAGCTAGATGGCTTTAAAAGAGGATTAGGCAAATTTATGGAGGAAGGGAGAGCTATCGAGGGCTACAAGCCATGCTAGCTATGCTCTGCCTCCACAGTTTGGGGGCAGCAATGCTTCTGAACAGTGTTCAAAATTTGCCAGGGGCATTTTGTGACCAAATGAAGATGCCCCGGGTACCAGGATGGCACCTGATGTCTCTCCCACCTGGAGCTTCATGCCTGGGGGTCTTTGGATCTTAGCTGTTTTCACACACTAGCAACACATCCTGCAGAATTCTGTCCATTGTATTTTATCTGCACAATCAGAATGAATTGTGAAGATGGCCTGCTGAGGGCCTGAAGGGCCCGGCCCTTGCCTCTCTCCGCCTGGCTTGGAGCGGGGCCTGACAGGCTCTTAAGGACTGCTGCTGCTGCTCAGCAGAGAGGGCTGTTGTAAACAAAATCTGCCCTTTTCCCCTTATGGGGTATCCAAGAGCCCGTATAGAGTCCTTACGTGGGTTCCCTATTGGCAGGAGAAAATAACAGGCCAACCAGAGAATATTGAGAAGCAAAGCAGCTAGTAAGCCTGATCTTTATTGATCAGTTGCAACAGGGTCCTCACTCACTACATGCAGGAGGGAGGAGGAACCCAGAACAATGGCATACAAGGCCTTATATAGACAATTTAAATTCCCTGCCCTGGAGCTCAAGACCACCCCTCCATACATCATACATACATCACAGAAAGGGATGTAACCCAACCCCCCCCCCAAACATCATACCTACATCACAGAAAAGGCGGTCTACAACAGAAATTTGAATGTTGTTGTTTTTCCTGTCTGCCAGGTTATCTGATTGCCTTTCCTGGTAGTCTGGCCATTCCTTTGAAATGGTGATTACCCAATTCCTGTAACAAGGAAGGTTTTTTCACCTCCTCCCTCCTTGCAGAGAAACATTTGGTCAGCTTGGGAGTCAAAATGGTTTCAGGACTGTCTTCCTGTGCTGCTTCAGATATGTGGTTTATATATTTATGTACGTGTTTGCTTGGTACATTTATGAACATTTATTATATATCTAAGACCTTAAAATTCTTATGACAGGGCTCCTCTTTTAAATTGTTTTTGATTTCTGTCTGTGTTGTTTTAAATGAGACCACCTTGGCTGGGAGCCCTGCAAGACCCTCACCCTGGCCTTAACTGCTCTTTCCCATCTGGCCTGGGAATGTGGACTGACTCCAGCTACAAAAGCTGAGACTGTTGAGCAGATTCTTGGGCTGGTGTATTTGTTCACCGGAGGTTGAGAGAGCTTGTTGCTGTTATTGATATTATTGTTGTATCTTTAGTTTTAGATCTTATGATTCACGTGGAAATTGTTTCCATTTGGTTGTGTGCTTTATTTATTGTTTATGACTTCGGTTATGTTTGTAATTATGTCAGTCTTGTCATGTTGTAAGCCGCCTTGAGCATAGTTTCAATTATGGAAAGGCGGCATAGAAATGAAATGATGATGATGATGATGATGAATTTCAGGAACCAAAATGTCATATCGAGAGTCGTACTTCGAGGCTTTGTTAGAATAAAGCAGCATATGATTTTTGTCAAACGGATCAAGTAAAAGAAATCCGCTTTCCTTTGCAGGTGAGACGAAAGTTAGGAACCCAGAAGACCTTTCTGCGGAGACGATGTCCAAGTAGGTTGTTCCGTAATCTAACCTTGTTGTGCTTGGTTTTCTTAGCCGTATAAACAAAACCCATTCCGAGGTGCCCTTGATTTTGATGAGGACTTAAGAGTGAAGTTGGAAGACCTGAGACTGGCCCTTAAGCATCCGTCAAAGCGATAAAACTCTCTCCATGCTAAAAAGTGTCTTGGTTCTGGGCATTTGGCTGTCTGCCTAGCAGTTCGAAAGCACACCGGTGCAAGTAGATAAATAGGTACCGCTTCGGCAGGAAGGTAAACAGTGTTTCCGTGTGCTGCTCTGGTTCGCCAGAAGCGGCTTAGTCATGCTGGCCTCATGACCTGGAAGCTGTACGCCGGCTCCCTCTGCCAATAAAGCAAGAAGAGCGCTGCAACCCCAGAGTCGGCCACGACTGGATCTAATGGTCAGGGGTCTAAGCATGCCAGTGCAAGTAGATAAATAGGTACCGCTCCGGCGGGAAGGTAAACAGCGTTTCTGTGCGCTCTGGTTTCCATCACGGTGTCCCGTTGCACCAGAAGCGGTTTAGTCCTGCTTGCCACATGACCCGGAAAGCTGTCTGTGGACAAACACCAGCTCCCTCGGCCCGAAAGCAAGATGAGAGCCGCAACCCTATAGTCGCCTTGGACTGGACTTAAGCGTCCAGGGTTCCTTTACCTTTTACCTTACCTGGTCCTCAGCTGTAGCCCAACCGTTCTTGGGCCAGGCTCTTTGAAATTCAGTCCTCTACCCATCCTGCAAATTTATTTTCTTGAGTCTCCAGATAGCTGCCTTGCGAAGGTGTCAGAGTCCTTCACGCTGGCAGGGACATTTGCCTCCTTGCAGGGCGGCCATCTGTGAAGCCACCAACAGCCACTTGCTCTGTTTTGGTCTTAAGGCAGCAGCTCTGCCCAACACAGCAGTTTGCGATGTTTGTATGTCAGCACTGGGGTCTTGGAGAGATCCTTTCTGCAAAGACTTTCCCCTGATAGCAGCCTGGAGCGAGAGATTTTGACAAACGGCTGTTGCTAACTCGCTTAAAAAAAATTAAAATAAAAATCTAGCCTACCTTTCGTCTGAGCATCTTTCTGGACTAAATCTAGGCATCTGTTTTCCAAGGGCAAAGCGGGTTTTGTTTAAGAGACAAATGCAGTATCTTAAATCCAACGTGGTACAGTTATATAGGGAGGTAATGGTGCTTTTGCCAACTTATTCCAAAAAATGGAACGGGAGAGGATGTTTGCACTTATCTAGTATTTTCTGATTTACAGGCACCTCCCCATTTGCACAAGGGGCTGTGTTCCATGTCATTGCACATTTTGTGGGAAATCGGAAATCCATTAAAAAAAGCCTGCAGATGCCCCATTCGGCCTTTTAGTGTCGTTTCAGTGACGTCTTTGTGACGTTTCTGGGTCACTTCTGGGTTCAATGCTGTCCTCGGTCATGCCTAAAATGGGAGTTTTCTGTACAGTAGTACCTTGGTTCTCAAACTTAATCCGTTCCAGAAGTCCATTCCAAAACCAAGGCGTTCCAAAACCAAGGCGCGCTTCCCCATAGAAAGTAATGCAAAACGGATTAATCCATTCTGGACTTTTAAAAACAACCCCTAAAACAGCAATTTAACTTGAATTTTACTATCTAACAAGACCGTTGATCCATAAAATGAAAGCAGTAATCAATGTTCTGTACTATAAAATAAAATAAATAAAACAGTACATTATTGTAGATGATAAAAATTAAAATTATTTTTTCCCTTACCTGCACTGATGATAGTCGTTGTTTGGATGGGGGGCTTTTATCCATTTCCGCAGTCACACAATCAGTCAGTAGCTGAACTGGGCTCTACACAGTCACTAAAACAAATGAACTGAAAAAACCTCAAAAACAAAAACGCAAAATAAATAGCAAAAACAAAAGCGCCAAACTTAATCCGTTCCGGAAGTCCGTTTCACTTTCAGAATGTTTGAAAACCAAGGCGCAGCTTCTGATTGGTGCAGGAAACAATCGCCGACAGCCGCATCGAACGTTTGGCTTCTGAAAAACGTTTGAAAACCGGAACACTTACTTCTGGGTTTTCGGTGTTTGGGAACCAAGGCATTTGAGAACCAAGGGACCATTGTATTTGTATGCTAATTTGTAGGAATGAATCATTCATGGACCCCTAAGAGTCATCTAGTCTAACATCCTGCAATGCAGGAATATGCAGGTGGCCGATAAGGGAATCGAACCCACAACCTTGGCATTGCCAGTGCCTTGCTGCAACCAGCTGAGCTGAAACAGTGGCTCCCAGCTTTTTCTCCAAGGAGCTCAAGGTGACATGCAAACCGTTGGCCAATCTAGTTCTGTGTCTCCAACACTGACTGGCAGCAGCTCCCCAGAATTTCAGACACGCCTACTGGGAGAGGATTTCCGCTTGCAAAGCAGATGTTCTGTCTCTGAGCTCTGGCCCATGCAAGTAAATCAGGGATCGCACAGGGGCTTGAGCCGGAGACTCTTAATCTCGGGGTTGCGGGTTCGAGCGCCACCTTGGGCAAAAGATCCCTGCATTGTAGCGGGTTGGACTAGATGGCCCTCGGGGTCCCTTCCTCTTCGACAATTCTGTGATTCCAAGCATTATCCTGTGTGCAAGGAAGGAGCAACCAGCTTGTGCCTTTCTTTTTTGCAGGGATGTCGGAAGCGTGGTGGAAGCCATGTACGGGGACCTCGCCCCGCCCATCATGCTGATTGGCCACAGCATGGGCGGGGCTATCGCCGTGCACACGGCAGCGTCCAACCTGGTGCCCAGTTTGCTGGGCCTCTGCATGATTGACGTAGTGGAAGGTAAGAGTTGTCGTCACTTGGCGCTTGTTCCCTCGTTCCTTTCCACTTTCTCAGCCATGTTTCCCTTCCCTTATGGTCTTGATTTATCGGCTATTTTAAAATGAGGCTGCATTTTAAATGGCAATTTAACCTGTATTTTAATATCCCCCCCCCTTTTCCCCCTATTATGTTTTTACTGTGATTTTATTGGTGTCAGCTGCCCTGAGCCCGGCTCTGGCTGGGGAGGGCGGGGTATAAATAAAATTTATTAATATTATTATTAGTCTCACTGCGGAATATACTAGGCCAGCATTTGCCTCTATATAGGCTGGCCTTCTGCGAAAACACCAACCGCCAGCCATTCTCTTTTCTTTCCACTAAAGCAAACCTCCAGGCATGCCCATAGCAGTTTTTCTTTTTGTGTATTATTTTTATTAAGTTTTCTGTTTGACAATTTAAAATAGCCATTAAACAATCTTCAAATGTCAGTGACTTCCCTTCTTCTCTTTCCATGGTTCAATTTGCATATCGTAAACCCCTGCATGGGACATGGGTGGCGCTGTGGGTAAAACCTTAGCGCCTAGGACTTGCCGATCGTATGGTCGGCGGTTCGAATCCCCGTGGCGGGGTGCGCTCCCGTCGTTCGGTCCCAGCGCCTGCCAACCTAGCCGTTCGAAAGCACGTCAAAGTGCAAGTAGATAAATAGGGACCGCTCTGGCGGGAAGGGAAACGGCGTTTCCGTGTGCTGCGCTGGCTCGCCAGATGCAGCTTGTCACGCTGGCCACGTGACCCGGAAGTGTCTGCGGACAGCGCTGGCTCCCGGCCTATAGAGTGAGATGAGCGCACAACCCTAGAGTCTGTCAAGACTGGCCCGTACGGGCAGGGGTACCTTTACCTTTACCTTTAAACCCCTGCATATTTTACGTACACCGGGCACATCCAGCTCTCTTGAGACTACGATCTGCGCCCAGTATAATAAAACTGGCAGTGATCTCCCCATTGTCGAACTTTTTTGGTGGGAGGAATGCCCATAGTTGTCAAGCTTTTTAAAGGGGGGAGTAGTGCACCCAGAATTGTTCAGCTTTTTGGGGATTAAGAACTTTGCTTCAGGATGAGAACAGAAATTGTGCTTCGGCAGCGCAGCGGCAGCGGGAGGCTCCATTAGCTAAAGTGGTGCTTCAGGTTAAGAACAGTTTCAGGTTAAGAACGGACCTCTGGAACAAATTAAGTACTTAACCTGAGGTACCACTGTACATCCATCAAAACTTGTTACACTGTTGAATTTATCTTAATGCTGCCATCTTTTCCAAGTGCACACAGTTTCCCCCCATATATTCCATAAACGTTTTCCAATCTTCTTTAGTCGTATGTTCTGCTTGTTCTCTTATTGTATATGTTAGGTCTGCAAAGCTGCGCGTATTCTGTTGGCTTAAGTTGCCATTCTTCTTTAGTTGGGACTTCAGCAGTTTTTCTTTTTAAATCATGAGGTCTAGAAACCTTTTTTTTAAAAAAAGCAAGTAAGTTTCTAGACCTAATGATTCAAAAAGAAAAACTGCTATGGGGGTATAAGGATAGGGGGACTATGAATCAGCACCCTTGATTTCATCCCAGTCCCAGTTATGTAGGTTTGGATATCATCTCTTCTGTAAAACACTTTTTTGCTTCATGCCAGGTTTTCCCTTCTTGTTCATAGGCACAGCCATGGATGCCCTCAACAGCATGCAGAATTTCCTTCGGAGTCGCCCAAAGACATTCAAATCTCTGGAGAACGCCATCGAATGGAGGTAAAGGGGAAACTTTGGGGATCTTACGCAGCCCATCACAGTCATTTACAGTCTCCTCTACTAGGAAAGCAATTTTCTCTCTCTCTCTCTATATATATATATAATTTTTAAATTAAATTTCCTATTTTACAATTTCAAGTAAACATTTTACAAACTTTAAAATATCCAGTGACTTCCCTTCTTCTCTTTCCATGGTTCATTTTACATATCCTACACCCCTGAGTATTTTACTATAAGCATTCAAATCAGTTTTCCACTTTTACATCCATCAAAAATGATGATGAATTTGTCTTAATGCTGCCAGCGTTTTCAGCTGCATAAAATTATTTTCCAGGTATTCAATAAATGTTTTCCAGTCTTCTTTAAACATATGTTCTTGTTCTCTTATTCTATACATTAAGTTTGCATATTCTATATGTTAAGTTCTGCATATTCCGTCAACTTGAGTTTCCCATCCTCTTGAGTTGGGGGCGCACCGACCCCTCTCGCTCTCCAGGCTTCAGCGAAAGGAACGCGAAGCTTCCGGAGCGCAGTGGGCACGCTCCCACTGCACTTCGGAGGCTTCGCGTTGCTATCACTGAGGCCATGGAGCATGCATTCGCTTCATAAGACATACACACATTTCCCCTTAATTTTTGGAGGGGAAAAAGTGTGTCTTATAGAGCGAAAAATACAGTAACTAAAACAATAACATTATAGCATACGTGTCCATGTTTATTAAATGATGTCGTTAAATTTTTATTTAAAAACAAACTAACCTTAGACTGGGTTTTAACGCACATGAAAAACTTAAAACAAATCCTTATTTCCTGAAGAATAGCCTTTGGACTATAATGTAACTTAAATAGAAAACTATCTTTAGAAAGATTTCCCCTCCAAACGCATTTTATTTTTAAAATCCAATTTAAATCCAAAAAAATCCAATTTAAATCCAAAAAAATAATAATAAATGAAAATAAATAAATTGATTTTTATCCACCCTGGCAGTAACTAACCCCCATCTAATGGCTGTTTCCTTTTCTCTTTCTCTAGCGTAAAGAGCGGACAGATACGGAATCTTGAATCTGCCAGGGTTTCTATGGTTGGCCAAGTCAAACAGTAAGTCTTGCCTTCTTCAGTTGCCTTTTATCGTGTGTTTCTGCCCCGTTTTCGTACATGGATGTGTGAAATGATGGTGGGAGCTTCTCATCATGGCTGTGACAGTCCCGCAGGAGCCGATCTTCTGGGGTTTGGATTGCAACTTAACAGTGTGCGTGCTCTCCCCAAAATCCCTCTGAGGAACCCCAGTCAGGTAGTTTAGATTTTTATTTTCTTTTGGGGGGGTGT
The DNA here is from genome assembly GCF_951804945.1 of Podarcis cretensis. NCBI lineage: Eukaryota > Metazoa > Chordata > Lepidosauria > Squamata > Lacertidae > Podarcis > Podarcis cretensis. The sequence goes on along the minus strand of NC_137173.1, from coordinate 6,751,051 downwards.
CTGTAGATCAGTGTTTCCCAACCTTGGGCCTCCAGCTGTTTTTGAACTACAATTCCCATCATCCCTGACCACTGGTCTTGCTAGCTAGGGATGATGGGAGTTGTAGTCCAAAAACAGCTGGAGGCCCAAGGTTGGGAAACACTGCTGTAGATAATAAACATCAAAGGCAGCATAGGGTTATCACCCACAGCAGAAGAAGCAAAAGCCGGTTGAAGTTAAATCCTTTGAAGACAGAGGTCCTCTGGCTGGGACAGGACGATATGGGATTGGGGGGGGGGCAACTCCCATCTCTTGCGGGGGTGCAATTAGTTCCAGCACCGTCCGTTAAGAGTTTGGGTGTAATCTTCGACACCTCCCTTTCCATGGAGGCGCAGATTGCAGCGATAACAAAGGTGGCATTTTTTCATCTCCGCCAAGCTAAGCAGTTGGCTCCTTACCTCTCTCGCCCTGACCTAGCCACTGTGATCCACGCGACGGGCACCTCCAGACTGGATTATTGTAACTCGCTCTACATGGGGCTACCCTTGAGACTGACCCAGAAACTTCAGCGGGTGCAGAATGCCGCGGCGAGACTCCTTATGGGGTCCTGGCTGCGGGATCACATTCACCCGGTGCTATACCAGCTGCACTGGCTCCCGGTGGAGTACAGGATCAGGTTTAAGGTGTTGATTTTAACCTTCAAAGCCCTATACGGCCTAGAACCCTCGTACCTACGGGACTGCCTCTCCTGGTATGCCCCACGGAGGAACTTAAACAAAAACATCCTGGAGGTCCCAGGCCACAGAGAGGTTAGGCTGGCTTTCTCGGCTGCGGCTCCAATCTGGTGGCACGCTCTGTCACAAGAGACTAGGGCCCTGCGGGACTTGACATCTTTCCGCAGGGCCTGCAAGACAGAGCTGTTCTGCCAAGCCTTTGGTCAGGGCACAGCCTGACTCCCTCCTATGGCAGTCTTCACAGAACTCCATCCCAATGGATGCCATTAATCTGACTGGAATTAATTTTTTAATGAAATGATTTTAGAATGTTGTATTATTTTATTGTTGTTAGCTTCCCTGAGCCCGGCTTCGGCTGGGGAGGGCGGGATATAAATAAAAAATTATTATTATTTTTTATTATTATGCGGGCATTGTTTTTAAAAGGCACAACCAAAAAATACTTTAACAATACATAGAATTCTGACTCGGAACTCACCTTTGCTGGACAGCCGAGTGCTGTGACTTTTCCTGAAGCTTAGTAGGAATATTGGGGGGGGGGCTTGAAAGCCATGTTTTGAGTGGGACCACACTGCGGTTTTCCAAATCCAAACCTTTATCTTTCAATACTTCCATGCCCCTTAATCCTTGTTATCCCATTCTGGGAGAAATTTCCCTTGGGGGTTCAAGTACAGAGGCTCACACCACTTATCCAGTCGGTCAGACTTTATTCAGAAATGCTTTACAGGACAGAGACCAGAGAATCTGTGAGATCTTTGCATTACGATGCACTCTATACAGTGGTACCTTGGGTTACAGACGCTTCAGGTTACAGACTCCTCTAACCCAGAAATAGTACCTCGGGTTAAGAACTTGGCTTCAGGATGAGAACAGAAATCATGCGGTGGCGGCAGCGGGAGGCCCCTTAGCTAAAGCAGTGCTTCAGGTTATGAACAGTTTCAGGTTCAGAACGGACCTCCGGAACAAATTAAGTACTTAACCTGAGGTATCACTGTATAGGAAAAATATACATAATCCAAGCTGTTCCATCTCTTCATCCAACCACAATCCTCGAAAATCAACTTTATTCTACCGTTGTTGTTTTTTGCTGTATAGTCGTACCTTGAAAGTCGAACGGAATCTGTTCCGGAAGTCCATTCGACTTCCAAAACGTTTGGAAACCAAAGTGCGGCTTCGGATTGGCTGCAGGAAGCTCCTGCGGCCAATCAGAAGCCCCGTCGGACGTTCGGCTTCCAAAAGAATGTTCGAAAACCGGAACACTCACAAATCAGTCCAGGAGCTGATTTGTTCGGGAGCCACGGAGTTTGAAATCCAAGGTACGACTGTATTTGTTAGAACCCTCCCTGTACCTTATCTGGAGTTGTTTTTCACTCTAGCCTTCTGCTGTTAGGTACCCCGCTCAACTGGCTTTTACCAGTTTTGTGGTCAGACTGCAGTCTTGCGTCCGTGACGCTGGCCTCGCGGACAATAATAATAATAAATTTTTTTATTTATACCCCGCCCTCCCCAGCCAAGGCCGGGCTCAGGGCGGCTAACAACCAATAATAAAAACAAGTTGATGTCAGCATCGCCCTGGAGCCAGTGTCACCAACTGGACTCATGCACTTCAACCCCGACTGGGCTAGGCGAGCTGGGTAGCACTTCCAGAGACCACCAGGTCAAAGTGCTGTGGACTCACAGCTTAAAGTTGTGAGCACCGGATTCACTTCCACAATACAGTCGTCGCACAGCAGAGTATAGCAGAGTCTGGCAGTGTATAAACAACTCGGAGAGCAGCTCTGTAGAATATCTTCTTTTATTCTATAACTACAGCTATAATACAAAACTATATGCAGAGCTAAATAGGTCTAAGCATAAATGAATGCTGCACTGAGTGTCTGCACCTGCTCTTAGCAGCAACCTTATCTCTACACATGATCTCTAACACTCAGTCTCTCTCTCTCTCCGACACACTGACTGACTGACCGACCGACTGACTGACTGACTTGGTGCAGGAGCTGAATAAGTAGAAAGCAGTACACTGCTCCTCCTCTCTGGAGAATAAGCAGACTCGTCAGGAGATTCTTGGATATGGGAGGGGTGAAATGCAACTTAAAAACAAGATTAGAATACAACATTAAAACATTAAAATACAGCCTCATCACAGGAGGAGAAAGGGGGAAAAAAGAGGGGGAGGGAATCAATGAGTTTTACAGAAATCCCACATCCTTTCCCGGGGAAAGAAGCAATGCATTTTGCCCCCGGGATTCTGGAAACCAAAACTAAAAATTCTGGGAGCTACATCGGGTGCGATAACTTCAGTTTCCTATGTAACGCACTGATATTTCTTGCCCTCCCATTAAGGCCAAGGTGGAGTGTTTCAAATTGACTTGGGGATCTTGTTGTCCAGGTCTCCTTAGAATCATAGAATCATAGAGTTGGAAGAGACCACAAGGGCCATCGAGTCCAACCCCCTGCCAAGCAGGAAACACCATCAGAGCACTCCTGACATCTGGTTGTCAAGCCTCTGCTTAAAGACCTCCAAAGAAGGAGACTCCACCACACTCCTTGGCAGCAAATTCCACTGTCAAACAGCTCTTACTGTCAGGAAGTTCTTCCTAATGTTTAGGTGGAATCTTCTTTCTTGTAGTTTGGATCCATTGCTCCGTGTCCGCTTCTCTGGAGCAGCAGAAAACAACCTTTCTCCCTCCTCTATGTGACATCCTTTTATATATTTGAACATGGCTATCATATCACAACCTCCTCTTCTCCAGGCTAAACATGCCCAGCTCCCTTAGCCGTTCCTCATAAGGCATCGTTTCCAGGCCTTTGACCATTTTGGTTGCCCTCCTCTGGACCCGTTCCAGTTTGTCAGTGTCCTTCTTGAACTGTGGTGCCCAGAACTGGACACAGTACTCCAGGTGAGGTCTGACCAGAGCACTCCTGACCAGAACACTCCTTGTTCTTCCTTTGAACCAGGTGTGAAGGTGCTGCCAGCCCCGGGGGTCCCAAAACCATCGTGGAGGGGATCATAGAGGAGGAGGAAGAGGAGGAGGAAGACGAAAACGGAGAATCCGTGAACAAAAGGAAGAAGGATGACGACGCAGAGGTGAGGAAGGCATCTTGTCAGGATTGGGAGAATAACCGCGGGCCTCTGGCTGTTGTTGGGCTGTCAGGCAGGGGTGATGGGGTCGGAGTATAGCAACATCCAGAGAATCACAGATTTTCCCCATCCCTGACCCACAGGCTGCCTCTTCTCTCTTTCCCCACGACCTCTGAATTCTTCTTCAGCAGCCTAATACAGTCAGACCTCATGTTACGTTTGCTTCAGGTTGTGCATTTTCAGGTTGCGTCCTGCGGCGACCCGGAAGTACCGGAAAGGATTACTTCCAGGTTTCGCCGCATGCGCAGACACACAAAATGACGTCACGGGCATGCGCAGAAGCGGCAAATTACGACCCGCACAGACGCAGGATGCATTCTTTTCAGGTTGCGAATGGGCCTCCGGAACGTATCCCGTTCGCAACCAGAGGTACCGCTGTAATAATAAAAAATAATAATAATCTATTTATACCCTGCCCATCGGGCTTGGTTTCCCCAGCCACTCTGGGTGGCTACCAACAGAATATTAAAAACACGATAAAACATCAAACGTTAAAAATGTCCCTAAACAGGGCTGCCTTCACATGTCTCCTAAAAGTCAGAGTTCCTTGACATCTGATGGGAGGGCGTTCCACAGGGCGGGTGCCACCACCGAGAAGGCCCTCTGCCTGGTTCCCTGTAACCTCACTTCTCGCGGGGAGGGAACGGCCAGAAGGCCCTCGGAGCTGGACCTCAGTGTCTGGGCTGAACGATGGGGATGGAGACGCTCCTTCAGGTATACTGGGCATAAGCCATTGTATAGGTTCAAATCCCCACGACGGGGTGAGCTCCCGTTGCTCTGTCTCAGCTTCTGCCAACCTAGCAGTTCGAAAGCACACCTGTTCAACTAGATGAATAGGTACCGCTGCGGCGGGAAGGTGAACGGCATTTCTGTGCGTTCTGGTTTCCGTCATGGTGTCCCGTTGCACCAGAAGCAGTTTAGTCCTGCTGGCCACACAACCTGGAAAGCTGTCTGTGGACACACGCTGGCTTCCTCGGCCTGAAAGCGAGATGAGCGCCGCAACCCCATAGTCGCCTTTGACTGGACTTAACCATCCAGGGGTCCTTTACCTTTTACCTTTTAACCATCCAGGGGTCCTTTACCTTTTACCTTTTATAGGTCAACACCAACACTTTGCATTGTGCTCGGAATAATATCAATGGCAGTTTCCCCTCCTCTTAGGCTTCCATGGATCCGAGCTGGGATACAACAGGGCTGGGGGAAACATTGCAGCCTTCCGCCACATCCGGGGGGCTCCATCTCCCATCAGCCTTGCCCCAACGGTCAGGGATGATGGGAGTTGTAGTCCTCCGGGATCTGGAGGACTGCAACCCAATGCTCGCATGTTGCGTTTCCGGTGTTTTAAAGCGGACATCTTCTGTCTCCCTTATCCCACCCCCCAAAAAAAGACCAAGAAGGATGTGGCCTACACATGGCGGATTGAGCTGGCGAAAACGGAAACGTACTGGGATGGCTGGTTCCGGGGTCTCTCGAACCTCTTCCTCAACTGCTCTGTTCCCAAGCTGCTGCTTTTGGCCGGTAAGTGTATTTCTCGCTTCGCTTTCTTCTGCAAGCCCCACAAAGACACTCCGCCCCCCAGTTCCTTGTGGAGAGTCTCCTTGTCACTGTTCACGGGTCAGATTGCCCTGGCTTAGTCTGCCCTGTGAGGGAGGAAGGGGGGTTTTTTACAGGTAGCATTCTGCAGCCAGGTACTGAGGCGTTCCCAAAGCAAAGGAAGGATTGTTAAAGGAAGAACTTTAACACAGCGTTTGTAAAGAACCAATCAGATTTCCTCTGAGCATTTCAAAAAATCCCCACGCGGGGACAAAGTCAGATCAGAACACGCCAGGCACTATATTTATTTAGCCTAAACATGCATACATGTTTAGGCTAAATAAACAGGAAGCAAGGAGGAATGCATTTAGCAAACCCCGGAGTTAATAAACCCACAGTAAAGACAGGCATTTTACCACCTCCATGTGAACTCTGTTCCTGGCCCTAAGTTCTACCTAAAGATTAACAAAAGCTACATCAAAGCTACCTCCTTATTTTTATGTACCCAGGATGCCTGGTAAGCAACTGGTCTGTGATAGTATGCATTACTGTCAGGCATAGAGAAAATGGGGCAGAGATGCAGAGGCTTGTGGGATTGATCAGAAATCATGTCAATGACCCAAACCCAGTCAAATCGATGCTTTCACCGCAGACACAATGGCTTGCTTCATTTTTCATAATTCCTCATAGCAATCCCACATGACCACTACAAACAGCAATTCCAGCAAGTTCTTCACTCCTTCTCTTCTCCTCCACCCCCTCTTTGCGGGATTTCCAGCAGGGCAAAATAACTTGATTTAAAAAAAAAAAAAAAAACCCTTCTCATCCTTCTCTCTCTTTCCCCGTGCCCTGGAATCGTTTTTTAGGTGTCGACAGACTGGATAAAGATCTAACCATTGGCCAGATGCAAGGTAAATATGATGACGTCCTGGGCTCTGATTGGTTTCCAAGAGGATCACGGGGATTGCCTTTCGAGGGATCTGACAGGAGGCAGGGACGGTGGTAGCCGGTTCTGGATAATGTCATTCTAACAATGACCTCCGATAGACCGGCCCTTTGCTTGGCAATTAGAGTTCTTAAAGCTGGGCGGTGGGGACTAGGGTGTTGTCCGCACACATGCTGTCGTTCCAAAGTGCTATTTTTAAATTGGGATTAATCTTTTTAATTGGGATTATTTAATTGGGATTATTTAATTGGGATTATTTAATTGGGATTATTTAATTGGGATTATTTAATTGGGATTATTTAAAGCAGGCACATCCAACTCCCCGAGAGACTGCGATCTACTCCCAGTATAAAAGAACTGGCAGTGATCTACCCGTTGTCATTGAAGGATTGACCAGGGTTGTTGAGCTATTTTGGGGGAGCCAGAGTTGTTGAGTTTGTTTTTTCTTGTTTGTTTTTGGTGGGGATTTTTCAGGGGGTCCAAAGATCATCCAGGATTTAATAAATATTAAAACAAAAAACAAAGATCGACCAGGGACATCCCGTGATAGACCAGTAGATCGCGATCAACCTGTTGGACATGCCTGGTTTAAAGGAATTGAGACAAGTTCCTAGTCCTTAAGCCTGCCCTGATACGTTTGGAAGTGCATTTAATCCCAAAAGCCTGGGAGGAAGCTTCACTGAAGTTTCCGTCGGTTGTGGGTGGGCTTTGGCACTCCTCCTGGGTGCTTGGCCCCACCCAGAATGCAAATCCCCGTAACCTGCATGTAGACCGTTGCAGCATTTGGGTTTGCAGAATTCAGGATGCTTTGGGTGCAAAGTGAGAGAAGCTCCTGGAGCCTCTCCCGCAGAGATTCCTCAGCTAAGCGGCTGCTGCTGCTCCCCAGGTGTGCTGGAGGATGCTATCCCATTGCTAGTGGCTGTGGCGATCACACAGGGTCCCCGGACATTTCACCGTCTATTGATCCCTGTGCCACCACTTTATTTCTCGCTGCCACTAACCAGGCCCTACCTGGTACAATACTGAGTCCAGTCAGGGTTTAAATTGGAACATAAACTTCTGTTTATTTATTGCAGTTTAACAAGCGTGTGGTTTCATAAACGGTATCGGTCAATTACAATCATGGGGTGCCTATCCAGACCTATAACTTCCGCTACCTGCTCTCACTCACTAAACCACCTCTCAGATATTGACTTGTCTTCCTAGCTCCTAACTGTTCCTGACTCAGCTTATTTAGCTACACTAACTCAACCTACCCACAGACTCTATCCCAATTCACTCCCACTCCAACCAAACTCCCAATGAACTCTCCCCTTTGCCCCTCCCAGAGCTGGTTTTATAATCCCACTGACTCCACCCCCTGGGTTCTGATTGGGTTACCTGTTTAACTATTTCTCCTCTGGCACTCATATGTTAACGTCACAGTGGGGTCCACTGTTGGTTCAGTCAGCTTTTGAATGTGGGATGCAGGGTGGCATCCATCTACAGCGGTACCTTGGTTCTCAAACTTAATCCGTTCCAGATGTCCGCTCCAAAACCAAAGCGTTCCAAAACCAAGGCGCGCTTTCCAATAGAAAGTAATGCAAAAGGGATTAATCTGTTCCAGACTTTTAAAAACAACCCCTAAAACAGCAATTTATCATGTATTTTACTATCTAACAAGACCATTGATCCATAAAAATGAAAGCAATCAACAATGTACTGCAGTCACACAATCAATCAGTAGCTGAACTGGGTTCCACGCAGTCACAAAAAAAGAGCTGCAAAAACAAAAGCGCAAAATAAATAGCCAAAACAGACAGACCTCAGTGTAACACTCAAAATGGAAGTGTGGCACTCAAAACGGAGCATGTTCAGCTTCCCAAAAAAGTTTGCGAGCCGGAACACTTACTTCTGGGTTTGCGGTGTTCGGGTTCCAAGTTGTTTGAGTACCAAGGTACCACTGTACTTTACCTAAGGAGGGGAAAAAACCATGTCTTGGGCTGCTGCCACCTTCTCCCTCCCTATGAACCATGGAGTCAAAAGTAGAAGGCCGGGAGCAAAGGATTCTGGGAGTCTTGCCTCACTCTCTCTTGCCCCCTTGCAGGGAAATTCCAGATGCAGGTCCTTCCGCAGTGCGGCCACGCAGTCCATGAAGACGCCCCAGACAAAGTGAGCGACGTTTCGGAACACCTGGGACTTTGAGGGCAGAACTACAGTTCACCCCCTTGGTTTTTGTTTTTTTGTTTTTTTGCAAAATGTATTTATTTATTATTTATACCCTTCTTGAATGGGGTGTAGAAAAATAACCCCAGCAACCTCAAAGCGGTAAACAAACGAACAATAAAGATAAAACCGTAAAATGATCCCTGAGAAAAATCAGCAACGGTAATTGAAGACATTTGGAAAAAAGTTAATGGATCACAAAACCCAGCCAGATGGGCGGGGTATAAATAATAAATTATTGCTGTACAGTGGTGCCTCGCAAGACGAAATTAATCCGTTCCCTGAGGCTCTTCGTATAGCGGTTTTTTCGTCTTGCGAAGCAAGCTCAATGACAGCTTGGCGGATTAGCGCCATTAGCGGTTTAGCGGCTTTTAGCGGATCAGCTGATAAGCGGCTTAGCTGCTTAGAAAAAGGGGGGGGGAAGGGGAAAAAAACCCGCAGGAACTCGCAAGACATTTTCGTCTTGCGAAGCAAGCCCATAGGGAAATTCGTTTTGCGAAGCGCCTCCAAAACGGAAAATCCTTTCGTCTAGCGGGTTTTCCGTCTTGCGAGGCATTCGTCTTGCGGGGCACCACTGTATAATCATTATTGCGACTTGCGTCAACTTTCCAAGCAGCCAGGTCAGCTTGTTTTTAGCAGGTGCCGAAAACAGTACAATGCTTCCTCAGCCGCTCTGGGCAGCTTCCAACCAAATATTAAAATGCAGTAATGCATCAAACATTAAAAGCTTCCCTAAACAGGGCTGCCTTCAGATGTCATCTAAAAGTCTGGTGGTTGTTCTCTTCGACATCTGGTGGGAGGGCGTTCCACAGGGCGGGCGCCACTACCGAGAAGGCCCTCTGCCTGGTTCCTTGTAACTTGGCTTCTCGCAATGAGGGAACCGCCAGAAGGCCCTCGGAACTGGACCTCAGCGTCCGGGCAGAACGATGCGGGTGGAGACGCTCCTTCATGTCTACTGGGCCTTTGAGGCCGTTTAGGTTCTTTAAAGGTCAGCACCAACACTTTGAATTGTGCTTGGAAACGTACTGGGAGCCAATGTAGGTCTTTCAAGTGTTATGTGGTCTCGGCGGCCGCTCCCAGTTATTGGTCTAGCTATCGCTAGATGAAAACACAAATAGTTACTGGAAGAAGTTTAAAGACTATTTGCAGAAATATTGTAAAATTAAGGAATGTTAGAATGATGTTGGATAGAAATTAAGTGGTTTTCAGCTGTAATGTTTAAGAGATATGGAAAATAAGGTTCTGAAATAATTAAAAGAATTAGTGGTGAGGATTTGCTGAACAAACAATTTGAATTGGAATATAAGAAAGGGAGGTATGAGAAGGTCTGGAAAATAAGTCAAAAGAAAATAAGTAAGTGGAAACTCTATGTGTTTTTAAATTGCTTTTATTTTTCTTTCTTTTTGTTTTACAATGTATTATTTTTGAAAACTTTAATAAATATCTTATATATATAAAAAAACAACACAAATAGTTAAAACACAGACAGCAAAGCAATAGCATCCGCCTCCTGCAAACGCTGTAGAATATTAATCAATCAATCAATAAATTAATTTATATGGTGCCCTTGATAGTCTGCAGGGAGGCAGGGCTTATTCAGGGCTGCCTTCGCATACCAGCCTTTCCGTTCTCTCTTTTAACATCTCTGGCCGCTCTCTTCCAGGTTGCTGAAGCCGTCGCCACGTTCCTGATCCGTCACAGGTTTACAGAGCCCATCGGAGGATTCCAATGGTGAGGCTCGTCGGGCAAAAGCAGGCCCCAGGCTGGTCTCTTCCCTTGCACAAAAGTCGCCTGCGTGGCGCCGTTCCTGCCCTCCCCATATGTCCGTGGACCACAACTCCCATCAGCCCCAGCCGGCATAGCCAGTAGCCATGGATGATGGGAGATGTAGTCCAACGGGCATCTGGAAGAGGCACCCCGTTGGCTGGCGCGGCCGTGGCAGATCAGGCCTTGATTATCGACCCCGCTGGGATGGGGAGGCAAGGCCTGCCAAACAGGTCTGTGCAGGTGGATATTAGATTTTCTATCAAACCATTCCCAACGGGTCAGGATGGGTTCCCACGTCTCTGCGGATCTCATCATGAATACGGGGACACCTCAGGGGTGCGTGTTGAGCCCGCTTTTATATACGCTCTGTACAGCTGACTATGCCTCCAAATACCCCAGTAATAAGATCATATACTCTCTATACAGCTGACTGTGCCCCCAGATACCCTAATAATAAGATCATTAAGGGACGTGGGTGGCGCTGTGGGTTAAACCACAGAGCCTAGGACTTGCCGATCAGAAGGTCGGCGGTTCGAATCCCCGCGACAGGGTGAGCTCCCGTTGCTCAGTCCTTGCTCCTGTCAACATAGCAGTTCGAAAGCATGCCAGTGCAAGTCGATAAATAGGTACCGCTCCGGCGGGAAGGTAAACGGCATTTCCGTGCGCTGCTCTGGTTCGCCAGAAGCGGCTTAGTCATGCTGGCCACATGACCCGGAAGCTGTACGCCGGCTCCCTCTGCCAGTAAAGCGAGATGAGCGCCGCAACCCCAGAGTCGGCCACAACTGGACCTAATGGTCAGGGGTGCCTTTACCTTTACCTTTACGTTTAAGATCATTAAGTTTGCAGATGGTTGGTTTAATCACGGCTGGAGAGGGGGAGGCGGCCTATAGGAAGGAAGTTGAGCAGTTGGGGGAGTGGTACAGGAAAAACAACTTACTCCTTAACTTAAAGAAAACAAAAGAGATTATTGTAAATTTAAGGAATGTAAATTGAATATTCAGCCACTCATTATGAAGGGGAAGTGCGTGGAACAGGTCTCGGTGTTTCAATTTCTGGGAATGGAGTTGAGAGATGACCTAACCTGGGGAGAAAACAGTAACTATCTGTTGATGGATGGCCATCCTGACTCGGCCCCAGACACACTGACCAGATGATTGGAAGCTGTGGCTGGATGGTTACGTGGGAGCCGGATGAAGTTAAATCCTTCGAAGACAGAGGTCCTCTGGCTGGGATGGGGCGATATGGGATTGAGGGGGCAACTCCCATCTCTTGCGGGGGTGCAATTAGTGCCAGCACCGTCCATTAAGAGTTTGGGTGTAATCTTCGATACCTCCCTCTCCATGGAGGCGCAGATTGCAGCTATTACAAAGGCAGCATTTTTTCATTTCCGCCAAGCTAAGCAGTTGGCTCCTTACCTCTCTCGCCCTGACCTAGCCACTGTCATCCACGCGACGGTCACCACCAGACTGGATTATTGTAACTTGCTCTACGTGGGGCTGCCCTTGAGACTGACCCAAAAACTCCAGCGGGTGCAGAATGCCGCAGCGAGACTCCTTACGGGGTCTTCGGTGCGAGATCACATTCATCCGGTGCTATACCAGCTGCACTGGCTCCCGGTGGCATACAGGATCAGGTTTAAGGTGCTGGTTTTAACCTTCAAAGCCCTATACGGCCTAGGGCCCTCGTACCTACGGGACCGCCTCTCCTGGTATGCCCCACAGAGGAACTTACGGTCTTCAAATAAAAACATCTTGAAGATCCCAGGCCACAGAGAGGTTAGGCTGGCCTCAACCAGAGTCAGGGCTTTTTCGGCTGCGGCTCCAATCTGGTGGAACGCTCTGTCACAAGAGACAAGGGCCCTGCAGGACCTGACATCTTTCCGCAGGGCCTGCAAGACAGAGCTGTTCCACCAGGCCTTTGGTCAGGGCGCAGCCTGACTCCCTCCTTTGGCAATCTTTACAAAACTTTAGTTTATGGTTGCCATCAATTTTGATTTTAATTAATTTTTATAATGTTTTTATAATGTTGCACTACTTTAGTGTTGTTAGCCGCCCTGAGCCCGGCTTCGGCTGGGGAGGGCGGGATATAAATAAAATTTATTTTTATTTTTATTATTATTATTATTATTATTATTATTATTAAGACCTGATGAAGAGAGCCCAGCAGAGGTTATATTTTCTGAGAATCCTCCAGAAAAATAATCTTTCAAAGGACCTATTTACGGCATTTTACCATTGTACTGTTGAGAGCGTATTAACTTATGGTCTGTGTGTGTGGTTTGGGAGCTGCATGGTCAGGGAAAAAACAATGCTGTCCAGGTTTCATTTCTGGAATAATAAAGTTTCAGAGTCGTTTTTACAGTTATATAAAAAATTACTGATTTGGTTCTGGAGGTCCATTCTTAACCTGAAACTGTTCTTAACCTGAAGCACCACTTTAGCTAATGGGGCCTCCTGCTGCCACCGCGCCGCCGGAGCATGATTTCTGTTCTCATCCTGAAGCAAAGTTCTTAACCCGAGGTACTATTTCTGGGTTAGCGGAGTCTGTAACCTGAAGTGTATGTAACCCGAGGTACCACTGTACTTCTTCCAGTCTTCAGTAAATCTCTGGTCCTGAGCAAGGACCACACATTCGCTTCATAAGACGTACAGACGTTTCCCCTTACTTTTTAGGAAGGAAAAAAAGTGCATCTTATGGAGCGAAAAATACGGTATACACCTGTTGCTCGTGGGCAACTAGGCGAAACCAGGACTGACCCGACTCATTCTCACAAATGCGGAGCAAGTATTACATGGTGCCTGTGACCCGTTGCTTGAATGTGCAGGGGCTGGCTGGCTCGGGCAGCATGGCGCCGTAATCTTGCTCTGAGTTTACCTCTCTTTCTCTCTTCCTCCACAGTGTTTTTCCTGCTTGTTAATGCCCCGACGGTCCTCCTGGCACCGACTCCCCGTGTAAATAAACCTGCACCAGAGGGCTGTGGTGTTTTCTGTCTCCTCCTCGGCCGTCCCTTTCAGTTGCCAACTCGGACCAACTGGCACCAGGGCCCAGTCCGTGGCCAGACCTTCTGCCGCCGGACCCCCAACCTGGTCCATCCCCGGATCGGGGGGGAGGCGGCCTCCTTCCCATCACCCTGAAGGAAGTAAGCTGGCTCTCTGCGAAATAACGGGTGGATGCGAAGGATTCTCTGCGCAGCCCCTCCTGGAAGTTTTAGGAAATCCTTGGCCCGGACGGACCCCATTGAAGCCACCTCTCCCCTTTGGTTTTTCTTAAGCATGCAGGATTCCACCATTTCAAAGCTGGGCTCTCCGCTTCGCTCCTCCAGAGCAGGGCTTTCATTTTTGGGTTGCTTGGGCCAATCTTCCTCCCACCCTCTTCCTCCTGGCGAGTTTTCAGTAGCGCAGGCTGCCATATACGTAGAAATCTGAAGCGCATGGCTCCATCCGTGGCTTGTGGCCTGTCGCCTCCTTGACCGACCTCCTGTGCTTGCGTTCCCCAGCTGGGTTTTGGTTTTGTTGACACACCTGCGTCCACCAAGGGGGCTGCAGATGTGAAGATTCAGGAAGGGGGCTGAAAAGCAGGGGGGGTTTCTGAGGTTTCCCCCAGCCTGATGTTCGAGAGCCCAGCCCGGCAGGTTCTCCAGATGTTCCCTGCTGGCCAGTGGCATTGAAACAGCTGCCAGAATTGGGCGGTTCAGATTCATACAGTGCTGTGCAGTCGCACCAACCATCAGCAAGCAAGAAGAGGGCAGGGGGCGGTGTTGTTTTAGGATTACAGAAATGGGGGCGGACAGCCGGCCATTCCTTTGCTTCAGGGCTGCAAACGACGGTTTGGGCATCCTTCAGCTAAACTTCAAGGAAGCAACCCTTAGATCTAAAGCACCATTTTGGCCCTTATCTGTTCCGGGGGCTCTGGTGGGGATAACGTCCTAGAGCCCAAACCTCTGTGTATTTGAGGAGGTGTTTCTCATGCGTTCACACTTCCAAGCCCCAGTTAAGAACAGGAGAGTTGGCCCCCTGAGCAATATTTTCAATACTAGGGGAGAGAGAGGAGCATATTTGCATTGGGGTTTGCGGTCCATGACTCTTAGAGGCAGGGATAGAGGCTGTGTCAGGAGCCTTGATAGTTTTCACCGCCTGCTGCAGTCAAATCCTCCTCCAGCCTCTCTTGCAAAAAACAACAACAAACAGGTGAAGAGAAGCAATGTGAAATAATACGCAACAAGCAAGGAGGAGAGACTTTGGGAAATATCCCCAGCCATCCCCATGGAAGTTCTCTTGCAAACTCCTTGTGCTGCTCCTGTTCAGTTCGGAAGGGTGTTGGCCAGAGACCTTCCTGGTGGATTGGGCCCTGTCAGGCCCAGAAAACCCAAACCCTTTGCCAGATTGGGGGTGGTGGGTTGGTTTTGTGCCTACGTCCCAAGCTGAGGAATAGGGGCTGTGACTTCTTCCTCACGCAGGAAAGATGAGCGAGGCATATTGGAACACGCACCTTGCACATTGATGCCCCAAACGTTTTCCAGTTGGAAAAGTTTCTGGAATTTAATGCGTAGTCACAGCCCTGCCAAAAAATAAATATATCTGTTTGAGCAGCCTGCCCTTGCGGTCTCTTGCCTTCTCTGCCACAATGGCCTTTGCGTCTAAGATGGGAGTCCCCCATTCTGCTCCACGGACTGGAGGGAAAAAACCCCAAACTCGCACGGTTGCTGCCCAATCTCTGGAAATGGCGCCCAGACCCCAAACACCAGCTGGAGTGAGGAGCCAGGAGGGGAAGACTCCTCCCGGTGCAGTTTCCAAGTTTCCACCAACACTTCATGGTCACCTTTGTTTTTCCCCCTGCTCAAGTCTGGCAGTGGTACCCAAGGATGCTCTCCTCTTACTGGGGAGCTCCCCAAAATTAAAGAGCCGCCTCTGGAAGTCAGACAGGCGAACCCGACCGGGCTGCATCCCTTGTTTTGGCAGGGAGGGCACTATTCCCCCCCCCCCCTTCAATTTTTTCTGGGGGTATTCCCTTCCCTTCGATAATCGCCACTCAGTCAGATGTTTAGGATGACAGTGCTTCCAATGGCTTTTGGGGGTCTCCTTTCTTCCCCCTCTTCTCCTGGCTTTTGAACGAGCTGCCTTGGAAAGAGGTTGCCCCTCTGCCTGCGCGTGAGATGCCAATTTTTGCCGATTCCGTTTGGTGGTTTTCTTTGAACCAGTTTGAAAAACGATCTCCCATGGCGTATATCACAAAACGCAATGGAGAGTCGCCAGGTGACAGTCCCCCTTTGGTTAGGTACTCTGTCTGTGGGTCACTTGCTACATTCGGGGGCTGGGAAGCGTCCCTAGATTATCCCATAGCCCCCCAAACACTCCTTCCCACCCCAAACTCTGAACCTTCAGCATAATTTGCTTCTCCTTTTCTGGGCAGGGAGGCAAACCGTATCTGGTTCAACAAAGACTAGAGTCCTCGTTTAGCCTTGCCCCCTTTAAATAATACATACTGTACTGTTGGCATTTTTTTCTGTGGGGGAGTGAGATTTTTTTTTGTCAACTCCCTGCTGATGATGACGACCACCCTTGTTTTATGAAATAAATATTTCGCTACCTGCCGTGGTTCGGCTGTGTGTGTGTGTGTGTTTAATGGCTCTTTGTCTATAGAATAAAAATTTATTATTTATACCCCACCCACTCTGGGCAGCTTCCAACAAAATATTAAAATACAGTAATGCATCAAAGATTAAAAGGTTCCCTCAACAGGGCTGCCTTCGGATGTCTTCTAAAAGTCTAGTAGTTGTTCTCTTTGACATCTGGTGGGAGGGCGTTCCACAGGGTGGGTGCCACCACTGAGAAGGCCCTCTGCCTGGTTCCCTGTAACTTGGCTTCTCACAGTGAGAGAACTGCCAGAAGGCCCTCGGCGCTGGACCTCAGTGTCCAGGCAGAATGATGGGGGTGGAGACGCTCCTTCAGATATACTGGACCGAGGCCGTTTAGGGCTTTGAAGATCAGCACCAATACTTTGAATTGTGCTTGGAAACGTATATATTGTTACGGGTTTCAAGAGTGGGGTCAGTTTGGATGATTCCCTGAGTCCCTTCCAATTCTTGGGATCCTGTGTCTCTGGAGGTGGAATGTACAAGTCACAAAGTTTCCCAAGCTTGATTCTCCAGCTGTTAGCGGACTACAGTTCCCATGACGATGGGAATAGGAGTCCCAAAACAGCTGAAGACCAAAGTTTGGGAAACTCTAGTATAAGAGCAACTTTGCCAAAGCAGCCCTTTGAATGGATTCGGCTGGCGAATTAAGAATCGCAATTGGCTTAACTAAAGAAGTTGCTCAGTGCCGTAGAACAAATGGGTGGGCATCCTGCCATGACCACCAGCTGCTAGGTAGGAGAACAAAAGGCAGAGTTGTGTGTGAGCTGGAAGCTGGACCTGCTTGCTTTGTGCTGGAGTCAAAGCTATGATTAACGCAAAAGCAAGATCTTTGGGGTTATTAATGCTCTGAGATTAAATTAATACTCAACTTGTACAGTCATACCTCGGGTTACAGGCAATTCAGGTTGCCTTTTTTGGGTTACGGACCCGCTGAAACCCAGAAGTACCGGAACGGGTTACTTCCGGGTTTCGGCGGTTGCGCATGTGCAGAAATGCTAAATTGCACTTTGTGCATGTGCAGAAGCCCCAAATTGCAATCCACGCTTGTGCAGATGTGCTGTCGTGGGTTGCGAACGTGCATCCCGCACAGTTCATGTTCGCAACCCAAGTGGCCACTGTATATACGCGTAAATAAAACCAGATATCCTAAAGACACCACAGGTCTCCGCCAATCTTCATTCCAAGGGGACCAAATGGGGCAAGCTGCTGGCATCTCACCCCTCTGGGGTGGCATAGAGGGTCCCTGGATGGTTAAGTCCAGTCAAAGGCGACTATGGTGTTGAGGCTCTCATCTCGCTGTCAGGCCGAAGGAACCGGTGTTCGTCCACAGACAGCTTTCTGGGTCGTGTGGCCAGCATGACTGAATCACTTCTGATGCCATGGAGCACCGTGACAGAAGCCAGAACGCACAGAAACACTGTTTACCTTCCCACCGCAGCGGTACCTATTTATCTACTTGCACCGGTGTGCTTTCGAACTGCTAGATTGGCAGAAGCTGGGACAGAGCAACGGGAGATCACCCCGTCATGGGGATTTGAACCGCCGACCTTCCGATCAGCAAGCCCAAGAGGTTCAGTGGTTTAGACCACAGCGCCACCACGTCCCTTTTGGAGTGGTGTAACAATACACCGAGCCAGAGTTCTCACTGTCTAGGCAAGCAGAGAGGCACGATTGCATTTCAAGGTCAAATATTGAGGCTGGAACACAGGACAGATGCATTGCATAGCAAACCCCACCGGTTTTATTCTATACTCTATAAAGGCCTTTATTTGGTCTTTCCTGAAGCTTCCAACATTCAGTTTCATTGGAGGGCCATATTTTTGCCTTCTGACTAAGCGCCGGGAAGAACTTTCTGACAGCAAGATGGGGAGATGGACTAGATGTTCTTTGGGGGACCTTCCAACGCTTCAATTCTGTGAGTGTATCGTTCTTTCTGTGCTGCATGCAAGAGGCCGCTGGGTGGCAGCACCCTCAATATCTTAGACCTACTGAAACTACTCTGTAGCAGCTGCAAGTTTGGACCAGTCGCTCGTGCCGATTTGCTAAATGAGGATTTTTTAACCTGACGCCTCCTGATAATTTGCAGATTTGTCAAAGCTTTTGCTGCCATCTTGCTGGGGTCTGTCTGTAACTCTCATCGATTTTTATTATAAAGGTAAAGGGACCCCTGACCATTAGGTCCAGTCGTGGCCGACTCTGGGGTTGTGGCGCTCATCTCGCTTTATTGGCCGAGGGAGCCGGCGTACAGCTTCAGGGTCATGTGGCCAGCATGACGAAGCCGCTTCTGGCAAACCAGAGCAGTGCACGGAAACACCGTTTACCTTCCCACTGGAGCGGTACCTCTTTATCTACTTGCACTTTGATGTGCTTTCGAACTGCTAGGTGGGCAGAAGCAGGGACCGAGCAACGGGAGCTCACCCCGCCGTGGGGATTCGAACCGCAGACCTTCTGATCAGCAAGTCCTAGGCTCTGTGGTTTAACCCACAGCGCCACCCGCGTCCCAATTTTTTAATTATTATTATTATAGTGCATTTTTATTTTCATGCAATATGTTTGTACACAAACCTTCTAGTCATTAGGAAGGAGCATGTGTATAGCAAACAATTTTGTTGTTGTTTAGTCGTGTCCGACTCTTCGTGACCCCCTGGACCAGAGCACGCCACGCACTCCTGTCTTCCACTGCCTCCCGCAGTTTGGTCAAACTCACGTTCGTAGCTTCAAGAACACTGTCCCACCATCTTGTCCTCTGTCGTCCCCTTCTCCTTGTGCCCTCCATCTTTCCCAGCATCAGGGTCTTTTCCAGGGAGTCTTCTCTTCTCAGGAGGTGGCCAAAGTCTTGGAGCCTCAGCTTCAGGATCTGTCCTTCCAGTGAGCACTCAGGGCTGATTTCCTTCAGAATGGATTGGTTTGATCTTCTTGCAGTCCATGGGACTCGCAAGAGTCTCCTCCAGCACCATAATTCAAAAGCATCCATTCTTCGGCAATCAGCCTTCTTTATGGTCCAGCTCTCACTTCCATACATCACTACTGGGAAAACCAGAGCTTTAATTAGACGGACCTTTGTTGGCAAGGTGATGTCTCTGCTTGTTGAACCGGCAAGCCACTCCAGTATCCCTGCCAAGAAAACTCCATGGACATAGCAAACAATAAGTTCAATTAATTAGAATCCTGCATTTGCTTATTTTATTTTTACATGAAATATGCTCTTATAAAGATATGTTCAGTGGTACCTCGGGTTAAGAACTTAATTCGTTCCAGAGGTCCGTTCTTAACCTGAAACTGCTCTTAACCTGAAGCACCACTTTAGCTAATAGGGCCTCCCGCTGCCGCCGCACAATTTCTGTTCTCATCCTGAAGCAAAGTTCTTAACCCGAGGTACTATTTCTGGGTTAGCGGAGTCTGTAACCTGAAGCGTCTATAACCCAAGTTATCACTGTACTCTCAGTTATGCACTGCGGAGATTTTAATGCAAGATGCTTAGCATTTCTAGTACATAATGTTGTTTTAGATTCGTTATCCCTCCCCACAACCACCCTATAAGGTGGGTCAGTGTTGCTTTCCCCCCATACTCACCCCCCCCCTTCCCTGAGAACTCGCTTTGAGTTTGATTGTTTGGGGAAGAAAAGAGTAACAATTAACAACAACTCGGGGAATCTGGGCGCAGAATAGCGATCCGTGTGTCTCTGCAATGTGATCCCTTTGGCAGAGTGTTTTCTCACACCTCCTTGCAAAAACTGCATAAATGTGCGGTTAAATGCCAAATCTGGGGAGTCTGGGACGTGCAGGAGACACCTGGGACTGCTTCAAGCAGGGCTGTTCTCTCTTTTCTGATCTATCAAACACACAACTCAGCCACCAGCTTTGCCCCCCGCTAGGCCGGGGGAGCCTCTTTGGAAGCAGCTGGCGAAAAGCAATTTTATTGCAGGACTGAGAAGTTGGGAGTTTTCAGGTTGGGAAAGAATCTCCCTTTTGCTAATAATTTCGATGGGTTTTGTTGTTGTTTTTAAATCACCATTGCAGACATACAACATGGACATGTCCCGTTTTATACTGTTTTTGGTCCAAGGTTGTTGCCCACTCTGGTGCAGAGCTGTCAACTTACAGATTTGAAAATAAGGGACCAGCAGCCTCAAAAATAAGGGATCAGCAGCCAAAATAAGGGATTTTGGCTTAGCTTATACATAAATCTGCCATTGATGGAGCCAAGCTGCTTTGGCTGCAACTGACTATGTTTTGCAGGGGGTTGGACTAGATGATCCTAAGGGTCTACAACTCCGACCAAAGAAGAGTGGCAGACAAAACTGATGAACGACGTCGAGATGGCAAAGCTTACAGGCAGAATTAGAAACCAGAAAGAGGACCTCTTTAATAAAGAATGGGGAAAGTTTATAATTTAGTTGAAAAGCTATTGTAAAAGAGTTACATACATTGGTAGGATTGACAGAAAACTTGTACAGTGGTACCTCGAAAGACGAATGCCTCGTAAAACGAAAAACTCACAAAACGAAAGAGTTTTTTGTTTTTTGAGTTGCTTCGCAAGACGGATTTCCCTATGGGCTTGCTTCGCAAGACGAAAACGTCGTGCAAGTTTGTTTCCTTTGTCTTGCAAGTTTGTTTCCTTTTTCTTTCCGTGCTTCGCAATACGCAAAAATCGTAAGACGAAAAAACTCGCGGAATGAATTAATTTCATCTTGCGAGGCACCACTGTAGTAAAAATATGAGCCATGGACGGACAAATGATTTATAAAAATAGAGTTATGAAAGGGATGCAGAGGGGGAAATCACTACATTAAGATGCTGCACTGGTTGGAGGGGATGCTAAGCAGCACATCGGGGCTGCGGTCGTCCTGGAGTGAGGGGTTCCATCGGCCCTTCCTCGCCCGAGAGAGAGGGAGGGAGGGAGGAAGTGGGACTCTCGCCCACGCCGCCCGCAAGCCCGGCATGAGGCGGTAGCGGCGCGGCGGCGGCTGCTGAAGCTCCGCCCTTCTGCGTCCCTCCCCACCCCCCTCTTCCTCCTCCCTCAGCCGCCGCCGCTGCCGCCTCCGACTTCCCCTGGCAGTGCGGCGGAAGTCTCACAAGAGAGGGGCTGCCTGCCCGCCACCACCCGTCTCCTCACCACGCACCCCTGAGGGGGAAAAGGCAGAGATGGAGACGCGGCAGCTCGTGTGCGCTCTTTCACTCTCTCGCGGCGGAGGACCCCGAGCCGCTGCTTCCCTCCTGAGCCGGGCGAGCATGAAACCCAGGAAATTTAAGGACAATCCGGGACAGCAGCGGGAAACGGCGCTGGGATAAGGGAGTTTCCCGCTAAATAAGGGACGGTTGACAGCTATGGGCCACAATCCCAGGAAATGGCTTCGACAGGCCAACTAAAGCAGGTCTCCCATCAGCACCAGCCAATAGTCAAGGATGATGGGATTTGTAGTCCAACATCATTTTACGGCCTTTTAAATGTGCTTGTGGGAGGGTGCGTGGTTGGTTTTTATTTTATTCTAGATCCTCTTTCTGTATTTTTATGTTGTGCACCATCTGCAATCTTTGGGTGAAGGGTGGTATACAAAATAATAATAATAATAATAATAATAATAATAATAATAATAATAATAAACATTTGGAGGACCAAATATTCCCCAGCCTTGGACTAGATGAATCTCAGTCTGCTCCAACAAAGCACTTAACTGTTTTGTTTATTTTAACTTTTAATCAACTTTTTTTGGTTCTAAAAGAGACACTCACATTTTTAAGCTCTTAGTGGGGGAAATGCCATCGATGTCTGGGGCTTGTGGACGGTTGGACGTGTGAGATACAGGCGGAGAGGGAAAGAGAGGGGGCTTGTGTGGGATGGAGAGACCGTGTATCATTCTTTTGTCTCCCAGGAGGCTCTCTCTGAAAGAAGAGGCACAGTCCGTTTCTGCTCCAGTTAACCACAATTTCACTTTTTCAAATATTGACTCGGCTGGCCTCAGGCCACCTGGGGAGGTGTGTGGATCCACAGCTCCTTGGGAAGAAAGCAGCTTTCTTTTGCTCCTGCACATGCATACTGCACCAGTTTGGTTGCCACTGAGAGTTTCCGCCTTTTCGTGGGCTGGGTGCCTTTAAAAGCCGCAGAGCAGGCAGAAATCAACCGGTGAAGCTGTTCCCATCAGTGCTTCCATGTGTCGGGAAAAGCTTCACGTTGTGGCACTGGGCAGCTTCTGAGCAAGGACATGTGTATGTTTTGATGGTGAATTTCAGCTTCCGTTCATGAAAGAAATCAAGTGTCTAGACTTTCGGATTGCAAAAAAATTAATAATAATAATAATAATAATAATAATAATAATAATAATAATAATTTATTATTTATACCCCACCCAACTGGCTGGGTTTCCCCAGCCACTCTGGGTGGCTCCCAACAGAATATTAAAAATATAATATAGCATTAAACATTAAAAACTTCCCTAAACAGGGCTGCCTTTAGATGTCTTTTAAGCATCAGATAGTTGTTTATTTCTTTGACATCTGGTGGGAGGGCGTTCCACAGGGCAGGAGCCACCACCGAGAAGACCCTCTGCCTGGTTCCCTGTAACCTCACTTCTCGCAGGGAGGGAACCGCCAGAAGGCCCTTGGAGCTGGACCTCAGTGTCCAGGCTGAACGATGGAGGTGGAGACGCTCCTTCAGGTATACTGGACCGAGGCCGTTTAGGGCTTTCAAATCATGGAGAGACCTGGTCTGAATAGAGACATTGGATTCTTTTCTCATTATACATGATATAGCTATTTTTTGCCATCTCACCCCTTGCTTTTTCCTGTAAGACCAATTGCAGTCGATAACAGTCAACAGGTTTACCACCCCTATCAGCCAATCACCGATTCCCACCACCCTTCTGAGTAACACCCCTCCTCATCCTCTCACTATATAGAAGAATCTGGTGACTTCTGTTTCAGTGTATCTGAAGAAATGTGCATGCACACGAAAGCTCATACCAATAACTAACTTAGTTGGTCTCTAATGTGCTACTTTGCTCATGGAGATTTCTTGGCAGGGATACTGGAGTGGCTTGCCAGTTCCTGCTCCAGGTGGATCACATTAAGTCAAAACTCTCCACTATGACCTGTCCATCTTGGGTGGCCCTGCACGGCATAGCTCATAGCTTCTCTGAGTTATTCAAGCCCCTTCGCCACAGCAAGGCAGTGATCCATGAAGAGCTGGACCATAAAGAAGGCTGATTACCTTAGAACTGGTGCTTTTGAATTCTGGTGCTGGTCCCATGGACTGCAAGAAGATCAAACCTCTCTATTCTGAAGGAAATCAGCCCTGAGTGCTCACTGGAAGGACAGATCCTGAAGCTGAGGCTCCAAGACTTTAGCCACCTCATGAGAATAGAAGACTCCCTGGAAAAGACCCTGATGCTGGGAAAGATGGAGGGCAGAAGGAGAAGGGGACAACAGAGATGGTTGGACAGTGTTCTCGAAGCTACCAGCATGAGTTTGACCAAACTGCGGGAGGCAGTGGAAGACAGGAGTGCCTGGCGTGCTCTGGTCCAGGGGGTCACAAAGAGTCGGACATGACTAAACAACAACAACAACAACAAGGTGCTACTGGAAGGAATTTTTTTAATTTTTTTAATTTAATTTAATTTATTTTATTTTGTTAGGACTTTCAAGATCAGCACCAACACTTTGAATTGTGCTCGGAAACGTACTGGGAGCCAGTGTAGGTCTTTCAAGACGGGTGTTATGTGGTCTTGGCGGCCGCTCCCAGTCACCCATCTAGCTGCCGCGTTCTGGATTAGTTGTAGTTTCCAGGTCACCTTCAAAGGTAGCCCCACGTAGAGCGCATTGCAGTAGTCCAAGCGGGAGATAACCAGAGCATGCACCACTCTGGTGAGTAGCAACATAGTGATATCTCTGAGTTGCAAGCCTGGGCTGTGTGTCTATATAGATTGTCTGGTTGCTCCCACCTCCGTAGACATTTGAATCCCTTGTCCCACACCTGACAGTCCTCAGATTAAATGAGAATAGGAAGTCATAAAACACGATAGGGATACATTTGAATTTGCAATTGGATATAACAGGAACAATACAGATATAAGGTAAAGGTAAAGGGACC
Organism: Podarcis cretensis; assembly: GCF_951804945.1. NCBI lineage: Eukaryota > Metazoa > Chordata > Lepidosauria > Squamata > Lacertidae > Podarcis > Podarcis cretensis. The sequence goes on along the minus strand of NC_137173.1, from coordinate 6,727,024 downwards.
CCTGACCATTAGGTACAGTTGTGGCCGACTCTGGGGTTGCGGCGCTCATCTTGCTTTACTGGCCGAGGGAGCCGGCGTACAGCTTCCGGGTCATGTGGCCAGCAGGACTAAGCTGCATCTGGCGAACCAGAGCAGCGCACGGAAACACCGTTTACCTTCCCACCGGAGTGGTACCTATTTATCTACTTGCACTCTGACATGCTTTTGAACTGCTAGGTGGGCAGGAGAAGGGACCGAGCAACGGGAGCTCACCCCGCTGCAGGGATTCGAACTGTCAACCTTCTGATCAGCAAGCCTTAGGCTCTGTGGTTTAACCCACAGCGCCACCCGCATCCCATCAATACAGATATAGCAACAGTTAAAAATATATATAAATTAAAACTTAGTCACTAACACATAACCTAAAATTATCATTTAAAACCTTAATCATTATGATAATACAGTTTCTTCCCTATGTTTTATGGAAATCGCACAGAATTTGGCTACCCTTAAAGTGATCTCAGGAGCCTTATCCTCTATCAGGGATTTTAGATGCTGAAGTTCGGATTCATTTGGAGATTTTTGCATAGCAGGGGTACTAAATACCGAGGGTATATCCCCTTAGAAACGGCAGCCTAACAAGGCATGAGAGACAGCTTCTAACTCCATCAAGCCGCAGGGTCAGAATATAAAAAAGGCTGCTTGTATCTAGTCTCAGCATCTTAAAAAGTAGAGACATCACCTTGCCAACAAAGGTCTGTATAGTGAAAGCTCTGGTTTTCCCAGTAGTGATGTATGGAAGTGAGAGCTGGATCATAAAGAAGGCTGATCGCCGAAGAATGGGTGCTTTTGAATTATGGTGCTGGAGGAGACTCAAGAGTCTCCATGGACTGCAAGAAGATCAGACCTCTCCATTCTGAAGGAAATCAGCCCTGAGTGCTCACTGGAAGGACAGATCCTGAAGCTGAGGCTCCAAGACTTTGGCCACCTCATGAGAAGAGAAGACTCCCTGGAAAAGACCCTGATGTTGGGAAAGATGGAGGGCACAAGGAGAAGGGGACGACAGAGGATGAGATGGTGGGACAGTGTTCTCGAAGCTACCAGCATAAGTTTGACCAAACTGCTGGAGGCAGTGGAAGACAGGAGTGCCTGGTGTGCTCTGGTCCATGGGGTCACGAAGAGGCGGACACGACTAAACAACTAAACAACAACATTATCTAGTCTCACAGTGGCCAAGCAGATCACCGCCGCCATGATTTTATTTGTACTTCATCTCCCCAGAGCTGAGACTTCGCTCGGGGAGGCTTACAACACTTAAAGGTTTATGCCATCACAAACGTCGCAAAAGTTGTCATGAACAATAAATAAAAGGCACCCAAAAATACAAAAACAAAAGGAACTATTTTCACATAAATCATATCAAGATCTAAGAAGAAAGGTACAAAAAATTTAATCCGTTCTGGAAGTCCTTTTCAAAGCCAAAGCGTTCCAAAACCAAGGCGTGCTTTCCCATAGAAAGTAATGCAAAAGGGATTAATCCGTTCCAGACTTTTAAAAACAACCCCTAAAACAGTAATTTAACATGAATTTTACTATCTAACAAGACCATTGATCCATAAAATGAAAGCAATAATCAATGTACTGCAGTCACACAATCAATCAATCAATCAATCAATCAGTAAGAACTGATATGGATTTGTTTTTGTGGTTTTTTTTTAATGTTGGTTTTTGTGTTTTGTTTATGGTTATTTTTTGATATTTTTCGTGTTGTTGTGTGGAAAATGCTAATAAAATTTATAATTAAAAAAAAAAAAGTGAAAAAAAAACAACTGGGTTCCACACAGTCACAAAAACAAAGCAAAAAAGCCGCAAAAACAAAAATAAATAGCAAAAACAGACAGACCTCAGTGTAACACTCAAAATGGAAGTGGTGGCACTCAAAATGGAGCATGTTCGACTTCTGGAAAAAGTTCACAAACCAGAACACTTATTTCCGGGTTTGCAGTGTTTGAGTTCCAAGTTGTTTGAGTACCAAGGCGTTTGATAACCAAGGTACCACTGTACCGGCAACAAAAAAACATACCCTGTCAGTTCAGCCTCAGCTTTTGCAGCTGGAGTCAGTCCAGGCCCTGCCCTTCCAGGGAAAAGACCAGCAAGGCAGGGAGCAGGTCTTCCAAGACTCACAGCCAAGATGGCCGCAACCAAAGGCTCATGGGGAACCTGCGAGCAGGATTCGAACCCAAGAGCAACTATCCTCTCTTGTGGCTTCCAGCAACTGAGATTCAGAACCATTACCGCCTCCGACTACGGCTCCAGAGGCCACTGACAGCCCTTTCCTCCACGAATTTGCCCCATCCTCTTAAAGCCGTCCAGGTTGGTGGCCAATCACTGCACCCAGTGGCAAGTAGTTCCATAGTTTAACGATGTGCTACATCAACAGGTCCTTTCTTTCTCGGATGCCTGAGAAAACCTTTGCCAAGGTGTGGTTTGGCCGTGGTTCACTCCGAGGTGGTCTTTCCGGACCAGGCTGTGTTGGGATAGGGAGTGGGCCCAGATTCCCTCCCCACACTTGAGCCTCTGGCATTCGCCGAACGCAGCTGAGAGTACTTGAACATTTTAGTCTTCTGGGCTGGTGCCACACGGCCTCCGAAATTCCTGTCCATGTTCATGGAACCACTTGTTGGCCACTATTAAAAAGAGGTGGGGATTAATAATAATAATAATAATAATAATAATGTCCTGCATTCCCCCCTGATAGGAACAGCTCAAGGCAGCTTACAGTTAAATCAGAAACAGCTAAAAACACAGAGAGAAAAAAGCAGTAACTAAAAAACAATTAAATATGAGTCTGTTTGGCAACTTTCATGATTATTCAATATGTTTGGTACAAAGAAGAACCTTGTATTCATTCCACTGTTGAATATATTTTACACCACTCATTCTTTTTCAACCATTCTTTGATTATTATGATTATCGTTCTATTATCTTGTGCTTTTATTCTTCCTGCTCTTATGACTGTTTTTATTATTACTTCTAGCTTGATGTTTTCAAGTTAAATTGAAAAGCAATTTAGATATAGATATAGATACAGATACAGATATATAGATGAGATCTCTTAAGATATACAGAGCATTATGATAAAAGCAGTATGATAAGAGCGTCTCCACCCCCATCATTCTGCCCGGACACTGAGGTCCAGCTCTGAGGGCCTTTTGGCAGTTCCCTCCCTGCGAGAAGTGATGTTGCAGAGAACCAGGCAGAGGGCCTTCTCGGTGGTGGCACCCGCCCTGTGGAACGCCCTCCCACCAGATGTCAAGGAAATAAACAACTATCTGACTTTTAGAAGACATCTGAAGGCAGTTTTTACTGTTTGATGTTCTCTTGTATTTTTAATATTTTGTTGGAAATCGCCCAGAGTGGCTGGGGAAACCCGGCCACATGGGCAGGGTATAAATAATAAATTATTATCATTATGATGATACCCACCAGACTGTTTTCATTCAAAACAGTCAGTTCCCCAAAGCCTGTTGGTCTTCACTTGCTAGCAGGAGGACAACAAGGAGGGAGCCATTCTGACTTCTCCAGGCAGGGAGTTCCAAAGTTGCCTGGGAGAAGCCACTGCTGAGAAGACCCTGTTTTCCCTGAAGGGCATCCTTGGAAGTTCTCAAAACTCGGGCAGGTTCTTATGGGGAAATACAGTCCTTTAGATAACCTGGACCAAAGCCATATAGGTAAAGGCACCCCTGACCACTAGGTCCAGTTGTGGCCGACTCTGAGGTTGCGGCGCTCATCTCGCTTTACTGGCCGAGGGAGCTGGCATACAGCTTCCGGGTCATGTGGCCAGCATGACTAAGTCGCTTCTGGCGAACCAGAGCAGCGCACGGAAACGCCGTTTGCCTCCCCGCCGGAGTGGTACCTATTTATCTACTTGCAGTTTGACGTGCTTTTGAACTGCTAGGTTGGCAGGAGCAGGGACCGAGCAACGGGAGCTCACCCTGTCACGGGGATTCGAACCGCAGACCTTCTGATCGGCAAGTCCTAGGCTCTGTGGTTTAACCCACAGCGCCACCCATATAGGGCTTTATACGTTATAACCAGCCCTTTGAATTGTGCCAGGAAGAAAGACCTGCTTTATCACGAGAATCGTCTGCTCACCATAACCACCCCCGGTCAGAAATCTAACTCCAGCTCTTTGAGCCAGCCGAAGTTATTATTATTATTATTACATTTATTCGTCGCTTTTTCTTGCCACATATTGGCATAACTGGAAACGATTGCCCTGTGCCATGAAAACACAAGCAAAAAATAGCAATTCCCCTGCCTGGGTCTTTTCCTGGCAGGCTCTTTGAAGAGAGGGCAACCAGGTTCACACTTTATTTTATTTTTTATATAATTTTTATAAAATTTTCTGCTTTACAATTTAAAGTACAGTGCTCATTTTTACATCCTTCAGATCTCAATGACGTCTTCTCTTTCCATGGCTCATTTGGCATATCATCAGTCCCCGCATATTTTACAAAAACTGTACCATTGTTCCATTATTACATCCATCAAAACTTATTTACACTCTTGAATTTATCTTAACGCTGCCCAGGAGTCACATTTTGGACATTCGCCCCTTTTTAGGCATCCCTCGCCACAATTGAAGTCAAAACTAATTTATAATTTATTGTTATATAATAGTAATTTATTGTTTATTATTTTATAGGACAAATTTAGCCAGCTAGCCCTGGTGATCATCTAATGTTTATTGGATGGATTTCCCCCCTAAATTGATTTTTAAATTCTGAATTTATTGTTATTCGCGTTTTATACTGTATTTTATGCTGTTTTTTGTTGCATCAATTAAGTGTTTTAAATTTCTTGTTAGCCGCCCTGAGCCCGGTTTTCTGAACCAGGAAGGGCGGGGTATAAATAAAAAAAATATTATTATTATTATTAATCATGTCTATTTCACTTCCCAGCTTTTGATGGCACAGCAGTGAAATAGACCGAGCTCCTCGTCAAGGCATTTTTTGTGTGAGCCCCCTACCCTCGTAGGAACCTGACAGCTGAAATTAGCCAGTCAGTTCCTTCCTCCCTGCACCCTAAGCTCTGCTCCTTACCCCATTTGTCTCCGGCAAGGACCGGGCAGCCAGCGTGGAGGGTGTCGTCGTCCCCCTCCCCGTTCCTGTGAAGGTTCCACCAAAAGAGAGCCGCGTTCTGCAAAGGGGACCAGAGAATAAGAATTTTCATGGCGTGTCTGCAGAGAAATAACCCAGGCTCCAGACTGAGCAGCGTGGCAGGTGTGATAAGAATTTTAAGGTCTTAGATCTGTAATCAGTGTTCATAAATGTACCAAGCAAACACGTACATAACTATATAAACCACATATCTGAAAACCCCATGGAAAAAAAGTCCTGAACAAATTGACCTCAATTATTTCTCTGCAAGGTCAAAGTGGGAAACCTCCCCATTGTCTTTTTCCTTCACAAATCCTGTCTTAAGGGCACATTTAAGATATGAATAGGATGTGAAGCTGTGACCTGGCTCAGGAACTAAGTATTTATCATTACAAAAGACTGGCCAGGCTCCCCAGGGTATCCAATCAAGTGACCATTAAAGAGGTAACCTGGCAGATGAGATAAACAAGTCACTCAGATTTCTGCTGTAGACCACCTTTTCTGTGATGTAGGTATGATGTATGGAAGGGTGGTCTTGAGCTCCAGGGCAGGGAATTTAAAATGTCTATATAAGGCCTTGTATGCCATTGTTCTGGGTTCCTCCTTCCTCCTGCGTGTAGTGAGTGAGGACCCTGTTGCAACAGATCAATAAAGATCAGGCTTACTAGCTGCTTTGCTTCTCTATGTTCTCTGGTTGGCCTCTGTTATTTTCTCCTACCAATAGGGAACCTATCTATACGGACTCTTGGATACCCCATAAGGGGAACAGGGCAGATTTTTTGTTTACAACATAGGCACCAAGCTGAGTGCACAAATCCCGTTCCTTTGAGCATGTACAGGGGGCAGTTTCCCTGAAAAAACGTGTTGAAAACAGGTAAAGGTAAAGGGCCTCTGGACGGTTAAGTCCAGTCAAAGGCGACTGTGGAGTTGCGGCTCTCATCTCGCTTTCAGACCAAGGGAGCCGGCGTTTGTCCACAGATAGCTTTCTGGGTCATGTGGCCAGCAGGACTAAACCGCTTCTGGCGCAATGAGACACAGTGACAGAAACCAGAGCGCAAAGAAACGCCATTTGCCTTCCCGCTGCAGTGGTACCTATTTATCTACTTGCACTAACGTGCTTTCGAACTGCTAGGTTGGCAGGAGCTGGGACCGAGCAACGGGAGCTCACCCCGTCACGGGGATTTGAACCGCCGACCTTCTGATCAGCAAGCCCAAGGGGCTCAGTGGTTTAGACCACAGCGCCACCCGCGTCCCCAGGGAACAAGAACCTTCATGGCATGTCTGCAGAGAAATAACCCAGGCCCCAGCTGAATGCACAAACCCGTTCCTTTGAGCATGCGCAGAGGGGCAGTTTCCCTGGAAAAAAAAACATTTGCTGAAAACAGACAGCCCCCTGAACACAAAGGGGTGTGTTGGCACAGCTGCCAAAGGGGTGAGAGGATGATAAATTTGAGCCTCAGACACCTCTTTTTTATTTGTGCAAGGAAGTGATGACTTGTTCCTCTCTCTCTTTTGATCTTGTTACCTTTGATACCTCTTTTCACTCCCCAGAGAACCCTTCTTTCTGCAGTTCACAACACACAGACCCAGGGGCGCCGACTTATAAAAAATATTGGGGGGGGGGGCGGGGGCCCATACCGACTTATAAAAAATATTGGGGGGGGGGCCCAAGACCTCCAAACCGCTGCTGCTGGGGGAACGAAAGGGGCGAGCCCCGGGCTGCCCCGACCTTAAGTGAACCTGTGAGGGCCCGCCCTTTGCGGCAGCCGATTGGCTGCCGCCGTGGGTGGTGAATATTAATGAGCTAGGGGGAATCCCCGCTTCTCGCGGGGCTGACGCCAGCCCCGCGAGATTGTTGATGGGTCGAGAGCCCGCAACCCCACCCCCTCTCTAGATTGGGAGTGGCTTTGTTTTTCTTAAATTATTGGGGGGGGACAGAGCCCCCCAAACGAATTTTTGAGGGGGCTCGGGCCGCCTCAGGCCCCATGGAGTTGGCGCCTATGCACAGACCTCACCTTGGCAGCAGGAATGCTGAGGTTTGCATAGATGAAGGCTGTGGACCCTCCGGCTTCTACCAAACTCAGCTGAGCAGGAAAAGAAATGGGACAAGGTTATCCTTCGGCTCAAGGTGGCGTATGTGGTTCTCTATATCTCTCAGCCTAACTACCTCACAGGGTAGTTGTGGAGTTTAAAAGAGGACAGGGAGAACCATGCTGAGTTTGTTTTTTGTTTTTTGCACAGAAAAAGAAAGTTTTGGAGCTATTTTCTAGGAAATTCACCAAAATCTACACTTCCGGCGTGGGTTGCCAGACGTATGGCAGTGCTAGGATATAAAGCATGAGACTTTTTTTAAAAGAATCGTTTTTATTACTTTTCCAATGAAAAACATCCAATTGACATGAGACTTAATCTCAGGGTCATGAGTCTGAACCCCATGCAAATAATAATAATAATAATAATAATAATAATAATAATAATTTATTTATACCCCACCCATCTGGCTGGGTTTCCCCAGCCACTCTGGGCGGCTCCCAGCAGAATATTAAAAATACAATATAACATCAAACATTTAAAACTTCACTAAGCAGGGCTGCCTTCAGATACCTTCTAAAAGTCAGATTGTTATTTATTTACTTGACATCTGATGGGAGGGTGTTCCACAGGGTGGGCGCCACCACCGAGAAGGCCCTCTGCCCGGTTCCCTGCAACCCACCTCTCGCTACTTTGCAAAATGGGCAGAACTGATCCTCACTGCCATTAAAGAAACTAAATATAGTAGCTGCTTTGGCTGGTGTGATGAGCATTTAGAAATACCAGGGGAGGTCTGCTTAACCCTGTTTTCCCTTCTCCAAATCAACCTTCGACCCAGTGAGACTTCCCTCCCATGAAAACATCTCCCAAATCACAGTGTTATGTACTGAGTTGAATAGGATCCAAACTGCAGCAGTCTGATTGGTCCTAGAACAATAGGATTCAAATGCAGCAGTCTGATTGGTCCTAGGACAATGCAGCACTATGATTGATTGGCAGGAGCCACCCAATCCAGCTCCAGATAGAAGTGAATCCACAACCTGATTGGCCTACAGGAGAATCCCGGATTAGCCAATCACGTGCAGCCCATTGTGTAAATAATGTATACAAAGCAGATACAGTGGTGCCTCGCAAGACGAAATTAATCCGTTCCGCGAGTCTCTTCGTCTAGCGCTTTTTTCGTCTTGCGAAGCAAGCCCATTGACGGTTTAGCGGTTTAGCGCTATTAGTGCTATTAGCGGCTTTTAGCGGCTTATCGGCTTATCGGATAAGCGGCTTAGCGGCTTAGAAAAGGGGGGAGAGGGGAAAAAACCCGCAGGAACTCGCAAGACATTTTCGTCTTGCGAAGCAAGCCCATAGGAAATTCATTTTGCGAAGCACCTCCAAAACGGAAAACCCTTTCGTCTAGCGGGTTTTCCGTCTTGCGAGGCATTCGTCTTGCGGGGCACCACTGTACTTTGAGGGGACTTTCATTCCCTCCTCACCACTATGAGCTGAATAAAGAGCATGAAATCCACTCTCGACTCTGAGTATATTTCACACGCTTGTCCTAGAAAATGCACTGCAGAAATCTAGCTGGAGAAGAAACACTGGGCCAGCTGTTTGAAGCTTGGAACTTTCCGTTTTAGCCATGGAATGACAAAACAAAAAACAGGAGCAGCCCAATCCTTCTTGAAGCATATACAGAGTTCCCTGGCAAAACCGCAAGATCCTTTTGCAGATCCCAGCAAAGAGAAGAAGACTCACATAGACCATCAACGTGGCAATTCGGTTTCCGGATTTCATCCTGTAAAGGGGGCTTTTCCTCGACTGCATTGGAAAAAAAGAGAATTCCTAGATTACGGAACACCAGGTGGTTGCATTCATACCGTTCTAGTACTTCCAGAACTGGGATTATCTACCACAAGACCTGAGCGTAACTACAAGTGCAGAACTTCTGTAGTCAAACTGGTGGGAAGTCACGGGTAGAAAAAAATTTGTACGGGAAAACAAGTATTCAGTTAAGAATCTATGCTGTAAAGAAAACAAGTATATATGTATATGTACAATTTACATTTAATAAAAACTATATAAATACACACACTGGTTTAAATTTTAAAGTGTAGGTGGAGTTTAGGACTGTGCTTGTGGCAAGGGGAAGCAGGAAATATAATTATAATTATAAATGAGAGAAGTTTAAAAAGACAGAAAGGTTTGGATTGCTTCCAACAAAAAATGCAAGTGTTTACATCTCGGAAAATACAGTGGGACCTTGGTTCTCAAATGCCTTGGTACTCAAACGCCTTGGTTCCCAAACTCTGAAAACCCAGAAGTAAGTGTTCCGGTTTTCAAATGTTTTTCGGAAGCCGAACATCCGATGCGGATTGTGTCCTCGGCGCCTGCACCAATCAGAAGCTGTGCCTTGGTTTTTGAGCATTTTGGAAGTCAAACGGACTTCCAGAATGGATTAAGTTTGGTGCTTTCGTTTTTGCTATTTATTTAGCGTTTTTGTTTTTGAGGCTTTTTCGGTTCATTTGTTTTTGTGACTGTGTGGAACCCAGTTCAGCTACTGATTGATTGATTGTGTGACTGCAGAAATGGATAAAAGCCCCCCATCCAAACAATGACTATCATCAGTGCAGGTAAGAAAACAAAATACTTTTAATTTTTTTCATCTACAATACTGTCTTATTTACTTTATAGTACAGTACATTGATTATTGCTTTCATTTTCTTGATCAGTGGTCTCGTTAGATAGCAAAATCCATGTTAAATTGCTGTTTTAGGGGTTGTTTTTAAAAGTCTGGGACGGATTAATCCATTTTGCATTGCTTTCTGCGGGAAAGTGCACCTTGGTTTTGGAACGCTTTGGTTTTGGAACGGACTTCCGGAACGGATTAAGTTTGAGAAGCAAGGTTCCACTGCATCAAACTGCTTTCATGCCCTGCCGGACTTTGCAGCAACAGGTTTACTCACCGTCGCGTGGTCAAAATGGGGCTCATAATGCCCGCCCAATCCGTAGTTTACCACCTGCAGGTATTCTGCGTAAGGGGGCTGGGTGTTGAGGCCGGTCAGGGCTGCGATCCGTCGATCTAAAGCCACGATTGCTGGATCCAAGGTGTCTTTCAGCCAGGCACTAAACAAGGCACAATGCCAGAAAAATTGTACATATTTACCATAGCTGTCAACTTACAGATTTGAAAATAAGGGAACAACAGCCTCGAAAATAAGGGATCAGCAGCCCCTCCGAGCCAAAGGCAAAAAGCCCAGCCAGCAGCCAAATGAAGCCTCAAGCGGTGGTTCCCACAGCGCAGCAACCCAGCAAAGGGGATGCAGCAAGGAAAACCACCGTCACCTCTCCGCTGGGAAGCGCTGAGCAAAGGCGAGACCCCAGGCAACGCAGCCGATTTGATCGGCACAAGGCATGCAAGCTCCACCCCCCAGTCGTTCTTAGACTCCTTATTGGGTGAGCAACACAGCCAAGCAACACAGTTGGAGCCTCCCTCCTCCCTGGCCGGCAGGGAGGGAGGAAGAGGAGCTGCTTCCTTTGAAACCCGGGAAATTTAAGGGACATCATCAATAAGGGACAGCAGTGGGACACGGCGCTAGGATAAGGGAGTTTCCCGCCAAATAAGGGACGGTTGACAGCTATGCTCTGATGTTGTACTGGCTAAACCTTTGATACCTGCAGACGTTTGGGTATTTTAAAATTTTACCGTATTTTTCCAGGTATAAGACTAGGTTTTCTTCTTAAAAAATGTCAAAAATGAGGGGGTGTCTTTCCCGCCAAATAAGGAACGGTTGACAGCTATGATATTTACACAACTGCACTTATGAGCTCAAGTGCAGTCGTGTAAATATGAACAATTTTTCTGGCAAAGGACATTTAAGGAGATAACAGAAATCCCTGGGTTAAAGCTGAGCAAAAGTCCAGAGGCAGCATTATTATCAATTTACCATGGGGTGGAAGGTTCACAGGCTACAAAGGACTCGCTCACAATTTTATTGACAGCTGCATGAATTACGATAGCTAGGAAGTGGAAGGGGCAAGAAAATATAAAAAGGAAGAATGGTATAAAGAAGTGTGGGATATAGCTATTAATGATAAATTAACATGTGCCATTAAGGTAAGACGGGGAATATGCATTTTGAGGAGATATGAAAGGTGTTTGTAGAATTTGCACTGCTAAAACGGAAAGGGGTCAAACCAGGACAAGAGGTATTGAAATTTTGGGAGGTTGAATAGTTTGCAATGGAATGGTCCCGGTGGTGGGGTGAACATTTTTTTATTCTTATTTATTTATGATGATTACTTTGTCAAAATAAAATAAAATAAAATAAAATAAAATAAAATAAAATAAAATAAAATAAAATAAAATAAAATAAAATAAAATATAAAATAAAATAAAATAAAATAAAATAAAATAAAATAAAATAAAATTAATTTAGATTAAATTAAATTAAATTAAATTAAATTTACCATGACTGTAAAAAAAGGAAAAAGAAGAAGTGCGGTTGTGGCAGGGTATGGGTGGGGAGAAAGAGATAAAAAGGTCAGGGCTAGGGGTGGATTTACTATAAATCTAATGAAGCTTAGACCCTCCTAGTGTCCCTATTTTCCAGGGACAGCCCCAGATTCACAGAAGCTGTCTTGGGACTCAGCTACATTAATAAAAAAAACCACAGAAGTGTTTTAAATGCATAATAAACTCACAGCAGCAGGTGGCGCTGCAGAGCACAAAACTTCCCATGTGATTTTTACATAGCTTTTACCCCCTTTTGTTATAACGATCTAATGTATGACTTAATTGTAGCGGGGGTTTTCCCTGTGTGTAGATCCACCCCGGTTTTTTATTTGATGCCAGAATGTCCTGCTTACCCTCGTGATGTTGCACGATGTCGTGACCTTATGAGAGCAATGCCGCGAAGAGCCAGTCTGCTGAGCCCAACGCCCCCTGAATATTGAGGGGGCTCACAAAACTACTTTGAGGGGCCCGAAACTGCCTTGGCCCCTAGGACTCAGCGCACCTGCACAGAACCCAAAACAAACTACAGCTCCCAGGATTATTTGGGGGGAGGGCATGGCTATTTAAAGTGGTAAAAGGTAAAGGGACCCCTGACCATTAGGTCCAGTCGTGGCCGACTCTGGGGTTGCGGCGCTCATCTTGCTTTATTGGCCGAGGGAGCCGGCGTACAGCTTCCGGGTCATGTGGCCAGCATGACTAAGCTGCTTCTGGTGAACCAGAGCAGTGCATGGAAGCGCCGTTTACCTTCCTGCCGGTGTGGTACCTATTTATCTACTTGCACTTTGACGTGCTTTCAAACTGCTAGGTTGGCAGGAGCAGGGACCGAGCAACGGGAGCTCACCCCGTCACGGGGATTCGAACCGCCGACCTTCTGATCGGCAAGTACTAGGCTCTGTGGTTTAGACCACAGCACCACCTGCGTCCCTATTTAAAGTGGTACAGCGCTGCTTTTAAATGCATAGCGCAGATGAGGCCAGAGTATTAATCGATTTAAAATAGCTTCACTGGCATACGATTCTGTTCATTTTACCACTGCCGTTTCAAGCCAAGTTCCTTCTGTTTTTCCCAACGGGGCCAGAGGTGAGGGAAGAGTTAACTGCTCGTTCATCCAATCATAATTCAAAGCCCCCCACCCTGCAGAGAATGGCATTCCGGCAGTCAGTGGGGGTCTCTGAAACCCAGATTGCAAAACCCAGCACTGAGATCATCTTGGAAAATATTTGCCAAGGCTGCTTTGCAACCACAGCCTATGTCTCCGTCAAGCTTTGTGTGGAAATTCCATATCTAGCTCTGCATTGCAAGACGACTCAATGAAGTCATTTTTCCCCAGCCTCGGAAGCCTGGAATGATAAATGCAGCTGTTGGCTATAAATCCTGCCCTTTGGCAGTTTGCAGAAGAATGGAAACCTGGATTATAGCGTACTAGGGAGATGGGAGGCCTAATCCTGAACTATTCACCTCTAGATTGCTTGCTCAGATTCCTTTGCTCAGTGGCAGAACACCTGGTTGGCATGCAGAAGGTGGCAGCTTAACCAAACAGAACGCCTGGTCCGCTCCCCAGCCTCTCCAGTTAGAAAAAAGGATTTTGGGAGAAGCCCATGTACATTTAGCAGGAGCTTCCAAACTTTTTTGGACCACTGTCCCAATGGTTCCATAAACTCATCCCCAGTGTCACGCCCGGCCTATGAAAGATTCCATCAACGGTGTCACCAAAAAATGTTACACATCACTTGGGAAGACTGGTGAACTAATGCCAGTGTACTGGAAGAAGCAAAGATCACCCATGTCGAAGCAATGATTCTTCGACATCAGCTTTGTTGGACTGGTCATGTTGTTTGGATGCCTGATGATCATCTTCCAAAGCAACTACTCTATTCCAAAATTTAAAATGGAAAGTGTAATGCTGGTGGTCAACAAAAGTGGTTCAAAGACTGTCTCAAGGCAAATCTAAAAATATGTAGTATAAACACCAAGAATTGGGAAACACTGGCCTGTGAGCGCTCCGGCTGGAGAACAGCCTTTACCAAAGGTGTTGTGGGCTTTGAAGACACTCAAACTCAGGACGCAAGGGAGAAACGTGCTAAGAGGAAGGCACGCTTGGCAAACCCTCACCGTGATCAACTCCCACCAGGAAACTGTAGAAGGACGTGTGAATCCAGAATTGGCTTCCACAGCCACTTACATTGTTAAAACCGTGTTTATGGAAGACAATCTTACTCGGCTACAAGGGATCGCTGGAGAAGAAGAAGAAGACCCTATGAAAAAGATTTATTCGGAAGAGCAGTTTGCACTACCCACTGAGGAAGATCACAACGCAGTAAAATCCAGCAAATAATATTGCATGAAAAGTATTGTTTATGCATTCTTGCTAACAAAAACATAAGGTTGAAGGAAATTTAGGGCATAAAATGTTTTGATTGATTGATTGATTGATTGAGCTAGCCTGCAAACGTGACAAGAAGGCTAGCAACCTCAACCCTGCGGTGTGGGGTGTCCCTGGAGGCACCCCTAAATTTCACGAGGGGGCCAGCTCTTTGCACATCCGTTGGTGCATCAAGCGATGTAGCTCCTTTGTTCCCTGAGATTTCTGTGTGTAGCTAGCAAAGAGACTTTACCTTTTGCTTATTCGGTAGTCTGCCTTCTGCTGCTTTTCTCCCGAGGCAACCACAGACCTCTGCAACTGGAGAGGGGAACAGAGAGAGAAAAACGCAAGAGGTTGCAGTGTCAAATCTGGAGTGGAAGGGAGACAGAATTGGCTTCGCTTCTGATGTTTGGCTGAGTTATAATACAGTGGTGCCCCATAAGACGAACGCCTCACAAGACGGAAAACCCGCTAGACGAAAGGGTTTTCCGTTTTGGAGGCGCTTCGCAAAACGAATTTCCCTATGGGCTTGCTTCGCAAGACGAAATGTCTTGCGAGTTCCTGCGGGGTTTTTTCCCCTCCCCCCTTTTCCTAAGCCGCTAAGCCGCTTATCAGCTGATCCGCTGATAAGCCGCTTAACAGCTGATCTGCTAAAAGCTGCTAAACCGCTAATAGCGCTAATCCGCTAAGCTGTCAATGGGCTTGCTTCGCAAGACGGAAAAACCGCTAGATGAAGAGCCTCACGGAACGGATTAATTTCGTCTTGTGAGGCACCACTGTAATCAAAAAACAATGGGAGGATGACATAGGCTCTGAGATTAATCCCACTCAATGGAACAGAATGTGGTCTAAACCCCCCCCCTTTAAATCCATATCAACAAAAGAAAAGAACTCACTCTGAAACTCACCTTTCTTGGTACCTAACACCAAAACTAGCGCTAATAAGCTACCGCAGTGAGATGACCCAGAGTCACCCATGGAACCGAGTTTGGGGGTTTTCTTAATGTTTTTTTTAAAAAAATATATTTATTTATTTTTCCAAAAACAAAAAAATATTTTTTTAAAAATATATTTATTTATTTTTCCAAAAACAAAAAAAAAAACATCAAAACAACACAAAACAGCAAAGACAATACACCAAATAAAAAATAAGAAAAAAATAAAAAGTTAAAAACAAAAACTCCAGTTTTCAGACTCATGTTTACAAAACTTTGTTTCTTGACCTCCTCACGCCTCCCTTTTTTGTGTTCCTCTTTGTCCAATCAAATAAAGCAAATCCTTACCCTTCTTCAAAACTTATTTCTGGTTATTGTAATCACTTCTATTATGTCCCCAATCTTTCCTCCTTATAATTAAACACCTTTAACATATTGTTTGCTTTGACATAATATAACCTTGTTTTTTCACCCTTTTTCTATTACATTTTTTACATATTTTTTAACACTGTACCACTGATGCCGTATTATTTCATGCCCAACATCATTTTAGCATTCGTACACTTTACAGTGTTTCTGCAGATAGTTCTTAAACTTCTTCCTGTCCTCTTCCACCACTTCCTCTCCCAGGTCTCGGATTCTGGCAGTCATTTCTGCCAATTCCATGTAGTCTATTACTTGCATCTGCCATTCTTCCAAGGTGGGCAAATCTTGTGTCTTCCAGTGATCAGCCTTCTTTATGGTGCAGCTCTCACTTCCATACATCACTACTGGGAAAACCATAGCCTTAACTATATGGACCTTTGGCCTACGATGCAGGGATTCTCAGAACTGCACTCCAAGAGAATCTTGCTTCTGCCCTACCCACAGCCTTAGATTCAGACAGACACCATGCTCTGCCTTCCTGATTCCCTTATACATGACTCCTTCGCAGGTTTCTAACTCCCATCACTTTACCTGTAGATCGCACAGATGCTTTGTGTCCTTCCTAATGCTCCATCCCCAGGCTTTCACTTCACACAGGAGGCCAGCCTAGGTTAATAAGCCTTTAACACATGCTGATTTCAGAGGATTAGCAGTGTCTAGCACACAGCTTAATCAGGGCCGGATTTAGGTTTGATGAGGCCCTAAGCTGCTGAAGGTAATGGGGCCCTTTATAAGGAAGACGTGTGCCTTTATTCTTTTAGGAGGGAATCTAAGGGGTCTTACCAGGAATATTCCCCAATCTGGGGGTGCCAGATTGGATTGCTTAACTAAAGGGATTCAAATGAATCTGGAACTAGTTTCTTGCTGTGTAAAGTGGAACGAGTTGTGCTATATATGTGTGACTCACTAGCGTGAGTTAGGAAGGATAATATTTCACCAATATATACTCTCCTACTACCCACAACAGGGACGCGGGTGGCGCTGTGGGTTAAACCACAGAGCCTAGGACTTGATCAGAAGGTCGGCGGTTTGAATCCCCGCGACGGGGTGAGCTCCCGTTGCTCAGTCCCTGTTCCTGCCCACCTAGCAGTTCGAAAGCACGTTGAAGTGCAAGTAGATAAAGAGGTACCACTCCGGCGGGAAGGTAAACGGCGTTTCCGTGCGCTGCTCTGGTTCGCCAGAAGCGGCTCAGTCATGCTGGCCACATAACCTGGAAGCTGTACGCCGGCTCCCTCGGCCCGTAAAGTGAGATGAGCGCCACAACCCCAGAGTCGTCTGCGACTGGACCTAATGGTCAGGGGTCCCTTTACCTTTTTTTACTACCCACAACATTCCCACAGCTGTGCCTGGAGTTGCCACTGGAGACTGAACGTGGGGACCTTCGGTATCTAATAAGGATATTCCCACAAGGCCGCACGCCTGTTAAAGGTGAAGGCGCCACCTGTTCCTCCTGGCAACCAGAGACACTCTCAAGACGCTTCCAGCTGCCTAGCAAAGCTAATGTCTGCCTTCGTCTTTTGCATTTCTGGTCATACCTCGGGTTACAGACGCTTCGGGTTGTGTGATTTTGGGTTGCGCACTGCGCCGAACCCGGAAGTACCGGAACGGGCTACTTCTGGTTTTCGGCCCTTGCACATGCACAGAAGCACCAAATTGTACTTTGCACATGCGCAGAAGCGCCAAATTGCAACCCGTGCGTGCGCAGATGCAACGCTGCAGGTTGCAAACGTGCTTCCCGCACGGATCACGTTCGCGACCCGAGCATCCACTGTAGTTAAGGAAAACAGCCCTAGGCAGTTGTTAGGAGCAACGCGCCCGGCGGAAGGGCGTCTAGCCCGGAGAACTGCGGCCACGATGACACACTTGGCCGAGATGCCAGGATGTCTGGAAGCTGCCCAGAGGAATTGTGATGGATTGGCAGCCAGAGCCAAGTGCCGTCTGGCCTTAGGAAGGAGGAGAACCGCAAAACCGATGTCCCATCCACGCCGTGGATTAGGTTAATAATCTCCATGTGGGCCTGTTTGCGCGGTTGCCGAGGCAACCGGCCGGGATGTTGGATGGAGAAGGAATTGTTTTGGCCAAGTGTGGAGGAGCTGGACCGCAGGGTCTCCTCCTCTTTCTCCTCGATCTTGTCTCAAGGAGGTGGCAATTTCTAAGCTTAATTCTCTCGGCTGCTGAAGGAATCTGAATAACCAAAAAGGAAGTTTTCTGCCTTCTTGTTCAAAATAGGGTTGGGCACACCATGTTAGCAGAACTCGAGTGATACTTGTAAACACAACAAATACCGTTTGTGGAGTAGACGGGAACAATAATAATTATAATAATTATGATTTATTATTTATACCCCGCCCATCTGGCTGGGCTTCCCCAGCCACTCTGGGCGGCTTCCAAAAAAAATATTAAAATACTGTAATACATCAAACATTAAAAGCTTCCCTAAGCAGGGCTGCCTTCAGATGTCTTCTAAAACAATATTAAAGAATATAAAACTGTGCGGAAAAAACGACGACAGTATAAACAGTACAATGAGAATGATTGGAAGACTCGTTTTGTCAGAAGTCTTTTTTATTTAAGTGTTTATTTAAGTATTAATTAGGAAGTTTAAGATTTTTTTATGTATGTAAATCTGCTTTTTCTTCTTTCTTTTTTCTGTGTTTTCTGCTTTTCTTAATTGTTTTTTCTTTAATTTTCTTTTTGGACTGTGAGATTGTAAATTCTTTGTATATTCTTTGTATATGTGTGTAATTTAAATTAATAAAGATTATTTTAAAAAAACAAAGTAGGGTTGGGGATGCAAATTGGGGTGGTTCCCCCCCCCTTTTTAGGGGGTTTTCTAGTATAACAGAATTTGGAAGGAACGAAATTCTCCAGCAGATTAACCTGGTTAAATCTTTTGATTTAGCTGTGATTCCTGCATTGTGGGGGTTGGTCTGGATGACCTTTGGGGATCCCTTCCAACTTTACGATTGTATGATTCTATGATTTATTAGTTGTCCTTGGGGGACTTACTAACCAGTCATCAATACTCCAAACCCATGAGAAAGCCTCAAAAATCTCATCGACCACAGCAGCAGTTAGAAAACAAGTTTGTGGCCCAGGATAGCCGTCCTTTGGCTCCTATGGGAGTAAGAGGGGCAGGAAAGACACCCAAAGTACAAAATAAATGACGATCCATCAAGTGCTCTGGTAACCTCAAGGTTGGTTACTGCAAGGCATGGGTAGGCAACCTAAGACCCGGGGGCCAGATCCGGCCCAATCGCCTTCTAAATCCGGTCAGTGGACGTCCGGGAATCAGCGTGTTTTTACATGAGTAGAATGTGTGCTTTTATTTAAAATGCACCTCTGGGTTATTTGTGGGGCCTGCCTGGTGTTTTTACACTGCTGTTTCCAGTGAAATGAGGCTGTATTTTAATGTTTTAATTTTTTAACGTGGTATTTTAATCTTGTTTTTAAGTTGTATTTCAATCAATTGTTTTTATGTCGGGTGTTAGCCGCCCTGAGCCCGGTCTTGGCTGGGGAGGGTGGGGTATAAATAAAAATTATTATTACTATTTACGTGAGTAGAATGTGTGCTTTTATTTAAAATGCATCTCTGGGTTATTTGTGGGGCATAGGAATTCGTTCATTCCGCCCCCCCAAAAATATAGTCTGGACCCCCCACAAGGTCTGAGGGACAGTGGATGGGCACCCTGAAGACGGTTCGGAAACTTCAGTTGGTGCAGAATTCAGCAGCCAGGTTGCTCACCGGAGCAAGACGGTTTGAGCATGTTACACTGATCCTGGTCCGACTGCACTGGCTACCAATTAGTTTCCAGGTCCAATTCAAAGTGCTGGTTTTGACCTATAAGGCGTTAAACGGCTCAGGACCGCAGTACCTCAAGGGCCGCCTCTTTCCATATGAACCTACCCGGACCCTGAGATCACCTTCTGAGGCCCTCCTTTGTGTGCCTCCTCCTTGAGAGGTCCGGAAGGTGGCAACACAAGAACAGGGCCTTCTCTGCGGTGGCTCCCCGTCTCTGGAATGCTCCCCCCAGGAAGTTCGCCTGGCGCCTTCATTACACACCTTTAGGCGCCAGGCAAAAACGTTCCATTTCAACCAGGTCTTTGGTTGATCTTATTGACATCCCATGCCTTTTTAAAATGTAGTTCTTTTTTTGGGGGGGGGGGTGCTATTGGGTTGTTGTTTTTATTTTGATTATACACAGTGAGGGGGGAAAGTATCTGATCCCCTGCTAAATTTGCTCGTTTGCCCTCTGACGAAGAAATGACCAGTCCATAATTTTAATGGTAGGTTTATTGTAGCTGTGAGAGACAGAATAACAACAGGAAAAACCCCAGAAACCCAGAAGACAAAAGTCAGAGATTGATGTGCATTATAGTGAGTGAAATAAGTATTTGATCCCCTATCAACCAGCCAGATGTCAGGCTACCTGCTATCTTCACTGTATGTAACGAGCTGAGATTAGAAGCACCTGCTGTAAGGGAGAGGTCTTACCTGTAATCCCAGCTCGTTACAGTACCTGTACAAAAGACAGCTGTCGACAGAAGCAATCAGTACCTGGAGTACTGTGTCCAGATCTGGGCACCACAGTTCAAGAAGGACACTGACAAACTGGAACGTGTCCAGAGGAGGGCAACCAAAATGGTCAAAGGCCTGGAAACGATGCCTTATGAGGAACGACTAAGGGAGCTGGGCATGTTTAGCCTGGAGAAGAGGAGGTTAAGGGGTGATATGATAGCCATGTTCAAATATATAAAAGGATGTCACATAGAGGAGGGAGAAAGGTTGTTTTCTGCTGCTCCAGAGAAGCGGACACGGAGCAATGGTTCCAAACTACAAGAAAGAAGATTCCACCTAAACATTAGGAAGAACTTCCTGACAGTAAGAGCTGTTTGACAGTGGAATTTGCTGCCAAGGAGTGTGGTGGAGTCTCCTTCTTTGGAGGTCTTTAAGCAGAGGCTTGACAACCAGATGTCAGGAGTGCTCTGATGGTGTTTCCTGCTTGGCAGGGGGTTGGACTCGATGGCCCTTGTGGTCTCTTCCAACTATGATTCTATGATTCTATGAATCAAACCAGCAGATTCCAAAACTGCCACCATGACCAAGGCTTCGTCAGGGGGCAAATGGGCAAATTATCAGGGGACCAAATATCTTTTTCCCTCACTGTATATTGTGGTTTTTATATTGATCTTGTTCTGTGAACCGCCCTGAGACCCCTGGGTATAGGGCGGTATATAAATTCAATCAATCAATATTATTATTAATGTTGTTATTCACAGAATTGTAGGATATTAGTGTTGGAAGGGACCCTGGCGGTCATCTAGTCCAGCCCCCAGCAATGCTGGAATCTCAGCTAAAGCATCCATGACAGATGGCCATCCAACCTGCTTAAAACGCCCCAAGGAAGGAGAGTCCACCTTCTCCCGAGGGAGACCGTTCTACCATTGAACGGCTCTCCCTGTCAGAAAGTTCTTCCTGATGTTTAGCTGGAATCTCCCTTCTTGTAGCCTGAAGCCAACGAGGCAAGAGATTATGATGGAAAGAAAGGGAGTTAGTAATTTGAACTAGTTAATTTTATTAGAAAGTGAATATTGGGAAATTGCTAAAATGAGATTCAATGAAAATCCGTTAGGAAGGATTCGAGGAAGTCATTTAATAATGGAAATTAATTTGGAATTTTAATTGGAAGAAATTTTATATGTTTGTTTTTCTTCTTATATGTTTTGTTTATCGTGTTATGTTGTATTTGTTATAAATCTGGAAAATTAATTTTAAAAATTGGGGGACGGGACAAAAACGACACAAGAGCCCAGGAGTGACCCATCCCGTTTTGCCGCATAACACGCCTTCCATGCTCTGGCAAGATATTGCTAGAGCCCTGCAAGATCTCGCAGGGCTTTTGTGAGGTCCCACCAGAACCTGGAAACCACTGCCGCAGTCACTTCCGCAGCAGGCCTGCCCCTTCAGTTCCGTCGCCTGAAGCGGCTGCCTCAGTCTGCCTCCTGGATGGGCCGGCCCCGCAAGACCCCATTTCCTGACGCCCCAATGCCCCTGAGCTGCTCACCCGTGGAGCGGCAAGCTCCTTGATCTTCTCCGCTTCGGCATCGCTGACGAAGTCGTGGTAGAGTGCGATGTGGGGCTGCTGGTGGACAATCTCCCTCTTCAGAGGCTGGAACATCAGGAAGGGGGTCCCATTGGTCTCGTAGGAGCAGTAGAGGTGTTGTTGCTGATACTGGGGTGGCTGGAGGAGGACCAGAGAGAGAGGGTGATGCAAGGGGACCTACCTGCCAACCAACCAACCAACCAACATCAATAGGTCAATGTCTACTGCACCAAGTTATAGGCAAAAGGTCCTAGCCTAGCCCAGTAGTTGGAACCAGTGAAGGCAGTGAATGTCCTGTGTGAATGTCTGGAGGCAGTTGGAAGGTGGATGGTGGCCAACAGATTGAGGTTGAAACCTGACAAGATAGAAGTACTATTTTGGGGCGGGCGGGGCGGGTGGGTGTGGAGGACTCTGTGGTCCTGAATGGGGTAACTGTGCCCCCTGAATGACCAGGTGCGCAGCCTGGGAGTCATTTTATATTGCAAAATTGTCCCTCAGATATCACAAGCAGATCATTGGTGTTATCTATTTACCGTATTTTTTGCTCCATAAGACTCACGTTTTCCCTCCTAAAAAGTAAGGAGAAATGTGTGTGTGTTTTATGGAGCGAATGCAGGCTGCACAGCTATCCCTGAAGCCAGAACAGCAAAAGGGATCGCTGCTTTCACTGCGTAGCGATCCCTCTTGCTGTTCTGGCTTCTGAGATTCAGAATATTTTTTTTCTTGTTTTCCTCCTCCAAAAACTAGGTGCGTCTTGTGGTCTGGTGCATCTTATAGAGCGAAAAATACGGCATTTAAAAGCTCATCAGATTCCCCATGCAATGTTGGCATTTCTATCCCAAGGACATGGAAGGCACATCAATGCTCATTCCACAGTCAACACCCGTCTGCTAACATCATCCTAACACTGCTGGGGTTTGTCACTCTTTCGTAAAAACAAAACACCAAGGTTGGATTCCGTGCCTTTTCTGTGGCCCCACCTGAGACCCCAGAGTCTGACACAGCTTCTCATAAATATCTCTGGTCTCCAGCTGGGTCACGTTTGGCCTCTGCAGGGACACCCCTTCTTCGCCACTCTCGGGGTTCACCAGCAGCAGCTTCTCGTACTTGAGGACATTCTTTGCCATCCTCTTGTTGTTTGGATCTGGTCGAGATAAGAGGTAATCTGAATCCAAAAGTGGATATACATTTTTAAAAGCCCCCCCCCCTGCCCCTTTAATAGCCATCTAGCATGCAGAAATGAAGCGGTCGCCCATGTACAGGAAAGTTCACTCCATGTGCCAGGTTGCCACTGAAGGCAAAGGAGCAGAGCCAGTAAGAAAAAGTTGGCAACCCGGTTTTAATTATTTGTAGCTTTTCAACTTGGCCCCATGACCGTGCCAACTTGGCCCTGTGGCTGTGGGGGGGGGCAGGGTCGTGGGGGGGCCCCCATGCAGTGTGAATATCCCTGGCATAGAAATTTGTGGGTGCCCGGACCCTTCATGGGGAATTTTGTGGGTGCTTGGGCACCCAGAGCCCCAGGGAGTTGGCACTTATGCAGAGCAGTACTGAAGTATGGTAAGTAATGAGCATGACATTGAAACAAAGGTTTTGCTTTGTTTTATTTTTTTGGGTTGTTGTCTTTTGATCACTTTGTGGGTGGGTTGCCAACTGACTGTAAAAAATGTCCTGGCCTGCTCTTGTACTTCCCACCCCCCATTATTTTATTTTATTTTATTTTATTTTGACAAAGTAATAATCATAATAAAATAAAAATGTGCACCCCACCAGTGAGACCATTCCATTGCAACTATCCAGCCTCCCAAAATTTCAACACCTCTTGCCATGGTTTGACCCCTTTCCGTTTTAAGAGTACAAAATTCTACAAACATCCTCCATACCGCCTCAAAATCATTTCTCCTGCATATTCCCCATCTTACCTTACTGGCACATGTTAATTTATCATGAATAGCTATATCCCAAACCTCTTTGTACGATTCTTCCATTTTATATTCTGCTTGCCCCTTCCACTTCCTAGCTATAATAATGTGTGCAGCTGTCAATAAATTTGTGAGTGAGTCTGCCATGCTCTTGTACTTTTAACAGCAGCTGAATTCAGCCGAAAAGCTTCGTGGCAAGAAACTGAGCACAATCACCTGCTAACTGAACGGCTGTTAGTTAGAGGCTGTTGTTCAAAAGCTAGCAGCTCTGGTGGTTTATGTACAGGCAATATTATTATTATTATTATTATTATTATTATTATTATTATTAATACCCCGCTCTTCCCGGTTTTAGAAAACCAGGCTCAGGGCAGCTAACAACAAATTTAAAGCACTTAATTGATGCTACAAAAAACTGCATAAAATACCGTATAAAACGTGAATAACAATAAAATAAAAAAATCAATTTAGGGGGTAGAATTAGGTGGGTCTTTGGCCGGCTGCAGCCAGCTCCCTTTTACCTTCTGATTCTCAAAGTTATTTGAGAATCTCTGCAATAGAGAGAGAGATGATTTCAGTGTCCGTTACTGATACATGAAATCATTACCAGGAGACAGCATTACTTTCCAGTTAGGTAACCCAGAATAAATGTGGAATTGCTGCTCCTTTTTCAAATGGAGGGTTCTTAGTTGTGTAGGGAATTTCAGTAGGAAACAAGTCGTATCTGCTGAAAGTCCATTTTCACGGCTATGAAAAGTGCAGTAGCTTTTTGTTTAAATGCCCGCCTCGTTTTAATGTTCCTCTGATATTTATTTCCCCATGTTCAACCCGGAATCCCTTACTCCCTGGGAGAAAAAACGCCCTGGCTGGTTTGAACAGAAACTGTCCCGTCCCGTCCCCCCCCCCCCCCCCAGTTATGAAGGCCCACTGGTGATTGTGCAATTTTTGAGGAGCCCGTCTAATCCTTCAAAGCTTGATGTTTGGAGTGACTAAGTAACATTCTTCAGTCTGACAGGATCTGGACAAGAAGCACATACCATAGTGAAGAAATTCTTGGGAAAGGCTTAAGGCATGAGAGATGTTTCCTGCCTTTAAAAAATGAAGAGGGGAGAGAGCAAAAAGTTAGATTTCTGGGGGGAAACAGACACTCAAGCTGACATGAAAGCAAAGTGTGTGTGTGTGTGTGTGTGTGTGTGTGTGTGTGTGTGGAGGCTATTCTTACTCAGCGAATGGGGAGGGTTGCACTCTACACATGCTCAGAGGAACACCTGATTTAGACTTAAGGAGAGAAGGATGAAAGATGGTCCATAGGGAGTCAGGGCATGCTGTCAAGAGTCACCCAGGGTCCCAAGTCAACAATTCAGTCTTCCATTGCCAGGCAAGCTGAATATTCCATGCAAGGAGTTCCACCGGTGTGACAGCAGAGGGGAGCAGCACACTGTGAGTGTCTGGAGGCAGTTGGAAGATGTTTGGCGGCTAACAGATTGAGGTTGAATCCTGACAAGACAGAAGTACTGTTTTTGAGGGACAGGGGGCGGGCAGGTGTGGAGGACTCCCTGGTCCTGAATGGGGTAACTGTGCCCCTGAAGGACCAGGTGCACAGCCTGGGAGTCATTCTGGACTCACAGCTGTCCATGGAGGTGCAGGTCAATTCTGTATCCAGGGCAGTTGTCTACCAGCTCCATCTGGTACGCAGGATGAGACCTTACCTGCCCACAGACTGTCTTGCCAGAGTGGTGCATGCTCTGGTTATCTCCCGCGTGGACTACTGCAATGCGCTCTACGTAGGGCTACCTTCGAAGGTAACCCGGAAACTACAACTAATCTAGAATGCAGCAGCTAGACTGGTGACTGGGAGCGGCCGCCGAGACCACATAACACCAGTCTTGAAAAACCTACATTGGCTCCCAGTATGTTTCCGAGCACAATTCAAAGTTTTGGTGCTGACCTTGAAAGTCCTAAACAGCCTCGGCCCAGTATATCTGAAGGAGCATCTCCACCCCCATCGTTCTGCCTGGACACTGAGGTCCAGCACCAAGGGCTTCTGGCAGTTCCCTCATTGCGAGAAGCAAAGTTACAGAGAACCAGGCAGAGGGCCTTCTTGGTAGTGGCACCCGCCCTGTGGAATGGGCGGGGTATAAATAATAAATTATTATTATCCCACCCTCCTCCCCTTCTTGAGTGAATCATCTTGTGCAGAATGTGGGATGTGATACTTAAGTAGCAGTCAAGTGCAACATCCTTGTTTTCCTAGAGTGGACATGCAAGGGGATGTTTGGTCCAGCCAGTCGAAAACTTCCTATTTCCTCCTGGCTGGGGTATACTTCCTTTGCATGTGACTAGAGGTGGGCGTGACCTTACCTGCGCAGGTAAGAAAAGGACAAGTCACGCAGCACACCTCCTCTCTTTGACTTCATTAGAAGCAGCTTCGTAGAAGCAGTAGCCTTTTATCTAGAGATGCTCTGTTGGCTGAAACCCAACAGAGGACAAAGAGACCATCTCCAATAGTTCCACATGTATATACTTTGTAACTAGGTCGGCCTTCAGGGATCCCTCTGTGAACTGACGATGTGAGTAAATATCTTTTATATACTTTAAATAAGACTGCCGTGTGTTTATTCTTTTTAAGAGGGACAATAAGGGAACTTACCAGGAACATACAATTCAGTATTGAGTTGTATGATAGCAAGAGGCTTACACAAGCCTGCAACCAGCTACCCGCTGTGCGTTAAAAGGGGAATTGAAGTGAAGGGCGTGAGGCAGGAGTTGGTAATGCAGGCAAGCTGCGCATAAGCAAGCTGCCAGCTAGCTCTGCTGAGGCTCTTTTTATTGAACGACAAACCCCTGTGATGCCGAAGTAGTAAGTGAATAACAACGTAGGACAGTGATTCCGGATAATCTGACTGTTTCGTTGGAATATACATATTCATATGACCACTGCTCCTTGTGCATTTTTCTAAAGGTTGACAGACGTGTGTTCATTTGATTTCAAATATATTAGAGAATTTACAAGTGTACACATTTTGTTGTACTAAATCATGTATATTATGCAATAAGAACTGCAGTGCTATCTAGTATACTGGTCTTCGCATTGCTTGTATTGTTTGTTGAGGCTCTTTTTATTGGCACAATATGCAAAACTAGTCAGATACATTTTGGACTGTGCCCTTTGCACATCTTCCAATCACGAGATCGGGGTGGTGGTACAAAGTTATTTTGGCACCTGTTTCCACCGCGTCACTTTTCCCCTGAACAATGTATGACGAAGGAGACCAAGGTCACAGACAGGGCACGGCAGACCACTGAGAAAGCCAAAGGTTAGGTAGAGGGCATGATGTTCAGACAGCTGTGGCTTGTCTGCGGGTAGAAGTGTGCTCCGCACCCGGCGATCATTCCTTCAGGGAATGTAAACTCTGCTAAGTAAAGGGACTCACTAACGCGAGTTGTTGTTGTTGTTGTTTAGTCGTGTCCGACTCTTTGTGACCCCCTGGACCAGAGCACGCCAGGCACTCCTGTCTTCCACTGCCTCCCGCAGTTTGGTCAAACTCATGCTGGTAGCTTCGAGAACACTATCCAACCATCTCGTCCTCTGTCGCCCCCTTCTCCTTGTGCCCTCCATCTTTCCCAACACCAGGGTCTTTTCCAGGGAGTCTTCTCTTCTCATCTGGTAGCCAAAGTATTGGAGCCTCAGCTTCATGATCTGTCCTTCCAGTGAGCACTCAGGGCTGATTTCCTTAGGGATGGATCAGTTTGATCTTCTTGCAGTCCATGGGACTCCCAAGAGTCTCCTCCAGCACCAGAATTCAAAAGCATCAATTCTTCGGAGATCAGCCTTCTTTATGGTCCAGCTCTCACTTCCATATATCACTACTGGGAAAACCATAGCTTTAACTATACGGACCTTTGTTGGCAAGGTGATGTCTCTGCTTTTTAAGATGCTGTCTAGGTTTGTTATTGCAAGGCAAGTTAGGAAGGACATTAATAAACAATATATCCTCTCCAGCCTCCCTGAACTTTCCCACACAGAATCAGCATGGAAGTTGTGCAGGATGAGCGGGAGTTCTGCAGGAGGACTGTAGCTCGGTGTCAGCGCATCTGCGTTCATGAGGCAGGCTCCAAATTCAATCTCCAGTGTGGCATCCCCCCTGCCTGGAGAGCTGCTGCCTGTCCGTGCAGACAGTACTGAATTAGATGGACAGAGAGTCCAACTCGGTAAAGGCAGCAGCTCAATGTGTCCTCCTGCAACATCCTGTCTTACCTTGAAATAAGAAAAAGCCAGGTGGTCCAGAGCATCTTCAAGGCTCCCCTCGTCCTCCGTGTTCCAGCTCCCGTAGGAAACGCGGAAGAGCCTCACGGCCTCCTCCAGCCACAGAATGGAGTGGTAATAATCTTCCATGTCGTAGGCAACCTGGAAGAAACCAGGAACGGTAAGAGAAAGCCCTTAGGAACTTGGGACCACTTTAACCTGCGAAATCACTGTCTAGGTGAGGAGTTTTGCCTACATAATTTCTACTGCTGCCGTTCCCGTGAACCAATGCAAGATTTTAAGTAAGTACAGTGGTACCTAGGTTCTCAAACTTAAACCGTTCTGGAAGTCTAATCCGAAACCAAAGCGTTCCAAAACCAAGGTGCGCTTTACCATAGAAAGTAATGCAAAAGGGATTAATCCGTTCCAGACATTTAAAAACAACCCCTAAAACAGCAATTTAACATGAATTTTACTATCTAATGAGACCACTGATACATAAAATGAAAGCAATAATCAATGTGCTGTACTATGAAATAAATAAGACAGTATTGAAGATGATATTTTGTTTTCTTACCTGCACTGATGATAGTCATTGTTTGGATGGGGGGCTTTCCACAGGCACACAATCAATCAATCAATCAATCAATCAATCAATCAATTGGTAGCTGAACTGGGTTCCACACAGTCACAAAAACAAATTAACCAAAAAAGCCTCCAAAACAAAAACGCAAAATAAATAGCAAAAACAAAAGCACCAAACTTAATCCATTCCGGAGGTCCGTTTGACTTCCAAAATGTTCAAAAACCAAGGCGCAGCTTCTGATTGGTGCAGATGCCCTGGAAACAATAGCCGACAGCCACAATGGACGTTCAGCTTCCAAAAAACGTTCGAAAACCGGAACACTTACTTCCGGGTTTTCGGCATTTGAGAACCAAGGTACCACTGTAAAATATATTTTTAAACTGAACCCCCAAGTTGCTGCCTGATTCTTGTTTAAAGAATATCTGAAAAAACATGTTAATATTTAAATCTTAGAATAGCTTTGGAAGTAGATATAGGTTGTAGGGTTAGAAGTAGAAGATAGCATATTTTAAAATAGTATTATTCATAAGTGATAAAATGTGAAGATTTTTATGGTAAAAGTAAATGTGATAAAAAAATGGTTAAAAATTATGATATATGAAACTGCTAAAGGTGAGGTAAAATGAAAATCAGATAGGGGGGAGATGGGGAAACTCACCTAACAATGTTTAGGGGGGAAAAGGATAAGACAAGAATTTGTTTGTATTGTTTGTGTTTCTGTTTGTATAGTTTATTTGTGTTATAAAATGAATAAAAAAAAATTGGGGGGGGGGAGTTACTGCCTGATTCTTTGTTAAGCAGGGCGAAAAAGGGAGAACCAGTTTAGTAAAGGTAAATGGGTAAAGGGACCCCTGACCATTAGGTCCAGTCTTGGCCGACTCTGGGGTTGCGGTGCTCGTCTCGCTTTACTGGCCAAGGGAGCCGGCGTACAGCTTCTGGGTCATGTGGCCAGCATGACTAAGCCGCTTCTGGCGAACCAGAGCAGCGCACGGAAACACCGTTTACCTTCCCACCAGAGCGGTACCTATTTATCTACTTGCAGTTTGACGTGCTTTCGAACTGCTAGGTTGGCAGGAGCAGGGACCGAGCAACGGGAGCTCACCCCGTCACGGAGATTCGAACCACCGACCTTCTGATTGTTAAGTCCTAGGCTCTGTGGTTTAACCCACAGCACCAACTTTGTAGCTAATTCGTAATTTTGCAGCCTAATTCCTATGCTTTTAATGTGTTGGCAAGGATGGAGGGTTAAACTGCAATTCATATAGCTCGCACAGCACAACCCTAGCAACCCCTTGCCTCTTAGCATGCCTGCCAGGTAATCTCACTGACCTCCAGGGGGTTTGTTACTGCCCCCATTGGAAACCACTGACCTGCCCCCTCACCTTGCCAATATGGAAACAGTCATCGGCGGACAGGGAGAAATCCTGGCTGGGGTTGTAGACGTCCGGAAGCGGAGCATTGCTAACCCTCTGGAATTTCCCTTTGGCCAAGCCCTTCACGCTCAGGGAGTAGACATCTTGTAGGCGCATCACCCCCCGGGCTGCTCCTTCCAGGTCCTCAAAGATGGGCAGCTCCTCCTCCAACCGTTGGTAGCCATTCTTCAGTGCTGAGAACAAAAGGTAAAAAAAACGGTGAAGGATCCCTGGATGGTTGAAATATACTCGGAGTCGAGTGTGGATTTCATGCTCTTTATTCAGCTCATAGTAGTGAGGAATGAAAGTTTCCCCAAAATATCTGCTTTATATACATTATTTACACAATGGGCCCCACGTGATTGACTAATTCCGGGATTCTCCTGTAGGCCAATCAGGTTGCGGATTCACTTCCACCTGGAGCTGGATTGGGTGGCTCCTGCAGACCAATCAGGCTGCTGCATTGATCTAGGACCAATCAGACTGCTGCATTTTGGATCCTATTGTTCTAGGACCAATCAGACTGCTGCATTTTGGATCCTATTCAGCTCAGTACATAACAATGGTTAAGTCCAGTCGCAGATGACTCTGGGGTTGCGGCGCTCATCTCGCTTTATTGGCCGACGGAGCCGGCGTTTGTCCACAGACAACTTTCCGGGTCATGTGGCCAGCAGGACTAAACCGCTTCTGGTGCAACTGGACACCATGACGGAACCCAGAGCACAGGGAAACACTGTTTACCTTCCCGCCACAGCGCTACCTATTTATCTAATTGCACTGGTGTGCTTTGAAACTGCTAGGTTGGCAGGAGCTGGGACAGAGAAACAGAAGCTCACCCTGTCGCGGGGATTCGAACTGCCAACCTTCTGATCAGCAAGCCCAAGAGGCTCAGTGGTTTAGACCACAGGGTCACCCGTGTCCCTATCAAGATAAAGGTAAAAGGTAAAGGACCCCTGGATGGTTAAGTGCAGTCAAAGGCAACTATGGGTTTGCGGTGCTTATCTCACTTTCAGGCCGAGGGAGCCAGCATTTGTCCGCAGACATCTTTCCGAGTCATGTGGCCAGCAGGACTAAACTGCTTCTGGTGCAATGGAACACTGTGACAGAAACCAGAGCAGCGTGCAGAAATGCCGTTTACCTTCCCGCCTGAGCGGTACCTATTTATCTACTTGCACTTTGACGTGCTTTCGAACTGCTAGGTTGGCAGGAGCAGGGACCGAGCAATGGGAGCTCACCCTGTCGGGGGGATTCGAACCACAGACCTTCTGATCAGCAAGCCCAAGAGGCTCAGTGGTTTAGACCACAGGGCCACCCGTGTTCCTGCTGAGAACAATACCAATCCCTCCTTGGTACCGAGCCTTAACAATAGGGGCAGGGTAAAAAAATTTTAAAATTCCTTCCCGTAGCACCTTAGAGACCAAGTAAGTTTGTTATTGGTACGAGCTTTCGTGTGCATGCACACTTCTTCAGATACCTGCCTTCATAAGAAATCATTTTTATTTATTTTTTTGAATTTACATTTCAAAATATTCATTTTAACAATCTTAAACCAATGACTTCCCTTCTTCTCTTTCCGTGGTTCATTTTGCTTACCGTACATCCCTGCATATTTTACATGAACTAAACCATTCCGTATTCCATTATTACATCCATCAAAACTGATTTACACTGTTGAATTTATCTTAGTGCTGCCAGTGTTTTTAAATGTACACAATTTCCACCCACATATTCAGTAAACATTTTCCAGTCTTCTTTAAATGTATGTTCTTTTTGTTCTCTTATTCTGTATGTTAAATCTGTAAGCTGCACATATTTCATCAGTTTGTTGCCATCCTTCTTTAGCTGGGACCCCGCTGGTTTTTGATTTTGGGGCTAACGAAACATGGGATGCAGAAGTGGCGTACATAAATAGTCTTTTTTGAGATGTTGAAAATATCAATAATAAAAAAATGGGTTTGAAATAGAAATGGGTTTGTAAACTAAATGAATACTTAACTCTGGCAAAACTAACAGCTATTATAAGAAACCAATCAAATCAAAAATTAAAAATTAAAATTAAAAAAGGAGTGGGAATATTTTGATGAATATATGGTAAAATATCGCTCAAAAAAAGATAAGATAATATGCCTAGATTAAAATGTAAAGTATCTGAGGGAAGGTAAATTAGTAAGGAAAGATAATAAGAACATATAGAAGATTTGAGAAGATTGTAAATGTAAAGATGTAAAGATAAATGTAATCTCAGAATGTAGAGGACATCGAGTGGGGGCGGAGGGAAGCAGGGGGAGGGACAAAAGAATATTCAGTCAGCTAGCCCTGGGGATTATCTAATTGATTTTTGAATTTTATTGTTATTCATGTTTTTATACCGCATTTTATGCTGCTTTTATAATTAAGTGTTTTAAAGTGTTTAAATTTGTTGTTAGCCGCCCTGAGCCTGGTTTTTGAACCAGGAAGGGCAGAGTATAAATAAATAAATTATTATTATTATTATTATTATTATTATTATTATTATTTATTAATATTATGGAGGATGTGGTGATGGCTTTGGTTTATTTATATTGTGATGTAATATGGGAAAAACCAATAAAATACAGGATTGGAAAGGGGGGGGGTTAGTCTTTTTTGACACCTAGTAATTTCCCTCTGAATTGTGTGGCTATTCCCTCCCCCCCACAGGTGGAATAAATGAAGACAACGGACACAGAGTTTTAGGTTAATGGGCGAAAAATGGCCACAACTTTATTGATTACAGGAAAGAAGGGTATTGGCTTTAGGCATTGGCCCTAACCGACTATCCGGTCTGACCGGGAAGGGTTAAACACCAACAGGGGGAGCCACCCGAGATGCATATCCCTGGGCGCTCCCCAAGGGGTTACCGCTCGGGGGCGCGCTTTAGGCCCTAGCCTCCGTAGGTTTCGGACGAGGCGTCGCCCCTCGGAGTCCTTTAACGAACTACCCTTCAAGCATTGGGGGAGGTGATGGCGTTCCTCCCCCCCAACCTCATCTGCATGATAATACCCCGGCCAATGCCTACCGCCAAAACCGAGGGAGTTGTGACGATTTGCTACGAGGTAGGCGAAAAAACCAAGTGGCTCACAAAACCAGCCAATTAGCCAAATGGAAAAACTCCTACCAGGCCCCTTGCAGCGACCAGCCGAAGCCCATAGCAAGGTCAGTGGCAAAACCTAAAGGGCGGGTGGGTGGGAAACTGCGTCGTCTCCAGGGAAGAAAGGGGGCGAGCCAGGGGCTGCCCTGACCTTAAGTGGCCCTAGGAAGGCCCGCCCCTGCCACCAGCCAATTGGCTGGCACCACAGGGTATGCTAATTGGGTGAATCCCTGTCTCCTGCGAGGCTGACGCCAGCCTCGCAGAGTGAGTGTGGGCGGGGTCGTGATCCCACAACCCCCCCTCCTCCTGAAGATCGGAAGGGGCATTGTGTGGCTATTCCCTCCCCCCCCACAGGTGGAATAAATGAAGACAATGGACACAGAGTTTTAGGTTAATGGGCGAAAATGGCCACAACTTTATTGATTACAGGAAAGAAGGGTATTGGCTTTAGGCATTGGCCCTAACCGACTATCCGGTCTGACCGGGAAGGGTTAAACACCAACAGGGGGAGCCACCCGAGATGCATATCCCTGGGCGCTCCCCAAGGGGTTACCGCTCGGGGGCGCGCTTTAGGCCCTAGCCTCCGTAGGTTTCGGACGAGGCGTCGCCCCTCGGAGTCCTTTAACGAACTACCCTTCAAGCATTGGGGGAGGTGATGGCGTTCCTCCCCCCCAACCTCATCTGCATGATAATACCCCGGCCAATGCCTACCGCCACCGAGCCGCAAGCCGGCTCGCCGCCAATACCCTCAGACCTGTAACCAATCCCTAACGCCTTGAAAATTATCTGCCAACCAAATAGCATTGCCAGCATCAGATAGATGCACGCCATCCCAGTGATAAAGCATTTCCTTGTCAAACCGTATGCACGCCATCCCAGTGATAAAGCATTTCCTTGTCAAACCGTATGCATGGGTGCTGAATGACCCGACCGCCCCATGCGGCCACTCTACGAGCCACCGTGCGCTCCACAATCCTCCTAGCTTTGTTCACAGCCACGGGTTTTTCTGCATCCCTTTCCAACATCGCCTTTCCAGCAAAGATGACCAGATTATTGTAATGTTTTCATGGGATGCCCTCAACAATTCCAAGTCATTGATAATGTTCCATATCAAGTCCACCCCTTTCCTATACGCCAAGTCGTTCTCGCTCAGCTGGATGACCATGGCACTGGGTGGGCCCTCAATGCCACTCCCACCCAGGGCTGCCACTCTACGCACCACCGCCCAATGCCAGGCTTTCCTAGCCCTGTTTATGGCTATCGGGCACTTGCAATCTCTCCAAACCCGCCTCTCCATCCACGAGGCCCCAAATAAACTAGTAGTGACGTTTGGGTAAGAGGCCTTAAGTTCCTCCAAGTCACTAAAGATATGCCACATCAAGTCGACTGCCTTTCTGTAAGCTAACACTTTTCGCCTAATTGGATATCTAAAGCATCTGGGGGCCCCTCCGCCGCCTCTCTGGCCCTAATAGCGGGCAACATTTTTTGGCCCAGCGCATTCTCCTTCGAGAGATCCAAGATATATTTATGTAGCTAAGGTGCGGCCCGAGACCGGAATTGATGGCGCGGACCCTGGCCCAATGCACCATGCTGTGCCTGATTATCCAGATGCGCGCCCTCGTAGCTCCTGCACCCTAGGTCCCCATTAGCGGCATGGTTTATATCCCAGTGGACGGTGCAGGGCCTATACTCCAAATATGCATCACAACGTCACCTGAAAGCAAAAGAAGGTAACAAAGCCAGGTCAGGTATACTGTGAACAATCACAAGGTCTTATGAATATATCCTTTATATGCATCAGACTTCCCTTAATGCATCAGACTTCCACTGCCCCCAAGTCCTTCATCCTTTCAGATGAGAGTCCAAAATGCACTGCTGTGGTGGCGGCCCCAATCCGAAAGGAGTTAACCGTGAATTTAGCTGAGGGTAAACCTCAGGCAGCAATCGCCCTTCGCATAACGTGCATGGACTGATGCCGTGCAAGGCCGGAGCCATCCCAATGTTCGAGGAATGGACCTGAGACGGTTGGTCCCATGTACATGAATTGTTTAGTGTCCTTTACTGCTGATCGGTTTTGGAACATTGGACATGCAGGACTAAATTGGATCTGAACAAGGTCAGGTCTCTCAAACTACCTCGGGCAATGGAATCTGGTTGGCCCTTACAAACCACTTCGCCACTGCGCATAGCGCCAAAGGCAATGGAGTATGCAGCTGTAAATAACTGGGCCTTGTCCTCGGACCAACAGATACTTCTTAATTTTCTTCCTTCTTGTTTTTTTTTTTTATGGTTTATTATTATTATTATTATTATTATTTTACATTTATTTATTTATTTATGAATTAGCATAGAATGTCATAAGTTAAGGGCCTTCTACCATCACTTTTAGGAGGCTGCGGCCTGCGCCAGCCCCACAGTGCCCTTCACACTAAGAAGGCCACACCAGGGTCTCTGGATTAAACAACCTTACAGAAAAAAGAGATTGCCGCCTACTGGATGTTTAAGAGTCTTTGCTGCACGACCCAGCACTCTCCAATGTACCAAGTATTGCAGAGCTTCAGCCTTGGTAGGAGGTGTGTGAAGCTTAGGATTTTTAATTTACCTTGAGGTGTGTCAAGCGTAGGTTTTTGTTTTTTGTTTTTTTTTTTACTATTATTATTATTGTCATTATTATTATTATCATTATCATATTTATAATTATTATTTTATAAGTTTGCCTTGAAACTCCATAAAGTCCACCCAAGCCCTTTTAAAGATCTAAGCGTGGGCTTGGCTCCTGAAGCTAATACTCCCTTCAGGACATCATGTTCCCAAGGCTCCAAAGGTGCTCCCGGAATGGCTGTGGCAATTCGCTGCACCTGTGCATCCGTGATGCCCTTGTTAACCCCAGGGGTAAATTTGTTAGAGAAGTAGATGTTTATTTCTAAGCACTAAAGGTCAAAGGTCCGGGACAGGTTTGCCACTCTAGGAGTGCGATAATTGTTTAGACGGGACACTTCCCGAACTGATTCTTTGGTTTGGGGGGGGGGGTTCCCCGAGTTAGGGGGTAATGAAATGAGGATCCTGAGGCCATAAGAGAAACTCTTTGCTGCCTCTATTTTTAGGGTATCTATCGAGAAGGGTTCTAAGAGGTGAGGGCTCAACAGAAGAGAACATGCCAGTCAAGGGCCAAATTAATACCAGTTTCTGGCTGTTCTTTTTGGCGGGTCTGTGAGCTTTTCAAGACCCCTGATGGAAATGCCCCCTGCTGCCCGGAAAAGGCTGTTTACCTTTAAAACACGAAGACGCTGGGTGGTTACCTAGGCACTTCTCACATTCATGCACATACTTACAATTTGGCCCTTGGCACACACCCGTGTTGTACTCCCAGCAAACCTCATGGTGAGGGACTCGCTTGGCTTCAAATTTTCTGACTTTCCTTTTCCCACATAGGGACCCATATGCTCCATCCAGTAATTCTGGTCGCTCGGAACACAGCAGGTGGTGGGCAGCAGGAAGCTTTTCTGAATCGTCCTCGGCATCAGAAGGCTTACTTCTTTTGCTCTTCTTGGCCGAATGCTTCTTCTTACTTAGACTTCTTTCTCCCTTCCACAGCATTCCCTGTGGAATACTGGGAAAGTCTGGGGTATACTGAGAGGCAGAAAGGTTATAATTGTAAGCATGAGCCCTACCTCCCGAGGATCTGTCATTGGAAACCCAGGGACACGTAGACTGTAATTATGTGTGAGGATGCATAAATGGATTGCTACCCGAATGTGGAACCCTAAATAAGGAGGCCAAAGTGCAAAGGAGCTCCTCACTATTTCGGAAGAGGCCGTAGTGACCATGGGCCTGAATTGTTGGTAAAAGGTTTCCAAAGCAGAGGAAACACTGACTAGGCCTGTGGGTTGCAGGGCACAGGAGGCTACCCTAACCCATCTTGGACACAGGACTCACTGTTGAATCATTGGCTGCTCTCAGCACTGCTGCGGTGGCCGCGGAGGTACCAGGGCGGTCCACAACGTAGGTGGCGTATCCGGGATGCATTCTTGGGTGAGCGCAAGAGGTGCCGCTGCCACCTGGCCTGCGGGCCTATATTGCCTATAAAATGTCTAAGAGCATTGAAAAACTGTGCCAAAGTATGTGGGTTACTAGGCACTACGAAGGCCTGAGGCCCCTCTTGGTTCCCTTATGCCCCCCCCCCCGATACAGTAGGCATTACAAAGCCTGGGACCCCTCCTGGTTCCCTTGTGCCACCCCAGATATAGCGGCATTTTGAGCAGACATAGTTTGATACCCTTAATTAGCCTGGTTCAGTAAAATCAACGCCAACTAGCTTGGATTATATGGGTGAGGTGCGAGCAATATCACAGTAGTTCAGTATTGTCCGCACTGGTGAGTTTAAAGGAATCAAAGATGCCTAACTAATCTCCAACAAATTGTATTTAGCTGCAAACAATATCACCGTAGCTCATTATTATCTGCACTGGATAGCAAACCAAAATACCAGCCCACACCTCAAGCAATGTATTTAGAGGAATACTGAGTCTATAATAAACAGAAGAGCACCTTTGATAATGTCAGCAGCTATGCAGCAAGCTAGAGGTAGAATTATACATTGTAACCCAGCAATACAGCAGTGAAAGATGATAAGTTGACTTATGCAACAAACCTATAAGCAAAGCAAAGCTCCCAAAAGCCCTTAAGCACTATTATCAAAATCAACCAAATGATTTAAAATTGCCAGATTAAATATATACTTATAAACTAACTGATGAAATACCAGAAAGAGATGAACGTAAAAGAGGCATGAGCTATTTGCTTTAGATTCCCTATAACCTGTATGCAAAGCTCGCAAGAGATTGCAGGCGAAGAAACCCTTTAATAAATCAAATGATGTAAAACCTGGATCTCTTTTCCTTATAACTATGAATTGACTATACCAAATTATAAAATTAAAGCCTAGGCAGAGAGTAAATGACACAGCTCCACAGAGCACCGCAAGCTGAATGAAATAATTTGAATTCCAATATACTATGCACTAATGCTTCAATTTGATTTAAATGTGTTTCCTAAATTCCCAGAATGAAATTCTCGAGAGTGTAAGTATAAACAAAAGCAGTCAAATTAATTAGAGGATATTAATTCTAAGATTAGCCTAGCCAGAGACGCTGTAGCCAGCTCTATGCAAGCTTATGCACCAAGAGGAGGGGCTCCCTGCAGCCCCTTGCATGCTCATATTTAAGCTAGGCTCTATTAATAGTTGCGCTATCATCCTTTGTTTATATAGCTTGTGTTTATTTCCTTTGTTTATATTGTTTATATTGCTTTTGAATTTAAAACCAAATAGAAAGTGAGGGGCACTCAAAAAGTAGATCCCACGTGGTTTTGCCTCTCCTAAAATGGCCGCCGCCGCAAGGCCACGTGGGCAATCAAAATGGCGGCCGTAATGCGTTCCCACTGCCTAGCGGCAAGGAACATGTGCGGAAACACTTAACGCTAGCCCTATAACACTGAAAAATTCCACAACCGCAAGAGCAAAACCTGCAGGCATTCCCCACGTACCCCTTATGAACATTAATTATTTCCCTGGTTTTTCCGCCGTTTTTGCGACGTCTCCAGGGAAGAAAGGGGGTGAGCCAGGGGCTGCCCTGACCTTAAGTGGCCCTAGGAAAGCCCGCCCCTGCCGCCAGCCAATTGGCTGGCGCCACAGGGTATGCTAATTGGGTGAATCCCTGTCTCCTGCGAGGCTGACGCCAGCCTCGCAGAGTGTGGGCGGGGTCGTGATCCCACAACCCCCCCTCCTCCTGAAGGTCGGAAGGGGCATTATCCCCAACAAAAAGGACTCTGGTTTTTTTGGGGGGAAAGGTACATTTTTATTTTTTTTAAAGGTGCCTTTTTTAAAAAAAAGGTCCATCTATCTCAGGGCTGCCCGTACTGGCCGGCAGCTGCCGCCCAGAGTTTCAGGAAGGCAACATTCCTACCTAGAGGTGCTACTGTGGCTTGAACCTGGGCCCTTCTGCATGCCAAGCAGGTGTCCTCCCGCGATGCAACGAACCTTCTCCAAATGCCCATTGCTATCACTGTTATATTCCCAGCAGCTAAACAGTATGCCCTGCCTTCAGCTCACATACCTTGGGCGTTCTCGCTGGCTTCCACACTGTACACCACGTTCAGCCAGTCTGACTGCAACCTCTTGATGAGCGTGTAGGCCAGTAAAGGGTTAACCACGGTGTTGCCCGCGCCTTGGTGCAAGGCCTGGATCTTCCTGTAGAATCTGGTTGGGGAGGGAGGCATGAAGAAGGAGTTTAGACAAAACTCAGGAGGAGAGGGCTATGGAAGGCTCCTATGGAAGGCTCCACAGTTGGGGGCAGCGATACTAGCCTAGTTGTGGCAGCTAGACTGGGGACTGGGAGCGGCCGCAAAGACCATATAACACTGGTCTTGAAAGACCTACATTGGCAGGATGAAACGGTTAAATCAGCTATGATTAAATGGGCACAAGATATTGGTCATAATATTATGTTTGCGGACTGGGAACAGTTGTGGACCACCGGTATGAAATTTACGGCATGTAATGCCTTTGTTGTTGTTTAGTCGTTTAGTCGTGTCCGACTCTTCGTGACCCCATGGACCAGAGAACGCCAGGCACTCCTGTCCTCCACTGCCCCCCGCAGCTTGGTCAGACTCATGCCGGTAACCTCGAAAACACTATCCAACCATCTCGTCCTCTGTCGCCCCCTTCTCCTTGTGCCCTCCATCTTTCCCAACATCAGGGTCCTTTCCAGGGAGTCTTCTCTTCTCATGAGGTGGCCAAAGTACTGGAGCCTCAGCTTCACAATCTGTCCTTCCAGTGAGCACTCAGGGCTGATTTCCTTCAGAATGGAGAGGTTTGATCTTCTTGCAGTCCATGGGACTCTCAAGAGTCTCCTCCAGCACCATAATTCAAAAGCATCAATTCTTCGGCAATCAGCCTTCTTTATGGTCCAGCTCTCACTTCCATACATCACTACTGGGAAAACCATAGCTTTAACTATACGGACCTTTGTTGGCAAGGTGATGTCTCTACTTCTCAAGATGCTGTCTAGGCCTGTCATTGCCCTTCTCCCAAGAAGCAGGCGTCTTTTAATTTCGTGGCTGCTGTCACCATCTGCAGTGATCATGGAGCCCAAGAAAGTAAAATCTCTCACTGCCTCCATTTCTTCCCCTTCTATTTGCCAGGAGGTGATGGGACCTATTATGAAAATGATGTACAGGTGGTACATGACCCCAGTCAAGCTTGCAAAAATTTATCATTTGCCCGATAATAAATGTTGGAAATGTAAAGAGACTGAAGGTACATTCTTTCACCTTTGGTGGACGTGCCCAAAGATTAAGGCTTTCTGGGAAATGATCTATAATGAAATGAAAAAGGTGTTTAAGTACACCTTCCTGAAGAAACCAGAGGCCTTTCTCTTGGGCATGGTTGGCCAATTGGTGCCAAAGAAGGATAGAACTTTCTTTATGTACGCTACAGCAGCAGCAAGAGTACTCATCGCAAAGTATTGGAAGACACAAGATTTACCCACCCTGGAAGAATGGCAGATGAAAGTAATGGACTATATGGAATTGGCGGAAATGACTGGCAGAATTCAAGACCTGGGAGAAGAGCTGGTGGAAGAGGACTGGAAGAAATTTAAAGACTATTTACAGAAACAGTGTAAAATTTATGAATGTTAAAACGATGTTGGATTAAAAATAAGTGGTATTAGTGACAAAGTTAGAAAGAGTATGCAAAAATGAATTTATGGATGAAAACATTGGAGTTGTGATATGTTAAGGTACAAAGTTAAAGATGATAAATGGAAAGAGGGTAAGGATTTGCTGATTTGATTATGTAAATGGGAATACAAAAAGGGGAGGTGTGAGGAGGTCAAGAAAATAAGGATACGAGCTTCAAAGTTAGAAAAAGAATAATGGATTTTTTCTTTCTTTTTTCTATTTTTATCGATTTCTTGTGCTTTGTGTATTTTTTTGTTTTGTATTTTTTTCTTTTTTGTTGTATTTTGTTAAATTTTTTAATAAATATTTATTAAAAAAAAAAAAGACCTACATTGGCTCCCAGTACATTTCCATGCACAA
This sequence comes from Podarcis cretensis, assembly GCF_951804945.1. NCBI lineage: Eukaryota > Metazoa > Chordata > Lepidosauria > Squamata > Lacertidae > Podarcis > Podarcis cretensis. The sequence continues at coordinate 6,686,149 of NC_137173.1, read as the reverse complement.
TTCATAGTGTTGGTGCTGACCTTGAAAGCCCTAAACCAGGGCTTTAAAGGACCAGGTGCACAGCCTGGGAGTCATTTTGGACTCACCACTGTCCATGGAGGCACAGGTCAATTCTGTGTCCAGGGCAGCTGTCTACCAGCTCCATCTGGTACGCAGGATGCGACCCTACCTGCCTGCAGACTGTCTCGCCAGAGTGGTGCATGCTCTGGTTATCTCCCACTGCAATGGGCTACCTTTGAAGGTGACCCGGAAATTACAGCTAATCCAGAATGCGGCAGCTGGACTGGGGACTGGGAGTTCAAAGTGTTGGTGCTGACTTTGAAAGCCCTCAACAGCCTCAACCCAGCAGACCTGAAGGAGCGTCTCCACCCCAATTGTTCAGCCCGGACACTGAGGTCCAGCTCCGAGGGCCTTCTGGCGGTTCCTTCCCTGCGAGAATTAAGGTTACAGGGAACCAGGCAGAGGACCTTCTCGGTGGTGGCACCCGCCCTGTGGAACACCCTCCCATCAGATGTGAAGGAAATAAACAACTACGTGACTTTTAGAGGACATCTGAAGGCAGCCCTGTTCAAGGAAGTTTTTAATGTGTGATGTATTTTCAATCTTTGTTGGAAGCCGCCCAGAGTGGCTGGGGCGGCCCAGCCAGATGGGCGGGGTACAAATAATAAAATAAATAATAATAATAATAATAATAATAATAATAATAATAATAATAATAATAATAATAATGGTCAGGGGTCCCTTTACCTTTTATACATTTTAATCCACTAACTATAATAATAAATTATTATTATTATTATTCTGAGTCCCAGTTGCTGGAAACTGCAGGAGTGGAGAGTTGCTCTTGTGCATGCAGGCTTCCCAGAAGCCTCTGGTTGGCCACTGTGAGAAGAGGATAATAATAATAATAATAATAATAATAATAATAATAATAATAATAAATTTTATTTATACCCTGCCCTCCCCAGCCAGAGCCAGGCTCAGGGCAGCTAACACCAGTAAAATTACAGTAAAAACATAATGGGGGGGGGGATTTAAAATACAGGTGCTGTACTAGATGGGTCATTGGCCTGATCCTATATTTCCTAAAACTGAAAAGTCACACACTCTGCAAACTTTCTTCATACAGGCATCGTTTCATCCCCTGGATCATTTTAATTTTCTGAACCTTTTCCAATGGAAATATATATCCAATATGTTTTTACTTATGAAAACCCAATTCTTTATGGGCTGTTCCCATAAGGGTTTTTTTTTGGTGGGGGCGGGGAGAGGTTGTACTCACTTTCCCTTTCAAAAAAAGCCCAAACCACAAAACCCCAGCCCTTCTGGTTCACATTCTATCATACACAGCCAACACCTACAAAAGGGCAGATGAATATTTGCCAAGACACTGTTTTGAATTGCAATGCTCTCTTGCCAATTTTGCCGTCCAGAAGTTTGGTGCAGAAGGATTGATTTTCCTCCACACCCATCCCCGGAAAACTGCATAGCGAAAACCTCAAACGAGGAGGGGCTGTTTGAAAGTGGACATGTTCGTGGCTGGTTCTGGCGTGGAACCGGGCAAGGTGGCTGCCTCAAGTGGCAGATTCTGGGCACCTGTTCTGGTGGATCTGGGCTTTTAAAAAATATGCACCATATTTTTCGCTCTATAAGACACACTTTTTCCCCTTCAAAAATTAAGGGGAAATGTGTGGAGTGAATTCAGGCTCCTTGGCTTCAGCGATAGCAACGTGAAGCCTCCGAAGGGCAGTGGGAGAGCTCCCCCCGCACTCCGGAGGCTTTGCGTTGCTTTCGCTGAAGCCGCCTGAAGCCCCCGGAGCGCAGGGAACTCCTGCTGCGCTCCGTGGGCTTCAGGCAGCTATCCGCAAAGCCTTCGGAGCGCAGCAGGAGATCCCACCGTGCTCCGGGGGCTTGCGGATGGCCGCCTGAAGCCCCCGGAGTGCAGCGCAAACTCCCGCTGCACTCCGGGGGCTTCAGGCAGCTATCTGCAAATCTTCAGAGCGCAGCAGGAGTTCCCACTGTGCTCCGAAGGCTTGCGGATAGCCGCCTGAAGCCTGGAGAGTGAGAGGGGTCGGTGCACACTGACTCCTCTCGCTCTCCAGGCTTCGCTGGAGAGGTGCTGCACAGTTTTCCCTCTCTGCACAGCGCCCCTTCAGCGAAGCGGGAGGAGAAATGGAAGGGGCTCCGTTTCTCCTGCCGCTTCGCTGAAGGGGCACTGAGCAGAGAGGGGGAATCTGCCCCCCCGTTCTCCCCCTCCTATGGTCCGGTGCGTCCTATAGAGCAAAAAATACGGTATGTATAATTGCAAGGCACAGAAGATGGAAGTAGGAAACAACTAGCAAGGAACAGTTGGGAGAGTGCCTTCTGGGAAGCCTCCAGACTGTTGTTGTTTGGGGTGGGAATCCATCACATACTGGCAAATTCAGGACCTGCAAGTAAATGTGATTTGGAGCTCTTGTGCAACAAACCAGCTCTCCCCAAATACCAGACTTTGTGATCGGGAAAGTGGTGAGAAAATGTGCTGGGAATCTTGGGATAACTTTTGCTTTGAGTCAATGTCGGGCTCCCTCATGCTGTCGATGAATGTGGATAGTTTTTGCACCTCCATTCGTTCTCCTTTGTCTCTATCAGTTGCTCCTCCAAATCTCTGTCTCCGCCTCTCCAGATCTTCAGACATGCCTGCAGGCGCCAACAGGAGTCTGCCAACATCTGGAGAAGTAGAGGTTCCCCATTCCCACTTTAACTAGAGATGGCAGGGATTGAACCTGGCATAGCTGTCAACATTTCCCTTTTTTAAAGGGAAATTCCCTTATTCCGAATAAGATTCCTCGCAAGAAAAGGGAAAAGTTGACAGCTATGAACCTGAGATGTTCTGACAGCACAGCAGGCACCCAGTATAGCACAAACAGAAAACTAATGAAACTGGCAAAATGGATTTCAAAAGGGACAAATTTCAGGTTCTGCACCAAAATAACCAGATACACCAAAGGTCCCTATAGTTAAAGCTTTGGTTTTCCCAGTAGTGATGTATGGAAGTGAGAGCTGGACCATAAAGAAGGCTGATCGCCGAAGAATGGATGCTTTTGAATTATGGTGCTGGAGGAGACTCTTGAGAGTCCCCTGGACTGCAAGAAGATCAGACCTCTCCATTCTGAAGGAAATCAGCCCTGAGTGCTCACTGGAAGGACAGATCCTGAAGCTGAGGCTCCAAGACTTTGGCCACCTCATGAGAAGAGAAGACTCAATGGAAAAGACCCTAATGTTAGGAAAGATGGAGGGCACAAGGAGAAGGGGAGGACAGAGGGCGAGATGGTGGGACAGTGTTCTCAAAGCTACCAGCATGAGTTTGATCAAACTGCGGGAGGCAGTGGAAGACAGGAGTGCCTGGCGTGCTCTGCTCCATGGGGTCACGAAGAGTCGGACACGACTAAAGGACTAAACAACAACCAGATGCACAAAGATAAGACTTGACAGCAGTACATGTGGAAAGGATCTAGGAGTCTTAGTTAAGCACAAGCTGAACATAAGTTCCCAGTGTGATGCAGCAGCAACAACAGCGAATGCGATTCTAGGCTGCATCAACAGAAGTCTAGTGTCCAGATTGAGGGAAGTCATAGTCCTGCTCTATTCTGCCTTGGTCAGACCACACCTGGAGTCCTGTGTCCAGTTCTGGGTGCCACATTTCTGAGCACAATTCAAAGTGTTGGTTCTGACCTTGAAAGCCCTAAATGGCCTTGGCCCAGTATACCTGAAGGAGCGTCTCCACCAAAACATCATTCAGCCCAGACCCTGAGGTCCAGCTCCAAGGGCCATTTCAGTGGTGGCACCTGCCCTCCCATTAGATGTCAAGGAAATAAACAACTATGTGACTTTTAGAAGACATCTGAAGGCAGCCCTGTTTAGGGAAGTTTTTAATGTTTGCTTTTTTATAGTGTTTTTAATATTCTGTTGGGAGCTGCCCAGAGTGGCTGGAGAAACATAGCCAGATGTGTCAGATATAACAAACAAACAAACAAACAAATAAATTGTTGTTGTTGTTGTTGTTGTTGTTGTTGTTATATTGACTGACTGGAAGGTGTACAGAAATCTGGAAATCGGGCCATATGAGGAATGGTTGAAGGAGCTGAGTATGTTTGGCCTGGAAAAGAGGAGACTGAGAGGGGATAGCCAGTATACCCGAAGGAGCATCTCCACCCCTATCCTTCTTTCCGGACGCTGAGGTCCAGTGCCGAGGGCCTTCTGGCGGTTTCCTCATGGCAAGAAGCAAAGCTAAAGGGAACCAGGCAGAGGGCCTTCTCGGTGGTGGCACCCGCTCTGTGGAACACCCTCCCATCAGTTGTCAAAGAGATAAACAGCTACCTGACATTTAGAATACATCTGAAGGTAGCCCTATTCAGGGAAGTTTTTAACGTGTGACATTTTACTGTATTTTTAATCTCTGTTGGAGATTTGTGGGAAACCCAGACAGATGGGTGGGGTACAAATAATAAATTATATTATTATTATTATTATTATTATTATTATTATTATTATTATTATTATTAAGGTAAAGGGGCCCCTGACCATTAGGCCCAGTCGTGACCAACTCTGGGGTTGCGGCGCTCATCTTGCTTTATCGTCCAAGGGAGCTGGTGTTCAGCTTCCGGGTCATGTGGCCAGCATGACTAAGCCGCTTCTGGCGAACCAGAGCAGCGCACGGAAACGCCGTTTACCTTCCCGCCGGAGTGGTACCTATTTATCTACTTGCACTTTGAAGTGCTTTCGAACTGCTAGGTTGGCAGGAGCAGGGACTGAGCAATGGGAGCTCACTGCGTTGCGGGGATTCAAACCGCCGACCTTCTGATTGGCAAGTCCTAGGCTCTGTGGTTTAACCCACAGCGCCACCCGCATCCTACTGCCACCTGTGTCCCTTATCATTATTATTTTAAATATCTGATGAGCTGTCACCTGGAGAATGGAGCAAGCTTGCTTTCTTCTGCTCCAGAGGGTGGGACCCAAACCAACACATTCAAATGCCGAGAAAGGAGATTCTGGCTAAGCAAAAGAGTAGTCAGAACTGTTTGACAGCAGAATGGAAGCTTATCCGGCAGGGATTATTCAGCTGCGATTCCCTGCATTGGAGGGGGTCGGACTACATAGCCCTGGGGTGTCCCTTCCAACTCTACTATTCCCTTACCTCCTGAGGTCCTCCAGCCTCTTGGCTTCCTCTTCCAGGTAGGTGTGCAAAAAGCGCAGGAGCTCCCTCTCGGTGCTGAGCGCCTGGTGGATGCTCAGCATGGAAGTGTAGGTCTCCGCCTGGACGCACTGCGAGAGACCGGCCAGGAGGACCACTGCGGGCCACAGCATCGCCTTACTCTTCTGCACAATGCCTCTGTCTCTCGCCTCCGCCTCCCTTCCTCTCCCGCAGGCTGGGATCCAAAATCTCCCCTCTCCTGCACCCACCCAGCTCTTCCAGTGCCACCCAGTCCCTCTCCCGAAGCCAAGGGTGCGTCGGTGGTGTCATGGGCGCAACCGGAGCATCCCTTTGCGCTGCTGCTGCGCGCCCTCAGTCCTTCTCCTCCTCTTCCTCTGGAATCTCGCCCTGAACTGCGAAAGCCAAAAGGGCATCCCAGCACCGACTTGAATCTCTCTCTTTCTCTCGCAGCAGCAGCAGCAGAAATGAGCCGAATGGAAACCAGATGGGGAAAGAGGCAGTAAAAACCGCTGTGCGTTTTTCGCTTCCCTCTCCAGTCTCTGCACAGCTCCGGCAAAGATTCGCTGGGGCTGCTCAGAAATCCGCCTATCTCTCCCTGTTTACTCCAGGATTGAAAATGGGGTGGGAGGGGAGACGGGAAAGTCCTCCCTTGGCTCAGAGGCTGAGCATCTGCTTTAATAATGATAATAATGATAATGATAATGATAATGATTAATAATAATAATAATAATAATAATTGTCATATCTTGGGTTCCATATAGTTAAAGCTCTGGTTTTCCCAGTAGTGATGTATGGAAGTGAGAGATGGACCATAAAGAAGGCTGATCGCCGAAGAATTGATGCTTTTGAATTCTGGTGCTGGAGGAGACTCTTGAGAGTCCCATGGACTGCAAGTAGATCAAACCTCTCCATTCTGAAGGAAATCAGCCCTGAGTTCTCACTGGAAGGACAGACCCTGAAGCTGAGGCTCCAATACTTTGGCCACCTCATGAGAAGAGAAGACTCCCTGGAAAAGACCCTGATGTTGGGAAAGATGGAGGGCACAAGGAGAAGGGGACGGCAGAGGACAAGCTGGTGGGACAATGTTCTCGAAGCTACCAGCAGTGGAAGACAGGAGTGCCTGGCGTGCTCTGGTCCAGGTGTCATGAAGAGTCGGACACGACTAAACGACTAAACAACAACAACAGACGCTTCAGGTTGCGTTTTTTCAGGTTATGGACCGCTGAAACCCGCAAGTACTGGAACAGGTTACTTCCAGGTTTCGGCAGTCATGCATGCGCAGAAGCACTAAATTGTGCTTTGCGCATGCGCAGAAGCGTCGAATTGCAACCCACGCAGACATGCCACTGTGGGTTGTGAATGTGAATCCCGCACGGATCACTTTCACAACCCGAGCGTCCACTGTAATTTATTATTTATACCCCGCCCATCTGGGTGGCTTTCCCTAGTTCCAGCAAAATATTAAAATGCAATAATTCACCAAATATTAAAAGCTTCCCTAAACAGGGCTTGGTATGCAGAAGGTCCCAGGTTCAGTCCTTGACGACTTCAAGGCTCCCACCTGGAAACATGAAGGAGAGGGTTCTGGCTGGCTCCTAGCCACGATCCCTATACGCTCTGCCTCCACAGCTTCTGAATCCCAGTTCAGAGAATCGCAGAACTGTAGCATTGGAAGGGGGACCCCTGAAGATCATCTAGTCCAACCCCCCTTGCAGGGCAGGAATCTTTCGCCCAAGGTGGGCTCAAACCCTGACCCTGAAGTCTCATGCTCTTCAGAGAAGAAGAAGAAGAAGAGGCCATCCTTGAAGAGGATTTGGAAACGATTTGTAGATTGTTTTCTTTAACAATTGCTGCAAACATGTTAAAACGCGAGTCGGTTTGGAGTAAGCTCAGCAGTAAAAAAATTGTTATGAGAATAAAATGATTGGAAGAACGATTGCAATTATTATAATGTGCAGCAGTAAGAGATAATTTGAGGAAACCATGGAAGGGTGGAAGGGAAGTCGAATAACAAGAAATAATTTGGTGTATCGGTTAATTAATTGTATTGTACTTTTCCTGTTTTTGCAGTTTTGAAAAACACACACACCACACACACACACACACACACACACATTATTATTATTATTATTATTATTATTATTATTATTATTATTATTATTAGAGTCTCATCCCCTACCAACAGAGCTATGCTGGAAAACACCAGCAAGGGGAAAAGGCTTGTGTTCGAATTCTGCTTGCTGGTTTCCGACAGGCTCTGTGAGACTGGGATGCCGAACTACATGGGCCATGGATTCAGCAGATTCTTAAACTTGGCATGCTGCTGCCAACAGTGTAGAGCAGTAGATCCCAACTGGTGGTCCGTGGATCCCAGGAGGTTTGCATAACCCACCCAGGGGGTCCATGAAACCATTCACATAACAAAAACTACCATAGAGATATCAACATTTCCAAAAGGAGGTGGTCCAAGGTGTGCTGGGCCCGGGGGTTAACCCGAGCCAAGCAGTCCAGATCCGGTCCCAAATCCAAGGATTCCAGGCTGGGTCAGGCACAGGGTAACAGGCAGGTTCCAGCAAGCAGCAATGTTGCTCCTGCAACCTGGGGTGGGGTCCGTTAGCCTTTTATCTCTGTCGGGATAGCGGCCGGTCCTGATCCCCCGGCGACTCACCTCCCTGTTTCGCCCGAAGGCGAGCACTCCTCCTGAGAGTATTCAGGTCTCTCCTTCTCTCAGACCTTAGTCTCTGCAGCTCGGGAGACGTCGGTGGGTTACTAGACCCAGAGGCTGCCTCAGCCTCCCCTGACCCAACCGGTAGTGGAGCAGCTGTAAGTGATGGCCCAGCTGAAGGCAACGAGGTCATCCCCACATCTGGAGCCAGGGCAGGCTCAGGCCCCTGACTCGGCCCAGCTGGTGTTTGTTGCAAGGGAACCTGTGCAGACTGGGGCTCTTCAGAATCAAGCCCCAGACTCGGTTCAGATGCCGCCTGAGGCAAAGGATCCGGTGCAGAGACTTCTCCAGCTCCGAGTCTGAGCCTGAGTCCCAGGCCATCACACATGGATTGGTTTTGAAAAACAGGGGTTCTGCGGTACTTAGCTAACTGGGAAGTCACTGGTGCAGAGATTATGGAGCAAGATGGATAAGGCAGCCTGGTCCATGTGTCTGGGTTACCCAGACAACAAGACCCCCCTCTCGGCCTCGCTGATGGGGTCCAACGGAAAGCAGAGCAAGACATTTGGCACCAGCTTGTCTGAAGGAATTGCCAGAAGGAGGTGTACAAGGTGCACGCTTCTGAATTGCAATTGATGGAAACCATAGCCAGTGGCGGATTTACATAAAGCAACTACTCTATTCCGAACTTAAAAATGGAAAGCATAATGCTGGTGGTCAACAAAAGAGGTTTAAAGACTCTCTCAAGGCAAATCTTTAAAAATGTAGTATAAACACCATCAACTGGGAAACACTGGCCTGCGAGTGCTCCAATTGGAGAACAGCCTTTACCAAAGGTGTCGTGGGCTTTGAAGACACTCGAACTCAGGACGCAAGGGAGAAACGTGCTAAGAGGAAGGGACGCTTGGCAAATCCACACCGTGATCAACTCCCGCCCGGAAACCAATGTCCCCGCTGTGGAAGGACGTGTGGATCCAGAATTGGCCTCCACAGTCACTTACAGACTCATTGCTAAAACCGTGTTTATGGAAGACAATCTTACTCGGCTACGAGGGATCGCTGAAGAAGAAGAAGAAGAAGAAGAAGAAGAAGAAGAAGAAGAAGAAGAAGAAGAAGAAGAAGAAGAAGAAGAAGACAAGCTATAGCTTAGGGCCCCACTCTCCTGCCCCCCCCCATGGTTCTTAATTGTATTTCACTATTAATATACTTCTTAATTGTATTTCAGTTCAACAATTACTTTGGTAAAATACATATTTTGTCATGTGCAAATGGCTTTAGATACCTATCAGGTCCATAAATTACCGTATAGCATATATTCAACATGAAAAACAGGGACAGTTTGTTGTTGACAAAGGACAGCTGGACATATAAAGGGCCCCATTACCTTCAGTATCTTAGGGCCTCATCAAACCTAAATTTGGCCCTGACCACAGGAGGGGAGAGCGTTGTGCTCAAATCCTGTTTGCAGGTTTCCCCTGAGGGCGTCTGGTTGGCCACTTTGGGAAGAGGATTCTGGACTTAGAATCACAGAATCTTAAGAGTTGGGAGGGACCCCGAGGGTCATCTAGTCCAACCCCCCGCAATGCTGGAATCTCAGCTGACACATCCATGACAGATGGCCAGCCGACCTCTGCTTAAAAAGCTCCAAGGAAGGAGAGAGTCCACCATCTCCCGATGGAGACCGTTCCACTGTCAAACAGCTCTTACCACCAGAAAGTTCTTCCTAACTTTTAGTTGGAATTTCCTTTCTTGTCACTTGGAGCCACGAGTTCGAGTCCTACCCTCCGGAGCAGGAGGAGCAGAGCTTGATAGGTCATTAGCTTGACCCAGTAATTTCTTCTTATGCTCTTCTTACGTTCCACCTTGCTGGAGATTCTGTCCTCCCGGCTGCTTTCATTTGCTCTAAATTTCTGAGAGGTAAACAGAGGAGAAGCCTCTGTGCAGACGATGGAGGCTTGGGCAGCGTGGCGATGCCCTGAATTTCTGAGCAAAAAAAAAGATCCCTGAACTTTGCAGGCAGTTATCCTTGGGATCCGAACATGAATGCCTAGGATGCCCCCTTGTGGGAAGCTCTTGCAGAACAAGCAGAGCATATTTGCTAGGCCTGGGCTGAATGTACAGTGGTACCTCGGGTTACAGATGCTTCAGGTTACAGACGCTTCAGGTTACAGACTCCACTAACCCAGAAATAGTACCTCAGGTTAAGAACTTTGCTTCAGGATGAGAACAGAAATCGTGCAGCGGCAGCGGGAGGCCCCATTAGCTAAAGTGGTACCTCAGGTTATGAACAATTTCAGGTTAAAAACAGACCTCCAGAACGAATTAAGTTCGTAACCAGAGGTACCACTATATGTGCATTTGGGGGGGGGGCATTAGAGTAGGGTTTTCAGGTGTGTGAAAGATTCCGCCGCCCCCTAAATCTCTGCTCATCATCAGATTTACTAGGCTGCCTTTTAGAGTATAAACAAATATTTCCTAAAATGTTGGACTGCTTCTGATAATAATAATATTTTTCAGATTCAGTGGACCCTCTGGATACGAATGTAATTTGTTCCGGGGGTCTGTACGCACCCTGAAAATTCCATAAGCAGAGGCGCTGCTTCTGCACATGCGTGAGCGGTGAAACCCAGAAGAATACACTTCCAGGTTTGCTACATTTGCAACCCGAAAGTTATGTAACCCAAAAGTCCACTGTATTTGAAAACAGCTATCATATCCCCTATCACTCTCCTCTTTTCCAGGCTAAACACACCCAGCTCCTTCAATTGTTCCTCATACGGCCCGATTTCCAGATTCTGCACACCTTCCACCCAGTCAATATAATAATAATAATAATAATAATAATAATAATAATAATAATAATAATAATATAATATTACTTATACCCCGCCCATCTGGCTGGGTTTCCTTAGCCACTCTCAGTATTCTGTTGGGAGCCGCCAAAAGTGGCTGGGGAAACCCAGCCAGATGGGTGGGGTATAAATAATAATTCATTATTATTATTATTATTATTATTATTATTAAGACAGGAGTGCCTGGCATGCTCTGGTCCATGGGGTCACGAAGAGTTGGACATGACTAAATGACTAAACAACAACAACAACAACAATTATTATTATTATTATTATTATTATTATTATTATTATTATTAACCCTAATGAATCAAATAAGCCTGGCAATGACAAGGCAAGCAGACTTTGCAGCAAGGACGGTCATGGGATGGGCCCAAGGCCAGGAAAGGGGAGACAAAAGTGTGAATAGAGCACAATTCTGCTGATTTGCTCGATTTCTGCTTTGTGATATAATAAGGGCTCACGCATGCCCAGACAGCAGTGTTGAAATCCAGACGTTGCCAACCTGGGGCTCTCCTCGTGTTGGCTCCTTACCTCTCTCGCCCTGACCTGGCCACTGTGAACCACGCGACGGTCACCTCCAGGCTTATTGTAACTTGCTCTACTTCAAGGCTGCCCTTGAAGCTGACCCAGAAACTCCAGCGGGTGCAGAATGCCGTGGCGAGACTCCTTACGGGGTCCTCGCCGCAGGATCACATTCATCCAATGCTTTACCAGCTGCACTGGCTCCTGGTGGAGTACAGAGTCAGGTTCAAGGTGCTGGTTTTGACCTTTGAAGCCCCATGCGGCCTAGGACCCTCATACCTATGGGACCGCCTCTCCTGGTATGCCCCACGGAGGACCTTAAGGTCACAAATGACAACACCTTGGAGGTCCCAAGTCACAAGGTGGTTAGATTGGTCTGAACTAGGGCCAGGGCCTTTTCAGTACTGGCCCCAACTTGGTGGAACGCTCTGTCACAAAGACCAGGGTCCTGCGGGACTTGACATCTTTCCGCAGGGCCTGCAAGACAGAGCTGTTCCGCCTGGCCTTTGGCTTGGACTCAGTCTGACCCTTATGTTTCCCTCCCCTTATGGTTTTGATGAGGCTGCATTTTAAATTGCATTTTAACTTGTATTTTAAATTGGTTCCTCCCCCCATTTTGTTTTTACTGAAATTTTACTGTTGTTAGCTGCCCTGAGCCTGGCTCTAGCCGGGGAGGGCAGGGTATAAATATTATTATAATAATTATGTTTCATATCCCATCGCTCCAAGGAGCTCAAGGTCGCTTGGGTCTCCCTCTCTTCATATCCTCACAACAACTGTGCGAGGTGGGTGAAGCTGAGCGGCAGTGACTTGCCCCGGGGTCATCTAGTAAATTTCATGACTGACCTCTGTTTGCCCGCTTGGGTGTGCGCACTAATGAATTCCGCAAAATAATTGAGTTTGGAGTAAACATGTATACGGTCAGGCTGTATACAATGCCGAAGCTAATTCCTAAATCCTGGCCTCTCTGAGTCACGATGCGGCACGAGTGTGCCAAAGTCCACATTTTTGCAGAGGGGCCCCCCAAAGGATAAATGTCCAGGGAGTTGGGATGGTTGGATGGGAGCCGGCAGAAATATTAGCACCCGATTGACGCAGAACCATGAAAGCGTTCGGACCACAGCTGCTTCTTTTGCTGGCGCTGCTAGGCTTCATCGGTAAGTACTGCATTTTTCGCTCTATATAAGGCACACCTGACCATAAGACACACCTAGTTTTTAGAGGAAAACAAGAAAAAAAAATTCTGAACGAAACAGTGGATGTATGATTTTTGTGGCTCATGCTGTGGCCACAGACATGTGATTTGATGGGAAGTTTGGGGTAGCCCAATGCAAAAATCCTGAGAATCCATGTGGATCTGTGCTTTGTAACCACGTTTTTGTGCCCTATTTTTTTTTTTTTTTTTAAGCATGATCTGCTTTTTGCCCCTGGGCAATTCGGCTCCAGGGACCACGCATTCGCTCCATAAGACGCACAGACATTTCCCCTTACTTTTAGGAAGAAAAAAGTGCGTCTTATGGAGTGAAAAATACGGTATCTTCCAGTGACCAGATGCAAAAGGAAGTCTCTGTCTTAAAGGGAAATATCTCAACTTGTCATGGGAGAAATAGTCTCTTTTCACTGCTGAAGGGATAGGATATATATATATATATTTTTGGGGTCTAATTGCCCTGCATTTTAAGGTGCTTTGCCACTGAGGACCTCTGTTATTTTAGCTCAGTGGTACACGATCGGTTTAGCATGTAGACAGAGGGTGGTGAACACAGCACATGATATTATGGGCTGTACCCTGAACCCGCTAGATGACATCGCAAGGGATCGATGCCTTAGGAGAGCGAGAAAAATTCTCAGGGACGATTCACACCCCGGCCAGCACCTCTTCAATCTTCTACCCTCAGGCAGCAGATATAGAAGTCTAATCAGTCGTACCAACAGGCTAAAAAACAGTTTCTATCCGTGGGCTGTTAGGCTGCTGAACAGAAAATAATACAGTCAGGTTACAGACGCTGCAGGTTGCGTTTTTCGGGTTATGGACCTGCTGAAACCTGGAAGTACCGGACAGTGGCGTAGCGTGGGTTGTCAGCATCCCGGGCAAGGCAAGTAATTTGCACCCCCTAACCCGTGGATTTGCGCCCCCTAACCCTAACCCCCAGATGTTGCGCCCGGTGCGCCCGGCCCCCCCTGCACCCCCCACGCTACGCCACTGGTACCGGAACGGGTTACTTCCGGGTTTCGGGGGTCACGCATGCAAAGAAGTGCTAAATCGTGCTTTGCACATGAGCGCCGAATCGCAACCCACGCGTGCGCAGACGCACCGCTGTGGGTTGTGAACATTGCAGGTTGCAAATGTGCATCTCGCACAGATCACGGTCGCAACCCGAGCGTCCACTATATAGTGCAACTGACTTTCAGGGTTGGTGTGTTGTGCGACAAGCACACAGAGTGCAATGAGACTGAATGTTTTTTTTGGGGGGGGGAGGGAGGCTCAGTTAATTTTATTGTGCACAGGTTGTACATTGACAATAATGGTATTATTACAGTGGTTAAGAACTTAACCTTGGGTTAAGAACTTAATTCGTTCCGGAGGTCCGTTCTTAACCTGAAAATGTTCTTCACCTGAGGTACCACTTTAGCTAATGGGGCCTCCTGCTGCCACCGCGCGATTTCTGTTCTCATCCTGAAGCAAAGTTCTTAACCAGAGGTACTATTTCTGGGTTAGCGGAGTCTGTAACCTGAAGTGTCTGCAACCCAAGGTACCACTGTATTAGGTTGAACGCTTGGCATCTCCCTGGGACCACCAGAGAGATCTTGTAGACCACTATGCTGTCAGCTAGGATCAGGGACAGATTTATGTATAAGCCAAACAAGCTATAGCTCTCTTGGGGCCCCCAAAAAATTTAAAGGGGAAAAAACCTGGATGTACATTTCCAAAATATGAGAGAAAAAAACAAATAAAATAAAACCTCTGGGCATAGGGCGGTGTATACAGTAGTTTTCCATGTATAAGACCAGGTTTTCCCCCTAAAAAATAATGTCAAAAATTAGGGGGCATCTTATACACGGATACATCTTTTCCCCATTTTCTTAAATCCAAGTTCCCCCAACATGGGGGCCTCTTATACATGGGGGCATCTTATAGACAGAAAAATATGTAAGTTGAATAAATAAAATAATAAAATATTCAGTTTCTCACTTTTCCAAACTTAAATGCAGTTCTTTGCATTTCTGCAGCGGTCTGTGATTTATTTATTTTTAAATCCTCATGAAAATTGGTCAACATTTTAGTCCAAATCTCTCCTTGATATCATTATACTTCCGGACCTGTTTACTGAGAATTCTTCCTGATTTCTCTGCGCAGTTTGTGGGGAGTTTAGACAAGCTTGTCTCTTTAATGAGCATTTATCCTAATTTGTTTCCGGGATGTGTGTGTGTGTGTGTGGTGGTTCGATGGCATTTCATCAAAACAAATGGTATCCCACAATTTCCTCTGCATTTTCCCAGAACTTTCCTTATCACAAAAACTCTGATTTTATGGGGGGGGGGGAGTGCTTAAAAGTGCCAATTCAGTTTTAATTTTGTGACCTGAATTTCAATTGCTTAGCTGAACATGTGCTTGATCTCAGTTGTGTTCACTCTAAGAACACCCCTGTGATAAATCTCTCAAATAGAAGCCCAGATGAATCACACTGGTTTAGACCGCAGGCACCATTTGAGACACGGACAAGCCATCCTTTGTAAAAACATTGGCCGGGAAGAGCAGCTGCAACGGAAAAAAATGTCTGGGCTTTGTGAGCTAATCTGCAGGAATTAATTGGGGCGACACAACATTAGTTCTGGCACTCAGGTTCTGTCAACAATCCCCTCTGTGTGAAGATGGGCTTGCTTTATTTGTTTATTCGATTTACAAAATATTCCTATACAATGCAAAACCAACAATAAAACAACCTCTGTAAAAAAAAAGCAAGCACGAAATACGTTGCCATTCAGTAGAAAGTTGGTGACATGAAATGGTGAGCCGGCCCACTCATTGCACAAATGGGACATTTGTCCCGCTGCTACTGATGCCTACACCCTTGTGCAAATTAATTGAAACAAGCAATGTAGTTTATTGGACGAAACTCATGTATACATGGACAAAACTCACATATACATACATTAGTAATAGATATGATCTCTGCTATTTTTAAGCAGCATTTGAACACGGTTTGGCATGGAGTCTACTAGTTTCGAACAGTCACTGTTGATTTTGGGATCCCTGTACCACACTTGAATCAGCGCCTGAATGAGCTTCTCCATAGTCATACAGTCTACAGAACGGAGGCGACTTTTGCATACAGCCCACAAATTCTCAATGGGATTTACGTCCGGGGAATTCCCTGGCCAATCAAGTATCTGTCTTTGCTGTCTGTCATTAATTTCTTCACCACTTTCAATGCATGACAGGGAGCTAGGTCTTTACCAGCTCTGGAATAACTCTCTTTCGTAGAACCTCAATATATTGTGGCAAGCACATCATTCCTTCTATTGGCTGCAGGCTTCCGACACCACAATGACCAACTGACTTTTCGTGTTTGTTTTGAGTACAAGATTAGGAGTAAGATAGAAAACATGCTTTTTTTCAATTAATTTGCACAAGGGTGCAGATGCTTTGCTCCCACACCCTTCAATCATCTTGCTGGTCCAGTGGGAGGGAAGGAGAATTACCAACCATTTGTTGTTGTTGTTTAGTCGTTTAGTCGTGTCCAACTCTTCGTGACCCCCTGGACGGAAGCACGCCAGGCACTCCTGTCTTCCACTGCCTCCCCCAGTTTGGTCAAACTCATGTTCATAGCTTCAAGAACACTGTCCAACCATCTCGTCCTCTGTCATCCCCTTCTCCTTCTGCCCTCCATCTTTCCCAACATCAGGGTCTTTTCCAGGGAGTCTTCTCTTCTCATGAGGTGGCCAAAGTACTGGAGCCTCAGCTTCAGGATCTGTCCTTCCAGTGAGCACTCAGGGCTGATTTCCTGCAGAATGGAGAGGTTTGATCTTCTTGCAGTCCATGGGACTCTCAAGAGTCTCCTCCAGCACCAGAATTCAAAAGCACCCATTCTTCGGCAATCAGCCTTCTTTATGGTCCAGCTCTCACTTCCATACATCACTACTGGGAAAACCACAGCTTTAACTATACGGACCTTTGGTTCATCTGGTTACTCCTGCCTAAGTGTGGAATCTGAAATTTGTCCCTGTTGAAATCCATTTTGCCAGTTTTGTTAGTTTTGTATTAGGGCTGCACTGGGTGCCTGCCGTGCTCTCAGAACATCTCAGGTCCAATCCCTGCCATCTCTAGTTAAAGCAGGAATGGGGAACCTCTGATTCTTCAGCTGTTAGCAGACTCCTGTTGTCACCTGCCAGCGCACCTGAAGATCTGGAGAGAGGCAGACAGAGATTTGGAGGAGCAACTTATAGGGCCACCTATAGCTTTAACTATACGGACCTTTGTTGGCAAGGTGATGTCTCTGCTTTTTAAGATGCTGTCTTGGTTTGTCATCACTTTTTAACCTTCATTGTTGTGACTTCCTATATCCTAGCTGGACAGGAGATGGGAATCCCACTGAATACACGGACCTGTGCCAGTTGGAGAGGTCTCTGCCGTCGCTCCTGCCTGGCTTACGAGATCCACCTCGGTGTTCACGGTTGCCCACGTCACTATAGGTATGGCTGTTCTCCTTGTGGGTTGATTGTTTAATGTTTGTGAGCACATTAAAGTCTCACCACGCTTGTTAATGCCTGCCTTGGTCCATTGTGACCCCAAGGTCTTGTTCGTTCATGGTCCCTCACCACTGTGATGTTCCCAAAGCAACGAAGGATTGGACTCTGATTTATAGAATACACACAGAGGCTTGACCAGCAAGACTCTGGGAGCAGTGCATACAATAATTCCTGTCCACTCCTTGGCCCAGGTCGTTTTATTCACAAAAGAACTTTTTACACAGTGTTCGTAAGAACCAATCAGATTTCCTCTGAGCATTTCAAAAAACCCCACGTGGGACAAAGTCAGATCAGAAGAAATTCTTTTAACTGCAAAGACTACTCTGAGCATGCATACACAATCTGAGAGTAAATAAAACAGGACTAGAGGAATGCATTCAGGTCATAAACAGGCAGGAAAGGAAGGAAATATGGCAAGGAAAGAGTATTTACCATCTCCTTGTGAACTCTCTTCCTGGCCCTTAAAGGTAAAGGGACCCCTGACCATTAGGTCCAGTCGTGACTGACTCTGGGGTTGCGGCGCTCATCTCGCTTTATTGGCCGAGGGAGCCGGCGTACAGCTTCCGGGTCATGTGGCCAGCATGACTAAGCTGCTTCTGGCGAACCAGAGCAGCGCACGGAAACGCCGTTTACCTTCCCGCCGGAGCGGTACCTATTTATCTACTTGCACTTTGACGTGCTTTCGAACTGCTAGGTTGGCAGGAGCAGGGACCGAGCAACGGGAGCTGACCCCGTCGTGGGGATTCAAACCGCCGACCTTCTGATTGGCAAGTCCTAGGCACTGTGGTTTAACCCACAGCGCCACCCGCCTCCTGGCCCTTAAGATCTACCTAAAGATTAAACTACATCAAAGCTAACTATCATCTTTATGACCCAGGGTGCCTGATGAAGCAACTGGCCTGTGTATTTAGAATGCTTATACGTGCCCTGTCAGGTGTAGAGAAATAGGACATAGATGCAGAGACATGGATTGATCAGAAATCGTATCCAAATGGCTCAAACCCAGTCAACGCAAGGCTTTCATCGCGGACACAAATGGCTTGTTCCATATTTTTTATAATTCCTCATAGCAATCCCACCTGATCACTACACACCACCAGCTGATAAGATATTTTGCTTCGACGTGCATCAATTTCCACTTGTTTAGGTCAAATTGAATTTGCCATTTTACCGCCCATTGGTTCAGGGCTGCCTTCCTGGCGTGGGGGCCAGTTTCCGCTAAGCATTGGGGGGAAAGGAAAGCAGGGGGAAAGAGCTATGAGGAGAGAAAACCCCTTTACATTAAGTCCAAACACTACTTAGGTCTCTGCAATTGTTGCATGGATTCTTTGTCACCTCCCCAACTTTGAATCCAGCGAAACAGCCCAATATTTGGGAGGCTCAGGACAATGTGTGGGGCAGGGTGTGGGGCAGTGCTTTGGGCACCAGGCAGGGTGACCTTTCAACAACCTGCAGCCTTGTTCTTCTGAGATTGCCCTTGGTGACTGCAATTCTGAAAAAGACTCGTTTCCTCTTCATTCCCAGATGCTGTGTGCTGAGAACCTAGCACAGACAGGAGGTCAAGGAAATCCATCACTCCGGTGAAGGGAAGGATGTTCCGGGTACAAGCTGATCAGAAGAAGAGTGGCCCCTGTTATAGACAGCATTTTGCAATACAGTGGTACCTTGGTTCTCAAACTTAATCCGTTCCGCAAGTCCGTTCCAAAACCAAAAGCGTTCCAAAACCAAGGCGCGCTTTCCCATAGAAAGTAATGCAAAACGGATTAATCCGTTCCAGACTTTTAAAAACAACCCCTGGATGGATTTTAATATCTAACAAGATCATTGATCAGTCACACAATCAATCAATCAATCAATCAATCAATCAATCAATCAGTAGCTGAACTGGGTTCCACGCAGACATGAAAACAAAACAAAGAGCTGCAAAAACAAAAAGGCAAAAACAGACAGACCTCAGTATAACACTCAAAACGGAAGGGTGGCACTCAAATTGGAAGCGTAACACTCAAAAGGGAGCACATTCGGCTTCCGAAAAAAGTTCACAAACTGGAACACTTCCTTCGGTGTTTGCAGTGTTTGGGTTCCAAGGTGTTTGAGAACCAAGGTACCACTGTATCTGTTTATTTGACATCGCCACGGAAATTATCGCCTCCCAACAATTCAATATGGCTTCGATTTGTTTTAAACTGATATGTTTTTAAGTTGCTTATCTCTGCCTTGCAGCGAGGTGACTGCGACTGTTTAATTTTCTTTAAAGGAAACGCTTCGGAGAACATACGACGCAACTTTTGAAAAGTTTGACAAGGCTAAAGTTAAAGCTTTGCAACTGTCTAACACTACTTTCTGCTTGTTTATTGTTCTCAAGACAAAGATGTAACACATAGTGTAACCAGCCGTAACAAAAAGCATGGTGGATAATTCATTGTTTGGCAATAATGATTAAAACATGCATTTATCTTGAACATTCTGTTTCAGCAAATGCACACCCACGACTGCTTTCTGTCTAGACAATAGGGTTTCAGTCACAGACAAGGCATAAACTAGGCTGGTTTTTGCTGCAAAACAGGAAATTCTGGAAATTCACTAACTCTGAAAGGGAACACACCAGGAAGATAACTTACATGGAAATATATGTTGCTGGCTGAGATGTGCATGTCCATTGTGTTAAAAAAAATTACATATATTTTCACACCAGCAGACAACAGAAGAAAAGTTTGTGCAAAATAATAATAATAATAATTTATTTATACCCCGTGCTTCCTGGTTTAGAAAACCGGGCTCAGGGCAGCTAACAACAGATTTTAAACACTTAATTGATGCAACAAAAAACAGCATAATATACAGTATAAAACGTGAATAATAAATTCAGAATTCAAAAATCAATTTAGGGGGAAATCCATCCAATAAACATTAGATGATCACCAGGGCTAGCTGGCTAAATTAGTCCTATTTGGGCCAGCGAGGAGACCAGGGGAGAATTAGCTGTGGGATCCCAGAGCGGGTAATCTTCATAAAGAGGGGAGGGGGAGGGAAGGAAGGGGAATAAAAGATCAGGCTAAGTTCAAATTGAAAGCCAGGCGGAATAGCTCTGTCTTACAGGCCCTGCGGAAGGAAGTTAAATCCTGAAGGGCCCTGGTCTCCTGGGACAGAGCATCCCACCAGGTCGGAGCCATCACTGAAAAGGCCCTGGCCCTGGTGGAGGATAGTCTGACTTCCTTAGGGCCCAGGACCTCTAAACTATGATTATTCATGGACCTTAAGGTCCTCTGTGGAGCATACCAGGAGAGACAATGAGATGACCTGCTCTGGTTCTCCTGTGTCTCTGGGCCTTTAACAACCCACAGAACCTGGAAGCTCAAGGGCTTATTATGTTTGGGTTTTTTTAAAAAAACTGTTAACATATACATTTCTGCATATCCAAGGAACCCCCTGCAAGCACATAGGAACAAGCACTGCCTTGCTTTTGTGGTGACTCTGATCTTTTTCCAAAATTACACCCAAGATCTGCACAATCCATGAAGTTATGGAGAAATCAACTGGGCCGTTTTAAGGTCAAAGGGCCTCTGTAGGTATGAACACCCTTCCCTTAGATCAGGGGATGACTAACTGTGGCACTCCAAATTATTATTATTATTATTATTATTATTATTATTATTATTATTATTATTAATAATTTATTTATTTATACCCCACCCATCTGGCTGGGTTTCCCCAGTGCTGAACTACAACTCCCATCGTTCCTGGCTGTTGCTGCTGCTGGCTGATCCTCCATCTCTAGAGGATGGTGGACTCTTCTTCCTTGGAGGTTTTTAAGCAGAGGTTGGGCGGCCATCTCTCATGGATGCTCTAGTTGAGATTCCCGGGTTGGACTAGATGACCCTCGGGGTCCCTTACTGCTCTGCGATTCTACGATTCCCAGGCCTTAGGTTCTTCAGAAGTTCAACGTTGCTGAAAAGCTGAAAGGCAATTTCTTCGCATGCAGTCGCCGCCCCGCACTCAAACAGGCACCCAAACATCACCGGCTTGCCCTCCTCCTGGCACACGGCCAGGTCCGAATACCCGCTGGGCCCTTTGTTCAGCACCCAAGGGGCTGCCCAGCACCCCTTCTCCAACGGAGAGGGGTTCAGGTAGATGCCCAGATCCGAACGCTTGTGGCTGTTTGTGGGGTGGGAGAAGACCAGCCACGACTTGGTGCTCCTCTTGCGAGGGGCCGAGGAGGGATCGAAACCCAGCAGACATGCCGATTCGCCATCGCCTTCCTCTAGGCCCAGATCCGAGGGTTTCGGCGCCGGGGCGAAACTCACCACACTGCCCTGGCACCCGTGGGGCGGCTCAGGCAGCTGCTTGCAAAGAAAGGGCTTCTGGAAATGGCCTCCGTTATCGGCGCTGAAGGCCTCAGCGCGGCAGCGGCTCCAGCCCGAATACCGGGCGTTGACGTACAGTAAGGGGCTTCCATCCTGGCGGTTGATCTCGGCCACCTGGCACTCGGTGGCTCGCAAGTCCTCAAGAAGCTGGCCCCGTGCCCAACTGCGCCCTCCGTCGTCGCTGAGCAACGCGAAGCAATGGGGAGCTGCACAGCAGAGCGGGCAGAAGCAAAAACAACGTTTGCTGATGTGGTAGGCGTAGGCCGGGACCGCCAGGCGCCCGGAGCCGAGCTGCACGCCGTGGCCCGGCCCGACGGCAAAGGTGGCCCACTTTCTCCGGTCGCCTCCAAACATCTGCCTGGTTAAGTCCACCGCCTGGCTCCAGGTGCGGCCGCCATCTTGGCTGGAGACGTAGCAGAGCTTGGCGGCGTTCCTCCCCGTCACAATCTGCCGCCGGGCTGTGATGTGGTCCAGAACGCAGATGAAGAACAGGTAAGTGGTTCCGCTCTTCTCCTCGTGAACCGGGCAAGGGTTCATGGTGCGGTATTTGGGGAGCGTGGCCGTTGGCAGGGGCTCCTGAGGACCCCACTGGAGAGAAGGAGAAGAAGAGTTTGGATTTGATATCCCGCTTTATCACTACCCAAAGGAATCTCAAAGCAGCTCACATTCTCCTTTCCCTTCCTCCCCCACAACAAACACTCTGTGAGGTGAGTGGGGCTGAGAGACTTCAGAGAAGCGTGACTGGCCCAGGGTCACCCAGCAGCTGCATGTGGAGGAGCGGGGAAGCGAACCCGGTTCACCAGATTACGAGACTACTGCTCTTAACCACTACACCACACTGGCTCTGAAACAGAGAAGGGACAAAAGGGTTTGCTCTCGGGGTGATGTCTCTGCGCACTTCACATCCAACCTGGAATCGTCATCATTAATTAAATCTGCATACCTTCCTTCGTCTGCAGATCTCAGGGCGCATCACAAGATGCAAGTTAGCGGATTAAAATGTATAAAAGGTAAAGGGACCCCTAACCATTAATAATAATAATAATAATAATAATAATAATAATAATAATAATACTTTATTATTTGTACCCCGCCCATCTGGCTGGGCTTCCCCAGCTACTCTGGGCGGCTTCCCACAAAGATTACATCAAAATGTCACACATTAAAAACTTCCTTGAACAGGGCTGCCTTCAGATGTTTTCAGGTAGTTGTTTATCTCTTTGACATCTGACGGGCAGGTGTTCCACAGGGCGGGTGCCACCACCGAGAAGGCCCTCTGCCTGGTTCCCTGTAGCTTTGCTTCTCGCAGTGAGGGAACTGCCAGAAGGCCCTCAGAGCTGGACCTCAGTGTCTGGGCAGAATGATGGGGGTGAAGACGCTCCTTCAGGTATACTGGACCGAGGGCGTTTAGGGCTTTAAAGGTCAGCACCAATACTTTGAATTGTGCTTGGAAATGTACTGGGAGCCAATGTAGCTCTTTCAAGACCAGTGTTATGTGGTCTCGGCAGCTGCCCCCAGTCACCAGTCTAGCTGCCGCGTTCTGGAGTAATTGTAGTTTCTGGGTCACCTTTGCTCTTAGCTTGACATACATTCCTTCCTTCCGCCCTTGCCTCATCACCAGCTACTTGGCATCGCCCCAAGCCCCATCCACTTCTAAAGGAGATGGGGGGAGTTGCTTCAGAAAGCATTCCCCCCCCCATACATAGTGTGCAGAGCACCTCCCCGCCTTCATTAAACAGCTTACCTGAGCTGCCTGCCACCCTGCTGTCACGCTGGAGTTGGTGTGGCCGCATATTGGCAGGCCCATAAACTGCTGCGTGACGACAGCCTTACATTTATTGTATATAGTAAGAAAGAAAAGAAACATGCAAGGAAGAATAACAGCGTTACGCTTTCTGCTCCTGGCGTTACCTGAACGGACGTTCCTTCCTTCCGCCCTCGCCTCATCACCAGGAATTTAGCATCTTCGTCTCGGGGGGATGAGCGCTCCTCTGCAAACGCCAGGAAGGTGGACTCGGAGGGCAGGTAAAGCAGTGCAGGGATGCGGTAGGTGAGACCCCCTCGTTTTTTCTGGCTGAAAAGAGTCACCTTCCCAGAGCCAGCCTGAGCCTCGGCCATGTTTTCTGGGCATGCAGAAATATTTGGGGAGGTGAGAGGAGGGAAAGAGGGAGATGAAGAATCCAATTAGTTTGTTGCATCACCTGAAAGGTCCTTTCTCCCTTTATAAACCTGCCCAGGTGCCCAGTCATGGAAGGAAGCTTACATTACACTTATACCGAAAACAGAGACTGAAAAGACACAGCTTAAGAATTACCGCCCCATATCGCTGCTTAATGTGGATTACAAAATTTTTGCAGATATTTTGGCTAAAAGATTAAAAAAGGTGTTAGTAGAAGAAATTCATAAAGACCAAGCAGGCTTTCTCCCGGGCAGACACTTGTCTGACAACACGAGGAATATAATTAATATCCTAGAAAAATTACAAGTGAATATCAATACCAAGGCAGTTTTGATATTTGTGGACGCAGAGAAAGCCTTTGACAACATCTCTTGGAGCTTCATGAAGAAGAATCTACAGGGGATGGGGGTAGGTCAAGGTTTTGAAAATGGTATAGGTGCAATTTACTCAGAACAAAAGGCAAAATTAATTGTGAACAATGTAGTGACAGAAGAGTTTAAGATTGAGAAAGGGACACGACAAGGTTGCCCAATTTCTCCATTGCTCTTTATATCGGTCCTTGAGGTATTGTTAAATATGATTAGAAAGGACCAAGAGGTTAAAGGTATACAAGTGGGACTTAAACAGTACAAACTGAAAGCATTTGCTGATGACTTAGTATTGACTTTACAGGAGCCAGAATCTAGTACTAAAAGGGTATTGGAACTGATTCAAGTGTTTAAATTGCTAATAAATATTATCTCTCTCTCTCTCTCTCTATATATATATAGATATAGATATAGATGATATAGATATAGATATAGATATAGATATAGATATAGATGATATAGATATAGATATAGATATAGATATAGATATAGATATAGATATAGATATAGATATAGATATAGATGATATAGATATAGATATAGATATAGATATAGATATAGATATAGATATAGATATAGATATAGATGATATAGATATAGATAGATATATATATAGACCTGCCCAGGTGCCAAGATCCTCTTACCACCAGCCCATATTCCTCACCAGGGGGAACTAAAAGCTAAGTCGCACCCAGAATCCACTGTCTTCTTTGATTCCCATTAAGTATACAAATCCAGGATTTGCACCCTGTAAGGGACATCTTTCCTCCGGAACTCAGACCTGGAGAAATTTCACACCTCTGGCCAGAACCAGTCCGGGTTGCAAATTTGCCTGCTGACATGTACTGAGCAACCAGTAGCTAATTGGCAACCTGGGAAGAAAACCAGCCAAACAGACCCCCACCCCCCAATAACATCCAGTTTACAAAAGCTGTGAAGCTTGGTTACCTGCAAAATATTCCTGCTCACTAAAGGTGACCAGTAGGCTAGTTATCGCCAGAAATAATAATAATAATAATAATAATAATAATAATAATAATAATAATAATAATTTTTTATAAAAAAAATTCTACCCCGCCCTACCCGGCCAGAGTCAGGCTCAGGGCAGCTAACAACAGTGAAATTACAGTAAAAACATAATGGGGGGGGGGGACAATTCAAAATACAGGTTAAAATGCAATTTAAAATGCAGCCTCATCAAGACCATAAGGGGAGGGAAACATAAGGGTCAGACTGAGTCCAAGCCAAAGGCCAGGCGGAACAGCTCTGTCTTGCAGGCCCTGCGGAAAGATGTCAAGTCCCGCAGGGCCCTGGTCTCTTGTGACAGAGCGTTCCGCCAAGTTGGGGCCAGTACTGAAAAGGCCCTGGCCCTAGTTGAGACCAATCTAACCACCTTGCAACTTGGGACCTCCAAGGTGTTGTCATTTGTGACCTTAAGGTCCTCCGCGGGGCATACCAGGAGAGGCGGTCCCATAGGTATGAGGGTCCTAGGCCGCATGGGGCTTCAAAGGTCAAAACCAGCACCTTAAACCTGACTCTGTACTCCACCGGGAGCCAGTGCAGCTGGTAAAGCACTGGATGAATGTGATCCTCCAAGGTGTTGTTATTTGTGGACCTTAAGGTCCTCCGCGGGGCATACCAGGAGATGTAGTCCTGTAGGTACGCAGGTCCTAGGCCGCATACGTATTTAAAGGTCAAAACCAGCACCTTAAACCTGACCCTGTACTGATGATCTATAGGAAGCCCTCTTCAGCCAAACTGCAAGCCTTACATGCATAAGCTGCTTTATAGAGTCTCAGACTATTGCTCCACCTAAGCTCAATACTGTCAACACGGACTGGCAGCAGCAGGAATCACAGTTGAAGAATTCCTGACAGGGGGCCATTCAACCAGCAATGTTTCATCTTTAAACCCACCCACCCACCCACCGCCTCTCAGAATATTTGCACAGGGCTCACAGTACAGTATAATCCTCAGGGTAGAGAGAATAAATCCTAAATAGAATTAGCTATGCCTCTTAAAAAGTAACCAGTATAAAGTAAGCAGCACATAAGCGGCACACAAAACACTAAAAAACCATTTTACGCTCTAAATCTTATATTAATAATCCAAAAATTGAGAGAGCTATGTACAGCTACTACAGAAGCCACAAACAGAAAACTCATTCAAATTGTATCTTTTTAAATGTTCCTTTAGCCAGGCTCCTGTAGATATCAACAAAGGATAAGTTGGATCAAATGAAGTGTCGGTGGTGTTGCGCACAAGAGTTAGACAGGGTGCCGGAGTTTGTCACCTGTTTTGCCCCTGAAGAGTCTTAAAAAGTAACAGCTTTGGTTTGTGTGTGTCGGGATTCACAGAATGCTGTGTGAGATAGAAAGTCTGCAGGCTTGAGTTTGCTAGCCGATGCAGCTGGCTGATGCAATACCGTGGTGCCCCGCAAGACGAACGCCTCGCAAGACGGAAAACCCGCTAGACAAAAGGGTTTTCCGTTTTGGAGGCCCTTCGCAAAACAAATTTCCCTATGGGCTTGCTTCACAAGACGAAAATGTCTTGCGAGTTCCTGCGGGGTTTTTTCCCCTCCCCCCCCCTTTTCCTAAGCCCTAAGCCGCTTATCAGCTGATCCGCTAAAAGCCGCTAAACCGCTAATTGCGCTAATCCGCTAAGCTGTCAATGGGCTTGCTTCGCAAGACGAAAAAACTGCTATACGAAGAGCCTCACGGAATGGATTAATTTCGTCTTGCGAGGCACCACTGTACTTTCTATGGAAGTAATATGCTGTCAGTTGATTGGCTGTCATCGGTTTAAAAGGAAGGAAGGAAGGAAGGAAGGAAGGAAGAAGGAAGGAAGGAAGGTAGGTGGGTGGGTCTTCCTGTTTGCCTTAAGGTGCACCCAGGCATTCTGTTTGACTGTATGAAATTCTCACGTATTATAGCCTGTAGAATATTGTATATACAGGCATACTTTGGGTTACAGGTGGTAAAGGTTGCGTTTTTTCGGGTTACGGACCGCCGAAAGCCGGAAGTACTGGAAAGGATTACTTCCAGGTTTTGGCGGTAAGGCATGCGCAGAAGTGCTAAATCGCATTTCGCGCATGCACAGAAGCGCCAAATCGCAACCCGCACGTGCACAGACGCGGGTTGCGAACACTGCAGGTTGCGAACATGCATCCCGCACGGATCACATTCGCAACCCGAGCGTCCCCTGTATTTGTGTGTATATATATATGTTATGTACTGAGAACAATAGGATCCAAAATGCAGCAGTCTGATTGGTCCTAGAACAATGCAGCAGTATGATTGGTCCGCAGGAGCCACCCAATCCAGCTTCAGATGGAAGTGAATCCACAACCTGATTGGCCTACAGGAGAATCCCGGAATTAGCCAATCACGTGGGGCCCATTGTGTAAATAATGTATATAAAGCAGATATTTTGGGGAAACTTTCATTCCTCCTCACCACTATCAGCTGAATAAAGAGCATGAAATCCACTCTCGACTTCGAGTATATTTCTATATATATATATATATATAGCTCATAATATACTGCACTGCAATGAAGAACCTGGAACTCTGATCATTTCTGCTAAAGTGCAGCGGAGAATTCGTGACAGTGGGGGGGGGGGGTGTTGGGGCAGGATCAGTACCTTGGTACTGGGGAATGACTTTTTAATTTTCTACTGGGTTGCCACATTTCAAAGTCAAAACCAGAAAAACCTGAAAGTTGTTAACCTCTCTTGAGAAAAAGCCCGAAGTTTGACATATGGCACTCCTACTTCAGCAGTTAAAATGGTATCCCTGATCATTATTTTCACTGTAAGGAACATTTCCAGGAATCAAACCCTTGCAAGATTTCTCCCAGGAGACAAAACAGCAAGTTTGGACAATGCTTTATCCAAGTTGCAAGCTCACCAGCTGCTATTATTATTATTATTATTATTATTATTATTATTATTATTATTATTATTATTATTATTATCATTTAAGATGTGGGGAGATCCTTGTCCTAAATCTCTACCTCTTTGGCTCTCTCTTCTGTTTAAAGGACTGGGTTTCCACCACCCCCTCCCGTCACTGGCAGAAGCGTTTTGAAAACAGGAACTCGGCTGCTGAAATCCTCAAGCGCTTTCTTCGAAAAGCGGCGAGAAAAAATGCATTGCAAATATTGCAATCGGTACACCTGAGATTGCATCACATCCTTTTTTTGCAGGAAACGGGGGGGGGGGGGGACGGACACAAAAACACGACTCTCTTTGGATTTCCAGCACTCATTCTTCCCTCCCCCCCCCAAAAAAAAAATCCTGATGCGGGGAAGTGTCTTCCAGGGGACTAAAATCGATCTTCCTCCCTGGGCAAACTTCTGCAAAAATAAGTGTGGCTGCGGGAGACGCTTCCATCTAGGGCGGGGGGGGGGGGTTATATCCCCACCCCCATAAAAGAGATATATTCCCTAGTCAGTGTTTCCCAACCTTGTGCCTCCAGCTGTTTTTGGACTACAATTCCCATCATCCCTTGCCACTGGTCTTGCTAGTCAGGAATGATGGGAGTTGTAGTTCAAAAACAGCTGGAGGCACAAGGTTGGGAAACACCTAGTTTATATTTTACTCCTTTAAATGCATCACACTGGCCCCTCCCATCCTTTCATGGAGCTTCCCCTTTATTTTATTTTTTTTTTGGGGGGGAAAGGATAATTATGGGTTTTCTCTCCCTGGGATTTTCCTGCAACGTCCTTGCTGCATCACTCACCGTGCAAAGGCTTTTCCAACTGCGCAGGTGAAAGGGATACAAGCGGTGGCGCCGGGAGAGGATCGGTGCGCAGGATCAGCTCCCTGGATAGGGCGCAGGGCGAGATCAGGGTTTCCTCCTCCGCCGAAGCACCGCCCCTCCTTTAGCCACGCCCACTGAGCATCACTCAGCATCCCAGAGAGACATCCCACAGCATCCCTCCTGCGCCATTCAGAGCGCAGACCCGTGGGAAGGTTTGCCCGTGTGAAACGCTCGCGGGCCTTTCCTTTTTTTTTTTTTTTTAAAAATGATATTTATTAAGTTTCACAAAATATAACAAACTTCGAAACAACAAACAACAGACATCAGAAATACAAACAATATCAAAAAACATAAAAACAAAAACATACAAAAGATTCAACATAATAATAAAAGAAACATTAAAAGACAAGTCTGGTTCATTCTAATAGTCTTCAAAACCTTATTTTCCTTGCTTCCTCCCGCCTTCCCTTCTTGTATTCCACTTTAAAAAAATTTTTCAGCAAGCTCATTCAAATTCGTTTTATCCTTTATCTTTCCCTTTATACTCTTCCTTATCCTAATCACTGGATCCCCATCATTTCATTCGCGGGCCTTTCCTACCTTTGCCTTTGCCACTTCCACCCCCCTCCCGTTGACAATAGCCTAACATTACTTTAGCTCCTGCTCCATTTATGTACATCAAGCTGTTATCAAAGGCACTGTTGTTGTTTTTTAGAGAGATAATACCAGGCAGAAGTCACGCTTCCAAGGATTATTTGATGGTCATGATTTAAAAGAATAAACAGATGTTGGGTAAAGAAATCAAAAAAAGAAGATAAGATACTATTCTTTTATGCCACTACAGCCGCAAGAACTATGTTGGCACAAAACTGGAAAACGGAAATTATACCCAGTATAAATGATTGGCAGGTTAAAATGATAAATTACGCCGAGCTTGCTAGACTAACAGGTAGAATAAGAGACCAAGATGAACAGAAATTTCATGAAAATTGGAATAAATATTGGAAGTATATTGGAAATAATTTGTAGAGGGCACTGGCGGGGCTGGAACAACTCTAACAGTGAGCGGCTAATATTTAAGATTAAAAATAAATTACGTGACTGTAGAACTTATTTGACACTTACCAAAAGGGTGGAGGGGAGTCCAAGGCTAGGTAGAGCCTAAAATATTGTGATCTTTTGATTCTTTGTTTCCTTTTTTTATATAATTTGGGGAGGGGATATAAGAAACTATGTAAATGAACTCTATGTATATATATATGTACACTGATATGTTTATGGATATGTTTATTTATGTATTCAATACCTACATTGATATATTTATTTG
Source organism: Podarcis cretensis (assembly GCF_951804945.1). Classification (NCBI taxonomy): domain Eukaryota; kingdom Metazoa; phylum Chordata; class Lepidosauria; order Squamata; family Lacertidae; genus Podarcis; species Podarcis cretensis. The sequence continues at coordinate 6,656,162 of NC_137173.1, read as the reverse complement.
CATCATTTGAATAAAAATGCATTGGGGGAAAAAAAAGAATAAACAGATTTATTGCTCCAAACAAAGCTACGCGGAAGCAAAGAGTATACTGTACAGTGGTACCTCGGGTGACATACACTTCAGGTTACATACGCTTCAGGTTACAGACTCCGCTAACCCAGAAATAGTACCTCGGGTTAAGAACTTTGCTTCAGGATGAGAACAGAAATCGCATGATGGCAGCAGGAGGCCCCATTAGCTAAAGTGGTACCTCAGGTTAAGAACAGTTTCAGGTTAAGAACGGAGCTCCGGAGCGAATTAAGTACTTAACCTGAGGTACCACTGTATATGACATTTCAAAAAATTATTCTTACCATGCAGGCAGCAAGGGAACCAACCGTTTTGCTTGATCCAAATGTGCTCTGTCAACTACCATTGTCTATTCTCGTCCCAAATAAGTTGAAGGATTTCTTTTAGCCACAACAATATTTATGCTGCCCTCGTGTTCCACGCCTGCCCTGACGCTGCAAATGCTTTTCCTTCCGGGATCTTGCTCAATCTTGTTTCTTATTTCTTTATTTTTTTTCCATTTAAAAAGGAACAAATAAACCCACCCACACAAACTATTATGTAGCTCAGAATCAGGGCCAGATTTAGGTTTGATGAGGCCCTAAGCTACTGAAGGGGACGCAGGTGGCGCTGTGGGTTAAAGCCTCAGCGCCTAGGGCTTGCCGATCGAAAGGTCGGCGGTTCAAATCCCTGCGGCGGGGTGCGCTCCCGCTGCTCGGTCCCAGCGCCTGCCAACCTAGCAGTTCAAAAGCACCTCCGGGTGCAAGTAGATAAATAGGGACCGCTTACCAGCGGGAAGGTAAACGGCGTTTCCGTGTGCGGCTCTGGCTCTGGCTCTGGCCAGAGCAGCGATGTCACGGTGGCCACGTGACCCGGAAGTGTCTCCGGACAGCGCTGGCCCCCGGCCTCTTGAGTGAGATGGGCGCACAACCCCAGAGTCTGTCAAGACTGGCCCGTACGGGCAGGGGTACCTTTACCTTTACCTTTAAGCTACTGAAGGTAATGGGGTCCTTTATATGTCCAGCTGTCCTTTGTCAACAACAAATTGTAACTGTTTTTTGGTGTTGAATATATGCTATATGGTATTTTATTGACCTCATAGGTATCTCAAGCCATTTGCACATGCAGAATGCGGGCACCCTATATACAGAAATGAGCAAACCAGTGATGTTTTAGGGAGCGGGATAGCAGGCGGGGCCCATGACTTACATCCTAGGAGCCTACACAACACAAAACACTGTTGCTGCATGTAGGTTTTATTTTATTTGTTTTTTTATCTTATATTTTGGAAATCTACATCCAGGTTTTTTTCCTTTGGGGGGGGGCAAGAGAGTGGGCAGCCCTAAGCTATAGGTTGTTTAGCTTATGTGTAAATCCGGCACTGCTCAGAATGCAACCAGCCTTTATGTGTTAACAGCTGCACTCGTATATTATGAGCGGGCAGCTTATAATATACCAGGGTTACGCTAGAAATGCTGGGGTGCGATTCTGCTTGTCTTAAGGCTGATGGGTTTTGCGGGGGGGGGGGGGGAGGGAAGCAGGTATGGAGGGGGACCATCAAGTTTCCTAGGCTGCCATCTGACCTAGCTTGTGCTAACTTTCCTTCTGATGCCCTTAGGCAGGGGTCAGCAGACTTTTTCAGCAGGGGGCCGATCCACTGTCCCTCAGACCTTGCGGGGGGCCGGACTATATTTTTTTTTTGGGGGGGGGGGGGAATGAACGAATTCTTTTGCCCCACAAATAACCCAGAGGTGCATTTTAAATAAAAGGACACATTCTATTCAGGTAAAAACATGCTGTTTCCTGAATCGTCTGCGGGCCAGATTTAGGGTTGTAAAGACTGCGCAGATAATAATTGGGCGCACTCTTCCCACCTTGGATCAAATCTATGCTTCCAGGTGCCATAAGAAAGCTGCAGAGATAGCGCAGGACAGCGCACATCCCGGAAATGATCTCTTTCAGCTTCTGCCTTCTGGAAGAAGGTACAGGGTTATAAAGGCTAGGACTAGCCGCCTGAGAAACAGTTTCTATCCAAATGCCATTTTGGTTTTAAACGCAGTGCAAGGTAGTATCTACGGGAGTATATTGTATTTTAAAAATGGGGTATCAGAGTTTTTAGGGGGCTAACCAGGCTGGGATAGCTGGCTTGTTAGTTTCTGAATGCCTGATGTAGATTTTCAGTTTCGTTGTTCTGTATGGGACAATGACAATAAAGATTATCGTATCGTATTATCATATCATATCGTAGAAGGCAATTGGGCCGGATCCAGCCCCCGGGCCTTAGTTTGCCTGCCCCTGCTCTTAGGGCTTGCTTGGGCTCACTCTCTACCACTTCTTCATCCTTTGAGAGAGGAGACATCTTTGTATCTCTCACCTGCTGAGAACGAAAAGCAGGCATCAATCTTTGTGTCTCCACCTTCATTAGTTTGAACAAGGCTCATTCATATAATAAAACATGCAATTCTTTTATCAAACTAGGCATACTTTCCTTCCCTGAACTGAGAGATTCAGGGTTCATTCACACTTCCAGTTGCCCCACGATTTTTAGGCAGAGTTCCGAGAGCTTTTCATTTTGTTCCATCTCTTTCCCTGGGAAAACCTGCCGATGTCTGTGTTTGTTCCAGTTCAGCAGTAAACATCGGGTTACATATACTTGTCTGACTTTTTGCAATGCAGTTATTGTCTGTTTCTTGTTTGTATATGTATGTGTGTGTAAATCTATTTTAGCATAAAATATATTTAAAAGTACACGTTTTAATGCACACTGAAATAAGCCTTTTCATAAAGATTTATTTTTTAAAAAACAAAAAACTGCACATCAGTACAGAAATGGAATTGAACTCTTGAATAAACATATAAGGCAAAACGGATGGAAAACAGAAGGCGTCTGATCTGATCTGCCCATCCCTTCATGTAATAATAATAATAAATTTTATAATAATAATAATAATAATAATAATAATAATAATAATAATAATAATTTTATTTATACCCCGCCCTCCCCAGCCAAGACCAGGCTCAGGGCGGCTAACACCAGGTATAAAACAATTGATTCAAATACAACTGAAAAACAAGATTAAAGCACAACATTAAAATGCAGCCTCATTTCAGTAGAAACTCAAATCAAAAGCTTTTTGGGGATGAAAACGTCAAATCTTCACCAAGGCCAAATATCCAGACTGGTCTTACGTGGGCCAAAGAAAGAGGTTTAGTACAGGCTATCTCCCCTGATGAGCTAGATTTCCAGATACGGGAAGTAGTGTTGTTGTTTTTTAAGGAGATGAACTGCAACAGGAAGCGGGAGAGATCTGAGGTGGAGCATGGGCAGAGCAGTTATCCGAAGTTATCGCCAGCACATGTGCCAGGACTTCATGCAATACAACATGTAGCTACACTAAGCAGAATTGGGTAGTATCACGCTATCCCCCACAAATAAGAGGGACAGAACTCACAAGCCTTTGGCCAACATGGTGCCAGCCAACCTGTAGGCCGGCACATGTGATATGTAACTTTAAGAACTGGTGCTAGAGTTTGCTCTTTTTCATTCCTCCTCCATTCCCACCCTCTTTTCCTTGTGTGTCATTGCCTTTCAGAATGCAAGCCTGAAGACGGGATCTGTGTTAACTACAGATCTCCGTAAGCCACTCTGGGGGTCCAGACCACGAAGAGAATTATTAGTTAATTGCAATTAAGAGTAATAGGGAAATTAAGAAATGCAGAATAAGTGATAAAGAACGGGAAATCATCAGAGGTGGTTAGACGGAAGTCTAAAATATTGTGTAAGATAAGAAGTTACGTTAAATGAATGTTGGAAATGATATGTAAAAAACCCCCCAATAAAAATGTATATATATATATATATATAATACTGTAGGTAAGTAAATGTAAATGTCAGTAAAATGATGGTGGTGGTCGTAATAATAATAATAATAATAATAATAATAATAATAATACAGTGGTACCTTGGAAAGGAATCTGTTCCGGAAGTCCAGTTGACTTCCAAAACGTTCGGAAACCAAGGCACAACTTCCGATTGGCTGCAGGAAGTTCCTACATCCAATCGGAAGCCACGTCGGACATTCGGGTTCCAAAGAACGTCCACAAACCGGAACACTCAATTCCGGGTTTGCGGGGTTCGGAAGCCAAAACGTTCAAGATCCAAGGTACGACTGTGATGCTGACGCTGATAATAATAAAAAACAATTATTATTAATAATAATAATCATTAATAATAATAATAATATTATTTCCTGCTTTCTAGCACTGTTGCTCAAGACAAATCAGAAAGCCATGAAAGGCCACCCTCTCGTTGCCACAGGAAAATGAACCTCTGGGCCCAAACTGAGCGACACCTTGCAGGAGTCAGGAAACAGGATACTCAAATAACCAAAAAACACACATCTGGGAATGAGAGAGACTTACAGTGGTGCCCCGCAATGTCTTGCGAGTTCCTGCGGGTTTTTCCCCCTCCCCCACCTTTTCTAAGCAGCTAAGCCGCTTATCAGCTGATCCGCTAAGCTAATAAGCCGCTAAAAGCCGCTAAACCGCTAATAGCGCTAATAGCGCTAATCCGCTAAGCTGTCAATGGGCTTGCTTCGCAAGACGAAAAAACCGCTATACGAAGAGACTCACGGAACGGATTAATTTCGTCTTGTGAGGCACCACTGTATTTCAAATGCAGCTCCTTTCTTTAGAAGGCACGGAAATTTGTGTGTGAGACAGAGAGCTGTTGTAGATGTTTTATGCATCCTTCCTAACAGGCCCAAGACATCTCTGTTTTGGACAGTCGTGTGATGGCTGTAATTTTGGTTTGTTTTGCAATGAGGCAACCACCCTCATTCATTGTCTCCTGAACTACAGACTTGGGCTCCATTCTTTAGACATCCTCCCCATTTCTTCACTTTCTGCACCCTTCTTGGGCAGAAGTGAGGGGAAGTCTATAAACTCAGGGTTTCAGCGTAGTTGGGGAGAGGCACATGGTGCCCCCACCACAAAGCTAACAGAAGATGCTGAAACTCCTGGCTTTGTCATTTGCTGCAAACCCAGAAGTCCCTTCTCTATAATAAATAATAACAATAAATTTTTATTTATACCCCGCCCTTCCCGGTTCAGAAAACCGGGCTCAGAGTGGCTAACAACAGATTTAAAACACTTAATTGATGCAACAAAAAACAGCATAAAATACAGTATAAAACGTGAATAACAATAAATTCAGAATTCAAAAATCAATTTAGGGGGGAAATCCATCCAATAAACATTAGATGGTCACCAGGGCTAGCTGGCTAAATTAGTCCTATTTGGGCCAGCGAGGAGACCAGGAGCTGTGGGATCCCAGAGTGGGTAATAAAAAGGGGAGGGCGAGGGAAGGAAGGGGAATAAAAGATCAGGCTAAGTTCAAATTGAAAGCCAGGCGGAATAGCTCTGTCTTACAGGCCCTGTGGAATGAAGTTAAATCTTGCAGGATCCTGGTCTCCTGGGACAGAGCATTCCACCAGGTCGGAGCCATCGCTGAAAAGGCCCTGGCCCTGGTGGAGGATAGTCTGGCTTCCTTAGGGCCCGGGACCTCTAAACTATGATTATTCATGGACCTTAAGGTCCTCTGCGGGGCCGACCAGGAGGGACAATGAGATGACCTGCTCTAGATCTCCTGTGTCTCTGGGCCTTTAACACCCCACAGAACCTGGAAGCTCAAGGGCTTATTATGTTTTTTTTAAAAAAAACTATAACATATACATTTCTGCATATTTAGGAACCCCCCACAAGCACATCGGAACAAGCACTGCCTCGCTTTTGGGGTGACTCTGATCTTTTCCAAAGTTACAGACGTCCACATGCTTTCGCGCATGTGCAAGAGCTCATGCAAAAACGAAGAGTGCCCGTTCCAGTGCCAAAAAATCCCAGAGGGTATAGCATTGCCCATCCGTTTTTGAACTTTGAAAAGTTCCTCCTTTCGTGTACATAAGTAGAAGGCAGCAAAGGCGGCAATGAGCCGATTCTGAACAATGCAGTTCTGTTTATATATCATTTTAGGCCCCAGGACATGGAAGGGTGAGACGTATCTTGTGACCAACAGGAGGCAGCGGTCAGCGATGGTGAAAAAGAGAGTCCCGAGGTAAAAATGAAAGAGAGAAATCACAACAACCTTGAATTGTAGACCGCCCCTTTCGATTTATCAATATAATTACGCAGAAGATGCAGTACAGTGGTACCTTGGTTCTCAAACGCCGAAAACCAGGAAGTAAGTTTTCCGGTTTTCAGACGTTTTTCGGAAGCCGAACATCTGATGCGGCTGTTGGCTATTCTTTCTGGGATGCCTGCACCAATCAGAAGCTGCACCTTGGTTTTTGAACATTTTGGAAGTCAAATGGACATCCGGAAAGGATTAAGTTTGGTGCTTTTGTTTTTCCTATTTGTTTTACGTTTTTGTTTTTGAGGCTTTTTTGGTTAATTTGTTTTTGTGACTGTGTGGAACCCAGTTCAGCTACATTGATTGTGTGACTGTGGAAATGTATAAAAATCCCCCATCCAAACAATGACTATCATCATTGCAGGTAAAATTTTTTTATATATATATCATCTGCAATACCATCTTATTTATTTTATAGTACAGTATGTTGATTATTGATTTCATTTTATAGTTCAATGGTCTCGTTAGATAGTAAAATCCATGTTAAATTGCTGTTTTAGGGGTTGTTTTTAAAAGTCTGGAACGGATTAATCCCTTTTGCATTACTTTCTATGGGGAAGCACGCCTTGGTTTTGGAACGCTTTGGTTTTGGAACAGATTAAGTTTGAGAACCAAGGTACCACTGTAATTCTTTTTTGTTTAGCTACTTTCAAGGAGGCAGAAGCGAGGGCCTGTTTATCGTCATCCCAAAACGACGGTCGTTTTCCAAAGCCTGCACAGTATAATACTATGGCGGAGACATAGGAGAGCCTGGCGGGAGAGGCAAGCGAGGGCACCCACATTTTCTGTCCTGGGGTGCTAAATGTCCCTCAGTGTTTATGCTTTCGAGGGAGAAGAGGGACCACAGCAGCTTTCCCTCACGTTCCTCAGGAGCTCGACACCCGTGAACAGTTGGAAGGCGATCTCCTCACACTCGCAGGACACCCCACACTCAAACAGGCACCCAAACATCACCGACTCACCCTCCTCGCACACAGCCAGGTCCGAATACCCGCTGGGCCCTTTGTTCAGGACCCATGGGGCTTTCCAGCACCCCTTCTCCAGCGGAGAGGTGTTGAGGTAGATGCCCAGATCCACACGCTTGTGCCTTTTCGTGGGGTGGGAGAAGATCAGCCACGACCGGGCGCCCTTGAGGGGGGCCGAGGAAGGATCGAGACCCGACGACTTGGCCCCGTCTTTCTTCCGGCCCAGATCCAACGGCTCCAGCTGAGGGGAGAAGCTCACCACGCTGCCCTGACAACCGTGGGGAGACTCGCACAACTCCTCGCACAGGGAGGGGCTGACAAACTGGTGGCCGTTGTCGGTGCACAGCGCCCCGACCCGGTAGTTGTGGAGGCTGCGGGCGTTGCAGTAGAGGACCCGGCTGTCGTCCGGGCACGACAGCTCGGCCACCTGGCACTCGGAGGTCAGCAAGGTCTCGAGGAGCGGGCTGCGCGACCAGCTCTGCCCGCCATCGTCGCTGTAGAAAGTGAGGCAGTGGGGCTTGATCCAGCACTCCAGAGGGTTCCCAAACAAGCGCTTGTGGATGTAATAAGCGTACGCCGGGATCACCAGGCGGCCGGAGCTGAGCTGGACGCCGTGGCCCGGGCCGACAGCAAACGTGGCCCAATTGGTCAGCTCTCCGCCAATGACCGCCTCAGTCAGGTCGGTCGTCTGGCTCCAGGTGCGGCCGCCATCTTGGCTGGAGACGTAGCAGAGCCTGGCGGCGTTCCTCCCCGTGCTGATCTGGTGCCGTTCCGTGATGTACTTCTGCACACAGATGAAGAAGAGGAAAAGGGTGCCGCTCTTCCTCTCGAATACGGGACAGGGGTTCATGGTGCGGTGGTTGGGCAGGACGGCTGTCTCCAGCGGTTCCTGAGGACCCCACTGAAATACAAAGCAGAGGCTGAGTTAGAGCACGGGTAAAGGTAAAGGGACTGCTGACCATTAGGTCCAGTCGTGACCGACTCTGGGGTTGTGGCGCTCATCTCGCTTTATTGGCCACGGGAGCCGATGTTTGTCTGCTTAGAGCTTCCGGGTCATGTGGCCAGCATGACCAAGCTGCTTCTGGCGAACCAGAGCAGCGCACGGAAACGCCGTTTACCTTCCCGCCGGAGCGGTACCTATTTATCTACTTGCACTTTGACGTGCTTTTGAACTGCTAGGTTGGCAGGAGCAGGGACCGAGCAAGGGGAGCTCACCCCGTCACGGGGATTCAAACTGCCGACCTTCTGATCAGCAAGTCCTAGGCTCTGTGGTTTAACCCATAGCGCCACCCGCATCCCTTAGAGCACGGGTAGTCAAGCTTTTAATACCTACTGCCCACTAATTCATCTTTCTTGATGGTAAAATTTCCTTACCACCCACCAGTGCTCGATGGAAGGAGTATTCGGCTTGTGCCGTAGAATACCTTACCGCTCACCTACAATCCTTAAACGGCCACTAGTGGGTGGTAGGGACTGTTGGAATTCCTGCTCCATGATTGCAGTCATGGGACTGTTGTCTTTCACATGACGGTGTATGTTTTGACTCCACAGAGTGGGAAGTGACGGAGACAAGATGTTTGTGTTACTGTGTTGCGTGAAGTGGGACTAATGTCCTTTGTTCTTTCTCTATCCAATGCTAGAGAGAGAGGGAGCCATGTTGCAGTGCTAATAATAATAATAATAATAATAATAATAATAATAATGACAACAACAATAATATATTATTTATACCCCGCCCATCTGGCTGGGTTTCCCCAGCCACTCTGGGCAGCTTCCAACAAAACACTAAAATACAATAACCTATTAAACATTAAAAGCTTCCCTAAAGAGGGCTGCCTTCAGATGTCTTCTAAAAGTTTGGTAGTTGTTTTTCTCTTTGACATCTGGTGGGAGGGCGTTCCGCAGGGTGGGCGCCACTACCGAGAAGGCCCTCTGCCTGGTTCCCTGTAACTTGGCTTCTCGCAGTGAGGGAACTGCCATAAGGCCCTCGGCACTGGACCTCAGTGTCCGGGCAGAACGATGGAGGTGGAGACGCTCCTTCAGGTATACAGGTAAATAAAGTAGATTAGCCAAAATGCTGAGTTGCTGAGGTCTGTCATGTGCATGATGTGCAAACTCTGTGGATCCCTAAGTGTGCCGGTGTCTGTTGGTATCGGTCGCTGTGATGTTCGGGTTGAAGAAAGCTTTCGAAGCTCCCGAACGATCGACCAGGAGGGAGAGAACATGCCAGTTGCGCATGTGTCTCTGCCAGGGTCCTCCTTGAGTGTAGGCTGAACTCCTGACAGAGACCAGGTTGACAACCTCCAAGTTAGAGAGTAAACCCAGATATTTCCCTCTCTTCACTGCGGTGCAGTGGTTAGAGTGTTGGACTAGGAACCAGGGAGGCCGGGGTTCAAATTCCCGCTCGGCCCAGGAGTGGACTTACCAAAATCACAAAAGAATCTATTTATGTATGCAACTACGGCTGCACGGACAGTATTAGCACAATATTGGAAAGAAGAAGGTGTCCCAGCTAAAGAAGATTGGCAAGTTAAATTAATGGAATATTCTGAAATGTTTAGGGAAGTTTTAATATTTAATGCTGTATTGTTTTTAACACTTGATTGGGAGCCGCCCAGAGTGGCTGGGGAAACTCAGCCAGATGGGCGGGGTATAAATAAATTATTATTATTATTGTTGTTGTTGTTGTTGTTGTTAATAATATTAATATTAATAATATTATTAGTATATAAATGGCAAAACTGACAATGAAATTAAGGGGAAGAGACGACAACAAATTCAAGGAAGAATGGAAGATGCTTATTGCATATATACAGGAGCATTGTACACAGATTAATACATTAGCAGGGTTTTTAAAGTACTTGTAATTTTACAATGAATGGATAATAGGTGATTTAAATATGTTCCAAATTGAACAATGGACATTCCTGTCTGAGGATAATCGCACTTTTTGCTGAGGACACAAGTGGCATCCCAGTGCTCGAAAAAGGCCGCTGGAGTGAGCACACAATCTATTTTTGGGAGGTTTAAATTCCTCTCCCTTCTCGAACTCCCCGCAGGCTGTGTGTTCAAGGAGGGCAGCTCTACCCAACACTCAGACCTCAACCTATTCCTATATACTGTACTTTCGGCACTAGGGGTGCGGGGCACCCGGGCGCTGGGCTCTCAAGGGCACCAGGCCGAGAGTCTGGGGCCCAAGAGTTGAGTCTGGTGAAGAGCCCGCCCGTCGGTGGAAGCGCCTGGGACTGGGCAACCTGGCGCTGCATATACTTAAGACAGCCCTGCGTACTTTTCCATCTATAAGACGCCCCCATGTATAAGACGCCTCCTATTTTGGGGGACTCAAATTTTAGAAAATGGAGGAGATGGCACAGAGTTGTTGAGCTTTTTGTGGGGGGATTTCCCAAGGTTGTGGGGGGATTGCGTCACTAAATCCGCCTCCCGTCTGTCCCATCACCGGTGGCCATTTAAAAGTTGTTCTGCTGAATCTCCAGTGGCAGAGAGTTCCACAGGACTGGGACATTTGACACTAAAAGCTAGGTTTATTGCTGCTGTCAGATGAGCCTCTCTGTCTCGGGGAATGATGAACAATGCTCCTGCAAATGATCCCAGTGATCGAGCTGAGATATCAGGGTTCTGGTGATCCCCATGGTATCCTAGACTGAAATTGTTCAGGGCTACAGTTGAGGAAAGTGAAACTTTCCAGAAGGAGCAGAGAAGCATTTCGGTGGCTTGGATTTGGAGAGGACAGAGCTGAGAGGCCTTGCCTGGATATCGTCTTTTAAAAAACAATCTCAAACTTGATCCCTGGAAAATTGATGCAGGATTAGGAAATTTGCCCTTTTTCTTGTAGGAGTGTCTGCTTGCTTCCGCTATCATATACCGGGCCTCAAACCCAAACCCCCAGTGTTACCAGGGCAAGTTTCCAGCAAGGCTTCAAGTTACTTATTGAGTCAGCGGCATAAATATGCACAGACTGGAACAGCTGTCAGTCGCTCAGCCTGACTGGCAAGCTGTTAACCCTATCTTTCCATTCCTTTTTTAAAAATGTGGGCAGAAGGCATATGGAACAGACTCTTCATAGCCACACGTGGAAGAATCTATGCCATATATCTGTTGCTCATGAAGTCAGGACAATTCAAGTAATCAGACAATTACTTGAATTACTTGGATCCGATTGTTGCAGCCTCAAAGCCAGTCAAATTTATCTGAATTTAGGTTTTGTCTGAATTTCCTTGTACAGTCGTTACCTTGGAAGTCGAACGGAATCCGTTACGGAAGTCCATTTGAATGCCAAAATGTTCGGAAAGCAAAACGCAGCTTCTGATTGGCTGCAGGAAGCTCCAGCTGCAGCCAATCGGAAGCCGCACCGGACGGTCAGCTTCCGAAAATCATTCGAAAACCGGAACATTATCGGGTTTCGATTGTTTGGGAGCTGATTTGTTCGGGAGCCAAGGCATTCAAGATCCAAGGTATGACTGCCTGTTTGTAAATCGTTATTAGCAAAGACTGTAGATTTTTTAAAAATCTAGTTCCATGTGTGCATATCATTATTATAAATACAGGGTTGTACACAATGGCATAATGTAATTTGGGACAAAGCATTTTCTGAAAAGAAAGGGGAATACAACAAAAGAGGTTTAAAGGCACTCTCAAGACAAATCTAAAAAAAAAAAAATGCAACATAAGCACAGAAAATTGGGAAACACTGGCCTGCAACCACTACAATCGGAGAGCAGCTTTTACTAAAGGTGTCATGGGCTTTGAAGACACTCGAACTCAGGACGCAAGGGAGAAACGCGCTAAGAGGAAGGCACGCTTGGCAAACCCTCACCGTGATCAATTCCTGCCTGGAAACCTATGTCCCCACTGTGGAAGGACGTGTGGACCCAGAATTGGCCTCCACAGTAGGGCTACCAGACGTCCCAGTTTCCCGGGGACAGTCCCCGGATTTGCGAATAAGTCCCCGGACAAATTCCATCCCCTGGAATGTCCCCGGATTTCATCTAATGGCCCCAGGAAACGCAGCGGCGGCAGTCTCAGTAGCCCGGAGCAGTTGGCTCTGGCTGGCTTCAGGAGCTGCTCAGAAGTCCCCATGAGATGGTGGTGCAGGGGCTCAAAGATGCAGCTTCCGGGCTGCCTCCACCTTCCCTGACCCCAGCAACTCAGCTGTGAAGGGAGGCTTCACGCTGCCTATCAGAGCTTGTGTGCAAGCAGGAGGGGGCAGGGATCTCTCAGTTAGGCAACAGGAAGCCTCCCTTCACAGCTGGGGGACTTGCTTCAGAGAGCATTTCCCCCCATTATACACAGTGTGCAGAGCTTCATTAAATCCCCGCCTTCATTAAACAGCTTACCTGAGCTGCCTGCCACCCTGCTGCCATGCTGGAGTTGGTGTGGCCGCATATAGGCAGGCCCATGAACTGCTGCGTGACGACAGCCTTACATTTATTGTATATAGTAAGAAAGTAAAGAAACGTGCAATGAAGAATAGCAATGTTATGCTTTCTGCTCCTGGCGTTACCTGAACGGACGTTCCTTCCTTCCGCCCTCGCCTCATCACCAGGAACTTAGCATCTTCGTCTCGGGGAGATGAGCGCTCTTCTGCAAACGCCAGGAAAGTGGACTCGGAGGGCAGGTAAAGCAGCGCGGGAATGCGGTAGGTGAGGCCCCCTCGTTTTTTCTGGCTGAAAAGAGTCACCTTCCCAGAGCCAGCCTGAGCCTCGGCCATGTTTTCTGGGCATGCAGAAATATTCTAGGAGACGGGGAAAGGAGAGAGCTTGAAAGCCAGAACTTATTGAGTTACATTTCCTTTTAGCGCGCCTGCGCTTCCAGCAGAAGCAGAAACCTTCAGATCGGTCCGGTTGATTTGCTGACATAGCTTACATCAATACATTTTGTTACAAAGGCTATTGTGCTTTGTATTGTGCCTGTGTGTACCTGCTACTTGTGTTCTTGCGATAAGCGTTCTAGCTCCTCTCTTCCCAAAGTGAAATACTTTCTCAGCAGTTTCTTAACAGTTTCTTAAAACGATAGGCTACTATAAGTCACTCCCAGGGATCCACATTATCACAATTTGGGGGGCCCCTACAACTTGACTTAATTTAACAAAATAGTTTGGATTTTGAAGAAATGTGCAATTAGTTGTTACTGTTTTGAATTTCACCGTGCCATTATTTCCTGTAGCGGGCCATGCAAACCGCTATTCTGAATTATGCTTTTTGCAAGGAACCAGGTACTGGGATGCAGCCCAAGCCAGAGAGCGGCTCCAAAAGATTTGGGAGCCGATGATCTAAACTATCGATCTTTCTTTGGAACAACCAGCCAGCTCCAAAGTTTAAAGCTACACTGTTTTGTGGAAGTAAGGAGGCTGGAGACTAGAGGGGAAAGACCACCCTCTTTCTGGAGAGAGAAGATGCAAAAAGTGAGGAGGGGGGCACATTTTACCCTTTGGGGAATAGACTTTAAAAACACACACCTATTTGTTGATTTATTTTTAATATACACCCACCCACTTCTACGTTGTCTACATAATAATAATAAAAATTTTTTATTTATACCCCGCCCTTTCTGGTTCAGAAAACCGGGCTCAGGGCGGCCAACAACAAATTTAAAACACTTAATTGATGCAATAAAAAAACACCATAAAATACAGTATAAAACGTGAATAACAATAAATTCAGAATTCAAAAATCAATTTAGGGGGAAATCCATCCAATAAACATTAGGTGAAATAAAATATTAAAAAATATGATAGAATTAATATTTAGCCAGTGTGACACAGTGGTCAGACTAGGACAGGGTTTGAATACCCACTTGGTCTGTGAATTCTCAGGTGCCATCAATAAAATGCATGTTCATAATATGTGTGCAAGGTAAACACACCATAAACCACACGTCTGAAAGACGGCTAGCTCTGTTCTTTGGTTGCCTCTGTTCTCAGACCCGTGATCAGAGCTTCATGGGGAGTTCGGCTGTAAAAGCCAACCCCAGTTTCCTTACATAGCTGTCAACTTACAGATTTGAAAATAAGGGACCAGTAGCCTCGAAAATAAGGGATCAGCAGCCAAAATAAGGGATTTTAGTCAACCAGCTCCCGAGCCAAAGGCAGAAAGCCCAGCCAGCAGCCAAACGAAGCCTCAAGCGGTGGTTCCCACAGCGCAGCAACCCGGCAAAGGGGATGCAGCAAGGAAAACCACCGTCACCTCTCCGCTGGGAAGCGCTGAGCAAAGGTGAGTCCCCAGGCAACGCGGCCGTTTTGATCGACACAAGGCATGCAAGCTCCACCCCCCAGTCATTCTTAGACTCCTTACTGGGTGAGCAATGCAGCCAAGCAACACAGTTGGAGCCTCCCTCCTCCCTGGCCGGCAGGGAGGGAGGGAGAGGAGCTGCTTCCTTTGAAACCCGGGAAATTTAAGGGACATCATCAATAAGGGACAGCAGCGGGACACAGAGCTGGGATAAGGGACTGTCCCGCCAAATAAGGGACGCTTGACAACTATGTTTCCTTATAATAACCTCACGGGGTGATTTCAGACTCGTTATTCCCTTCCAGGCTCACCTACCTCACAGGGTTGTTTGTGAGGATCAAATAGGGGGGAGAAGAACCCCAAACACCACTTTGATCTCCCTGGAGGGAAAGGTAGGGCGTTGATGCAACAAACAAATAAAAACAAAACAAATAAGTTGCTATTCCTGTCCTTGAATTACTCCACTAAGGGTGGTGTCTAACTAAGACGCGCTCAAAAGAGTGCGTTTGGTCCATTGATTCAAATGGGCCTGACTCTGCATATGACTAATAAAGGATGGTCACACAGTCCATGGCATGGGTAGGGAAACTAAGGCCCGGGGGCCAGATCCGGCCCAATCACCTTCTAAATCCGGCCTGCGGACGGTCTGGGAATCAGCGTGTTTTTACATGAGTAGAATGTGTGCTTTTGTTTAAAATGCATCTTTGGGTTATTTGTAGGGCATAGGAATTCGTTCATTTTTTTCCTTCAAAATATAGTCCGGCCCCCCACAAGGTCTGGGGGACAGTGGATCAGCCCCCTGCTGGAAAAGTTTGCTGACCCCTGTACTGTATGGGGCTTTTTGTTTCTGAACTTTGGCAGGTACATCATTTTAATTTTAATAGTATTCAAGCTGAAGGTAATTTGTGGATGAAAGAAGGGGGAAAGGAATTTTTTTTTGAAATAGTTAATAAATGTGCAAACACCAAATAGATAAGAGTTAGAGATCCAGATTTAACACTCCAAAAGTAGGTAGCCATTTTAAAAAGTTCTCAAAGGATTTCACCTCCAAAGGTGGACTGACTGATTAGGGCTCTGATATGTTAGAAAGAGAGAATTTCCCTCTCTCTTTCCTCATATAACGCTAGTGGATTGGCATGGGATTCAGGACAGCCAAATGAAAATACTTTTTTCACATGCCGCATAAATGAGTCGTGAAATTCTTGTACATAAGAAATGGTGGTAAAAAATAAAATAAAAATAAAATAAGGGATGGTCACCACTCTTTAAAGAATCTTAAAATGTGGGGAGAGGGATCTACAGCTTCCTCTGTGAGACCCTAAGATACTGAAGGGCCTTTTATATGTCCAGCTGTCCTTTGCCAACAACAAATTGTCATTGTTCTTTGTGTTGAATATATGCTATGTGGTAATTTATGGACCTTATAGGTATCTAAAGCCATTTGCACATGACAAAATATGTATTTTATCAACGTAACTGTTGAACTGAAATACAATTAAGAAGCAGCATATTAATAGCGATGATATATAGATGGTACATGACCCCAGTTAAACTTGCCAAAATATACCATTTGTCTGATAATAAATGTTGGAAATGTAAAGAACACGAAGGAACATTCTTTCACCTCTGGTGGACCTGCCCTAGAGTGAAGGCCTTCTGGGAAATGATATATAATGAGTTGAAAAAGGTATTTAAGTATACCTTCACTAAGAAACCAGAGGCCTTCCTTCTGGGCATTGTCGGCCAGAAGGTGTTAAAGAAGGACCGAACATTTTTTATGTATGCAACAACGGCAGCAAGGATACTCATCGCTAAGAGCTGGAAAACTCAAGATCTACCCACACTGGAAGAGTGGCAGATGCAGCTGATGGACTATATGCAACTGGCCGAGATGACTGGCAGAATTCGAGACCTGGGAGAAGAGAGGGTTGAAGAAGACTGGAAGAAATTCAAGATTTATCTACAAAAGTACTGTAATTTGGTTGAATGTTAAGAAGGATGCTAGATCATAAATAATTGCCTACCATTGAATTAGATTTGAATTTAACGATAAGTGATATTGAGGGAAACATAAAATTTTTGGAGATTAGATTAAATTAACTGAGCAAGACTTAAGAATATAAATAAGAGGATAAATTGCTGGGAAAAATTTATAATGATGTAAGTGGGAGTGGGAGACGTGAGGGAGTCCAAAGAAGTTCTGAAAAATGTGTTATGATCCATGCTATATTGTTTATTATTTTTGCATTTTGTATTTTAAAAAAATTTCAATAAATATTTATATAAAAAAAAGCATATTAATAGCGAAATACAATTAATAATTATATTAACAGTGAAATACCGTATTTTTCGCTCTATAAGATGCACCAGACCACAAGACGCACTTAGTTTTTGGAGGAGGAAAACAAGAAAAAAAATATTCTGAATCTCAGAAGCCAGAACAGCAAGAGGGATCGCTTCGCAGTGAAAGCAGCAATCCCTCTTGCTGTTCTGGCTTCTGGGATAACTGCGCAGCCTGCATTCGCCCCATAAGACGCACACACATTTCCCCATTCTTTTTAGGAGGGAAAAAGTGAGTCTTATAGAGCAAAAAATACGGTAATTATTAAGCTCCAACTTAAAATTTTTGTATTCATAACAAACTTAATAATGCAAACACATTTGGCAATAACAAAAGTTCCTTGAGAAACACAATTTACAAAGACTCGTAATCTAGTCTCTAGAAACTTGCTATAACATGAAACAATAATAGGTGTAAATATAGGATGCAAACTACTAATAATTATAAACAGCAGAATGTAGGCACCCTATATATAGAAATGAGGGAACCAGTGATATTTTAGGGAGCAGGCTAGCCGGCGGGGCCCATCGCTTACATCATAGGAGCCTACACAACACAAAACACTGTTGCTGTATGTAGCTTTTATTTTATTTGTTTTTTAATCTTATATTTTGGAAATGTACATCCAGGTTTTTTTCCCTTTAATTTTTTGGGGGGGCCCCAAGAGAGTGGGGCCCTAAGCTATAGCTTGTTTAGCTTATACCTAAATCTGGCACTGATTGCGTGCCCTGCGCTGCCCGCTTCCCCATCCATCCATCACTCACCGCGCAGCGGATTCCTCGCAGTGCATAAAGACCCAGCATGGGGGGGGGGAGGGGGGGTTGGGAAGCGCGATCCGCAGGCGCAGGATACGACCCTGCAAGCCGAGGAGAGAGAAAGAGAGACCAGGAGAGGCGCTTCCTCGCCGGCGCGCACAGCCCAGCTTTGGCAACAGCTGAGCGCAAATTGCAACAAGAAATATAAATATAAATAAATGCTCGGCAGCTGCTTCCACAGGCTGCCAGCCAGCCTGCTGGGATCCGGTTCCCCGCTTGGCCAATCAGGGGAAGGGATCTCTTTCAGAAGCCATAGATTTAGTCCATGGTAAGATGCATGGCTAGCAGCTCCTCCAGCCTTGGAGAGGCTTTTTGCAAAAGCATCAGAAGGAAATTCAAAGTCAACCCGCAAGCTGGCGGCAGTGTGTCAGTCTACCCTTTTTCTTTCTCCCTATGCCCCATGCAGATGAGCAAGAGGCAACGTCAGAGTATGTTAAATGAGCCATTTATGAATTGTTAATGGATAAAAACTTCCCCTCTTTAGCCACTGGTAGCTGCCAATTAATTGAGAGCTAACATTTAACCGAGAGACACAACTTTCACAGAATTGTAGAGAAACCCAATGGTCCTTGATTGATTGATTGATTGATTGATTGAATTTATAAAGTCCAGCCCCCTGCAGTGAAGGAAGCTCAACACATGGTCTCCCATCCCATTTGAAACCACGCCAGAAACTGCTTGTCTTTGCAAATGTCCTACAATTTTATTGCTGCATCACTAGGGGGCTTGAATAATGGCGGGGGTGGGGAAAATATATCTGTACAGCCATATAATAAAATACTAGTGTGGTGTAATAATACATAAAACACAATTTACCAAAAAAAGAAGAAGACCATCATTAAGGTGATGGGTTAAGCAAAGTACAAAATAAACACCTGCAAAGGTCTGTTAGCATTTAAAAAAAGAATTTGAAGAGAATGTCAAAACCAGGGGTGCCTGCAAAATCTCTTTCTTATACAGTGTGACTGGTGGCACCCTATATTTTTTTTAATCCATATGAAAATACCTGTTTAAATCCATATCCAGATTCATAGTTCAGTTAAAAATACAGACTGTATTCAATTCTCCGCCATCCCTACTCAGGATGTCTGTCACCCCATTTGGTGAAGCAAGACGGCTGTGTTAGATACTGTTTGTTTGAAATCTTGACGTTGGGCAGCTGAACAATGCAATAAAACAAGGGATGCCCACAAAATGGGTTTTTAGCCTGCCTGTTCCTGCAGGCTTTGGAGCGGGGCACAAACCTCATGATGCTTTCCCCTCCTCCTGTCCCAGAGAAGAAACCAGTTTTTCTCCTAACCGGTAGCATGAAAAGGATTTTTAGATTCATCACATGGCGTTGTGCCGTACAGTGTGCGTTCCGCGTGCTACGGTTTTTGATGTATGCAAAAACCCCTCCAGAAAAAAAGAAGGAAGCGGAAAATGGAACTGACAGCAGATCATTTTATTTAAACACATTCCCTGTAGGCTATTGTTCGTTAACAGCTTCCGCTTTTATTTCCCACATGCTCACAGTGCAATGTCCTGGGATTTGGCTGGCGTTGGTGCCAGAAACTTGGGCAATACAGGTAGACCAAACAAAGGCATAGACGGTGGGCAACAGGGAATGTGCCACTGCTTTAGGAAAACAAGCCAACTTCATAAACAACGTTTTGAAGTTTGGTTGTTTCAGTAAACCACAGTTAAGGCCAACCACAGTTTCTCGAGGTTCAGACATAACGCAGGAAACAATAGACAAATGGAAACTTCAACTTCCAATCTCCTCTTCATGGCTGCACCAGGGAGGGAAGAAGGTTGCTGAGAAGGCTTGTTCAGATTTGGCTGAGCTATAATTTTAGCACAGTAAGACCTTGCTGTGAAATGGACAAAGGCACATAAGGAAAACAGCCCATGCTGACAGCACTGCTAGCTTAAAAAGCAAAGAAAGCTCTTAGCTAGGGTCGCCATATTTCCAAAATATTATTTCCAAAAAGTAGAAACCAGGACAGCACCGAAATTGGGGTTTGTTTAAAAATAGCTCAGCAAAGTTGCTTGCAGCCCTATCTTAGCATCCTCTTTGAGGGAAGCCATGACAGTTAAAACTGGTAGAAAACCGATATACATTTGTAGCGTTTGACACATAATACATTTGCAGACAAGCCGTGTTCATCCAACATAACAGGAGCACAGCAGATTGCAAGCGTTTTGGCACAAGAGTTCAAAACTGAGTATAAAGATTTTGGCACAAAGATCTGGCTTAAGGCTCCAACATTTAGTCCCGTGCAGGCCCAGAAGGCTCAGAGTTAAATCTCCGGCGTCTCCAGATGAGGCTGAGAGAGAGAACTTTGCCTCAAACGCTGAATAGCCACTGACATTCAGTGTAGACAATAAACATCATCAACAACAACAATAATAATTTATATATATCCCGTCCATCTGGCTGGGTTTCCCCAGCCACTCTGGCTGGCTCCCAACAGAATATTAAAAACACGATAAAAGATGAAACATTAAAAGCTTCCCTAAGCAGGGCTGCCTTCAGATGTCTTCTAAAAGTCGGATAGTTGTTTATTTCCTTGACATCTGATGGGAGGGCGTTCCACAGGGCAGGTGCCACCACCGAGGAGGCCCTCTGCCTGGTTCCCTGTAACCTCACTCCTCGCAGGGAGGGAACTGCCAGAAGGCCCTCGGAGCTGGACCTCCGTGTCCGGGCTGAATGATGGGGGTGGAGATGCTCCTTCAGGTATACTGGGCCGAGGCTAACTAGGCCAATAGTCTGACTCTGTGTACAAAGTACTATTCCATTCTTGTCCCAGTCTTTCCAAGACCCTTGGGACTCTCCTCAAGTCCTTGAAGAATGGCAGGGTGTGTAAAAAGGTGGCCCCAGTATGAAATTGTCTGGTACCCAAAAGTTTTCCAGCTCTCTATATATCAGGAGTGGGGAACTGCTTGAAGAATATGCCTATACAGTGGTACTTTGGGTTAAGTACTTAATTCGTTCCGGAGGTCCGTTCTTAACCTGAAACTGTTCTTAACCTGAAGCACCACTTTAGCTAATGGGGCCTCCTGCTGCTGCCGCGCTGCTAAAGCCCAATTTCTGTTCTCATCCTGAAGCAAAGTTCTTAACCCAAGGTATTATTTCTGGGTTAGTGGAGTCTATAACCTGAAGCGTATGTAACCCGAAGTACCACTGTATAGTGTGTACACACACACACACACACACACACACAGTATAAAAATATTGTTAAATAAACAAAAATGAATTTTAAACCCTGCCTTTTGCAATGATGGAGGCGTGGTGCTAAAGGGGTCCGCAACAGCAGAGATCATATCACCAAAACCCAGACTTTCTGTGGTCTAAGGAAAGATGAAGGAGCCTCAGGGAAAGTACAGAATGTATCTGCCAAAATTTTAAGTGAATGAAATGACACCTTTCCACACCAACTGTTGAATATGGAAGCACCCAGGGTCTGAATGGAGCAGAAGGCTTTCTGTGCTCTCCTAATGAGGTAAGTTTGGAGGACCCAATTGTTGTTAACTAGAAACAGCGACCATTTCCGAAGACCTACACCTCAGTTTTGTAAGCCCATGACTTTACCAAGATGTGCAAAAGAGTAGAACAGGCTTCCCCAACCTCAGCCCTCCAGATGAGAGCCCTCCAGAGAGAGAGGGAGGGAGGGAGATAGAGGGAGGGGAGAAAGAGGGAGGTAGAGGGAGGGGAGAGGGAGGGAGGGGGAAAGAGAGAGGGAGAGAAGTGTCACAACATCATCCTTCCCTCACGTTCCTCAAAAGCTCATCACTGGTGAAAAGCTGGAATGCAATTTCTTCAATGGGATGGTGCACCCCACACTCAAACAAGCACCCAAACACCAGTGTGTTCCCCCCTTCTTGGCACACAGCCAGGTCCGAGTAGCTACTGGGGCCTTTGTACAGCACCCAGGGAGGGCGCCAAGAGTCTTTTTCCAACGGGGACTTGTTCAGGTAGATGCCCAAATCGAAGCGCTTGTGGCAGTTTGTGGGGTGCGAGTACACCAGCCAGGACTTTGTGCCGCCAAGCGAGGCCAAAGAGAAGCGAGAGCTGCCCTCCGGCTGAGGCAAGAAGCTCACCACGCTGCCCTGGCACCCGCTGGGCGGCTCGCACAAGTCCTCGGACAGGTACCCTTCCTCAAAGTGTTCTCCACCATCTGTGCTGAAAGCTTCGGCCCGGAACCTGTCCGGGCTGCGGGAGTTGCAGTACAGCACTGGGCTATCGTCCCGGCGGCTCAGCTCCGCAACTTGGCACTCGGATGTGTTCAAGTGCATCAGGAGCTGTCCTCGGGCCCAACTCTGCCCGCCGTCATCGCTGTAGAACGCGAAGGAATGAGGTCTGGTCCAGCAGTTGAGCGCATGCCCGAAACATCGCCTGTGGATGTAATAGGCGTAAGCCGGGATCACCAGGCGCCCGGAACTCAGCTGCAGGCCATGACCAGGCCCAACCGCAAAGGTGGCCCAGTTCCTCAAATGTTTGCCAATCACCTGCTCCGTCAGGTCGGTCGTCTGGCTCCAGGTGCGGCCGCCATCTTGGCTGACGACGTAGCAGAGACGAGCGGCATTCCTCCCTGTGAAGATCTGGTGCCGTTCCGTGACGTGGGTCTCCACGCAGATGAAGAACAGGAAAACCCGTCCGCTCTTCCTCTCGACCACGGGGCAAGGGTTCATGGTGCGATGGTTGGGCAACGTGGCTTCCATCAGAGACTTCTGAGGACCCCACTAGAAAGGAAGAAAGATGGAGTAGTTAGCCGGTGGTTCTTTCACTAGAACTGGGTGATGTATCCATATATCATCCAAAACCGGTTTGAAGTCTATATCGTGATATCGGTTTAATAGTTTTTGTCCTGACCATATATCACGAATCATGATGTGTTTTAGGGCTGGATGGAAGCCCTCAAAAACCGGTTTCCAGTCCATATAGTGATTTTGGTTTCATAATTTTTGACCTGGCAATATATTGCAAATCATGATGTATGAGGGTGTTTAGCGGTGTTGTAAACAAAAATATGCCCTTTTCCCTTATGGGGTATCCAAGAGCCCATATAGAGTCCTTACATAGGTTCCCTATTGGTAGGAGAAAATAATAGAGGCCAACCAGAGAATATTGAGAAGCAAAGCAGCTAGTAAGCTTGATCTTTATTGATCTGTTGCAACAGGGTGCTCCCCTCATACGCAGGAAAGGCGGAGGACCCACAAAAATGGTGTGCAAGGCCTTATAAAGACTTTTGAAATTCCCATCCTGTAGATCAAGACCACCCCCCAGAAACATCATACATACATCACGTGAGGGGTGTAACCTAAGACCACCCCTCAGATACATCACAGAAAAGGAGGTCTTAAAACAGAAATTTCAATATTTTTTCTCTCTTATCCTTGTTTACAGTAGTGCCCCGCAAGACGAATGCCTCGCAAGACGAAAAACTCGCTAGACGAAAGAGTTTTCCGTCTTTTGAGGTGCTTCGCAAGACGAAAATGTCTGGCGAGTCTGGCGAGTTTTTTCCCTCCCCCCCTTTTTTCTAAGCTGCTAATAGCCGCTAAGCCGCTAATAGCGCTAAGCCGCTAAGCCGCTAATAGGGGTGCTTCGCAAGACGAAAAAACCGCAAGACGAAGAGACTCGCGGAACGGATTAATTTCGTCTTGCGAGGCACCACTGTAATTCCTGTCCGGCAGGTTACTTGATTGGATTGCCTGAGGAGCCTGGCCAGTCTTTTGTAATGATAAGGCTCACACCCTTATTCAAACACAGACATACCCTTAAGACAAGATTTGTGAAGGAGGAGACAATGGGGAGGCTTTTCCATTTTGACCTTGCAGAGAAAACATTTGCTCAGTTTAGGAATCAAAATGGTTCCAGGTTGGCCTTCCTGTGCTGATCTATGTATGTGCGGTTATGAACATTACCATAAATCTAAGACCATAAAATTCCTGTCACAGCGGCAGTGGGGAGTTCCCTGAGGCAGAGGAAACAGAATCCATTTTCATGACACAGGTATGTGAGCTGGCAAAGTGCCGTAATATTTAAAGCAAGAGGTGTTTACCAATGAAGCCATTCTGGAATATTCTGGAATTCTGAAATTGGCCACAGTTCAAATGATTATTGGTACTAATATTATTTATAAACATTTGTTCATTTATTCTCTGTTAAATTTGCCACTTAAAACGTTAATGAAAAAAGAAGATGAGTTTAAAACAAACTTCATTGCCAGGTCAACTAACATTTCAGATTGAAAGGAGTCAGATAAGCTGTCCACAATGATTTCAAGACACTTCCTTGGGCGGTCAGTTCCAAGCCAATCCACTTTCCTGGCAATACTTTTGTTCCTGGAACCCAACTCAAACGCTACACAGAATGACAAATCAGGAAAAGCACAGTTACATTTCCTGCACCTGGTGTTACCTGGAACACCTTGTCACCAGGAACTTCACAGAGCACCATTAAAAAGCTCACCTGGGCCACCTGCCACCCTGTTTTCACACTGGAGTTGATTTGGCCACATATTGGTGGCCACATGAACTGCTATGTGATGACAGCCTTACATTTTATGTATATAGGAAGAAAGAAGAGAATTATGGAATGAAATATAGCTCGGTTACGTTTTCTGCTCTTGGTGTTACCTGAACAGACATTCCTTCCTTTCGCCCTCGTCTCATCACCAGGAACTTGGCATTTTCGTCTCTGGGCGTTGAGCGCTCTTCAGCAAACGCCAGGAAGGTGGACTCGGACGGCAGGAAGAGCAGAGCTGGGATGCGGTAGGTGAGACCTTTTGGGTCTTCCTGGTGGAAAAGAACCGTCTTCCCTGAACCAACTTGGGCCATGTTTCCTGAGCGTGGTAGAAAAAGAGAGGTCAGAGGAACGGACAGTTTTTCCAATGGAGAGATGTAGAAAGTGGAATCCCCAAGAATCAGAACTGGGACTGCTGCTTTTTAATTTGTTCATAATTGATCTAGAGAAAGGAGAGAGCAGTGAGGTGGCCGTGTTTGCTGATGATACTAAATCGACGGTGCTAAACAAAAAAAGAGATTGTGAAGAGCTCCAATAGGACCTCTCCACGCTCCGTGAATGGGCGGTAAAATTGCAAACGCAATTCAACGCAAACAAGCGTAAAGCGATGCATGTTGGGGCAAAAAAAATAAAAATCTTATTTCCACATATGCTCCCATGATGTCTGAACTAGTATTAGGTGTAGGTAAAGAACCCCTGGGCGGTTAAGTCCAGTCAAAGTCAACTATGGGGTTGCGGCGCTCATCTCGCTTTCAGGCCAAGGGAGCCGGTGTTTGTCCACAGGCAGCTTTCCAGGTCATGTGGCCAGCAGGACTAAACCGCTTCTGTCATCACGGGACACCGTGACGGAAGCCAGAGCGCACGGTGTTGTAAATAAAAATATGCCCTTTTCCCTTATGGGGTATCCAAGAGCCCATATAGAGTCCTTACATAGGTTCCCTATTGGTAGGAGAAGATAACAGAGGCCAACCAGAGAATATTGAGAAGCAAAGCAGCTAGTAAGCCTGATCTTTGTTGATCTGTTGCAACAGGGTGCTCCCCTCACTTGTAGGAAAGGAGGAGGACCCACAAAAATGGTGTGCAAGGGCTTATAAAGACTTTTGAAATTCCCACCCTGTAGATCAAGACCACCCCCAGAAACATCATACATACATCACAGAAGGGGTGTAACCTAAGACCACCCCTCAGATACATCCCACCTACATCACAGAAATTTTAATATTGTTTTTCTCGTGGTTTATCTCCTGTCTAGCAGGTTACTTGACTGGATTTCCTGAGGAGCCTGGCCAGTCTTTTGTAATGATAAGGCTCACACCCTTATTCAAACACCCTTATTCAAACACTTAAGACAGGATTTGTGAAGGAAAAGACAATGGGGAGGCTTTTCCATTTTGACCTTGCAGAGAAAACATTTGGTCAGTTTAGGAATCAAAATGGTTCCAGGTTGGCCTTCCTGTGCTGATCTATGTACATGTGGTTATGAACATTACCATATATCTAAGACCATAAAATTCCTATCACAACGGAAACGCTGTTTACCGTTGTGCCACAACGGTACCTATTTATCTACTTGCGCTGGTGTGCTTTTGAACCACTAGGTTGGCAGGATTAAGAGTGTTAATTAAAAACACTTTTTTTGCCCCAAAATGCATCGCTTTACGCTTGTGTGCGTTGAATTGCGTGTAAATCTTAAGTGTAAATCACCGCAGGGTAGTAGTCTACTTAATAAATTAACTGTGGCCATAAAGGAAAGTTGATTCCTCACGCAACACATAGTTCTAGGGAACTCCCTTCTGTAGCAAGTCAGTGATGGCCACAAACTTGGATGGCCAAGGATTAGACAAATTTAAGAATGGCTTCTGTCCACAACAGCAAACGCTGTGTCTCCATGATCCGAAGCAGGAGGGATGGAGTGTTCTTGT
Organism: Podarcis cretensis; assembly: GCF_951804945.1. Lineage (NCBI taxonomy): Eukaryota > Metazoa > Chordata > Lepidosauria > Squamata > Lacertidae > Podarcis > Podarcis cretensis. The sequence goes on along the minus strand of NC_137173.1, from coordinate 6,630,129 downwards.
GTTCTTTCCTGAAGGCATCTGGTTGAGAAACTGGAGAACATGATTCTGGACCAGATGAACCATCAGCCAGCAGGCTCTTTTTAGGTTCTCACGTAATTAAAACCAGTCTGGCTTGTCCCTGACACATACATTCTCCCGACGTTATTCCCTTCATGTGGCGACATCTTTTTCTCTGCAACTCCCTGTCTCTGGATGTTAGTCAGGTGCCCTCACTAACCTCCTTCTAAGCGCCTAAAAAAAAACCTTTCGGTTTTGGCAGGCCCAGCTAGACACCCGTCTTGCTGACATTTCTCTTTGTTCTCAACGAATCCCTCATGGGCATTTGCTTGCAGTTGGCTTGGTGGGTTGTAGCCAGATCATTTCACATGCACTGCATGGAGAATTCTTCTTTCGATCAAAGGTTTTGTTGGGTTGTTTTGTTTTGTTTTTAGATAAACGAACAATGCACCTCCCCAATAAATTAAGTACCCCAAGCTGTTTGCCCCAGGAGGGAAAACAGGGAGGTATTCGGGAGGATGGTGTTTTTGCACTCAGGGCTATTGGTCACAATGGATATGTTTCACCTCCACTATCAGAAGCAGTGATCCTTCTGAACGCTGAGAATCGCAAGAGAGCAGGGCCAGATTTAGGTTTGATGAAGCCCTAAGCTACTGAAGGTAATGGGGCCCTTTCTATGTCCACCTGTCCTTTGCCAACAACAGACGGTGGCTGTTTTTTGTGTTGAATATATGCTATATGGTAATTTATGGACCTAATAGGTATCTAAAGCCATTTGCACATGTTGCCTTGCAACCAGTCCATGCAGAATGTCGGCACCCTATATATAAAGGTAAAGGTACCCCTGCCCGTACGGGCCAGTCTTGACAGACTCTGGGGTTGTGCGCCCATCTCACTTAAGAGGCCAGGGGCCAGCGCTGTCCGGAGACACTTCCGGGTCACGTGGCCAGCGTGACATCGCTGCTCTGGCCAGAGCCAGAGCCAGAGCCAGAGCCGCACACGGAAACGCCGTTTACCTTCCCGCTGGTAAGCGGTCCCTATTTATCTACTTGCACCCGGAGGTGCTTTCGAACTGCTAGGTTGGCAGGCGCTGGGACCGAGCAGCGGGAGCGCACCCCGCCGCAGGGATTCGAACCGCCGACCTTTCGATCGGCAAGCCCTAGGCGCTGAGGCTTTAACCCACAGCGCCACCTGTGTCCCTAACCTATATTTAGAAAGGAGCAAACCAGTGATATTTGAGGGAGCAGGCTAGCAGGCGGGGCCCATGACTTACATCCTAGGAGCCGACACAACGCAAAACACTGTTGCTGCATGTAAGTTTTATTTGTTTTTTATCTTACATTTTGGAAATGCATATCCAGTGGGGTTTTTTCTCTTTATTTTTTTTGGGGCCCCCCCCAAGAGAGCAGGGCCCTAAGCTATAGCTTGTTTAGCTTATACCTAAATCTGGCACGGTCTGTATGCTTCTCCCATGCGGCAAATAGCTGAATGGGGGGGATGAGTTTAATCAGGAAAACAGCACAGAGGGAGGAGGATTAAACCCTTCCCTTACTGCAGTTCTGTTCTGAATTTGGTAGCTCTGCCACCCAAATCTGAGTGGTCCCGGTGAATCTCCCAGTTTGTACCCTAAGAGTTCTTTGTTATCCAGAAGCATGCTCTTCCTGCTGTTGCTTGGTTTCTCTGCCGACAGCACTCTGTCTCCCAATAACCCTTCAAAATAAGGTGTGTGCATCAGGTGAGATGGAGGAATAAATCATGACTGTCTAGGCAATCCCCTAGAGCGTTTTTATATTGTTAACAATAATTTCAACTGGTGTCCTGTTTGGCGGCTGTTTTATTGATCCTGTGGCCACATCCTGCTCCAGAATGGATGGAGCGCAGGATATAAAAATATTTAATATAAAGAAGTACATGGTCCCAGGGTGGGTGCAAGGGCGGGGGCTGCATATACGAAACTTGGTGGACCAGGGAACTGGATAGCAGGCTGATCTTTAAGAGCATGCTGGTTTTCTGCATTTGGGGGAAGGGGGCTAAGAGGGGAGATTGTTTAATGCAGGGGTCAGCAAAGTTTTTCAGCAGGGAGCCGGTCCACTGTCCCTCAGACCTTGTGGGGGGCCGGACTATATTTTTTTGGGGGGGGGATGAACAAATTCCTGGGCCCCACAAATAACCCAGAGGTGCATTTTAAATAAAAGCACACATTCTGCTCATGTAAAAACCCAGGCAAGCCCCACAAATAAACCCAGAGATGCATTTTAAATAAAAGGACGCATTCTACTCATGTAAAAACACGCTGATTCCCGGACCGTCTGCAGGCCGGATTTAGAAGGCGATTGGGCCAGATCCGGTCCCCGGACCTTAGTTTGCCTACCCCTGGTTTAATGGGACTGTTTGCAAGACACACAGAAAGGGGGAAGAAGAATCTATTGCAGCTTAATGGACCACATAGGAAGTGCTGCAAAGAAGGCTCTGGGATTTGGAGAAGGGGGCTCTGCTGTTACTCTGTGCTAGAGGAATGCCGCAAAGCATCTCAGATTTAAGGATGTGCAGAGGGGAAATCATTTCCTGCTGAAGAGGTATATTCTTTAAATGAGATTTTGACTGGGGTTCTTTATCCCCTCTAATTTTATGGATTGGGCACGCCTTTCTTTTTGCTCTGAAAACATTTTTATTTTTTTAAAAGAAACCATCCGACTATAGGATGCTATGATTATCTATAATTGCACCTCCCGGCAGAAAGCAGTATTCAGGGTAGGTTAGGCTAGGACATTCTTTTTGAGAGAGAGAAATAATTAAAAACTAAATAAACCACCAGCCCCACCAGCAGGGGTTATGAACACGTGGGCCTGTCCTGGGAAAAGCTATACAGTAGTCTTAAATGCACAAATCCAGCCTCTGTACCTAAATAAATCAACAAAGGTTTGGCATCCTGATAGCAGCTTCACAGCACGGTCTCTCTCTCTCTCTCTCTCTCTCTCACTCACACACACACACACACACACACACACACACACAGAGGAATGCAGAAATAATTGTGGGTCTGCACCCCGCAGTCTGCCTCCCTCCCTTCTAACTCTTCCTCCGGCTCCGCGCATCTTTCTCTCCTTCTTCCTCTTCCTCTCCCTCTCCACCCACCTCGCCTGCAAAATGCAGTTTTAAAAGCGTGCCCTTACACGCTTGGGATGCTGTGGTTGTTGTGAGCGGGTGCTGGGGGGGAGAAATAGTTCATTTCCTGGCATAAAGGGCGAGAATAATGGGGGAATAATTCGGGGGTAGCCGCCCAATTCGGTTGTCCCCCACCCGCCGCCATCCCCTCCATCTTCATCTCCATCACTCACCAGGCAGCAAGCTCCTCCGAGATCAGGGGGAGAGGGAGCGCTTCGTGGGCAGGATCCACCCCACAAGTGAGGGCAGGGAGGGAGCTGAGCCTCTCCACCCCAAAAACCAGGGCAGGAGGAGTTTATCCTTCTTTCTCCACCCGCCTCCTCTCTGCAGCACCTGCCGAGCCCTGGTCGTTGCGTCAGGAATTGAGCAAAGCAGGTGTGTGGACTGGGAGGATGGAAAGAGGCAGAGGCGACAAGAACTAACGCCTAGCTGTCAACTTTTCCCTTTTCTTGCGAGGAATCCTATTCGGAATAAAGGAATTTCCCTTAGAAAAAGGAAAACGTTGACAGCTATGAACTACAGTGGTACCTCGGGTTACATACGCTTCAGGTTACAGACTCCACTAACCTAGAAATAGTACCTTTGCTTCAGGATGAGAACAGAAATTGTGCGGCAGCGGGAGGCCCCATTAGCTAAAGTGGTGCTTCAGGTTAAGAACAGTTTCAGGTTAAGAACTGACCTCCGGAACGAATTAAGTACTTAACCTGAGGTACCACTGTAATGGTGGGACGCAGGTGGCGCTGTGGGTTAAAGCCTCAGCGCCTAGGGCTTGCCGATCGAAAGGTCGGCGGTTCGAATCCCTGCGGCGGGGTGCGCTCCCGCTGCTCGGTCCCAGCGCCTGCCAACCTAGCAGTTCGAAAGCACCTCCGGGTGCAAGTAGATAAATAGGGACCGCTTACCAGCGGGAAGGTAAATGGCGTTTCCGTGTGCGGCTCTGGCTCGCCAGGGCAGCGATGTCACGCTGGCCACGTGACCCGGAAGTGTCTCCGGACAGCGCTGGCCCCTGGCCTCTTAAGTGAGATAGGCGCACAACCCCAGAGTCTGTCAAGACTGGCCCGTACGGGCAGGGGTACCTTTACCTTTACCTTTTACCACTGTAATGAGTGCTGGAAATGTAAAGAAGGGGAAGGTATCTTCTAATCTACCACATGGGGTGGAACTGTAAAGAGGTAAAAGGCTTTCTGGGAAATGGTATATAATGAGCTAAATAAAATGTTTGAAAATTTGTTGTTATTTAGTTGTGTCCGACTCTTCGTGACCCCCTGGACCAGAGCACGGCAGGCACTCCTGTCTTCTACTGCCTCCCGCAGTTTGGTCAAACTCATGCTGGTAGCTTCGAGAACACTGTCCAACCATCTCGTCCTCTGTCGTCCCCTTCTCCTTGTGCCCTCCATCTTTCCCAGCATCAGGGTCTTTTCCAGGGAGTCTTCTCTTCTCATGAGGTGGCCAAAGTCTTGGAGCCTCAGCTGTAACAGCTGCAGGGCAGGGCTGCTGGTGAGAAGTATAATCAGAACAACCATAATCATCTAGAAGCCGGTTTGGTTGGACTTATGAAACTCTGCCTCACTAACAGATTTTTATAAAACAGAACCAATTCTGTGCTGGAAGTGTAAAGAAGCAGAAGGAACGTTCTTCCACATGTGGTGGACATGCTAAAAAAAGGTAAAAAGTGTATTGGGAAAGGATTTATAATGAATCGGAGAACATGTTGAAAACTACTTCCCCCCAAAAACCCCAGTCCTCTTTGTTGGGAATAACCCAGACAGAAATTCCTAGGTGTCAGAAAAGATTATTTATGTATGTAACAACTGCGGCCCGTGTTAGCCCCAAAATGGAAAGTGAGTGAGGTCCCAACCAAAGAAGAATGGCAACTTAAACTGAGGGAATATGCAGAACTCTCAGATTTAACATATAGAATACATAAGAGCAAGAAAAACATATGTTCAAAGAAGATTGGAAAATGTGTATTCAATATATGGAAAATAACTTTGTATAGCTGAAAATGCTGGCAGCATTAAGATAAATTCAACAGAGTAAATAATTTTTGACGGATGTAAAAGTGGGAAACTGAATTGAATAGTTATAGTAAAAGATGCAGGGATGGATGATGGGTAAAATGAACCATGGAAAGAGAAGAAGGGAAATGATTGTTTATTATATGTTTATTTGATGTGTAAGTACCCTTGTTTTCCGCCTTCTTGATGTTTCCTGGGAGAGTAAAAGTAAAATGACAGTGCACGTTTTTCTGTTCATCCTGCTAGCAATTTAGGTTACTTAAAATAGTTCTTCCAGTCATCTGCAAACTTTCCCCATTACAATGGTACGTTGGTCTCAGATGCCTTGGTACTCAAATGCCGAAAACCCGGAAGTAAGTGTTCCGGTTTCTGAACGTTTTTCAGAAGCTGAACGTCTGATGCGGCTGTTGGCTATTGTTTCTGGAGTGCCTGCACCAATCAGAAGCTGCGCCTTGGTTTTTGAACATTTCGGAAGTCAAATGGAGGTATGTTCTGTAACAGCTGCAGGACAAGGCAGCAGGTGAGAGGTATAATCAGAACAATCATAATCATCTAGAAACCGGTTTGGCTGGAATCATGAAACTCTGTTCATATTTATCTCAAAATAGTCTCTCAGATTTTTTTGGGCCTAAGTCACTTCTTCATTCCTAAACAATGTGTCATTCATCCTCCATCTGAAGGAACCAATTGGTATTAGTTTCAATTCCACCTTTACAGCATTGTGGTCGGAGCAGGTTTTAGGGCATATTTCCGCCTTTCTAGTCTTTGGAGCCAAATTTGATCAATTCTTGTCCATGTCATTTTTGCCTCAGAGAAGAAGGTTCCCTCTCTTCCCAGAGGGTTTTTAATTATCCAAATGTCAACTAAATCTATATTGTCAGTCATGTCAAAGAAAGTCTTTGGTAGTCTACCATCCTTAGTGTCTACCTGTCTCTGTGCCTTGTCCATGTTTGTAGACACCACGCCATTCATATCCCCCATCAAAATCATATTATAGTCCAAATATTCCAACAGTCTCATGTAACTTCTTAAAAAATTCCAATTTCCCCTCATTTGGTGCATAAATGCCTAATATCAAAAATTTCTCTCCTTGTAATTGGATTTCAATTGCTACAAATCTTCCTTGGTCATCTTTAAAAAGAAATTTCGGTGATAGGCTCTCCTTTGCATAAAGTACTACTCCTCTTTTTTTAACTTTGTCTGATGAAATGAATTCATGTCCCAATCTTTTATTTATCAATATTTTCCTATGTAGCCTTATCACATATGTTTCTTGTAAACAAATTAAGTCCAATTGTTCTTTTTTTAATAAATGAAAGACTCTTCGTCTTTTTTCAGGGGAGTTCATCCCATTAACATTCCAACTTAATATTTGCAGTGCCATGATCTAGTTACTTTAAGTCTCCTCCAACTGCGCCCAGTGCTTGCTCTTGTTCTGTCGGTGATGTTGATATCCCTTTCACTGGGCAATCCAGTCCAAAAGATAGCTTTGCTATGTCCAGTATAGGTGATCTTCTGTCCAGTACTCTTTGCTCTAGTCCTCTATCTGGTGATCGTCTGTCTGATACTCCTGGTTCTTTTCCAAGTCCCTTCTGTAAATCCTCTCCGTGGTTGCTCAGAAATTTTTCTTTGTCCTCAACTGATCTTATTTTAATTTTCCTTCCTTTAAAGCTAAAGGATAGGCCTTGGGGAAATTCCCACCTAAAGATGATTCTGTTCCTTCTCAGCAAAGCAATCAAATCTCCATAATTGGACCTAAGGTCCAAAAGGTATTTCGGAATATCGTTAAATATTTCCACTCTTGTCTGCAGTATTTCCAAAGTCTTCTGAAAGTGCCAACCCAAAATTTTATCTCTCTCTTCTTTGGATCGGAGGGTAATCAAACAGTCTCTTACTCTATTCTTCTTCCCTCCTCTTCCAAGCCTAAAGGCACTCACAATTTTCACTCCTTCTTGTTCCAAATCCAACTTCCAAAACTCTGCAAATTCCTGCGTAAGAAATTCTATCAAACTATCCTTCTCCAATTCAGGTACAGCTCTGATCCTCAAGTTCGTCTGTTTTTCCTTGAGCTCAATCATAGAAAGAATCAGCTTATGGTCCTCAACTTGTCTCTGTATATCTGGGACTCTCTTTGTTTCTAATTGAATTACCTTGACTTCCACAGCAGCCACTTTTTCCTTAGTTTCCTCTGCAATCTGACGAGTCGAAGCAGATTCCTGTATCAATTTCTGTATAGCTTCTATGTTGGTATTCACCTTTTATCCCAAACTATTTATACTTTCTGTATTTATATCAACTTTGGTATTTGCAGTGTCCACCTTCGCATTTGATGCATCCACTTTTACATTTGTCGCCTCTACCTTCCTGCTAAGATTTTCCAAAGCTTCATTTATCTTACCTAATGCAATCGCTAAAGCTTCTTCTGATGTCATTCCTCTTGGTTTAGTTTGTGTTGGTACAGCTGCAGGTGAGGCAGAAGGACCAGATGCTGACGCTCTTCGCTGCCAAGACTTCCCAGATCTTGTTGTTTTTTCTGGGAGTGACGAGTCTATTTTTTCTTTCCCATCTGCCATAACACTCAGAAAATCCAAGGTGAGTCCCACAGTCAGGCACTTTTATTTTTCTAATGGAAAATTCCCCTGATCCAACTCTTATAACAGTTTCCAAACCTTCCTCTAGGGGGAAACCGTTACAATCCGTGCTTATATTGATCCAAAATAATTCCTTTTAAAGCATAACTTAAGTAGGAAATTTAGTTTCAATTTTTAGTTACTTTCTTTCTCCCTTTAGAGTCAGATGGGGACAGTTAGAAACAGTTAAATACAATGTATCTCTCTTTGACGGCTAACAGTCAGAGTGCGCTTCAGATACAGCAGCCTTATTGTCCTATTTGCAGTCCGTTCCCAGGTTCTGAGCAATGGAATTTTAGCTTCCTTCCCTCTCTCTCGCAGGTATAAATAGTCCGAAACTCCCCCCCTCTTCTCCTGCTTCCAGGGGTTTTTTTTTTTACTATTTTTGGAGGTTGAAATTAATCTTTTCCAATCGGCTTTCCAAGACTCTAGCTTGCAGCCTCTTTGCTTTGTTCTATTTACAAAAGCGGAAGGCGGACTTCCTGTTTATGCCTCCCCGCTACAATTCCGAATTGAATCTTTCTTCTTTTAAAAGTTTCCAATTTGTTCTACTCACGGGTAGTGTCTTTTAGAATCCAATTGTTCACAGGAAAAAGTCAGCGCTCTCTGGCAACGGCTGCGCGGCTTCACTCCGTGGAAAAAGCAGTCGATTGACAGCACCGCGCTGCTCACCCCACTTCGCTCCGGAGACCCGAAAACGGGTTTCCCCGCGAGTAGGGGAGGTGCAAAGGGTGCCCGCCGAATCCCACGTTCACAGGCTTCACCCGCCTGTGATTTCTGAAGGGTCTCCGCCTTCGCCGTGACGGCTAGACCCGATTTTCACGGAGTAAATTCCTCCTAGTCAGAGGAATTCCGCCATTACCGATGGCGCTAACCCGGAAGTCCTGGAATCATGAAACTCTGCCTCACTAACAGATTTGGGATCCCGAGGATATAATAATAATAATAATAACAATAACAACAACAACAACAACAACAACAACAACAACAACAACAACAACAATAATAATAATAATATATTACTTATGCTTTGCCAATCTGGCCAGGCCTCCCCAGCTGCTCTGGGCGGCTTCCAACAGGTTATTAAAAACACAGTAAAAGATCAAACATTAAAAACTTCCCTAAACAGGGCTGTTTGTGGAACCTGTAAATCAGGGGAAACCAATGTGGTGCGTTCTGGTTGTTGTTAGGCTATGATTCTCATCACCTCCAACCACAGGATCTGCTAGCTGGGGGATGATGGGAGTTGTAGTTCAGCAGCATCTTGAGGGCTCCACATTGGGTTCCGCTCTTCCTTTCTCTGTCAAAGTCTTCCACTGCACCCTCCTCTCCCCTTTTGCCTTTTCTTGACTGATGTGGCACAGCAAAAGTCACTGTATGTTTCCCTTGGCAGTGAGAGCTCCCCGAGGTTCCCGGCTCTGGAAGTCTTGCTCTTGGACGACAACCGCCTCTCCCATGCCAACATCTTTGTCAGCCTCACCAACCTCCACAGGTAAGGAAGACCTCCTGTGCTTACTATAATAATTTAATAATAATTTGTTACTTATACCCTGCCCATCTGGCTGGGTTTCCCCAGCCACTCTAGGCGGCTCCCAACAGAATATTAAAAACAGAATAAAGCATCAGACATTAAAAGCTTCCCTAAACAGGGCTGCCTTCAGATGTCTTCTAAAAGTCAGGTAGTTGTTTATTTCCTTGACATCTAATGGGAGGGCGTTCCACAGGGCGGGCACCACTACCGAGAAGGCCCTCTGTCTGGTTCCCTGTAGCTTCACTTCTCGCAGGGAAGGAACTGCCAGAAGGCCCTCGGAGCTGGACCTCAGTGTCCAGGCTGAACGATGGGGGTGGAGACACTCCTTCAGGTCTACCTACGGGACCGCCTCTCCTGTCATGCCCCGCAGAGGACCTTAAGGTCCACAAATGACAACACTTTGGAGGTCCCAAGTCGCAAGGTGGTTAGACTGGTCTCAACTAGGGCCAGGGCCTTTTCAGTACTGGCCCCGACTTGGTGGAACGCTCTGTCACGAGAGACCAGGGCCCTGCGGGACTTGACATCTTTCCGCAGGGTCTGCAAGACAGAGCTGTTCCACCTGGCCTTCGGTTTGGACTCAGTCTGACCCTTATGTTTCCCTCCCCTTATGGGCTACTATTAAAATGAGGCTGCATTTTAAATTGTTTTTCCCCCTCCCCATTATGTTTTTATTGTAATTTTACTGGTGTTAGCCACCCTGAGCCTGGATCTGGTCAGGGAGGGCGGGGTATAAGTAAAATTTTATTATTATCATTATTATTATTATTATTGGACCGAGGCCGTTTAGGGCTTTCAAGGTCAGTACCAACACTTTGAATTGTGCTCGGAAACATACTGGAAGCCAATGTAGGTCTTTCAGGACCGGTGTTATGTGGTCTCGGTGGCCGCTCCCAGTCATCAGTCTAGCTGCCACATGGTGAAGGCATGCAACTCTCAGCAGCTATCCATGAGCAGAGACACCCACATGTGCAATTTCAACCTTGAAATGCGTTCGGTTCAAACTGTTCAGGCGAAATGCGCATAAAATCTTCCTGCATTGCTGGGTGTCCGACTAGATGCCCCCCGACGCCCCTTCCAACTCTACAATTCTCTGATTCCGTAAGATGTGATTGTACCGTATTTGCTATCACATTGTTGTTTTTTTATTCCTGTTACCAAATTGTTCTCGAGATCGATTTTGAGATGTATCGCTGTTTTTGTTGTTGGAAGTCGCTTTGATTTTTTTGTGGGCGGAAAGGTGGCTTGCAAATAAAATGATGGCGGTGATTTAATTACCGTATTTTTCTGTGCTGGTGCAGGGGGGAGGTTACCGTGGGGCGAGGTCCAGGACCTGAGTCGAGGGTCAGCAGACAGTCCTCCACGGGCGAAGCGGGGTCCACAGCGAGGAGCCGGGCAAGGACAGGAACTCTGGGGGAACAGGACTGGGTGCTGGCCGAAACAGCTCTTCAACGACGTTGCTCCCACAACCTGGGACCGGGCTGACTGGCCTTTATCTTCTCTGAGGCCAGGGGCGGCCCCGGCCCCCAGGAGACCCGCCTCTCCTGGCCTTAAGGCGAGCACTCCTCCTGGGAGAAACCAGTTCCCTTCGCCTCTCTGCCCTGAGCCTCTGCAGCTCAGGAGAGGCTGAAGGGTTACTGGGCCCAGGGGGAGACTCACCTGTAGGCACTGAGTCCTCAACCACCTCTGGATCCAGAGTGGATTCACCTGGTTCCTGCTCCTGAGGATCCGGCACAGGTGCAGGCGCTTCAGAATCAAGGCCCTGCCCCAGTTCAGCCGGCCCTGGAGGCGGGGACTCCTGTGCAGGCTGGGATTCCTCCGGTTCAGCCTCTGAATAGGATTCCCAGGCCATCACATTTTCTCTCCATAAGTCGCACTTTTTTCCTCCTAAAAAGTAAGGGGAAATGTCTGTGTGTCTTATGGAGCGAATGCGTGGTCCCTGGAGCTGAATTGCCCAGGGGTGAAAAGCAGATCATGCTTTTCGCCCCTGGGCAATTGGTGTGCCAGTGTGGTGTAGTGGTTAAGAGTGGTAGTCTCGTAATCTGGGGAACTGGGTTCGCTTCCCTGCTCCTCCACATGCAGCTGCTGGGTGACCTTGGGCCAGTCACACTTCTTTGAAGTCTCTCAGCCCCACTCACCTCACAGAGTGTTTGTTGTGGGGGAGGAAGGGAAAGGAGCTTTGAGACTCCTGAAGGGGAGTGAAAGGCGGGATATCAAATCCAAACTCTTCTTCTTCTTCTCTTCTTTTTTTAAAAAAGAGGGAAGGGGGTGTTGAAACAAAGCCGCTGATTGTTTGCCGATGGGGAGAGAGATAAGGAATGCTAGAGATAAAGGAGGCTGCCTGGGAGGGGGGAGGTAAAGACAGCAAACTTGCAAGGAGAGGAGACAGGAAGATTAAAGCAATGAGGAGAGAAATTAGAAGAAAAGGAGCAAAAAACTGCTGCAGCTAAGGAAAAGACACTAAGCCAAACAAGAGGGAAGGGGGTGTTGAAATAAAGCCGCTGAGCAGCTGAGAGGCAAGGGATCGGGAGGGAGATAAGGGACTCTAGAGATAAAGGAGGCTGCCTGGGAAGGGGAAGGAAAAACACATGGATCCTTGGGATTTTTGCATTGGGTCACCCCAAATTCTCCATCAGATCACATAGCATGTCCATGGCTACAGCCTGCACCAAAAACCCCCACACCCACTGTTTCGTGGGGCCGCAATGGCACAAAAATGTGGTTACCAAGCACGGATCCACATGGATTCTCAGGATTTTTGCATTGGGCTACCCCAAACTCACCGTCAAATCACATATCATGTCTGTGGCCACAGCTTGAGCCACAAAAATCATACAGCCATTGTTTCATTCATGATTCTTTTTTCTTGTTTCCTCCTCTAAGAACTAGGTGTGTCTTATGTCAGGTGCGTCTCATGGAGTGAAAAATACAGTATTTACCAGAAGGCTGCAGATTAAAAGCATTGGTTGGGAGAAGAGATGGAACTCAGTGGCAGAACATCTGCTTGCATGGAGTAGTTCCTTGACTCAGTAGAAGGCAGCTTCTCAACTAAAATTAATTCAGCTTCTTCATGACGTCACTGCCTTGTTTGTTGCATTATATTCTGCATTATATTATTTTTCTAATGATACATAATCTTATGGTATTACTCTTTTAAAAGGCTGCTGTTATGAGCCATCAAACCTCAGAAATACATATTTTCTAAAAGGTTTCCAAATTTGGCTGCTGGTGTATGTTTGTGTTACGCATATCTGTTATTGTCATTGTCATCGCGCCACTCCTTGGTGTGTGGAGTGCCTCAGGGTGCGATACTCTCCCTGATGCTTTTTAACATCTTTATGCGCCCCCTCACCCAGCTTGTCCAGAGTTTTGGGCTGGGTTGCCATCAGTATGCCGATGACACCCAACTCCATCTGTTGATGGATGGCCATCCTGACTCGGCCCCAGACACACTGACCAGATGTTTGGAAGCTGTGGCTGGATGGTTACGTGGGACCCGGTTGAAGCTAAATCCTTCGAAGACAGAGGTCCTGTGGCTAGGACTGGACGATATGGGATTGGGGGGGGGCAACTCCCATCTCTTGCGGGGGCGCAATTAGTGCCAGCACCGTCCGTTAAGAGTTTGGGTGTAATCTTCGACACGTCCCTTTCCATGGAGGCGCAGATTGCAGCTATAACAAAGGCAACATTTTTCCATCTCTGCCAAGCTAAGCAGTTGGCCCCTTACCTCTCTCGCCCTGACCTAGCCACTGTCATCCACGCTACGGTCACCACCAGACTTGATTATTGTAACTCGCTCTATGTGGGGCTGCCCTTGAGACTGACCCAGAAACTCCAGGGGGCGCAGAATGCTGCAGCGAGACTCCTTACGGGGTCCTCGCTGCGAGATCACATTCACCCGGTGCTATACCAGCTGCACTGGCTCCCGGTGGAGTACAGGATCAGGTTTAAGGTGCTGGCTTTAACCTTTAAAGCCCTATACAGCCTAGGACCCTCGTACCTATGGGACTGCCTCTCCTGGTATGCCCCACAGAGGAATCTATGGTCTGCAAATAAAAACATCCTGAAGGTCCCAGGCCACAGAGAGGTTAGGCTGGCTTTCTCGGCTGCGGCTCCAATCTGGTGAAACGCTCTGTCACAAGAGACTATGGCCCTGCGGGACCTGACATCTTTCCGCAGGGCCTGCAAGACAGAGTTGTTCCACCAGGCCTTTGGTCAGGGCGCAGCCTGACTCCCTCCTCTGGCAACCTGCACAGAATCTTGCTTAACGGTTGCCATCAATTTGATTTTAATTAATTTTTATAATGAAATGTTTTTAGAATGTTGGATTATTTGATTGTTGGATTATTTGATTGTTGTTAGCCGCCCTGAGCCCGGCTTCGGCTGGGGAGGGTGGGATATAAATAAAATTTATTATTATTATCTATATGTGTGTGTTGAGGTCACACAATCCATTACATTTGCGAGAGAGACAACAGGACTGCTTTGATTCCACTCCCCATTAACACTTTCACACTGTTTTGACATAAATTTGTTCCTTTTATTGGAGAAAAACGTCATTTTAGAAAATGGTTGTTCACAGAAGGGATAGAAGAGATTTTTCAGCATGAATAAAACGCACCAGATGGGACAAAAAACAGATGGAATGGATTTTAAACCCCTCTTTGTTGTTTTCTTTTAAAAACTCCTGCCGTTGCCTTTGTCCTGAAATACACCCCGGCAGTTTTACTCAGCTTCCTTCCCGGGTCTCTCTCCCATCCAATAAAAGGTTTTCTTAAAAAAAAAATCATTTTCCTTCTGCCTGATTGATAAATATATATATAAAAATCAAAACTTGCTTGCAAATGGACAACATTGGCTTAATAATGGAAGTCCTGTCTTGAATCCCTAACATAAAAACTAAGAATCCTTTCGCAGCCAGCAGCCAAGACAAAAATTAATTCAGCATAGCTTTTGTGATAAATGCCGCGTGGTGCAGGGCTGCCTCCTAAAGCAGTTGCCAGCTTAAAATAAAAATAATTCTACAGAGGGTTATGCAAACTCCCCGCTTCTGAGAGTCCTTAGCAAGTCCACCTTCATAGTAGCAAAGGAACCTGATGGAGCAGGTTGAAGACGTTCTCAAAGCAAGGCAAAGCGAATCCTGGCTGGATCTTTGCATCTGTTTTGTATGTCAGAAATTTAAAATCTTTTCTCCCCCCCTCTGGAGAGAGACAGAGAAAGGAAGGAAGAACAGAAAGAGAAAGAGAAAAAGAGAGAGAGAGAGAGGAAGAGGAAGAGGAAGAGAGAGAGATATCTCAGGACAAAAACAGAGGCTAACATTTGTTGCTATTTTGCTTTATTGGCTTAAACTCAGCATGAGCCCAGCGGGTAAGGTGGACGCCGGACGGAGCCTACTTTATCTTCCTCTCTGTGAGCAGGCTGTCGTGAAGCTTGGAGACTTCTGGCTCAAAGGCTTCCATGACTAAGGTGCCGTTGCAGTCGAAGAATTTGGCGATGGACATTGTGAATTCCGCCTCCCTCTGCTGCCTGGTTCTGCCGCTGATGAATGTCATCTTCAGGGTGTATTTGTCGTCAAACCTAGAGAGATGGTTGCAGGAGCAGAGAGAGCTGGCGGTCAAGCCATTTAAGTTCTGCTTGCAGCTGCATTACAGAGCTGAACCTAATAGTTCTGATGTTTTATTGTATTTTTAATATTTTGTTGGGAGCCACCCACAGTGGCTGGGGAAACCCAGCCAGATGGGTGGGGTATAAATTATTATTATATTAGTCTGGTTAAACGGATCAGAATCTCACTAGATGCCCTGCACTGCTTATTGAGTCCAGCATCCTGTTTTCACAGTGGCCAATCGGGAGAATTTGGGAAATCAGGAGATTTTGGGAATCCTGCAAGCAGCATTCTGATTTCCAGAAACTGGTATTATTGCTATTATTATTATTTATTAAATTGGTATACCATCCTATGCCTCCAGGTCTCAGGGTGTTTACAACATAAAATCACAATATAAAAAAATAAAAAATACATAATAAAAATTAAAAACAACCCAATAACACCCCTCCCCCCACAACACTTTTAAAAAGGGCATAGCCGTCCTAATAGCACTCAATAACTTGTGATAGTTCAGCCAGAATCTCACTGGGGAAGGATGAACCACTCCAGGGCCAACATGATTTTCCACAAGCAGTTCCCACTGTCCTCATAGAAAACTAGCCCGAGAGAGCAAATCCTAGCTCTGTACATGGAAGGGATTTTTCTGCATGCAGCTTTCCCTGGGCGAGAGCCTCCTACCTCCAGTTTAGCACCGTGGTGAAGTACAAGCTTTCAGCAGCGTGATCCTGCAAGCCAAGAATTATCTGTTTCAAACTGTCACTATGTTTTCTTAGGGATAACGGTGATCGTATTTCAAGTGCTTAATCTGAATAATTAGCGGCGAGGCAGTCTGCAGGGCTGTGAGGGCAACATTTGGCTGCTATACTCTCCGACGGCGAGGTTAAGGTTCCTTTAAGGTCTTGCAAGTGCAATACCTCAATGACCACCTTTCTTTATATAAACCATCCTGGACTCTGCATTCATCACAAGGCCTTTCATTGTGTGCCTCTACAGTCCAGAGGGTGGCAACACAGGAACGGGGCCTTTTCTTCAGTGGCTCCCCATTTGCGGAGTGCTCTTCTATATACAGTCGTACCTTGGAGGCCAAATGCCTTGGCTCCTGAATGATCGAAACCCCAAGGCAAGTATCCAGGTTTTCAAACGATTTTCAGAAGCCGAATGTCCGGCACAGCTTCCGATTGGCTGCGGCCAATCAAAAGCCGTGCTTTAGTTTTTGGACGGTTCCAGGAGTCAAACAGACTCCTGGAATGCATTCTGCTCAAAAACCAAGGTACCACTGATCTTTAGGCGCCAGGCAAAAATGTTCCTCTTCAACCAGGCCTTGGGCAGATTAATATTCTATAGCCTTATGAATGTGTCTGAAGGAAGTGGGTGTTATTGTTTGGTTTTACTTAATTTACTTGTTGTTAACCTGTATTTTAAGGGACACGGGCGGCACTGTGTGTTAAACCAGAGATCCTAGAGCTTGCTGATCAGAAGGTCAGCGGTTCGAATCCCCGCGATGGGGTGAGCTCCCATGGCTCGGTCCCTGCTCCTGCCAACCTAGCAGTTCGAAAGCACGTCAAAGTGCAAGTAGATAAATAGGTACCGCACCAGCGGGAAGGTAAACGGCGTTTCCGTGCGCTGCTCTGGTTCGCCAGAAGCGGCTTCGTCATGCTGGCCACATGACCCAGAAGCTGTACGCCGGCTCCCTTAGCCAATAAAGCGTGATGAGCGCCGCAACCCGAGTCGGCCACGACTGGACCTAATGGTCAGGGGTCCCTTTACCTTTAACCTGCATTTTATTCTGTGAACTTCCCTGAGATCTATTGATGAAGGGCTGTATATAAATTTAATAAATAGAATAAATAAATGAGGTGGTACAGCTGGCAAACGGGAAGAGGGCAGAAATGGGGAACTGAGGATAGCAAGGCACGGCCGTGCATGCTCTGCCGGGGAGACATTACTTCTGCACCAAGGAGCAGCATTCGTGGCCTGAGCGAACTCTGCGAATTAACTAGAGCTGCACCACGTTTGCTTACTGGGCCCAATTCAGGCATAGGCAAACTTGGCCCTCCAGATGTTTGGGGACTACAACTCCCACCATCCCTAGCTAACAGGATCAGTGGTCAGGGATGATGGGAATTGTAGTGTCAAAACATCTGGAGGGCCGTGTTTGCCTATGCCTGGCCCAATTTATTCTGGTCGCCAAGGAAACAGGCAAATCTCAGAACCTCCCCTCCTATACCTTGGAAACTCTGCTCAGCTGCCCACCTCTGGCTTACACTGTTTCAGCTTATGCAAGAACACAGTGTCAGACTACTGGGTCCATATAGCTCAGTACTGTCTACACTAACAGGCAGCAGCTCCCTAGTGTTTCAGACAGGTCCTGGCGAGCCCTGCTGGGAGATGCCAGGCATGTAAGCAGAGACAGGCGCTCTGCCTCTGAGCTACATGCGCAACATCCAGGGCTAGAAGCTTGTGTTTCCTCCAGAAACAAATGACAGGTGAGATTCTCAGGGTGCCAAATTTGACAGCCGAAACCATACCCTACAGCTGCGGGGTACAATACAGAAATGGAGAGGATACTCAAAAGCCCTGTACATCGTTATAAGATTTCTCCCAGGGGCGGGAGGGGAGAGAAGAGAAGAGGCTGGTACCTTTTCAGACTCGAGGAAACCTGCCAGATGTCATCGGGATCCATTCCAGCTGGATCTTTCCTATGTGCTACCAGGAAGATGCTCTTCTCCTTATACGAGGTATAGATGGTCAGAATCCCCATCATAACAAAATACGTGGGGAGACATTAAGGAAAAGAGTGTCGGTGGCTGGAGACTGGAGTACGCGGCGACAGAGTGGCGGTAAGAGTCAGCCTGTTCTCTGCAGAGAATTATTGCCCTATTCAAAGCCACGTTGTCCGGATCCGACGGTTTTGCAAACGAGGAATGCCACCGGGCTCAAGCCCACTTGATGGGAGCAGCAATAAAACTGCCAGCACATTTGCAAAGCTAAGCAATGATCCAGTATGGTTTCAAATTGGATGGGAGGATGCCTGCATTTGGGGGGGGGGTGTTGGACTAGATGACGCTCTGGATCCCTTCCAACTCTGCAATCCTATACAAAATCGCAAGTAATCAGAAAGGGGTTTTCCCAGCAGTGTGGCTTTTCCTCTTGTGTGGACAGGGTTCTGGAGTAAGGTTCCATGTGATTAGGAAGTATCTTGGCAATGCTATGTATTACTACGACTTCATTGAATTGTCTTGATGAATTCATTGTTGTTGATTCAGGGAGGTAGCCGTGTTGGTCTGATGCAGTAGAAATATATAAAAATAAATTTACAAAATGTCCAGTAGCACCTTGGAGACCAACTAAGTTTGTTCTTGGTATGAGCTTTCGTGTGCATGCACCCTTCTTCAGATACCTCCAGTATTCTTCAGTATCTGAAGAAGTGTGCATACACACGAAGGCTCATACCATGAACAAACCTAAAGGGACCCCTGACCGTTAGGTCCAGTCGTGGACGACTCTTGGGTGGCGGGCTCTAAGGTGCTACTGGACAACTTTTTTATTTATATTTCATTGTTGTTGTTTGCTTTATATGCCATTGCATTTGACATTCTAGTGAATATCAACGTACAGTGGTACCTCAGTTTACGAACTTAATCCGTTCCAGAAGACTGTTCTTAAACCAAAAGTGTTCTTAAACCGAGGTGTGCTTTTCCTAATGAGGCCTTCTGCTGCCGGCGCCCTTCCACTGTTCGGATTCCGTTCTTAAGACTTAGGTACAGTTCACAAACCGGGACACTACTTCTGGTTTTGCGGAGTTCGTAAACCAAATCATTCATAAGCAGGGCTGTTCTTAAACCGAGGTACCACTGTATAAGTTGCATTTTCAGCTGAATCTGGGGAAACCACTTGAAGCATCTGTTGTGTCGAGTTACAGTGGTACCTTGGTTTGCAACCGCTTTGGATTACAACTGTTTTGGATTAGAACCACGTCAAACCCAGAAGTGTGTGTCCCTTATTTTGGATTACAAACCATTTTGTTCGGTTTACAACCAATTTTTTTGGGGGGAGGCCCCATTGGTGAAAGTGTGCCTTGGGTTATAACCTGTTTTGGTTTACAACTGGACCTCCTGAACGGATTATGGTTATAAACCACGGTACCACTGTATTTCAATTGCTTTTGTTTGATTTGCCCATTACAAACAGCTGAAAGCCTGTAGGTTTTAGATAATAAACCCGATTTGCAATGGGAGCTGAATAATTTTGATTGCAACTGTAGTTCAACTGTTTGCAATGCAGGAATCTTTGCCCAACGTGGGGCTCGAACCCACAAACCTGAGATTAAAAGTCTAATGCTCTACCAGTTGAGCTATCCCAGGTCTTTCCAAAATTGCACTTTCCATCTTGTGCAAGCGGGGTGGGGGCAGCTTGGACAAGACACCCTCTTAAGGGCAGGCTAGATCTGATTTCGGCAACCAAGCTATGAAGGGGAATGAATGCTTGGGGGAGGCCGATGCCCCCGCCCCCCAAAAAGGATATGATACAACACAGACAGCAAGAACTGGCTTGGATTCGGGGAAGGGGTGAAGGTAATCCCATATTAAAGCCACGATGGCGAAGAGGCAAGAGATTGTGCAGATAACAAGGCGGCCATCTATCAGGCAGAAGTTCTCCACGTACTTGTACTTTTCCAACAGAACCTAGAGGGAGGGAAAGAAGCGCATTTAACAAAGGAAAGAGCAAACCCGATCTAGACCTCGAGTAGTCATAGCATCAGAGCGATGGAGAGATACAGGAATTTAGCAAAGTATTCCCCAACGGATTGCTGAGGAGGCTAGGAAGGAGGAGTAACGAAGCCTGCAAAACCGTGAAGGAAATACCTGGCTATTCCACAAGGGAGGGGAAATGGTACCTTTTTGGCGGAATCGTCCAACGAGTTCTTCACGGCTGAACCATCCCACTTGTCCACTTTTACAGGTTTGTCATCAATCTTCCACTGCGGGGTAAAGGAACAAAAACACAAGCAAGAGTTGCATCAATGAGTGCACCTCAATTATTGCAGGTGAAAGCGGTTGCTCATCTTGTGCATCTGTTAAATTTATAACCAACTCTTCTATATGTCAACAGCAGCGTCTGGTTGGAGCCCAAACCATTTCCAATTTGGGGCCCGGTGAATGTTTTCAGCGCAGTGCTCCTGAAATGTGCAACGCCGACAGCGACGGAATAATGTGTGTTACAGAGAGGAACACCAGGTGTAGCTTGCCAAAGACCTCTGCCTGCAATTAAACGTGACGATAAATACACTGGATTACATCCAACAAGGTCATAATCAAGGGGAGATACACTAAAACCAATGGGCTTAAGTTAGCCATGACTAATGCAAATCCATTGATTTCAATGGGCTCATCTCGTGTATGACTTAGCTGGATACAGCCCACGTGAAATGTCTATAGTAGTTTCCCCTGCAGTCAGGGGTTGACTGATAGACCTCACATGTCATGGGGACCCCTATAACACTGACCATTACAACAGGAGACGCCACAGCTCAGAGGCAAGCAAATCACAAGTCTTCCCAAGATCCCAGGCTCTAGCACAGGGGTTGGCAAAGTTTTTGTGGCATGGGCTGGTTCTCCTTCCGGCGCAGAGGATGCGAGCGCAGCTTCCCATTGGCTGCAGGAGCTTCCTGCAGTCGGACAGCGTCGTGGAAGGCGGTCCCCGCTCTGCTTTGTGCCAGTTTAGCATGGCACACGGGAGCCGACCGAGCAGGCGTCCATGGGCCGGTCAAATGACCCCCATGGGCTGCTTGTGGCCCATGGGCCTTAGGTTGCCAACCCCTGCTCTAGCATTTCAGGGCCAAACAAGATGTGGTGTTGATGTCTTCAGCCCTGATGCGCTTCATTTTATGCTACAGGGTGTTTGCTTGTGAGCACAGCCAGCTTGGGACCATGCCACACAGACACCGCAATAAGCAGATTGGAGCAGGACTGTGGTAGGGCAAAGAGTGAAAGCCCCTCTCCCCATGCACAGAGAAAATACGGGGCTAAATGATCCATTTTGCATGTTCAAACAAAAAACTCTCCCTCACATTTGGTTATAAACAGTTGTTAAGATACATATGATTGAGGAACAGTGTAGCAGGAATCAACACAGGCTTTTGAAAAGATGCATAAGCTTGAAGCATAAGCCCATAAGTTTTGCTTACTGTAATGAATAGATTGAAGTTAGTCACGTCCCTCAATTCCTACTCCCGAGTATGACTGAATGGAGCCCTGCCTAATAAAGATACTAAGAGCTAATGTGGCCTAGCGGTCAGAGGCTAAGCCATGAACTTCCTTCCTCCTTCCATTTCTGCAGGTTGCTTCCTGTTACTCGCTACAACCCTAAAACAGAGAGACACACCACCCCTCTTAAAGTACACATCATCCTTCTTGAGACAGAGGGAGCGTTTCAACTGCTCAAGGTTCAAAGGGAATTCTGAATCCATCCCTTTCCAACACAGGAGACAGAAAGCAAGCCTTCCTGTGGATTAATATGATATAATCCTACGCAGGAGGGCAACAATTCAGATTTGTTCAAGACTCTGGAAGTCTAGAGCAGCTGCCCATCAGTGTAGGTGATACTGACACCTCTCACCATCAGAAAGTTCTTCCTGATGTTTAGTCAGGATTCGCCTTTCTTGTCTAGCCATGGGTTCGAGTCCTACTCTCCAGAGCTGGAGAAGACAAGCTTGCTCCATCTTTCCCGTGACGTCCCTTCATATATTTGATGACAAGGATCACATCTCTCAGTCTCCTCTTTCCCAGGCTAAACATCCTAAGTTCCTTCAACCATTCCTCATCAGGCTGAGCTTCTAAATCCCTGATCATCTTGGTCGCCCTTCCTTGCACACCTTCCAGCTTGTCAATAACGTTCTTGTTCAGGGAAGTTTTTAATGTGTGACATTTTAATGTATTTTTAATCTTTGTTGGAAACCGCCAAGAGTGGCTGGGGAAACTCAGCCAGATGGGCGGGGTACAAATAACAAATTATTACTATTATTATTATTATTATTATTATTATTATTATTATTATTATTATTATTATTAAATTGTGCAAAGAAATGCTGTAGGGGAGGGAGAGAACAGCCTCCTCCTCCATGAACATCCCTCTTTCAAAGCCAACGCAGCTGGTGGACACCAACAACATCAAGGAACACAAGAAGAGCCCTGCAACTGGGTCAGGCCAAAGGGACACCCCCTAACCCCCCGCCCAGCATCCTGACATGATAGCAGTGACACGAGAGCTCAGTGGGTAGAGCACAAGGCTGTTGTTCTCAGGTTCGTGGGCTGGAGCCCCATGTTGGGTGAAAGATCCCTGCATTGCAGGGGGCCTGGACTAGATGACACTGGTGGCATCGCAGGCGCCTACCCTCCGCGCTTTTGCCGCCTCCTCCAAAGCCACCCGAATTGCTGGCTAACTCTTGTGGCTGCGAGTTCCACGCGCTAACGGCGTAAAGAACCAGGAGTTGGGGGAGGGGGAAAGCTGCATTGTGGCTCCTCAGGGAATGGATGGATGGAGCCTAATAATAATAATAATAATTTATTATTTATACCCTGCCCATCTGGCTGGGTTTCCCCAGCCACTGTGGGCGGCTTCCAACTGAAGATTAAAAACAATCAGACATTAAAAACTCCCCTAAACAGGGCTGCCTTCAGTTGTCTTTTAAAAGTAAAATAGTTGTTTATTGCCTTGACATCTGGTGGGAGGGCATTCCACAGGGCAGGCGCCACTACCAAGAAGGCTCTTTGCCTTGTTCCCTGTAACCTCACTTCTCGCAGGAAGGGAACCGCCAGAAGGCCCTCGGAGCTGGACCTCCTGGGCTATGTCTGGGCTGAACGATGGGGGTGGAGACGCTCCTTCAGGTCTACTGGACCGAGGCCATTTAGGGCTTTCAAGGTCAGCACCAGCACTTTGAATTGTGCTCAGAAACGTTCCTTAGCCTACGGAACTCCCCGCCACTGCCTTCGTCCAGGCGCGCGCGCGCGGCTTATTTATTTATTTATTTATTGCTCCCTCCTCCCTCGCCGAGGCCCTTCCAGCCCGGGTCCCTCGAAGCAGAACGACCCCTGCCCGCTTAGCCCGGTCCACCTTGTCCAATATCCCGTTCTTGTTAGCGCCGCCGCCTCCTCCTCCTCCAGCGCCGCCGCCTTTCGCCGCCATCTTGCCTCCTCCTCCCTGCTTAGCGACCTGTTCGCCGCTGATTGGCCGGCAGCGGGAGGAACGGGGCGCGCAAGGGACGGCGGGATTGGTAGTTTGGAACGCGGCGGCGGGCGTGGAGGGAGATGCCATAGGCCGGCGCGTGTGCGCGTGCGCATTGGGGGGATTGCCTGTTGTTTTTTAAAATGGACTGTGGAATTCTGGGAAGAACTTGGCGTGCCCTGCGCGACAATGGCCCGTGGCATTCTGGGAGGCGTAGTTCCCCCCGGCTTCCGGCTTCCGCGTTACCGTGGCAACCGCGTGGCCGGGCGAGGACATGGGAACCGGGGCCTCCTCGTAAAGGGGGAAGGGAAAGAAGGCGAGCGGGGGGTGGGGGGTGGTCTTGCTCCGGAGGGGGCGGAGTACCCTGACTGCTGCGGGGCAAAGGCCAGGTAAAGCGTGGTAGAGAATGAAAACAACCCCCCCCTCTTTCTGTTTCTCTGTCGCCGCCTTTCTAGCCCTTGGAGGTCTTCGACCTCTATGGCTTCCCCACCCCCAATGCTGCCTCACACCTGGACAGGTGACCTCGGACAGGTGAGGGGGTCGGGCTCAGGACGCAGAGCCCCAGGCCTGCCCTCATTCCCACTCAGCTGTGAAGATGGCTGGGGGTGTTGGGGACCAGGCAGAGATGCTGCGCGCGCAGGCTCTCTCATTCTTCCTCAGCAGCCCAAGGGACTACCTCACAGGGGTGTTGTGAAAATAAAACGGGCCAGCCATATCTATCTATCTATCTATCTATCTATCTATCTATCTATCTATCTTTCTATTTCTTTATCAGCAACCCAATGGACTACCTCATAGGGGTGCTGTGAAGACAAAATGGGCCAGCCATATCTATCTATCTATCTATCTATCTATCTATCTATTTCCGTATCTATATATCTATTATTTATCTATATTTCTATTTCTTTATCAGCAACCCAATGGACTACCTCATAGGGGTGCTGTGAAGAAAAAATGGGCCAGCCATATCTATCCATCTATCTATCTATCTATCTATCTATCTATCTATTTCCATATCTATCTATCTATCTATCTATCTATATTTCTATTTCTTTATCAGCAACCCAATGGACTACCTCATAGGGGTGCTGTGAAGACAAAATGGGCCAGCCATATTTGACTATCTATCTATCTATCTATTTCCATATCTATCTATCTATCTATCTATCTATATTTCTATTTCTTTATCAGCAACCCAAAGGACTACCTCATAGGGGTGCTGTGAAGACAAAATGGGCCAGCCATATCTATCTATCTATCTATCTATCTATCTATTTCCGTATCTATATATCTATTATTTATCTATATTTCTATTTCTTTGTCAGCAACCCAATGGACTACCTCATAGGGGTGCTGTGAAGAAAAAATGGGCCAGCCATATCTATCTATCTATCTATCTATCTATCTATCTATCTATTTCCATATCTATGTCTATGTTTTCTATTTCTATTTCTTGCTTAGCAGCCCAAGGGACTACCTTGCAGGGGTGCTGTGGAAATAAAACGGGCCAGCTGTATCTATATATCTATATATCTGTTATCTATATTTCCATTTCTTTATCAGCAACCCAAAGGACTACCTCGCAGGGGTGCTGTGAATACAAAATGGGCCAGCCATATCTATCTATCTATCTATCTATCTATCTATTTCCCTATATCTATTATATATCTATATTTCGGTTTCTTTCACAGCAGCCCAAGGGACTACCTCACAGGGGTGCTGTGGAAATAAAAGGGGCCAGCCGTATATATATTTCTCTTTCTTCCTTTCTGTTTCTATTTCTCAGCAGACCAAGACACTACCTCGCAGGGTTGCTGTGAAGATACAACAGGCCAGACATTCTCTCATCTATCTTTCTCTCTTTCTCTGTCTCTCTCTTTCTATTTCTTTCTCAGCAGCCCCAGGCACTGGGTGGCTGTGAAGTAGTGTTGTCACCTTTGTACTGGGAAAATACAGGACAGGACCATGGGCATAGCTAGCAGATTCAGAATGAAATGTCTGTTTTTGTTTTAAATTACTTTCTTTTGACCCCAAGGGCTCAGGAAAATCTGTCAAAATCTTTCTACAATTTCTACTTTTAGTTAATTTTCTTTATTTATTTACTTGATTTAGGTGGGGGCAGCTGCTCCCCCCCTGGCTACACTCATGGGGGGGGTTCCCCACCTGGTGCTGAAGTGACTTCAGAGCAATCAAGTACAATCTATTGCAGCCAACAGGGTGGCCCCTCTGGAATTTATCTCTCTCTCTCTCTCTCTCTCTCTCTCTCACACACACACACAGACACGTGAATGTGTAAATCTACATGTGCTTGGCTACCCAAAACTTAAATACATGACCTTTTGCACATCCTTTCAAGCACATGCATTTGGAGAGGATCCTTAACTTGGCAGAGAGAGAGGGAAATACAGGACAAAACTGTATCAATACAGGACGTAGCATTTTACATCGAAATACGGGACAATCCTGTATTGTGCAGGACAGGTGGCAACCTTACAGTGTGAGGATAAAATGGGCCAGTCATATCTATATTTCTCTCTTTCTATTTCTTTCTCAGCAGCCCAAAGCACTACCTCGCAGGGTTGCTGAGAAGATAAAATGGGATAAGGGAAGGGGCTGGGGTCATACTCTAGGACACTGGAGGGTGTGTGAGATGGAAAGGCAAGGATTGGAAGCTTGCAAAATTCCAGTCCTCGTGGCAGCTGTGGGGTGCCTGGAAGGTAGAATTGTAGTTGGAGAGGTGTGGGTAGCTCAGTCGGCAGAGCACAAAGAGGGTTGTGGATTCGAGCCCCTTGTTGGGCAGAAGATTTCTGCATTGCAGGGGGTTGGACCAGATGACCCTCAAGGCCCCTTCCAACTACGATCCTATGATTGTGTGAGAGAGAGTGAGAAGGAAGGAGGGAGGGGTGCCTGGCTGATTGCAACTGAAGCAAATGGGAGAGGCTGCATTTTCCCTGTGCAGGTTGCTGGCGTGTTGCCCCTCCTCAAAAAATAATAATACAGTCATATCTCGGGTTACAGACGCTTTGGGTTACACAATTTCGGGTTACACACTGCGCCAAACCCGGAAGTACCGGAACAGGTTACAGTGGCAAGACGAATGCCTTGCAAGACGGAAAACTCGCTAGACGAAAGAGTTTTCCGTTTTGGAGGTGCTTCGCAAAACGAATTTCCTATGGGCTTGCTTCGCAAGACGAAAATGTCTTGCGAGTTCCTGCGGGCTTTTTTTCCTCCCCCCCTTTTTCTAAGCCGCTAAGCCGCTTATCTGCTTATCCGCTAAGCTGATAAGCCGCTAAAAGCCGATAAACCGCTAATAGCGCTAATCCGCTAATCCGTCAATGGGCTTGCTTCGCAAGATGAAAAAAACCGCTAGACGAAGAGAATCGCGGAATGGATTCTTTTTGTCTTGCGAGGCACCACTGTACTTCCGGATTTCTGCGCATGCGCAGAAGCGCTAAATCACACTTTGCAATGTGCAGAAGCGCCAATTGCGACCCAAGTGTGCATAGACACGGTGCTGCGGGTTGCGAACCTGCTTCCCGCATGGATCACGTTCGCAATCCAAGTGTCCACTGTAATCAGGACTGGAGGGGGAGGGCAGAGGCAAAGTGTTCAAGTATCCCATGCTTGAGGCAGTGTGGTGTAATGGTTAGAGTGTCATACTATGACCTAGGAAAGGGGGGTTCAAAGCCCTACCTGGCCACAAAGCTCACTGCCTCTCAGCCTACCCATCCCTGAAGGGTTGTTTTGGGAATTATATGATGAGTAGGAGAAGCATTTTCTCCTTGGAGAAAAATGTGGGATGTAAATGCAATAAGTAAATAAATAAACAGAGCCCTAATCTTGACAAAACATACATAGGAAGCAGATGCCACTGTGGGTAGATTTCTGCAGGCAAAGCAGTTGCTGGGCCTCTGAGCTACGGCCCTTCCTCTTCCTGCCCCCCATTATATGCTAAAAAATAAAGCCCTGCATTTAAGGACCCAGCGTGGAGGACATAATGCTGTATCCGAGAGCAGACCATTGTTTTTCTTTCAAGGAATGAATGGCAACCATTGATTTACAACGGGAGGAAGTCGCAGCGTGTCCTGCAGAAACACTGATCCTGGCCTGCTTTGACCCCAGTTATCAAGAATCACCTCTGTTCCTGTCTGTGCAGCCTCCAGCTCCTGAACTCTGTTTCCAACACTAAAGCTGTGGTGTGAAGTTTAAGGAACGGGATTTTATGTGAAGATTCCTACAGCATTTCTTAAGGTACGAAATCTGGAACAGTTTTCTGCCTGTCCCTGCCATAATAATAATAATAATAATAATAATAACAACATTTTATTTATCTCCCACCCTCCCCAGCCAAAGCCAGGCTCAGAGAGGCTAACAGCAGCAAAAATAGCACAGTTTACATAAAATCACAGTCAATTCATTGAAATACATTCCAAAATCAATTCTTTCTAAAATCAATTCAGAATCAAATTAATGACAACCATTGGGCTAGAGTTCTATGAGGTTTACAGAAGGAGGGGGTCAGACTGTGCCTTGGCCAAAGGTCTGGTGGAACAGCTCTGTCTTGCAGGCCCTGTGGAAAGATGTCAAGTCCCGCAGTGCCCTAGTCCCTTGTGACAGAGCATTCCACCAGATCGGGGCCACAACCGAAAAAGCCCTGGCCCTGGTTGAGGCCAGCCTAACCTCCCTGCGGCCCGGGATCTCCAAGATGTTTTTGTTTGAAGACCGTAAGGTCCTCCGTGGGACATACCAGGAGAGGCGGTCCCGTAGGTACGAGGGTCCTAGGCCGTATAGGGCTTTAAAGCACCTTAAACCTGATCCTGCACTCCACCGGGAGCCAGTGCAGTTCGTAAAGCACTGGATGAATGTGATCCCACGGCAAGGACCCCGTATAAGGTAAAGGGACCCCTGATCATTAGGTTCAGTCGTGGCCAACTCTGGGGTTGCGGCGCTCATCTCGCTTTATTGGCCGAGGGAGCCGGCGTACAGCTTCCGGGTCATGTGGCCAGCATGACTAAGCTGCTTCTGGCGAACCAGAGCAGCGCACGGAAACGCCGTTTACCTTCCCGCCGGAGTGGTACCTATTTATCTACTTGCACTTTGACGTGCTTTTGAACTGCTAGGTTGGCAGGAGCAGGGACCGAGCAACGGGAGCTCATTCTGTCGCGTGGATTCGAACCGCCGACCTTCTGATCGGCAAGTCCTAGGCTCTGTGGTTTAACCCACAGCGCCACCCGCGTCCCTTAAGGCCCCCGTATATATTTTATTATATATTGTATTTATATCCCTCCTTCCCCTCCCCTTTAATGACCTCTAGATGGCATACGAGACTCTCTCCCTCCTCAGTTAATCCCCACAAAACACGCTGTGAGGTAGGTTCAGCTGAGAGGCGATGACTGGCCCAAGGTCACACACCCAGCGAGCTTCATCATGGCCGAGTGGAGATTCGAACCCTGGTCTCCCAGGTCTTAGTCTGACGCTCTAACCACTACACCACACTGGCTCTCACACAGGGGCATACGGAAGGGGATGAGCCTTCAGCGCACCACCACCGTGCCTTCAGGGAAAGATGGGGTGCTAATCTGATAAAACCCAAACCATTAAGGCAAGACGTGATTTCTGGGGGTCAGCCTGCGACTTCTAAACAAACGAGGCTGAACTTTGCGACGTTCCTGGCTATACCTCACGTCCCCTGCCATGGTTCCTCCTTGTTCCGTTGCTGGTGCAAGGCAACGGCGAAGAGAAGGTCTTTTCTTGTAGGCGTTCTCTGGGAACGTTGCACCATGGCTTCAGCTTGATGTTAACCCTCACGTCCCCATGTGTCACCCGCATCGCTGACCGTCCTTACTGCCGCGATGCCATGGTGCTTGCTGGGCTCTGCCCCTCTGCAGAGGGGGCTGGCGGGAAGAGGGCCTTTGTGTTGTGTCACAGAAGCAAGGCTGCTTTGCTCAGCAAAGACATCACGTGGGTTTACTTAGAGCAGCAGCAGTACATAAAGTCTCAAGCCCTTATGATGGGGCTTGTGTAGAGGTCAATAGAGGTGTA
Organism: Podarcis cretensis; assembly: GCF_951804945.1. Lineage (NCBI taxonomy): Eukaryota > Metazoa > Chordata > Lepidosauria > Squamata > Lacertidae > Podarcis > Podarcis cretensis. The sequence goes on along the minus strand of NC_137173.1, from coordinate 6,600,921 downwards.
ATATTCTGCTTCCGGCCACAAGGACTGTTCTGTTTCCAGTATCAGAGGCCATATGTTGTTGAATCCCAGTTGCTTGGAATCGCAAGTGGGGAGAGGTCCATTGTACCCAGTTCCTACTGGTCCCACTATGGTCTAAACCACCGAGCCTCTTGGGCTTGCTGATCAGAAGGTTGGCGGTTTGAATCCGCGCAACCGAGTGAGCTCCCGTTCCTGTATCCCAGCTTCTGCCAACCTAGCAGTTTGAAAGCACGCCAGTACAAGTACCGTATTTTTCGCTCTATAACACGCACCTGACCATAACACGCACATCGTTTTTAGAGGAGGAAAACAAGGGAAAAAACATTCTGAATGAAACAGTGGATGTATCATTTTTGTGCTTCATGCTGTGGCCACAGACATGTGATCTGATGGTGAATTTGGGGTGACCCAATGCAAAAATCCTGAGAATCCCTGTGGATCCATGCTTTGTAACCACGTTTTTGCACCATTGCAGCCCCAGGCAACAGTGGGTGCGTGATTTTTTGGGGGCAGGCTGTAGCCATGGACATGCTATGTGCTCTGATGGTGAATTTGGGCTGACCCAATGCAAAGATCCTGAGGATCCATGTGAATCCATGTTTTGTAACCACGTTTTTGCACCATTGCAGCCCCAGGCAACAGTGGGTGCGTGATTTTGGGGGGGGGGGGGCAGGCTGTAGCCATGGACATGCTATGTGATCTGATGGTGAATTTGGGCTGACCCAATGCAAAGATCCTTAGGATCCATGTGGATCCATGCTTTTTAACCACATTTTTGCACCATTGCAGCCCCAGGCAACAGTGGGTGCGTGATTTTTGGGGGGCAGGCTGTAGCCATGGACATGCTATGTGATCTGATGGTGAATTTGGGCTGACCCAATGCAAAGATCCTGAGGATCCATGTGGATCCATGCTTTTTAACCACATTTTAAGTGGGCAGGGAAGGAAAAACACAGAAGGGACAAGGAGCAAGAGAGGGGTGTGCAGAGAAGCAGCTGGCTAAGAATGCAGGAGAGGGGTAGGGAGGAAAGGAAGGCAAAAGTTTTCCCTCACCTACCCACCCAAGCCAGCCCGCTCGCGCGCTCTCTCTCTCTCTCTCCCTTCTGCATGTTTTCAGCTTTCCCCTCTGCTTGCCTGGAGGGGAGGGGCTTTCCCTGCTCTTTGTTCCGTTTGAGCAAACACAGCAAGGAAACAGAGGTCGGTGGGCAGTAAGACCCTGAGGCAGAATGCCGGAAAGCAGCCGCTTCCTCTTTTCAAGTTTCCCTTCTAGGAAACGCGCGGTTTGATTTTTGCCTGCTTTTTTTTGCCTCCCCTTGCACTATTTGGCTCCAGGGACCACACATTCGCTCAATAACACGCACAGACATTTCCCCTTCCTTTTTAGGAGAAAAAATCTGCGTGTTATAGAAGGAAAAATACGGTAGATAAATAGGTACCATTGTGACGGGAAGGTAAATGGCATTTCTGTACACCCTGGCACTCATCACGGTCCTCTATGCACCAGAAGCGGTTTAGTCATGCTGACCACATGACCTGGAAAGCTGTCTGTGGACAAATGCCAGCTCCCTCAGCCTGAAGCAAGATGAGCGATGCAACCCCATAGTTGCCTTGGGCTAGACTTAATCATCCTGGGGTCCTTTACCTTTTTTACCTTACTGGTGGTCTTCCCAGTAAGTATCTGGCTGGCCACTGGGAGGACAGGATGTTGCACTCGGTGGGCCATTGGCCTGATCCAGCAGCCTCTTCTTGCACTGTAATGCAATTTTTGGAACGACCGGCAGTAGACAAGGCCCTGTGTGGGATAGCGGAATGGAGCATTGGACTTGAATTTGGAAGGCCTGGATTCAAACCCCTGCTCAAACATGCAGTTCCATGGCTGGTCTGGAGGAAGTCATTTTCTTGCTGCCTTGGCCCGCCTCCAACGACTGTTTGAGAGGAAAGAATTGTTAGGATATAGTTCTGTTCCTCCTCAAAAGAGTCAGGCATGATTGTTGTGTGTCACATGCCTGTTTACTCTCAGCACTGTTCTCTCTGGGAACTTCCGTTTTGTATATAGCTTTTGTTCTGGCTGTTTCCTCGACATGGATGCAAGCAGTCATGTTTTTCCTTTGTTCTGATCTACGTTGAATAAAGCTGTAAATATGCTCTTCCGTTGTGGAGACTGCTGAAAAGGGTGTGCACGAGTCTTGGAATGTGTCTGAGGCTCGTGTCGCTAATTGACTGATGCTGTTCCAACGGGAGACCGGAGATCGTCCAGAGACGACGTGGAGGCCTAATGCCTCCGTCTCCCTGGCAGTATCTCTGTAGCACCCTGCTTGTGGTTAACGCTTAGCTGGAATGAAATATTCAACGCAGCAATAGAGAAATTAAAATAATAATTTATTTGTCAGACAAATAAATATGAGGCACAGTGGTATATGGTTACCAAGCTCTGGCCTGGCCTCCTGCCATTCTGGCCAGCACTTATATTTCCTTAATCCAGCCCCCTTGCTCCTCCTGTGGCTGCCTCTGTCCAATCAGCCTGGTTAAAATTCCTATTGGCTGTTTGCTAGAACCAATCACAAAAGATACACCCATTTCCTTTTGCCCTTTTATGGGACACAAAGAGCTATCTATAAATGACAAATAAGTAGTAATATATCTTACATGTGTCTCAACAAGGAATCTTAATTACCAGCTCACCTCTTGCCCTCCTTGCCCTATTGCCTTCCAAAACAGATGGTTAATCTTGAATTTTTATCTTAAACATATGTCAAGGATTTTGAGTTCACATCAACATTGAGAGATCTCCTTCATTTGAAGGTTTCTAAACAAAAGGCCTGACAACCATATATCAGGAGTGCTCGATGGCGTCTCCTGTCTGACAGGAGGCTGGGCTGGTGGCTGACTTAATTTCAGGATAGTTACAACTCTTACAACTATATGAAATAAGAATCTAGCATTTCTTAAATCCTTTGCATAATTATATTTAAGCTAATATATTTAATACATAAATAACCTTTTAAAAGGAAAAGAAATCTTAAAAGGATCTTAGTTTAAGAAAGAAACAGCTTTAGAAAAGACTTTCCAAAAATGCTCTCTTTCTGCCAGCCAGACCAGTTGCTTTTCAATTTTGCTCTTGGCCTTTTTAACCTTAGGAAGAAGATATGGCTCATTTTACTATTTATCAACCCTTAATTTGTAGGGTCAGTGTAACCTTGGCTCTCAGCCTGTAATTCCCTTTTTACGACTTTGAGAATTGTTTTCTGCTATAAATCAGGGGGCCCCCTTGTCTAGGAGAAAAACATTTTGCCAAGGTTCTTAGGCAGCTGCTCTTCTGCCTGGCATAAAACATTTGAAAATCTTTAAGCTCATTTTAAAATACAAGCCCTGATTAAACATATAAGCTTTAATAAAAATGCAGGCTTATGATTAGATGCCTCATCCCAACAAGAATGGCACAGCTCCATCTGTACCCTGCACTTGTCGGAGAAGGGAATGATGCAAACGTGAGGACCCCGAGTACGTGCACACTTTGCCAGGCCCCTAAAGATTCAATCAGTGCCATGCACATTTTCTCCCACTTGTGGGTTTGAGGGTCTGCAGCTTAGTGGCAAATCCCTGGTATCTCCCATTTAGAAGAAGGGTCCTGGGCATCAGGGCTGGGAAAGGGTTTGGGCACTGGGGCTGGTCAATATATCAATATAGCATCCCAAACCAGTTTGAAATCCACATTGTGATGTCGGTTTTATAATTCTTGACCTGACAATATATCACGAATCATGATGTGTGTGTATGTGTGCTATGCAAAAATCGGAATGTGGAAAAACTGTGAAGCCAGCCAATGGTTCTACATAGCTCCATCCTTATTTCAGACAGTGATATATCAAGATATTGCAATGTTCAGCTAGGGATATATCACAAAGTTGAAAACCAGCTCCATCCTTATTTCAGACGTTGTGATATATTAGTATAGTAGTACCTCTGGTTACGTACTTAATTCGTTCTGGAGGTCCGTTCTTAACATGAAACTGTTCTTAACCTGAAGCACCACTTTAGTTAATGGGACCTCCTGTTGCTGCCGCGCCTCCGGAGCACGATTTCTGTTCTTATCCTGAAACAAAGTTCTTAACCCGAGGTACTATTTCTGGGTTAGCGGAGTCTGTAACCTGAAGCGTCTGTAACCTGAAGTGTCTGTAACCTGAGGTACCACTGTATATCACAATGTTTAGATGGTGCTATATCATGAAGTTGAAAACCAGGTATCGCCCAGCCCTAGTGAGCTCTCACAGCAGACAGACCTGGATTCAATCAACCAGTGATCTGATGCAGGCAGCTTCATGACACGAACCCAATCTTTGACCCACCCAGAGCAATATTGTCAACCCTCCCTGGGGCAGTTGTAGCTAAGCAGTATATAGATTACCCGAACAAATAAAACCAGCATCAGTCCGTCAGTCATCCTTTTGCGTAGCTAATGGCCATTACAAAATCCAAACAGGCTTTAAAATATCATCAAACATTTAAATAAAAAGAGAGCCTGGATCCAACCCAACATGTATATAAACATGTTGGGTAGGATCCAGACTTATTCATTGTGCTTCGATTAAACCTATTGAAATCAATGGGACAAGCCGGTCATGAAAATAGGGACATCCTAAGGGAAAGCGGGACATTCCAGGATCAAATCAGAAACTGGGACGGCTTCTGTAAATCTGGGACTGTCCCTGGAAAATAGGGACACTTGGAGAGACCTGCTGGTGTAGGAGAGATGTTACTCAGTATAAGGAAGCTTTCTGTTTTCCTAGGGTGCTAAAAAAAACCATTGATTTAGCCTCTAGAGCCTTGCTGTTCTAGGAAATCTTTGATCGCTTTCTCTGCTGCCTTTAGGTGCTAGAATGACAACATGGCTACCAAAGGAATGTATAAACTGGACGATGGAAACTGCTGCCCCACCAACTGCTTTCCGGCCCGGAGCCTTTTGCGGTCCAGATACGAGGAAGGTAACCCATCCCGACGTTGATAACGTGGAAATAAATTTCCTGGAGATCAATAGGGCTCCCTCTTAGGCCTTCCCTCACCTCAATGGCAACCTGGGTGCTGCACCCCAGTGGTGGGTGAGGCTAGAGGCAGGAATGTGGAGAGCATCAGATTACCCGTAGATGTCCTGTTCTCCTTGGGCTCCTGGGTAAACACAGGACTCAACTCATGCAACACCAGTAGGGTAACATCCAGGGCCTGATCAAGGTCAGGGTCCAGGCTAGGACAGACCACAACAAGAGTGAGGCGAGAGGCAAGGTCAGAGCCGCCCATGGTCAGATTCGGTGCAGGCAGGCAATCCAGTAGCAGGCAAGGCTAAGCTGGTGCATAGTGTTCCTGTTTTAGATACCTGGAAGCCAAGTTTGGGGCAAGTACTCTTTTGTGAGGGAACCCCAGAAGAGATTTAGCACTGCAAAACATGCAGCACAGAAAAGCGTGGAAATGCAGGCTTTAGAATGTGCCCTTCCAGTGAGTCCTAAAGTGTCCCCTTCTAAAAGCTCGCTCCAAGGTTTTCCACTTCCCCAGCACTGAGATAGACCACACATTAGGTAAGTCATGGTTTACTTACAAAGCTCTTCAAAGGTCAGATTCATGTGGTTTTCCATGCAGCAGTCAGGCAAGGTGCACAGGCAGTTTAAAATGTTGCTTAGTTACAAACGGTAGAAGTTTCTGAACTATTGGTGTAGAAAAACACAAGTTTCACGCTCCATTTTCATGGAGCGGTGTAGAAATTTTACGAAATGAATAGGAATAAATGAATGAGGTCGCATGTGGCAAATCCACAGTGCGCTTTCTCCCAATTTGATGCTGGCTGTTTTCCGTCGTGGCTCCTCAGGGGCTGGCCACTGGCAAGTGGCCCGCCGGACAGCGGAGAAGACCAAGATCGAGTTGCTGTTTGGGACCAAAGTCCCCCAAGTTAGGCTGAGAAGACCAGAAACAGCGAGTGGTGCTTACAGGCTTCTGGACAACAAAACTCTCGATGGCGCACAACTGGTGAGTGTGATCGGAGTATTGCTGCTTTTCTGTTGTGTGTGTGGAGTGACTTCAAGGAAGAGACCTTACAGCTTGAGACTGGTGCTGATCCTCGCACAAATACATTAATAATAATAATAATAATAATAATAATAATAATAATAATAATAATAATAATAATTTTATTATTTATACCCTCCGCCCATCTGGCTGGGTTTCCCCAGCCACTCTGGGCGGTTTCCAACAAAACACTAAAATACAATAACCTATTAAACATTAAAAGCTTCCCTAAACAGGGCTGCCTTCAGATGTCTTCTAAAAGTTTGGTAGTTATTTTTCTCTTTGACACCTGGTGGGAGGGCGTTCCACAGGGCGGGCGCCACCACTGAGAAGGCCCTCTGCCTAGTTCCCTGTAGCTTGGCTTCTCGCAGTGAGGGAACTGCCAGAAGGCCCTCGGCACTGGACCTCAGTGTCCGGGCAGAGTGGCTGGGGAAGCCCAGCCAGATGGGCGGAGTATAAATAAATTATTATTATTATTATTATTATTATTATTTAGGCTCTTCAGCTCTTTGATCATTTTAGTTGTACCATTTGGGGGTGGTTGAGAGCATGAAAAACTCGAGCATCATTTGAAGAGGCCCAGAGCTTGGCTTTCCTTGGTAGAGGATTTTGCATTTTTATTTTTTCTGTATTGCTGCATTTAAATCCCACCTTTCCTCCCAAGAGCTCAAAGTGGGCTTCATGGCTCTCCCCATTACCCTTTGAGGTGGTTGGTGACTAGCCCAAGGTCGCCCAGTGAGATTTCATGGCTGAGCAAGGAACTGAACTCTGGTCTCCAAAGTCCTGGTCCAACACCCTGGCCACTAGGCCACACTGCCTTCCTTGGGCAGTGTCTGTCCACAACCCTGTTTTCTGGCTTATTGTATTAGGAAGTCCCCCCCCCTTTTTTCTAAATTTTATTTATACTTTTCAAGTTTATACATTTCACTGATTTTATAATCATTTTCACATGTCAAAACTTGACTTCCTTCCCCCTCTTTCTGCAGTTCCTTACATTCATTTTTAATATCTTCTGCATATCATAATTGTCTTAATTTGCTCATTTGTTCATCTTCCTTAAATATATACTCTTATGAAACTGCAGGTTGTTACAATACTCCTGCCAGTGTTTTTATCTGTTTACAATTTATTTGCAACAGATAACAGTTTGTTATCTTGATTTCTTATTCTCCCAGTAAGTTTCACCATTTCTGTATATTCCCTGAATTTTTGTATCCATTCTTCCTTTGCTGGGACTTCTTCTTCTTTCCGTTTTTGGGCAAGTAACATACTTGCCACTGTAGTAGCATACATAAATAAGGAATTTGCAGGAAGTTTTTAATGCTTGATGTTTTTATATTATGTTGAAAGCTGCCAGCGTCAGATGGGCGGGGTACAAATGATATATTATTATTATTATTTCCAGATTAAGCTCCACCACGTGAAAAGCCCGTCACATTTGTGCTCTGTGGACATCAGTAACCAAAATTTTGTCTTGGTGAGTAGGAGGCTTGCCTTGTGAATTTACTCTGGTGTGCGTTGTACTGGGATAGCAGCAGCTCTGGTGAAATGGGTTGGAACAACAACCCACCTAAGTGGCTGAATATAGCCATGGCCCAAGCCTGGAAAGTCACGTTGCTATGCAACCATTAGTTGGGGGGCTTCTATGGGATGCGGGTGGCGCTGGGGTCTAAACCTCTGAGCCTCTTGGGCTTGCTGATCGGAAGGTCTGTGGTTCGAATCCCCGCGGCGGAGTGAGCTCCCGTTGCTCTGTCCCAGCTCCTGCCAACCTGGCAGTTCAAAAGCACCAGTGCAAGTAGATAAATAGGTACCTCTGGGGCGGGAAGGTAAACGGCATTTCCGTGCGTTCTGGTTTCCATCATGCTGTTCTGTTGTGCCAGAAGTGGTTTAGTCCTGCTGGCCTCATGACCCGGAAGCTGTCTGTGGACAAACGTCGGCTCCCTTGGCCTGAAAACGAGATGAGCGCCGTAACCCCATAGTTGCCTTTGGCTGGCCTTAACCGTCCAGGGGTCCTTTACCTTTGCTTTAGTTGGGGGGCTGGGTTCCATCCCTGGTTATGAATGTCAGAGGATTCCAGTCTGCTCTGCAGTTGGGAGCAAGCCTAACCATTTTGGCCCTTCTTCTCTGTGGATGGAGCTTGTTTCCTTTTCATTCTACAGGCAAAAGAAGAAGATTTTGAGCAGTTTGACTGCGTTGCCTATATCAACGCCACAGAAAATCTCTTGACCTTGGGTAAGGAATGCGTGGCAGTTTGTGGGCTTCAGCACTGGCATGTTATTTTTAATTGGGCTGTTGGGTGGGTGATGAAGAATCAGCAGGCATGTTCACACAGGCGGCTTGAAATGCAGAGAGGTCATTTTCCGCATTTGCACAGAGATGTTTGCATCAAAATGGGGTTGGGGGCGTCTTCACCTGAAACACATGGTTTTTTGGGTTCCCCTGCCTCCTGCAACTCCCATTCATTCAGCTGTCATCTGCGCCTGCACAACGGCTATTAGGGTACATCCTTGTGCAAATTAATTGAAACAAACAATGAATTTAGTAGCTTATTGTACAAAACTCACATATACGTACATTAGTAATGGATATGACCTCCGCTATTTTTTAAGTAGCATTTGAACATGACATGGAGTCTACTGTACTAGTTACAAACAGTCACTGTTGATTTTCGGATCCATGTACCACACTTGAATCAGCGCCTGAATGAGCTTCTCCATAGTCATACAGTCTACAGAACGGAGGCGACTTTTGCATATAGCCCACAAATTCTCAATGGGATTTACGGCCGGGGAATTCCCTGGCCAATCAAGTACCTGTATTTGCTGCTCTGTCATGAATTTCTTCACCACTTTCGATGTGTGACAGGGGGCTAGATCCTGCTGCAATATCCCAGTACCGTCAGGATACCTCTTTTCCAGCTCTGGAATAACTCTCTTTCATAGAACCTCAATATATTGTGGCGAGCGCATCATTCCTTCTATTGGCTGCAGGCTTCCAACACCATAATAACAGAAGCATCCCCAAAACAACTTTTGTGGGTGCTTGACAGACTGATCAATGTGGCAGTCACAATAATAATAATAATAATAATAATAATAATAATAATAATAATAATTTATTATTTATATCCCGCCCATCTGGCTGGGCCTTCCCAGCCACTCTGGGCGGCTTCCATAAAAACCAAAAATACAGTAAAATCACACGTTAAAAACTTCCCTGAACAGGGCTGCCTTAAGATGTCTTCTGAATGTCAGGTAGTTGTTTATCGCTTTGACATCTGCTGGAAGGGCGTTCCACAGGGCGGGCGCCACTACCGAGAAGGCCCTCTGCCTGCTTCCCTGTAGCTTTGCTTCTCGCAATGAGGGAACCGCCAGAAGGCCCTCGGTGCTTCTCTTAGATAGAAAACATGCTTTGTTTCAATTCATTTGTACAAGGATGTAGATTTAGGCTTCCTCAGAGCTGGAGGAGTGGTCCTACCCACTTCAGACTTTTCCTTCTTAATGGCTTTCTTAATGTACCATCACCTCTGCTTCATTCTTGGTCAATGGCTCCTTTCCCAGGTGATTTCCTGAACACGGGAAGCTGGTTTCGCCCAAATGTTAATGTGCCAAATCCAGTGACTGGCACTCAGGAAGGGGGGGGGGGTTGGTCCAGGAAGTAGAAGGGTAGCCCAGGCAGCCCACAAACTCACAACACTACATTACCTTGTGTTTCTTAGCCATGATGGCTCCAATCTGGCCTGCTGGCGATGACCCACAGCCATTTTGAAGGGGAAATGTGTGTGCGTCCTATGGGGCGAATGCAGGCTTTCGCTGAAGCCTGGAGAGCGAGAGGGGTCGGTGCGCACCAGGCTTCAGGAAGCTATCCGCAAGCCTTGCGAGCCCGGCGGGAGTTGCCGCCGGGTTCGCAAGGCTTGCGGATAGCAGCCTGTTCTTGGGGCTGGGTGGGGGAAATAGTTTTTTTTTATTCATTTCTCCCCCCAAAAACAAGGTGCGCCCTATGGGCCAGTGCACCCTATAGGGCGAAAAATACGGTACTCATTTTTATGCACACTTTCCCCCGATATATGTATTTTGGTAAGCATCGTTTGGTTCAGAGAAGGGCACATTCTGAAGGATGGCTGTGTTTCAGTTCTCGTCTTGTTTTGGAAACTGCAAATTTGATCGATTTGGATTTAAATGGCTGGGGAAACCCAGCCAGGTGGGTGGGATATAAATAAGAAAATTATTATTATTATTATTGCAAACCGAACCCAATTTTGCCCCCATCCCTAGCTGGAGATCAGAGTGGCATGTGCCATAGACCTGTCATGCATCTAATATTAATGTTAATGTTAATGTTAATGTTAATGTTAATGTTAATGTTATTGTTATTGTTATTGTTATTGTTATTGTTATTGTTATTAATGTTATTATTAATGTTATTATTAATAATAATTTATTATTGATACCCCGCCCATCTGGCTGGGTTTCCCCAGCCACTCTGGGTGGCTTCCAACAAAATATTAAAATACAGTGGTCCGTTAAACATTAAAAGCTTCCCTAAAGAGGGCTGCCTTCAGATGTCTTCTAAAAGTCTGCTGGTTGTTGTTCTCTTTGACATCTAGTGGGAGGGGATTCCTATAAGCTAGACTTCTGGCCTCAGGGACACTGGAGGACCTTTCCCCTTTCCAAGTGTTGAAGTGAGATTCAGCCGGCTTGTCCTTTGCTTTGGGCGGCAAAATGCCTTGAAATGCTTAGAAAGTGTGTTTGTGTGGTTCCCTTTTTTGGAGACTCAGTGTTGCCCAAAAGAACATGCACATCTGGGGAGTCCTAAATGGGGGGTGGCGGCTATACCATTCACATGCTTTGTGCCCAGTAATCCAAAACAATCGGCACTGATTCTTTCGGTTGATGTTGCCTTCCCTTTTATCACCCATTCAGACGCTTTCCGTACATTTCCTGGGCTCCGGGAACTGGAACTCTCCTTGAACGGCCTAAGGAATCTAAAAGTCAACGCCGGGGACTTTCCACACTTGGAAGTAAGTCAGAGGGGTGACTGATAGAGCTTAAGGGGCTAGCTTCTTGTGGCATGTAGGGAAAGGGCCTGGAACTCACTGGAAGAGCAGCGGCTTTTCCTGCAGAATGTCCTGGGTCCATTCCTTGTTGTGGTGTTCCCAAAGCAAGGCAGGATTGGACTCTGATTAATAAAATACACACAGAGGCTTTGACCAGCAAGACTCTGCGAGGAGTGGGTATAATAATTCCTCTCCACCCCTCAGCCCAGGTCGTTTTATTCACAAAAGAACTTTTTACACAGTGTTCGTAAGAACCAATCAGATTTCCTCTGTTCCACGTGGGGACAAAGTTACACTACAAAAGCTAATTTAAGCATGCATAATTCTAGGGTAAATAAAACAGGACTAAAAAGAAGGAATGCATTCAGCAACCCCAGATGTCATAAGTAAGCAATAAACACTAGAGGAAGGATGGCAAGGAGCTAGGTATCTTTATCACCTTCCTGTGAAACTATTTCCAGGCCCTAAGATTAACAAAACCAAGGAAGGGTACATCAGAGAAACTGCCTACTATCTTTTACGACCCAGGATGCCTGGCGAAGCAGCCGGCAATTGGGCTGTGTGCGTGACTTGTCACGCAAGAGAAATAGGACAGGGATGCATAGGCGTGGATTGATCAGAAATCATATCAAAATGGCTTAAACCCAGTCAACGCAAGGCTTTCATTGCTGACACAAATGGCTTGCTCCATATTTTTTATAATTCCTCATAGCAATCCCACCTGATCACTTGTTGTTTGTTGTTTAGTCGTTTAGTCGTGTCCGACTCTTTGTGACCCCCTGGACCAGAGCACGCCAGGCACTCCTGTCTTCCACTGTCTCCCGCAGTTTGGTCAAACTCATGCTGGTAGCTTTGAGAACACTGTCCCACCATCTCGTCCTCTGTCGTCCCCTTCTCCTTGTGCCGTCCATCTTTCCCAACACCAGGGTCTTTTCCAGGGAGTCTTCTCTTCTCATGAGGTGGCCAAAGTATTGGAGCCTCAGCTTCACGATCTGTCCTTCCAGTGAGCACTGAGGGCTGATTTCCTTCAGAATGGAGAGGTTTGATCTTCTTGCAGTCCATGGGACTCTCAAGAGTCTCCTCCAGCACCAGAATTCAAAAGCATCCATTCTTCGGCGATCAGCCTTCTTTATGGTCCAGCTTTCACTTCCATACATCACTACTGGGAAAACCATAGCTTTTACTATACGGACCTTTGTTGGCAAGGTGATGTCTCTGCTTTTTAAGATGCTGTCTAGGTTTGTCATTGCTTTTCTCCCAAGAAGCAGGTGTCTTTTAATTTCGTGGCTTCTGTCACCATCTGCAGTCATCATGGAGCCCAAGAAAATAAAATCTCTCACTGCCTCCATTTCTTCCCCTTCTATTTGCCAGGAGGTGATGGGGCCAGTGGCCATGATCTTCGTTTTTTTGATGTTGAGCTTCAGACCATATTTTGTGCTTTCCTTTTTCTCCCTCAATAAAAGGTTCTTTAATTCCTCCTCACTTTCTGCCATCAAGGTTGTGTCATCTGCATATCTGAGGTTGTTGATATTTCTTCCGGCAACACCTGATCACTACACCTTGTCAACTCTAGGAAGTACAGGAAGAACAGTGCCTGAAACACTGGGAAGCTGCTGCCAATCAGTGTCAAAAATACTGAGCTTGATTGACCACTTTCCTATGCTCCCCTTAGGATTCTTAACTTAGGGAAGAGGTTGTAGCTCAGTAACAGGGCATCTTCTTTGCACACAGAAGGTCATTGGTTCAGTCTCCAGGGATGTCTGGAGCCCCTGTGCTGAAGTCCTGGAGAGCCACTGCCAAGCAGTGCAGGCTATACTGAGCTCGATGGACCAATTATAAGGCCACTTCCTCTGTTCATGCAGATCAATCAAATAAATATCCTTTATTAGGCATAGCAAACCATGCATTCTCAAACAGACACCATATACAAATTGTTCAAAATACGAGCTCAGCATAACAAGGTTTGTCCCCGTCAGATCTTTAACTCCAGAGGAAATCAATTTGCATAAATAATACAATACAACGCTACCACATCACCGATCAATTAAGAACCACTAAATCTCTTTGTAATGGCCCAGTCTTTCTACGTGGACAGCACTCAAAAATTCAGCCACTATTAAAGTAATTTGATCATTCCTGTGTTCAGATATGCCTTTAGAACCTCCCCGGGGGTGGCTGGGGAATAAACCACCGGGAGGGAGTGGGTCAGGCCCCCTCTTCCTCCTCATCTGCTTCTCTGCTTCACATTTCCCCTCCCCAAAGTGACTTTTCAATTTCAAAAAGTGCCCCGGAGGTCAGTTTTGCATGTTGAGAGCAACATGTGTGTAGCCTGGAATTTTCTGATGAGTCCCTGTCTTTTTTGAAACTCTCAGGTCCCTGTGAAATGACCAATTAGGTTCCTTTTAATCTGTTTAGGTGTTTAACATAGATGAGACCCAGTACACCCTAGAAAGGCACAAGTAAACGTCAGACAACCAATACTGGATTTTCTCTGTAATATTGCTTTATTGATTAACAAGTAATTCACATGTCAAGACAAGGAATATGCACTCAACCATACATCCATTCGTACACCTTTCATACTCACCACTCTTCACTGGATTGATCAGGTTCAGTAAGAGCCACGATTGGCAGATGACAGCACAGTCAATGTCTGGCTTACAACTTAGGCTGGAGGGATTTGCCATATATACACCTCGTTGTTCATCTGTATTTGCTGTTCTGTACCATTCCTGGTACACACCGTTTTTGCCCAAACATTGTGATGTTTTCTACATTCCATTATCGCTTATACAACGCAGCTCACTATCAGTTCACTGACAGTTCAAAGACATTGCATTTATTTTGTGGTGTTCTTCAGCCATCTTTAGGCCCATACATCTTTAAGCCATTTGTTACACCAGGGAGGAGGAGACATTGCAACACGATTGTTTAATTCCTCCTTTCACTCCCTCCCAGCTGCCTTTGGAGGTCTCGTGATGGGAAAACGAGAAACCAAAGAGAAGATAATCCCATTGGATCTCAATAAATGACTCGAAATAAGTAACCCATGGCAAAACCTGTCACCTTAATTCAGGCCCCTTGTAATAAATGAAAACCTGCCCGTATTCCCTTATGGAGGACACAAGAGCCCTTATAGAGTCCTTTGCAGGTTCTCCATCGGTCGGAGAAAATAACAGAGGCCAAGCAGAGAATATCGAGAAGCAAAGCAACTAGTAAGCCTGATCTTTATTGAACTTTTGCAACAGGGTGCTCCCCTCACACACAGGAGAAGGAGGAGGACCACGAACCAAGGTGTGCCTGCCCTTATATAGACATTTTAAATTGCCCGCCCTGGAGTCCAAGACCACCCCCGGAAACATCATACATACATCACAGAAAGGGGTGTAGCTCAAGACCACCCCCCAGACACATCATACCTACATCACAGAAAGGGCGGTCTACAACAGAAATCTGAGTGTGTTGTTCATCTCCTGTCTGGCAGATTACCTGTTAATGGTCACTTGATTGGATACCCTGGAGAGCCTGGCCAGTCTTTGTAATGATAAATACTTAGTTCCTGAGCCAGGTCACAGGCTCACCCTATCCATACACAGACATACCCTTAAGACAGGATTTGTGAATGAAAAGACAATGGGGAGACTTTTTCACTTTCCTTGACCTTGCAGAGAAATCATCTGGTCAGTTTGGGAGTCAAAATGGTTTCAGGGCTGTTTTCCTGTGCTGTTTCAGACATGTGGTTTTTATATATTTATGTACGTGTTTGCTTGGTACATTTATGAACTTTTATTTTATATATAAGACCTTATTTTTTTTATTTCACCCCCAAAGCCATTGGCAATAAAAACATCTCACAGTGTCGTTCTTTCTGCTGTGGCTGGGTTAGAGGTGACGCTGGTTCTTCCCCAGCCATGGAACTGCCTGCTTTGCCTCTGCTCCAGGTCTTGGATCTCTCATACAACAACCTTTCTCCCGAGGATGTTCGAGCCCTGGGAGTTTTGTCCCACTTAAAAGCCCTCCATCTCACTGCCAATGGGCTCACTTCGCTTCCCCTCGATCTGGCTGCCCCCGAGAGGTAAGCCCATGGGGAGAGGAAGGTGGCAAGCAAGAGTTTTTATTTGTTTTTTTTTGGGGGGGGGAGGTCGGGCCGCGTGGGGTTTGTGGAACCTGTAGATCAGGGAAAGCCAACGTGGTGCATTAATAATAATAATAATAATTTTTATTTATACCCTGCCCTCCCCAGCCAAGGCTGGGCTCGGGGCGGCTAACAAGCAATAATAAAAACAAGTTGAATGAATACAACTTAAAAACAAGATTAAAATACAACATTAAAATATTAAAATGCAGCCTCATCACAGGAGGAGAAAGGAAAAAGAAAGAGGGGGAGGGAATAAAATTGGCTCCAAGCCAAAGGCCAGGCAGAATAACTCTGTCTTACAGGCCCTGTGGAAAGAAATCAGATCCCGCAGGGCCCTGGTCTCATGAGACAGAGCATTCCACCAGGCCGGAGCCAGTGTTGAAAAGGCCCTGGCTCTGGCTGAGGCTAATCTGATTTCCTTAGGGCCCGGGACCTCTAGGGTGTCGCTATTTATGGACCTTGAGGAGTGGGGCATACAGGGAGAGGCGGTCCCATAGGTACGAGGGTCCTAGGCCGTGAAGGGATTTAAAGGTCAAAACCAGCACCTTAAATCTGCCCCTGTACTCCACCGGGAGCCAGTTCAGCTGGAAAAGCACTGGGTGAATATGCTCCCATGGCAGAGACCCTGTGAGGAGCCTCGCTGCAGCATTCTGCACCCGCTGGAGTTTCTGGGACAGCTTCAAGGGCAGCCCCACGTAGAGCGAATTACAGTAATCAAGCCTGGAGATGACCGTCGCATGGATCACTGTGCCCAGGTCGGGGCGATTCTCATCACCTCCAGCCACAGGATATGCTAGCTGGGGGATGATGGGAGTTGTAGTTCAGCATCATCTCGAGGGCTCCACATTGGCTTCCTCTCTTCGTTTCTCTGTCAAAGTATTACACTGCACCCTCCTCTCCCCTTTTGCCTTTTCTTGACTGATGTGGCACAGCGAAAGTCACTGTATGTTTCCCTTGGCAGTGAGAGCTCCCCGAGGTTCCCAGCTCTGGAAGTCTTGCTCTTGGACGACAACCGCCTCTCCCACGCCAACGTCTTTGTCAGCCTCGCCAACCTCCGCAGGTAAGGAAGACCTCCTATGCTTGCTATAATAATGTAATAATAATAATTTATTACTTATACCCCGCCCATCTGGCTGGGTTTCCCCAGCCACTCTGGGCGGCTCCCAACAGAATATTAAAAACACGATAAAACATCAAACGTTAACAACTTCCCTAAACTGGGCTGCCTTCAGATGTCTTCTAAAGGTCACATAGTTGTTTATTTCCTTGACATCTGATGGGAGGGCGTTCCACAGGGCGGGTGCCACCACCGAGAAGGCCCTCTGCCTGGTTCCCTGTAACCTCACTTCTTGCAGGGAGGGAACCGCCAGAAGGCCCTTGGAGCTGGACTTCAGTGTCTGGGCTGAACGATGGGGGGGGGGGAAGAGTCCATGTCAGGGCTGGAGGGTGGCAACACGAGAACGGGCCTCTTCAGTGGTGGCTCCCCTTTTGTGGAATGCTCTTTCCAGGGAGTCTCTCCTGGCACCATTGTTATCTATTTTCAGGCAACAGGCAAAACAGTTCCTTGTTAAGCAGGCCTTTCTTTGGCTTTAACTATCTATGGCATTTTAGAGAGTGTGGGATATATTACTGTATTCCCCACCCACCCCAAGTTTTCCTATATGATAATTACTATTTTGTAAGTCATCTTGTAAGTCACGTGGCAAAAAGTGACCAATAAATTTAGCAATATGATGTGGGTCATAATATACAATTTGAGGACTGGGAGAAACTATGGAAGGAGGGTCTAAAATTCACTGCTTGTATGACGTTAAAAGAAAATATGATGAAGATGTTCTATAGATGGTATATGACACTGGTAAAACTGGCAAAAATGTACAAGACATGCAATAGGTGTTGGAAATGTAGGGATAAAGAGGGTACTTTCTACCACATGTGGTGGGAATGTAAGAAAGTGAAAGACTTCTGGGAGAAAATATACAATGAGTTAAAGAAGATCTTAAAATACACATTTATAAAGAAGCCAGAAGTCTTTTTGTTGGGAATAGTAGGAAATGAGATAAAAAGGAAAGACTGCAAATTCTTTCGATATGCAATCACAGCCGCAAGAGTGTTACTGGCCCAGAAATGGAAACAGCAAGAAATACCGACCGTGGAAGAGTGGAGAATGAAATTGTTAGATTACGCAGAGTTAGATAAATTGACAGGGAAGATTAGATACTTAAGAGACCAAAAGTTCATCGAGGACTGGGGGAAATTTGTGGAATATCTGGAATATTTAAGTGAAGGACAGATGACGCTTAAGGGATTTAAAGAAGCACTGTAAAAAAGCAAGAAATATTGTCTAAAGGGAATAGGAAAAAAGAGATAAATAATGTCAATATAAATTTGTGAAATGTGTAATTAAAATTATGACTATGGATGATTTACGGAACAGCTGAGGGAAGTCCAAAAGAGAAATAAGTTATGAAAACGATGTGAAATTAATGTATTTTGTTTTGTTTTGTTTGCTGATGTTGATTAATAAAAATTATATGCAAAAAATAAATAAAAATATTATATAGCAATAATTGGAAAACAGTCTTGCACCTTGCCCTGGTCTCTGCAGGAGTTCTGCAAACCTTGGCCTTACCGCTGGCCTCCTTGTTTCCATTTCAGCCTGAAGCAGTTAAACTTGGACAGAAACGGAATCAGAGAGGTGCCGTATCTCCACCACTTGGACAGCGGCCGATTCTCCATCCATCCTTTATCCGCCAAGTCGGGCATCAGGGAAGGATTGCGCAGCCGCAAGAGTGCTGGGAAACAGATCCGCCAGGATAAGTCCCCGGCTGGTGGTGGGCAGCCAGAGTACATTGTCTTCCAAAACAGCAAGGACCCAGACAGGACTGGTGGGCCATAATTATATATTATTCCTTTGTAGTGCAGTGGTGCTCCTCGCCCCCGTGGATGATGGTGAAAGAAGCGAACCAAGCTGTAATGGTTCTAGGGGTTGCTCATGCGTAAGTCGTCGCCACACCTGGCTGAGTTACCTGGGTGAACCCGATTCTGTCCGGACAGCCACTCACCCGTGGCTGTCTCAGTCGCTGGCAGAATCCGTCAGTGGGTGTTTCTTGAACTTCTTCCAGCAAAGAAGCTCTTTGACGCCTAGTCTCCGCCTACTCTCCCTGCGCGGAAGCCTTCTGCACAGGGAGGGCGTGGGCAACGGAGGACCCCTACTCTCCCCGCTGGTCTCCGGCGAGGAGTCATGGAGCCACCTCGCCGATTCCCCCATCTGCCCCCCTTCTCCACTGGTGCTATGCTGATTTCCCTCCCCAATAGCTGGGCTGCTTCTCTCCCTCGTGGGACGCTTTCCGTAATCCCTCTGGAGCCCTCCCTCTGGCTCCGATGGCAGTTCCCTGACACAAGCCTAGGAAACAAAAAAGAAACAAAACATAAGCCATTTATTAACAGCATAAAATTTTAACTTAAGGACCAGGTTTTATCAGAAGATAAGAGAACTGACAGTACATTTTGGCAATCCTCACAGAACTCTAGCCCAATGGTTGTCATTAATCTGATTTGAACTGATTTTATAATGAAATGATTTTAGAATGTTGTATCATTTTACTGTTGTTAGCCACTCTGAGCCCGGCTTCGGCTGGGGAGGGCGGAATATAAATATATTATTATTATTATTATTATTATTATTATTATTATTATTATTATTTACCGTATTGGCCCGAATATAAGCCGCACCCGAATATAAGCCACACCTTTAAAATTCAAGGCGGGGGGGGGGGAGAAGAGAAAAAAAGACAATACCTGAATATAAGCTGCTCCCTTAAAATTCCGCAGGCACCCGTTCCATTTTACTGTATGTCTGTTTCAACAGCAATATCGTAAACGCCATTTTTTGTAAGGTCACAAATTTAAGCCACATTTTTTCCACGGTCAGCATTTGGGGGGGAAAGTGAGGCTTATATTCAGGCCAATACAGTATTGATAGCCACTCGTATGGCTATTAATTGGGTGAAAATCTTAACTCTTTGACGTCAGATGTATAGCTAGCCTAGGAGCAGTGCAAATGATAGAACTGACAGACCTAGTAAGGAGAAGGGAAGGAAGACCATCTAATCAATTTATTGAAAAGTGAAGGCTCTTTGGTATGTGTGGGAGCAATAAAATGCAAGGTGGTAACAACAACAGCAACAACAACAATACTAATAGTACTGAGCTGGATGGGCGAAGGCAGTTCAGAGTTTTTCTCCCCAAAACAAACCACGAGTCAGGAACAACCCTTGGTTACAGCTCACAGTTTCTTTGGAAGTGCCCCATTGAATCTCATAGGATATAGCCATGGTTAGGGCTGCCATCTTAGTCCTGTTTATCCTTCACCTGTATTCAGCATCTTGATACTGATATTCCTCTTTCTCTATTTTATTTTTACAAAAAACAGAAGTTATCTTTCCATCCTGGTCCCCAGACCTGCCAACACAGGTAAGATTTTTCTTTTCTTTCAAGTCATCCTCTTCGGCTCTAGGTAAAGGGTAAAGGGACCCCTGACCGTCAGGTCCAGTCGCGGACGACTCTGGGGTTGCGGCGCTCAACTCGCTTTATTGGCCGAGGGAGCCGGCGTACAGCTTCTGGGTCATGTGGCCAGCATGACTAAGCCGCTTCTGGTGAACCAGAGCAGCGCACGGAAATGCCGTTTACCTTCCCGCTGGAGCGGTACCTATTGATCTACTTGCACTTTGATGTGCTTTTGAACTGCTAGGTTGGCAGGAGCAGGGACCAAGCAACGGGAGCTCACCCCGTTGCGGGGATTCGAACCGCTGACCTTCTGATCGAAAGCACACCAGTGCAAGTAGATAAATAGGTACCACTGTGGTGGGAAGGTAAATGGCGTTTCCGTGTGCTGCTCTGGTTTCGCCAGAAGCGGCTTAGTCATGCTGGCCACATGACCCGGAAAAACTGTCTGCGGACAAACGCCGGCTCCCTCAGCCAATAAAGCGAGATGAGCGCTGCAACCCCAGAGTCGTTCACGACTAGACTTAACTGTCAGGGGTCCTTTACCTTTTTTTTCAACCGGTAAGAACGCTCCTTTTGTTTAATCTGCTTGTTTACTGCCACTGGGGGAGGGATCTGATTTCCCGAAGTCTGGTACTACCCACATATCTTTACAGAGGGTGGTGAACACAGCACATGATATCATGGGCTGTCCCCTGAGCCCGCTAGATGACATCGCATGGGATCGATGCCTTAGGAGAGCAAGAAAAATTCTCAGGGACGTTTCACACCCTGGCCAGCACCTCTTTAATCTTCTACCCCCGGGCAGGAGATATAGAAGTATAATCAGTCGTACCAACAGGCTATAAAACAGTTTCTATCTGTGGGCTGTTAGGCTGCTGAACAGAAAATACTATAGTGCAACTGCCTTTTGGGGTTGGTGTGTTGTGCGACAAGCACACACCGTGCAATGAGATTGAGTGTATTGGGGGGGGAGGCTTGGTTAATTTCATTGTACACAGGCTGTACATTGACAATAAAGGTATTATTGTTATATGTTATTGTCAGGTGGCATCACAGAGCCACCACTTGCCTTCTGGACTTGGACAGTCCCAGGGAGAGACTGACATGCCCATATGCAGAGATTCTAAGAAGGAGGATCACAACAACTCATGATGCATTGGGGCAGGTCCTCTTTCTTCTTTGGTGGCCTGGCTTCTGTTTCTGACCTCTCCTCTGCCTTCTTTTCAGGACAGTTCTCCTTCACCGCAGATCGCTTCTAAGGCCTCCTGTGCCAGTTTCAACCCCGAGTTCACGCTTCCCCTACCAGAGCTGAGGTTTCTCAGCCTGGCCAACAACCAGGTGACTGGATCCTTCCTTTTCCACTGTTAACGAGACACACTGATCTTTTGCAACTAAGTGGTAGAGGCCAGTTTGTCTAGGAATCGCTACGATCTTTTATCACCCCGTTGGAGGACCTGGCTTCTAGTCCTCAACATCATCATAATTTTATTTATACCTCACCCATCTGGCTACATTTCCCCAGCCACTCTGGACGGCTCCCAACAGAACTGAAAACAGAATAAAACTTCAAACATTAAAAACTTCCCTAAGCAGGGCTGCCTTCAGATGTCTTCTAAAAGTCAGATAGTTGTTTATTTCCTTGACATCTGATGGGCGGGTGTTCCACAGGCTGGGCGCCACCACCAAGAATGCCCTGTGCCTGGTTCCCTGTAACCTCACTTTTCGCAGGGAGGGAACCGCCAGAAGGCCCTCGTAGGTGGACCTCAGTGTCCGGGCTGAACGATGGGAGTGGAGACGTTCTTTCAGGTGTCTAGAGGACCTCACGTTTCAAAGCCACTCCCTGGCAGGTACTTCTGGTGGCAGAGGAGACCACACTCAGTATGGGGTGGGGCAGGAAACACCTTTGCATGCCAAGAAGATGCTCTGCCCTGCCTAGAAAGTATGACAGCACTCAGACACCACCACTAAGAACAAGTTCTCACAGAGGTGGCAAATCTCTCTGGCACTTCAGAGTTTTAAGTTGTTGCCCATCATTCTTCTTCATAAAAAACAGCCCCAAAAAACCAACCTTCCAGACTGAAATCTAGACCCCTCAGGGAGGAGAAAGGCTAGAACCCTTCTCCCTGACATGCAAATTTCCTTCCTTCCTTCCTTCCTTCCTTCCTTCCTTCCTTCCTTCCTTCCAAAGAAAGACCTCCCAATATATATATATATTAAAGGTAAAGGGACCCCTGACCATTAGGTCCAGTTGTGGCTGACTCTGGGGTTGTGGCACTCATCTCGCTTTATTGGCCGAGGGAGCCAGCGTACAGCTTCCGGGTCATGTGGTCAGCATGACTAAGCCGCTTCTGGCGAACCAGAGCAGCGCACGGAAACGCCGTTTACCTTCCTGCTGGAGTGGTACCTATTTATCTACTTGCACTTTGATGTGCTTTCGAACTGCTAGGTTGGCAGGAGCAGGGACCAAGCAACGGGAGCTCACCCCGTCACGGGGATTTGAATCGCAGACATTCTGATCAGCAAGTCCTAGGCTCTGTGGTTTAACCCACAGCGCCACCCGTTACAAAGGCCTTTATTCCTATACATGCACTACAACTTAAAATAGTATCTAACCATTTGTAAAACATGTTCTTATGAAGTGACCCACAAGTTGCCTTTGTTTCTGGTCTTTGGTTTCCTGGATAATTAGTGAACAAAATGAAGCTCCAGCAAAGGCACCTCTCTGCTTTCTTCCCCCTGCCAGTCTTAATTTGTGAGGCAATTTTCCCCTCAGGGCAATATGCCACCCTCCCTTGTACCAAGCTTTCAAATGTGCACCCTTTAAGTCTCTTCCGAATGTGGCTATAACCCTATGCACTGCTGCTAAATAAAATCCAATTACTGGTTCATCCACCAAGCCCTGATTTCAGTCGTCGTTTAAATACAGGCTCTGTAGCGTAGGCTCTGGAGACTTCATGATATGCTGATGAGTAGTTTTACTTATCGCATTAAACACTTGTTCCCCCCAATTTGCCACTTTTGTGCATGTCCACCACAGGTGTCTGTAGCTGCCTCTGTTCCCACATGCTCATCAGCACATCAGTGGAGTATGTTTATGCGCATATTGATATTTACCTGAGGTTAAATACAATGTCTGCATTATCTTCAGAATCGTTTCCTTGATGCTGGGTGCATTTTCTATGACCAGTAATTGATTGATGGATGGATGGATGGATGGATAGATTGTGTGAATATTCGGTTCTGTGAGCCCTTTTTGAAGTGGGGTAGCCCCAATGCACCAGCCTCCTTCCTAAGCCTAAATCGTAACGCTGGTCCTTTTAACGCTGGCTCCCTTTCACAGCGGTGACTCACGGTTGCCTACCAACCTGAAAGCGCTGCTGTGTTCTGATTTGCAGATCGAACATGAGGAAGATTTGTTAGCCGTGGCTCTTTTCCCATCGCTGACCGAGCTGACGTTCCACGGCAACCCTTTCACCACATCGCGCAGCGGTAAAACGAGAACAGCAGCAACCATTTTCTAGTCCCTGTGGTTATGGGTGTGGCCAGCAACAAGTTTCTAGTCCCTGTGGTTGGTAAAGGGACCCCTGACCATTAGGTCCAGTCGTGGCCGACTGTGGGGTTGCTGCGCTCATCTCGCTTTATTGGCCGAGGGAGCCGGCCTACAGCTTCTGGGTCATGTGGTCAGCATGACTAAGCCGCTTCTGGCGATGCAGAGCAGCACACGGAAACGCCATTTACCTTCCCGCTGGAGCAGTACCTATTTATCTACTTGCACTTTGAACTGCTAGGTTGGCAGGAGCAGGGACCGAGCAACAGGAGCTCACCCCCTCGTGGGGATTCGAACCGCCGACCTTCTGATCGGCAAGTCCTAGGCTCTGTGGTTTAACCCACAGCGCCACCTGCGTCCCTGTCCCTGTGGTTATAGGCATGAAAATGCCTGCTGTGAAACCTTAGAAACCAGAAGGTGCCTAAATTATATTTTCTGTGCTCTGCAGATCTCACCTCTTCCTGTGACTAGGAGAGCCAGAATAAAGAGGGCAAAGTCAATCTGCCTCAATCTGCACATTTTATGTAGGTTGCAGAATTCATAGAGTTTGGAGCACCCAGGTGCAAATTTTTAGTCCCAAGTCTGCACAGCACTGCTGCAGCTGCCTCCACTCTCTGTGCTGCCTTGTGGTTCCTCTTTGTCGCTAGCTGAAATGCATCATGGAAATGAAGCTAATCTATTCAACATAGACCACCCAGTTGCTTAATGACGATTCCCTCCCCCTTTCTTTTCTTCTCTTCCTTTCCAGGTGACCCACCTTTACTCACCAGTTTCCTTCAGAACAAGCTGGGGATTAAAATGGTTCGGAAGAAAATTTCGAAACTGGAAAAGCCACGTATCTTTATACCCAACAAGCCTAGCCGGAAGGTAGGAGCCCTTTAGGAAGGCGTTAAGGAAGTCCGTTTCAGAATGGGAAGCTTTTAAACAGAGGTCGGGGGTGTAGGAATTCTCTGTGATTCCTGCATTGGAGGGGGTTGGACTAGATGACCGGTGGGGTCCCTTCCAGCTCTATCATTCTGTTGTTGTTTATTGAGGAGAATGGGGCAAGAGGAAGATGATGTTTCCGCTGTTGCTCATCAAACTTAGAAGGGCCAAGGAAGCTCCCTGCAGCTGAGAGAGACTCATAACCTGAAGATTTGGCTGGCACATGGAGTTCAATTTAATATATGAATTTTAGCTTCTGCCCACCTACTGTTGCTCCCCTAGAGACCCTCCCAGGTGTTAAGATCAGCAGAGGGGGGACCCTCTTAGTAGTTTCTCCACTCTCAGGCGCAAGCTGGTGGGGGCGGCCTGGGAGAATGCAATCTGTGTCACAGACACTCAGCCATGGAATTCCCTCCCCACAAAGGTGCGCTTGGCAACTTCCTTGCATACCATAGTTTCCATCATAAGCTGAAGACACGCCTCCTTTCCCTGGCCCCTGACACCTGAAATGTGCATTTTCAGGACCCGACCAATTGCTGTGGCGGTCATTTGTTTTAAACTCGTTTTCATATCAAATTGCTATGACCTGCCCTTGGGCCTTAGGATGAATTATTTCATTATTATTTATTAAATTTGTACACCACCCATCACCCGAAGGTATCAGGGCGGTTCACAGCATAAAAATACGAGATAAAAACACTAAATACATAATGAAAGCCAGAAGAAAAACATACCAGTAACCCCCACTCCCCCCATCCTGGGTAAGAAACAACAACAACAACAACAACAACAACAACAACAACAACAACAACCAGTTGTTATTTGGCAACCCAGATCCAAGATCTCATTCCTTCCCTTCCAAAGTCCTGCCTACTCCTGTTC
The DNA here is from genome assembly GCF_951804945.1 of Podarcis cretensis. Lineage (NCBI taxonomy): Eukaryota > Metazoa > Chordata > Lepidosauria > Squamata > Lacertidae > Podarcis > Podarcis cretensis. The sequence goes on along the minus strand of NC_137173.1, from coordinate 6,575,796 downwards.
TGCCAGCAGCAGATGCATCCCCTTCTAGGCTCAGAATAAGGAACTTCTGGACCTTTCAGATTTTGAACTCCCAACTCCCATCCTCCCTGACCCTTGGGCCACTTTTGGATGAGGCTGATGGGAGAAGGAGCCTGACCACATCTGGAGGGCCTATGGGTTCCTCTATCCATCTCTCAAGCCCTGAGTTTCCCAGGCCAGCTTCTCATTTTCTCAGCTCTGTTCATTCCCCAAATCTTCCTAAAGCTACTCCTCTGCAATGGGAAAAGGGGTGCTGTTTTCTCCCACTGCTTAGTTTCTGAAAAGTGCAACGGTGATTGGGTGCATAGCTGTCAACCGTCCCTTATTCGGCGGGAAACTCCCTTATACTAGCGCCATTTCCTGCTGCTGTCCGGGGTTGATGATGTCCCTTAAATTTCCCGGGTTTCATGCTCACCCAGCTCGGGAGGGAAGCGGTGGCTCAGGGTCCTCCGCCTCGAGAGAGCAAGAGAGAGTGCGCACGAGCTGCCGCGTCTCCATCTCTCCCTTTTCCCCCTCAGGGGCATGTCATGAGGAGACAGGTGGCGGCGGGCTCTCTTGTGAGACTTCCACTGCGCTGCCATGGGAAGCTGGAGGCGGCGGTGGCTGAGGAAGCGGCCTGAGGGAGGAGGAAGAGGAGGGGATGGGGAGGGATGGAGAAGGGTGGTGCTTCAGCGGCTGCGGCTGTGCCGCAACCGCCTCATGCCAGGCTCGTGGGTGAGAGTCTCTCTCCCTCCCTCCCTCTCTCTCGGGCGGGGAAGGGCCGATGGAACTCCTCGCGCCAGGACGACAGCAGCCCCGACGTGCATAAGCTAAACAAAATCCCTTATTTTGGCTGCTGATCCCTTATTTTTGAGGCTGTTGGTCCCTTATTTTCAAATCTGTAAGTTGACAGCTATGATTGGGTGGGGTGCAGGAAGAACGACACTTGTGGTTATTTATTTCATGAAGTTTTTGCACCATTTGATTGCAAAACAACGACAAGAAGGCCTTACAAATGTGGAATGGGCACCATGGGGCAGCTAAAATAGTGCCAGCTCTGCTGATTAATGGTTAGGGTTTTAAGAGCTGTAGGTTGCAGCCAGGGATGGGTGCTGGGTTTGGAAAGACAGGAGACTGTTCCGCTGTGGTCCTCCCAGGTCTAGAATGCATCACACCGTGGCCTTCTGTGTCTTTTGCAGGTGAAAGCACAGCTGCCCAAGGTCCAAAAGCGGCCTCAGATGCTAGAAGACCACCTGGAGACCACCTTCTGGCAGCTGTGGACAGGTGCAGATCTGGATCCCAATAAAAGAGTGAGTCTGGACGAGCCTCTTCCACCCATCAAGAGAATTTCACTACCGTACAAACCAGAGAAGCCCGTTTTGCCTCTTAAGGAGGAGGAAATATCTGCACCCTCTTCTCTGGAGTGTTGTGTTTGTGATGCTTCAGCAGACCAGCTCTCAGCAGACCAGGTGGAAGATGTTCCTGAAGGCCAGTCTTCGCTAGCTGACTTAGTGTTTGGAAATGTTGCGTCCACTCAACCTCCTGTGGAGCAGCTCCCACCTGAACCTCTCCCACCAGAAGAGAATCTGCCTGAACCCAGCCCTCTGATCACAGCACCTTCACTAGGACAAGAGCTGCCCAAGAGGCCTCAGTTCATCTCATTGTCTTTGCCAGGCCAGGACCACGGTGCTCCTGTTCCTCCTCCCAACTCACCTTTGCCTTTGCAAGAGCAGGGTCTCTCCGAAGGTCCTCCAGCAGAACCAGATCAGCTGAGGCCGTTTCCACCCCGCAGCTCGCTTTTGCCAGGACGAAGTAGATCAGAACCTCTTCCACCAGCTCATTCTCCCGCAGGGGAGCAGGACTTGTCCGGGTCTCCAGCCAGATCCCTGTCGGTGGGACAGGGCTTTCCTGATGCCTCTCCACCAGCTGGACCACCGGCAGTGGAGGGTGATCACCCGGAACCCATCCCACCAGCCAGCTCAGCTCCTCCAGGACCAGAATTGCCAGAACTTGTCTCAGCTACTAGATCAACCTCAGCAGGTCCACCGGGGATTCTCCTGACAACCACTTCTCTTGCAGAAGATCAAGGTCAGGTGGAGCCACCACTGCCACATAGCTCAGCTTCCGAAAGTTTGCCTGGACTTGCTCCACCACACTTGTCTGGGACTCTCCTGCCGACCACTTCTCCTCCAGAAGGGCAAGATCAGGTGGAGCCCTCTCAGGACCTGGCAGAACCTGTCTCTCCATCGATGCCCTGCTTGGAGGAACCAGCTCCCTCTGAGCCTGTTCCACCACCTGGATCCCCTCCAGCAGAGCAAGATCACCTGGAATCTGCTCCATTACCCACCTCACCCACACAAGAGCAGATTCCGCCAGAGACCGTTCCACCACCTGGATCCCCTCCAGGGGAGCAAGACTTGGCCCAGCCAAGTCCTCCTTCAGCTGAACGGAATCTTTCTTGGACTTCGCAACCAACCGGATCCCCTCCAGGAGGGCAGGATCATCTGGAACCCGTTCCACCGGCCACCTCACCGGTCCAAGAACCCGACCGATCGGGTTCCGAGCTCCAAGATGGATCAGAGGAAGAGGAGTTTTCAGAATCTCGACCAGCCAGCTTAACTTCTGTGGAATGTGGCCTGTCTGGGTCGTCTTCCAGGGAGCTTTACATGCTCTTTGCCAAAGTCCACTCGAGCACGAAGCCTATTTTTGAAACATATGATAGTCTTTCTAGTGAGGGCGAGGTGTTTAGCGGCAGCGGGGAGTTCGTGGAGGCAGAGGAAACAGAATCCATTTTCATGACGCAGGTATGTCAGCTGGTAGTACGCCATGGTATTTAAGCAAGAGATGTTTACCAATGAAGCCATTCTAGAATCCCAACCTGTAGTTTACACTAGACAACGTATCATCCCAATACCGGTTTGAAGTCCATATTGCAGGCATCTCCAAACTCGGCCCTCCAGATGTTTGGGGACTACATATACATATCAAATAGTCCAAATAGGTACCCCTGCCCATACGGCCAGTCGTGTCCGACTCTAGGGTTGTGCGCCCATCTCACTTAAGAGGCCGGGGGCCAGCGCTGTCTGGAGACACTTCCAGGTCACGTGGCCAGCGTGACGAAGCTGCTCTGGCGAGCCAGCACCAGCGCAGCACACGGAAACGCCGTTTACCTTCCCGCTATAAAGCGGTACCTATTTATCTACTTGCACTTAGGGGTGCTTTCGAACTGCTAGGTGGGCAGGAGCTGGGACCGAAAGACGGGAGCTCACCCCGCCGCGGGGATTCGAACCGCCGACCATACGATTGGCAAGCCCTAGGCGCTGAGGTTTTACCCACAGCGCCACCCGCGTCCCTCTAGTCCAAATATTCTGCCTAAATTCTAAAAAAAAATTGTTGGGACTTCCCATGCTTCACGTTCGGGGGGGGGGGCTCTGATCATCTCATATCTCTGCTGCCTTGAATAGTCTTTCCAATAGTTCCTTTAAATCTTCCTCTTGTTAACCTTCCTTCTTTTATGACCTCTGAGTTGTTTCCACAAGCGAGTTGAAATAAGCAATGATATGTTTCTGTGTGGGTTTTGTGCATGACTCTCACATAGGTAAAGGTAAAGGTACCCCTGCCCGTACGGGCCAGTCTTGACAGACTCTGGGGTTGTGTGCCCATCTCACTTAAGAGGCCAGGGGCCAGCGCTGTCCGGAGACACTTCCGGGTCACGTGGCCAGTGTGACAAAGCTGCATCTGGCGAGCCAGAGCTGCACACAGAAACGCCGTTTACCTTCCCGCTGGTAAGCGGTCCCTATTTATCTACTTGCACCCGGAGGTGCTTTCGAACTGCTAGGTTGGCAGGCGCTGGGACCGAGCAGTGGGAGCGCACCCCGCCGCAGGGATTCGAACCGCCGACCTTTCGATCGGCAAGCCCTAGGTGCTGAGGCTTTAACCCACAGCGCCACCTGCGTCCCGACTCTCACATACCTCCATTTATTTCTTGGGTCTGAAGGTGGACGAGGAGTCTGGTCCCTTGCCGAAGACTGAAAGGGTGGCATCCCCACGTAAGATGTCAGGCAAAGGAAGAAGGCAAGCCCAGCCAGTCCCCGAAAAATACAAGGGTTATGAAGAGCTGCTCGGCGGAGACCCTGGCGCAGATTTCGTTGACCCAGTGGGTGAGTTGACCTGGGACTGCTGGAAATGTCAAGTGCAGGCTTTGACCTTCCTTGTTCCAGTTGACAAAAGGATCTTGGCTGGGGCCCATGGTTGAACTTTCCTCTCCCATCACACAGAGAGCTACCATCTAACTTTTGCAAAGGTCCATCTGTCTCTGCATTGTCTACACTGCATGGGCCCTCAAGATTCACCTAGTGTATGTACTCACGTTTTTAAAAATGCACATCTATTTCTTGAAGTCACTCTATACTCTCTGCATTGATCTGTGTTTCGGGTGCTGAGTTGCTGTGTGTAAAATGAAGCTCTGTGGTCCCCGTTCACTAGAATGGTAAATCTAAAAACAACTACAGTGGTACCTCGGCTTTCGGACATCTCCGTTGATGAACATTTCGGTTTTTGAACGCCGTAAACCTGCAAGTAAACGCTTCGGTTTTCAAACATGCCTCGGAAGTTGAACATCGAATTTTCCGTATTGTGTTTTCGGTTTTCGAACGTTTCAGAACTCGAATGGTCTTCCGGACCATTTGAAAACCGATCTACCACTGTATAACTTTCCCCCTTTTTGGATAAAGTGGATTAAATTTGCAGGCCACTTCAGAGTGGATTAAGCCTCCCCAATTGCAGAGGAGAAAAGGTTCAGGGCTTTCTGTTGGGGGAGTAAAAGGGATTCATTTCCCTTCATAATCTTGTATGGGGAGGGGGAAGCAGGGGGTCGTCTTTTGCTCTTTCCCACCCTAACATAATTCAGAAATAGATGGGTGGTGTATCTTATTGCTTGTTGCTTATTTTAAAGTGCTTTGTGATGTCGTGGTGGAATTTATTTTCTAGTTGGATTCCTGAGAGATCTTCTAAACAGGGTTTACGTTAACATGGTTCCCACCCCCAATTTCCCCTGTGCTCCCATTTTTATTTCAACCAGGAATACAGCACAATGTCCAAGCTCTGGAGAAGGCGCTCCGATATCCCCGTGTGTACCGCGAATCAAAGGCCAGGCTGGACAGCTACCAGAAGCCTTATGTTCCTCCAGAGAAAAAGGTACTGTATTTTTCGCTCCATAAGACGCACCAGACCATAAGACGCACCTAGTTTTTAGAGGAGGAAAGGGGAAAACCCCTGGGTTTTTTTGAGGATCAGCTCACAGTTATGTAGCTTCTTTTGCAAAGGGGAAAAGCCCCATTTTTTTTGAGATCAGCTCAAAGTTGTGCAGCTTCTTTTGCAAAGGGAAAAAATCTTGTTTTTATGGGGTTCAGCTCACAGTTCTGCAGCTTTTTTAGGAAAGGAAAGGGAGCCGTTTCTTCTGTTTCCAGACAGATGATCTAATCAGCCAGTCTCATGTCGCTGGGGAAACTAACAGCCTCCGTTTGCAGAACATTCAAGAATGGACAAGGGCAAGGGCCGGGGCAGGAAAGGGAGCCAGCGATCAACCACACATTCACTCCATAAGACGCACAGACATTTCCCCTTACTTTTTAGGAGGAAAAAGGTGCATCTTATAGAGTGAAAAATACGGTAAATGGTATCCAGGGAAGTAAAACTCTTGCCTCCAGACCTGGGAGGTTGGAGCTCAAACTTCTACTTAGGGGAGGGATGTTTGGCAAATGGTTCCCTCTGCGCCTCAGTCCCCTGTCTGTAAAATGGGAAGATACAAAGGGAGGACGGCGTGCTGTCAAATGAACAAGAACATCAAGAAAGCGCTTTGTGAAATACTTTGCAAAATATCGAAGCTAAATTGTACTGGGGTCACCCTCTAGACTAGTGGCTTCCAAACTTTTCGGAGCCACCCCCCCTTTAGTTTCTGTAAACTCACTGCCCGTCTCCATTAAAGGTAAAGGGACCCCTGACCATTAGGTCCAGTTGTGGCCGACTCTGGGGTTGCGGCGCTCATCTCACTTTATTGGCCAAGGGAGCCGTCGTACAGCTTCTGGGTCATGTGGCCAGCATGACTAAGCCGCTTCTGGCGAAGCAGAGCAGTGCAGGTAAACACCGTTTACCTCCCCGCCGGAGCGGTACCTCTTTATCTACTTGCACATGACGTGCTTTGAACTGCTAGGTTGGCAGGAGCAGGGACTGAGCAACAGGAGCTCACCCCGTCGTGGGGGTACCTTCTGATCGGCAAGTCCTAGGCTCTGTGGTTTAACCCACAGCGCCACCCACGTCCCTGCCCGTCTCCATTACTGTACCCTATAAAAAGCAATATTCAGAATAGCACTAAGGAAGATGACAACAGAGGCGGATTTAGGGGGACACAACTGGTTCGGTCACACTAGGTGCAGAACCTGATGTGGAATGGAAGCCGGGGGGAGGCACAGATTTTTGCGCTGCTCTGGTTTCTCCAGAAGTGGCTTAGTCCTGCTGGCCACATGACCCGGAAGAACTGTCTGCAGACAAACGCCGGCTCCCTTGGCCTGAAGGTGAGATGAGCGCCGCAACCCCAGAGTCGTTCGTGACTGGACTTAACTGTCAGGGGTCTTTTACCTTTACCTTTATTTATACCTCGGTAGGCAATCCTGAAGCAGGTGGCGCATGGGACGCAGGTGGCGCATGGGACGCAGGTGGCGCTGTGGGTTAAAGCCTCAGCGCCTAGGGCTTGCCGATCGAAAGGTCGGTGGTTCGAATCCCTGCGGCGGGGTGCGCTCCCGCTGCTCGGTCCCAGCGCCTGCCAACCTAGCAGTTCGAAAGCACCTCCGGGTGCAAGTAGATAAATAGGGACCGCTTACCAGCGGGAAGGTAAACAGCGTTTCCGTGTGCAGCTCTGGCTCTGGCCAGAGCAGCGATGTCACGCTGGCCACGTGACCCGGAAGTGTCTCCGGACAGCGCTGGCCCCTGCCCTCTTAAGTGAGATGGGCGCACAACCCCAGAGTCTGGCAAGACTGGCCCGTACGGGCAGGGGTACCTTTACCTTTACCTTTACCTAGGCAATCCCCAGCAAAAGGTTGCAGCGTGGAGCGTGAAGGGCTTCAGGCAGACAGACACAACACCCTCCATGATGCTCATTTGCATTCCTGCCTCCTCTCCTGTCCCCCCCCCCAAAAAAAAAGCAGACACTGGGCATTTGATGGCCACTGAGCATGCTCAGTCCTCATCCAGCTGCCTCATTGTTTTTAGCACTCCCCCCCCCGCACCATTTTGCCTATACAGTGGTACCTCGGGTTAAGTACTTAATTCATTTCGGAGGTCTGTTCTTAACCTGAAACTGTTCTTAACCTGAAGCACCGCCTTAGCTAATGGGGCCTCCTGCTGCCGCCGTGCCGCCAGAGCACGATTTCTGTTCTCATCCTGAAGCAAAGTTCTTAACCCGAGGTACTATTTCTGGGTTAGCGGAGTCTGTAACCTGAGGTACCACAGGATAAGGATCGGCCCGCACTCCTGAGCATCACCAATAGAGGGAACGGTAAGTGAAGATGTGGGGATTGTCTGTGGCCTTCTCATTTTGATCCGCTTTCTGTGCAGGCCTTGAGTGTCCGTCCGCCACCAGCTGAAAAGACCCGGCTGCAGAAGCTGGAAGAAATCCTCCTGAAGATGCGCAACCCCACGAATATCATACAGATGCCACTAGGTATTTATTTATTTCATAAAATTAACGTACTACTTGATTGCAGAAAGAAAGAAGAAACCTCTGAGTGGATTACAAACAAGGTAAAGCAACGAAAGTATCAGTGAGAAAAATTTAGAAAAATGAGCAACACTTAGCTCTGTTGATGGGGGATGCGGGTGGCGCTGTGGGTTAAACCACTGAACCTAGGGCTTGCCAATTGGAAGGTTGGTGGTTTGAATCCCCGCGACGGAGTGAGCTCCCGTTGCTCGGTCCCAGCTCCTGCCAACCTAGCAGTTTGAAAGCACATCAAACGTGCAAGAAGATCAATAGGTACCGCTCTGGCGGGAAGGTAAACGGCATTTCCGTGCGCTGCCCTGGTTCGCCAGAAGCGGCTTAGTCATGCTGGCCACATGACCCGGAAAAAACTGTCTGCGGACAATGCTGGCTTCCTCGGCTGGTAAAGCAAGATGAGCACCGCAATCCCAGAGTCGTTCGCAACTGGACTTAACTATCAGGGGTCCTTTACCTTTACCTTTTTTAGCTCCGTTGGTTAGAAGGTGGTGCTGAGAATGCCAGGGTTGCAGGTTTGATTCCCGTATGGGGCAGCTGCCCTTTCCTGCTTTGCAGGGGATTGAACTGAATGACCCTCAGGGTCGCTTCCAATTCCAACTCTATGAAACCTTCTGAAAACTTAAAACAAAAATAGACTAAGAAGAGATTAAGACTCACTCACACAGCAACGCTAGGCTGTTTTCCATCTAACCTCCCTTGCTCCTCTCTCGCTAGCAGAAGCAGAATACAGTGGTACCTTGGGTTAAGTACTTCATTCGTTCCGGAGGTCCGTTCTTAACCTGAAACTGTTCTTAACCTGAAGCACCACTTTAGCTAATGGGGCCTCCTGCTGCCGCTGCACGATTTCTGTTCTCATCCTGAAGCAAAGTTCTTAACCCGAGGTACTATTTCTGGGTTAGCGGAGTCTGTAACCTGAAGCATATGTAACCCGAGGTACCACTGTACATTATGCAAATGCAATGAAAAATAGACCTGCCTGACTGCAGTTTGGTTCTCTTAATAAGAACATAAGAGTCTGCTGGACTGGGCCAATGGCCCACCTAATGCAGAATCCTGTTCTCACAGTGGCCAACCAGATGCCTGTGGGAAACTGGTGATCAGGATCCAAGCGCAAGGGCCCTCTCCCCTGCTGTTGTTTCCAGCAACTGGGATTCAGAAACATTGGAAGCAGAACAGAGCCATCATGGCTGGTAGCCCCCGATAGCCCTCCATGCATTTGTCTAATCGTCCTCCAAAGCCATCCCAGTGCATAGCTGCCAACGTTTCCCCTTTTTTAAAGGGAAACTCCCTTATTCCGAATAGGATTCCTCGCAAGAAAAGGGAAAAGTTGACAGCTATGTCCCAGTTGGTGGCCATCACTACCTCCTGTGGGAGTTCCATAGTTTAGTTGTGTACGGCATGAATAGGCCCTTTCTTTCCTGCGTTCTTTGCAGTGTGCATCCTGCGGAGGAAGAAAGACAACTGGCGCGAGTACCGGCAGGCCCTGGCGATGCTGAAGGAGTTCCGGAAGGAGTATAAAGCGGCAGTGGCCAGCTGCAACAAGCAGGTTGAGTCCAAAGCCATTAGTAAGGAGGGTACCAGTGCAGAGACGAGCCAAAACTTGATGCTCGAGGGTCTCCCTGAGGCTGAGGTGGGTGGGCAGCCACTTGAAGAATCCTCGGTCCCTACGGAGGAGAAAGGATTTTCTCCATCCAATCCGAAGAAAGCTCAATTTAAACCGGACTGCTGAGGAACCTCCTCTTTTTACAAGACATAAGAGCTATTTGCTGTATTTTCCGAAGAGCCCTTTGTCCTAAGAGGCCATAGTGGTGTAACTAGCAACCATAGGAACGGAGGTTTGACCCGCTCAGGGTTACAGGCTAAGAGTAGTTCAGGCTCCACTTCAGTGCAGACGTTCAGAAGCGCAGCAGAAAACCGACGGGAACCGCTAGGCGCACTCCGAAAGGCTGTTCAGGATGCAGTTCCCATCTAAATCATGAGACTTGGACCCAGGCAGCCGCCGCAAAAGCAGTGAAATAAAGGTGTCATGGTGGGCCTCCGGTTTTATCGAATGACTACGGCCTAAGTTCCCCCTTTTACAATTGTTCAGGTGGAAGAACCTTGGTAGAATCTGTTGGGAGAGGGAAAGAAGTCATGCCAAGACAGCTTTCCATAGAAGCAATGACTGGCACAGAAAGGCTTTGTCACACTTCCAGTGGCTTATTGTAAGACCCCAGTTGCCCATGTAGTTTGCTAGACATTTCCCCACTTCCTTCTGCTTGCCCCAAACCAGGGGTGTCGGTAAAAGGGCATGTTGTCCCTTGCACACTTCTTTTGCTTTGCAGGTTTAAATTGCCCCCGACGACCGCTTGCCCCAACTCTTTCCTTTCCCCTTAGGCTGTGGCTCTAGGGGGGAAAAGCAATTAAATATTTAACCCTTAATGTAATTGTGCAGTTAATATTCTGCTTTACGTACCCGGTAATCCTTCACAATCCACTCTCTGAGCTCAAAGAGAATTGGCATTTGCAGATGTGGTCTTTTCAGATCAGTTAGCTAAACCACCCAGTAGCAATTCATGGGCCAAACCTTGCTGTTTCTTTTACCAAGGCAGAATTCCCTCTTTAGACCACCCAAGGTTCAAATGGCAACCACTTAAATTAGTACAGTTCTGCAGGGAGGGAGAGGTAAGGGCAATGGCCACCCCCAGCGGCAGGCTACCATGTACACACAGGACCCCACCTCAGTCCCATTCGTTCTCATAGTCCAGACTTCCGACTCCCATGGCTTTTTTCCCATGGGCTCATGCAGAATGGCTTGGCTTCCTCACACCAAGTCACCGTAATGTTTTCTCTAGATTCAAGCACTTCTCTTTTGCCCGTGCGTGGGAATGCCTGCAACTCATTCCCTGGGCATGTACATGGGAGCATGAAGGTACATGCACAGAGATCAGCTCGGCCTGTCACCTCTGTGAGCCCCCTCTCTGGAGCATGAAGCACATTTTACCCTCTCAGATCGAAATCTATTTTTGTTGCAGAGAACTCTCTAAAATTCATTGAAACCCAAGCCAGTCTTGGGGTTGCATTCTACCTTGTTGATACAGTGGGACTACTAGACAGAGGTAGGGAACCAAGTTTTGCATACGTAGGCTACTGAATGTGCGTCTGAATAGGCCTCGGCAAATTCTAAGACACTTGTAAGTAGATGGAAGAAATAAAAGCATCTCTAAAGAAGAGTTAAAATAACCACTGCTGGATCAGCATGGAAGATGGGCTAAGTCCCCTCCCCCTTCCAATTCATCTGACTGCTAGTTAAGTATTGATCCTTGTTCAGGGTGGCAACGTAGGTAAAGCTACGCTAAAGGGGGTTGTGGTTGAATAACTACAAAAATGATCCACTCTCCACAGTCATTTCCTGGTCAACTCAACTATCTTATTTTAAGTGAAGGGGCTTGTCAAAGAGGGAGTTTTAGGAAAGCATGCAATTTCATTGTGTTAGAATCAGTAGCTGGGTTGGGTTAAAGGACATCCACTTTTCTTTTTTACTGTTGCAAACCCCCTTCTCCCACCCCCAAAAATCCATTTCTAAGAACTTAGTGAGGGAGACTTGTGTACCTTTACCCATAAAGACACCCCCCCACACACACATTCGTTTCTCAGTAAACAGATTTGTTTTATCAAAAAATCTGATGAAGCCACAGTGATTAAGTTGCGATCTCAAAAATGATGCTTTGTCTTGTACTGCACTGGTTTTCAAGTACCAAGCGGAGGATACACACCAAAGCACAAAATGATTTAAAGCATACTGGGGGGGGGGGGGGTTGTTGGGAGAAGGGAAGTAGATAAATGCAGCAACATCAATTTTTCTGGGAACAGTCTGACAGTAAACACCAGTAGAACCTAGCTTACACAGAATCCCACCAATGGTAACCAAAAAAAGGTGTTTTCTTTGTTTGCATAGTGGATAGCTAATTCTATACCTGCTTGCAGTGTTTTAAATAGTTGGAAAAGGAACAATGTTTTCCATCAGATTCCTAACAACACAACATTTAGGAAGATGGCGGCACCAGCTGCAGAGTTCAGCAGTGCAGTTTTGACCTTACTGTGGAGACTCAGCACAGAGTATCTCACAGACCAGCGTCGAAATTGATGGACTTTCACATCCAGTCAGTTCTTGGGCAAGGAATGTTACTTTAAGCGACTGCATCTGGTCCTCTCCAAGAGCTGAAACTGGTTTTGGGTGGCACCTTCCTGAAGGCAAGGCCGCCTTAATCCACCGGTAAAGATGAAAATCAAGATGCCAGCATGATCCTTTTTAAAAGCCCAACAAGAAGCGTTGCAGGTGCTCGTTGAAGCAATGTCCAGGTTTGTTTTTTGTCTTTTTTTTTTGGGGGGGGGGGAATCAATGCATTATAGAAAGTCTTTAAGGCTTGTACTTTCCTCTTCCTTTGCCTTCATTGAGAGAACTTCAACAAAGTGCTTGGGTTTGACCTGTAGTCCATGACATGCCCCACAATACATTTGAAGAGAAAGAATACTGACAGTTATATAATAAAATGCAATACAATCATCGTACAAAATCCAATCTTTTGGCACTTTCCCCATCTTCGCTATTTCCACCAACATCCGTAATCAACTGAAGAACTTGCATCGCTTCCTTTTCCAAACAGGGATATCCAGGAGGGTCAAAGTGGATTTTCAGGGTCAGATTGTCTCTTTGGCAGCTGCATTCATTCACTCACTGTCAAGATCTCTCTCCCCCCCAACTGAGCTATAAACAGAACCCCATTTTTAAACCTCATCAGGAACCAGAAGTCTGAGAAAGGCAAGAGCAGGAAGTTCACAGCCACTGACATTTATGGCAAGACACTCTTTGACCTCCGTGAGCACGTAACAGGCCCAACAGCAGTGCTCTCCTTGATAAGCAGGCAATCCTGGGTCAGTTTCTGACCAAATGAGGGCAGATCTCTCAAAGGCAAGGAAAACACAAAAACACCGGGCACGCTTTTAGGCTATGAGGTGGGCAGCCAACCTTGCAAGATTAAGGCCCCCCACATCTATCTAGACTAAAGGGCCCGTTAATACATTCAGTGGCCAATAGGCTCATAAGTCCAAAGAGATTCGTGTTTGGCATCAGGTCGGCCAGAACGTTTGGGCAGTAATAGTTTGCAACTGTCCTACCTAAGGGCCAGTTTAGAGGATGTAAGGGCCACACAGCTACCTCTTGTCAGATTACATCCCTGCAGTGTGCATTGCCACATCCCCCACTAGCTAATGACGCATGGCGGGGAGGTTCACAGCCATGACTTCATCTAATAAGTGATCTCTCGCTCACACACATGTATATACACACACACACACACACACGCAAGAGCCTTGTTTGGCCTCCTACTCCTGAATCTTGTTCACATCCTGAAACAGTCATGTTTGCGTTCCATACACACCCCTCTTCCGGAATGCCTGCATTTGAAACACCAAGCTGAGGCCGCTCGCTCATTGAATAGATCCACTTTCAGAATGTGCTTCGGTTTGGAGCTTCACGCAGCAAAATCGCTACCAACATGAGTCTGACCAAACTGCGGAAGCAGTGGAAGACAGGAGTGCCTGGTGTGCTCTGGGCCATGGGGTTACAGAGTCGGACATGACTAAGCAACAAATATTGCTCCTTATGCCTATTTCCAGACATTGCCCTGGATTACAAGAGCATATAGCAGATCTCTGTTTGCAAGAGGGCTAGAGCTCTTTTGCAGCTGGTGTGTTTCCTTCAAAAAGAAGGCAAGATGCAGAATACTACTAGGCGCCCCTTAGGCCATAGGGCTACTTCAATAGTCCACTGCAAGGAAGTTAAGAGCCGAATTGATACATCACTTTGGCTATGTGCAGGTGTGCAGGCACATTACATTCCTCAGGGTGCTCAGATTGGCTTCGCTTTCCTTCCGAGCACATAATCAGTCAAAAATCTGGGTTTGTTCCTATAGAATTTGTGGAGTTGTCCTTTGTGCCTCTTACCATGAAATCTTGATGTCCCCAAGTGCAGCCATAGGCAGTCTCTTGTCTGAGACTACAAGGACAGCACTAGACCTTTTCACAGCATATCCTGGAAGGAGACCGCTGGTGTGAAGATGCCACATGGGTAAAGCTTTGCTGCCCTACCTTTCCATAGACTGTCAAAGACCTAGACTATGCTTTTCCAAATTCAGTCAGGGCCATATCACACATCTGACTTCGCCATTGCTTTGCCAACAGGTGTACCTGGAGGATGCCCTGTGTTTCTGGCACTCACTTAAATCACTTGTACATCCCGAGGGTGTATTGATCAAAAGTCTAACATCCGTGGGTGAAGAGGCCTTCACTCTCACCCATTCGTTTTTACCAGTAATGAGACATGGCGGAGTGATATTCTCTGTTACTCCATGCCAGCCTTAAGCTGGAGCCTTTAGCATTCATCTCCTGCCAGGGCCTGTGGGGTGGAGGGAACGTCGCTGGGCCCTAAATGGGTCTCAAGGGCTGAGCCCCTACAACATGCACCGGGACAACACGGAACAGACAGCCTGACTACCTGTGTGCGGTAGTGCAACAAAAGAACTGGAAACCCACATAATTCTTCCAGTTATGATCCTAAATTCCCATTAAGAAACATGATCATCAGCTCACCCAAATTATGTTACTTGACGTGCGATCACTTGGAAGAAGTGCTCTACATTCACCAGAGATTATGCAGAAATAAGCATCTGAAGTGAACTCATACTTTCCAAGTTTTTAAGGCCCAATTCTCCTCCTCTGAAGTGTCTTTCAAATCCCCTTTTCTTACTAAAGGGCCACATCTTTCCAAAGGGCCTGAAAAGGTCTGGTCTCCATAAGGGTTTCCTTACTGTAATGGCAGTCTTTGGCATGTCGAGAATAATACCAATTGCTCCCAGGTTTTCAGCAAGGAAACATTGCATTTTACATAAGCATTTTCTGTCTCTATCAGATCAGCAAAATGTAAGGTTGCAATTCTACTCAAGCTTACCAAAAAGTGAGCACCACTGAAATCAGTGGGGCTTCCTTCTAACTATGATAGAATGGCAAGAACCTAAGGAAATAAAGCAAAAGTGAAACCAAAACATATTCTAGTTCTGTTTGACAGGAAAAACAAACCAATTTGGAATTAGTTCAAAGGGCGAGAGCAACACTTTCCTCCACATAATTTTTAGAGAAGGAAATATTCCAAAGGAATACAGCAGCACAACAAAAACTGTCGGCATGCAGAGGGCCGGGAGGCCAGCTGGCTAGCCCCGGCTGTGCCGTTTCCTTCCAGCGGCCCGTGCGAAGACCATCACCTCTGCTCCGACGTAAATCAGTGACCTGGGCTTCACAGCCAGGGCACACTAAGTAGTGACACGTAACAATCTCATGTCTGTTCCTTAAGGTGGAATGGAAATGTCAACATAAACTTGGGTCTATAAGTGACTGTTGAAGTGCTAAGCGCATTTTTAAACCGCAACCTGTTTTTAGAGATTACAAGTTTCCACCCATTGAGAGCTTCTTTGGCTCTAACCATACTAGGGTGATGTACTTATAGACTATTTACTCTGTATTTCACCTTTTGTGGCTTTCAACTTTTCCTGAGCAGCAAACCCAGAGGCCTCAATGTCAATCTATCATGGTACGTAGTTCTAAGGGGCTTAAAAACACCTGCTCCTAGTGTGGGACAAACCTGGCTGATTGCAGTGGCCACTTCTGAAGTCATCATGCGTCAACTTATCCTCTTCCAATTCTTACGACAAAACAGGCTTGTGAAAAATCTACAGCAAAACAAAAAACCCTCTGCAGCACACTAGGAAACAAGCATTGCTGAAGAGATTGTAAATATGACACACTTCCACATGTGGAAACTTTAACTTGTTGACCAAGTGAGCACTGGTTAGGGTGGGTGTCCAGAAAATACTACCAACACCACCTATCTCCAATTCAAAACCCACTTTAAATGGGACAGTTTAGTCATCTGCATTGGGCCTTTCAACTCAGCAATCTCAAAAACCAGACACTGGAAGAGTTCAACAGAATCCACTCTCCACGGCCGTCTCATTCGCACAACACATCCGCACACATTTCGAGTCACAGAAGTCATTCCACTGCTGTCATAGTTTATATCCCCAAAGCTGTGCATGATGAGGACCAAGAGAAAGGCTTGGGATAACAAACAAATTGCCACGGTAGTGAGAGAGACTAGGTGCAATTTCTCTGCCTTCAGTTCTGTCTCGCCTGAGTGGGAAGCCTTGTAGTTGTACTCTGCAAATCTGACTCCTATTAACATGGCCTTGGGATCAAAAAATAATCTATGGCAATGCAAACGGATTGTGCCAGGTGTTAAGAGATGGACAGCTCAAACAGCAGCCACAGATCTGGCAAAAGGTTATTAGTTTGGGTTCTGTATAAACAGCCCTCCATAGATGTGAATGCTCAGTAATACACTGTATATTTAAATACATTCCTGTGTATCCCACAGTTCAAGCGACTGGCCTCCCTCCTTCTCAAGGCTGCTCCTGAGGTTAAAAGATCACTTACAGCAACTGGTTTCAGTGACAAAAAATGCCAATCCAATAGTGTCATCTACTCACAACCTGGAAGCTGTTTGCATACCAGTGGGACTCAGCTGTAGACACGGGTCTATGCCCTTCTGATCAGTGAAATTTAAATGCATTCCTGTGAGTGGGTCTGAAGAGTCTCAGAAGCAACTTCAGTAAAAAGAATAAAGTGTAGCCTACATCTGTGCAAAGACCTTGACTGTAGCGTGAACTGGATTTAACTCACCTTACCATAAAAAAAAAGGAAACACAATTGGGGGAGGGGGAGGTAGGATAACAAAACAGGTCTTCCTCCTTCCCAGATCATTTTGACCAACCTCACATTAACTAGAAAAGGCAACATTGTTCAATAAGTGCTACTTTGCACCCGTGGTGCTCTTTGACCGCAGGAAATACTGATCTGCCCTCCCTTTCCGCCTTGCCACTGTCCTGTTCTCGCTGTCAAACTTCCGCTGGAGCTGCAAGGCCAGCCGGCGGTCTTCCTCCTCCTGCTTCAGCCTCTGCTCCACCTCACTCCTCCTCCTCTTCCTCGGAGGTTCGGAAGCAGCCAGCGCCCCGTGGTGACAGGCCACCTGCCTCAGTCTCTTGACCGAGCCGGTCTGTTCCAAGTGCTTCATTTTGCACTGTCTCTTTCGGCCCCTCCTCAAAGGCGAGGCCTCGTCGCCGAGGGCTTTCTCGATACAGACGCCGTTTGGGAAGTTGCTCCGCTCACTTTCGTTCAGGTACTTCAGCTGCTTCCTGCCGGCTGCCTTGACCGATGGGCCGAGGGCCCCGTTCTCTGGAAACTCCGAGCTGACTCTAATCACTTTCCGGGTCACCATTTTGGCATCGACGTTCAGACATGTTTCCGTCTGCCGCAAGGCTGCTTTTGCGCTGGGGACCTCAGAAATCCTGGTGTTTAGGGTGCTTTCGTTGAGTCTCGCTACGGATGCTTTGGGGTAATCTTCCACCGCCTCCAAGTCTCTCCTGATATTGCCCGAGCTTTCAAACTTTGAAACACAGACGGAAGGCGAACAATCTGTCGCTGCCTGCACGTGCGTGATGGTTTCAGGTGGCAGCACATCGTTTGATATCTGCAGGGGCTCTTTGACAAGTGAGTTCGCGCTAGGAACCAGAAAATCTTCCCCCGCCTCTGGGGCCAGGGATGTTAGAGTGGCTTTAGAGAGAGTCTTTTTCACCTGCCGTTCCTGGAATATCTGCTCCCATTTTTTCAAGATCCTGGGACTGGCTTCGTAAGTGGTTGGCTTCTGTAAACTCCTCGTTAGGTTCCTCGGAGTAGACTTGATAATTAGAGGACTGAGAACTCCGCCGTCGGGAAGCTGCTTTGGAGGTGTGCAGGGGGAACAGACAATGGGCTTGAAGTGATTGAGTTCTTCTGAAATGCTGTCATTGCTCTCGGGGCTGATAGAGCGCTCTGGCTTCTGGAGGACGGAGAAGGAAGCAGCTGCATGGAAGACAAGGCGCTTATCAGCTGTTAGGTCTGGGGCGGAGAGGCAGCGATTGTTCTGGGTGGACGATAAAACTCCAACGAGGGGACCAGGCGCGCCAGATAACTGGTTTATCTGCAAGGAGCAAGTGGGTATCATTAACAACTAATTTATACACAGCTTAATGCCAAAGGGGGTTTACAAAGTACAGGGGTACCTTGGTTTACAATCCCAATCTGTTCCGGGAGTCCGTTTGTAAACCAAAACAGGCTGTAACCCAAGGCGCGCTTTCACCAATGGGGCCTCCAAAAAAAATTTGTTCGCAATCCAAATAAAATGGGTTGCAATCCAAAAAAAGCTTGCAAACTGGGACATGCACTTCTGGGTTTGACGTGTTTGTAATCCAAAACATAAGCAAACCAAGGTACCATGGGATAAAAACGATTTTCACAGATTACGTTGAGAACTGCTGCTGCTGCACATTAACATGGAAGGCAGATTCAGGGTAATAATGAAAACAGCTGTAACACAGCCCTCCAAGCACATTACAAAAAAAGGGGCAAATTCCATGTTATAGATAATTAAAAACGGGAACTGGAAATAAAACTGTCAATATCATGACGATGTTATACAAAACTATGGTACTAACACACTAGACGTACTGCGCAGTTCTGGTCAACACACCTAAAAAATGACATTGGAAAGCTGGAAGGTTAAAAAAAACACACGACTGAAGTGATTGTGGGGCTGGAGCAATTCACCAATGAGGAAAAGTTACACAACATTTGGGGATTAATTCAGTGAACAGGTGGATAAAGAGGGAAGCATGATAGTGGTTATAATGATTATGGATGGTGAAGCGGACAGAGACAGAACAGTGCAGTACAATAGGAAGAACCCCAGGTTATTTGATGAAGCTAGATGATGGAAGATTCAGACTAGAAAGAGGAAAGTTCTTATTCACACAGTGCATAGTTAAAACTATGGCATTCACTCCCAAATGATGTAGTGATGTCCCAAACTTCAGGTGACTTTAAGGGACAAATTCCTAGAGGAAGAGGCTCCCACTGGTTGCTAGCCATGAAGGCTGCGTCCAACCTTCACTATAGGGCAGTAAAAGCCTCTGAAATGCCTCTGAAAACCAGTTGTTGGGATTTGCAAGTAGGGAGAGCGCTATTGCACTCAGGTGGTCCTGTCTGGGGGTGTCTTATGGGCACCTCTGTGAAAAGAGGGTGCTAAGCTGGGTGGGCCTTTGGCTTGAGTCAACTACAAACTGCCACATGGAAGCACCCACAGGACCCTCTGCGGTAGTAAAGGAATGTGTCAAGACACACACATTCAGTATTACAGAAAGCCAGCAGATGCAGCAGTCCCTTGGTCAAATCAAAGACTCTTTGCAATACAGCTCAGGACATTTTGAGGCAGTGGAACCCAACATGATAGCCACCATTTTCAAAAACATCATCACCTTTGTTCGGACTGGAGCTGATCTTTGCCTGCTTTTGGATCTTTCTCGAAGGGTATCGTTGCAGCTCTGGCTCCTTTCTACCTTGGAGCTCAAGCTTCTAAAAAAATGTAAAGAAAAGAAAAGTTTAGTGGGGAAAGCACCATAAATTAACACAATGCCTACATAATGCTATCATTAAACACAAGATTGATCTTTGTGCAGTATCTTCCTCTTCGTCTCACCTGGGGGAAGGTAGAGGCACAGACCCACAGTATATATGCAGGTAGACTTACATGTATTGAACAAGGTACTGTTCTGGTTCAGCCACATGCCTTCTATCTAGAAATCATATGTCACTAGTTTTAGTTTTATTGCTTCTAATGGACTGAGCTTTATTTTAAATGTTGTTAACCCATTAGTAATAAGGATACTTCAGATATGGTATAAAAACCATTTATTTTTACTAATGGCCCATGACCTACAGAGAGCCGCCTCACCCAGAACATGAAGGGGCTATGAAATATAGAGAGGAGCTCCAAGTGTTCAGCATTTCTGGTCCACATGAGTCCCAAGAAGACTGCAAAGCAGGCAAACAAAATCCAGCTAAATTGTCCCTTCACGCAACACTGCCCCCCCCCACAGCTCCACAAAAACCAGGAGTCACAACTTCCTTGTGCCCCAGTCCCTGTAACACTTCTGCATAAATGTGCACACAATTTCAAAGTGGTTTCTAATTTGCAGTTTATTCCAGGAACAAATTCTGGGCCACTATAACACAGTCCAGACTCATCTGCTCACTCTCCTAATATTCCCTGCCCCACTTACCACCATTGCCTTAGCTGGAACTTTCCCCTAAAGACAACCCAGAGAGTGACCAAGGACTTACCCTGCCACCAATGCTATTGAGTAGGTGCTTCCCTTGGAGACAAAAGCTGACCGATGTGCAGATTTGCCCTGGAATGGTTCCTCGTTCTCGGAATCAGAGAGGCGTTCCGGAAACTGAAAGGATCAAGGAAAGATTAGTTGACACTTTCCTTATTTATAACAATATTTTAAACCGCCAACACGCAAAAAGTACCAATGTGGCATACAGTGGACCACAAACAGCCTCACTCTGGCAATTCACTGCTTCTTCCAACAGTGTTTTGAGCCTCCATTCTACAGAGCAGTTACGTTTGAAGTACGCACTGAGCAGAGGGGGATTTGTTGCCTGTAACCAAATTTAGATGTTTACTGCCGGATGTCCCCAGTTCTCCTTTGGCAGTGGCAGTCAGCAGCCCAGTCAGCCTGGTAGCGCAGTTGGCTCTGGCTGGCTCCGGGCTGCCGCTGCCACGTTTCCCGGGGACAGATTTGCAAATCTGGGGACATCTGGTAACCCTACTATAACTAAATTGTAGTATATTGAGGGGGGGCACCGCACATGTTTTGCCCACAAAAGGTTCAATCTCTGATGCCTCCAGGCTATCCTGGTTATGGCAGGTAGGTATACAGGGGGTTTTTTTTGGTGTTAGTGGGGAGACAAAGCAGCATAGCACAACCCACAGTTACTTACACGTTCTTGGGTCATTTTGACCATTAAGGACTCCTCTTTCTTCTGATCTTCTGTTTTTCTTTTCCCTGCATCAGTAGTGTCCTCAACAATCAGCTTGTGAATAAAATCATCAGAGGTTCTCTCTTCTTGCAGTTTTTCATCCCTCAACTAGAAGCAAATGAGAATTCATGTCCTGGTTTAATCTTGCTTTGGCTGCTGCTCTTTTTTAAAAAATGCAGCTGTTTTATTACTGCGGCTACATTTGGGTGCCACAGTTAAAGAGAGACATTGACCAATTGCAGTGTGTCCCAAGACGGGTGACCAGGATAGCGAGGAGACTGGAAACCAAACTGTATGACAAATGATGGAAAGACCTGGGTCTCTTTAGCATGGAGAAGTGACTTTTACACTGATTTTATGGCAAAACCTTCCAAAGCAGTTAACATAACTTAAAAACAAAGCAATCTATAGAAATACAATAAAACAGCTGAACAACGGTAACGTTAAATCCAGATAAAACACATCATTAAAACCTGAAAACACTAAAAGGTGGAAACAAATAAAGATAGTCTTCACCTAGCACTGAAAAGGTCTCAGACTCTGCATCATGTAGGCCTCTCTGAGAAGAACATTTCAGAATCCAGGTCCCACAATAAAAGGCCCCTATTGTGGTCACCACTCAAGGCAGGGGGACCCATAAGAGGACCTAAGTTGGCTCAGGGTAGCCATTTTAGAAATATAATTACTTATTTTTGGTGTTGCAAGGTTATGCTTTTTAAAAAATAAATAAAAAATAAGGCAGTTATTATGGGGAAGACTGGAGCTGCAGCTGTTCCTCATGCAGAAAAGTCTCAGAAACAATCCCTGACATCTCAGGTAGAGCTGGAAATGTATTGTCTGAATCCCTGGAGAGAGACGGCCAGTCAGTGTCGACAATATTGAGCAAGATGGAGCAAAGATCTGACTCCTATTTTCCTATCTATTATGCAAAAATTATAGTGAAAAGATCAGGTGTAGCATAGGACTAAATCCCAAGACTTGGCAGTAACTCCTGAATTTAGGCACTGGAAAATCTACATGTCCCACCTGAGCATAGGTTTAGGAATCTGCTTCCTTTGGCCACAGTTTAAAGTTCAGAAAAGGTGTTTAAACATTGAGAGGAAGCACATCTAAGCTCTGCCAGTGTGTCTGAAGAAAAAGAGCAAGGCCAGCAAGCCAAACAGGAAGTGGACAAAAAGCTGTCTCCCAACTGCACACGTGGCAGAGTCAGAGCCCCAGAAACACTTGAGAACATTTTCTCCTCAACTGCTGTAAAGGAAATCATTAGAACTACTGCCAGAAATGCTTCTACAGCATGAAGAAAATCTTAGTGCAGTTTCAACAAGGAAGCTGTGTAGGATATGCAATTCCCAGCTTCCCTTTCCTAAAGTCACCAAGCTTCTGGTGCTGCAGGCTTTAAAACTACAAGATCTGTATAAGGAATTCATTATTTCACCTCTCTGATACTGCATGCAGAACATTTCTATTTTCCCCCCTCTGGTGGCCAGTAGGCAACTGTGCTATCTTATTTATAATCCTGCAGTTTTGAATGAATCACCCAGAAGGCTCTTCACGGAGGATTAAAAACTACTAACTATTTCTATTGGGCAACTGGGTGCTTTACCAAGCAAAGTACATGGGGCCTAGAGTCTCTCTGGAGAAAATTTAAATGGCGGGTAGCTAGGGGACTGCTTTGCAGTGTGTCCAACCACCCAGGGAAAATAGTTTTAAGGAGGAGATGGTAGGGGCAAAAAGAGCAATGGAGATGGAAAAAGAATGATGGAAGAGGTGAGAGTAATGAGCAGAGCGATAACGAGGAATGAGTTAAGGGTATAGGGATCAAGCCTGGTTTGCACAATGTCTTCCGCCCCACAAAAGACAAAGCACTTGCACAACACAGGCACACACAGCACCCTGCAGGCATGTGTCCTCCTTGCTTTTCCATGGGCCTGGCAAATGTAGAATCCCGTGGAAATAAAACAAAGCAACCTGAATTTATAACAATGACAATTTATTATTTATACCCCGCCCATTTCCCCAGCCACTCTGGGCGGCTCCCAACCGAATATTAAAAACATGATACAATTTGTGTGATTTTTTACAAGGGATTCCCTCAAACGCGTCCATGGATGCGTACTGTCATTTTGTTGGCACCCTGTGTAAAAATCACGCAAGATCCACAAAGATCCATGACTTGGATCAACATCTGTGTGTCATGACAGCACTGGGAGTGGCAAGGGAAGAAGAGAAACTGAGGTGTACAGCTCTGGCACACTCTCAACATTCCACAGGTCTACAAGGGTTGGGAGCCCTTGCAATAATAATTTGCAGAAAGCATGGAAAACATTGCGCAGTTATCTCCTTTGCTCCACCTAATCTCTTTCTCTCCTCTACCAGGGCTGAGAAAGATTCCAACAAAATGAAACAGAAGTTCTCAACTGTGCCCAAGCAAACCTCCTTAGTCAAGGAAGAGAACAACAATTAACATACTTTAAATCGCCCTCAGTAGTAAAAGACTGCCCAAATTCACATTTACAGAGATGTGTATAAATTTGATGTAAATAAATGGATAGAGAGATAGATCTGACATTCAGAAAGAGAAGACAACAGAAATCTGCAAGAGTCTACGGCATGCCTTAACACCCCTGAATGCAAAATGCTTATTAAAAATAGGGTATGGATCCTATCAGCCCCCAAGAATATCTGTCAGTACTACAAAAGGATGAGCACAAAATAAACACCGGCTCTATGCTGGAGACAGATACACACTAGGCACATGTAGCAGTGGCTGCTTTGAACTTTAACAGCCATAGACCTAGAACAGGGGCAGGCCACTTCTGGCCCTCCAGATGTTGTTGGACTCCCAGCTCCCACTAAGCCCCACCAGAAGGTCCAAAGTGTCGCAGAAGATGGGTGGTGGACTCCAGAAACTTCTGGAGGGCCACCAATTGCCCATCCTGGTCTTGATGATATGGCTGCAATAATTTATCACAGAATCCAACTGTCTTACCTTTCGTAGCTGGCTTTTGTATTCCTCATGCAGCTCTCCAGGCTTGCTTAATGTGATGGGTGCTCTGAATATAAAATCTGCAGGCAGAAAGAGGGGTTGGAGGAGTTGTTTAGCGTTTTGAGCATTCACAGAAATGCAGCTAAGCATGGTTATTCTTAAAAACAGCCCCTGGCCTCTCAAAACTTTTTTTAAAAAATCAAGTGCAACAATGGTAGCCTACCTATGAAACTTGAGTGAAACTAAGCAGGATTCGCGCACATAGATGTCCTGCTGTTGGAGAGCAAAATGCCGCACTACCTCCTGTGTCATCTCTAGTAAAAAGCTCAACAGCAACTTTAAAAACCACACCCACTTTGGCAAAACACATGCCCAGGCAAGTCACTCTCTGGAACCAGAGATTCTCTACAAAGGAATTCAAGACCAAGTCATCCATAAAGCCATCCAATTTTATCTCATCATGTTTGCAAAGAAGAGACTATCGCAAAACAAATATAAGTCACTGATAAGAAGCTGAAAAGGAACAGGTTAGCCAATCCACAATTTGTGCCCACGCAATACCACCAGCTAGCTTTAAGAAAACTTTCCACATTTAAGTTACCAAACACAGGACCCATTTCAGTATCACGTGGGCATGTTTATTTTCAGACATTAAGTGTGTGGACATGAGTGCAAGAAGCAAAAAAAAAATTTTTTTAAAAATGTACCATGTGCCTCTGTCACTGCCCCATCTTCTAGGCATCAGCTTGGACTACAAACACCCATTTGTGATATACTGCCAGGTCAAAAATTATGAAGCCATTATCACAATACAGTGGTACCTCGGGTTAAGTACTTAATTCGTTCCGGAGGTCCGTTCTTAACCTGAAACTGTTCTTAACCTGAAGCACCACTTTAGCTAATGGGGCCTCCTGCTGCCGTCTGTTCTCACCCTGAAGCAAAGCTCTTAACCTGAAGCACTATTTCTGGGTTAGTGGAGCCTGTAACCTGAAGCGTATGTAACCTGAGGTACCACTGTATTAACTTCAAACTGGTTTTGGATGATTTATCGACATATTGCCCAGCCCTAGATGACATGGGGGTGACATGTGTACAGCACCCCAAAAAGGTGCCTGCATCCAGCATTGAATGTACATTATCATACATGTGTTAAGGGACTTATGTCAATTCTTTCCCTAACAAACATTTGAAAAGTCAGGATTTGCCAGAAAGTCAAAGAGTCTCTAAATGTGCTCTCCTTTATACAAAGGAAGCCTGTCCTGAATTTCCCTATCACTTGAAAGGGAGCATGATTGTATAATAGAGTGGAAATGCTTAAAGGGAACCACGTCTGGCTCTCAATACTCCTTTCTAGTAGCAAAATGCATCTTTTACTTTCCAGACATGTTAGTATGCCTTTCTTGGCACAAGGTCACGATAAATCTACGGGGGAGGAGCATGCGTGTGCACACACATCAAGATTCCCACACCAGCAGCACCCATAACACAGGCATGCACGAAGCTACACAGCCAGTCAGCTGTGAGCAAAATTTATCTGCCGGGACCCAGGGAAGCCTCACAACACGTGGATTTTTTATTTATTTTTTTAAAAAATCATTTAATGGTTTAGCACCAGTGTTGAAGCAATGATTCTTCAACATCAACTTCGTTGGACTGGTCATGTTGTATGGATGCCTGATTGTCTTCCAAAGCAACTACAGTGGTACCTCTGGATAAGAACAGGATCTGTTCCGGAGCCCCGTTCGCATCTAGAAGCAACCGTAACTAGTGACAGCACATCTGCGCACATGCGCGTCGCTTTTCGACACTTCTGTGCATGCACGTGATGTCATTTTGAGCATCTGCGCATGCGCAAGCGGTGAAACCCAGTAGTAACAGAGCACAACTTGAACGCACTCAACCCGAAGCTCATTCAACCCGAGGTATGACTACTCTATTCCGAACTTAAAAATGGAAAACGTAATGCTGGTGGTCAACAAAAGAGGTTTAGAGACTGTCTCAAGGCAAATCTAAAAAAATGTAGTATAAACACTGACAAATGGGAAACACTGGCCTGCAAGCGCTCCAGTTGGAGAACAGCTTTTACCAAAGGTGTCCTGGGCTTTGAAGACACTCAAACTCAGGACACAAAGGAGAAACGTGCTAGGAGGAAGGCATGCTTGGCAAATCCACACCGTGATCAACTCCCGTCTGGAAACCTGTGTCCCCACTGTGGAAGGACATGTGGATCCAGAATTGGCCTCCACAGTCACTTACGGACTCATTGTTAAAACAGTGTTTATGGAAGACAATCTCACTCGGCTACGAGGGATCGCTGAAGAAGAAGTAGTAGTGTCTGTATGGAGAGACAGATCTAGCAACTTTGTGTACTCGTGCAAGGTTCCCCTAAGACAAAACAGCATGTCCCCATGGCAGACGTTGCTCTGAAGCGACCCAACATTGGGTTGCATGAAATCTGACAGAACTGTTGCTCAAGACTAGACAGAATTTCCTAGATTAACAAAACAAAATCCAGTTTCCTATTTGAGGAAGTTTAATGACAGGGCAGGGCAGGGCCTAAAAGCAGAAGACCCTCTCTGAAGTTTAGCAGGTCAGAGTTTGGTCAGTGCCTAGATGCTTAAAGCTAGGGAAGAAAAATTGACTTTGAATAAACTATTTCTTAACATGTTTGTGACTGTTTACTGCGTTTAGTTAACCTGAAAACATGCCATACACAATCTTGACATAGAACACTTTTGTCCATTCTGATAATCCAATTTAGATAGAACAGCTGGATATTGCAAACAAATGTAACCTGGTACATATGATAACAGAAAATAAATTAATTCAAGCTTCATTTGCAATTTCCCATAATCAAAACAACAGCGGAATGTTGCTGTGTACCCCCCCTGCAATTACAACCCCTATTTTGTGTGCTCAAGAATCAGACAGTGACTTCTATTCAAAGCAAGAAAGCCAGCCATTGAGATCTGAAGATCCACAAGAGTCCACTTTAACTCTTTGTGTCCCCCTCAGTACAAAAGTACAACTTGCAGACCAAAGCTCAACACAGCATTATCTGAGGAATTCTCCTGAACTGAATAGTCAATTTCAAAAAGCAGTTTTCAGAAAACCTGTCAAACTACACCTAACCCAGACTTTCCATCCAACACTAAGCTATTCATTCTTTTCTGTAGTTGTACAGCAGACCAGAACAACCAGAAAATGTCCATTTATGGGGGGGAGCCGATAAAATTAGTGGCACTGAAGTGCTTTTAGAGATGAAAAGGTTTTCAGCATAGATAACACAAAGTTTTATGGCACACTGGAATCTAGGGACCTGTTGCACAAGGAATGCTCTCTCAATAACAAGAAAAAAGAAGGGTTAAGCCCTGGACACATGGCAGGCAAAGTGAAGGTAATCTGGTTAGTGGAGATCCAGCCCAGACAAGTAAAGGAAAATGGCACAAAACTGAATTTACTCATGACATCCAATTCAGCGCCCAAGGTAGTGGTGGTTGTTAAAACCCATCAAATCCCTTGCTTTAGGACAGAATAACAACCTTGCGGAAGGCGGTAGGAATTGGAGAATAACAGTAAATCCAGGTCACCCATGCACCTTTGACCAGAGAAGGGACAGGGCCATTCCCTGTTTACACACCTTAGGAAAATCTTTCCCCATACTATCACCGTCTCAATTCACCAATCATCTTCTTTTGGGCAGCATTATGTGTCCAGCATACATTATGTAGCTCAGCAGGTAGAGCACGAGACTCTTAATCCCAGGGTTGTGGGTTCAAAGCCCATGTTGGGCAAAAGATTCCAACATTGCAGGGGGTTGAACTAGATGACCCTTTTGGTCCCTTCCAACTCTACAATTCTATGATTTAATTCTATGTCCAGAACATTCTATGTCCAGAACATTCTATGTCCAGAAATTCTATGTCCAGAACATTCAATACATCTACCCACAAAGTCAAGAAATATATGACCAACACCAGAAGCAAAACTAAACTCACACTTGCTCATCTCCTGAGCATGTTTAAAAGGTGCAAATTCACACTCCATGATAAAACTCTCAAACACACATACACAAAGCCCTGCTTTACACCATGCAAAATATATTTTGGACTAATTCAGCACCATGAGTGTTAGTTGTTTTCAAATACACAGGCAGAGTGACTAAAAAAAGAATCATCTTATGTTTGTGTACAATTGTAATCCATGTAAGTGATTCAAGGAGTGGCCATCGTTCCATCAGTAACCAAGAACAGGAAATTAGCAGATTTAGAAACATATTTTGTATATGCATCATTACACAGCCGACCTCTTGTTCTTAGGAACATCACCTCACTTACTAAGTGTCATATTGTTCTAATAATACTGTGCTCCATAAACAATTAGTGATGTATACGCCTTTTCCCAATGTGCATGACTATCACACCCAAGAACTCACTAACTCGCACACCAAAGGCATCCCATTTCTCTTTACACTGTTGTGGCCCATGTGTACAACACAATACATTTCTTGGGCTTTCAATGCTACATTCTCCTCTGTCCACCCCTCCTCTCAACACCTGACTCAAAGCAAACCTCAACACACCTGGGACATGCTGTTTTGTCAATCAGGCACTAAATTTATCACAACTCTCGAGACCCACAGAGGCTGTACTTTTTGGTACCTCTGGTTAACCACGTACTTGAAAAGCCTCACAATAACACGCCCATCACACTGCCCATGCCCCATAGCCAACGGATGATCAACCCGTGTGGTGTAGTGGTTAGAGACTAGGAGCTGGGAGGCCAGGGCTCAAATCCCAGCTCAGCCATGAAACTCGCAGGGTGACCTTGGGCTAGTTCTCAGCCTAACCTACCTCACAGGGTTGTTGTGGAGGGGGGGAATGGGGAGGAAGAATACGCCTTGAGCAACTTGGGAGAGAAAGTGGGATACGGTGGTACCTCTGGATGTGAACGGGATCCGTTCTGGAGCCCCGTTCGCATCATGAGCAGAACGCAACCCGCGTCTGTGCATGCACGTGACGTCATTCTGAGCGCCTGCGCATGCGTGAACGGCGAACCCCGGAAGTAACCCATTCCGTTACTTCTGGGTCGCGCTGGGACGCAACCTGAAAAGATTTAACCCGAAGCATCTGGGTTAAACCACAGAGCCTAGGACTTGCCGATCAGAAGGTCGTGGTTCGAATCCCCGTGACAGGGTGAGCTCCCGTTGCTCGGTCCCCGCTCCTGCCCACCTAGCAGTTCGAAAGCATGTCAAAGTGCAAGTATATAAATAGGTACCGCTCCGGCAGGAAGGTAAACAGCATTTCCGTGCGCTGCTCTGGTTCGCCAGAAGCGGCTTCGTGATGCTGGCCACATGACCCGGAAGCTGTACGCCGGCTCCCTCGGCCAATAAAGCGAGATGAGCGCCGCAACCCCAGAGTCGGTCACGACTGGACCTAATGGTCAGGGGTCCCTTTACCTTTACCTATGACTGTATAAAGGCAATAAGAAAGAAAATTGAATGGGGCATGTCTGGTGACTGTTCCCCTGAATGACCTGCCCCTGCGAGGAAGAAATACACACACGGGACTCCTTCATTTCACAAGATACACTTCAGACAGATGCCAACTGTGAGGACAATGCAAAATATAAGAATGCAAACACAAAGGAGCACAGCCAATTGCAACTGACTGCACAATACATGTGCTTGTTACACTTCTCCTTTGAGTGCACCAAAGATGTATAAAACATGGACCTCCAGCACATTGCTGATGTTTTCAAACAAACAAATAAACACACACACTCCAATGTTGTGGTTAGCAAATTCCTTAAAAGCAAACAAAACAACTTGTATTTTTTATTAAGAAAGAGATCAATTATTTCTGGGTATTTAACCAATTCTTCCTGGAAATGAAGCCTGAAGGAATAGATTTCAGCAAGACTCGCAGAGAGTGGATAAAAGCAGGTGGAAAACGCAGGTCTTTGGGGTCACCTGAAAGGTGGGTCAACACGCATCATCCGGCTCCATCATTTGCTCTGAAGGCATTGCAAAACAACCACCGCAGCCACCACACGCATCTCAAGCCTGTGTCCATTTAGCTAGAAATACAGTAAATGCAATTGGGCTACTCGGGCGAAGCCCCACGCAGAGCTGCTCCCCCCGCGTGACACAGCCCCACGGCATCTCGTGTTTGCATCTTGTGTTTTTCACAAGATCTACGAATGCAAATTTAATTAACAAACAACAACAGCCACCTGCCCGCAGGCCCACGCGCCTACGCCCGCCCCCGTGAAATTTACCCATTCACACACGCGCGCCGCGCCTGGGCGCATCCCGACGTGCTTCGCTGGCAACTGGGGCGCCCGTCCAAAAACCACGCACACCCTGAGGCTCCGCTGCCCACGGAGACAGAAACGCGAGCAGGCACGCGCGCGCCCAGACAACGTCAACGAGTCGCGTGCGTTTCCTTCTCTCTCTCTCTCTCTCTCATACACACACGTAACCCATTCACACGATACGTGTCGCGCACGGGCGGGCGCCGCACCTCGCTCTGCCTGGGCGGGCGGTGGCGGAGGCGGCGGCGGCGGCGTCTCCCCTTCCGACGGGGCCCGAACCGAGGAGAAGCTGCGGCAAAACGGGCGGCCGGGGCCCTGAGGCGGGCAGCGCCGCGGCCCGCAGGCGCACCGGGACCCGCCGCCCTCCGCCGCCGCCGCCTCTTTCTCCTCAGGCCCGCCCTGGCGCCGCCTCCTCCGGCCCCGTCGCAGGAGCGGAGGCGGCGGCGGAGACCCCGCGGCCCGGACGCCGAGCGCCGCCGCCGATGCTGCTGCCGCCGCCGCCGCCATTTTCTCACGGCGTGAGGGGAGGGAAACGAGCCCCCGCGTCGGCCACGCCCACCTCCTCCATATTCATGAGCCCATCCACCGCCAGCCGCCTCCTCCTCCTCCTCCGCCGCTGCTTGTTTGTGATGGTGGCGGCGGGGGAGGGTAGTCCGTTAATGCGCGCGCCGCGGACGACGGTTAGGAAAAGGCCCGCGCCTGCCTCGGCCGCCGCGGGAGCCCCGCCCACTTCTCCCCCACATCCAATAGCCAGGCGAGGGTGGGTCGGCCGCGCCCAGTCAGAGGAGCGGGCCGGGAAGGAGGCTCCTCCTCCTGCTGTATAAGTGACACCGCGGCCGCGGCCCCCTCCCCCCCACCGCCTCAGCCCTCCCAGGCGTCGTTCGCTTTTCGCCCCGGTTTTTCCCTCACGTTACACGCCTGCACGTTGTCAATGAACGCAAATAAAGTGACTGGAAACACGCGTGTATCTGTGTCTAGACATACGCATATTTACACGAAAAGGGTGTCTCGCATATCACTGAGGGAGGGAATACAGAGACGGATCTCTGTGTTGTGTTGTGTTGTGTAACGGGGTATGCAGATAAAACACTCAGATATTTACAAAAACAACGTGGTTTTTTTAATAATATTTTATTAAGTTTTATCAAAGAAAAAGGTTGCATAAAGAAAAACACAGAGCATATAAACATACAAAAGACATCAGAATGCAAAAAAAAACACCAAAAAACAAGCAGTTAACATATAATAAAAAAAGAAAAAAACCAAGAGAAAAAGAAAAAGTTAAAACACTAAAAAAGGATTCAAAAAGTTAAAAATAAAAATCCCTCTCTTTAATTTCTTACCATTCATGAACTTATTTTCTTGACTTCCTCACACCCCCCTTTCTTGTATTCCAATTTGAAATTGATTAGCAAATTCCTTCTTATTAATTTTATCCTTGATTATCTTTCTTCACATATTGTTTATTCCTAATTTTCATCTAATATCTATCCCTTCTTTCATTCATATTCTTATTTTACCTTTTTTACTAGAACCCATTCATTTCATTTCAATGTCATCAACATTCAAAAATTTTACAATGCAAAAACAACGTTTTTATATAGCACGTGTGTGTGTGTGTGATATAAAGTCTAAAACTCAGACCCATCTCAGACCTTCCAAGGCTCTCTTTTTGCCTGGGACGTCCCTGATTTACAGAAGCTATCCTAGTTTCTGATTTTATATATATACAGGGTGAGTCTTTTAAAAGAGTATCCACGGGGCCACTTTTAAAGTACTCACCCTGTACAGTGGTGCCCCGCAAGACGAATGCCTCGCAAGATGAAAAACCCACTAGACGAAAGGGTTTTCCGTTTTGGAGGCGCTTCGCAAAACGAATTTCCCTATGGGCTTGCTTCGCAAGATGAAATGTCTTGCGAGTTTTTCCGACTCCCCCCCCCCTTTCTAAGCCGCTAAGCCGCTTATCCGCTAAGCCAATAGGCCGCTAAAAGCCGCTAAACCGCTAATAGCGCTAATCCGCTAAGCCGTCAATGGGCTTGCTTCGCAAGACGAAAAAACCGCTAGACGAAGAGAATCGCGGAACGGATTCTTTTCGTCTTGCGAGGCACCACTGTATATAAAACATTGTTTCTCAGGTCAGCTCCCTATTTGGTTCACTTTTCCTGTTTGCAATGCATAGTCTGTCACACACCAACTATAAGTATCAGTTATATATGTTGTTGTTGTTATGTAGTGAAGTTTCACCCTGGGCCAGCAGGGGGATACTGTATATAGTTTTCACTCAGGTCTGTAGATAGTTTTCACTCAGGTCCACGTCAGTTATTTTAGGCGGGAACTCTGGGCTGTTGCTGCTACAATGTTGACAGCCGGCTGCCTATAAAAGCAGGCCGGCTGAGCTGTTTGCAGTCAGTTCTATTCCAGCTTACAAAATAAAGAGCTACTTGGAGAAATCGCTGTGTCGTCTGCTATGTCAACCCACAACTTAACAGTTGTTGTTGTTGTTTAGTCGTTCAGTCGTGTCCGACTCTTCGTGACCCCCTGGACCAGAGCACGCCAGGCACTCCTGTCTTCCGCTGCCTCCCGCAGTTTGGTCAAACTCATGCTGGTAGCTTCGAGAACACTTTCCCACCATCTCGTCCTCTGTCGTCCCCTTCTCCTTGTGCCCTCCATCTTTCCCAGCATCAGGGTCTTCTCCAGGGAGTCTTCTCTTCTCATGAGGTGGCCAAAGTACTGGAGCCTCAGCTTCACAATCTGTCCTTCCAGTGAGCACTCAGGGCTGATTTCCTTCAGAATGGAGAGGTTTGATCTTCTTGCAGTCCATGGGACTCTCAAGAGTCTCCTCCAGCACCAGAATTCAAAAGCATCCATTCTTCGGCGATCAGCCTTCTTTATGGTCCAGCTTTCACTTCCATACATCACTACTGGGAAAACCATAGCTTTTACTATACGGACCTTTGTTGGCAAGGTGATGTTTCTACTTTTTAAGATGCTGTCTAGGTTTCTCATTGCTTTTCTCCCAAGAAGCAGGCGTCTCTTAATTTCGTGGCTGCTGTCACCATCTGTAGTGATCATGGAGCCCAAGAAAGTAAAATCTCTCACTGCCTCCATTTCTTCCCCTTCTATTTGCCAGGAGGTGATGGGACCAGTGGCCATGATCTTCGTTTTTTTTTGATGTTGAGCTTCAGACCATATTTTCCGCTCTTCTCTTTCACCCTCAATAAAAGGTTCTTTAATTCCTCCTCACTTTCTGCCATCAAGGTTGTGTCATATTGAGTTGTCCATGGAGTTTTCTTGGCAGGGTCAGTTATATATATATATATATGAAGCTTTTTACACGTGAAAGTCAAAAGCGAGGAAGCATCCAGAAGCCACAAAGAGATGGATCTTGTCCT
This sequence comes from Podarcis cretensis, assembly GCF_951804945.1. Lineage (NCBI taxonomy): Eukaryota > Metazoa > Chordata > Lepidosauria > Squamata > Lacertidae > Podarcis > Podarcis cretensis. The sequence goes on along the minus strand of NC_137173.1, from coordinate 6,542,327 downwards.
TTGAGCTCCCTGGAAATTTAATTCAGAACCAGAGATTGTCTTTTAAAGTCCAACTGGATTGGACTGTTGATCTGAATTGGACGGATGCTTCAGATACTTTCAATTGTGGCTACTATTCTATATATATATATATATAGAATTAAATCCCCCTGAATTAAATTTCCAGCTTCATCAAGGCTTATTTATGCCCACAAGCCTATGCAACAGTGGCTTGAACCATTGCCCCCCACTACCCAGCCATTTTGCAGATTTTTCTGCACTGCTTTGAATGTTTTTCTATATTTCTGTACACACATTCTGGATATTTTGCAATCGGGCGATACATAAATATAAATACCGATTTATTTATTTTCTAATGGTAGGCAGAGAGCTAGCTGGGCAGTCCCACAGTTTGGTACCACAACTGAGAAGGCCCTGGATTTTATTTATTTGTTTAAAAGAATTTATATAATGCTTGATTTAAAAAACAAAACAAAACAAAACCCCCAAACCTCAAAGCGGTTTTACTGCGCTTCTGACAGTGGGGGCATCATTCAGCCTAAGGCCTCAGGAAAACACAGCAGAGGGGAGTTGGTACACATAGTTATAAATAAATTCATAAATGTCAGAATCTACCGTATTTTTCGCTCCATAAGATGCACCTGACCATAAGACGCACCAAGTTTTTAGAGGAGGAAAACCAGAAAAAAAATATTCTGAATGAAACAGTGGATGTATGATTTTTGTGGTTCATGCTGTGACCCCAGACATGTGATCTGATGGTGAATTTGGGGTGACCCAATGCAAAAATCCTGAGGATCCATGAGCTTTTACCTCCCCCCTCCCAGGCAGCCTCCGCTAGCCTCCCTTATCTCCCTCCCGATCCCACCGATCAGCTGCTTTCTTTCAACACTCCCTTCCCTCTTGTTTGCCTTAGTGTCTTTTCCTTAGCTGGACCAGTTTTTTGCTCCTCCTTTTCTTCTAGTTTCTCTCCTCATTGCTTTAGTCTTCCTGTCACCTCTCCTTGCAAGTTTGCTGTCTTTACCTCCCCCCTCCCAGGCAGCCTCCTTTATCGCTAGCCTCCCTTATCTCGCTTCCGATCGCTTGCGATCAGTGGCTTCCTTTCAACACCCCCTTCCCTCTTTCAAAAAAAAGAGCAAAAAAAGGAGAGCATGATCTGTGTTATGTACTGAAGTTCTCACCCTGGGCCAGCAGGGGGATACTGTAGATAGTTTTCACTCAGGTCCACATATGCAAATAAGGGATTGAAAGTGACGTTCAGTGATTGGATAGTTACAGAAAGTTGTTACAGTTGCGTTGTAGTGGAGCTCTATATAGCAGGCTGGCTGAACCCTTCAGTTCAGTTCTGTTCTGGCCTGTGACTAAACAAGAGCTGTTTGAAGAATCGCTGTGTCGTCTGATATGTTCATCCACAACTTAACAATCTGCTTTTCGCAAAATATTGGAAGACACAAGATTTACCCACTCTGGAAGAATGGCAGATGAAGATGATCGATTATATGGGACTGGCAGAAATGACTGGCAGAATCCGAGACCAGGGAAAAGAGTCGGCGGAAGAAGACTGGAAGAAGTTTAAAGACTATTTGCGGAAATATTGTAAAATTAATGAATGTTAAAATGATGTTAGACAGAAATTAAGTGGTTTCCAGCTGTAATGTTTAAGAGATATGAAAAATAAGGTTTAGAAATAAGTAAAAACTAATGGAGAGGATTTGCTGAACTAACAATTTGAATTGGAATATAAGAAAGGGAGGTATGAGGAGGTCTGGAAAATAAGTTAAAAGAAAATAAGTAAATGAAACTCTATGTGTTTTTAGTTGTTTTTATTTTTGTATTTCAGTATTTTTTGTTGTTTTTTCTTTTTGTTTTATATTGTATCATTTTTGAAAACTTTAATAAATATTTTACAAAAAACAACAACAACAATCTGCTTTTTGCCTCTGGGCAATCCAGCACCAGGGACCACGCATTCTCTCCATAAGAAGCACAGACATTTCCCCTTACTTTTTAGGAAGAAAAAAGTGCATCTTATGGAGCAAAAAATACGGTAGCTAATATTTGGGATAGTAAGGGAAAATGCAAGCTACAGAACTTAGCCAGCTTATTCAAACCAGCCTGGTCAAGCTGGTTGAATGCAAGCCAAGATGAAACAATGGCTGGTCATCTACGTATTTAAGAAGGTTCTCAGGTCTGTGCAAAACAGGGGTTTGCCGAGGTGTGTGAGGTGACAGGGAAAAGTATTGTTTTACTGGAGGCTTGGCTTTTTGGCGAAAGATGATGGGAAAAAGGAAGAGAACGAAGGGCAAAACCATCTCAGTACTAGCTGGAGGAGGTTGCACTAAGCGACCAGGAGCCGCAACTGACCGCCACTTCGGAGCCAAGCTTGCTGAAGCTATGAAAGGGGCCACAAGAGATACTCTTGGGATATAATGTTCTGCACCCCTCCACGGCAGACTTCCCAGTGTCATTCGGAATAAATAACAAGATGAAAGATGAAAAGATCTTTTTTAATAATTCCAGTAATTTAGCTTTAGTATGTATAATGGGACATGAATCCAATATCTCCATTCAGATCAGGTCTCTCCATAGCTTTTAGTTTGGTAATGAGTTGTAATTCAGCAACTTCTCTTTCAAGTGTATTTCTAAAATTCTTCTGCAATAAGACAGCTACTTTAAGATCTTGTATAGAATGCAATTAGAAGCTAATTTTGGTCATCTATCCCTTTAAGAATCCCTTGCCCTTCTTTGTGGAACCAACTGGCCATAACATTCCTCAACAGTTATAAGGCTGAAGTATCTGACAAAGTGTGTATTACACACGAAAGCTCATACCTTGAAAACTTATATTGAGTTGATCTTTAAGGTGCCACTGGAATTATTAAAAAAGATTTTTTCGTCTTGCTATTTATTATGACTATGACAGATCAACATGGCCTTCCACCTGAATCTGGTGTCACTCGTAGTTGACCTCTCCCACGCACACTGTCTTAGGCAACTTATTCCGGTTTTCAACTTCGGCTTTTGATCTCAAAACGTTCTGTTTATCACAGTTGATTCCTCTGTTCGTCTTTATTGGAATCGGAGTGACCGGCCTGTGCACCATGCGCCTTGCTCTTTGCAACCCTGATGTCAGGTAAGTGCCACCCCTTAGGGCAGGATCAGCCCTTGGCATGGTGCTGACAACTGCCATCACTGCAAAACCATGTCCCATGCTCCCCACCTCCCAGTGGCCCCTGGGTGTCCTTCACTGATGGATGTGAGGCAGCGCTTTTGAATGGGACCTCAGCTGGACTCCCATCCGTGGCAGCTGCCCACTACTTTACGCAACTCAGAATTAATCACAGGGATCCGTGGCCTGAGTGGATGGGAGTGAGATTGGCTTCTTTTCAGAAGCGACACTGCCACTGAAGAGTGTCTGGGGACCCAGCGGCAGGGACTGGTGGCCTGGTTGGCCAGCCTGATAAGCACCCTTCCAAGCTCCTTGGGGGCAGACCTTTTGCCACTTCTTTAAGTATTGCATCTTAAAGCACCACCTGAATAAAATATGGCCTGCTGTGCTCCAGAGGTAGAATAATAATAATAATAGTTATAAAACAAATTATAAAGCCACAGTAAAACATTAGCGTCAGCTTCTTAGCTTTAGAGTAAGAAAACCAACCATATAAGCATTGCCATTCCTCAGCCAAGTTGTACCCAAGGCATTGCAATGGGCGGTACAGCATAGCTAAAAGGGTATTTGGGAAGAGAGTAAAGCCAATGAACTGTGTGTGCTGAAAGCACAAAGTCTAGCAGGGGCCTGTCATGGAGAAAGTGTAGGATTGGGTTGTCAACATCGAGTTCTGTCCAGCACTGCCTCACAAACTTGCTGCTGTCTCTGGTGCAAGGCAGTGAGAAGCTGCCCTTGCATTTAGGTAACTATGCGTTAACTGGCTTTAAAGGGTTTTTACAAATACTTGTGGTACGATGGACTTTTTTTACATCCCACATTATAAAATAAGTGTGCTCTTCTGGTGGCACTGAGGAGGCCATGATTGTTAAATTGGGTGGGAACCACGTGCCAACAGTTGGACTGAGCGTTATGCTTTATGCTGTATGTTTTTCTTCTTCTTACAAAGATGTACTCCTTGCTGTCTGCCTCTTGTCACGTTTCTCTGCCTGGCTGGGACAAAAAGAGCAACCCAGAGCCTTGGAACAAGCTGTGACCCAGCGACCAGTACAAGGTATGGCACAAAATACTTAACTAGGGTTATGATGCTAGTTATCTTATAGGCCAGGGATGGGGAGCCTGGTGTCCAGCAGAGATTGTTGGGACTCCAACTCCCATCAGCCCCATCCCTGAAATCTATGGAAGATGGGCTAATAATAATAATAATAATAATAATAATAATGTCCATTTGGTGGGAGGAATAATAAGCTTCAGCTTTGGAAGGCCTGGTGTGTGTGATCACAGCATTTGGGGTTGGACTAGATGACCCTTGGGGTCCTTCTATGATTCTTCATTCTCCTCTCCAGTTCAATCTTCTAAACTCTGACTGAATAAGCAGAATAGATCCCTGAGTTTCAGCCATTGACTTGTGGTTCTTTCTGCAAAATTGCTTTTAAGCCCATTAAAGTTGAATGATTAGAGATCCTTTCCCCCAGTGAGGCAAAGGTTGTAGCGTCCAAGTCACCTTCAATGGTAGCCCCACGTAGAGCGCATGGTAGTAGTCCAAGCTGGAGATAACGCTTAACCGTGCTGCCCTCTTTCAGTTCTATGCGGTGAATGCAGACTATGAGAAGCTGAAAAAGGAGTGCCCAGATATCAGAAGAGCAAATGAATCTGGGAGCTATAGTTTGGGTCATAGGGTTTGATGCTTTTGTAACTGGATCTGTAATGCCTTTTAGTCAAATACAATAAATCATTGATTGATTGATTGATTGATTGATTGACTGACTGACTGACTGACTGACTGGTGAAAAAGTGCTTTTTTACTGAGATGCTAACTTTTTCTCTGCATGTCATTCCTTGCACAGCTTCCTGTGCAAATATAAGGCTTGTGCATTTGACTAGTGTTGTGTGGAGGGAAATGCAGCTCCTGGGCTGAAAAATGTCCCCTCCTGCCCCCTTGGGTTTCCAGTGTGGCCTTCACAGATATTGGCACAATGTGTGGGGGGGTGGCTGCTGAGCTGCACCCCCCATTGTGAGGGCTGAGGGGGTGATGGTGATGCCTCCCCAGTTGCTGCCATTATCTGTGGGTTGACTGTGATGCCACAAAAGCATTTGGCAGCTGAGCAGGTATAAATGTGGGCCAAGGCGCAAGCCTCGGCAGTTGCCCTCCCCAGAGAGAAACGGGTAGCTTGGTGGCACTCAGCCCTGGTGGTCTCCTGCCCCGTGGCAGCAAGCTGGCAAGCGGAAGGAGGCAATCGCCGGGTGCTGGGATGCTGTGGAGCAAGGGGAAGGCAAGTACAAAGTTTACTTGCTGGTGGGATCGCTACTTGAAGGCGACTGATATTCAGCTCTGAAGCTGGTTGGTGTCTGGCAATGGACCTGGCGAGGCTGCAGCTGGTGGGTGGTTGTTGGAAGAGTTTGCGTTCAGGCTAGTGGAGGCCACGAGGCTACGCTGGCTGAGATGGATGCAAAGTGGTTTGGAAGCCTTGTTTGTTAACAGGCAGCCAAACAGAGAGGAGTCTGGGGGGACGCTGTCGGATGGGGGCCATCCCACTCACCTGTCTGCCTTTGCCTTACAGGGATGTCCGGAGCCGGCGAGGTTTTCCCCAAGTCCAAAGTCATGAAGAGAACCGCAGGACATCCCTATTTACATCAGAGAAATGAATGTGAAATACTGGCAGTGAGCAATGGACAAGGCTGTAGCCGTACCTGAGAGAAGGAGCTTTGAAGGGAGACTGCAGGCTGCATTGCAAGTGATGGGGCAGTGGGGAGAGAGAAGAAAAAGAGGGAGGAAACATTAGGCCACATTAGGCGCACCGTCCGTCCATTGGAAGTGCTATGAAGACGCTTTGAACAGGAATGGCTTCCCTCAGGGATTCTGGGAACTGTAGGTGGTTAAGGGGACAGAGAGTTGTTAGGCGGGTTAGGCTTAGGCTTAGGAGTAGGAGTAGGGCAGGGGTAGGGTTGAGCTGGGGTAGGGTTAGGGTTCCCTTCTTGTCAGGGAACTCTGGGAAGTGTAGCTCTAGTTAAGGGTTAGCATTAGAGTTAGAGTTAGCGTCATGAGTAGGGGTAGGGTTCCCTTCTTGTCGGGAACTCTGGGAATTTTAGCTCTGGTTAGGGGGTAGGGGTAGGGTTCCCTTCTTGTCGGGAACTCTGGGAATTGTAGCTCTGGTTAGGGGGTAGGGGTAGGGTTCCCTTCTTGTCGGGAACTCTGGGAATTGTAGCTCTGGTTAGGGGGTAGGGGTAGGGTTCCCTTCTTGTCAGGGAACTCTGGGAATTGTAGCTCTAGTTAAAGGTTAAGGGTTAGCGTTAGGGTTAGAGTTAGGGTTAGCGTCAGGGGTAGGGGTAGGGGTAGAGTTCCCTTTTTGCCAGGGAACTCTGGGAATTGTAGCTCTTGGAGGGGAACAGGGGGTCTCCTAACAACTCTCTGCACCCTTTTCAAACTATAGCTCCCAGATTCTTTGGGGGAAGAAGCCATGAGTGTTTAAAGCGGCTTCATAGCGCATGAAATGGTGTGGAAGTGGCCCTGGCCTCCCTCACCCCACTGCCCCTTATTATTGCGGAATCAGTGGCGTAGCGTAGGTTGTCAGCACCCGGGGCAAGGCAAGTAATTTGCGCCCCCTAATCCGTGGATTTGTGCCCCTAACCCGTGGATTTGCGCCCCCTAACCCGTGGATTTGCCCTAACACCAGATGTTGCGCCCGGTGCGGCCGGCCCCCCCTGCACCCCCCACGCTACGCCACTGTGCGGAATCGAAAAGATTTCCCCATGCAAATCTCTTGGCAACAATGTATTTCATCTGGAAAAATATTTAATAAAGATTATTTTTTATTAAAACCTTTGAATGTGTTTGAACTGTGAGTGCGCAGAGAATGATTTCCCTTGAAAGCAATGCCCTTAGATGACAGAATCATAGAATTGCAAAGTTAGACAGGACCACGAGCATCTTCAAGTCCAGCCCCTGCAGGAATCTCTTGCTCTACATGGGGCTCAAAGGACAGCCCTGAGATTAAGGGTGGCCGTAATCTGAGCATCCTGGACACTGCCCCATGGTTCTCCTTGCCCTCCACCAAACACCCATCAAGTGTAACAAAAAAGATATTTACATTTCCCTGTTTCCCAGCCAAGTTAATCATACCCTTTTGTCTCCATCTGGGTTTGTTATTTCTGGAATGAGTACCTGTCGCGCTCAGGTATCAGGATGCCAGGAATTATCACTCAGGCAGAGGGGCTGCTGAGTAGCTGAGCCCACATGTCTAGGAATTTCTGAAACTTTCCCAGTGAGCCAGTACATAGATACATTGATCAGTGAATTCTTACATTTGGTATATCGTGCAGCAAAGGCCCTTTGAATAGATAGGAAGAAACTGTGATGAAGTGCTTTGTGGGGACAAATCACAAAAGTCACAAAAGTGATTGTGCTGGTTTTGGTAGTGGGCTGCATGTGCATGAGATCTGCTGGAGGGGCAAACCCCCCCCCCCAACGTATTCATAAATTCCTGCAACAGTACTGAGGTAAAATCAGTCACTGAATGGTTTGTGCACCCAAAAACATCAGGCTCAATGGTCTACTCCTGAGTAATATATTTAATCTCCCTTTCACTTTTCTCGTTTGCTTCTGTTGTATCCAAAAATTAGATCTCATGTAAAAGGTCCAGTTTAAAGCGTACAGCTGTGTCTATTTTCCACGTGCTGAGACAAAGTCAGTAGAGTTAAATTTATCTTGTGAAAATAATTTCCCTTTTCATCTTTTTTTTTTATAATAATAATAAACTGGTGAAACCAGTTCCTGGTTCCTGCTTGCTAGTTTTCTACAGTTTGGCTAGATGGGCCATTGGCCTTGTCCAGCCGGCTACTCCTATGTTCTTATATCTGATATTTTAATTTATAGAAATGTACCAAAGGTGTGAATGAAAATCCATGTGTAACCAGCATGCATTCCACCACAGTTCCCAGCAGATGTCTCTGTTGCCCACAAATTCAATTGTTCCAACTGGAGTGTTAATTGACATGGAATAATCACATACACATGCAGGTCAATGGAGATCAGGATAGCAATTATTACCGTAGTTCCCCTTTAATATTTACATTGTTAGCAAATCTGAATGCTTATAATAATAGGGTGGCTGGGTGTCCTACTTAAGAAAGGACAGTCCTCTGTTTGAAAGAGTCTAATTGTATTCCAGTCCAAGTCTTCATTCTATTAAAATCTTTTGTGTACAGTGGTGCCCCGCAAGACGAATGCCTCGCAAGATGAAAAACTCGCTAGACGAAAGAGTTTTCCGTTTTTGAGGTGCTTCGCAAGACGAATTTCCCCATGGGCTTGCTTCGCAAGATGAAAACGTCTTGTGAGTTCTTGAGAGTTTTTTCCCTTCTCCCCCCTTTTCTAAGCCGCTAATAGCCACTAAGACGCTAATAGCGCTAATCCGCCAATCCGCTAATAGCCGTGCTTCGCAAGACGAAAAAACCGCAAGACGAAGAGACTCGCGGAACGAATTAATTTCGTCTTGCGAGGCACCACTCTAGTTCCAGCTGCCTTCATTGGGTCAATGATTAATAATAATAATAATAATATATTAAATTTGTATACCGTCCTTCATCTGAACACCACAAGGCAGTTCACAAGATGAAACTACAAAATGGGGGAAATACATAATAAAAGAAAAACACATTTAAAAGGTGTAGTGGTTCTAAGGGGTTTCTCGTGCGTAAGCAGGTGCCTATCTCCCCGGCTGGGTGCAAACACCTGGCTGGGCTGCCAAAGTGAATCTCCTCTGTCCGGACAGCCACTTACCCGTGGCTGACTCAATCGCTGGCAGAATCTGTGAGTGGGCGTTTCTTAAACTTCCAGCAAAGAAGCTCTTTGACGCCTAGTCTCCGCCTACCCTCTCTGCGTGGAAGCCTTCTGCGCAGGGAGGGCGTGGGCAACGGAGGACCCCTACTCTCCCCGCTGGTCCCAGGCAAGGAGTCATGGGACCGCCTCGCCACTTCCCCCACCTGCCCCCCTTTCTCCACTGGTGCTACGCTGATTCTCTTCCCCAGAAGATGGGCTGCTCCTCCCGATCCCTGGACGCTCTCTGGAATCCCTCTGGCTTTTGCTCTCTCCCTCCAGCACTGATGGCAGTTCCCTGACAAAAGGTGATATAATGTTAATCAACCAAAGACCTGGTTATATAGAAATATTTTTCCCTGGTCCCTAAAGATATGTAATGAAGGTGTCTTTCTTTCTTTCTTTCTTTCTTTCTTTCTTTCTTTCTTTCTTTCTTTCTATTACTATTTATTAAATTTATATCCCACCCTTCACCCAAAGATCACAGGAGAGTTTACAGCATAAAAACAACAAAATGCATGACACAATAATAACAAAGCAACGATCCCCGCCACACAGTCACAGTTGTTGTTGTTGTTATTTATTAAATTTATTATTTCTTAAGTTTATATACCACCATTAAAACCACCCAAAGTTGGACTTCCGGAGGCGGCGCGAACGGCAATGGCTGCCCTCTTCTTCTTGTGAAGGGGGAGCTCCGCGGAAACGGGTCGTCCGCTACGGCGAAGCGGAGACCCGCACCGAAAAACCACAGGCAGCAAGAGCCTGTGGCCGTGGGACTCGGCGGGCGCCAGAAGCGCCCCCCGAAACGGTGAAGGGACCTCGTAAGAGGTCTCCGAACGTGGAGGGGGTATCGCGGCGCTGTGAGTTGATCGCTATTCCTGCGGAGCGAAGCCGCATAGCTGCTGTCGGTGAGCGCTGACCTTTCTTCCTGGAAACATCTAATCCTGAAGAGCAACAACCCGTGAGTAACAAAAGACAATAAGAATTGGAATATAAATTTGCTATAAATTCGGCTGAAAGCGGGAGACGTAAACAGGAAGTCCGTCTTCCGCTGCTACTTAAGACTTAAAGCAAAAGAATTTGATGCCTGGAGCCTGTGAAGAGGCGTTAAAAACAACTAATCTGTGCATCCATTGAAGTTGCTTCTATGCTAAAGCGGGACTTAATCTTTTTAAAGTGATTTTTCTTTTTTATGGACTGTGCTTTACTTCTTTCCATGGAATTTACAACTTTATTGAGAAGCCCAGGTAATGGATCTGCCTGAGCAATAGAACTGTCAGAGTGCAGACTTTGATACTTTGTAACTTGAGATTGCTTCAATCTGAGTTTTTTTTGGATTTGCTACATTGAAACATCTTTTTCTGGCACTTGCTGAGACATTGTAGTGCTTTTAAACCAACTCTGCTAACTACAAGAATTGAAGGTTCTTTGGAAATTAATTTGGACTGTGGAAATTAACTGGATTTTAACAATTTGGCCTTTTCCCTTAAGACACATTTGAACTCCCCCTAGAGGCCTTTGGATTTATAGTTGTATGTGACTTTACTTTCTATTTCCTTTCCTCCTATTTGACTGTTTACTCTCTGGGCTGCTGGATTCTCATGGGAACAATTCAGTTTGACCTTGACTTATAGACAAAACTGGAATGAGTGGCACCGGGAGAACAAGAGCGGCTAAAGCGAAAGCTAGACAAACAACCTTAACCTTAACTTCACAGCTGCGTAGATCATCTGTGCCTACTGTTTTGTCAGCAGCAGAAGAAGAAATTGAGCAACTACCGGAAGATATGGCTGCAGGAGCATCTGGCTCAGTATTAGAGAAAATCTTTGAAAAATTGGAAGCCTTGGACAAGAAAGCGGATGAACAAACGGCTAAGATAGAACAAAATACAGCCAGTGTAAATAAATTAGCCGAACAAGTTGCTTTGAACACCCAATCAAAACTTTTTGGGCCTTTTTAGTGATCTCCTGATCTCTGAACAAGTTGTCGTTCATCTTCCATCTAAAGGAGCCGGTTGGGATTAATCTCATATCCATCTTTACAGCGTTATGGTCGGAGCAGGTCTTTGGGCAGATTTCCACTTTTCTCGTCTTAGGTGCCAGGCCTCTAGTTATCCATATTTGGTCGATTCTTGTCCATGTCAGTTGGGCTTCAGAGAAGAATGTTCCCTCTCTTCCCAGGGGGTTCTTTGTCCTCCAGATATCAATCAAGTCCATATTGTCAGTCATTTCAAAAAAGGTTTTAGGTAGTCTGCCATCTTTTGTCACATTTTGGCTTTGAGACTTATCCATGTTGGTTGACGCCACCCCATTCATATCGCCCATCATGATGATGTTGTCATAGTCCAGATAGTCCAGCATTATCTCATGCAGCTTCTTGTAAAATTCCGATTTCCCCTCGTTAGGTGCATAAATTCCTAGTATCAAAAACTTTTCTCCTTGGTTTTGTATCTCAATTGCCAAAATTCTTCCTTGCTCATCTTTAAATAGAAATTTTGGTGAAAGGCTCTCCTTTGCATATATCACCACTCCTCTTTTCTTAACTCGATCCGACAAAATAAATTCTTGTCCTAATCTTTTGTTTATTAACACTTTCCTATGGAGCCTAGTCACATGTGTTTCTTGCAAACAAATAATGTCCAAGGTGGAAAAAAGAATTATCTGGGATGCAAGTAAGGCGGTTATGAGGGGGTTTCTGATACAACAGAATGCTGTAAAGAAAAGAGCACAAAATGAGATGAGAGAAAAGATAAGATTTTGGAGAAAATTAAAGAATGCGAGAAGAAGTTAAGATCGAAACCGAAGTCAAAGGAGATTTTGAAAGAAATTAAATTTTATCAAGCACAATACTCCAAATTGATAAATCAGGAGGTGGAGTGGAAAATCAAATTAATGAAACAAAGATCATTCGACTCGGCAAATAAATGTGGAAAACTGCTAGCATGGCAGTTGAAAAAGAGACAAAAATTAAACACGATCACCAACTTAGAGATTGAAGGAAGAAATATTCAGAACCCTGTCGAGATTAGGAAGTGCTTCCAGAGATATTTCATGCAATTATACACTCAAGGGCCGCAAAATGAGGTTGAGATAGAACAATTTCTGAGAAAAAATGGACTACCAAGGTTGTCTCAAGAAAACAGATCAATCCTGAACTGTAAAATAACACGACAAGAGATTGAAGTTGCCATTCAGAATATGCAACTGGGCAAATCTCCAGGGCCAGATGGGCTTACCTCCAAATACTACAAGATATTGAAAGACTACTTAATATATCCATTAATGGAGGTGTGCAATGAGATTATGGAGGGGAAGAAAGCACCGGAAACGTGGAAAGAAGCCTTCATCACATTGATACCTAAATCAGAATTGGAAAAGACACAACTCAAGAATTACCGTCCCATTTCCCTTTTAAATGTGGATTACAAAATTTTTGCAGACATCTTAGCAAACAGACTTAAAAAGGTGTTAAGTGAAGTGATCCATAAAGACCAGGCAGGCTTTCTCCCAGGAAGACATATATCTGCTAATACAAGGAACATTATTGACATTTTGGAACTATTACAAACGAATATTAATACTAGAGCAGTGTTAATATTTATAGATGCGGAGAAGGCCTTTGACCACAGTTCAAGAAGGACACTGACAAACTGGAACGTGTCCAGAGGAGGGCAACCAAAATGGTCAAAGGCCTGGAAACGATGCCTTATGAAGAACGGCTAAGGGAGCTGGGCATGTTTAGCCTGGAGAAGAGGAGGTTAAGGGGTGATATGATAGCCATGTTCAAATATATAAAAGGATGTCACATAAAGGAGGGAGAAAGGTTGTTTTCTGCTGCTCCAGAGAAGCGGACACGGAGCAATGGTTCCAAACTACAAGAAAAAAGATTCCACCTAAACATTAGGAAGAACTTCCTGACAGTAAGAGCTGTTCGACAGTGGAATTTGCTGCCAAGGTGTGTGGTGGAGTCTCCTTCTTTGGAGGTCTTTAAGCAGAGGCTTGACAACCATATGTCAGGAGTGCTCTGATGGTGTTTCCTGCTTGGCAGGGGGTTGGACTCGATGGCCCTTGTGGTCTCTTCCAACTCTATGATTCTATGATTCCTCATTGCTTTAGTCTTCCCGTCACCTCTCCTTGCAAGTTTGCTGTCTTTACCTCCGCCCTCCCAGGCAGCCTCCTTTATCGCTAGCCTCCCTTATCTTGGCCCCATTCAAAAGCGCTGCCTCACACCCATGTGTTCTTCCTAATGCTCAACTCATTGGAGACTGATCCATGAAAGCAGGGATGTCCAACAGGTCGACCGCGATTGGCAGGTCGGCCCCCGGTTGTTAGAAGTTGATCACGGTCGATCGCTGGCTCTTTTTCATCCGCGGGGGAGGGAGCATTCGACCTCGCCCCCCTCCCTCTGTCCTTTATCGCGCACAATTTCAAGAACGGAAGATGGAGTTTCCACTAGCGGGATGACTTATCGTTTATTGATTTATGTCGCAGCCCTACCAGAAAAGCGGCAGAAGTATCAGCTGTCCCCCCTAAAAAAAGGTCAAAAACTTTGACCTGCACCCATAAAAAAAGGTTGACAATTTAGACTTGGTCCTTTAAAAAAGCTGGAAAAAAAACCCAATGGGTAGATCGCTGCCAGTTTTTTATAGATCACAGTCTCTTGGGAGTTGGACGTCCCTGCATTAAAGAAAACAGGGGCACTGCCCACCGAACTCAGTTTGCCTTCTGCTAACAGCACCAACCTGCAGAGAATACTTTACCAAACAGTGCCCCCAAATATATACCAGGACTTGTTTTGATTAATTTCTATAGGAGACATTGCGGTTTTTAAAGTCATAATTAGGAAAAATGGTAATAATCACATATAAAAGAAACAGTACTCAAGAAGGAAATAAGGAGGCCATTTACACAATAAAGGAAGTCTTTTATTTTTATGTTTTCTTTTTTTAAAAAAAGTTTTTATTAACATTTTCAACATAACAAATTATCAAAACATATTATATTCATTATTCCCCCTTTCCTCCCTTCAAACCCTCCCCCTGAGACTTCCCTCAGCTCCTCGCTCTGATTTCTCAGCACATATTATTCTCTGCATGTTATAAAATTATACATATCCTTACATGATCAATCTATCATGTTATCAACCAATAATTTTGTGTATGTTTATTCAAAACCTGCCAAGGAGCCCAATTAATTTTGTTGTCTTTTTAGATAAATTGTAAAAAGCTCCCATTCTTCCTTAAAGTCACAGTTGTCCTTGTCCGGCAATTTGTATGTCAATTTAGCCAACTCTGCACAACTCATCATTATGTTATTTTTTCTTTGTGTAAGGGGATAGGAGTTTAATTTTGATAAGTCAATTGTCAATGGAGGTGGGTTTGTTTGTATGTATGAGTTGTTGTGGACTATGTTGCAAACAAAATAAAAAATTGAAATTGAAATAAAAATAAAAATAAAAATAAATATAGCATTGTAGGCTTGGAAGGGACCCCAAGGGTCATCCAGACCAACCTCTGGCAATGCAGGAATCACAGCTAAAGCATCCATGACCGATGCTTAGAAACCTCGCATGAGGGAGAGTCCATTACCTTTCAAAGTAGTCCATTCAGCTGTTGAACAGGATGGTGTTGAAGTGGTATTTAGCGCCCATCAGACTGAACCAGGCAGAGGGCCTTCTCGGTGGTGGCATCCGCCCTGTGGAACACCCTTCCATTAGACGTCAAGGAAATAAGCAACTATCTGACTTTTAGAAGACATCTGAAGGCAGCCCTGTTTAAGGAAGTTTTTAATGTTTGATGTTTTATCGTGTTTTTAATATCCTGTTGGAAGCTGCCCAGAGTGGGTGGGGAGGCCGGGACAGATGGGTGGGGTATAATAATAATAATAATAATAATAACAATAATAAATTTTATTTATATCCCGCCCTCCCCAGCCGAAGCTGGCCTCAGGGCGGCTAACAACAATCAAAATAATCCAACATTCTAAAAACATTCATTATAAAATTAATTAAAATCAAATTGATGGCAACCATTAAGCAAAATTCTGTGCAGATTGCCAGAGGAGGGGGTCAGGCTGCGCCCTGACCAAAGGCCTGGTGGAACAGCTCTGTCTTGCAGGCCCTGCGGAAAGATGTCAGGTCCTGCAGGGCCCTTGTCTCTTGTGACAGAGCGTTCCACCAGATTGGAGCCGCGGCCGAGAAAGCCCTGGCTCTAGTTGAGGCCAGCCTAACCTGGGATCTTCAGGATGTTTTTATTTGCAGACCGTAAATTTCTCTGTGGGACATACCAGGAGAGGCGGTCCCGTAGGTACGAGGGTCCTAGGCCGTATAGGGCTTTGAAGGTTAAAACCAGCACCTTAAACCTGACCCTGTACTCCACCGGGAGCCAGTGCAGCTGGTATAGTACCGGCTGAATATGATCTCGCAGCAAAGACCCCATAAGGAGTCTCGCCGCGGCATTCTGCACCCGCTGGAGTTTCTGGGTCAGTCTCAAGGGCAGCCCCACGTAGAGCGAGTTACAATAATCCAGTCTGGAGGTGACCGTCACATGGATCACAGTGGCTAGGTCAGGGCGAGAGAGATAAGGAGCCAACTGCTTAGCTTGGCGGAGATGAAGAAATGCCGCCTTTGTTATAGCTGTAATCTGTGCCTCCATAGAGAGGGAGGTATCGAAGATTACACCCAAACTCTTAACGGACGATGCTGGCACTAATTGCACCCCCGCAAGAGATGGGAGTTGCCCCCTCAATCCCATATCGCCCCATCCCAGCCAGAGGACCTCTGTCTTTGAAGGATTTAACTTCAACCGGCTCCCACGTAACCATCCAGCCACAGCTTCCAGACATCTGGTCAGTGTGTCTGGGGCCGAGTCAGGATGGCCATCCATCAACAGATAGAGTTGGGTGTCATCAGCATACTGATGGCAACCCAGCCCAAAACTCCGGACAAGCTGGGTGAGGGGGCGCATAAAGATGTTAAAAAGCATCGGGGAGAGAATCGCACCCTGAAGCACTCCACACACCAAGGAGTGGCGCGATGACAATTCTCCCCCAAGCGCCACCCTCTGTCCCTGACCAGAGAGAAACAAGCGCAGCCACTGAAGGACTGTGCCCTGGATCCCCACGTCGGCAAGGCGGTGGTCCAGGAGTTCGTGATCGACCATGTCGAAGGCTGCTGACAGGTCTAGGAGAATCAGCAGCCCCGGCCCGCCTCGATCCAGCTGCCTGTGGAGATCATCTGTTAGGGCGACCAGAGCCGTCTCGGTCCCATGACCAGCACGGAAGCCGGACTGGAATGGATCCAGAGCTGATGTTTCATCCAGAAACCTACCAAGCTGTTCAGCAACCGCTCTCTCAATCACCTTACCCAGGAATGGAAGATTTGAAACCGGGCGGTAATTGGATAGATCTAAGGGATCTAATGATGTTTTCTTTAAGAGCGGACGCACCACTGCCTCCTTCAGTTCCCCTGGGAATATCCCGGTGCCAAGGGACAAATTGATGATATCACCCAGGGGGGCCCGCACCTCATCTGGACACGCTCTAATCAGCCAAGACGGGCACGGGTCAAGAGTATAAGTCATGGGTAGGCAAACTAAGGCCCGGTGGCCAGATCCGGCCCAATCGCCTTCTAAATCCGGCCCACAGACTGCCCAGGAATCAGCATGTTTTACATGAGTAGAATGTGTGTTTTTATTTAAAATGCATCTCTGGGTTATTTGTGGGGCATAGGAATTTGTTAATCCTCCCCCCCCAAAAAAATAGAGTCCAGCCCTGCAAAAGGTCTGACAGTGGACTGGCCCCTGGCTGAAAAAGTTTGCTGACCCCAGGTATAAGTAATAAATTGTTGTTGTTGTTGTTGTGAAATGGGATGGGTTCTGCCTATGCGACTTCCCCGTGGGCTTGTGTTTTGTCAGGCTCTCACACACACCCTTTTGCAAGTGAAAAGAAACCTGAAACTGTAAGCTGTGCACATCAATATTAAATAACAAAAGGCTTGATTTGCTTTATGAGATTCTAACATGCACTTTTCTCTACCTGGGACCTAAATATCTTAGACATGCTTAGCAAAGATGATCCGTTCACCCCAGAAGCTTCACCCCACAAGGAAGGGGGGGCGTCACTTCCCCAACAAAGGAATTCTTCCTGTGATGAGGAACGAGTCACTTCTGATTCATGGTAATTTTTTTTAACTAACTCACCTAACTTGCTTGATAATATTGTGTTAGGCAGGGAGGCAGAATCGCTCTTCTTATATAATATGAGCTTAAGAATACTTAACGTTTCTACATGTATTTTTATTTTTATTTTTATTTGTTTAGTGAAATTTATATACCACTTGATTGTAAAAAACACCCCCAAAACCTCAAAGTGGTTTACACAGGGAATAAAACAATAAAATTACCAGTATTTGTCTTGGAAGGCAACACTGTGTGTGGTAATTTTAAAAAACCCAACAAATTTTGTAAAAAAACAAAAAACCAAATAACCTAATAACCTAATAATAGCCCATCTTGTCCAGCATTCTGTTCTTAAAGTGGCCGACCAGATGCCCATTATGGGAAACCCACAAGCAGGATTCGAACACAAGACCACTCTCCTTTCCCATGGTTTTTAGCAACTGATATTCAGATACATTTCTTCCTCCAGCCGCGAAAGCAGAGCATAGCCATTGTGGCCAGTAACCATCAATAGCCCTTTCATCCTCCATAAATTTCTCCAACCCTCTCTTTTTACAGCCATCCAGGTTGCTGGCCATCATTGCCTGCTGTGGCAGGGAGTTCCACAGTTTACGCAATGCGTGAAGAAGTCCTTTCTTTTCTCTGCCCCGAATCTTCCAAACTTCATCTTCATCAGATGTCCATAAGTTCTAGTGTTATGTGAGAGGGATAAAAAAAAATTTCTCTGTTCACTTTCTCCATGCCAGGCCTAATTTTACGGACTTCTATCATGACGCCTCTTACTCGCTTTTTTCTCACCTGGCAATAAAACTGCTGCGTTTTATACCCCTCAAAATGGGATGCCAACCACAATTCTCTTCTCCCTAGTGTCCTCTGGTGGATCCTAAAACTTAAAGAGCCTCAATAATAATAATAATAATAATATTTTTTTATTTATACCCCACCATCCCCGGCCAGAGCCAGGCTCAGGGCGGCTAACACTAGTAAAATTACAATAAAAACATAATAGGTGTGGGGGGGAACAATTTAAAATACAGGTTAAAAATACAATTTAAAATGCAGCCTCATTTTAAAATAGCTGATAAATCAAGACCATAAGGGGAGGGAAACGTAAGGGTCAGACTGAGTCCAAACCAAAGGCCAGGTGGAACAGATCTGTCTTGCAGGCCCTGAGGAAAGATGTCAAGTCCCGCAGGGCCCTGGTCTCTTGTGACAGAGCGTTCCGCCAAGACGGGGCCAGTACTGAAAAGGCCCTGGCCCTAGTTGAGACCAATCTAACCACCTTGCGAATTGGGACCTCCAAAGTGTTGTCATTTGTGGACCTTAAGGTCCTCCGCGGGACATACCAGGAGGGCGGTCCTGTAGGTACGAGGGTCCTAGGCATGGTTTGGACCATTAGTCTGGATCCAACCTTCTCTCCAGGGCCCCCAGACTGGTATTTTATTGGGGGTGCATTTCGCAACATGTTCTTGACGCAATAGTAGCAGTGGGTTTATTCTGCCTGAGTTTGTTCTGCGTTGCTTCCCCTATGCGAGCTCTTTGGAGGGCTTTAGGGCAACGAAAGCCGGGCAAAAATAAACCGGAACATTTGTGGCGTAAAAAGTTGTGGGATTTCAGCCGGGGGTTACAGGGATAAGCACGGATTGCAAATGAAGGAGTGTGAAAATAAGATGGTGTGTGATCACTCCAAGAGCATAAAGAGCACAAATCATTATGAATCCACAATGGGGGGAATGAATTCTAAAGGTAAAGGTAAAGCTACCCCAGCCCGTACGGGCCAGTCTTGACAGACTCTGGGGTTGTGCGCCCATCTCACTTAAGAGGCCAGGGGCCAGCGCTGTCCGGAGACACTTCCGGGTCACGTGGCCAGCGTGACATCGCTGCATCTGGCGAGCCAGAGCCGCACATGGAAACGCCGTTTACCTTCCCACTGGTAAGCGGTCTCTATTTATCTACTTGCACCAGGAGGTGCTTTCGAACTGCTAGGTTGGCAGGCGCTGGGACCGAGCAGCGGGAGCGCACCCCGCCGCAGGGATTCGAACCGCCGACCTTTCGATCGGCAAGTCCTAGGCGCTGAGGCTTTAACCCACAGCGCCACCTGCGTCCCTAAGTTATAAAAGTAGAGAACCAAAATCTGCCGGATCGCATGAGGCCATCTGTACAAAACTGTTTTGACCGTTATTCTTATCATTCTTCTAACAGAAGTTGAGATTTGTCACCTAAGAATTCCACCCTAGATCCATTTACCTGGGAGTAAGCCGTGTAGCATTTAATAGGACTTGCCTTCTGAATAGAACATCAACAGGATTGTGGTGCTAATTGCTACACAAAATATATATTAAATCAATATAAATTAATGTTTCAGACATTGGGTGATATCATGCTTAGCTTGGAACATTTTAACCACTGAATTCTGGTTTCTTACTCTTCCTTTTGCTTTCTCTGCAGGTCATAGCTGTCAACTTTTCCCTTTTCTTGCGAGGAATCCTATTTGGAATAAGGGAATTTCCCTTAAAAAAAGGGAAACGTTGACAGCTATGCTGCAGGTTCACCCCATGAAAGGAACAGCCTGGTGGACAGTTGTGAAGAAAGACATCTGTCTGTCTGTTTCCAAACACATTCTGCATATTGAGGATTAAAGCATCGGGTGAAAAACAAAGCTGTAAATCTGGCCAGATCCCGCTTTTGTCCTTGACAATTGCATTTACCTGTCTTGAACAAGAGAAGCCACTTTCTGTACTTTTGAAGGAAGTGCCATAACTTGCAATTTGATAAGTCAAAAAGGCTACTGCACATTCTTGGCAGCTGAAAAGACCTCTGCAATATCTTATCGCCACCCCTATTCCTCATTGATGTTGCACATAAAAATCAAAAAAAGGATGAAAGCTCAGTTGGAATCAGCCCTTCCTGATTAAAACAGCCCTTTGTGGATTAAAATTAGCTTTAACTAATTAAAATGGGTCTCTGCTAGTTAACTAAAGCTTTGGCTGATTAATCTGATAATCAAACTTGCAACACTGTTCCGAATGGCATGGTGCAGAATTGGTGCCTTAATTGGTATCCTGTTCCCTCCAAATTTCTTTTTCCTTTAGTGTTCTGTCTAGTGTTTGACACCATCATGCACAAGGCTTAGTGGCGAAACACTTACTTTGCAAATACCCTCGCCTGAAAGAGTGAGAGCCACTGCCAATTATTGTAAACAATGGCTAATAGTCAAGACAGCTATGCTCTGTTGCTCTTAAAGCTCTGAGCTAGACCTAGAGCTATTGGTCTGGCTCAGTATTGTTTGTTGTTTGTTGTTTAGTCCTTTAGTCGTGTCCGACTCTTCGTTACCCCCTGGACCAGAGCACGCCAGGCACTTCTGTTTTCCACTGCCTCCCGCAGTTTGGTCAAACTCATGCTGGGAGCTTCGAGAACACTGTCCCACCATCTCATCCTCTGTCGTCCCCTTCTCCTTGTGCCCTCCATCTTTCCCAGCATCAGGGTCTTTTCCAGGGAGTCTTCTCTTCTCATGAGGTGGCCAAAGTATTGGAGCCTCAGCTTCAGGATCTGTCCTTCCAGTGAGCACTCAGGGCTGATTTCCTTAAGAATGGAGAGGTTTGATCTTCTTGCAGTCCATGGGACTCTCAAGAGTCTCCTCCAGCACCATAATTCAAAAGCATCCATTCTTTAGCGATCAGCCTTCTTTATAGTCCCGCTCTCACTTCCATACATCACTACTGGGAAAACCAGAGCTTTAACTAGACGGACCTTTGTTGGCAAGGGGATAGTATAAGCCACCATTATCCTGAGTTTATTGATTTATTAAATTTCAAGGCTGCCCATCAGCCAGAGTCTCTTGGGGGCTTTTACAAAAAAAAAATAATAAAAAAAATGCATAAACACAACTCAGTGTTGTTGGTTTTTTTAAAAAAACCACACCTCATTACAAAATGCATGAAAAGTCATAAGCCAGCATAAAGTAAAACCACACAGCATGAAAATGGATAAACATACAGAAAGCATTATAAAAACCAATGGGGGAAAAACATTGGAGGAAAAACGCATTATTTGATCTACAGTATTTATATCCTGACTACTAAACAAAGTTCCTTAGGTGGTTTACAACGTAATTAGAATTTAAAAAAGGCCTGAGGGAATAAGGCAAACCTACATAGTTTACATTTTCTGAAATAATAGGTGAACCAAAACACAACCGTCTGAAAAATTGCACTCCTCTGAATTTTGCAATGCTGTTCGCCAGCCAAGCAGTGTGTACAGAAATGCACACAGTGGGGTAAAGGGTACGTAAAAATGAATGTACAAGGGGACATATCATGCAGAAATGCATTATGTTTGGGGAAATTGGTTTGCAAAATTTTTGCAAAATTGCATGGAACAAATTTTCGCTAAAATGCTGGTGGGTTTTCACGAGGGGTCTTCTCTTCCCCTCCAAAACACAGAATGGAAGAGCGAGAAACTGAAAGATGCTGAAATCTACAGATTCGCCCTAGGACCAGGTGGCCGTCTCCGGCCAGGGCGTTTGACAATGGGAGCATCGCCAGCAAATATAACCTTTTTTTGCTGGCTTCTTGCCCAGCCTCGTCTAGGTGGGGCAGGGTGAGGGCTGGAATCTGGGGAAGGGAGTGTGCCAGTCACACGCTGCAGATCCCGAACCCATAATCATTACAGTGAGGAGTACTGCCTGAGGAACAAGAAATCCAGAGTGGCTGCCAAAAACATCCAGGGTTCAAGGTCGATGCAGATCTTTTCAAAGTGACAGGTTCACCATCAAAGGAGCTGAGCTGTTGCACAACTTCGATTCGCTGCAGGGTGGTCCTCAGGGCCCGTCTGAATTGGCCCCACGTGCTACCCTTGTGCTTGTTCCAATTAAGAAACTGCAAAGATGTGAGAGATAAGGGAGGCTGGAGCAGATGCAGTCCCTCCTTCGTATAATCGTAGACCTGGAAGCGACCTCAAAGAGCATCTAGCTCAGTGGTTCTGAAAGTGGGTGGTATCGCTCCCTAGGGTACAGGGGATTTTTAGTGGCTGCTAAGAGGCAAGGGATGCAGGTGGGGCTGTGGGTTAAACCACAGAGCCTAGGACTTGCCGATCGGAAGGTCGGCGGTTCGAATCCCCGCGACGGGGTGAGCTCCTGTTGTTCAGTCCCAGCTCCTGCCAACCTAGCAGTTCGAAAGCACGTCAATGTGCAAGTAGATAAATAAGTACCACTCCAGCGGGAAGGTAAACAGCGTTTCCGTGCGCTGCTCTGGTTCGCCAGAAGCGGCTTAGTCCTGCTGGCCACATGACCCGGAAGCTGTACGCTGGCTCCCTCGGCCAATAAAGCGAGATGAGCGTTGCAACCCCAGAGTCGGCCACGACTGGACCTAATGGTCAGGGCTCCCTCTGCCTAAGAGTCAAGGGGGTGGCAGTGGCAGTGAAGGTGTAAACGAATATCAGTGGATAAAGTTCATCGGTTTTGTTGAATTACCGTATTTTCCCATGTATAAGACGAGGTTATTTTATTTTAAAATTATGTAAAAATTTGGGGATTGTCTTATACACGGATGGTGGAGAGGTGGGACAGGCAATTGGTGGCTGCCACGAGCAGACGATCGTCAGTGGCATTTTTATGGGCGATTGGTGGGTGCGCTGGCTATTGGCTGCGGCGGCAATGGGGCGGGCGATTGGCGCTTGCTTTTGGTGAGCACGCAGACGATTGGTGGCTTCGTCGATGTGCATGCGTTTGGCTGTGGAGGTCCTGCGGATGAGTAATTATATATATATATATATATATATATATATATATATATATATGTTTGTGTGTGTGTGTAATTTTTTATTAGTTTTTTTAACATATCATTTTCAACAGTAATTAAACATACTTTTACATCTTATTCAGATTTTTGACTTCCATCAGTCCTGTCTGAAAATTTTCCGATATAATCTCTTAGTATGCATTTCTCACTTTCCCCTATTACATTTCGAACTCATAACCAATATCTCTATCTTTTTCTACTTTGTAACACTTCTTACAAAACTTACAAAACTTCTTGTAGTCCTACTAGCATAATTTGTTGATTACAGTTGCTCTTCAAATAATTCATATACTTCTTCCAATCTTCTGTAAATCTCTGGTCCCGCAGGTTTCGAATCATTCCTGTCATTTTGTCCAATTCTGCATAGTCCATTAATTTCGTCTGCCCTTCTTCTTTCGTTGGAATTTCTTCTTGTTTCCATTTCTGGGCTAGCAATACTCTTGCCGCAGTTGTTGCATATAAAAACAATTTAACATCTTGCCTATTAATGTCCTGACCTATAATACCAAGTAAAAATGCTTCTGTTTTTTTAAAAAATGTATATTTTCAAAACCCCCCCCCAATGTTCAACAAGTCCAGGCAATCCCCACCCCCCAAAAAAACTCATGAAATGTGGGCAACCCCCCCCAAAAATAACACGGGGGCGTGTTATACATGGAAAAATACAGTAATTAAATTTATTAGTTTTTATTGGATTTTGACTACATGCACAGTTAATTGTTACTGCTTTTAATTTAGTTGTGTTATTATATTCCTTCGTGGGTCATGCAAAAAGCAGTTCTGAATGATGCTTTTTCTAGCACCCATTGGGAATGACTTTATGGAAGCAAGTAGGGGGCAGCGCCCCCCGGC
Source organism: Podarcis cretensis (assembly GCF_951804945.1). Taxonomy (NCBI): domain Eukaryota; kingdom Metazoa; phylum Chordata; class Lepidosauria; order Squamata; family Lacertidae; genus Podarcis; species Podarcis cretensis. Next base: position 6,518,520 of record NC_137173.1, on the reverse strand, counting down.
AAAAAAAATTAGGAACCACTGCTGTATGTTAAGGTGTTTCCAGATGTGCTTTGGCAATTGTCATCATAATTATTATCATCATCAGAGAACGTTCCGGCAACGTGACTGAGATACAAAAGGTACAGATAGACCAGCTGGACTATTTCCTTCATCTCCCAAGTTTCTTCTCACGAGGGAGGAGAGGATGGAAACATCTGAATAGTTGTTGGCATTTAACGAGCGAAGAATCCAAAAAAAAGGAAGGAAGGAAGGAAGGAAGGAAGGAAGGAAGGAAGGAGAAGTCTCAGAAATGAAGGAGTTAAGGTTTTCCGGATTTCAGCCCCTCCCGCTGCTTTGCTTAAGAAAACTTGGGAAGGGGGGGGGAGAGAAGAGAGAGGTTTTTAAAGGCTGATTTTTTAGAAATTGTGCTCCAGTGGTTCCTTGCTTTCCCTGAAAGAGGCATAATTGCTGAGCCCAGGGCACTTGGTTCTGCCGGCAAGGACCAGCGTAGTTCTCCCAGGTGGATGGCCAAGAAGACATCTGAAATCTGACGATTCTGGTCTCTGCTCTCTCTGATCCAGAAACTCTCCAAAGAGAGGCAGATAGATAGATAGAGAGATAGATAGATAGATATCGGGATACATCTACATTTTTTCTCTTCTTTCCCTCCCTCTCTCCTGGCGTCGCATCTTGAGCAGAAGAATGGTTGCAGAAGTCCAAGAGGTTATTTTTGGCCTGGGATGCTTGCTCCTTTATTTAACTCTGGAAACCGATGCCGGTAAGTAAACTGCGATGGAAAGGCTTAAACAAAAACGATAGAAAGGTCCAGGTGAACGGATGGGGAGGCGGAGGATCTGTTGGCTGAAGGAGGGTGTGTGGTGCAGTGGTTAGAGTGCCAGCCAAGGACCTGGCAGAGACCAGGGTTTGAATCTCCACCTGGCTATGAAGCTCACTGGGTCACCTGAGGGGGGTGTGTGGTCCAGTCACAGTCCCTCTCAGCCTATTTTAACTCACAGGGTTGCTGTGAGCATTAAATAGGGAGAGGGAACCCTGTCAGCTACCTTGGGGATGGATGCAATAAATAAATAATAATAATAATAATAATAAATAAACCTGAGGACTCAGTGTGCCAATTTTGACTGCGCAAATATTGTCAAGGTGTTTAGATTTGCGTCTGTTATGAGATTTGCGTCTAGCAAAGGGAGATAAAGTCAGCAAGAGGTGGCTTGACCTGTTTCTATAATACTCCTACAGCACGATGATCGACTGGGGATGGCTCTAACGCGAGACCCGTTTGGATGTTCTTCCTGGGGCCCCTTTCCTTTTAGTTGGGGCTTGCGCTAGGGAGATTCTCTGGGCCCTATTTGAGCCACGTGCAGGAGACTTTTTTTGCTCACCTTTGCAACAGCGCTGCCAGGAGCGCACCAACCATCCTAAAGTCAGATCTCATGCATCCGGATTCAATCAAATTGCTCTTTCCCTCTCAATCTCAGCTCCCGATTTGTAGCAGAGGTGACGCTGTTGCAACGATGAATGGGGGAATGTCTCTAGAGCAGGCATAGGCGAACTCCAACCCCACCAGATGTTTGGGACTACAACTCCCATCATCCTTGACCATTGGTCCTGTTAGCTAGGGATGATGGGAATTGTAGTCCCAAACATCTGGTGGGGTTGGAGTTCGCCTATGCCTGCTCTAGACCATGGGTAGGCAAACTAAGGCCCCGGGGGCCAGATCCGGCCCAATCACCTTCTCAATCCGGCCCGCGGACGGTCTGGGAATCAGCGCATTTTTACATGAGTAGAACGTGTGCTTTTATTTAAAATGCATCTCTGGGTTATTTGTGGGGCATAGGAATTCGTTCATATATTTTTTCCAAAATATAGTCCAGCCCCTCACATGGTCTGAGGGACAGTGGACCGGCCCCCTGCTGAAAAAGTTTGCTGGCCCCTACTCTAGAGAAATTTGTGGAGGAGGAGAAGGCTATCGATGGCTGCTAGCCATCCCTTTCTCACCAAAGGAGAATAGTCTACCTCTCTTCTGCCTTGGTCAAGACCCCACCTGGAATACCGTGTCCAATTCCGGGTACCACAATTTAAGAAGGATGTTGACAAGCTGGAAGGTGTGCAGAGGTGGGCGACCAAAGGTCTGGAAACTAAGCCTGATGAGGGACAGTTGAAGGAGCTGCGTATGTTTAGCCCGGAAAAGAGGAGACTGAGAGGAGATATGAGGAAATGCACTAAGGGCTGTCACATGGAAGAGGGAGCATGCTTGTTTTCTCCTGCTCTGGCAGGTAGGACTCGAACCCATGGCTTCAAGTCTCAAGAAAGGAGATTGTGACTAATTCGGGGGGAAACTTTCTGACAGAAAGAGCTGTTTGGCAGTGAACAGACTCCCACAATTGGTGGTGGGTTCTCCTTCCTTGGAGGTTTTTAAGCAGAGATCGGACGGCCATCTGTCATGGATGCTTTAGCTGAGATTCCAGCATTGCTGGGGGTTGGACTAGATGACCATTGGGTCCCTTCCATCTCTAAGATTCTATGATTCTTTCAACCATAATTCTGTGATTCAGTGCAGACTTAAGGGAAGGATGTTGTGTTATTTTGCTATGTATGTTCCAATCTAAATGGAAAGGGGTTCCCACTTGCTGACATGATTGCCCTTTCTGCAGTCCTCTGGGATTTCCTTCTCTCTCTCCTGCCCTGGCAGTATGTGAACTGACTCACTTACAGGAGGAATCTGTTTTGAATCAACTCAACAGGGTGCAGATTTTTGTAGCTGAGATGCCCATATTACCTTGCTAAGAGGGAAGACGCATCATAAAAATGGTCGTTCAGTTGAGTCAGCTTGTTTGTTGTGGGGTGGGGGCCAGCGGGCAATGAAAATTAAACTGACAAAAGAGAGATGATACGATAATCTTTATTGTCATTGTCCCATACAGAACAACAAAATTGAAAAAAATCTACATCAGGCATTCAAAAACCCACAAGCCTGCTGTCCCAGCTATCCCAGCCTGGTTAGCCCCCTAAAAACTCTGATACCCCATAATTGAATGTAATATACTCACATAAAGCAGTGTTTCCCAACCTTTGGTCTCCAGCTGTTTTTGGACTACAATTCCCATCATCCCTGACCACTGGTCTTGCTAGCTAGGGATGATGGGAGTTGTAGTCCAAAAACAGCTGGAGACCAAAGGTTGGGAAACACTGACATAAAGGCTACCTTACACTGCGTTTAAAACCAAAATCGCATTTGGATGGAAATTGTATCTCAGGCGGCTAGTCCTAGTCTTTATAACCCTGGACCTTCTTCCAGAAGGCAGAAGCTGAAAGAGATGAGGTTCTTCTCCTGGTTGGAGTGTATTGTGTGGGCTTGCCTTTCTTGGGTTTTCCTTCCTTCATTTGTGGCGCAGGACTATGCGGCTTGGCTCGCTTGCATGAGTCGCCAGGAGCGTTGTACCTCTGGGAAATCATAGAACGTAAAAAGCTTCTTCTGGCTTTTATGCTGAGGCCCACAGTGACCTGGGCTAAGTGTGAGAGTATCTGTATTCTTGGTTGTTATTGTGGTGGTGCGGCTTCTACATTGCCACATGTGTTCCAACTCTACAGTTTGATGATTCTTGCTCCCTTTAAGTCCTGTAGATACCATTTTACATCCTCTAGACCAGCCTTCTTCAACCTGTAGCCCCCAGATGTTCAACTACAAATCCCATCTTCCGAGTCGGTTGTGGATTTTTTTTTTAACTTAATCTTTTTCCCCAATGCAAAATTACAACAAAAATTACAAACATAAAGTCCAAAACAAAGCCGTACAAACAAGAAAAGACAAAAAACAAAAAATACACAAAAAAGGATCACACATCTACAAAGAAAACCATATCGTCATACTAATCATTACGCACATATTGACTTCCTTCTTTTGTTTTGAGATCTCAAAATTTTTAATCTTTCTAAATTGTTGTGTCTGATGTAAATTACCTCTATCTTTATGCTTTTTGCACCATTTTTCACTTTCTTTAACCCTGCAAAGCTTCATTCATTACATACCGATATACTTACTCCAGAACAATGTTTTTTCATATATCCTGTAACACAATCTTATTCTTTTACTAATTTTTGGTCCGATTGTGGATTGTCGGTTGTGGATTATGGGAGTTGTAGTCTGACCATGTCTGGGGACTCAAGCTTGAAGAGCTCTGCTGGAGACCACAACAGCTTCAGGTGCTTAAACTCCCTTGCTCTCTGTCCAACCATCGGGTCCAACCCATAGTTGTACCTATAGAAACAGACGCATTTTCTTACTCAGGTGCACCTAAGAAAAGAACCTGGAATGAATATGGGTGCTTGGGAGGAGATAGGCTGCGCATTGTGGTTTGCTCCCTTCAACAGTGTGGTAAAGATTTCCTGATAATTTAGTAATAACGGTAGAAGACCCATTAAATTCACTTGAGCAGAAGATACAAGAGTTTGGACAAGTTGCAGGTTTCGAACTTAACAAAAATAAGACAAAATTATTAGTTAAAAATATACCAGAATATGATAGAGGAAAAAATTCAACAAGAAATAGGTAGAAATATTCATAATAAAGTGAAATATTTAGGGATTTGGTTGACATCAAGGAATATTAAAATTCTACAGTGTGGTAAAGATTTCCATCTCTGAGGAATCACCAAGGCTTTGCCGCAAACTGGACTTCTGTAGCTCACTTGCGCAGAACAAATTAAGATGACGGGGTCAAGTTGAAAAACAGAGTAGATTCGTGTCGGTAGCAGAAAAATCCTGTTGTTGTTGTTTAGTCGTTTAGTTGTTTGTGACCCCATGGACCAGAGCACACCAGGCACTCTTGTCTTCCACTGCCTCCCACAGTTTGGTCAAACTCATGCTGGTAGCTTTGAGGACACTGTCCAACCATCTCGTCCTCTGTCGTCCCCTTCTCCTTGTGCCTTCCATCTTTCCCAACATCAGGATCTTTTCCAGGAAGTCTTCTCCTGAGGTGGCCAAAGTATTGGAGCCTCAGCTTCAGGATCTGTCCTTCCAGTGAGCACTCAGGGCTGATTTCCTTCAGAATGGAGAGGTTTGATCTTCTTGCAGTCCATGGGACTCTCAAGAGTCTCCTCCAGCACCAGAATTCAAAAGCATCCATTCTTCGGTGATCAGCCTTCTTTATGGTCCAGCTCTCACTTCCATATATCACTACTGGGAAAACCATACCTTTAACTATATGGACCTTTGTCAGCAAGGTGATGTCTCTAAATCCTACGTATTCCCATAGGACGCAACCTTGTGATGTCAGATTATTCAGAAAATAGCAAACTGCCTTGCACTGAATGAGACCATTGGTCCAGCTGACTCAGTAGGGTCTCTACTGACGGCAGTAGTTCTCCAAGTGGAGATCCCTCAAGCCCATCTCCTCCAGCTGACAGCAGAGGTCTTTCGCACACCTCGAACCCAGGACTCTCTACAGCCAATTCAGGTGCGCTACGGCCAACCTCTTGAGCTGAGGCTACAGAGTCTTGAGAGTGTGACTCTGGTTGAAAGGAAGGGAATAATTCAAGGAAATGAGCAAGGAAAGAAATGATATCTAGAATCACAAATGGGCATAGCTGTCAACTTTCCCCTTTTTTAAAGGGAAATTCCCTTATTCCGAATAGGATTCCTTGCAAGAAAAGGGAAAAGTTGACAGCTATGCAAACCAGCCGAGACATAGGTAAAGGTAAAAGGACCCCTGACCATTAGGTCCAGTCACGTACGACTCTGGGGTTGCGGCGCTCATCTCGCTTTATTGGCCGAGGGAGCCGGCGTACAGCTTCTGGGTCATGTGGCCAGCATGACTAAGCCGCTTCTGGTGAACCAGAGCAGCACACAGAAATGCCGTTTACCTTCCCGCTGGAGCGATACCTATTTATCCACTTGCACTTTGACGTGCTTTGGAACTGCTAGGTGGGCAGGAGCAGGGACCGAGCAACGGGAGCTCACCCCGTCGCAGGGATTCGAACCGCCGACATTCTGATCAGCAAGCCCTAGGCTCAGTGGTCTAACCCACAGCGCCACCCACGTCCCTAACCAAGACATATTCTTCAAAAATAGAAGGAAAAAAGAATGAGTCTCCCTCGTGCATTTTGGAGCAGGTGACTCGAGCACACACCACATTGACAGGGGTATCGAAAACTGCAATTTGGTTAAATCTATCACGCTTAAACGTTTTTCTCATTTTATTGCCGGGTAGCAGTGGCGTTGAAAGCAAAAGAGAAATGTCTTGCTCAGTGGGATCTGAACCCAGATCTCCTGGGTCCAAGATCCAACTCTCCTCCGCAGGAGCACTTTGATTCTTCTCCGATGATGTCACAAGGTCACAAACATATTAATCAGCCTAGAATAGCAACCAGCCCCTGGTTCTTCACTCCCGGTCGCCAAAGCTGGTTCAAGTTCCCATGTTCCCTTGTAAGCTTACATTCTCCTTCCAATTAGCCCAATTAGCTGGACAGATGGAGAGCGCTAAAACGATGACTCGCCAGGAAGTTTTATTGCAGGCAGATCCAAATAGTTTGAGTACCAAGGTGTTTGAGAACCAAGGCACCACTGTTTTCTGAAAGTTGTATGGTTAATTATCTCCTTGGCTCAGGGAGGTCACATAACTCCATAGCCTCAAACATTTCTCTGATGAAAATAGGGACGTCCTAAGGAAAAGCAGGATATTTCAGGATCAAATCAGAAACCAGGATGGCTGCTGTAAATCAGAAGCCGCCTCTGGAAAATAGGGACATTTGGAGGGTCTGTATTCATGGGAGAGTGCCTCTGATTCACAGTGTTTACGGAGCTCACAGAATGTAAATCAAGTGCTCACCTGACAAATGTTGGAGGGCAGGCCACACCCTGGGAGGAAACACTTGTTTTCTGGATGAGAAACACAACCACAACTTGTCTGTGCAACCGCAGATGGGTATCTCCGCCTTTGCTGATCTACCTGTGCGAATACCAGAGAAGGAAGCTGAGCATAGGAAGCTGCTTTGTGGTGAATCAAACCATTGGCCCATGTTGTCTGCACGGACTGTCAGAGCAGCTCTCCTGACAGCTGATAGGAACATGATAGGAGTTTGTAAAATGATGCCTGGCGTTGAGAAAGAGACGTCCACCCCCCCCCCCCCCCCCATAATAACTCGTGGAAATCCACTAAATGATTTTTGGTTGTGCTCGGATCCTGCTTGCAAGTTTTACCCAGGTATCTGGTTGGCCTCTGTGAAAACAGGATGCTGGACTTGATGGGGTTTGGCCTGATCCAGCGGGCTCTTTTCTGATTTACTATAAATTCGGCAGAGTTAGCAGCATTTAAACTGAAACCTGCAAGCTCAGCACACACTTGTTTAGCTTTAACAGGGTCATCACCCTTTCAGCTAGTTCCAAAAGAAGAGATGAGCTTATGCAAGACTGCGACATACTTATTTTCGTCCTGACTTTCCCTTGGTCGTTTTCATCGGACTATCTCCAGGCTACTTAATGCTCTCAGCAAAGAAACCAATAATCCCAATTTTGCTAAGAAGCTATTCATTCCGCTGGCCTCACATAGGATTGTGAAAATCAGCTCAATAATTTATTTTTTAAATTATTTTTTATTCATTTTTCTTTTTCATTCATTACATACATCTCAATTTCTTCTTATTATTATTGTTTTTTATTATAAAATACACACATATTGCGAATATACAAGCATACAAACATACATTTCATACACAAACATACCTACATTCAGTCCCACAGATAATTCCTTTTCCCATCACTATCCACCACCCCTCACCCCACCTTTGTGTTAGACTTCCAATCTACTCAACTGCAATTTCTTTCCACTTCTATTACTTTCTTCCACACACCTTTAACCTAATTTCATACTTCTTTTTCTATTACACATTACTTATGTATCCCCTGTGAACAGAAGACACTCTGATTTATTTATTTTTTATGTATTGTGTTGTTCAGTCGTTTAGTCATGTCCGACTCTTTGTGACCCCATGGACCAGAGCACACCAGGCACTCTTGTCTTCCACTGCCTCCCACAGTTTGATCAAACTCATGTTGGTAGCTTCGAGAACACTGTCCAGCCATCTCGTCCTCTGCCGTCTCCTTCTCCTTGTGCCCTCCATCTTTCCCAACATCAGGGTCTTTTCCAGGGAGTCTTCTCTTCTCATGAGGTGGCCAAAGTCTTGGAGCCTCAGCTTCAGGATCTGTCCTTCCAGTGAGCACTCAGAGCTGATTTCCTTCAGAATGGATCGGTTTGATCTTCTTGCAGTCCATGGGACTCTCAAGAGTCTCCTCCAGCACCATAATTCAAAAGCAACTTTTTAAGTGTAAAAAGTTACAAATGACCAGTGGCGTAGCGTGGGGGGTGCAGGGGGGGTCGGCCGCACCGGACGCAACATCCGGGGGTTAGGGTTAGGGGGCGCAAATCCATGGGTTAGGGGGCGCAAATTACTTGCCTTGCCCCGGGTGCCGGACAAAAACAGGAGCACTTCCCAACGGGAATTTAATCTGAAAACGGGCCATGACAGAGACATCTCAAACACTGGCAACATATTTGTCAGTGCATAGCTCAGTTAGTTAGATGTTATCGAGCATCGCCTCTGTCAGAACAGAATTCTGGACCTGATGAGGTTTGGCCTGATCCAGCAGCTCTTCTTATGTTCTTATCAGGGCTGCCTTTACCCGGGGGTGCAAGGGGTGCAGGGCACCTGGGAGCCAAATTCAGGGGGGGGGGTGCCAGGCGCCCGCCGCTGAAGCCGCCTAAGCTCTTATCTACCTGTAATGGTTGTAAGGGGGTTACTTGTGCGTAAGTTGCCTTCAATTTTAGTTAGATTGCCTGGCCAACCATGCTTTGGCTGACAGCTCACACTCCGTGACCGGTCAGTCACTGGCAGAATCCGTCAGTGGCCGTTTCTTGAACCTCTTCCAGCATAAGAGCTGTTTGACGCCTAGTCTCCTCCTACTTTCCCTGCGCGGAACTCGTCTGCGCAAGTACGGGGAAGGCAGGGGCGTGTCAGCACTCTCTCCACTAGTCTCTGGTGAAGTGTCTTGGAGACCCGTCTCCAGTTCCTCCATCTCCCTCCCTTCTCTACTGGTGTTGCGCTGAATTCCTTCCCCCCTGCTGGTCCCCTCTCCGGCATCGCTCTGGAGCCCTGCCTCCGCCTCTCGCTCTGATGTCAGTTCCCTGACACTACCTGTTATGAAATAATAAAGAATTTTGATCAAGCTAGAAAAACAAAATACATATATACCTAGGTATTGCCGAAATGTATACCTACTATTTCACTAAAGGACTTTTGACTTAGTGCACTCATTTACCAAAGACACGCTGCGCCAGCGGCGGCGCTTGTCATTCGCAATGGCAGCACTTGTCAGACTCAGCGACGGTGCTTGTCATTCTCAATGCACATGAAATTAACTAAATTTGGGGGCTCTGGGAGGATCTTTGCACCCCAGCGGCGCATATGCTAAAGACGACCCTGGTTCTTATATCTAACAGTCGCTACAGGCACCCAACCACCAGCAAGCTAAGAGGCTTATTGGGAATTGGCCAGTAGGCTACTGGTTTATCCACGAGCTTCCCCCGGCCCTCTCCATGTAATATGTTCAGGAGAAGGAGATGGATAAAAGAATTTTAATACTTTTGCTCAATCTACAAAGCAGGACTATCCATGGGGAACCAAGCTCTGAATTTATGAGAATCTCAGTTTTCATCTTTAAAGCAAGTTTCTAGACCTCATGGGTCATAAAGACTCTCACTGAAATATGAGTTGCTTGCTCCCCCATACTCAGTGAGGGACATGTTGTTTTAGGACAGGGGTAGGCAACCTAAGGCCTGGGGGCCGGATGTGGCTCAATCACCTTCTCAATCTGGCCCACAGACGGTCTGGGAATCAGCGTGTTTTTACATGAGTAGAATGTGTGCTTTTATTTAAAATGCATCTCTGGGTGATTTGTGGGGTCTGCCTGGTGTTTTGGATTTTGGATGAGGCTGCATTTTAATGTTGTACTTAATCTTGCTTTTAAATTGTATTTTAATCAATTGTTTTTATACCTGGTGATAGCTGCCCTGAGCCTGGTCTTGGCTGGGGAGGGCAGGGTATAAATAAAAATATTATTATTATTATTATTATTATTATTATTATTACATGAGTAGAATGTGTGCTTTTATTTAAAATGCATCTCTGGGTTATTTGTGGGGCATAGGAATTCGTTCATATTTTTTTTCAAAATATAGTCCGGCAACCCCACATGGTCTGAGGGACAGTGGACCCGCCATGGCTGAAAAAGGTTGCTGACCCCTGTTTTAGGGTCATTCTACCTCCTGATAAGGGACGCGGGTGGTGCTGTGGGTTAAAACACACAGCCTAGGACTTGCCGATCAGAAGGTTGGCGGTTCGAATCCCCGCGACAGGGTGAGCTCCCGTTGCTCGGTCCCTGCTCCTGCCAACCTAGCAGTTTGAAAGCACATCAAAGTGCAAGTAGATAAATAGGTACCTCTCCGGTGGGAAGGCAAATGGCATTTCCATGCGCTGCTCTGGTTTCGCCAGAAGCGGCTTAGTCATGCTGGCCACACGACCCGGAAGCTGTACGCTGGCTCCCTCAGCCAATAAAACGAGATGAATGCCGCAACCCCAGAGCCGGCCATGACTGGACCTAATGGTCAGGGGTCCCTTTACCCTTTACCTTTACCTCCTGATTGCTTTTCCTTTCCCCACTTTGAACACAACACCCCCATGTTTTGATTTCCAGATCCGGATGTCTCCTGCATATTTAACAGCAAGAAGTACAAGGCAGGAGAGAGCTGGCACCCTTACTTGGAGCCGCAAGGAGTGATGTACTGCATTAGGTGCACCTGCTCTGAGGTACCTTGCGAAATCCTTAACTGGCTTGGGGGCAGGATCTCCAGATGAGATATTTTGAGCGACGATGACCTGAGCGGCCATCACCATCAATAATACGTATATGGTGCTTAATGTGCAGCACAGTAATATAATTTTTTAAAATGAAAATGTACAGTGGTGCCTCGCAAGACGAAATTAATTCGTTTCGCGAGTTGCTTCGCCTTGCGATTTTTTCGTCTTGCGGAGCGTGGATTCCCCGGGTATTAACGGCTTTAAGAAAAAGGAAGCAAACCCACAAGACGTTTTCATCTTGCAAAGCAAGCCCATAGGGAAATTCGTCTTGCGAAGCACCTCGAAAAACGGAAAACCCTTTCGTCTAGCGGGTTTTTCGTCTTGCGAGGCATTCGTCTTGCAGGGCACCACTGTATAGGTTATACAACATTTTAACCAAAAAAATACAAAGAAATGTATCTGTGGTTTTAAGCAACAGCAGAAGTTTGAAGAAAGCAGGGAGGGAGCAGTGCAGTAGGGAGGGGGCAAAGGCTCGAGGATGTTTCATGTTTGATGTGAGACCAGTGCCAGATTTGGGTTTGATGAGGCCCTAAGCTACTGAAGGTAATGGGGCCCTTTACATGTCCAGCTGTCCTTTGTCAACAACAAATTGTGTCTGTTTTTTGTGTTGAATATATGCTATATTGTACTGTAATTTATGGACCTAATAGGTATCTGAACCACAGAGCCTAGGACTTGCCGATCAGAAGGTCGGCGGTTAGAATCCCTGCAATGGGATAAGCTCCCATTGCTCGGTCCCTGCTCCTGCCCACCTAGCAGTTCGAAAGCACGTCAAAGTGCAAGTAGATAAATAGGTACTGCTCCAGCAGGAAGGTAAATGGTGTTTCCGTGCGCTGCTCTGATTTCGCCTGAAGCAGCTTAGTCATGCTGGCCACATGACCCAGAAGCTGTACGCCGGCTCCCTCGGCCAATAAAGCGAGATGAGCGCCACAACCCCAGAGTCGGTCACAACTCGACCTAGTGGGCAGGGGTCCCTTTACCTTTAGGTATCTAAAGCCATTTGCACATATTGCCATGCAACCTGTCCATGCACAGAACGAAATATGCATTTTATCAAAGTAATTGTTGAACTGAAACCAGTGATATTTTAGGGAGCAGGCTAGCAGGCAGGGCCCATGACTTACATCCTAGGAGCCTACACAACACAAAACACTGTTGCTGTATGTAGGTTTTATTTTATGTGCTTTTTATCTTATATTTTGGAAATGTACATCCAGTTTTTTCCCCTTTAAATTTTCTGTGGGCCCCCAAGAGAGTGGGGCCCTAAGCTACAGCTTGTTCACCTTATACATAAATCTGCACTGTGTGAGATGGTGGGGTAAGGATTGGTAGACGTCAGCTCTGTGTGATCTGCCTTATGGCTGCAGTCAGTGATTTCAGCTCAGCCGAGGTGACCATTGCCCAGCAGTGATTTCAGCTTGTGGAAGCTAGCCAAGGCTGCATACCTAGGCTAGCATCCCATCCTTCTCACCAGTGAAGTGTAGCTGGGTTCCCACGAGGCAAGACACAGCAATAACAGCAAGAACCTTCACTGAACTACACAACTGGGAAACAGGGGCAAAGCAACTGCTTATATACATCCCTGAAAGCCTGGGCCACTCCCACTCCCAATGTGATTGGCTGTCTAAACTTCCAAGCTGCGAATCACGACTCAAGAGTTCAAGGGCCAATGGCAGAAGCCCAAATCCTGAAATGTTCTGTGATTGGACATCATGTATCAAATCAGAACACAGGCGCTTATCAGAATCCTTAGTCCAGACTCAAGCTCAGGCAAACTCAGACCACTGAATACATAACAGGTTTGACTGTCTATCGATCTATTTATTGATTCTAAGTTTTAATTTATATATTTTTTAACTGCTGCTATATCTGTGTTGTCCCGGTTATACCTAATTGCAAATTCAAATGTATCCCTATCGTGTTTTATGACTTCCTTGATATTGTATGTAGGCTAGAACTGGTCTGTGACGGAAATAATAAAATTCAATTCAATTGATTGATTGATTGATTGATTGATTGATATGGATAAACATTGACCAGTCAAACAAAGGAAATGAAAAGGCATGGAGCTGTTTAAAGACTTTCGCTGCACTAAGAATTGTCTTCTTGAAAAAGGCTGAGGCTTCCAGGTCAGAGAGCAGAACTGGTGAGGATTTGTTCTGTTGATAGATATTGAGCCAAAAATTCATCCTCACTGATTATTCCCTTTTCTTTACAGGATACCAATGTCAGCTGCTCCCAAATACAGTGCCCGCCTCTTCAGTGTCCGAATCCCATCAGCGACCCACACCAATGCTGTCCTAAGTGCCCAGGTAAGTGGATTTGAATGCTCCTTCCCTGACAGCACACAAACAGTTTATACATATCTATATCCTGCTGTTTATAGCAGTGCCCCCCCCCCCCTTCCCCAGAAATGTACGTGTGATTGCACTGGTGAGAAATATCCTCATATGGGGGGTGGGGAGGCAAAATTGCTGGAAAAGAAGTGTCTCTGGTAGGAGAAATTTCCAGTAAAAGGCTGATGACTTTTCATGACTTTTCCAAAATGAAAACTGATGCGGAAATGTGGATATCATCAAATCGTAGGGTTGGAATAAGTTCAGCCCCCGAAAGTGAACTTTTTTTTTTTTTTTTTAAGTGAGGAAATAAAGCAGGCATTTTTACCAAGCAAGATAATGTGACTTCAGTTGCAATCTCTTCTGCTCAAAGATAGGGATATGGGATTAAAACTGTGTCTTGTGAGCGCTTTGCCAATGTTATTTTTCAGATAAAGTAAAGGTAAAGGGACCCCTGACCATTAGGTCCAATCGTGGCTGACTCTGGGGTTGCGGCGCTCATCTCGCTTTATTGGCCGAGGGAGCCAGCGTACAGCTTCCGGGTCATAATAAATAATAATAATAATTTATTATTTATACCCCGCCCATCTGGCTGGGCCTCTCCAGCCACTCTGGGCGGCTTCCATAGAAAGCAAAAATACAATAAAATATCACACGTTAAAAACTTCCCTGAACAGGGCTGCCTTCAGATGTCTTCTGAATGTCAGGTAGTTGTTAATCGCTTTGACATCTGCTGGAAGGGTGTTCCACAGGGCGGGCGCCACTACCGAGAAGGCCCTCTGCCTGGTTCCCTGTAGCTTTACTTCTCGCAATGAGGGAACCGCCAGAAGGCCCTCTGCGCTAGACCTCAGCGTCCGGGCAGAATGATGGGGGTGGAGACGCTCCTTCAGGTATACTGGACCGAGGCCGTTTAGGGCTTTAAAGGTCAGCACCAACACTTTGAATTGTGCTCGGAAACGTACTGGGAGCCAATGTAGGTCTTTCAAGACCGGTGTTATATGGTCTCGGCGGCCGCCCCCAGTCACCAGTCTAGCTGCCGCATTCTGGATTAGTTGTAGTTTCCGAGTCACCTTCAAAGGTAGCCCCACGTAGAGTGCATTGCAGTAGTCCAAGCGGGAGATAACCAGAGCATGCACCACTCTGGCGAGACAGTCCACAGGCAGATAGGGTCTCAGCCTACGTACCAGATGGAGCTGGTAAACAGCTGCCCTGGACACAGATTTGACCTGTGCCTCCATGGACAGCTGTGAGTCCAAAATGACTCCCAGGCTGCGCACCTGGTCCTTCAGGGGCACAGTTACCCCATTCAGGACCAGGGAATTCTCCACACCTGCCCGCCTCCTGTCCCCCAAAAACAGCACTTCTGTCTTGTCAGGATTCAACCTCAATCTGTTAGCCGCCATCCATCCTCCAACCGCCTCCAGACACTCACACAGGACCTTCACCGCCTTCACTGGTTCTGATTTAAAAGAGAGGTAGAGCTGGGTATCATCCGCATACTGATGAACACCCAGCCCAAACCTCCTGATGATCTCTCCCAGCGACTGCATGTAAATGTTGAAAAGCATGGGGGAGAGGACAGAACCCTGAGGCACCCCACAAGTGAGAGCCCAGGGGTCTGAACACTCATCCCCCGCCACCACTTTCTGAACACGGCCCAGGAGGAAGGAGCGGAACCACTGTATGACAGTGCCCCCAGCTCCCAGCCCCTCAAGACGGTCCAGAAGGATGTTATGGTCGATGGTATCAAACGCCGCTGAGAGATCCAGCAGAACTAGGAAACAGCTCTCACCTTTGTCCCTAGCCCGCCGGAGATCATCAACCAGTGCGACCAAGGCAGTTTCAGACCCATGATGAGGCCTGAATCCCGACTGGAAGGGATCCAAATGGTCCGCTTCTTCCAGACGTGCCTGGAGTTGTTCGGCCACTGCTCGCTCAATCACCTTGCCCAAGAATGGAAAATTTGAAACTGGGCGATAGTTGGCCATCGTGGCCGCATCTAAAGATGGTTTTTTAAGAAGCGGTTTAATAACCGCCTCTTTCAGCGGGTCTGGGAAGGCTCCCTCACGGAGGGAAGCATTCACCACCCCACGAAGCCCATCGCCCAGTCCTTCCCGGCTAGCTTTTATAAGCCAGGATGGGCAAGGATCCAGGAGACAGGTGGTTGGCTTCACTCGTCCAAGCAGCCTGTCCACATCCTCGGAGGTAGCAGATTGGAATTGATCCCACTCAACTTGACTAGACAGAACTCTAGCACTCTCCCGCCCCGGCCCTGCTCCCACGGTGGAGTCTACTTCTTCCCGAATCTGAGCGATTTTATCTGCAAAAAACTTTGCAAAATCATTGCAGGAGAACATGTGGCCCGTACTGGGCCCCGATGTTGCAGGTGGTTCCACTAAATTGTGAACCACCTGAAAAAGTCTCCTGCTGCTGTTTTCTGCAGATGCAATAGAGGCGGTGAAGAAATTCTTCTTCGCCGTCACTATCGCCACTTGGTAGGCTCGACGTTGAGCTCTAACCTGTGTCCGGTCAGATTCGGAATGAGTTATCCGCCACCGGCGCTCTAGCCGTCTCAACGATTGTTTCATTGCCCTCAGATCCGTGGAAAACCATGGGGCTGTCCGGGCTCCATGCAATCGGAGAGGGCGCTTCGGAGCCAAACAGTCAATAGCCCTGGTTAACTCCACATTCCAGCGGGCCACCAGGGAATCGGCTGAAAGGCCATCAACATGGGATAAAGCATCCCCTACCACTCTCTGGAAACCATTTGGATCCATTAAGTGGCGGGGGCGGACCATCCGAATTGGTCCCACCTCCCTGCAGAGGGGATGGGTTGCAGAGAAGTCCAGTTGCACCAGGAAGTGATCTGTGGCCAGCATGACTAAGCCGCTTCTGGCGAACCAGAGCAGCGCACAGAAACGCCGTTTACCTTTCCGCCAGAGCGGTACCTATTTATCTACTTGCACTTTGATGTGCTTTCGAACTGCTAGGTTGGCAGGAGCAGGGACCGAGCAATGGGAGCTTACGCAGGGATTCGAACCACTGACCTTCTGATCGGCAAGCTCTAGGCTATGTGGTTTAACCCACAGCGCCACCTGTGTCCCCATTAATTGTAGCATTTGGTGAAAGCTGAGAGAGAAGCCCAGCCTTCTGAATTTTGGGGGTGGATTTCTGGACAACTTCCTAACCTGCATCTGGATTCTGGCACTAAACTATAGGCTTCACCCTGACACAACCTCACTAGGCTTTGCTACCAACATTTCTTTTTCAATTTCCTTTTTTAAATTTACTGAGAAGTCTTCTATCATCACCACTTGGGTTAGAGGGGAATTTGCTGGTATCAGTTTTCCTTTATAGTTCACCCACATCTTAGTGATATTTCTTAATCAGGGATTTTCAATATTCTGCCACCATTGCCTGCTTGGTTTGATAAAAAAATATATTTGCTATCTTCTCGCTCATTTCCTGTGTACAGTGGACCCTCGGGTTATGTATCGCTCTGGATACGTAATCTTCAGGTTGCAAAAGCGGCAAACCCAGAAGTGTATTCTTCCGGGTTTTGCCACTCACACGTGCGCAGAAGCACTCTATTGCGCCATGCGCATGTGCAGAAGCGGCACCTCTGGTTACAGATTTTTCTTTTTTTTTTTATAATAATTTTTATTAATTTTCCACACAAATAATAAAGAACAATATAAAACAGTATAACTTCAAGCTCATCGGTTCATGCCCTTTTTTCTTTGACTTCCCCATACCTCCCCAACCCTGCATCCTTATTTAATAATTCTTTAGCAACCCTTAGGTCCATTGTCTTAATTCCCTTTCATCAAAAATTTCTTAAGTTTTTTATTTACTGCTGCAATTCTTTACTTCTTACCCCCTGACATCTTAACATTCCTCAATTTTACAATTACTTTTAAGATATATTTTGAATTTCTTCCAGTCCTCTTCCATTGTCTCTTTCCCCTGGTCCCGGATTCTGCCCGTCGTCTCGGCCAGTCCCATAAAGTCGATCACCTTTGTTTGCCATTCTTCCAGAGTAGGTAGTTCTTGCGTCTTCCAATACTTTGCCAGTAGAATTCTTGCTGCTGTAGTGGCATACATAAAGAAAATCCTATCCTTCCTTGGCACCATTTGGCCCACCATGCCCAAGAGGAAAGCCTCTGGTTTCTTAGGAAAAGTCCACTTAAGGACCTTCTTAATTTCATTATAGATCATTTCCCAGAAAGCTTTAACCTTTGGGCAGGTCCACCAAAGGTGGTAGAAAGTGCCTTCAGTCTCATTACATTTCCAACACTTATTATTAGGCAAATGATATATTTTTACAAGCTTGACTGGGGTCATGTACCATCGGTAGATCATTTTCATAATATTTTCTTTTAAGGCATTACATGCAGTAAATTTAATACCGGTGGTCCATAACTGTTCCCAGTCAGCAAACATAATATCATGACCGATATCTTGTGCCCATTTAATCATGGCTGATTTCACCATTTCATCCTGTGTATTCCATTTTAACAGCAAGTTATACATTTTTGATAAGTTCTTAGTATTGGGTTCCAACAATTCTGTTTCTAGTTTTGACTTCTCTTTCTGAAATCCTATTTTCCTGTCCTGTTTAAACGTCTCATTTATCTGATGGTAATGCAACCAGTCTCGAACCTTAGGCTTTAGTTTCTCATAACTCTGAAGTTTCACCCTTTCGCCATCGTATTCTAAAATCTCATGATATTTTGGCCATTTAGAATCCATATTAAGTTTTTTTACTTCCCTAGCTTCCATTGGTGACACCCACCTAGGGGTTTTACTTTCCAACAAATCTTTGTATCTAATCCAAACGTTATACAATGCTTTCCTTACAATATGGTTTTTAAAGCTTTTATACACCTTTACCTTGTCGTACCATAAGTATGCATGCCAACCAAAACTATTGTCGTACCCTTCCAGATCCAAAATGTCAGTGTTCTCAAGAAGTAGCCAGTGTTTCAACCAGCAGAAAGCTGCTGATTCATAATAAAGTCTTAAGTCCGGCAGGGCAAACCCCCCTCTATCCTTTGCATCAGTTAAAATCTTAAATTTAATTCTGGGCTTTTTGCCCTGCCAGACAAATTTTGATATGTCTTTCTGCCACTTCTTGAAACAGTCCATCTTGTCCACAATCTGCAACGTCTGGAATAAAAACAGCATTCTAGGCAATACATTCATCTTAATAGTAGCAATTCGGCCTAACAAGGAAAGTTTCAACCTTGACCATATTTCCAGATCCTTTTTAACTTCTGACCAACATTTTTCATAATTATCCTTAAATAAGTTCACATTCTTGGATGTTAAATTTACCCCCAGGTATTTTACCCTTTTTGTTATTTCCAAGCCTGTTTCATTCTGAAAACTCTCTCTTTCTTCCATTGTTAAATTTTTTTCCAACACTTTCGTTTTTTGTCTATTCAATTTAAAACCTGCTACTCGACCAAATATATCAATTAGTTCTAATACTCTTTTGGTACTAGTGTCTGGCTGTTGCAAAGTCAATACCAGATCGTCCAGATCATGATCTCTGGACGATCTGGTATTGACTTTGCAACAGCCAGACACTAGTACCAAAAGAGTTACAGATTTTTCAGGACCCTCAAAACAAATTAAATTAAGTGGCCAGAATATTGATTGCAAAGAACTTGAAGGGGGAGAAAATACCATCATTATTAGAATGGCAAAGCAAATTCTGTGGGTTTGTGGAAATGGCAAAATTGACCGCAATCATTAGAGGCCATTCAAATCAGAGAATAATTAGGAGTGGGATGGAGTGAAGGAAAACATGAAAAAATATGGTTCCGGAACTGGAATATTAATAGATAATGTGTAAAACGTGCAGGGGTAAGCAAGGAAATAATAAAAGAATCAATTGAATAATTATTAAACTACGACAACACAACAAGATGTTGTGTACCTTCACCCCCAGAACCTGGAGACCCAGAAAAAAAGACACCACCACCAGAACAATAACAGATTTATCCAGGATGTCTCTGCAACTTTTGAGCTGGAACATTCATGGTTGTAACTCCCCGGAAAAAAGGAGGAAGATATTTCATATATTAAAAAAGGAACAATTGGACATTATCTGTTTGCAAGAAACACATGTGACCAGGCTCCATAGGAAAGTGTTAATTAACAAAAGACTAGGCCAAGAATTTATCTCTTCGGACAAAGTAAAGAAGAGAGGAGTGGTGGTTTATGCAAAGGAGAGCCTGGCACCTAAATTCTTATTCAAAGATGAACAAGGAAGAATTGTGGCAATTGAGATACAACATCAAGGAGAGAAATTTTTGATATTAGGAATTTATGCACCGAATGAGGGGAAATCAGAATTTTACAATAAGTTGCATGAGAGCGTCCTGGACTATCTGGACTATGATAACATCATCATGATGGGAGATATGAATGGAGTGGTATCAACCAACATGGATAAGTCACAAAATCAAAATATATCAAAAGATGGCAGACTACCTAAGACTTTTTTTGAACTGACTGACAATATGGACTTGATTGACATTTGGAGGACAAAAAACCCCTTGGGAAGAGAAGGAACATTCTTTTCTGAAGCCCAGCTGACATGGACAAGAATAGACCAAATATGGATATCTAGAGGCCTGGCACCGAAGACCAGAAAGGTGGAAATCTGCCCAAAAACCTGCTCCGACCACAATGCTGTAAAGATGGATATGACACTACTACCATCCGGCTCCTTTAGGTGGAAGATGAATGACAATTTGTTCAGAGATCAGGAGATTGTTAAAAAAGCCCAAAAAGTTTTGAAGGACTATTTTGAGATAAATTTGAACACTTCAGTGGAAAAAACAACTATCTGGGACGCAAGTAAAGCGGTGATGAGGGGGTTCTTGATACAACAGAATGCTGTAAAGAAAAGGGCACAAAATGAGAAAAAAGACAAGATTTTGGAGAAAATTAAAGAACTGGAGAAGAAATTAAGATCAAACCCGAAGTCACAGCCGATTCTGAGAGAAATTAAATTATACCAAGCACAATATTCTAAATTGATGAACCAGGAAATAGAATGGAGAATTAAATTAATGAAACAAAAAACATTTGAATCGGCAAATAAATGTGGGAAACTGCTAGCATGGCAGTTGAAAAGGAGACAGAAAATGAATACAGTTACTAATTTAGAGATTGAAGGGGAAAATGTTCAGAACCCCATGGAGATCAGAAAGTGCTTTCAGAGGTATTTTAAACAACTATATACTCAAGGTCCGCAAGATGAGGCACAGATAGAACAATTTAGTTTTGACCCTACAGGAGCCAGAGCCAAGTACGAAAAAAGCATTACAATTGATCCAAGAATTTGGCCAGGTGGCGGGATTTAAATTAAACAAACAGAAAACTAAAGTATTGGGAAAGAACTTGACAGATACAGAGTCAGAATGGTTTCAGAAAGAGACAGAGTTAAATGTGGTTAAAAAAGTGAAATACCTAGGGGTAAATATAACATCAAAAAATCTAAATCTGTTTAAGGATAATTATGAGAAATGCTGGTCAGAAATTAAGAGAGATCTAGAAAGTTGGACAAGATTGAAACTTTCTTTGTTAGGCCGAATCGCCGCTGTAAAGATGAATGTATTGCCAAAAATGTTGTTTTTGTTTCAAACATTACAGATTGTGGATAAAACAGAATGCTTCCAGAAGTGGCAGAGAGATATTTCCAAATTTGTCTGGCAGGGCAAAAAGCCCAGAATCAAGTTTAAGATACTAACTGATGTGAAAGAAAGAGGGGGCTTTGCCCTGCCAGACTTAAGGCTGTATTATGAAGCAGCAGCTTTCTGCTGGCTAAAAGACTGGCTACTTCTGGAGGACACTGATGTATTGGATTTGGAAGGTTTCAACAATGCGTTTGGTTGGCATGCATATCTATGGTACGATAAGGCTAAGATTCATAAGGCTTTTAAGAACCATATTGTCAGAAAGGCAGTGTTTAATGTCTGGACAAAATATAAAGACTTATTGGAAAATAAAACTCCAAGGTGGCTTTCACCATTGGAAGCTAAGGCCCGAAAAAGACTCAATATGGAGGCCAAATGGCCAAAGTATTGGGAAATATTAGAAAAAGAAGGAGACAATTGGAAATTGCAGAGTCAGGAGAAAATGAAAGACAAAGTGCGAGATTGGTTACACTACGCCCAGATTAAAGAAGTTTTTAAACTTGATAAAAAATTAGGATTCCAGGTGGAAAAATCGAAATTAGAAACGGAATTGCTAGAGCCTAAGACCAAGGTACTTTCAAGAATGTACAACTTGCTGTTAAAATGGAACATACAAGATGAAACGGTTAAATCGGCTATGATAAAGTGGGCACAGGACATAGGGTATAATATTATGTTTGAGGACTGGGAAAAGTTGTGGACTACTGGGTTGAATTTCACTGCATGTAATGCTTTGAAAGAAAATGTAATGAAAATGATATATAGATGGTACATGACCCCAGTCAAACTTGCAAAAATATACCACTTGTCTGATAATAAGTGTTGGAAATGTAAGGAAAATGAAGGAACGTTCTTTCACCTTTGGTGGACCTGTCCTAAGGTGAAGGTCTTCTGGGAAATGATATATAATGAGCTGAAAAAGGTATTTAAGTATACCTTCCTTAAGAAACCAGAGGCCTTCCTTTTGGGTATTGTTGGCCAAGGGGTGTTAAAGAAAGACCGAACTTTTTTCATGTATGCAACAACAGCAGCAAGGATACTTATTGCTAAACACTGGAAAACCCAAGATCTACCCACACTGGAAGAATGGCAGATGCAACTGATGAACTACATGGAACTGGCTGAGATGACTGGCAGAATCCGAGACCTGGGAGAAGAAATCGTTGAAGAGGACTGGAAAAAATTTAAGCTTTATCTGCAAAAATATTGTAAACTGTATGAATGTTAAGCAGGATGCTTGATTTTAGACAAATTGGCACCATCAAAATAGATGAAGTAAATCATGAAGATAATTTAAATATAAGATGAAAAACCTATTTTTTTTTAGATAATTATTAGGCTAAACTAAATTTTCTTTTGTAAGGATTGGAATAAACGTATCTAAAATTTGAAATATATTCGAAATTTGACAGTAAGGATGGAGATAAGGGAATAAATTGTTGTTTTAAGTGTATTAAACTAGAACGTAGGAGCGGGAGATGTGAGGAAGTCCAGAAGTGATAAGAAAATATGTGATATGCAATGTTATGTTCATTTTTTTTTTTTACTGTAAATGAAAAATTCTTAATAAATATTTTTTTTAAAAAAAAAAACACAACAAGATGGAAGAAGTTAAAAAAAATAGTGAGATCACACATGTGTGAAGGGGAGTGGGGGTATAGGGGAATTTATAAAAATTTCTAATTTAATATTTCTAATTGCATTGCATTTATATATAGCAAAGGGAAGTCTATAGCAATTAGGTATATTTTAATCTAGTCAACTACTGTATGTAATAGGCTTATGTTACAAAACGAATATGGATTTTGAATTGGATGTTTGTAATTCTTTTTCGGTTTTGGAATAAAGTTTAAAAAAATAAGAAAGAGAAAGAAAGAAAGAAATTAAATTCATAACCAGAGGGTCCACTTTACCACTCTCTAGCCATTCTATCTCTCCTTGCTCTGTTATCCCATCTATGATATATACAGTGGTACCTCGGGTTACATATGCTTCAGGTTACATACGCTTCAGGTTACATACTCCGCTAACCAAGAAATAGTACCTCGGGTTAAGAACTTTACTTCAGGATGAGAACAGAAATCATGCTCCGGCGGCGCAGCAGCAGCAGCAGGAGGCCCCATTAGCTAAAGTGGTGCTTCAGGTTAAGAACAGTTTCAGGTTAAGAACCGACCTCCAGAACAAATTACGTACTTAACCTGAGGTACCACTGTATCTTAACTGATTTGCTATATAATATAACTTTATGTTGGGGAGACAGTCCTCCTGTTTTCTGGGGTTTATGCCATCTTCTTTTTGTTAATTCTAGATTTCTTATCCCCATTACAAAATGTATTGATCATACCAACATTTCTACAATCCCTTTCCAGCCTAGGGGCTTCTCTGTGTTGTGGGTAGTGTGGCTGTGTGTCCCTCTTTAGAGTAGACAGTCCTCTATTGCAGCAGCACCCAAACTTTTCCGGGCTACTGCCCCCTTGGTCCCACAAACGCCTCCGCAGTGCCCCCTATCCTATAAAAAGCAACATTAGGAACAACGGTTCGTATGTCCCCCTAAGGGAGATAACAACCCAATAAAATCCAAAGCAGCGGCAATTGATTGCACACTTACTCAAAATCCAATTAAAACCATTTAGTTTAATTAACTCAACGAGATGGAAGAACTTGATTCAGCGATGCCAGCTAGTCGAAATCCAATAGACCAGGGCCTGTCCAGTCCAAGCCCAGTTTAAAGATGAAGGACTCTAAGAAGGGAGAGCAGCTCTCTCTCTCTCTCTCTCTCTCTCTCTCTCTCTCTCTCTCTCTCTGTGTGTGTGTGTGTGTGTGTATGTACTGAGTTGAATAGGATCCAAAAGCAGCAGTCTGATTGGTCCTAGAACAATAGGATTCCGAATGCAGCAGTCTGATTGGTCCCAAAACAATAGGATCCAGAATGCAGCAGTATGATTGGTCCACAGGAGCCACCCAATCCAGCTCCAGGTGGAAGTAAATCCGCAACCTGATTGGCCTACAGGAAAATCCCGGAATTAGCCAATCACGTGGGGCCCATTGTGTAAATAATGTATATAAAGCAGACATTCTGGGGGAACTTCCATTCCTCCTCACCACTATGAGCTGAATAAAGAGCATGAAATCCACTCTCAACTCTGAGTATATTTCAGTGTGTAAAACCATCTTGGTTTGTGTTAGCAGCACCAAAGTGTCCTCTCCGGGGAACAAGCCTGGAGGTCTTGGGCTGCCTAGACAACAAGTCTCCTCTCTCAACCTCGCTGCATGTTAAATTGCTGTTTTAGGGGTTGTTTTTAAAAGTCTGGGACGGAGTAATCCGTTTTGCATTACTTTCTTTCTTTTTTTATTAAATATTTATTGCTTTTTAAAAAGGAAAAAGAAAGAAAAGAGAGAAACAAACAAATAAAAAAGAACAAGAACAAGAAAAAACAAAACAACACAATACAATATACAAAACACAACCTCAACACCTCACCCAACATAATAAACTGAACAAAACAAAACAAAAACAATTTGAAAACATACATCATTCCTTTTCCATATTCTAACTTTCATTCCCTTATATCATCGACCTCCTCTCACCTCCCTCTTTGTATTCCACTTCCATTAATTGTTTTAGCAATTCCTTTCCATCTTTCTCCATTTTCTATCATATAAATGTCTTAACATATTTTTAATCTTATTTCCATTAAAATTGGTATACTTATTTAAACTTAACTCCTTATAGCATTTCTACTAAGGTCATAAAAATTCATTCCAACATTTTCCTGTCACTCATTAATTTTACAATATTTCTATATAAAGACTTTAAATCTTCCAATCTTCTTCCACCATCTCCTCTCCCTGGTCTCGGGCTCTGACAGACACCTCCATCCACTCCATACAGTCCATCAACCTGGAGATCTTATGTCCGAAGCTCTTAACTCTTTTCCACATCCCTTCTGCAGTTCTTCTCCATGTTCTTTGATGCTAAAGAGCAGATCTCGAGGAAACTCCAATCCAACGACACCTCCACTCCCTCTCGACAGGTCAGCCAAATTTCCACAATTAAAGCTAGGATCCATAAAGTATTTCAGGGCATATTTCAAAA
Source organism: Podarcis cretensis (assembly GCF_951804945.1). Taxonomy (NCBI): domain Eukaryota; kingdom Metazoa; phylum Chordata; class Lepidosauria; order Squamata; family Lacertidae; genus Podarcis; species Podarcis cretensis. Next base: position 6,493,472 of record NC_137173.1, on the reverse strand, counting down.
TTCCTCCAACTCCAAAGGCCCCTCGAACTCCAATCTCCTCCTGACCCAAGTCCATATTCCAAAAGTCAGTTAATCCCTGCATAGAGGGATCTTTCCAACTTTCCTTTTCTAGTCTAGGCCAGGCTCTGATCTTCAAAGTCTGACTTTTTCTAGTTTCAATCATAAAGGGCCTCAACTTATAGTCTTCGATTTGCCTCTATAAGACTAAAGCTCCCCCTTTAGGTTTGACAACAGCAACTTTCTCCTTCTCCTTTTCAGCAATTTGTCCTGCTAAAATAGATTCCTGTGTCAAATCCTGAGTAATTTCTGTATTGGTGCTCACTTTTGGTCCCAAAATGTCAGTTTTAGTAATCATACCATCCAATTTTTTTTATGAAGCTGTTCCAGCAGATAATTTGTCTTGCAAAATGCAGTTGCTAAGGCTTCTCCTATCGACATTCTCGAATGTCCAAGGTCAATCTCTAGTTCCCACACTTCTTATCAAGCAGCTGGAGATTTCCCAGATCCACTCTTGTAACAGTTTCAAAAGCTACCTCTAGAGGGACCGTTTTGCATTACTTTCTATGGGAAAGTGCACCTTAGTTTTGGAACGCTTTGGTTTAAGAACGGACTTCTGGAACGGATTAAGTTTGAGAACCAAGGTACCACTGTACATAAAATTGCCGGAGGGTTATTACTTCTCATTGGGGCTTGATTGCCTGCCAGAGATCATTACATGTGGTTTGCTACAGTTAGCCACTCCTGGAAAAATCGTCGCAGGGGGATGTAGGGAGAGAGAAAATGTTCTCGATCGTGTCTTCTTCTTCCTCCGCAGAGCTGCTCACCCTGCCTGGGATCCAGACGCCAGCCAATTCCTCCTGCCGCTACAACGGCACGGCCTACCAGCATGGCGACATCTTCACCCACAACGAGCTCTTCCCTTCCAGGCAGTCAAATCAGTGCACTCAGTGCAGTTGCTCGGTAAGTGGCTTCGGAGAGCCGTTCTGGACGCCTCGCCGCAAAACGGTCGTTGAGGAGTTGGGAAAGGTTCGGAAGAGGGAAACCCAAATGATCAAATCTCACGGAACAGGGCAACCCGAGCATGTATCAAAATTGAGGTGCTGCAATATATGACAACAGGCCAGGGAAAACGAAAGAAAGTATTTGCTTAGCACACACCAACATCAGGGTAGGGCCCTGGTGGGGATGGGATAGGATAGGATAGGATAGGATAGGATACGATGATACGATACGATAATCTTTATTGTCATTGTCCCATACATAAAATCTACATAAGATATTCAAAACCAACAAGCCTGCTATCCCAGCTATCCCAGCCTGGTTAGCCCCCTAAAAACTCTGATACCCCATTTTTAAATACAATATACTCCCATAGATACTACCTTACACTTCGTTTAAAACCAAAATCGCATTTGGATAGAAACTGTTTCTCAGACGGCTAGTCCTAGTCAGTGGCGTGGCGTGGGGGGTGCAGGGGGGGCCGGCCGCACCGGGCGCAACATCTGGGGGTTAGGGTTAGGGGCGCAAATCCACGGGTTAGGGGGTGCAAATTACTTGCCTTGCCCCGGGTGCTGACAACCCACGCTACGCCACTGGTCCTAGTCTTTATGACCCTGTACCTTCTTCCAGAAGGCAGAAGCTGAAAGAGATCATTTCCGGGGTGCGCACTATCCTGCGCTATCTCTGCAGCTTTCTTATGGCACCCGGAAGCGTAGATTTGATCCACCTTACCTTGGAAACCCAGCTAGATGGGCTGGGTAGAAATAATAAATTATTATGATATGATTATTATTGGAAAGGCAGGAGTGTACAGGCAGGAGCCTTTTCAGTCAGAAGCTGGACACCCAAGCTATGGGGAAACGGATGGTTAGACTACTGCAATGTGATGTAACTGGGCCTGCCCTTGAAGACGGTTTGGAAATGCTAGCTAGCTCAAAACACATCAGGTGGGGATGTGCTGCTATTGACGAAGTGTATGGATTTCTTGTGTTTTTCTCAGGAAGGCCACATTTACTGCGGCCTGGTGACCTGCCCAGAGGTGCTGTGTGCCTCTCCCGAAACCATGCCAGGCTCCTGCTGCCAAGTCTGCAGAGGTAATGTGAGAACCATGATCCTCGCCACATCCCTCGCTCCCACACCATGGACCTTTGGAGGGGTGGTAAAAACAGCCAGAGATCTATTATTATTATTATTATTATTATTATTATTATTATTATTATTAAATTTTATTGAATACAAAAAAAGAATATCAAATAAAAAAAGAAATACAAAACAAATTTCATACATATACACATAAACATGATTATTTATACATCCATAAAGCAATATTCAGAAAGAAAGAGGGAGAAGGGAAAAAGAATAGACAAAGAAAGAAAAAAGGAATAAAAGAAAAAAGAAGGATTTAAAATAGAAATTTAGAAAATAGAAAAGTTTTCGCTATAAACAACAGCTCCAGATCTATGCTTGCATACTACTATATATTTCCGTCTTGCAAGACATCAACCTTAATTAAAATGTTTTAAAAAGACTTCCACCATTTATACCAAGTTCTTGTCTGCTGCCAAACACTGCCCTTTGTTAATATTTCCTAGGCTGCCCTGTGCAGGAATTGGTTGTTTTTCTTTCTTTTTCTTTTTCTTTTTCTTTTTCTTTTTCTTTTTCTTTTTCTTTTTCTTTTGTATAACAATTTTTGTTGAGTTTTCCATATTTAGTCACATTTTATTACATAAATCTATAACCTTAAGCATTGCTCAAACAGAGCATCGACCTCCTTCCCTCCCTCTTTCTGACTTCGAAAAATGTTTTAGTAAATTCTTAGCATTTCTATAACCACTTTTTTACCTTCTATCTTCTTTTAACATTCCACCTCATTTTTTACCTTCTGTCTTCTTTTAACATTTCACCTCATTATATGTAAAACAGCTCCTTATTTTAACATTACAAAATATTTCAACTCAAACCTACAAACGTTTATACTAAGGTCAAAGCCTTCTGGGATATAATATGTAATGAATTAAAGAAGGTTTTAAAATATAATTTCAGTAAAAAACCAGAGGCATTTTTGTTAGGTTTAATTGGAGAGGAAATTCAGGAAAAAGATGTAAATTTGTTTGTGTATGCCACAACGGCTGCAAGGATACTTCTGGCCCAGAAATGGAAGTAGCAGGAACTTCCTACGTTGGCAGTAAAAAGATGATGGAATATGTAGAGTTGGCAAAGCTGTTGGGGAAGATCTGGAATCGGCGAGACAAACTGTTTCAAAAGGACTGGAGCAAATTTATATTTTACATGAAAGAAAATTGTAAACATTTGAAAACGTTTGTAGGAATTGGTTGCTTTTCTAGCGCCATCTCAAGCTCCTTTGCTCTCCTCCTAGAGGAAGATTATTTTTCCGGGTGCGCTGTGGGTTAAACCACAGAGCCTAGGACTTGCCGATCAGAAGGTTGGCGGTTCGAAAACCCGCGATGGGGTGAGGTCCCGTTGCTCGGTCCCTGCTCCTGCCAACCTAGCAGTTCAAAAGCACTTCAAAGTGCAAGTAGATAAATAGGTACCACTCTGGCGGGAAGGTAAACGGCATTTCCGTGAGCTGCTCTGGTTCTCCAGAAGTGGCTTCGTCATGCTGGCCACATGACCCGGAAGCTGTATGCCGGCTCCCTCAGCCAATAAAGCGAGATGAGCACCGCAACCCCAGAGTCGGCCACGACTGGACCTAATGGTCAGGGGTCCCTTTACCTTTACCCAGGAGCAACTAGAGCTGTTTTGCTGCCTGAGGCAGAACTTTATGGAAGCAGGCTAGTTTGGGATCTGCAGGGCATACCACGTGGCCCCCATTCCTAGCTCCATTCCAACACCACCTGAATTTACCGCCCGAGGCAGCTGCCTCGCTCTGCCTCATGGAAGGACTGGCCATGCTTCTCCCCATCCCATCTGAACTCCTTGCATTTGGTTATATAGGGCAGTGGAGGTAGAGATTCTGTGGCAGGGGTCAGCAAACTTTTTCAGCAGGGGGCCGGTCCACTGTCCCTCAGACCTTGTGGGGGGCCGGACTATATTTTGAAGAAAAAAAATATGAACAAATTCCTATGCCCCACAAATAACCCAGAGATGCATTTTAGATAAAAGGACGAATTCTACTCATGTAAAAACACACTGATTCCCCGACCGTCCACAGGCTGGATTTAGAAGGCGATTGTGCCGGATCTGGCCCCCGGGGCCTTAGTTTGCCTACCCATGGGCTAGAGCAGGCATAGGCAAACACTGGCCCTCCAGATGCTTGGGACTTCAATTCCCATCACCCCTAGCTAACAGGACCAGTGGTCAGGGATGATGGGAATTGTAGTCACAAACATCTGGAGGGCCAGAGTTGATTCCCGAACCGTCTGCAGGCCAGATGTAGAAGGCGATTGGGCCGGATCCAGCCCCCGGGCCTTAGTCTGCCTACCCATGTTCTATGGTTTCTTCAAGTTCTCTCCCTTAAGAAGTTTCTTTCTCCCTCTGTTTGATATAGTGAATAGTTACTTCCTTGGGAGTGAGGGGCAATAGGGTGTCATGACGGAGGGGTGTGTGTGGTCAACTGTGTTTCACCTCGGGGTGCTCCTGTTAAGCCCAGAGATCCCAGAAATTTGCTGCCCTAATAATTTGAAAGTTAACTTTCAACTGGGCTAACTCTATGCACACGTAACGTTAACATTTGAAAGGCAGCAACCGCTTCAAATGAAAACATTCATTTGCTATCTTTCAAACAAAGACAAGAAAGAAAACTCGATCAATTTAAAAAGAACCGCAAAAGTGCTTTCAGGCCAATAAGTGAAAAATGGGTGCGTGATGTCACAGGCGCCAGCCAGTCCATGCTGTGCTCAGTGGCCATCTTCTTAAAGCTGCAGATCCAGTTTTTCTTTCTTTTTTTAATAATAATTTTTATTCAATTTTAACATATAAATTATAGTACATACCACAAAACTCCATCTCTTATACAATCTTTTTTGGACTTCCATCAGCTCATCTGATGATCCACTGTTTTAACCACTTCATATGCAATTCTTAAAATCATATTACCTTTAATTGTCTTCACTAACATCCTCCCCCTTATCCATTTTTGCGATAATTCTAATAATACTCCTCACAAAACTTCTTGCAAACCTACAAACGTAGTCTGTTCATCACAAATACTTTTCAAATAGTCTGTAAATTTACTCCAGTCTTCTGTGAATTTCTGGTCCCACCAGTTTCGAATCCTTCCTGTTAATTTATCCAGTTCTGCATAGTCCATTAATTTCATCCTCCATTCTTCTTTCCTCAGTAATTCTTCTTGCTTCCATTTTTGGGCCAATAACGTTCTTGCTGCTGTTGTTGTGTATAAGAACAGCTTACATTCCTTTGTATTTATATCACTTCCTACAATGCCCAGTAAAAATGCTTTTGGTTTCTTTAAAATGTATATTTCAACATTTTTTTTCATCTCATTATATATCATCTCCCAGAAGCTTTTCAGTTTTTCACTTTACTTGATCCTGGAGAGGAAATGGACAAAATATACTGAGTGTTACAAAGGGGTAACACCGAGCAGCGGGAGCGCACCCCGCCGCAGGGATTCGAACCGCCGACCTTTCGATCGGCAAGCCCTAGGTGCTGAGGCTTTAACCCACAGCGCCACCTGTGCCACCACTCAAATAATGCTTTGGTCAGGTTAGGAATCTGAATGAATAAACAGGATTGGCTAAACTGATGGACTAAACTGTATGCTTACTATGTGAAACTCCCAGTAGATCTATGCTTTTTCTTTCCTCTGTGCAGATAATTCCTTTGAGAGGCTGATAGAAGAGCCCCAATTAAACAGAGGCGTCGTAAGTAAAGCTTTCAGTTTTTATTTCTTTGAAATACACAATTACCGGTAATTAAGAGGCATGTTCTTTCGACATTGCTCACTAGCAGGTCGTCTCATGTGCAATAAACGTTACGGGTTCTCAGAATTTGCCGTAATAAAAGGTGATATAGAGAAAGTGGATAGAGAAGAGGATTTAAAAAAAATAGATTTATAGTTTTGTTATAGATTCATAGAATTATAGAGCTGGAAGGGAGCCATCTAGTCTCTGCAGTGCAGGAATCCCAGTTGAAGAATCCCTCACATAATATTGAAATTGAAGCTGCATTTGGGGAGATTCAGGGCAGATAAAAGAAAGGACTTCTTCACACAGCGCACAGTTGAACTATGGAACTCCTTGCCACATGAGGCAGCGATGGCCACTAAACTGGATGGCTTTAAAAGAGGATTAGATTAATTCATGGAGGAGAGGGCTGTCGAAGGCTACTAGCCTTCGTAAGGGCTCTCAGAATCCGCTTTGATTGCCCTCCTTTTAGTCCCCGCATCTCAGGAACTCAAACTCTAAAGAGCCTTTAACTGAATGAGACTAGAATCAAAGTTGGCAGAGACACCTGAGGGTCATCCAGCCTGACCCCGTCCAATGAGATCGCCTGCTGAATTGACTGGGGATCTTGCCATGTTGTCTGGCTCCGCAGAGGCACCCCCGTTACCACTGTGCGGTGGGCGCCGGGAGCAGAGGATCTGCCGTAGCAGTTGATCCCCCGACGGGAGCCTCGCTGGAACTGATCCCCAAGAGCATCAAACAGAAAGTGGGGAGCGGCGGAACGACGGTCAGAATCATCCTGAAGGAGCAGAACAAAAAAGGTAACGTCATTTCAGGTGAACACTGCGATGTGCTCTAGGCGAGGCTTCTTCCCTTGCACCTAAAGCGGCGGTCAGCGCAGGATTAGGGCATGTTAGATTTTTCAACTTCCCTTTTTTTAATAATTTTTTTAATTGGCTTTTTTTGATAATTTTATGCATATTTAACATAATCATTTCAAACATTAAAATACATGGTTCTTCTGAACTTCCTTCCCTCCATCCATGGGTTCCACGTTTTAATCTTTTAAATAATAATAATTTTAATACATCTTTTAATGCATCTTTTAATAATAATAATTTTTTATTTATACCCCGCCTTTCCCGGTTCAGAAAACTGGGCTCAGGGCGGCTAATAACAAATTTAAAACACTTAACTGATGCAATGAAAAACAGCATAAAATACAGTATGAAATGTAAATAACAAAAAATTCAGAATTTCAAAAATCAATTTTTTTTGGGGGGGGGGAATCCATCCAATAAACATTAGATGATCATCAGGGCTAGCTGGCAAAATTACCGTATTTTTCGCTCTATAGGACACAGGTTTCCCCCTCCAAAAATTAAGGGGAAATGTGTGTGCGTCCTATAGAGCGAATGCAGGCTGCGCGGCTAGGCCCAAAGCCAGAACAGGGAGATGGAACGCTGTGCAGCGCTCCGTCTCGCTGTTCTAGCTTGGGGTTAGCTGCGCAAAGCCACAGCAGGGCAGCAGGGTGCCTTCACCCCGCTGTCCTGCAGAAGCTACGAAAGCTGAACGAAGGTGGGGGGAAGGTTGCAGCGCTTCCCCCCACCGCCAGCCCCACAAGCTCGGGGGGCAGCGGGAAGGCAGCATGCCTCCTCTGCGCTGCTCCCTGACATGGGAACTCCCACTGGGCTCCGGAGGCTTCGGGTGAACGCACCTTGAATGCACAGAACGCACCTTGTTTTAGAGGAGGAGAACAAGGGGGAAAAAATTTTTTTTCTTGTTCTCCCCCTCCTATGGTCCGGTGCATCCTTTTTACCCTTAGTCGTTTAGTCGTGTCCGACTCTTCGTGACCCCTGGACCAGAGCACGCCAGGCACTCCTGTCTTCCACTGCCTCCCGCAGTTTGGTCAAACTCATGCTGCTAGCTTCGAGAACACTGTCCCACCATCTCGTCCTCTGTCGTCCCCTTCTCCTTGTGCCCTCCATCTTTCCCAACACCAGGGTCTTTTCCAGGGAGTCTTCTCTTCTCATGAGGTGGCCAAAGTACTGGAGCCTCAGCTTCAGGATCTGTCCTTCCAGTGAGCACTCAGGGCTGATTTCCTTCAGAATGGATAGATTTGATCTTCTTCTCAAGAGTCTCCTCCAACACCTTTACCTTTTACCTTCCTACTACCCTAAACTTTCCCACACATCTGAAATGGCTTGAACTTGGACTGCACTCTTAATTTTTTTCTATTTTCACCTGTGGTCTTCTCTCTCTCTCTCTCTCTCTCTCTTTCCAGCTTGTGTGTACAACGGGAAGACCTACTCGCACGGAGAAGTGTGGCACCCCACGATCCGCCACTTCGTGCTGTTGCCCTGCATCTTGTGCACCTGCAAAGATGGGAGCCAGGATTGCCGGAAGATCACATGCCCCAAGGAGTACCCCTGCGAGGAACCCGAAAATGTGGAAGGGAAATGTTGTAAAGTCTGCCCAGGTAATAAACAGACACACTGACTGCATTTCATGCTTGTGTGTATTACCCCTTTGCAGTATAAGACTGGGGGGGGCAGGGGGTTGGACTAGATGACCCCCAGGGTTCCCTTCCAAATCTACAATTCTAGGAGTTTAGCACTAGGAAGAATACTAAGGTGGGGTGTGCACAGAAATGCATATATTCCCAAAACACTAGGGGAAATATGCATGCCAAAATGTGAATTTTAGGCAACACTGAATACGAATTTGCACTCAGATCGCAAATGGGTGTAGAAATGTGGAGAATGGATAGACACCGTATATTACAAGGACAGGAAGAAACATTAGAGACAGAATAATTGCCACACACAGGAAGAGCCAGAAGAGAGTTTGAATGCTTCACTTGTGGGTGTATAAATCATTTCATGTGCCAATACGAATGGAAGTCGTTAAAACTGAAGCTGCGATATAAAGGATTTTGACTGGAGCATAATTGGAATTTGTAAGATCTTGGAACGCAGAAATAAAGTAAATCATCAAGCCATCAATTCTAGCACACGGGGCCACCTAAATTGTTTAATTTGGCATCTTGGTGATTGGTATTTTTAGTTGTATTGTAATTTGGCATTGTTATAATGAGGTTAGGGGACGCGGGTGGCGCTGTGGTCTAAACCACTGAGCCTAGGGCTTGCCGATTGGAAGGTCGGTGGTTCGAATCCCGGTGACGGAGTGAGCTTCTGTTGCTCTGTCCCAGCTCCTGCCAAGCTAGCAGTTCAAAAGCACATCAAAGTGCAGGTAGATCAATAGGTACCGCTCTGGCGGGAAGGCAAACGGTGTTTCCGTGCACTGCTGTGGTTCGCCAGAATCGGCTTAGTCATGCTGGCCACATGACCTGGAAAAAACTGTCTGTGGACAAACGCCGGCTCCCTCAGCCAGTAAAGCAAGATGAGCACTGCAACCCCAGAGTCGTTCGCGACTGGACTTAACTGCCAAGGGTCCTTTACCTTTACCTTTTTATAATGAGGCTATTATTGGATTATTGTAATTGAAAACTAATAAAAAGTATTTTTAAAAAAGTGAAATGTGGAGAATGGGAAAGTGGGAAAAATGAGAATATGGGAACTCGCAAAATGGATGGATTGGCCCATCCCAATGCAAGGGTTGGGACGCGGGTGGCGCTGTGGGTCAAAACCACAGAGCCTAGGACTTGCCAATCAGAAGGTCGGCAGTTCAAATCCCCACAACAGGGTGAGCTCCCGTTGTTTGGTCCCTGTTCCTGCAAACCTAGCAGTTTGAAAGCACGTCAAAGTGCAAGTAGATAAATAGGTACCGCTCTGGCAGGAAGGTAAACGGCGTTTCCGTGCGCTGCTCTGGTTCGCCAGAAGCGGCTTAGTCATGCTGGCCACATGACCCGCAAAATGTACGCCGTCTCCCTCAGCCAATAAGGCGAGATGAGCACTGCAACCCCAGAGTCGGTCATGACTGGACCTAATGGTCAGGGGTCCCTTTACCTTTAATGCAAGGGTACGCCAGGGTTATGTGAAGTCTACAAATCACTGGGTACAAATGTGGCTCCCGCATCTCTGCCAGGAGAAATTTCACAGGGTTCCCTGATGGATGAACTTTGGGACATGTTGCTTGTATTCAGAGCTGCCGCCTCTGAATTAAACACCACTTATTTATAGCTCTGCCCCAGGAAGAAAATCTCAAGGAAGAGGCCATGGCCAACTGAGGTGTCCAAGAACCTCAACTAGACACAATAAAGCCAAACTTAATTTATTAATTACTCCGCAAGCAAAAACAGAACATTACCAGTGGCTGGTGAAGGAAAAACCCTGAGGGCCAGACTATGTCTCCGTGAGCCCCTTGGCAGGCCAAAGATAAACATGGCAGGCAGTTGGAAAACAAGAACGATGCAGGGGGAACCGGGAAGAGTGTAAATGACACCTTGGCGTGGGTGCGCGAAGGAGCCAGCGGGGTGTCACTCATTTGGGTCCTGGAACTGGGGCCATGCCATGAGCTGAGGCTTTGGCAGACTGTCTCGCCAGAGCGGTGCATGCTCTGGTTATTTCTCGCTTGGACTACTGCAATGCGCTCTATGTGGGGCTACCTTTGAAGGTGACCCGGAAACTGCAACTAATCCAGAATGCAGCAGCTGGACTGGGGACTGGGAGTGGCCCCCGAGACCATATAACACCGGTCCTGGGAGACCTGCATTGGCTCCCACTACGTTTCCGAGCACAATTCAAAGTGTTGGTGCTGACCTTGAAAGCCCTAAAGGGCCTCAGCCCAGTAGACCTGAAGGAGCATCTCCACCCCCATCATTCTGCCCGGACACTGAGGTCCAGAGCTGAGGGCCTTCTGGTGGTTCCCTCATTGCGAGAAGCAAAGCTACAGGGAACCAGGCAGAGGGCCTTCTCGGTAGTGGCGCCCGCCCTGTGGAATGCCCTCCCACCAGATGTCAAAGAGAAAAATAACTACCAAACTTTTAGAAGACATCTGAAGGCAGCTCTGTTTAGGGAAGCTTTTATTTATTTTATTTTTTTAAAATAATATTTATTAAAATTTTCAAGGGTTACAAAAAGCAAAAGTAAAAACAATAACAATAACACCAAACAAAAACAAAACAACACATCACAACAAGAGAAAGAGAAAGAGAAAAAAAACCACAACTAATCTTCCCAACTTATTTTTCATTCGCTTATTTCCTTGACCTCCTCACACCTCCCTTTTTTGTATTCTAATTCAATTATCTATTTCAGCAAATCCTTTCCATCTTTTCTAATTTTTGTTCTATAATTTATCTCAATATAATATAACTTTACTTTCCCTCCTTTCACCATTTTTTTCTTCCCCCCCCCCCTTTAACCTTATTTTAACATTAAAACTAAAATGCTTGTATGTGTTTAACTCCTTATAACATTTCTGCTAAATCCATAAAATATCAATCCATCATTTTTCTATCACTCATTAATTTTGCAATATTTCTATATATAAACTTTAAGTTTTCCAATCTTCTTCCATCAACTCCTCTCCCTGGTTTTGGATTCTGCCAGTCCTTTCCGTCAATTCCATATAGTCCATCAACCTGGAGATTAGGGAAGCTTTTAATGTTTAATAGATCATTGTATTTTAGTGTTTTGTTGGAAGCTCCCCAGAGTGGCTGGGGAAACCCAGCCAGATGGGTGGGGTATAAATTATTATTATTTATTCATTCATTCATTCATTCATTCATTCATTCTTATTGGGCTGCATCAATCTAGCGTGCTCATTCCACCGGGTAGATGGTGGAACAAACTGGAGCAGCAGAGAGACAGAAGTTTAGCACTTGCCCTGATGGCTCAGGTTACTACATAAAGAGATGTTTTGTTTTGGTTTTGGTTTTGAACATGGGAAGCTGTATCAAGCCCTTGGGACTCTGACATGAGAACACAGGAAGAGCCTTGCTGGATCAGGCCCACAGCCCATCTCACCCAGCATCCCGTTCTCACAGCAATAGGGCTGCTGTTTGTCTGGGATTTCCCAGACATACCTGGGATACATCCGTCGGAAATAGCATCCTGGAGGGGAAACCACTTCCGTGTTAGAAGTGTTGTTGTTTTTTGGGCTGATTTCCTTAAAAAATAGCTCAGTAACTTCAATTTTTATTTTAGATTTTGCAAGAAAAGAAAAGCTTAACAACTTTGCCCAATGAGAACTTTTGTGTCCAGATTTTCACTTTTTGCAATATGGCAACCCTACACAGCGGTGTCCTTTTTGGGAAGCCTGTATGCAGGAAAAGGAGACAGAGAGGAGATAGGATAGCTGTCATCAAATATCGAAAGGGCTGTCACTTGGAAGCAGTGGCAGAGCGGCCCTTGCTGGCATCCAGGGCAGGTGTGTGGGCGCCAGGGGATGTGCAGTGCGCCATGGGGACAGAGCACACAGCTAGAGCGCCCCTTGTCCACTGGAGTCAAGCTGGGCAATGCTGTGGCCCCTGCCCAGCCACACAGCGGGTAGCCTGGCTTGCCAACACCACCCTGCTTTGAGGGGTGCATTCATGGTGCCCTGCGAGCCAAGCATGGCACAGAGCCCAGCTGGAGGGCAGGTGAGGAGGACGCAACAGGGCAGGGAAAGAAAACGTGGTTCATGTGATGGGGTGCAGAGGCAGTGTGGGCAGCAGGATGAGCCAGGCTCTGTCAGGAGTTCAGCCTACACTCGAGTAGGACCCTGGCAGAGACACATACCCAACTGGCATGTTCCCTCCCTCCTGGTCGATCGTTCGGGAGCTTCATAAGCTTTCTTCAGTCATCACAATGACCGATGCCAACAGAAACAGGCACACTTAGGGATCCGCAGAGTTTGCGCATCTTGCGTGACAGACCTCAGCAATTCAGCATTTTGGCTAATCTACTTTATTCACATATAAACACACACAGAGCACTGCAACATGGCTCCCTCTCTCTCTAGCATCAGACAGCAAAGAACAAAGGACAATAGTCCCACTTAGAATCATAGAATCATAGAATCATAGAGTTGGAAGAGACCACAAGGGCCATCGAGTCCAACCCCCTGCCAAGCAGGAAACACCATCAGAGCACTCCTGACATATGGTTGTCAAGCCTCTGCTTAAAGACCTCCAAAGAAGGAGACTCCACCACACTCCTTGGCAGCAAATTCCACTGTCGAACAGCTCTTACTGTCAGGAAGTTCTTCCTAATGTTTAGGTGGAATCTTCTTTCTTGTAGTTTGGATCCATTGCTCCGTGTCCGCTTCACTTCATGGAACACAGTGACACAAACATCCTGTCTCCGTCACTTCCCACTCTGTGGAGTCAAAACACATACCGTCATGTGATAGACAACAATCCCATGACTGCAGTCATGGAGCAGGAATTCTAACAGGCTCCGTGCAAGGCGGTGGAAAAGCAGGGAAAGGAGGGAGGTGCGCTGGGGGCAGCAGTTGCAGCGTGTAGCCTCGAGCATGGGGGTCTTTTGAGGTAGAGTGAACTGGGGGAGCGGTGGTAGAGTCATGTTTATTATGCGCAGAGCTTGGGATGCAAGCACACACCATGCAGCCGAGGAGGTGGTGTGTTGCGGAGCCGGCAGAGAGAGCTCTGGACTGTGGGAAAACATCCGGAGCGTTCTCGCCTCTGACAGGCATTGGAGACCCGCAGGCACCAAGGCCCCGCTCCGCCTCGCTTACCTCCCCGCTCTCCCCTCCCCGGACTCTCTGCCTGGCACCCTCCATGGCTTGGCACCCTGGCTCGCCGCGCCACTATGCCCAGTGGTAAAGACGTCTCTGTTTGTGTGTGCTTTTAGAGGACAAAGAGGCGCCCACCGACAGTGGGGTCGATACCACCAGATGCCAAGTGTCCGTCTACATGTTTGTTCCGTCCTCCGCCTCGGAGAACCCCAAAGAGAACTTGAGGAAGATTGCGATCGAGCGGGAATCCTCGGAAGATGTCGAGATCTACATCTGGAAGCTCGTGAAAGGTAAGGAGCTCTTTCGAACCTGCAGCGCTCTCGCTTTTGTGCGCCTGGGTTTTGGCCTTGCTTTTAATGAGTATTATGAGTTTCATCTATTTATTTCGAGGACTTATACACAGTCTTTCAACCAAAGCATTTTCTCTTTTTAAAATAATAATTATTATTAATTTTCCATTTAAACCTGTTTCGTTGAATTCTTCATCAGCCAATTAGTTCAACACTTGTAAGTAGAGAGATATGCAATTTCTTCATTAACCAATCTTTTTTCGAAAAGATATAGACATCAGAATTGGACATTTGCTGATTATACAAAGCTTCACAGCCTGCTCTCCACTGGGTAAAGTCTGGCACTGCGATTCATTTAAGGACTTTCAGAGACTTCAGTTTGTTAGTTTTGATGTTTTGAATTATTCCATAAAGTTTTTCACGTTGTTATTGTTTCTGCCCATCGTGTTGCTTTTAATAGAGAATCAGGCAATAACCTGGGAAGTAAGATTTACTTACTTAGAATCTGGCCCAAATATAAGCTGCACCTTTAATGCAGCAGTCTGTTTGGCCCTAGAACAATAGGCTTCAGAATGCAGCAGTCTGGTTGGTCCTAGAACAATAGGATTCAGAATGCAGCAGTCTGGTTGGTCCTAGAACAATAGGATTCAGAATGCAGCAGACTGGTTGGTCCTAGAACAATAGGATTCCGAATGCAGCAGTCTGATTGGTCCTAGAACAATAGGGTCCAGAATGCAGCAGTCTGATTGGTCCACAGCAGCCACCCAATCCAGCTCCAGGTGGAAGTAAATCCGCAACCTGATTGGCCTACAGGAAAATCCCGGAATTAGCCAATCACGTGGGGCCCATTGTGTAAATAATGTATATAAAGCAGACATTCTGGGGAAACTTCTATTCCTCCTCACCACTATGAGCTGAATAAAGAGCACGAAATCCACTCTCGACTCTGAGCATATTTCACAGCGTGAGAGTCCAAACTCAAAGCTACTCGGAAGGAGGGGGTAATAAATACTTCCAGAGTAACAAATGCTTTCTGGACCGAGAGAGCAGGTCACCCAGTTCCTTGTCATGTTTGACCAGTGATATCGCTTACAACCTGCCAGCGGTGGAGGCGCTATGTTTGGGGGGGTTGCCAGGTTTATACGGCGTTCGTTGGGTGGTCCCTAGGCTGGAGGCCAGAGGAGAGGAGCCACCCAAAAGGAGTGATATGGAAAGAAAGATTCTGGGCAGCGGAACAAGCTGAACTGAATTTCAGGTTTTCCCAATGAGTTGGGCCTCCCAAAAAAACAGGCGCAGAAGGTTGGCATGTGAGAGATTGTCCCAAAGTCGCTCAGTGAACTTCAAGGCCAAGTCAGGATTTGAACCCAGGGCTCCGCAATCCTGGCACTCTAACCGCTAGACCACACAGCCCTCTAGGCTTGATAGGAGGCTGGTGGAGCACCGTCACCTCTTCGCCGGCCACATCGCGATGTAGTGGTTGGGCTAAGGCGAGCGAGACCAGGGTTCGAAAATCCTCGCTTGGTCACGAACCCTCCCTGGGGCGTTCCATGTCTCACTATCCGTTGGCCTAGCCTACCCCACAGGGTTGTTGTGTGGATAAAACAGAGGAAGGAGGAGCAGCCTGGGCCCCTTTAACAAGCCTACACATAGATAATAGGATCATAAAATTACAGAGTTTGAAGGGACACCAAGGGTCATCCAACCCCGCAATGCAGGAGTCTCATGGGGAGCGGGAAAGAACCTTTATTATTATTATTCTTTAATGGCATTTATTTAATTGCATTTGTGCCCCATCTTTCCCCCCTAAGGAGCTCCAGGTGGCGTACATGTTTCTCCCCCTCTTCATTTAACCCCCACAACAACAACAACCCTCAGAGGTAGGTCAGGCTGAGAGAAGGCTCTCAAGGCCACCCAGGGAACTTCGTGGCCGAGTGAGGATTCGAACCCTGGCCTCTGTTGTAAACAAAATCTGCCCTTTTTCCCTTATGGGGTATCCAAGTGCCCGTATAGAGTCCTTTCCCTATCGGTAGGAGAAAATAACAGAGGCCAACCAGAGAATATTGAGAAGCAAAGCAGCTAGTAAGTCTGATCTTTATTGATCTGTTGCAACAGGGTGCTCCCCTCACACGCAGGAAAGGAGGAGGGCCCAGAACAAAGGTGTGCCTGCCCTTATATGGACATTTTAAATTGCCCGCCTTGGAGTCCAAGACCACCCCCCAGATACATCATACCTACATCACAGAAAGGGCAGTCTACAACAGAAATCTGAGTGCGTTGTTTAGCTCCTGTCTGGCAGGTTACCTGTTAATGGTCACTTGATTTGATACCCCAGGGAGCCTGGCCAGTCTTTTGAAATGACAAATACTTAGTTCCTGAGCCAGGTCACAGGATCACACCCTATTCAAGCACAGACATACCCTTAAGACAGGATTTGTGAAGGAAAAGACAATGAGGTGGCTTTTCCATTTTCCTTCAACCTTGCAGAGAAATCATTTGGTCAGTTTGGGAGTCAAAAAGGTTTCAGGGCTGCTTTCCTGTGCTGCTTCAGACATGTGGTTTATATATTGATGTGTTTGCTTGGTACATTTATGAACATTTATTATATATATAAGACCTTAAATTTTTTATTTCAGTGTGTTACGAAGAGCGGGTGGTGTCGGGGGCTCTCCCAATTTATTTATTTTTCGCTGAAAGTTCTCTGTGGAAAACATTTCAAGTTCTCGGGTTAATTTAGGTTACATCTGCCTTCGTGCAGAGATGTGATCCCAAAGCCCCTCTGCCAATAAATTATTACCATTATCATTATCATTATCATTATTATCATCATCTCTGCTCTGAGTCTGAGGGCCCATTTCACAGAATTGCAGAATTGTAGAGTTGGAAGGGCCCTCAAGGCGTCATCTAGTCCAACCCTCCACTCTGTGTGGATGGGGGTCCAGGAGGGGTCTCTCAGAGCAGGGCCCAGACCCCCAAACCGTTTTTTTTTCTGAGTGCCCCAGATGTTTCTCAGTAGGTAATTAATTTTGGGGAGATCGAATGGGAGTAACCGGGTAGGATATTTACACGAGGAAATAAACTAATTGAAGATGATTTTATCTAGAGTTGCAGGTGTGTGTGTGTGTGTGTGTTCAGGGGGTGATAATTGAAGGGGAACTGAGTTTATTTGGAGCAGGATCTGTGGTGAAGTTAATTGGAAGGACCTGACCTAAAGTAATCTGGGGTGGAGCCCCAATTAATAGGAGACTATCTGGCAAAGGGCTGGATGTAAATATCAGTTGGCATGCCTTCTGTGGCATTCAAATTATGGATCTGCACTGTGTACGTGGGAATTAGCATATGCAAATTCCATGCAAAGTTGTGCCCCGAGGCTGCAGCCCCAGATCTTTTATGTGCCTAGCAAATTGCCCCTGCTTAAATCGCTTGGCAGGATTCGCCTCTGTGACTCAATGTGGGCACCCACCCTCTCTCTCTCTCTCTCTCTCTCTCTCTCAGTCCGTTTTCCTCTCCGCTTTAAACAATTGACTCAATGGCAGCGGCACAGAAAGGCGCATAAATCTGCAGACAAATATTTTTATATTTCCTGTTTGAGCCACGTTTCAAAACGTCAGGGGATTAGCAGAAACTCAAAACCCAGTTGCTGTGTCTGCCAGGACGGATGAAATATGTACCACGTTTGGCCAGAGCTGTGGAAAAAAAGGGAAGGGCAGAGAGGAGAAGAAGGTTTCTCTTAGATAGGAGAAGGGATGAACGGGCAAAATAAAATAAATGTCCTTTTTATGCTCCGTGTTACAGCAGGGCCAGAGCTCCAGGTGGTTCGACAATAGAGCCAAAGAGTCATAGGATTGTTGGAGGGGGTCTCCAGCGGTCATCTAGTCTAGCCCCCTACAATGCAGGGATCTCAGCTGAAGCATCCATGACTGATGGCCACCCAGCCTCTGCTTAAAAACCTCCAAGGAAATGGTTTGAGGCTGTTCTTAGGTTCGCTTCCAGCGACATACCTGAGGCCGGGGAGTTGTCCACACACGTGACAGAATGAGGTGGTCGAATCCTGGCAAGGCAGCATGGCCTGTCCCACTTCAGTCTGCATAAGAACATGAGAAGAGGCTGCTGGATCAGGCCAGTGGTCCATCTACTCCAGCATGTGGTTCTCACAGTGGCTAACCAGAGGCCCATTGAGGTGTTAAGCTGTGTGCCAGGCCAGGGGCGAACGAAGGCATTGTGACACCCGTGTAGGGTGCATGTGCAGCTACGTACAATGCTTGATCTGTACGTAGTGACGCCGCACGTGCACTGTACATAGTGGTTTGCCAGCGGCAACTTCTAAAACTTAGCAGAATTTTACATTCCCCTTTTAAACGCACAGCGGTTAGCTTGTTGCAGGCTTGTTTAAGCTTCTCAATATTAGATTCCTGGTAAGGTAAAGGTGCAAGTAGATAAGTGCAAGTAGATAAATAGGGACCGCTTTCTAGCGGGAAGATAAACAGCGTTTCCGTGTGCTGCGCTGGTCCTGGCTTGCCAGATGCAGCTTCGTCACGCTGGCCACGTGACCCGGAAGTGTCTTCGGACAGCACCGGCTCCCAGCCTCTTGAGCGAGATGAGCGCGCAACCCTAGAGTCGGTCATGACTGGTCCTGACGGGCAGGGGTACCTTTAGCTTTTTAAGGTAAAGGTAAAGGGACCCCTGACCATTAGGTCCAGTCACGTACGACTCTGGGGTTGCGGCGCTCATCTCGCTTTATTGGCTGAGGGAGCCTGCGTACAGCTTCCGGGTCATGTGGCCAGCATGACTAAGCCGCTTCTGGCGAACCAGAGCAGTGCACGGAAACGCCATTTACCTTCCCGCTGGAGTGGTACCTATTTATCTACTTGCACTTTGACATGCTTTCAAACTGCTAGGTTGGCAGGAGCTGGGACCAAACAACGGGAGCTCACCCTGTTGTGGGGATTTGAACCGCCAACCTTCTGATCGGCAAGCCCTAGGCTCTGTGGTTTAACCCACAGCGCCACCCGCATCCCTTTAGATTATATCCCTCTTATATCCCTTATATCCCTCTTAAAAGAATAGACACGCCACAATCTTGTGTAAAGTATATATAAAAGAAGTTTACTCACACATTCAGTTCACAGATGGATCCCTGAAGGCAGACTTAGTTACAAAGTATATACATGTGGAATCTATCCCATATGGAGAGAGTCCCTTTGTCCTCTGTTGGCTGGAAGCATCTCTAGCTAAAAAGCTGCTGCTCCAACGATGGAGGAAGTCAAAGAGGGGAGAGTATGCAGGGTGCCTTGTCCTTTTCTGTTACCTGGACAGGTAAGGTCACATCCACCTCTAATCACATGTAAGAGGAAGTAAGTCCCAGCCCAGGAGGAAACAGGAAGTTCTGACTGGCTGGACCAAACATCCCCTTGCATGTCCACTCTAGGGAAACAAGGAATGTTGTACTTGACTGCTATCTATGTATCACATCCCACATAATTTTCTAAACTATGCATCTGTGTCTGGTTCTTGGTTTTGTTTTTTTTGCAGGAATCTTTCATTTGATCCAGATCAAGAAGGTGAAGAAACAAGAGTTCCGGCAAGAAGTGCAGAACTTCCGACTGGTTTCCAGGACAAACGAAGGTATGGCTGACCCAAGCTGAACTTTCAAAGGTGGTGTGGCAGTTCGGATTGGGTCTGCTTGGGGCTTTGCCAACACAGAATCCCAGAGAGGTGGTGGTTTGGTAAAAATGTTGTTAACTCCAGCGGAAGGAACAACCAAAGTTACAAAAATGTATTTAATTCCCCCTCCCCTCTCCGTTGAAGCGTAAAGGTAAAGGTAAAGGGACCCCTGACCATTAGGTCCAGTCGTGGCTGACTCTGGGGTTGCGGCACTCATCTGGCTTTATTGGCCGAGGGAGCCAGCGTACAGCTTCCGGGTCATGTGGCAAGCATGACTGAGCTGCTTCTGGCGAACCAGAGCAGCACATGGAAACGCTGTTTACCTTCCCGCTGGAGCGGTACCTATTTATCTACTTTCGAACTGCTAGGTTTCGAACTGCTTTCGAACTAGGCTTTTGAACTGCTAGGTTGGCAGGAGCAGGGACCGAGCAACAGGAGCTCACCCCATCGCAGGGATTCGAACCGCCAACCTTCTGATCGGCAAGTCCTAGGCTCTGTGGCTTAACCCACAGCGCCACCCGCGTCCCTTCCATTGAAGCATAGCTGTCAACTTGTAAGGAATCCTATTCAGAATAAGGGAATTTCCCTTAAAAAAAAGGGAAACGTTGACAGCTATGCATTGGAGCAGGAAAGATGAGGTAGGATTGCAAGACCAGTTGTGGGGGGGTTTTTTGGGGGGGGATGCAATAAAATTCAAAGACAAGATGCCTTGAAACATTTGGCTTTCTTAGCTGTTGAGATTAATGCACACCCCTCCCAGACACTTTACTTTCTGGTACAGCTAACAACATCGAACGGGCGCTTCTTGTAAAACTAAGCATGCCATGCGAGGCAAAGCCCTCTTGAGAGTCTACCACTGAGATTCCAGGTTGGGGTGTGTGTGTCTTGTGTGTTTGAATGCTCCCCAGTGGAAAATAACTCCTGGCCTGCAGAGCACTAACATGCCAGAGAAAGTTTAGAGTCTTTTGGTTGGGAGGGGGGGGAAGATGCCTGGGAATGTTATGATAGGGCAGCCTTAGTCAGCCTGGCGCCCTAATAATAAATAATAAAAATAATAAATAATAATAATTTATTATTTATATCCCACCCATCTGGCTGGGTTTCCCCAGCCGCTTTGGGCAGCTCCCAACAGAATATTAAAAACATGATAAAACATCAAACATTAAAAACTTCCCTGAACAGGGCTGCCTTCAGATGTCTTCTAAAAGTCAGATGTTTATTTCCTTGACACCTGCCAGGAGGGCGTTCCACAGGGAGGGTGCCACCACCGAGAAGGCCCTCTGCCTGGTTCCCTGTAACTTGGCTTCTTATAATGAGGGAACCGCCAGAAGGCCCTCGGCGCTGGACCTCAGTGTCCGGGCAGAACGATGGGGGTGGAGACGCTCCTTCAGGTATACTGGACTGAGGCCGTTTAGGGCTTTAAAGGTCAGCACCAACACTTTGAATTGGGCTCGAAAACGTACTGGGAGCCAATGTAGGTCTTTCAAGACCAGTGTTATGTGGTCTCGCTGACTGCTCCCAGTCCCCAGTCTAGCTGCCGCATTCTCTGTTCCCAAATAAACACTTCTCCAACCTGACAAGCGCCGGAAAGGAACGGAATGTGGGACGAGCTTCAAACTAGCTGCCCTTGCAGACTTTACCCGGTGTGAACACATCACCTTAAGACAAAACTTTATTCGCATTAGCCAATGGCCATAGCAACAGTAAAACATTACAGTATATGCAGAAAAGGAAATTGGATATAAGAGCACAATTTAAAGTCCCGAATCAGCCGTCAGTTAGTGGCCCTTATTCTGATTGCCCCTGCTATGAGCCTAGCAACCTTTGCTGTTATCTGATAGAAGAAAGGCCATTGTGGCAGTGGTTGAGCGCCCTGGGATGGTTAGTATGAGTGGGGTGATGATCTCGTTCCTCAGGTCTTTGTAGAGAGTACAAGACAGGAGGACGTGTGCCGCTGTTTTCGGTGCTACCATCTCCACAGGGGCAAAGAGGTTTCTCAGGCGGGATCTTTTGGAATCGACCCTCGAGTACCACAGATGGCAAAACATCCAGTCTTACAAGTGTAAAAGCACGTCTGTATTTTGGGATAATAAGTTTGTGCAGATATGGGGCCAGAGAATCAAAATGGAGAGGTGGAAAATGAACATACCAAGGGCAGAATTTCCTTATAGTGGCCAGGTTGTTCCGATGCTCAACATCTTTTAGACGTTGACCAGTTAGACTGTTTGCTTTAGTAGGGCCCATCGTGAGTAGGTGTTGTGGGGATGGGCCACAAGAGTGAAGTTTTTGATCGACGGTTTTAAGCCAGGCACTTTTATGGGAGTCTTGAAGTACTAGGGATAGTAAACCGGGAGGATTTGAGTTTAGGCGGAGCCAGAAGTTAAGAGTTCTTAGCCAAGTCTGCACTTCTACTGAAGGGAGACTTGCCTCCAGCCGCAGTGCACATCGCCTTAAGCTCGCAATTTGTTCTGTGCCCTGTTAGTCACTGGACTGCTGGGACATCAGAAGCTGCCAGAGACACCCGCTCGCATTTCGTCAAGGGCGGGCCGAGGGTTACGAAACCCCCACCCACGCCGAATCACATCCCTTCCCGAGTCTGTAGAGCTGCTTGGTGTCTAATAATATGCAATCCATCTGGCATTCTGGGAAGCAGAAGATGTGTCAGACGAATCCATTCCCCCTCCCCATATTAAAAATAATCCCCCATATTAAAAATAGCTCCTGGAGCATTCCTGGAAGATATGTAAGTGTTGTTACCAGAAACTGCAAGGACAGGCTTTGCTTTCCTGTAGGAATCATTTGTTAAGATTGCTTAAAAGGCCAGCAGACAGATACCTCTCTAAGGTTAGCGATTGTGTCATGGCTGTTCCGGAGCATGAAAGAAGCAGAACGTCATTAAACTCTGGGACTCGCTCCTGCGCATAGCTGTCAACGTTTCCCTTTTTTTAAGGGAAATTCCCTTATTCCGAATAGGATTCCTCGCAAGAAAAGGGAAAAGTTGACAGCTATGCTCCTGCGGGAGGCAGCAATTTCCACCAAACTTTAAAAGAGAATTGGATAAAGGTGTGAAGAACAGGACCATTGATGACTTCTAGCTATGATGTGACAAAAACGCTCCTGAATACCCCTTGCTGGAAAATACAGGGGGGGGGAGAGGGCTTGTTTGTGAGAATTTTCTGCTGTGGTCTAAACCACTGAGCCTCTTGGGCTTGCCGTTTGGAAGGTCGGCGGTTCGAATCCCCACAATGGAGTGAGATCCCGTTGCTCGGTCCCAGCTCCTGCCAACCTAGCAGTTCAAAAGCACGCCAGTGCAAGTAGATAAATAGGTACCACTGCGGTGGAAAGGTAAACAGCATTTCCATGTGCTCTGGTTTAGTCCTGCTGGCCACATGAGCTGGAAAGCTGTCTGTGTACAAACGCTGGCTCCCTGGGCCTGAAAGCGAGATGAGAGCCGCAACCCCATAGTCGCCTTTGACTGGACTTAACCATCAAGGGGTCTTTTACCTTTTGGACATCTGATTGGCCACTGTGAGAACCATAGGTGTCAGCTCTAAGGGGCCCAGGTCCCTCCGCCCCCCCAATAAAATATTTGCGGTGGGGGTCAATGTTGAGAGCAGTCTGTTGCAGAAGAGACTGATCACAGTGTGGCTCATAGGGAATTCCCAGACATGTCTTCTTCTGGGGGGTAGGGCCCTATATTCTCATCCGGGAGGAATTTTGCATTTTAAAGCAAATGTCCTGGATTTTGAGGTTTTTAAGAAGAAGAAGAGTTTGGATTTGATACCCCGCTTTATCACTACCCGAAGGAGTCTCAAAGCGGCTCACATTCTCCTTTCCCTTCCTCCCCCACAACAAACACTCTGTGAGGTGAGTGGGGCTGAGAGACTTCAGAGAAGTGGGACTGGCCCAAGGTCACCCAGCAGCTGCAGGTGGAGGAGCGGAGACGCGAACCCGGTTCACCAAATTACGAGTCCTCTGCTCTTAACCACTACACCACACTGGCTTTAAATTTTGCATGCGCCACCACACCACCCCCCCCCAAAAAAAAATCTTCTGGTCAAGTTGGTGAGGACCTGACGCTGGACCAGAAAGACTGTTTAGTCTTCTCACCTTCTTAACGTGGAGGTTCGATTTAGGTGTTGCAGAAGGACCTCCTGTCTGCCACGAATCTGTTTTAAACCCACAGATGCCCATGACCTTCCCATATCTTGCAGCGTTTCCATTTAATGTTTGAATAATAATAATAATAATAATAATAATAATAATAATAATAATTTATTATTTATACCCTGCCCATCTTCTGTGTTTACCCAGTCACTCTGGGTGGCTCCCAACAGAATATTAAAAACACAGTAAAAGATCAAACATTAGAAACTTCCCTAAACAAGGCTGCCTTCAGATGTCTTCTAAAAGTAAGATATTTGTTTATTTCCTTGGCATCTGATGGGAAGGCGATCCACAGGGCGGGTGCCACCACGGAGAAGGCCCTCTGCCTGGTTCCCTGTAGCTTCACTTCTCGCAGGGAGGGAACCACCAGAAGGCCCTCAGAACTGGACCTTTGGTCAGCTCGAATCTAGAGGCAGGGTTTGAGAGGCCCTTGGCCGAAACCTTGGAAACCCACTGCCAGCGTGGTCCAGCCTTTGGCAACCTGGTGCCTTCCAGCTGTTTGGCACTACCATTGCCCTGCCAAGTGCCAAGGCTGGATATACTAAGAAACTCATGGAGCTGCAGCTTCTGGGCCCATAATCCTGGAGTGGCCCCAGAAGCAACTTGACTCCACATTGCTTTAAAAAATTGGAGCTGGTAGACCCAATTTGAGTCGCGCAACTCGAATGGGTTATTTTTGTTGTTGTGAAGATTTCAACAAAAGCATCTCAAAGTCTGAGAGCCAGCAGCAAAGTTGTTCTAAAGGGGGTTGCGATCTGTTCTGGAACAACTCCATTGAAGACGATATTGATGGCACCCAACGTTGCGAACGGGACCCCCATGACAATTGAAGCTTCATGGTCCCCAAAATTTAGGTCCACCACGGCCAGATGCAATTGACAATGCTGGCTGGGAACGATGGGAGTTATAGTCAAGACATCTGGAGTTTCGCCAGGCTGCCAAAATCTCGTGTTGGCAGTACCAAGCTAGGCGTACTCAATGTTTCAACCTAGCCAAAGTCATCTTCCTGCATTCCTTATAGAGGGCGTGTGGTTTGTGAAGGAATAGATTCATTTCGCAAAAGGAGGACAGAAGGAGATTCTCATTTACAAAAGGTCACGCTGCAATAAATTAGTATTTAAAGTACCAGAGAATCCTTTCTCTTTGCTAGCATTTTTTATTTATTTTTTTGAGGATGGGGGGTGGGGGAGAGATAATATTCTATAAATAGTTTATTGCCCTTATAGGGTATACGTTTCATGGGAATAGTGAGTAATGAATATCCTTCTATCTTCTCTCAGCTTATTGGAACACGTTCTTGGTGCAAGGCCCAGAGGCGAAGATCTCTGAAAGTCCGGACAGAGAAATTAAGAACTTGTAAAAGAATTGGGGGTGGAGTCTATTGATATTAATATATATGGGGGAAAGTTGCATTATTGAGTAAACTATCGCCGCAGAAGCAGGAAAGACAATCTACAACCAGCTTTGTAAAAATGCCAGCAAATTAACCCATGGGAATGAGGACGACCAATATGGCTGCTTGACTTCAACGCTCTAGATTCTGTTGATGCAACCAGCTTTTCCAAATGCTGCAAGAGTGAATGGATGGCTCTTTCGCCTGCTATCTGCGAAGGGTAGTGGGGGGGGGGGAGGAGAACGAAGAAAGATGCTGTCAGACCTTTTAGGGGAAGGGGAGACTGAGGGGCTGCCGCTTCCTATAGAGCACGTAGGAAACCATCATAACAGAGCTTTGATTCTGCTGTTTCACCGACTATTCTGGGATAGCAAAGGACAAATAGGAAGAGGGTTTCCGTTGCAGAAACGGAATATTTTTCATTTGCCTCCCCAGCTGCTCTGTCGGAGTCTCTGTGTCGCTCGAGGTTTTGGGTGCAACCAAGAATTGATGAAACTCCAAACTCACAAGTTTTGTCATCCAATGCCGGAATTTGAAATCTGAATTCAGGAACTGGATTCCAAATTCCAAAATTCAAATGATCTCCCCTGGACACTTTGAGGAACTACGCTTTTAAAAGCCCACTCTCCTTCTGCCTCTCCTTTGAATTTTGAATGTAAACCTTATGTCAAGGGCTTTTTGTTTTGTTTGGGTGTCTGGCGCAGAGGTTGCCCCAAATTTCCCCGCCTTGGCATTCCGCAAACTCATCCCCATTCCCTCGCTACCTTACCCTGTGAAAAGTGTTCTTCAGAAAAGCAGTTTGCACAACCCACCAAGGACGACAATAACACAACAAAATTCAAAACAGTAGCAATTGCACATTTATTCCGAAGTCAATTGAAACAATTTAGTTTATTATTTTTATTTATTAAATGTGTATACCGCCCTTCATCCAGAGATCTCAGGGCAGTTCACAGCATAAAAACACAAGATAAAAATAGCAAATGCATAGCAAAGCAAAACTATAACCCCCTTCCCGCTGCCGCCAACCCCCCAAAATCAGAAAAATTGATGAACTTTATTTATATATATTTACAGTGGTACCTTGGGTTAAGAACTTAATTCGTTCTGGAGGTCTGTTCTTAACCTGAAATTGTTCTTAACCTGAGGTACCACTTTAGCTAATGGGGCCTCCCACTGCCACTGTGTGATTTCTGTTCTCATCCTGAGGTAAAGTTCTTAACCCGAGGTACTATTTCTGGGTTAGCGGAGTCTGTAACCTGAAGCGTCTGTAACCCGAGGTAACACTGTATACTTTTCAGATATATAAATTTCACTCATTTTTCAATCAGTTCGATATTTCAAAACTTGATTGCCTTCCCCCTCTTTCTTCGGTTCCTTCAATTTATTTTTAAAATCTTCCGCATATCCAAATGAGCAAAATGGATGGCCCACTGATATCTGTTTCTCAAAGTCTGATGGTGGCCATTTACTCCTCCAGAAGCCCCACTCTTAGTGCCCTCTCCGTAATCCCAGAGGCGGAGCAAGATGAGGGGCGGCGGTCCGCCCCAGGTGCCATCGCTGAGGGGGGTAACATCTTTGGAAACCGCTGAACTGGACGGATTTTAAAAGAAACCCTCTAACATTTTACCATAGAACTGTAGAATTTCAGAGTTGAAAGGGAATTCAAGGATCGTCTAGCGACCAGCAGTTCTCAACCTGTGAGCCCCCAGAAGTTGTTGGACTACAACTCCCATCATCCCTCGCTAGCTCAGGGATGATGGGAGTTGTAGTCTATCAACATCTGGGGACCCACAGGTTGAGAACCGCTGCAAGTCTAGTCCAACCCCTGCAATGCAGGAATATTCAGTCGTCCCGTACGGGGATCAAACCTGAAACCTTGGCGTTATCATTACCAGGCTCCAACCAACTGAGCTATCCAGGCTCACGTTCGGCAACTGTCCTGCACTTGCAAACTACCTAGGTGCATATGCGCTATATATATATATATATTTTAAAATGGCAGAGCTGGTAAATGCTGCATGGAAGAATTGGGACACATGAGGTCTGCATTCTGCTTCCACAGTCAGAGGCAGCCCTGCTTCTGAATCCCAGCCGCCAGGAGGAGAGAGGGCTCCTGTGCTCGAATCCTGTTTGCGGGCTTCTGGCTGGCCACTGTGAGAACAGAATACTCGACTAGATGGGCCGTTGGCTGGCTCCAGCAGGTTCTCATGTTCTCAAAAGTAGTTCAGCCCTTCCCACGTGGAGTTGTTGTTTAGTCGTTTAGTCGTGTCTGACTCTTCGTGACCCCCTGGACCAGAGCACACCAGGCACTCCTGTCTTCCACTGTCTCCCGCAGTTTGGTCAAACTCATGCTGGTAGCTTCAAGAACCCTGTCCAACCATCTTGTCCTCTGTCGTCCCATTCTCCTTGTGCCCTCCATCTTTCCCAACATCAGGGTCTTTTCCAGGGAGTCTTCTCTTCTCATGAGGTGGCCAAAGTCTTGGAGCCTCAGCTTCAGGATCTGTCCTTCCAGTGAGCACTCAGGGCTGATTTCCTTCAGAACGGATAGGTTGGATCTTCTTGCAGTCCATGGGACTCTCAAGAGTCTCCTCCAGCACCAGAATTCAAAAGCACCCATTCTTCAGCCATCAGCCTTCTTTGTGGTCCAGCTCTCACTTCCATACATCACTACTGGGAAAACCAGAGCTGTAACTATACGGACCTTTGTTGGCAAGGTGATGTCTCTGCTTTTTAAGATGCTGTCTAGGTTTGTCATTGCTTTTCTCCCAAGAAGCAGGTGTCTTTTAATTTCGTGACTGCTGGAAAACCCTTTCAGCTGTCCCTGTGTTTAAAACCAGGCTTTCCCCCATCACTCGCCTGTGCCTGGAATAATGGCGGTTTTGGCGCCACGGGTCTCGCGCAGACTGTCAACACTGTGCACTATGGTAGTGGTTTAGTACATGGTTATATCACATTTATAATGTATCTCACACCGTTCTCCGCTGCACTCAGCTCAACTGCAAGATGCATCTTCCCAAGAACCAAATGGGGTCCATTTGTCACAAGAGGAGAGCGTGCAAAGGGACTTGCACTCAACTCACCCCTGTCTGTTTTTTGGGGGGAAAGGTTCACAGTCTGATAAATGTATTTATGCCTGTTTTGATTGGGTGTGTTTGGGGAGAAATCTATTTATTTGGAGATGTGTATCTCTGTCTCATAGACTGGAATAAACTGGTTTCTAAAGCCAAGCATTCTCCTCCTGCTATTTTATATATATATATAATGTCTTCCTTTTTAAAATAATAATCTTTATTAATTTAAATTACACACTTATACAAAGAATTTACAAACTCATACTACAAAAAGAAAATTAAAGAAAAAAAATTAAGAAAGAAGGAAAGAAGAAAATAGAGAAAAAAGAAAGAAGAAAAAGCAAATTTACGTACATAATTTTTTTAAAATCTTCCTAATTAATACTTAAATAAACACTTAAATAAAAAAGCCTTCTAGCAAAACAAGTCTTCCAATCATTCTCATTATACTCTTTATACTGTGGTTGTATATTAAAGAATATAAAACTGTGCGGGGGGGGGGGATAAAAATAATATCTTCCTTAATCATATTAAGGAAGTCCTGGCAGACTGGAGGAGGGCAAATGTTGTCCCTAATTTTCAAAAAGGGGGAAAGAGAGGACCCAAATAATTACCGCCCAGTCAGTCTGACATCAATACCAGGGAAGATTCTGGAGCAGATCATTAAGCAAACAGTCTGTGAGCACCTAGAAAGGAATGCTGTGATCACCAATAGTCAGCATGGATTTCTCAAAAATAAGTCATGTCAGACTAACCTGATCTCATTTTTTGACAGAATTACAAGCCTGGTAGATGAAGGGAACGCAGTGGATGTAGCCTACCTTGATTTCAGCAAGGCATTTGACAAGGTGCCCCATGATATTCTTGTAAAGAAGCTGGTAAAATGTGGTCTTGACTATGCTACCACTCAGTGGATTTGTAACTGGCTGACTGACCGAACCCAAAGGGTGCTCATCAGTGGTTCCTCTTCATCCTGGAGAAGAGTTACTAGTGGGGTGCCACAGGGTTCTGTCTTGGGCCCGGTCTTATTCAACATCTTTATCAATGACTTGGATGATGGACTCGAGGGCATCCTGATCAAATTTGCAGATGACACCAAACTGGGAGGGGTGGCTAACACCCCAGAGGACAGGATCACACTTCAAAACGACCTTGACAGATTAGAGAACTGGGCCAAAACAAACAAGATGAATTTTAACAGGGAGAAATGTAAGGTATTGCACTTGGGCAAAAAAAATGAGAGGCACAAATACAAGATGGGTGACACCTGGCTTGAGAGCAGTACATGTGAAAAGGATCTAGGAGTCTTGGTTGACCACAAACTTGACATGAGCCAACAGTGTGACGCGGCAGCTAAAAAAGCCAATGCAATTCTGGGCTGCATCAATAGGAGTATAGCATCTAGATCAAGGGAAGTAATAGTGCCACTGTCTTCTGCTCTGGTCAGACCTCACCTGGAGTACTGTGTCCAGTTCTAGGCACCACAGTTCAAGAAGGACACTGACAAACTGGAACGTGTCCAGAGGAGGGCAACCAAAATGGTCAAAGGCCTGGAAACGATGCCTTATGAGGAACAGCTAAGGGAGCTGGGCATGTTTAGCCTGGAGAAGAGGAGGTTAAGGGGTGATATGATAGCCATGTTCAAATATATAAAAGGATGTCACATAGAGGAGGGAGAAAGGTTGTTTTCTGCTGCTCCAGAGAAGCGGACACGGAGCAATGGTTCCAAACTACAAGAAAGAAGATTCCACCTAAACATTAGGAAGAACTTCCTGACAGTAAGAGCTGTTTGACAGTGGAATTTGCTGCCAAGGAGTGTGGTGGAGTCTCCTTCTTTGGAGGTCTTTAAGCAGAGGCTTGACAACCATATGTCAGGAGTGCTCTGATGGTGTTTCCTGCTTGGCAGGGGGTTGGACTCGATGGCCCTTGTGGTCTCTTCCAACTCTATGATTCTATGATTCTATGATTCTAGAAGGCGAATGGGCTGCATCTGGCCCACGGGCCTTAGGTTGCCTACCCCTAGTATAAACAGCCTGAGCATAAGACGAAGAGGCTTATCAGCACCAAAACAGGTCGCGCTTCTCCATTAGTCGCAGCTTTGGGTCTAGCACAGAGCAACCAGGATTCTGTGTCTCCAGCTCCCATCCTTCCTTCAACTCGGCTCTCACACAACTCTCTCGCTCTTGTTCTGCTACCCAGCAGATAGGTGAGGGGGCTGGAGGAAAAACCCACCCATTAGCCCACCCTCTATTAGCTGTATCTCTCCCAACCTGGCTCATCTTTTAGGGATGCTGATGAGGACACTCCTGGGGCCAGGTGAGGTCATTGACTTCTCATTTGTCAGACCAGTTCAGCAAAAGAAACCTCTCTTAGATTCCAGGACCCCAAGAATTGGGGAGGGACGCAGGGCATCACCCTGACTCCCAAATCCACAACATCCAGTTGCCATCATGCCTGTCGAATATCTCAGGGTAAGGTAAAGGACCCCTGGACGGTTAAGTCGAGTCAAAGGTGACTATGGGGTTGAGGCGCTCATCTCGCTTTCAGGCCGAGAGAGCCGGCGTTTGTCCACAGACAGCTTTCCTGGTTGTGTGGCCAGCAGGACTAAGCAGCTTCTGGAGCATGGAGGACCGTGACAGAAGCCGGAGCGCATGAAAACGCCATTTACTTTCCCACCGCAGTGGTACCTGTTTATCTACTTGTACTGGCATACTTTCGAACTGCTGGTTGGCAGGAGCTGGGACAGAGCAACGGGAGCTCACCCTGTCGCAGGGATTCGAACCGTCGACCTTCTGATCAGCAAGCCCAAGAGGCTCAGTGGTTTAGACCACAGCGCCACCTACGTCCCATCCTTTTTTAGACCCATTTATGACTTCAGGGATAGGGACACGGGTGGCACTGAGGGTTAAACCACAGAGTCTAGGGCTTGCCAATCAGAAGGTCGGCTGTTCGAATCCCCGCGACAGGGTGAGCTCCTGTTGCTCAGTCCCTGCTCCTGCCCACCTAGCAGTTCGAAAGCATGTCAAAGCGCAAGTAGATAAATAGGTACCACTCCGGTGGGAAGGTAAACGGCGTTTCCGTGCGCTGCTCTGGTTCGCCAGAAGCGGCTTAGTCATGCTGGCCACATGACCCAGAAGCTGTACACCGGCTCCCTCGGCCAATAAAGCGAGATGAGCGCCGCAACCCCAGAGTCGGCCACGACTGGACCTAATGGTCAGGGGTCCCCTTTACCTTTACCTTTATGACTTCAGGGATGGAAATCAATGGAGCTGCCCATGGAAATCAATGGAGGAGAAATCCAATATTATAATGCAGCTCGGATCGACAATCGGTGCAGAAACAAAATGGAGGGGGGGTGGGGAAAACCCCAAACAAGAGAGAATTGGCAAAACAGCAAGGTGAGCACTAAGCTTGCCCGGTGGGCAGAGATTACAGACTGCAGACTGGCTTTTGGCAGGCTGGGATGTGGGATAGCGCCACTTGCAATATCGTCTGGAGGGATGGGGGGGGGAGAGATGCGTCGGGAAGATGTAGAAACCTCTGCCTTTTGCAGACATTGCTTCTCGTGCAACAGTAATAATAATAATAATAATAATAATAATAATAATAATAATTTAAATATAACCTGCCCATCTGGCTGGGTTTCCCCAGCCACTCTGGGCGGCTCCCAACAGAATATTAAAAACTCGATAAAACATCAGACGTTAAAAACTTCCCTAAACTGGGCTGCAGCACAGATATTGCAAAGGGGGTAGCGATCTGTCATGGAAAAACTCCACTGAAGACAATATTGATGGTACCCGATGTTGCTGGTTGTGAAGGGGCAACCCATGGCAGTTGAAGTTTCAGGCCACATGCAATTGTTCCATGGCCACATGCAATTGACCGTGCTGGCTGGGAATGATGGGAGTTATAGTCAAAGCAGCTGGAAGTTCACCAAATAATGTATGTGGTTATATGATTTGATAATCTGGTATGTTGAAATTGTTTAATAATTTTTTTAAATAAATAAATAAATAAATAAATAAATAAATAAATAAATAAATAAATGTGGTATAAACACCAACAGGTGGGAAACACTGGCCTTCGAGCGCTCCAGTTGGAGAACAGCCTTTACCAAAGGTGTCATGGGCTTTGAAGACACTCGAACTCAGGACTCAAGGGAGAAACTTGGTAAGAGGAAAGCACGCTTGGCAAATCCACACCGTGATCAACTCCCACCCGGAGACCAATGTCCCCACTGTGGAAGGGCGTGTGGATCCAGAACTGGCCTCCACAGTCACTTACAGACTCTCAGTTAAAACCGTGTTTATGGAAGACAATCTTACTTGGCTATGAGGGATCACCAAAGAAGAAGAAGAAGGTCCAGCGCCGAGGGCCTTCTGGCGGTTACCTCATTGCGAGAAGTAAAGCTACAGGGAACCAGGCAGAGGGCCTTCTCGGTAGTGGCGCCCGCCCTGTGGAACGCCCTTCCAGCAGATGTCAAAGCGATAAACAACTACCTGACATTCAGAAGACATCTTAAGGCAGCCCTGTTAAGGGAAGTTTTTAACGTGTGATATTTTACTGTATTTTTGGTTTCTATGGAAGCCGCCCAGAGTGGCTGGGGAGGCCCAGCCAGATGGGCGGGGTATAAATAATAAATTATTATTATTATTATTATTATTATTATTATTATTATTATTAACCTGCTTCCTAAAACCAGGCAAGCTCTTACCAGGCTTCGGAAAGGAGGTGTGAGTCCTGTGGCCCCATGTTTATCAGCAGAATGTTGGGGGTTATATGATACTGTTATAAGAATTCTAAGGTCCCAAATATAAAATAAACGTTCATAACTGTACATGGCAAACACATACATAACTATATAAACCGTGTGTCTGAAATAGTACAGGAGAGCAATCCTGAAGCCATTTTGACACTCCCAAACCATTTTGACTGAAATATACTTGGAGTTGAGAGTGGATTTCATGCTCTTTATTCAGCTCATAGTGGTGAGGAAGAACAGAAATTCCCCCAGAATGTCTGCTTTATATACATTATTTACACAATGGGCCCCACGTGATTGGCTAATTCCAGGATTCTCCTGTAGGCCAATCAGGTTGCAGATTCACTTCCACCTGGAGCTGGATTGGGTGGCTCCTGTGGAGCAATCATACTGCTGCATTCTGGGTCCTATTGTTCTAGGACCAACCAGACTACTGCATTTTGGATCCTATTGAACTCAGTACATAACACTGACTCTCCCAAATCGACCTCAAATATTTCTCTGCAAGTAGTCATCTGCATTGTCATTTGCTTACCCGTCTTAAGGGCGTATCTGTGTATGAACAGGGTGAGCCTGTGACCTGGACTCAGGAATTAAAGTATTTGCCATCACAAAAGAATGGCCAGGCTGCCCAGGTAAAGCAATCAGTGACCATTATCAGGTATCCTGGCAGAGAGGATTTCTGCTGTAGACCGCCTCCTTCTGTGATGTATGTATGATGTTTTGGGGAGTGGTCTTGGACTACAGGGTGGGCCATTTCAAAAGTCTGTTTAAAGGCTTGCACACCATTGTTCTGGGTTCCCCTCCTGCGTGTGGTGAGTGGCGACCCTGTTGCAACAGTTTAATAAAGACTTACTACAGTGGCACCTCGGGTTAAGAACTTAATTCGTTTGGAGGTCCGTTCTTAACCTGAAACTGTTCTTAACCTGAAGCACCACTTTAACTAATGGGGCCTCCCGCTGCCGCCGTGCGATTTCTGTTCTCAACCTGAAGCAAAGTTCTTAACCCGAGGTACTATTTCTGGGTTAGCAGAGTCTGTAACCTGAAGCGTCTGTAACCCGAGGTACCACTGTAGCCGCTTTGCTTCTCAATATTCTCTGGTCGGCCTCTGTCGTTTTCTCCTTCCAATAGGGAACCCACTTAAGGACTCTATACTGGCTCTTGGATACCCCATAAGGGAAAAGGAACAGTATTTTTCTTATAACAATACTTTGCTCAGGAGGGAATGTGGCCCTTGATCCATTAGAAAAGTCCCCGCTTAACTTTCCTGTTTCAAGATGGAACGAAAGCATGTGGAGCACAGCCGAAAGCAAATGTCATCCAGTTTGGATGACCACCAAATGTCCAAATCTTGCAATCCCCACAATCCCCAGCAATATCTCTTTCCCTGAACTGACATCTCCTTCCCTGCCTTTCCCATTTATGGCCAGGCTTCTCTTTATCTCCTCCCAGATCTTCATTTCTACATCTCCCCTCTCTCCAAATTCTTCCTGCTTCTAATTTCCGCTCGATTCCACCCCCCACCCCCTGCAGCAGCAAAAATAAAAATAAAAATAAAAATGCACATTCTCCTCGCTGGTGCTCCAGCACCTCTCCTGCCTAGACTTTGGTGCCAGATATCTGTGATCTGCTTTTGCCGTTACATTGAGATGCATTTCAGCGGGAAAACTGCTCCTCTTTGGCTGACGTTCCTTTGGCAGCGGACTCTGAGGAAAGGCCAGCGAAGGACACGCCACCTATGTGGGCCCATTAATCACGGACCGACCTGCCTCCCCTCCCATAAAAGGGTTTGGCTTAGCAACGCCACCCTTGGCATGTTGACCTGTCAATTTGGATCAGGGCACACTTTGCAGGAGGGGTGGAAATGAGATACTGTTGAAATGACTCCCATCGGACGAAAGGCTTGTTGAAGTTAGGGTAGCAGAAACGCAGCTATGAAGCTCAACTCTAATAATAATAATAATAATACTTATACCCTGCCCATCTGGCTGGGCCTCCCCAGCCACTCTGGGCAGCTCCCAACAGAATATTTAAAACACAATAAAGTAACAAACATCAAAAACTTCCCTAAACAGATGTTTTCTAAAAGTCAGGTAGTTGTTTATTGACAACTGATGATGAGGGCGTTCCACAGGGAGGGTGCCACTACTGAGAAGGCCCTCTGCCTGGTTCCCTGTAACTTCACTTCTCGCAGTCAGGGAACCGCCAGAAGGCCCTCAGAGCTGGACCTCAGTGTCTGGGCTGAACGATGGGGGTGGAGACGCTCCTTCAGGTCTACTGGGCCAAGGCCGTTTAGGGCTTTAAAGGTCCTGATGTTCTGCACTAGAACAGAAAGACAAAGCTCCTGTTGCCTTGTCCCAGCTCCTGACAACCTAGCAGCACAACAACCAGCGCAAGTAGATAAACAGGTAACACTGTGGCAGGAATGTAAATGGTGTTTCCATGCACTCTGGCTTCTGTCACAGTGTCCTGTTGTGCCAGAAGCTGTTTAGTCCTGCTGGCCACACGACCAGGAAAGCTGTCTGTGGACAAACGCCAGCTCCCTCGGCCAGAAAGTGAGATGAGCACCGCAACCCCATACAGTGGTACCTCGCAAGACGAATGCCTCGTAAGACGAAAAACTCGCAAAACGAAAGAGTTTTTCGTTTTTTGAGTTGCTTCGCAAGACGGATTTCCCTATGGGCTTGCTTCGCAAGACGAAAACGTCTTGCAAGTTTGTTTCCTTTGTTTTGCAAGTTTGTTTCCTTTTTCTTAAAACCGTGCATTCATTTCGAGGAGCAACTCATAGCACGCGGTGTGGTAGCCTTTTTTGAGGTTTTTGAAGACTTTGGTGATTTTTGAAGCTTTTCCAAAGTCCGTGCTTCGCAGGACGAAAAAATCGCAAGACGAAAAAACTCGCGGAACGAATTAATTTCATCTTGCGAGGCACCACTGTAGTCGTCTTTGACTGGACTTAACTGTCCAGGGGTCATTTACCTTTTTACCTTCTTCTGGTCAGCCCAAAAAGGAGCTATATAATGGCAGTTCAATGCTCCACCAAATAAATCGGCTCCAACCTTAAAAAGGCGTTTTCCTATTTTGCAGCAGAGCTCATTTCATATCAAAGGTGCAATGTTATGTAATGTTGAAAGCCCACGATCAAAAACCATGGCAGGAGGCACCGCGTGAAATGATAAATAATAATTTGTTTCTCTCCTCTTTCTAGGTTCCAGTGCTTTATAGTTCCAAGCAGGCACAGGGCCAGCCACAGCCAGCTGCACCCTCAGAGGTGCAAACAACCGTCTTATCATGCAAAGTCCTCTTAGGGAAGATCCAAGAGGAGAATCACGCGCTGGGTTTGCATATGCCTCTCAGGGCTTGTTCCCTGCCCCGGCAAAACATAAAAGCACAGAAGCAAACATATCGATCAGGGGAGAAGGAACATGACTGGTGAACGTTGCCACCCTGCTAGGAAAGCCCGGAGGGAGGGAGGCAACACAGGCTGGGCTGCTTTTGCTGCTCCACCCAATTTCCTCTGGAAGAAAATCAATAACTCTCAGGCAAAAGGAGTCAGCATCTCTCTCCCCCCCCCCCTCCCGCCATGTTTTCAACCTCTCTTTTAAATCAGAACCAGTGAAGGCGGTGAATGTCTTGTGTGAGTGCCTGGAGGCCGTTGGAGGATGGAAGGCGGCTAACAGATTGAGGTCAAATCCTGACAAGACAGAAGTACAGTCATACCTCATGTTACGTTTGCTTCAGGTTGCACGTTTTTCAGGTTGCGTTCTGCAAGTACCGGAAAGGGTTACTTCTGGGTTTCGCCGCTCGCCCATGTGCAGAAGCGCAAAATGTCGTCATGTGCAAGCACAGAAGTGGCAAATTGCGACCCGTGCATGTGCAGACGCTGGCTGCGTTCTTTTCAGGTTGCAAACGGGCCTCCAGAACGGATCCCATTTGCAGCTAGAGGTACCACTGTATGGTTTTGGGGGGACAGGGGGTAGGCAGGTGTGGGGGACTCCCTGGTCCTGAATGGGGTAACTGTGCCCCCGAAGGACCAGGTGCGCAGCCTGGGAGTCATTTTGGATTCACAGCTGTCCATGGAGGCGCAGGTCAATTCTGTGTCCAGGGCAGCTGTTTATCAGCTCCATCTGGTATGCAGGATGAGACCCTCCCTGCCCACAGACTGTCTCGCCAGAGTGGTGCATGCTCTGGTTATCTCCTGCTTGGACTACTGCAATGCGCTCTACGTGGGGCTACCTTTGAAGGTGACTCAGAAACTACAACTAATCCAGAATGTGGCAGCTAGACTGGTGACTAGGAGCGGCCGCCGAGACCATATAACACTGACAGACCCGCATTGGCTCCCAGTACATTTCTGAGCACAATTCAAAGTGTTGGTGCTGACCATGTAGGGTGCAGGCTAGGATCCAGTTCCTGATCAGGAAGGGCACTGCAGTTTGAATTCCACCGTCGGGGCCCCAGTGAAACTGACTCCGTCCCGCAACGCCGCTGCACCAAGGGAGGTGAGCGGATGTATTGTCTTGGCTATGATCCGCCTCCGCAGTTTGAATCCTGGTTGTTGGTTTCCCTTTGGGATATCTGGTCAGCCACTGCGTGTAAATAATAAATAATAATAAATAAATTTTTATTTATACCCCTTTAGAAAACCGGGCTCAGGGCGGCTAACAACAAATCTAAAACACTTAATTGGTGCAACAAAAAACAGCATAATATACAGTATAAAACGTGAATAATAAATTCAGAATTCAAAAATCAATTTAGGGGGGAAATCCATCCAATAAACATTAGATGATCACCAGGGCTAGCTGGCTAAATTAGTCCTATTTGGGCCAGGGAGGAGACCAGGGGAGAATTAGCTGTGGGATCCCAGAGCGGGTAATCTTCATAAAAAGGGGAGGGAGAGGGAAGGAAGGGGAATAAAAGATCAGGCTAAGTTCAAATTGGAGGCCAGGTGGAATAGCTCTGTCTTACAGGCCTGACAGAAGGGGGTTAAATCCTGAAGGGCCCTGGTCTCATGGGACAGAGCATCCCACCAGGTTGGCACCATCACTGAAAAGGCCCTGGCCCTGGTGGAGGATAATCTGACTTCCTTAGGGCCCGGGACCTCTAAACTATTATTATTCACGGACCTTAAGGTCCTCTGCGGGGCAGACCAGGAGAGGCAGTCCCGTAAATACGAGGGCCCTAAGCTAATGTGTTAATGCTGCTTTCAAACGAGGATTGCCTCCAACAGCCCTTCAAACAGAGGAGTGTCTTCCGTAAAGCAGAGCTATAACACCTGCCCCAGATATCTCCTCTGTATCTGCTTTGCTGCCGGGAAGAATTTGAAGCCAGATTTGCCAGCCAAACAACAGCCTTGCTTTGTGAAGGCCCTTGAACCTCTCCTTTGGAGTCGCTTCCAGTTCTGCAGTCATTATTCACCCTCCCTGCGATTTCCTTTTCTCCCTTCCCCTTTTTTCTTTTTTGCCCATGGTGAATTGTGTGATCAAAAACACCAACCAGGAGTCTCTATTGATCTGCTCGCACCTGTGAGTCTACCATTCTCTCTGATGGTTTTGCCAGTAAATGTCGAGGATGGGGGTGGCACCTTTGCAAAAGAAAAGAAGAATGCCAGGCAAGGTTTTCAATGCCCCCCCCCGCCATGGCCCCTACAGGTACCAGGAACTGCCATTAGGCATAGAACATTTGAAAAACACACAATTCAATCAGATTTAGTATCCCTACAAAAGCTGGCACAGAAGGCACAATCTCCAAATTTTGCCAGAACCAAACTTCAAAAGAGGTTTTGTTCTATGCTTTTAAGTTACGGCATGTTTCTGGGTGTTTTGGCAATTGCCATCATCATTGTAGCCAAGTTCTAGGTATGAATGTTGGCTAATGTTGGTACTTAACCCCTGTAAAACTGGCTAAAATTTATAAACTAGCATCGAATCTGTGTTGGAGATGTAAGGTATCAGAGGGATTCTTATATCATGTATGGTGGGAATGTGATAAAATTAGGAAATTTTGGAGAAATATACATGAGGAACTGAAAAAAAATGTTTAAAATTGCAATTGGTAAGAAGCCGGAAACATTCCTTTTATTCCTGGGATGTTATAACAAATGACATCCCAAAAGACATGAAGAGAATCTTTTTATATGCAACAGCTGCCACAAGGTTAGTGATTGCAAAATTTTGGAAATCATAAGAAGTACCAACACTGAAAGATGGGCAAAATAAATTTTTTGAAACGATTGAATTAGCAAAAATGACGGCAACAGTTAGAATGCAATCCAATCAGAATCTCAAACAGGAATGGAAATGTG
The DNA here is from genome assembly GCF_951804945.1 of Podarcis cretensis. Taxonomy (NCBI): domain Eukaryota; kingdom Metazoa; phylum Chordata; class Lepidosauria; order Squamata; family Lacertidae; genus Podarcis; species Podarcis cretensis. The sequence continues at coordinate 6,454,313 of NC_137173.1, read as the reverse complement.
TGGAAGAATACATGACCAAAAGATGCTCCAACAAGAGTTTATTGATATGTTGCTGTTGTTGTTTAGTCATTTTGTTAAGTTGTGGGTGAACATATCAGACGACACAGCGATTCTTCAAACAGCTCTTCTTTATTCAGAACAGAACTGAACTGAAGGGCTCAGACAGCCTGCTTATATAGAGCTCCAGTACAACATTACTGTAGCAACTTTCTAAAACTATCCAATCACTGAATGTCACTTTTGATCCTTCATTTGCATAAAAACTATCCAATCACTGAACGTCACTTTCTACCCTTCATTTGCATAACTATCTACAGTATCCCCCTGCTGGCCCAGGGTGAGAACTTCAGTACATAACACATTTAGTCATGTCCAACTCTTTGTGACCCCATGGACCAGAGCACGCCAGGCACTCCTGTTTCCACTGCCTCCAACAGTTTGGTCAAACTCATGTTCATAGCTTTGAGAACACTGTCCAACCATGTCATCCTCTGTTGTCCCCTTCTCCTTGTGCCCTCCATCTTTCCCAACATCAGGGTCTTTTCCAGGGAGTCTTCTCTTCTCACGAGGTGGCCAAAGTACTGGAGTCTCAGCTTCACGATCTGTCCTTCCAGTGAGCTATTGATATGTATTGATATGTATAGACTGATTTCACGAAGTTAAGCTAAGCTAAGCTAAACTAAGCTAAGCAGATATATAAGATTGAATGTTTAATTATTAAGATACAAAATTAGAAGGAGAAGGAGAAGGAGGAGGAGAAGAAGAAGAAGAAGCTCTGACTCTACAGTTGGAGGCAGCAATGCTTCCAGGTACCAGTTGCTGGAAACCACAAGAGGGGAGAATTGCTCTTGTGGTCGAATCCTGCTTGCAGGTTTCCTAAGGTAAAGGTAAAGGTACCCCTGCCCGTACGGGCCAGTCTTGACAGACTCTGGGGTTGTGCGCCCATCTCACTTAAGAGGCCAGGGGCCAGCGCTGTCCGGAGACACTTCCGGGTCACGTGGCCAGCGTGACAAAGCTGCATCTGGCGAGCCAGAGCCGCACACGGAAACGCCGTTTACCTTCCCGCTGGTAAGCGGTCCCTATTTATCTACTTGCACCCGGAGGTGCTTTCGAACTGCTAGGTTGGCAGGCGCTGGGACCGAGCAGCGGGAGCGCACCCCGCCGCAGGGATTCGAACCGCTGACCTTTCGATCGGCAAGTCCTAGGCGCTGAGGCTTTAACCCACAGCGCCACCTGCGTCCCACCTGCAGGTTTCCTACAGGCATTTAATTGGCCACTGTGAGAACAGGATGCTGGACTAGATGGGTCGCTGGCCTGATCCAGCAGGCTCGTCTCATGCTGTTGTTGTATATAATTTTATTAAGTTTTCTGTTTTACAATTTCAAATACTCATTTTACATCCTTAAGATATCAGTGACTTCCCTTCTTCTCTTTCCATGGTTCATTTTACATATCATAAATCCCTGAATATTTTACAGAAACTATACCTTTAAGTATTCCATTATTGCATCAAATCAAAACTTGATTACACTGTTGAATTTTTCCTAATGCTGCCAGCGTTTTCAGCCATATACAATTATTTCCCATATATTTAATAAATGTTTTCCAATCTCCTTTAAACGTATCTTCTTCTTGGTCTCTTATTCGATATGCTAAGTCTGCGAGTTAGTTGTGAATATTCTGTCAACTTAAGTTGCCATTCTTCTTTAGTTAGGACCTTGCTCGTTTTCCATTTGGGGGCTAGCAAAACACGGGCAGCGTTAGTGGCATACATAAACAACCTTTTTTGACACCTGGGAATTTCAGACTGAATTACCCCCAACAGAAAGGACTCTGTTTTTTTGGTGGGGAAAGCACTTTTAAACATTTTTTTTTCAATTCATTATGGATCATTTCCTAATACTCTTTCACCCTTTTACAAGTCCGCCACATATGAAAGAACATTCCCTGCTGTTCTTATGTTCCCAAACTTGCTTTTCTGAACAACAGTGAGTCATCGCCAGCAGCATTGACATCACAGGTCATGTTGCTAATCATTATGCAAACTTTTTCTTCATAAAATGGGCCACCTCACTGCGGGTTTTCCGCACGGTTTAATTGGCCAGGCTTTCAGGTGCCGAAAGGTGTCTCAACAGGTCTCTTTCTTCTCTCTTTGGTGATCACTCTTAGCCCAGTAAGATTGTCTTCCATAAACATGGTTTGTGGAGTCCATAAATGACTGTGGAGGCCAGTTCATTGTATAAAGGGAAAGGGACCCCTGACCATTAGGTCCAGTCGCAGATGACTCTGGGGTTGTGGCGCTCATCTCGCTTTATTGGCCGAGGGAGCCGGCGTACAGCTTCCAGGTCATGTGGCCAGCATGGCTAAGCCGCTTCTGGCGAACCAGAGCAGTGCACGGAAATGCTGTTTACCTTCCCGCCAGAGCGGTACCTATTTATCTACTTGGACTTTGACGTGCTTTCAAACTGCTAGGTTGGCGGGAGCAAGGACCGAGCAACGGGAGCTCACCCCCATCGCGGGGATTCAAACCGCCGACCTTCTGATTGGCCACCCGTGTCCAGTTCATTGTATATCATTTCCCAAATCAGCAACTTCTCTTTCAAGTCTGAAATTCTTTTGTAATAAGACAGCTGCTTTGAGATCCTGTATTGAATGTCCTGGGAGATTGAAGTGTTCTCCTGCTGGCTTCTCTCGATATGCTGACCATCTGCAGTGCAGCTCGGCAGAGCAAGGAAGGCGTCCATTATGCAACATTGCACCTGCAAATAAAAAAACGGAACGCAAGGCCTGGGGCATGGGGTGGATTAGAGAAGGTTGCCAAGTGGATTTTTCCTCCGCTTCCAGGGAAAACCGAGGCAGAAACAGCTCCCTTTCTGCATCATCCCCTTTCACTGCAGGGTTTATTTATTTATTTATTCCTTCATTACATTCATGGTATGGTTACCAGATTTTTTTCGATGAATCTGGGGACACTTTCCCCCCCGTCGCATGGATCACAGTGGCTAGGTCAGGGCGGTATCTATTAATCTACTTGCACTTCTTGCTTTTAAACTGCTAGGTTGGCAGGAGCTGGGACCGAGCAACGGGTGCTCACTCCGTCGTGGGGATTCGAACTGCCGACCTTTTGATCGGCTAGCCCTAGGCTCTGTGGTTTAACCCACAGCGCCTCCGCCGTCCCTTCATAGCTTCTTTACCTTATACGTCAATCCGGCACTGCTCCTATCCTTGGATTATTTGCTCTCCTTCTTCAGGGGAATTGACCTTTTCGCTGAGCTGTCACTGCTTCCTGGAACCCAGTTTTTAATAAGCGGCTCCAACCTTTTGATTTCCCGCAAACTGACTGCGTCTCACCAGCAAGCAAAAGCAGCCCGAGGTGGGTGGGTGGGATGAGAAAAGACAGCTCTTGGGTGCTGGAAGCCCTTGCCGGGCCGTGGGCGCTTTAAGCCATTTCTGGCACCGAGTGGGTGGCTGTTTCTGGAATGCCTTCGGCTTTCGGCTTCTGCTGTCATTCCTGAGCCGAGCGCAGCAACATCCTGCCGTATGGTGAGCGTCAAAAGGTTTCCGCAGTGCCAGGGATGAAAGATCCTGGAAACTGAAAATGAGGGAGCATCCTGCCCTCAAAAAACAACAACAAAAAACCTCCATAAGATACTACAGTGGTACCTCGGGTTACAGACGCTTCAGGTTACAGACTCTGCTAACCCAGAAATAGTACCTCGGGTTAAGAACTTTGCTTCAGGATGAGAACAGAAATCGTGCTCCGGCGGCGCGGCAGCAGCAGCAGGAGACCCCATTAGCTAAAGTGGTGCTTCAGGTTAAGAACGGACCTCCGGAACGAATTAAGTTCTTAACCCGAGGTATCACTGTAAATGGAAGGAGTTAACTGTAGTAGAAAGATGATTTTGGACAACTGTTACAAGTGAAACAATGAAATTCAGCTAGAGGGGATTCGAGGAAGTCAATTAACAATGAAATTTAAAATGAATTTTAGAAAGAGTAAGTGTTTTTATTTTCCTTTTTTTCCTTTTTAGTAGTATTGTAAGGCGTTTTGTACAGGGACGCAGGTGGCGCTGTGGGTTAAAGCCTCAGCGCCTAGGGCTTGCCGATCGAAAGGTCGGCGGTTCGAATCCCTGCGGCGGGGTGCGCTCCCGCTGCTCGGTCCCAGCGCCTGCCAACCTAGCAGTTCGAAAGCACCTCCAGGTGCAAGTAGATAAATAGGGACCGCTTACCAGCGGGAAGGTAAACGGCGTTTCCGTGTGCGGCTCTGGCTCGCCAGAGCAGCGATGTCACGCTGGCCACGTGACCCGGAAGTGTCTCCGGACAGCGCTGGCCCCTGGCCTCTTAAGTGAGATGGGCGCACAACCCCAGAGTCTGGCAAGACTGGCCCGTACGGGCAGGGGTACCTTTACCTTTACCTTTAGGGCGTTTTGTATGTTTTATATGTTCTATTTGTTAAAATCAATTAAAAATATATTGAAAAAAAGAACAGTTTCAGGTTAAGAACAGACCTCCAGAACAAATTAAGTTCTTAACCCGAGGTCCCACTGTACAAAGATACAAGAAGGAGAAAGCAGCCCTGGTGCATCCTTGCAGAAATTGGGTCCTCCCTTAAAAAGGTCACGTATTGCGATGAGACCTGGACAACCGACACCCTGTGTTGTGGGTGGGTACTATTGGTCAGCCACAACACCCGATTGGTAGGTCCCTCGAAGCTGGGTACAATCTGGCCAATGGAACGCAGTCCAAACGGTTTGAGGGCCCAATTTATGCCCATGCACGGGACCCAGAGCTTCCTCTTTCGGCGCGTGCATTCGGAACACCCACCCACCTCTCCCTACTTTTAGGGCCTTGCGCTTGACCTTGCTATGCCGTTGTGTGTCGTCTGTCGTTGGGACAGGGGCACGGCAGGAATTTTCCCCTCTTGGCTGATTAGCTGTTGCCATTTGGGTTTCGCCTGCCACGTAGCAAATCGTCACAACTTATAAGGTTGCGGATAGGCTCTGGTTCAGGTGATAGGGATGGGAGAAGGCCCTCGCCATCCCTATGTGAAGGGCATTCCGTTAAAGGAATCCAGGGACTCGATGATTTGGTCAAGCCCTGAGAGGGGGTTGTTCCCGTGCCTGAGTCCAGGGGAACATTTGAGTGGCGGAGTGAGCCCGTTCCCGGCTTTCCACTTATCTAGGTGTTCACCCTTGGCTGACCTATGCTGGTGCCCTGGGTCACTGCTACCTGTGCAACCAGTCACTTTCTGTAAATAATAATAATAATAATAATAATAATAATAATAATAATAATAATAGTTTATTTATACCCCGCCCATCTGGCTGAGTTTCCCCAGCCATTCTGGGCAGCTTCCAACAAAGTATTAAAATACAGTAGTCTGTTAAACATTAAAAGCTTCCCTAAAGAGGGCTGCCTTCAGATGTCTTATAAAAGTCTGGTAATTGTTCTTCTCTTTGACATCTGATGGGCGGGCATTCCACAGGGAGGGTGCCACCACCGAGAAGGCCCTCTGCCTGGTTTCTTGTAACCTGGCTTCTCGCAGGGAGGGAACCGCCAGAAGGCCCTCGGTGCTGGACCTCAGGGCTGAATGATGGGGGTGGAGACGCTCCTTCAGATATACTGGACCGAGGCTGTTTAGGGCTTTCAAGGTCAGCACCAACACTTTGAATTGTGCTCAGAAACGTACTGGGAGCCAATGTAGGCCTTTCAAGACTGGTGTTATATGGTCTCGGCGGCCGCTCCCAGTCACCAGTCTAGCTGCCGCATTCTGGATTAGTTGTAGTTTCCAGGTCACCTTCAAAGGTAGCCCCACATAGAGCGCATTGCAGTAGTCCAAGCGGGATAACTAGAGCATGCACCAATAAGGTTGTGGCTGAAATTCTGCCAAAAACCAAAACCAAAATTTGAGTCTTGTGTGAATTTATTGAGGGAGGAGGTTTCTGGGTAGGAACACACAAAATAACAAGATGGCATCACTCCTGAGAGATCAGGAAAGGCCCTGCAGGATCAGGCCAGAGGCATCTAACGCAGCATCTTGTTCTGGCCAAACAGATACCCAGACGGGACTCAGGCAAGTGGGACCTGAGTGAGAAAGCAGCAATGCTCTCCCCTCCAAGCAGCTGGTATTTCAAGGACTCCTGCCTCCGAACCGAGCCATTGTGGCCAGAAGCCATCTCAGTTGCATTGCATTCCACTTTTGACTGTTGTTGTTGTTTCGTCATGTCTGACTCTTCGTGACCCCCTGGACCAGAGCACGCCAGGCCCTCCTGTCTTCCACTGCCTCCCGCAGTTTGGTCAAACTCATGCTGGTAACTTCGAGAACACTGTCCAACCATCTCGTCCTCTGTCGCCCCCTTCTCCTTGTGCCCTCCATCTTTCCCAGCATCAGGGTCTTCTCCAGGGAGTCTTCTCTTCTCATGAGGTGGCCAATCTTCACTCAGTTGTGGGGCTCCCCTTGGAGCCAGTCATTCACTCTCAGTCTAACCTACCTCTCAGGGTTGTTGTGGGGATTAAAAGGGGGGGGGGAGAATTACGTACACCACCTTGAGATCCTTAGAGAAAAGTTGGGCTATAAACGCAAGAAATAAATAGTAACAAATAAAGAACATTTCGGCCATCGCGTTACAGAAGTTTGGTTCTGCTGCCTAGTTTCCATTTAAGTTTTGTTGTCATTTAGTCGTTTAGTCATGTCCGACTCTTCGTGACCCCTGGACCAGAGCACAACAGGCACTCCGGTCTTCCACTGCCTCCCACAGTTTGGTCAGACTCATGCTGGTAGCTTCGAGAACACTGCCCAACCATCTCGTCCTCTGTCATCCCCTTCTCCTTGTGCCCTCCATCTTTCCCAACATCAGGGTCTCTCCTCATGAGGTGGCCAAAGTCTTGGAGCCTCAGCTTCAGGATCTGTCCTTCCAGTGAGCACTCAGGGCTGATTTCCTTCAGAATGAAGAGGTTGGATCTTCTTGCAGTCCATGGGACTCTCAAGAGTCTCCTCCAGCACCAGAATTCAAAAGCATCCATTCTTTGACGATCAGCCTTCTTTAGAGTCCAGCTCTCACTTCCATACATCACTGCTGGGAAAACCATAGCTTTCACTATATGGACTTTTGTTGGCAAGGTGATGTCTCTGCTTTTTAAGATGCTGTCTAGGTTTGTCATTGCTTTTCTCCCAAGAAGCAGGCGTCTTTTAATTTTGTGACTGCTGTCACCATCTGCAGTGATCATGGAGCCCACTTTTGATTAGTGTACTGCTTTTCTATATACTATGCACAAGGCGGTTTACCACAGCAAAAAGACTGATACTGATGAATTGGGAAAAGAAAAATGCAGCTCCCTTCCACAATTGGATCGAAGACTTATACAAACTTGCAGCATATGAACAACTTGCATATAAACACAGACTTGCCATGGACAAATTCAGTGTTATTCGGAATCCATTCTTTCAAATACTGTAATAGGTTAAGATCTGGTGACCTACAATAACAACCCTGCAAAATAAACAATATTGGGGTGGTCCCCCCTTTATTTTCCCCTCATTTCTCTTTTCTCTCTCTCTCTCTCTTATTTACATCTCACCATGTTTAGTGCACATATAATTATGTACTTTTTGAACTTTCAATAGATATTTTTTTTAAAAAAAAGCTACACACAAGGCAGTTTACAGCAAGAAAATAAAACAATAAAATTGTCTGTAAAAAACGCTCTGTAAAACTATTATTATTATTATTATTATTATTATTATTACCCCCTATACCTGCAGGTATCAGGATAGTTCACAGGACGAAATCTGAATTTAAATCCACAAAGTACCGTACGTAATCAAATAAGAGCAACAACAACCCAAATCTCCCCCGACACTATTTAAAAGGGCACAGGATGTAGGTTAAAGACAGTTATAACACCATAAAATATATATTTTAAAAATATTTCAAAAAACAATAATTTAAAAGCAATTTAACAGAAGAAGCAAACCAAAAACAATGAAAAAGAGATTAAAACATAGACCAATGTCTGGGCAGGCTTGGCTAAACAAGTTTTTTTCCTCTCAAGTGCTGAAAAGAGTACAGTGAAGGTGCCTGCCTGGTGTCAAGTGGCAGGGAGTACCAGAGGGCAGGTTTTGCCACATTAAAATATCCAGTTTTTACAAACGCAGAACGGGTATTATGTGGCATCTATAACATTTCTGCTGGTTCTGCAGAGTGGTTCTGCAGAGCTGGTTCTGCAGAGACCCCCTGTGTGGGCCACATGTTGGGTAAGGCAATCTTGCAGGTGTGCGAATTATACGACTCTATGAACGCACACAGAGAGGAATTTCTTTCTGACGCCTTCGCTTTGCATAGCTAATGGTTTTACAGACCTCCGCCGTGCCCTTCTGAGTCATGCCAAACGTTGTAATGACATGTACAAGGATTGGGGCGATACGTAAGAAGTTAGGCATGTCAAGATTAAACCACAGGTCTCGGGGCAGTCACAAAATTCATAACGAAAACAGAAGAACCTGAGGTGCCAACCTGAGCCTGGACAGACCTACAATATTGGGTGTGATCGGAACACCTTGGAATGAAATTTTTTTGCAAGGTTGTGACAGGACCCAGCCGGAGCACGAAAAAACTGGGAATAATAATAATTATTATTATTATTATTATTATTATTATTATTATTATTATTTCTTTATAGCCCGCCCATCTGGCTGGGCTTCCCCAGCCACTCTGGGCAGCTTCCAACCAAATATTAAAATACAGTAATACATCAAACATTAAAAGCTTCCCTAAGCAGGGCTGCCTTCAGATGTCTTCTAAAAGTTTGGTAGTTGTTCTTCTCCTTGACATCTAGTGGGAGGGCGTTCCACAGGGCAGGTGCCACCACCGAGAAGGCCCTCTGCCTGGTTCCCTGTAACGTGGCTTCTCGCAGCGAGGGAACTGCCAGAAGGCCCTTGGAGCTGGACCTCAGTGTCTGGGCAGAATGATGGGGGTGGAAACGCTCCTTCAGGTATACTGGACTGAGGCCATTTAGGGCTTTCAAGGTCAGCACCAACACTTTGAATTGTGCTCGGATACGTACTGGGAGCCAATGTAGGTCTTTCAAGACTGGTGTTATGTGGTCTCGACAGCCGCTCCCAGTCACCAATCTAGCTGCCACATTCTGGATTAGTTGTAGTTTCTGGGTCTCCTTCAAAGGTAGGCCCACGTAGAGTGCATTGCAGTAGTCCAAGCAGCAGATAACCAGAGCATGCACCACTCTGGCAAGACAGTCTGCGGGCAGGAAGGGTCTCATCCTGCGTACCAGATGGAGCTGGTAAACAGCTGCCCTGGACACAGAATTGGCCTGCACCTCCATGGACAGCTGTGAGTCCAAAATGACTCCCAGGCTGCACATCTGGTCCTTTGGGGGCACAGTTACCCCAGTCAAGACCAGGGAGTCCTCCACACCCACCTGCCCCCTGTCTCCCCAAACAGTACTTCTGACTTGTCAGGATTCAGCCTCAATCTGTTAGCCGCTGTCAGAGCTGCCTCCAGGTCCCAGCTCACAGAGGACCAACGCTAGGCTGTAGTTATGTACAAAAGTCTTTATTGAGGTTCAGTTTCCATTTTAAAGCCGCAGCGTGCAGCTCTACGTCTCGACCTTAGACCGGCGAAGTCCCGTCTGAGTCTCCTCCCCTTCCACACCAGTTTAAGACTCTCGCTTTGCTCCACCTCTTTCTAAGTTCCTTTCTCCTCTGGGCCCTCCTGCCCGCTAGGGTCTCATCCTTCCTGGACTCCTCTGACGCTGACCCTGACGGTTCTTGCCCCTCCTTCCGGCGGGCTTTAGGACCTGGTTCCCTATCCGGGCTACCTTCTGTGCCGCTCGCCTGTACCTTTGAACTTGGTGCGCGCGCCCAGCCTGCAACTTTCCTCTTGACCGTTAACTCGCTCTCCGATGGAGGCGTGGTCAACCCTGACTCATCTTCTCTCGCTGGTGGTGCATATGTGGGCTCTGACACCTGGGACTCCTCCCCCCCACTACGCTCTGGTGGGGAAGCTGTTCCTGATTTCCAACTGCTGCTCTGGGAGTCCCCGCTGGCCCCTTGCTTCTGGGGTGTCCCCCTTGGCTCGCCCCTTGCCCTGCCCATCGGCGCCCCCTTCTGTGAATCTTCCGATTCGCTGGAGAGGCTCATGGAATCTCTCGGGCTGCTGTCATATTCTCCTACGCTGCCCTCGGATTGCTCCCCCTCGCTCTCCATCTCTTCTCCTCCCTGCGCTCCCACTGAGTCCCTGACAGCCGCCATCGATCCTCCAACCGCCTCCAGACACTCACACAGGACTTTCACCGCCTTCACTGGTTCTGATTTGAAAGAGAGGTAGAGCTGGGTGTCATCCGCATACTGATGAGCACCCAGCCCAAAGCCCCTGATGATCTCTCCCAGCGGCTGCATATAGATGTTGAAAAGCATGGGGGAGAAGAAGGAACCCTGAGGCACCCCACAAGTGAGAGCCCAGGGGTCTGAGCACTCATCCCCCCCCCCACTTTCTGAACACAGCCCAGGAGGAAGGAGCGGAACCACAGTATGACAGTGGCCCCAGTTCCCAGCCCCTCTAGACAGTCCAGAAGGATGTTATGGTTGATGGTATCAAACGCCGCTGAGAGATCCAGCAGAACTAGGAAACAGCTCTCACCTTTGTCCCTACCCGCCGGAGATCATCAACCAGTGCGACCAAGGCAGTTTCAGTCCCCATGATGAGGCCTGAATCCCGACTGGAAGGGATTCAATGGCAGTGGCAGAGGAAGGCAAGAAATTTTGGGGTCTGTGAGGCTTTGGGGCTGGTTTGGGCCTTAGGCATGCGACCACGAGGTTTTCTCGTGATACCTGCGCCCTCCAGAGATGCCAACCCCCAGCTGGTTGTGTAATGCTAAGCAGGAGAGAGACAGGATTCTTCCTTTAATGTTCTTGGCACCTGCCGCTCTTCTTTCTAATTTCTTGGAAGCTCGCAACCAGCGTCTTCCCGCACTGTGCAATCACAAAGCCTTGGCACCCTGGGACGTTTTAATTTAATTTCATTCTATTGGGTGGGTTTTTAATTTTCCAATAGTTGGAACTTGCCCGGAGGAAGCAGAATTCTTGCTATCGTTGACAGGAGCCCTCAGGGAATGGAAAGCTTTGACTCAGTTGGCAAAGGGGTGCAGGGCTTGTGTTTGAGGGGCAGGGTGCCCGCACCCCGGGGACAGAAGGGGTGGCGGCAGTGCCCCCTTCTGGCCACCCTCACCCTCAACCACAGGTTGATAAAACAGCATGGGACAGCCACACGGATACTGCGAGTTTTGCTGCCTCAGGATTGTTAATTACTGGACTGAGATTATACCGTGCTGGAGAGGTAATAATCATAATCATAATCATAATCATAATCATAATCATAATCATAATCATAATCATAATCATAATCATAATCATAATATTTATACCAAATTTAAAACACTTTAAAACACTTAATTATAAAAGCAGCATAAAATACAGTATAAAAACATGAATAACAATAAAATTCAAAAATCAATTAGATAATCCCCAGGGCTAGCTGGCTGAATTGGTCCTACTTGGGCCAGCAAGGAGGCCAGGGGAGAATTAGCTGTGGGGTCTCGGAGCAGGTGATCTTCATAAAAGGGGAGGGGGAAGGAAGAGAAGGGAAATAAAAGATCAGGCTGAATTCAAATTAAAGGCCAGGCGGGATAGCTCTGTCTTACAGGCCTGACGGAAGGAGGTTAAATCATGAAGGGCCCTGGTCTCCTGGGACAGAGCATTCCACCAGGTTGGAGCCATCACTGAGAAGGCCCTGGCCCTGGAAATGTAAAGAAAATGAAGGAACATTCTTTCACCTCTGGTGGACTTGCCCTAGAGTGAAGGCTTTCTGGGAAATGATATATAATGAGCTGAAAAAGGTATTTAAGTATACCTTCACTAAGAAACCAGAGGCCTTCCTTTTGGGTATTGTCGGCCAGAAGGTGTTAAGGAAGGACCGAACATTTTTTATGTATGCAACAACAGCAGCAAGGATACTTATCGCTAAGCACTGGAAAACCCAAGATCTACCCACACTGGAAGAGTGGCAGATGCAGCTGATAGACTATATGGAACTAGCCGAGATGACCGGCAGAATCCGAGACCTGGGAGAAGAGAAAGTTGAAGAAGACTGGAAGAAATTTAAGATTTATTTAAAAAAGCATTGTAATTTGGTTGAATGTTAAGAAGGATGCTAGATCATAAATAATTGAGCACCACTAAACTAGATGGAATTAGGATGACAAGTGAGATTGAGGAAAAAATATAAACCTTTGGGAGAATTATTAGATTATATTTTAAATGAATGGGATACAAGAATGTAAACAAGATGATAAATTGCGGGTAAGAATTGACAATGATGCAAGTGGGAGCGGGAGACGTGAGGGAGTCCAATGAAGCTAAGAAAATATGTTATGATATATGTTTCATTGTTTTTTATTTCTGCAATTATGTTTAAAAATTTTAATAAATATATATATATATATATATTAAAAAAAAGAGAAGGCCCTGGCCCTGCTGGAGGATAGTCTGACTTCCTTAGGACCTCTAAACTATGGTTATTCATGGACGTTAAGGTCCTCTGCGGGGCAGACCAAATAAAGAAGGAAAGTAAATAGCTTCTATATAATAGTAATAGAAATGATTGTGCTACCAGTGAAGCAGTAAAGAAGCTTTTGACTGTGAATTTGAGTGTGACTCCTGTTCTTGTCCTCTGCCTCCAGGGAAAACTCTGCTAGAAAACGGTAAGAGGTGGTTTTACTGAGGTGTCGCCACACAAGCAGAAAGCGCAGTGGAAGTGTCTGGGCAGTAACCCCTAATACTGGGACTCATCTGCACGCATGGAAGAGGAGAGTGACTTTGGTACCCTTGCAACACCTTAACTCCCCCTTGGGTTGTTCTCTGCCAGTTTTAGGATAGCAAAACAAACATCTGCCTGTCAAACACAGCTGTATCTCAGCTTATGGGCCTTATACGTGGCAAACGGGATGTATAATCAAATGAAAAGGCACTAAGCACTTAAGAGGGACGCGGGTGGCGCTGTGGGTTAAACCACACAGCCTAGGACTTGCCGATCAGAAGGTCGGCGGTTCGAATCCCCGCCATGGGGTGAGCTCCCGTTGCTCGGTCCCTGCTCCTGCCAAACTAGCAGTCTGAAAGCACGTCAAATTGCAAGTAGATAAATAGGTACCACTCCGGTGGGAAGGTAAATGGCGTTTCCGTGCGCTGCTCTGGTTCGCCAGAAGCGGCTTAGTCATGCTGGCCAGATGACCCGGAAGCTGTACGCCGGCTCCCTCAGCCAATAAAGCGAGATGAGTGCCACAACCCCAGAATCGGTCACGACTGGACCTAATGGTCAGGGGTCCCTTTACCTTTACCTTTAAGCACTTAAGAAAGGTGGTTGTCTTTAAGGGGCTTAGGGAACAAGAGCTCTCTCTCACACACACCCCACACTTTTCTCCCCATTTACGACAGGAGGATTTAATAAGAGGGTTGCGTTGTTTTTCTACCCCACCTGGACAGAGAGAGCACGCCACATTCCACATCTGCCAGGCGGCGTAACCAGAATCTAATTAAAATCACACGCCAAGTGAGAGTCGGGCTCCCAGCACAAAATGGGCCTTTGGAAGCAAGCTGAGAACGTCAGCCTTGAGGTGGAACGGGGAGGAAGGGGGGGTCTGTGGCTTGGAGCACTTCCACTGAGGAGAAGCAACCAGATATTGGAAGGGATGTCTTTGTGCATGTGTGACAAGGATAAATGAGAAGACCCAACAGGTTGGGCAGAGGCTGTGAGGGGAAGGGTCTGTCTGCCGCTCGATGGACCATGGTCAGGGCAGCTTGTAAAGGCGCTGAGAGTTTGGCTGCCGGAACGGGGTTTTACGGCCGGCTGGGAAGGGATGTCTTGAGCAAAGGATCCAGGTGGTCTTCTTGGGAGTTATTGGGATGACTCACAGAACCTGGCAGAACCACCCTGAGGAAACCGAAGTTGTACAGTTCTCCTTGCACTCTTGCGGCCGCTTGAGCTTGAACCAGACCTTCGGTTCATGGATGGATCTCAGTCACTCATTGCATAGGGCTGTCTCTGGAGACGGTTCGGAAATGTCAGCTGGTGCAGACATGTCAGCTGGTGCAGCGGCCAGGTTGCTCACCAGAGCAAGACAGTCTGAGCACATTACACCGATCCTGGTCCAACAGCACTGGCTACCGCTTAGTTTCTGGGTCTAATTCAAAGTGCTGGTTGTGACCTATAAGGCCTTAAACGGCTCAGGACTGCAATACCTCAAGGACCGCCTCTCTCCATATGAACCTACCAAGACCCTGAGATCGCCTTCCGAGGCCCTCCTTCATATGCCTCCTCCTCGTGAGGTCCAGAGGGTGGCAACATGAGAACAGGGCCTTCTCTGCGGTGGCTCTCTGTCTCTGGAATGTTCTCCCCAGGGAAGTTCGCCCGGCGCCTTCATTATACACCTTGAGGCACCAGGCAAAAGTGTTCCTTTTCAACCAGGCCTTTGGCTGATCCAATTTACATCCTATGCCCTTTTAAAAGGTGTTTTTCTTGGGGGGGGGGGGGGGCTATTGGTTTCTTGTTTTATTTTTACAGTGGTACCTTGGGTTAAGAACTTAATTTGTTCCGGAGGTCCGTTCTTAACCTGAAACTGTTCTTAACCTGAGGTACCACTTTAGCTAATGGGGCCTCCCGCTGCTGCTGCACGATTTCTGTTCTCATCCTGAAGCAAAGTCCTTAACCTGAGGAAATATTTTTGGGTTAGCGGAGTCTGTAACCTGAAGCGCCTGTAACCCGAGATACCACTGTATTAGGTCTCTTGTGGTTTTATATCTTGATTTCATTCTGTGAACCACCCTGAGACCCCTGGATATAGAGTGGTATATAAATTCAATCAATCAATCAATCAATCAATCAATCAATCAATCAATCTACTCAGCAGGTATCTGAAGGTCTCAGGCAGAGAAGGGTCTTCTTCTCCATCACCTGGTTGTTTTAAACTGAAGATGATGGAGATTGAGCTTAGGACATTAACTGCCCATGGGGAGATGAGCAAGCCAGCCTAGACATTGCTAAGACGGGAGGGCAAACATGGTGTTCTGGGGGTTCCCCCAACCTTCTAGAGTGGATTTGGGGAAGGTATTGGGTAAGGAGGGGGAAAGCTCTTTTGAGAGAGCAGGATTCCTTGTGCTAACTTCTGCCAGTGGAACAGGTTAGCTGAATCCAGCCCTATATATGTGAATGCTTATACAACCAAAACAGTATACCGTACTTTTCCATCTATAACACGCCCCCATGTATAAGACGTCCCCTATTCTGGGGGACTCTAATTTAAGAAAATGAGGGGAGATGGCACAGAGTTGTTGAGCTTTATTTGGGGAGGGGATTACCCAGGGTTGCTGAGCTTTTTCTAGGGGGATTGCCTAAAATTGCTCAGCCACACACGTCAATAAATCAGCCATTGCCAGCAGAAGGTGACAAACTGCCAGAGCGTCAGCCAATCAACACGGTATTTCATGGACAAGCGGAAGGGATCAGCTGGCTCAGGGAAACATCAAGGTTTGCATAAGTCAGGGGCCAGCAACCTTTTTCAGCCGTGGGCCAGTCTACTGTCCCTCAGACCATGTGATGGGCCGGACTATATTTTGAAGAAAAAAATGAACGAATTCCTATGCCCCACAAATAACCCAGAGATGCATTTTAAATAAAAGGACACATTCTGCCCATGTAAAAACACTCTGATTCCCAGATCGTCTGCGGGCAGGATTGAGAAGGCGATTGGGCTGGATCCAGGTTGCCTACCCCTGGCATAATAAGGATGGGGCACCATAAAGGGGTGGGTGCCACCCAAAACAGTCCAGGACTGAGCATGCTTAGTGGGTGCCAAATGCTTGCTGTTGAGGCCACAGAAAACAGGAATGGGGTGGAGTATCCTGGAATAGGGTTTGGCCGGGACCTCGGACCAGAAGCACTTTACGCTGCAACATTTTGTTGAAGGTCAAACTGGTGTGCAAATATTAAAATGACTTGTTGGCTAATCTATTGTAGGACCGTAGCTCAGGGGGCGCAGCACCAAATTCAATCTCCACTAATAACTTTGGACGATGCTTTCACTCATTATCTTCCATTTGCTCCATTTCTTTCCCCTCTTCTTGTTTCACAAAACTTTATAAGAAGCCAATCAGAAATAACAAGGTGCTCAGAAATCCCAGAAAAGTGGTCCACTCCTTTTTCATAAAAAGTTACGTCTCTGCACGGCTGTTGTGCCACTCAATTACTCACCCTTTAATAGCCCTCCGTGTTTTCCTTGGCTCGGCGCGAGATATTTTCTCTGCACATTCACCAGCGGCTTCTTGCTTCCCCAGCCATGAGCCATTACCTGATTTCTTCATCAGAACTGACACTTTTCACCCGAGTGTCAGTCTATTAAACCGAAGACAGAAACCTTATTTGTTCAGCAAATATTATCTTGACCTCTCAGGACTGTAAAACCGGGGAGCGGAGATATAAAACAGAGGGACCCCATTGAGATGACTCGTTCTCTGGGGAGACTTGCTAAAAACTTGGCCAAACACCATTCGGAGATTTGGGTTTATGACTTATCGGGCAATTGGCGGCGGAGAATGATTTATGTATTTATGCTCCTGAAAGAAAACAATCCCTTCTCGCATCCAAGGTACGGGCAAGACTTTATTGTATGACGGTGCAAAACTTATTTTTAAACAGCACAGCTGTATAATCCATGATAGACAGAGGAGCTTTGTAGCCACAGCTGTCTGCGGTCAGCGCTAAAGTGAAAATCTCGCAGTCGTGGAGCACAAATCCTACAGCAGGAGGGTGGCAGGGGGGACAATTTTCAACATTTCCTCCTAGGTAACCTTGTCTCATACCAAACACAAACGGTGAAAAAGACTATGAATAAAAAATGGAGACGCAATGTGTACTTTTCCTTGTTTGTTTGTTTTGTAACAGGAGATATTTAATAAACACTATTGTTTAAAAAAGGAAGGAAGGAAGGAAGGAAGGAAGGAAGGAAGGAAGGAAGGAAGGAAGGAAGGAAGGAAGGAGAGGTGTGGCCTCAGGGAAGTGTTTTGGGGGTGTCCCAAGACAGAGGAGCCTCGAGATTTCTCCATCCTTGTTCTACAGTATTCTGCACCCTGCATCAGTGATGTAAACTGAGCAGATTCTCCCTGGCTTTTCTTATCCTGCATAACTGTATTCTGGGTTTGCAAAGTGAGGAAGAATTAAAGAACCTTTTAATGAGGGTGAAAGAGGAGAGCGGAAAATATGGTCTGAAGCTCAACATCAAAAAAAACGAAGATCATGGCCACTGGGCTCATCACCTCCTGGCAAATAGAAGGGGAAGAAATGGAGGCAGTGAGAGATTTTACTTTCTTGGGCTCCATGATCACTGCAGATGGTGACAGCAGTCACGAAATTAAAAGACGCCTGCTTCTTGGGAGAAAAGCAATGACAAACCTAGACAGCATCTTAAAAAGCAGAGACATCACCTTGCTGACAAAGTCTGTCTAGTTAAAGCTATGGTTTTCCCAGCAGTGATGTATGGAAGTGAGAGCTGGACCATAAAGAAGGCTGATATCAAAAGAATTGATGCTTTTGAATTATGGTGCTGGAGGAGACTCTTGAGAGTCCCATGGACTGCAAGAAGATCAAACCTATCCATTCTGAAGGAAATCAGCCCTGAGAGCTCACTGGAAGGACAGAGGCTCCAATACTTTGGCCACCTCATGAGAAGACTCCCTGGAAAAGACCCTGATGCTGGGAAAGATGGAGGGCACACGAAGGGGACGACAGAGGACGAGATGGTTGGACAGTGTTCTCGAAGAGACCAGCATGAGTCTGACCAAACTGCGGGAGGCAGTGGAAGACAGAGGTGCCTGGCATGCTCTGGTCCATGGGGTCACGAAGAGTCGGACACGACTAAACAACAACAACAGTATTGGGAGGAGCTGCTGCCGACTTTATTCGTCCCTATTTGCCTTTCCACCTGCAACCCCGCAGTTTCTCCAAGGCATCTCTCATCACCTGGACCAATAGATCTCTTTCCCCCCCTCCTTACATCAAGTTTACTTCTGCTAACATGCATCACTTCTGACCTCCCATCAGCACCAGAGCTGGATCTGACCCAAGACCCACCTGGGTACCTGATCTGTGACCCAATACCTCCGCCCTGACCTTGGCGCCCCTGCTGCTGTTGCAGGCACAAGCAGGCAGCCAAGGTCGGCGTACATCAATCGCGACGCCAACAGGGAGCCAGCCACCTGCTGCTCCCAGCCTGGGGTTCAGAAGCTGCCAGCCTGCCTTTTCCCTTCCCCAATGAAATGGTGGCCTTTCACTCTCTCCTTATTAATATCATGCACAGAGGTTAATTTGGAGCCATTCCCAGACCTCAAAGCAGCAAAACAGCTTGACCTTTCTGCTAATGAGAAAGCCAGCTTCCTTGCAGGCCTGGATGTAGCAAGCGCCAAAGTTTGGATGCTTTTTCTTCTTCTAATTGTTAATTAAAGTTATATGTCGCCATTCATCCGAAGATCGCAGGGCGGTTTGCAACAGAAAAGCGCAAAATGCATCATTTTACAGGTTCCTGGCTGCCTGCAAAGATACTCCCCAAAGGCTCAGAGGCACTCTGTAGCTCCACATGCCCTAGGGCAGAGCTGTGGGTTGAAATGTTATTATGTCCTGAGTTCTAACGACTTGCCTGCAAACCGAAACAATTTTGATTCTGAGCAGCAAGAACGCAGGAACTTTCTATGCTCAGAGACTGGCCCTCCTGCGAGATGGTCTTGCCCAGCAAAGGCAGTTTCCTATGTTCCAGCTGCAGGTAGCACTGAGTGGATGTGAATGGGATGCAAAGGCAAATAAAGGCACAACTCCATCTAGAGACATTGTGCAGCATTTCAGGGAGAAAATGCTGTCAAATCATTTTGGACCAGATTTGAAGTCTCCCTGGGACTCCCTGGTCCTGAATGGGGCAACTGTGCCCCTGAAGGACCAGGTGCGCAGCCTGGGAGTCATTTTGGACTCACCGCTGTCCATGGAGGGGCAGGTCAGTTCTGTGTCCAGGGCAGCTGTCTACCAGCTCCATCTGGTACGCAGGCTGAGACCCTATCTGCCCATGGACTGTCTTGCCAGAGTGGTGCATGCTCTGGTTATCTCCCGCTTAGACTACTGCAATGCACTCTGCATGGGGCTAGCTTTGAAGGTGACTCAGAAACTACAACTAATCCAGAATGCGGCAGCCAGACTGGTGACTGGGAGCGGCCGCCGAGAGCACATAACACCGGTCTTGAAAGACCTACATTGGATCCCAGTACGTTTCCGAGAACAATTCAAATTGTTGCTGCTGACCTTTAAAGCCCTAAACAGCCTCGGCCCAGTAGACCTGGAGGAGCATCTCCACCCCCATCGTCCAGCCCAGAATCTGAGGTCTAGCTCCGAGGGCCTTCTGGCGGTTCCCTCCCTGCGAGAAGTGAGGTTACAGAGGTAACCAACATGGTGCCCTCCAGATCAGGTATCTCCAAACTCAGCCCTCCAGCTGTTTTGGGACTACAACTCCCATCATCCCTAGCTAACAGGACCAGTGGTCAGGGATGTCAGAAGTGGTTACAGGAAACCAGGCAGAGGGCCTTCTCAGTATTGGCGCCCGCCCTGTGGAATGCCCTCCTATCAGATGTCAAGGAAATAAACTACGTTTAGAAGACATCTGAAGGCAGCCCTGTATAGGGAAGCTTTTTAACTTTGGATGTTCTATCACATTTTTTTCTGTTGGGAGCCACCCAGAGTGGCTGGGGAAACCCAGCCAGATGGGCAAGGTAATAATAATAATAATAATAATAATAATAATAATAATAATAATAATTGCTACTAATATTATTTTATTATTATTATAATTCATGCTTTCGAACTGCTAGGTTGGCAGGAGCTGGGACAGAGCAACGGGAGCTCACTCCATCGCGGGGATTCGAACTGCCGACCTTCTGACTGGCAAGCCCAAGAGGCTCAGTGGTTTAGACCACAGTGCCATCCCCCATCCAATCACAGGTTCTGGGGCACCTATGCCCCCCTGGTGCCCCTCCAGATGTTTTGGACCACAACTCCCATCAGCCCCAGCCTGCATGTTGCTGATGGGCGAGCAAGATGAGCCCAGCTGTCATGTGACTGCTTCCTCCATCCAAAGGAAGGGTCAACAGCAGGCTCAGCAGCTCAAAAGCCCCTTCTGAAATCCCTGGCTGCCCTGCGATAGGTGAGGAATTCCAGCTGGCTTTTAAATTATATGTGTATTTGTACTTCTGAACATGATAGAGACAGTTCTTGGACAACTTCATCCTTAAGTATTCGGTTGCATGGAAAAACCTTCAAAGCTCAATGAAAATGCTTCAGCCAGGCGGTAGTATCACAAGTTCAGACACAAAAACATCTCTTCAGCAAGATTTTTTTTATTTATTAAAAAAAAGATGTTTAGCAGAAGACCGCATCTTTATTTAACATTTTGCTTTTTCGCCCCAACATAAACATCTAAGCACAGAAAGGAGGAAGGGGAAAGTGTTATTTTATTGGGAAAGAGTTAAAAAAAAAAGATTGGCAAAAAATGGAGTAAGGCTTTCCAGCAGAGGCCTCCTATTTCATATTAAAAAACAACCAACGCTTAACCCAAGGATGTGAAGCCTTACTCAGCTGTTGGCCTGAACTCCTTAGAGTAGTCTCACTCAACATTGTGCCCTCCATGTTTTGGGCTGTAACTCTCTCACCAGAACACCCCTGCTGGTTGTGACTGGTGAGAGTTAATAGACTAATTCACCAGGAGGGTACCAGGTTGGGGAAGGAATGGTCGGAGGCGAGGATGCTGCCAAACCCACCTTCCCATGTGTAGGGAAAACCTGGGATGAGAAGGCCAAGCAGGAAGGTCAGTCTGCAGGCCTGGGCTAAGGCTTGAATGCACTCCCTTATAAAATCAGCAACTACAAGAACACCATGTTGAACGGGAAACCCCCAAGGACGCCAGTCAGAGGAGCAGGCCAGTTCATGCATCTGCAACAGCCGTGAACGGATTCTGATCCTTCAAATAACGGATTTCAGAAACCAGGCTGTAGTTTCAGTAGGGGCTTGGGGAGGTTGAGAAACCTCCACTGCTAAGCCTCAAAATAAAAATATAATTTCTGTAATACAGGGTTTGAATAATGAACCCCTTTTGTTTCTCCTTTGGCCTGGGCGCCATCTATAATAGGCAAATGACTTTTTTTTTTTTTTAATGTCACCAGCAGCTCTACCTGCTACTCTATTTTGGTTGTGGTTTAGTGAGTGGCTGTGGAAGACCGCCCACTCCACCGCTAGACCTAAACTACACCAGAATGGAATTCTTGCCCTCTCTCAATGTTTCACTGAACGGATCTGTCCAAACTGCAGCATTGTGAGAAGAATAGCCAGTCTCCTCCCTGCTCCTTTCCTTTCATTCTAACTTTTTAAAAAAGAGTTGGATCTTCCGAAACGGGGTTGCTCGTCATTTGGTTCCTCATTAATAAGTGGTTTCTCCATTAAAGTGGGGGGGGGGCACACACCCTGCTTGGCAGTTGAACAAGGAAGCCAACCAGTCAAGAGACCCCCAATCCACCTTGTTTATGCTAAAACTGACACAAATGGTTGGGCTCCCATTCTGAATGACAGGAGGAAGACGAGGAGGGCAAAAGATCATTTGGGCAAAAGCCCCATACAAACAGATGGAGCGAAGAGGGCAGTCCGGGCTGGTTCTGAATTGTTTCTCATTTCCAGTGTATATCATAACAGAGGCAGCCTGCGCCAAGACTCACGGCCAGAATACTCTTTTCGACATTTCTAAAGCTGCCATTGCTTCTCCCGCCTTTCACAGCGTTTGGTTGAGACAAGGAAAAAGACCCACCAACGTTCTTAAGCTATCACTGCCCTTCCGCATAGCTACAAGAGCAGGCAACTGTGTGAAGGCCCTGCGAGATTTCCCTTCCAAATAGCTGCCTGGCCTCAGAGAAACCTTGAAGACTCCACCAAGCTCTCTGAAGGCACCACTGTGAAGAAGAAAGGGTTGGGGGTGGGACAGCGATAGCTGGTGGGGACACTGAGTCGCATCACATTTCGTTGACCTGAGCCAGTGGGAGAAGCCAGCCCACCTGCGGGGCTTGCCGCAGGATGGGGTGGCTGAAAGAAACAACTGGCCTTTACATATAGAGATATATATTGAACAGGCCGGCACAAAGCAAATTAATTTGATTCTCGAACAGCGGCTCTGTTGTCTGTAGTGGCTGCTTTCTAAGCAGCTTTGGCACCGAAAGGTTCCCGCGCGTGGCGAGTCTCGTTTCCGGGTTCTGGAGAAAGCCCACTTACACGGTAAGTATTTGTGCCTCAAAAAGGGTGGCGGCTTGCTCTGACGCAGCTTCTGCAAACCAGGCGGTGGCTGGAGCTCATTTCTTCTGGAAGAAGCCCATGATGGACGCCTGCTTGTTGGCTTTGGTGCCTCTCTTTGCGCCTCTCTTCTCCTCCTTGGGCTCCTTCTTGGCAGCCCCGGCAGGTGGCTTGCGAGCCGTGGAGGGCTTGGAGCGGAAGTCGCCTTCGCTGTCTGTGCAGGACTCGCTCTCGTAAGCCTTTTCGGTCACTGGAAACAAAAGGGCGGCGTGAACCGGTTGCACCACTGGAAAGTCCCTGATTCTTGCAGCCTCTGGGTTACCCAACAGTCTCTTAAAACTGCCCCAGATCACCCCCCCCCATTCTGAAGGCCACCACTGGAGGCAAGCAAGACACGGACTCCTGATTGCTGCCCAACTCAACTCCCATCTTTCCTTCACCGTTCTTCTCCTGCAGAAGTATATTCCTGGGCCTGCTGGCCTTTCCTCGCCCTTAGACTGAATCCACATACAGTGGTACCTTGGGATGCGAACGGGATCCGTTCCGGAGCCCCGTTCACATCCAGAAGGAAACATAACTAGTGATGGCACATCTGCGCATGCGAAAAGCGCTGCGCGTCTGCGCATGCGCGAGCGGCGAAACCAGGAAGTAACGCACTCTGTTATTTCCGGGTTGCCGCGGAGCGCAACTCGAAAATTCTCAACCTGAAGCGTATTCAACCCAAGGTATGACTGTAGTATGAAAACCCTGATGCAAGCCATAATGGCTTGGCTCCCAACACGAACCCAAAGTTAAACATGGGAGGAGTGGGAAATCTCTCTGGATTGGACACCTAGAAATCCTCTACATACCTACGACCCAAATGCCCCTAATCCCAACCCCTGACAGATGTACATATACAAATACAAACATTCTGGAAGTTCGGCAAAGGCAACATTCAGATCTCTGACTTGAATGTATGGCTAGGCCGCTTCTCCCATCCAAACAATTCTCACCACGATTCCGTTCCGTTCTTTCTTTGCTACACCAGACCTTCTGCCAAGAACACACCAGAGGTGCGGGTAGCAATGAACCGGGCCGGATCTGGACTGCAAATCCGTAATGTCAGCATTCCACAGAGGACTATTTATTCCAAGTGGTGAAGGGAAGCTTCCCACTCTTGACATGTTTAGAAAAGACTGAAGTTAAAGAGTAAAACCCACACTTTCTTTGGAAGGGGAGGGGGGGTCCATCTTTGTTATTGCAAGCTCTGTATGCATCCTTTCGGAGGGGGGGGGGAAGGTTGGCTGAGGATAGACAGAAAAGAAAGAGTCTGTTTCTTCAGAGGCGCCTGAAGTGGAGGCCAGAGCTCTTGGCCAAACTTGGAAAGTCAGATCCTTAATCCATTTCTAACTTGAGAAAACCCAGGCTAGAGACTTGCATGACGAATGTGCACCAAGGGTTTCTCCTCAACACACGGACAGACTTCCCCACTTTCCTCCAGGCTCCCTAGGCCCCAACTTGCAACGGGTGTTGAGAAAGGGGTCCTACACAAAATGACAGCGCGTCCTGAGGTTGGCAGGGTAACATAGGATGCTATGCAAATTGCACCACACCCATTAATACAGAGCCCAAAGGGATTTGTCCTCCCATATCCAACAGCAGCTCACTGTTTTTGCTACTGTTAACGTTACTTAATCGATCAGTTAAAACGAACACGGTTCATTAGTTAACCCCAGGACAGCTCCACCTCACCTATGCAGCCTTCCTCATCCACAAACGTTTTGGACTTCAGCACTCGCTTCCGCTTTCGTTTTTTCTCTCCTGCTGATGCCTGAAAAAGAGGATAGTGCAGACTGTGAAGATGGTGTGCAGTGAACGTTGCGACAAACAGCATCTACTTCTTTGCTTCTTTCTAGTGGTTGCCTGGGACCAGGGGAGGGGCTCAATGTGCTACCAATGGAAGAGGCCGTTTCCTCCGGTCGGAAAGCAGGTTCCAAAGGTGAAACTGTGTCACATTCGGCAAATGTCACTGGATCGATCATGGGTTACTAGCAACAAGCAGCTTTCAAGTTACCTTTCAAAGCGAGTTTATAAAAGGGTGGGGAGTTTTATTCCACAGCACAGTTGCCATCAGCCCTAGGGCGGTTCATTAAAAACTTTTTTGAAAATGCCTGCTCCAAAGGTCTTATCTTACTACACCAGGGATTATATAGCTATACCTGAAATTTCATGCATATCAGTTAATATCTTGACCCTCCTACACTGAAAATCATTGGGTGTTCAGTACAGCGGTTTATAAAAAACCCTCCTCCACGAAAATAGCTGTTTTCTTGGCCGTTTTTCTGTTGTGAAGGCTGAAATTTCAATTTAATGGAGCAGGGTCAAAATATTAACTGATATGCCTGAAATTTCAGGTGTAGCTATATAATCCCTAGTGTAGTAAGGTAAGACCTTTGGAGCAGGCATTTTTTTTTAAAAAAAAAAAGTTTTTTATGAACTGCCCTAATCAGCAAGCAGTGATGCCTCTCCAAAGGAAACAGCCAACTATTCCACGACCAGCCCATGGCTTACCCTTGAAATGTCCTTCCTTATAAGCCAAAACTGACCCCAGGAGGGAGAAGGAAATGGCTATTCCAACCCACCATCCCTGGGTTCAAGCACATATACTTTCTTACATAGAGTAAGGGCAGAGTGATGGCTAGGCTTTGATAAATTCACCCGCCAGGGTAATTAGGGCAATGGGCCCACATTGTCATGGTGAGAATGAGGCTTTCCATTTTCACTACAGTTAGCAATGACCAGCTGAAATTCAAAAGGTGTGAAGAAAGAAGATTCTGAACATTAAAAACGTAAGAACCACCTTCAAGCTGGATTAGGCCAAAGGCTCACCTGAAAACAGCCCTGTATAGGGAAGATTTCAGTGTTTTTCTGTTTGATGTTTTGATTTGTTGGAAGCCGCCCAGAGTGACTGGAGCAACCCAGTCCGATGGGCAGCATATAATAAATTATTATTATTATTATCCTCCTCATCATTATTCTCACAATGGCTGCCCAGAGGCCTCTGGGAAACCCACGAGCAGGACCTCACTGCGATAGCATTCTCCCCACTTGTAATTCCCTCTGCCTCCAAAAGCGGAGAGGTGTATTTTACAAGTTGGATCTATGCATATTTACTCAGAAATAAGCACCACTAATAAGAAAAAAGAAAAAAAGAAATTTCAGTTCAGCTTTTAAAATCAAAGTGCATAACTGGGGTGATTTGGAAGTTGGGTGGTGTTTTATAACAACCAGAATACATCCAATTTCTTCATTCACCCCACTTTGAAGAGAGAAGTTTGCTGAATTGATTCTGAAGTGAAACCTTTTGGGCTTCTGGAGATGTTAACCGACTCCAACAAAAACGCAAATAGGTTTTGTCTCTTTGCCAAATTTTAGGTTTTCAGCCAAGCGTTAAGAGCAAAGTGGCATCTGCTTGTGATCGCATGACTGGGTCGGATCATTTGTAACGGAGGCTGTGGCCACGAAGAATTCACTTCTCACTAAGCCCATCAGTCACAAAGAAGGCGCTGAAAGCAATTACAGCTGAACTGAGAATCACTCATCTTGCACTACATTCCCAATTCTGCTACTTTGGGCCAGTGATATGAGAAGCAACAGCTTGAGATACATTTATATAAATATTTTTAAGCAAGATTAAGAAGCAAATGAAGCTTCTACTGAGACCTTAGAAATGTAGTTTAGACCAAGGCAAGACTTCCTCCTTAATTCCTTCTGCCTCCAACCCCACAAGAAGGGATATGGTTGGCACTGTGGGTTAAACCAGAGAGCCTAGGACTTGCCGATCAGAAGGTCGGTGGTTTGAATCCCCACGACGGGGTGAGCTCCCATTGCTTGGTCCCTGCTCCTGCCAACCTAGCAGTTCAAAAGCATGTCAAAGTGCAAGTAGATAAATAGATACCGCTCCGGCAGGAAGGTAAACGGCGTTTCCGTGCGCTGCTCTGGTTCTCTAGAAGTGGCTTAGTCCTGCTGGCCACATGATCCGGAACTGTATGCTGGCTCCCTTGGCCAATAAAGCGAGATGAGCGCCGCAACCCGAGAGTCGGCCGCGACTGGACCTAATGGTCAGGGGTCCCTTTACCTCACAAAAACTCTCCCTACTCCATAAAATTACGTAAGCCAAGCAAGCGAAGGACGATTGTATAAAAAACAACCCCATGTTCAGAATGTGGGGTTTCCCACTGTCTGAAACATGCCTGCAAATCCAGTCTTTACCTCCATGGGCAGAGGATCAGGCTCTGGGTTCGCGTCTGGCTCAGGAGAAAGGTCTTTCACTTCAGGAGTTACAGGCGATTCCGGGACATCTGCAGGGGAAAAGAGGAGTTAAGTTGCAGTTTTGGAACCATGGCCCAACGAGAGATTGCAGCATTATTGTGTCATTCAATTCATTTATTTTCCTACCTTTGCATTTTGCCTTGCTTCCATCACAGAACCCAAGGAATGGTAGCAGCCTCGTGCGCCTCCACATGGCACGCTGGATATTTATTACTGCCTGTCTAGTTCAAGCCAGGGCAAACATGCCTCATTTCTAAATCAGCCACTGAAATATGTACAGTGGTGCCTCGCAAGACGAAATTAATCCGTTCCGTGAGGCTCTTCGTATAGCGGTTTTTTCGTCTTGCGAAGCAAGCCCATTGACAGCTTAGCAGATTAGTGCTATTAGCGGTTTAGCGGCTTTTAGCGGATCAGCTGATAAGCGGCTTAGGGCTTAGGAAAAGGGGGGGGAGGGGAAAAAACCTGCAGGAACTCGCAAGACATTACCGTCTTGCGAAGCAAGCCCATAGGGAAATTCGTTTTGCGAAGCGCCTCCAAAATGTAAAACCCTTTCGTCTAGCGTGTTTTCCGTCTTGCGAGGCATTCGTCTTGCGGGGCACCACTGTATTTGAGACCTGATCTTCAAAAGGACCCTGATGCCAACTTGGAAAATGAAACAGTGAGGCACCTTTCAAAAGCAAAAGTGTACACACTCCATTTTGGTCAGCCAATATAGGCTCTTTTTTAAAAATATATATATATTTGTACCCCGCCCATCTGGCTGGGTTTCCCCAGCCACTCTGGGCGGCTTCCAACAAAGACAAAAAATACACTAAAATGTCACACATTAAAAACCTCCCTGAACAGGGCTGCCTTAAGATGTCTTCTGAATGTCAGGTAGTTGTTTATCGCTTTGACATCTGGTGGGAGGGCGTTCCACAGGGCGGGCGCCACCACCGAGAAGGCCCTCTGCCTGGTTCCCTGTAGCTTTGCTTCTCTCAGTGAGGGAACCGCCAGAAGGCCCTCGGCGCCGGACCTCAGGTATACTGGGCTGAGGCCGTTTAGGGCTCTTAAATGTGATTGATTCTTTGGGCGAGAGGGTACAGCAAAGTGTGGTAGAATGGACTCAAAAGCAACTATTCTAACAACCCCCTCAGAAAAACTCATGTTATAGCCCAACACATTTAAGATGTTCTCTGCAACAAGCACAAATAAAAACATATCCTTCAGTACTGAAAGCTCTGATTTGAGATTTTGCAGGAGCTGCGTTATATGAGCTGGATCGTAAGAAGACAAATTCGTAAAGGCACCCAGAAATACTCTGCTTTCCCTTGTGATATACCCACTACATCTCAGGCCTGCTTTGCCATTAGATAAGTTCTTGGCAGCTTGACTATCTAACCAGCCCTTGCACCAGACCATCCTCAGTTTATTGGAATGCAAAACCTATCAAAAGTATGTTCCTCTTAAACCATATCCATGAATGCAGTTTAACATACGAAACTGGAAGCATTGACACTAGCTTTGGGAAAATGCATCTCTAATGGCTGGTAAAGGTAAAGGTAAAGGGACCTCTGACCATTAGGTCCAGTTGTGGCCGACTCTGGGGTTGCGGCGCTCATCTCGCTTTACTGGCAGAGGGAGCCGGCTTACAGCTTCCGGGTCATGTGGCCAGCATGACTAAGCCGCTTCTGGAGAACCAGAACAGCACACGGAAATGCCGTTTACCTTCCTGCCAGAGCAGTACTTTGCACTTTGACGTGCTCTCTAACTGCTAGGTTGGCAGGAGCAGGGACTGAGCAATGGGAGCTCAGCCAGTCATGGGGAATCGAACCGCCAAACTTCTGATCAGCAAGTCCTAGGCTCTGTGGTTTAACCCACAGCGCCACCAGCATCCCTTCTAATGGCTAGAGGTGGCTTAAAAAAAACCCTGATACAATCAAGCAGTCTAAAAACCACATCAATTCCACAAGACGCTTTCAAAAATGTTTTGGTCCTCAGATCCTTTCCTGACTAAACCCTGGGCATTTTGCGTTGATTACTCTGTGCTATTTGGGTCAGCTATGGCAGCAAGTTACAACCTGTTGTGGTTCTGCGAAAGAGAATGGCGAAAGCCCCTGATGATCACAAGGCAGATTTCATTTTAATGCTTCCCTGATCTGACAGGAATGCGGAAACTGCGTTAGCAGTGGCACCTCTATCATTCAACCCCCCGCTGCGTCACCCTGACTAGCTGAAAGGTTGCAAGGAAGCCCTGCTGAGTTCAAGGAGAACAACTGCCATGGGGAGCCTCTCTCAGGGTAAGCAAGCAGAGAAGGGACTTGCCCTGCTAACCTGCTTGCTTAATAGAAAGAACGGAAATGTTGGACAGAACAACAGCCAAGCTTCCCTTTCAATCCACATTTGGCTGGCGGCAGCTCTGTGATCATACCATAGTTGCGACTTGTGTTTTTTTGGACGTGAAACCAGCCCAGCTTATTAGGTCAATACCAGGAATGCTGCGTCTGGGCCAGGCATCAGGCCAAGCGACCTTTCGCAGGTTAAGCAGGGCTGAGATCTACTGGTGGACGGCTTCCAACCACGGAAGAATGAATTGATTTCTTCTGTCAGGGGAGGAGTGGAAACACGAGCAGTGAGGTAGATGGCAGCGCATGGGGCATTGCACAAAAATACACACCTCAATATGCGCAGTCAGATGAAGCGGTGGCAGCAGCCAAGGTGTGCTGTCATCGTACTGATGAGGACTGATGCAGTAACCAAGAGGTTCCTTTTGGGGCTTAAATCCCAAATTCTCGCGGTTATCCGATTGTGAGAATAAATGCAGTTGGGGTCGAGGTGAAAAATCCGGTTCACCCCTCCAGAAAGACCCTTCGTAACTTGCAAGATGCTACTGAAAAGTCCAGCCTGTCCACCAGGTGCTCATATCCCTGAACTGGAAAAGGTGACAAGGTACCATTTGTACCTTGATGTTGGTATACAAATACTAAACGGCAGCAGCAAAGGTTACGATGACAATCTCCACCATGCGGCCTTTAAGGCAGAGGAACAGCTTTAACTGTGTATTCCCAGCCTTCCTGGGACAAACCAACACAGTATCTGGTTTTGTTTTCTTCTGTGATGCTGCTAATTACACTTTAACTTTGGCCTCCCAAATTTCTTCTGCTGCCTGGCTTGCTGGATGCCTGTTGTGTTCAGAGCGCAGGTTCAGAGTGAGGTTACAGGGAACCAGGCAGAGGGCCTTCTCGGTAGTGGCTCCTGCCCTGTGGAACACCCTCCCAGCAGATGTCAAGGCAATAAACAACTATTTTACTTTCAAAAGACAACTGAAGGCAGCCCTGTTTAGGGAAGTTTTTAATGTCTGACGCTGTATTGTTTTTAATATTCGGTTGGAAGCCGCCCAGAGCAGCTGGGGAAACCCAGCAAGATGGGCAGGGTATAAATAATAAATTATTATTATAGTGGTGCCCCGCAAGACGAATGCCTCGCAAGACGAAAAACTCGCTAGACGAAAGGGTTTTCCGTTTTTCGAGGTGCTTCGCAAGATGAATTTCCCTATGGGCTTGCTTCGCAAGACGAAAACGTCTTGCGGGTTTGCTTCCTTTTTCGTAAAACCGTTAATACCCGGGGAATCCGCGCTCCGCAAGATGAAAAAATCGCAAGACGAAGCAACTCGCGGAACGAATTAATTTCGTCTTGCGAGGCACCACTGTATTATTATTATTCCCACTACATGTGGTTCCCAACTTATGATATGGCAATTTACTACAGACAGCAGCCCTGCATCTGCCCAAATGGGAACACGGAAGTCCTTGTTACCGGTGAGCATCCTGGAGACATATCCATTGTCTTGGCAGCCTGGCTTTCAGTGCCATCACTTGGACCATTTTAGAAACAATTTTGAATCCTACAACTCTCCACAAAACAAACCCCGGCTTATTCATTGAGGCAAGGTAGCTGTGGCGAGTTACAAGAGCCTAGCTAGATGCTGCTGCTCCCAGAAGACAGAACAAAAGCTTTGGGAAGACTCGTGGCAGCAGGCTCTTGCCAAGAAACAGAACTCAGCTCCAATAGGGAGCCAACTAGTCTCACTCTGCAAGAAATGTCTTTTAAAAAATCTTACCTTTCTTTTAAAAAAAATCACCCAGAAAGCTGCTGGTCCAGAGGGCTGCAGAGATGCATTTGAAAGAGAGACTGCTGATACCTGCAGAGGGTGTCAGTATTTGGGGTGGGAGCTACTGTGCTGTGCTTGTCTTCCTGCCTCCCCTTACTTGTTTTTAAATTACATCCTGCCTTTCATTTGGGATACTGTCTTCCATACACAGTTCCTATTGCCCTTCGCTTACCTATTATCAAGGTTATGCTAAAAAGAAAAAGATCCAAGTTTCTTGCAAAAGAAATATCAAGGATTCCATAGAGAAAGTGAATTATGGGTATTTGTTTATCTCGCATAACAAAGGATTGTCTCCAACATTAGCCATACTCAAGAGCAGATCCACTTATATTTGTGGTTACGACTTAAATCCATTCCTTTCAATAGCTCTGCTCAAGAGCAGAACTTAGTTGGTTACAACAGACTTCTCATTGCCACCACCTCTGTTGCCACTGTATCAGAGAGAGGGCCCAGGCTTTGGTTAACAAAGCAGATTTAATTTCTGTTAATTTCTGCAGAAATTAAGCCTGCTTTGTTAATCACATACCGCATATTTTTAATTTCTGCTGCATCTCCTTTTCATGAGCTGTGTTTTATTGGAAGCTCTTTGTTAAGCCCCCCCCCCCCCCCCGGGCTCATTTGAAACCAATATGATGGGGAAGAATTCTGCAACTCAGAAATAAATAAAACACCTGCAAAGAGCTGATCTCTTTTCAGCATGGAAGTCTGCATTTCACTAGTGGTAAGACGAAGGGTCGTATGCCTGGGCAGAAAGAATAACCATTTATAGAAAGAGAAGCCTCGTCGGACGAGACTTTGCACTTATTCAGGGCAGGTGCTTAGCACTGCTGTACCCACTTCCAAGAAGACCAGGATCTACTAGAGATACTGGCTTCAATGTAACTGCAATCTCATCAAACCTCCACCCACCATCTTCCATTTACCCTCGTCATCGCTGCTCTCGGGTTGAGGCTGTTTGATCCGACGCCTCTTTCTCTTCAGGCTCTCAACCTCTTTCTCCTCCTCATCTGACATCTCCAGCCTCTTTGTTCTGCAAACAAATAAGGCTCGTCACTTCAAATGTATTTGGGGGTGTGGAACAGGCGGAAAGGGAACAACTTCTCCAAACGCAAAACGTGCAACTGCTAATCTGGAGCAAAGAACAATAGCAGCATGCTTTTCCTCTTCTACCACCTATAATTAAAAGACGGCTGCATGCACTGAACTCTAGAGGAAGAAGCGAGCTGAAAAGATGCTCCCAGGGTCATGTATGTTCTGCAATCAAAAACGAACAGAACAAACCAAGATAGTGATTCTATCCAGAGGAAACTGGTTTCCTAGCAATTGGAAAAGGTAACGGTAAAGGACTCCTGACAGTTAAGTCCAGTCGTGGACAACTCTGGGGTTGCGGCGCTCATCTCACTTTACAGGACAAGGTAGCAGATGTTTGCCCGCAGACAGTTTTTCTGGGTCATGTGGCCAGCATGACTAAGCCGCTTCTGGCATAACGGAAGACTGAAACCAGAGCAGTGCATGGAAACACCGTTTTACCTTCCCGCTGGAGTGGTACCTATTTATCTACTTGCACTTTTTGGCATGCTTCCGAACTGCTAGGTTGGCAGGAGCTGGGACAGAGCAATGGGAGCTCACCCCGTCATGGGGATACGAACCGCCGACCTTCCAATCAGCAAGCCCAAGAGGCTCAGTGGTTTAGACCTCAGTGCCACCGCGGTAACTACCAGCCAGCACCCTCTGACTTGAGGCCAACAAAACAATATGTTATTAAAAACAGCATCGACCAGCAGCCCACCCAAGATCCCCCAAAACGAATCAACTTGTTCTAAACCCTTGAACAGGGCAGGACGTAAAAGTCAATGACATCTCAGATGCAAAATGCCACGTTAACAAAGTGACTGCAGAGCTGTGAAAGCTAATATCCCCCAGACCTGGGATCTCATCCTGCCTCAGGGGGTCTAAACAAGTTTGTCCCCAAAGCACAGTTTTTACAAGAAATCATGTCTCAAATGGTCAATCAATACTCTTTTAATGGAGTCGCTATGAGGTAGTGTCTCAGATGTCTGGAGTGGCTTTGAAATACATTTTAGCATGATCATATTTTTACTAGTGGAAAAAAAAATTAATTAAATGGCTTCTTTCAAGCATTGATGGGAAGGTGCCAGCGAGCTAGCGCTGGTGGCAGAGACAACTCTGGGCAGTGCGGCTTCTGCTCTTCTGCCAAAGGGGCATCCATTTCTCCAGGCTTCTGGGGCTAAAAACAAGGCAGCTAGTTAGAATCAGCTGACTGGCTAAAAGTCAAGCGAGGAGGGGGCCTCCACAACAGGAAACTGCCCACACCAGGCTGCAGACAAATGCTTGAGCTAAAATTAAAAGTAAGCACAGAAGGATACCAGTCCAGAATTCTGCTATTACCGTATTTTTTGCACCATAACACTCACTTTTTTCCTCCTAGAAAGTAAGGGGAAATGTCTGTGCGTGTTATGGAGGGAATGCCTACGGATGGCGGGGGATCTGCTGCAGTCGTGAGCAGAGGATCCATGGTTCCCCTTCCTTCCCTCCTCCGTGGCTCGCTTTGAAACAGCAAAGCGGGAGAAGAGCCGCTGAGTGGGGAGGAGAGAGGGACAGAGAGCCTGCTTGCTTTAAAGGAGCAAAGTGGGAGAGGAGAGGAGCCGCTTACACGAGTGTAAGCAGCTCCTGTCCGGTTGGCTCCTTTAAAGCAAGCAGGCTCTCTGTCCCTCTCTTCTCCCCACTCAGCTGGCTAAATAGCAGCAAAGTTTTTCAGCTAGCCGGGGAGGAGGGAGAGAAGCAGAGCCTGCTTGCTTCTCCTCTTATACGCCTCTTCTGCATTATTAACAGCATCCTTCTCCACCCACCCCACGTGTGTTCCTTGGCCCTTGAGTGTTTTTCCTTCCCTCCCCACTTAAAACGTGGTTAGAAAGCATGGATCCACATGGATCCTCAGGATTTTTGCATTGGGCTACCTCAAACTCACCGTCAGATCACATGTCTGTGGCCACAGCATGAACCACAAAAATCATACATCCACTGTTTCATTTAGAATATTTTTTCTTGTTTTCCTCCTCTAAAAACTATGTGCGTGTTATGGTCGGGTGCGTGTTATAGAGCGAAAAATACGGTATATGATTCTGGTGAAGCAGCTATTCCTGTCATCCTGTGATAGATTTCTATTAGGCACCAAGCTAAAATATACAAATGCAATACAGTGGTGCCCCGCAAGACGAACGCCTCGCAAGACGGAAAACCCACTAGACGAAAGGGTTTTCCGTTTTGGAGGTGCTTCACAAAACGAATTTCCCTATGGGCTTGCTTCACAAGACGAAAATGTCTTGCGAGTTCCTGCGGGGTTTTCCCCCTTTTTTCCCCCTTTTCCTAAACCCTAAGCCGCTTATCAGCTGATCCGCTGATAAGCCGCTTATCAGCTGATCCGCTAAAAGCCGCTAAACCGCTAATAGCGCTAATCCGCTAAGCTGTCAATGGGCTTGCTTCGCAAGACGAAAAAACCGCTATACGAAGAGCCTCACGGAACGGATTAATTTCGTCTTGCGAGGCACCACTGTATGGGGTGTGTGCATGCATGCATGCGTTTTTCTTGTCTTGCTCTGTCTTTCAACAACCCGTTCCTTTCTGCACCCCCCCTACAACGCTCCCCACCTGCACCTCAGTCCTTCCAGGCACTCTATACACATACAAATCTAGCGCTGAAGAGAAGTATCTGAGCTCCAGAAACTCAGAGAAGCCTGCAATATTGGTAAAATTTATTCTGGACACAAATTTAGGTTTAGCAGTTGCAGAATATCTAGCAGCTTTTGCTCTGCTGCTCTCAAAATCAGAATCAGAGAAGTGATGACAATTGCAGCTAGTTTAAAGCTGAAGCACTGGACTGTTTGTTATTTGTGTAATACTCAAGTATTACACCGGAACACTGCATTGTGTGTGCACATTTTGAGTGGTTTTTAAAAAGAAAAATTAGGATGGAAAACAGCAACGAGCCCCAGCTTTAATACTGATGTCATTTGCAATCCTGCCTCCAGTTTCTGAGCATTTAGAAGTGCAATCAGTCTGGAAGAAAGTCAATGGAGTTCAAGACTTCTTATGCAATTCAGTGCTTGACTCGGCCTTTTAAAAATCTGTGTGCCTGCTTCCTCCCCTTCCAGGCACTCCTTTACAGTACAATGAACTCCTGCAAATGAATGAGCCAAGCTGGCCATTTATACCCCCAAAGCCTTAGACAACCACAAACTTAATTGGGAAGAGCTACCTTTTTTTGTCCTTCTGCTGTCCTCTTGCAGGGTCAGCTTTCTTGCTGGGTTTCTCACGTTCTGGTGCACCCGGAAGCGATTTGGGTTCCACTGGGGACTTGGCTGCAGCTTTCTCTTCCTTTCGCTGTTCGGGTTCAGGGCTTGCTTTACCTGCATTTGTCACAAGGGAAAGCAGGAAGGCTGCAGTTTACCAGTTTAATAATAAATAATAATAATAATAATAATAATAATAATAATAATAATAATAATAATAGTAATATCTTTATTGTCATTGCCCCCTCTCAGGGACAACAAAATTTACTTGGCTGCTCCATCCACCCAGGTAGGGCACTCCACACAAAATCAGAACAACTATAAAAACACCAAGTTTGCTCCCTATGGTAGGATCTGGCTACAACAAGGGGCTCCACTCTCACAAAAGGTGGGGAAGAGATAGAAGTATGTTGCAAAACTACAAAAGAAAATCTGGACGGAGGCTACTGGAGCAGTGTAATAAATCACACACAATACAGCAGTCCTAAGCGTACTCAGGCCTGGTCTGCATGTACAGAAGGATTTATTTATTTTTAAGTAGAATTATTTGTCGCTTTTCCCCCCCAACAAAATAATTCAAAGTGATTTACAACAACAAATCAGTAACACACACATTGAAACCAGCATAAAACTGAAACAAGAGAAAAATATGAAACTCATTCATATTTTTTAAAGGTTAAAAATACCTACCCACAGATAACTAAAAGCCACAGGCCTGGGGAAATTAAATCTTTTTGCCTGGTGCCTAAAGATAAGTAATGAAGGCACCAAGTGAGCCTCTGGGTAGAGCACAAGTGAGAAGCCAACACTGGAAAGGCCTCTTCTCGTGTTGCCACCCTCCAGACCTTCAGTGGAGGAGCCAAAAAATGGCAGCACCTGTGCCATGGAAATCCCTGCCTACTGACATTATGCTGGCATCCTCATCAAGCCTGCTGAAAACGTTTTGTTTCAGCAAGCCTTTGTTACCTATATTTCCCCTCCGAACTCCTTAAGATTTGCAAATGAAGAGACATGCTTAGGAACAAATTGCTAGTTTATCCTTTATCTAGCTATAATAAGCCCTTCGGAGCCAAGGATTTGAATGTAAATGCTGTAAGCTGTATTTAGCCCTTGACAATGGGGCAGGCAACACAAGCAGGAGCTCGACAATCCTTACCCAGAGCAGCTTTTCCAAAGAAGTTGTTGAGCAGATTTCCTTTAGCAGGTGCCTTGCTACTTGCTGTGGAGGCCTGGAAGGAATGAACATATTCAAAGCGAACTGTATTGGTTCTCCCTTTCATGCCTTTGTGTCCAAAGCTGCACTTTACGGTGCAGCCCTGAGATGAAGTTTGGGGGGGGGGGGGGAGTGTAAAAAGGTAAAGGTAAAGGGACCCCTGACCGTTAAGTCCAGTCATGGCTGACTCGGGGGTTGCGGCGCTCATCTCGCTTAATTGGCCGAGGGAGCCGGCGTACAGCTTCCAGGTCATGTGGCCAGCATGACTAAGCCACTTCTGGTGAACCAGAGCAGTGCACGGAAATGCCGTTTACCTTCCCGCCAGAGCGGTACCTATTTATCTACTTGCACTTTGATGTGCTTTCAAACTTCTAGGTTGGCAGGAGCCAGGACCGACCGAGCAACAGGAGCTCACCCCGTCGCGGGGATTCAAACCGTCAACCTTCTGATCGGCAAGTCCTAGGCTCTGTGGTTTAACCCACAGCGCCACCCGCGTCCGGGGGGGGGGGGGAGGGTAGCTAATGACAAAGGGTGCCAAAGCCTGGAAACTTACACTTGGCAACTCTTTAGCTTCCACTTTGGTCTCTTTTGGGGTCTCCTGGGACTTGGTAGAAGACTTGGCCGCAAACATTCCCATAATGCCCTTGGCCTGCTGGGAGGTCTGCTTTGAAGAAGCGCTTGGGGCATGGCTGTTGACCACAGGAGTAGCAGCTTTATCCATGCCATAAGGTGGCTGGTGATCCACCTGGGCCGGGGTTTCGACGCGAGACATTTCAGCGGCTGTCCTAGCAACTGCAGCAGCACAGTGAATAGCACTAAACCTGGGTAGCAGGAGGGGGAAAACTTCAGTTAGCACGACTTGGAAGTTTTATCATTTGACGTCCATGCCAAAAACTCTCAAAGAGCCTTGGGATAAAGGTGTTTCCTGAGAAAACAATTCCTGTTTCATTTCTCATGCATTCCTTAAACATGTGCGACAACGTTATGTCATACTGACCAATAAGATGGGAGTAGACCAAGAAAGGTTTCTGTTCCTTTTTATACAAATGTCTTTTAAACTTGTCCTCAGAGTCACTTGCCCAAGCACAGCGGTGTGGACAGGAAGCAAGGGAATCTCTTTTCACTGAAGAGAACTGGCCAGAAGAACAAAATTATTTTCATGCCAACTTGGGGGAAAGGCAGGATATAAATATATGAAATACTCCCTGCCTATTGAGATCAAGTAGTGCCTTCACTGTACTCTTTTGGCACCTGCTAAAAACATTCCTGTTTAGACAAGTTTACTCAGCTGCTTAGAAAGTTGAGGTGATTTTAACCTGTTTTAGTATTTTAGCTTTTGCATGCCTTAAAGTAGGGTTGTAAATTTTTCTTGATTTTACTGTTCATCTTTTGTAAACATCTTTGAGATTTTTTTACAATTAAGATACGTTCAGTTTTTATGAATTAAATAAATAATAATCTCTCAGTCAATCCAAGTGAAGCAATACTGTATTGGCCTGAATATAAGCCGCACCTTTAAAATTCAAGGGGGGGAAAAGAAAAAAAGACAATACCCAAATATAAGCCACTCCCTTAAAATTCTGCAGGCACTCATACCTGTTCCATTTTACTGTATGTCTGTTTCAGCAGCGATATTGTAAAAAAGTCAATTTTTGCAAGGTCACAAATTTAAGCTGCACTTTTAACTTTTCATGGTTGGAATTAGGAAAAAAAGTGTGGCTTATGTTCGGGCCAATACGGTAAATGAGAACATAGCAATTAAACTTGAACGGACTGTCAGAAAGGAAAAGTTTGGAACACTTTGCATGTTGCCGACTCTGAATTGAAACAGTAAGCAAAAGAAAAACCAGCACTGTGAGGGGGGAGAAACAGCTCAAAACTTTTCCTAGCAGAGTGGGGGGAAACCACTACCGCAGGGGCACAAGAAGGAACCCTCTGGGATGGGTTTTGGAGATCGCTTACAGCCTGAGCACAATCTACAATGATGGCAAGATAAAGGTGGGCTTATCTGGATGACCAGCAGATCAGTTACCAAGACAGAACTCACTTGCTGCAGTTCTGCAGGTTTGCTTTGATGACATCGTAGTCCGTGTTATAGAGCGGACTGCTGTCCTTGAGCATGGCTTTTTGGATGCTGTAGACGTGCACGCTGGCAATGGTGGACAGCTTCGACTTCATTGCTGAAAAGGAAGACAGGTGTGTGAAATGGAAAGGACCTTAGAAAAAGCAACCATTTTGCAGCGGCATGGTTCGCAACTCAACAAGCGACCTGGGAGTGCACCGGGCTGCTGGGAGGCCATACTTGTATGCTCAGATGAAGCTTGTGCAAACTGGTGCCTCCATATACAATGGCAATACAGTGGTGCCTCGCAAGACGAAAAGAATCCGTTCCGCGAGTCTCTTCGTCTTGTGGTTTTTTCGTCTTGCGAAGCAAGCCCATTAGCGGCTTAGCGCTATTAGCGGCTTAGCGGATCAGCTGATAAGCGGCTTAGCGGATCAGCTGATAAGAGGCTTAGCTGCTTAGAAAAAGGGGGGGGGGAACCCTGCAGGAACTCGCAAGACATTTTCGTCTTGCGAAGCAAGCCCATAGGAAATTTGTTTTGCGAAGCACCTCCAAAACGGAAAACCCTTTCGTCTAGCGGATTTTCCGTCTTGCGAGGCATTCGTCTTGCGGGGCATCACTGTATGTGTATGATCATGGCACAAAACGGGGGGGAAATATTGGGAGGGGATAACTCTTAAAATCGAGAATGGACACCCAACAAACGAACCAATCCCAGGACACCTTAGAAGACTCTCAGGAGAAGCCTGCATTGCTCCTTGCCAGTTTCACTCAGTACCTAAAGCGGCTATTCTGAAACTATCATGCTCTTGGCAGCTGAACGTTTGGCTGTCAAGAGACTCACAATGTAAGACTGTCTACCATACAGCTGAATTATGGCTACAAAAGCATTTGTAGTCAAAATGTCTAGCCCACATGCCTCTCCCCTGGGAAGGAGAAACATTAGCCCTGCGATAACAATCTGAGGGCTTGCAGCCCAAGCGCTTCTGCCAAGGCTGTATCAGATCACACGAAGCAGAGTTTGGTCGAACCAGAAGTTTGGAGGAATGTCTGCCTCACCTCTACAGTAGCTGGCTGTAATCTCAGATGCTTTCGCTTCTGCATCACACTCCCCCCACCCCACCCCATGCGGACAACTGGCTGAGGCTGCACAATTTTTGCAGGACAGACTTGCAGCCAGAAGCACATTGATTCTGGCCAGAATTGTTGCCTGGGATGGGATCTTTATCTTTGGTGTCGCGCTGGATCTCAGAGGCTGTCTAAGTGCTTCTGGAGCAGAGTGCAAGACTGGGAAAAGATCACCTTTTCCAAGCTCAGGACGAGGGCTGGGACTAGTATGCATTGCACCACGCTTCTGAAGCTCTAACTGCCTGTGTTTGGAGATGGGGCAGGATTCTCCCCGCAATCACGCTGTGCTTCAGAAGTGCTTCATGTGCCTGCAAAGGACAGCACAGCCCAATGTGGACAAGCCTGGCTCTCCACCCAGGCCTGGGTGTAGTGCTTGTCACAGTCCTCAAAGCAGGGAGGGATAGTGTCCTGGCCGCAACTGAAAAATCACATGTGCTCAAACCAGGAAGAGGAGACTTCCAAGGAGAGTGCTTCAGGACAACTCATTCAGGGAACACCTGATCATCTGTCTCCTCCGTGTTTGACCTCAGGGACTGCAGCAACTGGAGCACCAAATTGACAATTGTTGGGAAGTTGTTTGAGAGTCTAGTCCTTGAATACTGTTTGTGTGGCTTGAGGGGGGGAAGGGGAGCCCGTCAAGAGGAAAAGGCAAGAGGGGACAGGAAGCATGACAACTCCCCCTGAGAAAGGTCAGACAACACAGAGGTTTAACTGGATGAAAGGAGCGAGTAGAACAGGGTAGGGGAAAGTTGACATGTAGGCAATGTCCCCTTAGGAATGAAAAAGGACTGAGCATTCAGAAATTAGAGTTTAAACCAGGTACAGTGGTGCCTCGCAAGACGAAATTAATCCGTTCCGCGAGTCGCTTCGTCTAGCAGTTTTTTCGTCTTGCGAAGCAAGCCCATTGACGGCTTAGCGGATTAGCGCTATTAGCGGCTTTTAGCGGCTTAGTGGATCAGCTGATAAGCGGCTTAACAGCTTAGAAAAAGGGGGGGAAAGGAAAAAAAACCCGCAGGAACTCGCAAGACATTTTTGTCTTGCGAAGCAAGCCCATAGGGAAATTCGTTTTGCGAAGCGCCTCCAAAACGGAAAACCCTTTCGTCTAGCGGGTTTTCCGTCTTGCGAGGCGTTCGTCTTGCGGGGCACCACTGTATGTGGATTGTTAACATTCAGTCTAGGTTCTATTCTGCATTAAAGGGGTTTGTGCTCTTTTAAGTTATTTCCCTCAAGTCTTTGAGATACAGTAGTTTATGGTTCACGGGACGCGGGTGGCGCTGTGGGTTAAACCACAGAGCCTAGGACTTGCCGATCAGAAGGTCGGTTGTTCGAATCCCCGCAACAGGGTGAGCTCCTGTTGCTTGGTCCCTGCTCCTGCCAACCTAGCAGTTTGAAAGCACGTCAAAGTGCCAGTAGATAAATAGGTACCACTCCAGCGGGAAGGTAAACAGCGATTCCGTGCGCTGCTCTGGTTATGCTGGCCACATGACCCAGAAACTGTATGCTGAAATCTTAGTCATGTATGCAGAAATCTTAGTCATGCTGGCCACATGACCCAGAAACTGTACGCCGGCTCCCTTGGCCAATAAAGCGAGATGAGCGCTGCAACCCCAGAATCGGCCACAACTGGACCTAGTGGTCAGGGGTCCCTTTACCTTTTACCTTTAGTTAATGGTTAAGTATATAAGGCAAGACATGCCGAGCCTCTCCAGAGGTAACCTTCATCGACCTCTTTATTATAATTGATTTCCAACAGGTACAAGCTCCCTTAACCCTCTCACGTTTCAGCCAACCAATCTCCGCGCCAAGAGCAATCAGAGGGTCAGTGGGGGAAGGTGGCTATTTGCATTATTTCCCAGCCCACTCCCTCACCTGCATGCAAACTGCCTTAGACAGAGTAGGAACACTGGTCCCCCTGGCTCAGTATTTTCTATACTGGCTGGCAGAGACTCTCCAGGTTTCCAGACAGCGATCTAAAAACCAGCCCTATCTGGAGGTGCCTGGGGACTTCTGGATAAAAAGCAGCTGGCCTACAAGTAGGGTACAGTTCTTCCCCCAGGTACAAAGTGCCTAAATACAAAGCTACAAAGTATGCTGCTGCAGACACCTTTCCAAAGGTATGTGAAGGTGAAGTCCTATGTAGCTTTGTCTATTTTCTCTTCCTCACTCTCACACCATAGTTGCATTAAGTATTCCAAACCAATGTTAAATGCTGTGTTTTCCGTTCCTCACTCTAGAGGCATTACTACGACACAGAGGTGAGTTGGCAACAAATGTGGGAACATCCTTAGAAAATAGCATGGAAGCAAGGTGTTCCAGACAAACCAGCAATACTACCCAAACTCATAAATTTGCAAACGGAAAAAAGTGATGTTAGGATTATTTACAAATAAGCTTCTTTGGAAGCACTGCTCTCAATGGACCTACCTTCCAGCTTTTCTTCTTTCACTACTGCAACCTTGTGGCACTGTAAAGAAATGGCAACTTATTAAAGAAGCAAAATATAAAATCATATAATTGGAAGGGGGCACAAGGGCTATCCAGTCCAACCCCCTGTAGTGCAGGAATATTTCGCCCAGCGTGGGGTTCAAACTCATGACCCTGAGATCTTTGTTCTAGCTAGTAAAGCAATATTCTGATCCTTACCATATTTAACCTGCAACAAAATCTTTTAGATCTCAGTAAAACTCACTTTTAAGAAAGCAACTTAGGACTGCAGCCTCAGTCTTGTCCCCCAACTTCTAGCTTAAGTATTTCAAAAGGACTTGTGTGAATTTCTCTTGTTGTGTGAATAATAAGATACCTGATATTAGGTGCCATAAGCTCTGGTTTCCCTTGCCCACCACTGTAGTACTAGGCAGTGATCCTATTTCGGGGGGGGGGGGGGGGCTGCCCTCTCATATAGCATGCCAGACCAAATATCCAAAAAGCTTTCAGCAAACACATTGACAGTATATACATATAATTATTATTATTATTACTACTACTACTACTATTATTATTAACTATCCACCATTCACCCTATGCTCCCAGGGTGGGTTACAACATACTGCAAAATGTATTGTACAAAACAATTAAAATTATCAGTTATAAATCATCACAGACAACAGTATCAGCTCAACACCTCCCACAACCTTGAAAAGCCTATACTGTATTTCAAACACCCAATGTTCAGGAATGTCCCTTTCGCAGCACAGTAGTGCCCTCTGCTGGACCAAGCTCATTACTACAAGAAAGTTGCCATTTCATTTACAGGTATTTCTTCTTCAGTTAACAACTCATGAGGAGGGCAGCCGAGTAAGCATGCCCCCGCCCCCAGTGCCCATTTTCATCACCTTCTGCTCATTCATTGTCCAGGATTCCAAAATGTGTGGAAAGCCTTCGGATACAAGACTCACTGTTGGAAGGTATTGAAAACAGACACAGAGGGCACCCTCTTGCCTGCTGCCCTCTCACAAATAATAAATCATCTGATTGAATGAAGTTTGAAGAGGACTACTATGCCAAAAGGAACCAAGAGGAGATTGAGAGGAGAGAGGATAGCAGTCTTCAAATATCTAAGGGCTGTCACATGGAAGATGGAGCAAGCTTGTTTTCTGCTGCTCCAGAGGAGAAGACCAACGGTTTCAAGCGACAAGGAAGAAGATTTCGACTAAACATCAGGAAGAACTTTCTGACAATAAGATCAGATTCCCACAAGAGATGACGGACTCTCCTTCTTTGGAGGTTTTAAAGCAGAGGTTGAATGGGCATCTGTCATAGATGCTTTAGCTGAGATTCCTGCATTGGAAGGGGTTGGACTAGATGACCCCTGGAGCCCCTTCCAACTCTACAAGTCTATGATTCTATTATCACCATGGACCTCAGATGCTGTAGAGTAAGAGCAGCCAATGGGGTGCCCTCCCATGTTGTGGACTGCAACTCTCATCAGCCCCTGCCAGCACAGCCATTGGTGAGGGATGATGGGAGTTGTAGTCATAGAATCATAGAATCATAGAGTTGGAAGAGACCACAAGGGCCATCGAGTCCAACCCCCTGCCAAGCAGGAAACACCATCAGAGCACTCCTGACATATGGTTGTCAAGCCTCTGCTTAAAGACCTCCAAAGAAGGAGACTCCACCACACTCCTTGGCAGCAAATTCCACTGTCAAACAGCTCTTACTGTCAGGAAGTTCTTCCTAATGTTTAGGTGGAATCTTCTTTCTTGTAGTTTGGAAAGCAGCAGCATCTGGAGCAGACAACCCCAAACCCGGCCCTCCAGCTGTTTTGGGACTACAATTCCCATCATTCCTAACCACTGGTCCTGTTAGGTAGGGATGATGGGAGTTGTAGTCCCAAAACAGCTGGAGGGCCGAGTGTGGAGGTGCCTGATGTGGAGGGCACTGTGTTGGTTACCCCTCCTGTAGAGAAATGACAGTGTTTGTACTTTTTCTGCAAGGAACGCTGCTCTAGAATGGGAAAGTAGCACACTCAACACACTGGGCGAAGTTGGTTGGAAGTGCAAATATTTTTAGTCACTTTGGTTTTAACCCAAACACTTAATGCTTCAGTAAGACACAATTTCAGTAACTGTTACTGACTACAGAAGCAATGTGCGCTTTCTTTAGCCCGTTGTCCTAACAATGGAGTGTGCCTCCGGGGGTGAGGTCAAACAGCTGCATTAGCAGCACTGAGGTGACCTCCTCGGGGCGCAAGCCTGGGCTGTGTGTACGGAGGTCCTAGGCCATACACACACCCTCATTGATGGGGTCCAAAGAAAAACAGAGCAATATGTTTGGCACCAGCTTGGCTGCAGAAGTCTCTGGAAGGAAGTGACTCCACTACAGATTTGTTTAGGGTTTGTTCCTTGGCTTTTTCTTCTCCCAAAGATATCCCAGAAGGCAGTGGATGTTTAGGATCAGAGGCTTCCTTCTCCTGGTTGGGCTACCTTCCCAGGTTGATAAGCCCCATCTGCTCTGTTTCCCTTTATATATACTTTATTTATTTGTTTTATTAACATATAAAACACATACATATACACTTACACAATACACGTACACAACACACTACCTAATTTTCATAACATAAAACATACCTACATTACCCTATATAATACCTACCTATACTATACCAGAGCCTGTC
This sequence comes from Podarcis cretensis, assembly GCF_951804945.1. Classification (NCBI taxonomy): domain Eukaryota; kingdom Metazoa; phylum Chordata; class Lepidosauria; order Squamata; family Lacertidae; genus Podarcis; species Podarcis cretensis. The sequence continues at coordinate 6,409,593 of NC_137173.1, read as the reverse complement.
ACGAATGGACCTAATGGTCAGGAGTCCCTTTACCTTTATACTATACATATCAACATACCTACACACCTACCCCACATGAACACCCACTAAGTGACTAGACTTCCAGCCATTCTTGTTACTATTTTTCCAACTAGCTTAAATGGATTTCATTATTTCTTTAATCTCTTCTTTTATCTTAACTTTACTCTCCTTTCGCTCTAATCATTTTCTGGATTCACTCAGTATCTTTCAGAAATTCTACTTTTTCCACATAAATTCTGATGGATTCCTTAAAGATAGCCCACTCCTTATTCACTTTTTGTACCATATCTCCTCTTATCCTCCTTGTTACTTCGGCAATATGGAAGTATTCCATCATTTTAGATAACCAGTCTGTTTTAGTTGGGACACTGCTGCTTTTCAAATTTTTGGCAATCAATAACCTTGCCGTCGTAGTTGCATACATAAATATTGGTCTGACTGTTCTTTTTATTTCCTCTGACATGATACCTAGGAGAAAGGATTCTGGTTTCTTTTCCAAATGAAAATCCAAACAGAAAGCTCTGTTTCCCTTTGTAACCCACTGAACTCCACTGCATTTGTACTTGTAATGGAAGAAGCTGTGCACTCACTGTGTGTCCATTCTGAACGAGGTTTCCGGCCACTAAATAGGTGACATGCAACTGGGCTCCCGAATTCTCCTTCCGCTTTCGTTCCACATAGTCATACAACATCCTGTGCAAATGAGGGCAAGGGACAGAGACACTAAAATGAAGATTAATCCCTTACGTTCCTTGATAAAGTTATTATTAGTGAATGCAGACCACACACCTTGGAGGTGGCCTGGTGGGTCAGGAGTCCAACAAATAATTATTCTACTCAATCTTTTTTTAAAAAATCCCACGGAGAATTATTTAGCCTTAAGAGGAGAACTGAAGCCACAGTTGAGAAGACTTGCTCCTCTTTTTATCAATATATCAATACTTACTGCTTAGCTTGGTTGACGTGAACACCTAGTGTATAGCTCAGCCATTTGTATGTTACCTGCAATGGAGAACAATCCAATCTCAACATGCAGCAAGTGCCAACAGCCCCCCCCCCCAAAAAAAAAACTGCCAACCATCATTACTGCAATCGCCCATAGAGAGCCAAGGTCGTAATTTCTGTGCCAATTTCTTTTAACCCACTGCCATTAAGTTAAAGGTAGGATATACTGTATTTTTCGCTCTATAAGACGCATATTTCCCCTCCTAAAAAGTAAGGGGAAATGTGTGTGCATCTTATGGAGCGAATGCAGGCTGCGCAGCTATCCCAGAAGCTAGAACAGCGAGAGGGATTGCTGCGCAACGATCCCTCTCACTGTTCTAGCTTCTGGCTTAGCCGTGCGAAGCCTCTTCAGGAGTGCGGGGAGCCTTCACGAAAGAAGTATGGCAGACGAAATTAATGGACTATGCAGAATTGGACAAAATGACAGGAAGGATTCGAAACCTGCGGGACCAGAGATTTACAGGAGATTGGAAGAAGTATATCCACTATTTGAAGTGCAACTGTCATCAACAAATTACGCTAGTAGGACTACAATAGGTTTTGTAAGGAGAAATATACGAAGTGTTACAAAGCAGAAAAAGATAGAGATATTGGTCATGAGTTTGAAATGTACAGTGGTACCTCAGGTTAAGAATTTAATTCATTCCGGAGGTCCATTCTTAATCTGAAACTGTTCTTAACCTGAAGCACCACTTTAGTTAATGGGGCCTCCTGCTGCTGTCGCACCGCCGGAGCACAATTTCTGTTCTCATCCTGAAGCAAAGTTCTTAACCTGAAGCACTATTTCTGGAGTCTGTAACCTGAAGCGTATGTAACCCGAGATACCACTGTAATATGGAAGATAAGAAACGCATACTGAGAGATTAGATTGGAAAATTTTCAGACAGGATTGATGAAGACAAAAATTGGAATAAGATGTAAAAGTATGTTTAATTAATGTTGAAAATGGTATGTTAAAAAAAAATTAATAAAAATATATATGTAAAAATAAAAATATTCTGTGAGTTCGGGGGGGCCCCCGCTCCGCCCAATCCCCCTCCCCTCCCCCCAACAGCCCCCCTCCTCCCGCCCCTCCCCCTCTGAGGCACCTGCGAGCCCCGCCCCCCCCGCTTCCGCACCCCTCCCCCCACTCACCACTCTGTTCTGGTCCGTGACGAACTCGTCGATGTTCTCCAGGTACAGCTCGTCCTCCATGGCCGGCCGGGTCGGCAGCGCCAACTTAGGCCCGCCTCGCCCACTTCCCCCTCACAGGCGCCGAGCGAGGACGAAGGAAACCGCCACTGCCGCCGCCATGGCAACCTGAGGCCTCCCTCGAAAGAGCGCGCTACGGCGGCCGCGCGGGGACACGCTCGGCGCGGTCTTTCGCTTTCCCGCGCGCGCGTTACGGAAAGCGCGCTGGGCCAAAGGCGGCTGAGGCGCCTCCGCTTCTTCCCGCTTCCCGCGCGCGCACGCGCGTTTCGGCCGCTCTCCCGGGGGCTGACGGGAGTTGTAGTCCAGAAGGTTCCAGGGAGGGCGCCAGGTCTCCAGGGAAGGCGGCCCTCGGCGTATCGAGGTTGTGGCGGCTTTTGGCCCCCGCTAGGGCAGGCCATAATCCCTTCCCAAGAGGTCTGCTGCTTTGCCCCTCCCTCAGCCGCTAGTAATTCAGAGGTAGACTGCCTCTGGAGATGGAGGCTCCATTCGGTAGCTCTTCTAACCAACCTTGATGGCAGAAAGTGAGGAGGAATTAAAGAACCTTTTATTGAGGGTGAAAGAGGAGAGTGCAAAATATGGTCTGAAGCTCAACATCAAAAAAACGAAGATCATGGCTACTGGTCCCATCACCTCCTGGCAAATAGAAGGGGAAGAAATGGAGGCAGTGAGAGATTTTACTTTCTTGGGCTCCATGATCACTGCAGAAGGTGACAGCAGCCACGAAATTAAAAGACGCCTGCTCCTTGGGAGAAGGGCAATGACAGGCCTAGACAGCATCTTGAGAAGTAGAGACATCACCTTGCCAACAAAGGTCCGTATAGTTAAAGCTATGGTTTTCCCAGTAGTGATGTATGGAAGTGAGAGCTGGACCATAAAGAAGGCTGATCGCCGAAGAATTGATGCTTTTGAATTATGGTGCTGGAGGAGACTCTTGAGAGTCCCATGGACTGCAAGAAGATCAGACCTCTCCATTCTGAAGGAAATCAGCCCTGAGTGCTCACTGGAAGGACAGATTGTGAAGCTGAGTCTCCAGTACTTTGGCCACCTCATGAGAAGAGAAGACTCCCTGGAGAAGACCCTGATGTTGGGAAAGATGGAGGGCACAAGGAGAAGGGGGCGACAGAGGACGAGATGGTTGGATAGTGTTTTCGAGGTTACCAGCATGAGTCTGACCAAGCTGCGGGCGGCAGTGGAGGACAGGAGTGCCTGGCGTTCTCTGGTCCATGGGGTCACGAAGAGTCGGACACGACTAAACGGCTAAACAACAACATAACCAAGGAATCCCCCTGGTCATTTCCTCCACAGTATGCAGCAGCCCGTGCTATGTGTTGAGAACGGCCCTGTGATCTGCAGATGAAGGGCGGCATACAAAATAATAATAATAATAAATAAATAATATAATATAATATAATTTTAAAAACCACAGGTGGGGAGCCCGGTGCCTTCCAGATGTGGAATGCCATCCCTGCCTCTCTTGACATCTACAGATAGGTAGCCGTGTTGGTCTGCCATAGTCAAAACAAAATAAAAAAATTATGCGGCTCAGTGTGGTGCCTTCCATAGCCGTGTTGGTCTGCCTTTGTCATTATACATGACAAAGCCATTTTTCACCTTCTCACCCCTTGCTTTTTCCTGTAAGACCTATTGCAGTCCTTAAGAGTCGTCAACAGGCTCATCACAGCTATCTGCCAATCACCCAATCCCACCACCCTTCTGAGTAATACCCCTCCCCACCTTCTCACTATATAGAAGGGTCTGGAAACTTCTGTTTCAGTGTATCTGAAGAAGTGTGCATGCACACGAAAGCTCATACCAAGAACTAACTTAGTTGGTCTTTAAGGTGCTACTGGAAGGAATTTTTTTATTTTGTTTTGTCTCTGACATCTGATTACGCAATTTTCGAAAGACATCTGAAGGCAGCCCTGTATTGGGAAGCTTTTAACAAAATAAAAAAATTCCTTCTAGTAGTACCTTGGAAGGAATTTTTTTTATTTTGTTTTGACTATGGCAGACCAACACGGCTACCTATCTGTAACTGGGTAGCTTTTAGTTTACAGTGGTAATAATAATTATTATTATTATTATTATTATTATTATTTATTTATACCCCGCCCATCTGGCTGGGCCTCCCCAGCCACTCTGGGCGGCTTCCATAGAAACCAAAAATACACTAAAATGTCACACATTAAAAACTTCCCTGAACAGGGATGCCTTCAGATGTCTTCTGAATGTCAGGGAATTGTTTATCGCTTTGACATCTGCTGGAAGGGCGTTCCACAGGGCGGGCGCCACTACCGAGAAGGCCCTCTGCCTGGTTCCCTGTAACCTGGCTTCTCGCAATGAGGGAACCGCCAGAAGGTCCTCGGAGCTGGACCTCAGTGTCCGGGCAGAACGATGGGGGTGGAGACGCTCCTTCAGGTATACTGGACCGAGGCACTTTAGGGCTTTAAAGGTCAGCACCAACACTTTGAATTGTGCTCGGAAACGCACTGGGAGCCAATGTAGGCCTTTCAAGACTGGTGTTTTATGGTCTCGGCGGCCGCTCCCAGTCACCAGTCTAGCTGCCGCATTCTGGATTAGTTGTAGTTTCCAGGTCACCTTCAAAGTTAGCCCCACATAGAGCGCATTGCAGTAGTCCAAGCAAGAGATAACTAGAGCATGCACCAATAAAGTTGTGGCTGAAATTCTGCCAAAAACCAAAACCAAAATTTGAGTCTTGTGTGAATTTATTGAGGGAGGAGGTTTCTGGGTCCGAACACACAAAAGAACAAGAATGGCATCACTCCTGAGAGATCAGGAACGGCCCTGCAGGATCAGGTCAGAGGCATCTAACGCAGCATCTTGTTCTGGCCAAACAGATACCCTGATGGGACTCAGGCGAGTGAGACCTGAGTGAGAAAGCAGCAATGCTCTCCCCTCCAAGCAGCTGGTATTTCAAGGACTCCTGCCTCCGAACCGAGCCATTGTGGCCAGAAGCCATCTCAGTTGCATTGCATTCCACTTTTGACTGTTCCACTTTTGCTTCTTGCAATGAGGGAACCGCCAGAAGGCCCTCGGCGCTGGACCTCAGTGTCCGGGCAGAACGATGGAGGTGGAGACGCTCCTTCAGGTATACTGGACCGAGGCCGTTTAGGGCTTTAAAGGTCAGCACCAACACTTTGAATTGTGCTCGGAAACATACTGGGAGCCAATAATGAAGGGCGGCATACAAAATAATGATGATAATAATAATAATAATAATAATAATAATAATAATAATATGTGGAGCGCCATCCCTGCCTATCTGACATCTGATTATGCAACTTTCCAAAGACATTTGAAGGCAGCCCTGTATTGGGAAACTTTTAGTTTATTATGCTTGGCTGTTTTTATATTATGTTGGAAGCTGCCCAGAGTGGCTGGGCAAGCCAGTCAGATGGGTGGTGTATAAGTCGTACCTTGGTTGTCAAACGCCTTGGTACTCATATATATATATATATATATATATATATATATATATATATATATATTATTATTATTATTATTATTATTATACAAAGTCCAGTAGCACCTTCAGCATACACACGAAAGCTCATACCAAGAACAAACTTAGTTGGTCTCTAAGGTGCTACTGGACATTTTATTTTTTTATTTATTGTTCCACCAGGTCTTTGGCTTAGAATCAATTTAATTCCCTCCCCCTCTTTCTTTTTTCCTTCTCCTCCTCTGAAGAGGCTGCATCTCAATGTTTTAATGCTGTATTTTAATCTTGTTTTTTAAGTTGTATTTTAATCAACTTGTTTTTATTATTGGTTGTTAGCCACCCTGAGCCCGGTCTTGGCTGGGGAGGGTGGGGTATAAATAAAATTATTTATTTATTTATTTATTTATTTATTTATTTCTACTGCATTAGACTAGCACGGCTACCTGCCTGAATACAGAGCCTTAATACTGATACGTTTCGGCTCCCGAACGATCAAAACCCAGAAGTGAGCGTTCCGATTTTCAAACTTCTTTTGGAAGCCAAACGTCTGATGCAGCTTCCGCTATTGTTTCCTGTGCCCTTGCGCAGTTGGGAGCCAATCAGGAGACATGCCTTGGTTTCCGAACATTTAGGAAGTCGAACGGACTTCTGGAACACATTGTGTTTGAAAATAAAGGTACGTATCTGAAGAAGTGTGCATGCACACGAAAGCTTATAGCAAGAACAAACTTAGTTGGTCTCTAAGGTGCTACTGGACAATTTTTTAATATATCTCAAGGTACTACTACAGTCACACCTCGGGTTGAATGTGCTTCAGGATGAGCGCGTTCAAGTTGAGCTCCGCGGCAACCCGCTCAAAATGACGTCACGCGCATGTGCAGAAGCGGCGAAAAGCGACACGTGTGCAGACGTGCCATCGCTGGTTATGTTTGCTTCTAGATGCGAACGGTGCTCTGGAATGGATCCCATTCGCATCTAGAGGTACCACTGTATTAGCCTTTTCCCAGGACTGGGGCTCAGATGTTGTTGGACTCTAATTTGCATCAGTCCCAACCATTGATAAGGGATGGTAGGAATTGTAGTCCAGGAGTGAGAAACGCTGCTATGATATAGGCAAGCCCCATGTTAGGGCTCATTAGAAATAATAATAATATAATAATAATTTATTTTTTATACCCCGCCCATCAGGCTGGGTTTCCCCAGCCACTTTGGGCGGCTTCCAACACAATATTAAAATACAATAATGCCTCAAACATTAAAAGCTTCCCTAAAGAGGGCTGCCTTCAGATGTCTAAAAGTCTGGTAGTTGTTTTTCTCTTTGACATCTGCTGGGAGGGCGTTTCACAGGGCGGGTGCCACTACTGAGAAGGCCCTCTGCCTGGTTCCCTGTAACCTCACTTCTCGCAGGGAGGGAACCGCCAGAAGGCCCTCAGAGCTGGACCTCAGTGTCCGGGATGAATCAAAAATAAAGATGCCAATATCATGGTGCCATTGTGTAAATCGGTGGTGTGACCACATCTGGAGTATTGTGTACAGTTTCAGTCGCCTCACCTACAAAAGGGTGTGTAACGGCAGCGGCCAGAATAATCTATGCACAAAGGTGGAAGGACAAAAGAAGACTGGCAGAATAAGTGAATAGAATATGCGGAGCTAGCAATGTTGACTGTAAATATAAGAAATCAGGATGAGTCTGAGGAGTGGGAATAAAATGGAGAATACTTAAATAATTACAGTAGCCAGATAAATTCCCAAGTAGGACAAGACATATGAGCAGCAGTTAAAAACAACTAGAAGAGGGGTAGTAATTAAGGAAATGCAGCTCAACAAGGATTAAATATGAACCCATGGAGCGATGTGTGGGGAAGTAAAATAATGTAGGATAAATGATTATAAAGTGGATGTTATCAAACTATGGAAAATGCATAATTTTATTTTTATTTTTTTAAAGGATGTACAGTCGGAAGAGGTTCAGAAAACGGCCCAGTGTGCTATGCGGAATGGTCACCCATTCTGATTTCTCTGTGGGAGTGTTTGCACATCTTCCTGTTAATCTTTCGTTCGACCCAGACTTTTCAATGCACTTCCTTGTTACTTTCCAAAGAGCAAAAAAACAAAAAGGCACCTTAAAAGAAGTGTATTTGTTGTGTTAGAGTGCTTTAATCCACCTTAAATGTGCAAATCTAGAGTGCCGCCATGCACCCAAGTCTGTCCTGCAAAACACTGATAATCTGGAAGCACCTGTAGGTGCCACCCGCCCATCTTGTCTTTTCCTGGCCGCTCCCAGGTCTGGGTAGCAAAGCTTCCATAACTAATGATAAAGAAACGATTCATCATAAGTCAGAGCAAAAGCCGAGGAGAAATAATTTTATTGTTTGCAAGCTGTTTGCTGCAATGAAGGGGCTGTCGTTTTGTGCTCTTTGTTGCCTGCCCTCCTGCAACCGTCTTCAAGAAATTCTCTTCACAGCCCATTCACTTGGTTATTAATCCAAATTGCTATCCCAACATGCCCGATATGCAGCAGCTGTAAACAGAAAGAATAAATGGTTAAGAGAATGCACTGCTAGTACACCAAATTATTAGCAAACCTGAACTTCAGTGTTCAAGATATATGTACCATATATAGTCATCATGACTAATAATAATAATTCAATAATAATTTATTTTTTATACCCCGCCCATCTGGCTGGGTTTCCCCAGACACTCTGGGCGGCTCTCAACCAAATATTAAAAACACAGTACGCAATACTAAGAAGACTATTTATGCACTATGCCTTTAAAACTCAATCAAATAACATTCTTTCCCTCAAAGAATTCTGGGCACTGTAGTTTAGCGCTCACAGAGTTGCAGTTCCTATCAACCCTGAACAAACTGCAGTGCCCAGAATTCTTTGAGGGAAAGAATGTGCTTTAAAGGGATGGTGTGTGCACACAGCTACTAGTGACAAAAGATGGTATTCTGGTGCATGATTTTTTTTTAAAAAAAACAAACCACACTGAGACATTGCAGGAGTTTGGGGTGATCACCTGTGCGTTTGCCAAAAAGGACAAAAGATTTACAGATTTGAATACATTCTGCACGTGCTAATTCATAGATAAAAGGTAAAGGGACCCCTGACCATTAGGTCCAGTCGTGGATGACTCTGGGGTTGCGGCGCTCATCTCGCTTTACTGGCCAAGGGAGCTGGTGTACAGCTTCTGGGTCATGTGGCCAGCAGGACTAAGCCGCTTCTGGCGAACCAGAGCAGCGCACGGAAACGCCGTTTACCTTCCCGCAGGAGCGGTACCTATTTATCTACTTGCACTTTGACGTGCTTTTGAACTGCTAGGTTGGCAGGAGCAGGGACCGAGCAACGGGAGTTCACCCTGTCGCAGGGATTTGAACCACCGACCTTCTGATCAGCAAGTCCTAGGCTCTAGTTTAACCCACAGCACCACCCGTGTCCCTAATTCATAGATAGATAGATGCAAATTTAGAAATAATTGCTAGGATTTAAACTGCATATGATGCATTTCACCATACCGGGCAAGGCAACCCAGGTCACTTCCAAACTATCGATGGGCAACTACTATTTTTATTTTATTTATTTATTGAATTTATATACCGTCTTATACTTGGAGGTCGCAGGGTGGTTCACAGAATTTTAGATTTCCGTTACCACCAAGTGACATGCAGTTTAAGAAGTTCTACCCAATTCTGTAGATTTTTGGATGTTGGCAGAAACTGAAAATTGGTTTTCAGTGTGTCATGAAAGTTCTCTCAGGCATGTAGCGCTCTCTCTTTTTAAACTGGACTTGCATCAGACAACGAGAGGACTGCACTCTGTCAAGTGGGACACTTGCACACCCTACCAAAAGCCAGTGCCGTGTAGCGCTGAGAGTCCTGAACCTGGGAGACCAGGGTTCAAATCTTCACTCAGTTGTGGGGCTCCCCTTGGAGCCAGTCACTCACTCTCAGCCTAACCTACCTCTCAGGGTTGTTGTGGGGATTAAAAGGGGGGGGGGAGAATTACGTACACCACCTTGAGATCCTTAGAGAAAAGTTGGGCTATAAACGCAAGAAATTAATAGTAACAAATAAAGAACATTTCGGCCATCGCGTTACAGAAGTTTGGTTCTGTTGCCTAGTTTCCATTTAAGTTTTGTTGTCATTTAGTCGTTTAGTCATGTCCGACTCTTCGTGACCCCTGGACCAGAGCACACCAGGCACTCCGGTCTTCCACTGCCTCCCACAGTTTGGTCAGACTCATGCTGCTAGCTTCGAGAACACTGTCCAACCATCTCGTTTTCTGTCGTCCCCTTCTCCTTGTGCCCTCCATCTTTCCCAACATCAGGGTCTCTTCTCATGAGGTGGCCAAAGTATTGGAGCCTCAGCTTCAGGATCTGTCCTTCCAGTGAGCACTCAGGGCTGATTTCCTTAATAATGGATCGGTTTGATCTTCTTGCAGTCCATGGGACTCTCAAGAGTCTCCTCCAACACCATAATTCAAAAGCATCCATTCTTCGGAGATCAGCCTTCTTTATGGCCCAGCTCTCATTTCCGTACATCACTATTGGGAAAACCATAGCTTTAACTATACGGACCTTTGTTGGCAAGGTGATGTCTCTGCTTTTTAAGATGTTGTCTAGGTTTGTCATTGCTTTTCTCCCAAGAAGCAGGCGTCTTTTAATTTTATGACTGCTGTCACCATCTGCAGTGATCATGGAACCCAAGAAAGTAAAATCTCTCACTGCCATTTAAGTTTGGTTTCCCTTATTTCCCACCAGGCTGTTGCGCTCTGAGAATTATTTATCATCTCGACAACAGAAAGATCAGAACAGGGAAGGGGGCATAAAAAGGAGACTTACACCAAGCCTTCAGCACAGTCTTCGGGCCCCAGAGATTTTTCCTGGGGGAAACAGTCCTTGCGGCAGTAGCCTCGGAAGTTTCCGCAACCCCATTCTCCAGTGCGAACATCCAGACCTGTGAACGGCAACAGCAGAAAGGAAAAACCAAGCACATGAATGCCCTCTTAAAAGATAGGTTCTGTTGCAGTTTGCCCAGAGAGGGAGATTTTTTCAGGGCTAAATCCTCGTGGCATGCTTTTTGTCTGCTGCAAGCAACAGGGAATTTCGTTCTTCCCTTGATATCTTCTCCCTTTGGGGAAGCATAATGCACAGGTGTTGGGCAAGGGCTGTGGCTCAGCAGCAGAGCATTTGTGTGCAGAAGGTTCTGAACTGTGTGCAGAATGCCTGCCATCTCCAAGCAAGGAAGGGAGAAACTGCAAGTCATTGCAGGCAATACTGGGATGCGTGGACCACTGGCTGGACTCGGCAGACTTCTTCACACACATTACACTGTACAGTGGTACCTCGGGTTAAGTACTTAATTCATTCCGGAGGTCCATTCTTAACCTGAAATTGTTCTTAACCTGAAGCACCACTTTGGCTAATGGGGCCTCCTGCTGCCGCCGCACCGCCGAAGCCCGATTTCTGTTCTCATCCTGAAGCAAAGTACTTAACCTGAAGCACTATTTCTGGGTTAGCAGAGTCTGTAACCTGAAGCGTATGTAACCTGAAGCATATGTAACCCGAGGTACCACTGTACACATATAATAATAGAATAATTTATTATTTATACCCCGCCCATCTGGCTGGGTTTCCCCAGGCACTCTGGGCGGCTCCAAACTGAATATTAAAAACAATACAGCGTCAGACATTAAAAACATCCCTAAACAGGGCTGCCTTCAGTTGTCTTTTAAATGTAAAATAGTTGTTTATTGCCTTGACATCAGCTGGGAAGGCATTCCACAGGGCAGGCACCACTACCGAGAAGGCCCTCTGCCTGGTTCCCTGCAACCTCCCTTCTTACAGGGAGGGAACCGCCAGAAGGCCCTCGGAGCTGGACCTCAGTGTCCAGGCTGGACGATGGGGGTAGAGAAGCTCCTTCAGGAATACTGGACCGAGGTCGTTTAGGGCTTTGAAGGTCAGCACCAACACTTTGAATTGTGCTCAGAAACATACTGGGAGCCAATGACAAACTCTGGGACAAACTCTGTCTACACATTCCGGCATTGCAGGGGGTTGGACTAAATGACCCTTCTTGCAGTTAAAAGATTTCAAAGCAATACAGTCTTTGCATCTAGACAGTGGTGAAGCTCACTGGGTGACCTGGGCCACTTGCCACCTCAGCCTCACTTATCTCACATTGTGGGGATAAAATAGGAATGGCAGAATCATAGAATTGTCAAGTGGGAAGCTACCCTTAAGGGTCCTCAGTCCAACCCCCTACCAGCCTCTGCTTAAAAATTGTGCGTGCCACTCCAAGTTCCTTTGAGGAAAGGGGATTGATTTGTTTTTTTAAGGTCAAGGGATAAGGGATACTGATAGTTACCCCTCTAAAAATTAAGGGATGTGGGATATTGCCCCATACTCACAGACAGCAGCAGCTATAGCCAGGAATAGCACCAGCAAAAAGAAATTAAGGTTCACAAAGGCAGCCATTTCCTTGGAGAGACTTCAAGATGAAGCAGACCGACTTGGCTCCACAAACTCCTGCTTAGAAATCCACTGGGGACAATTGCACCGTTCAATGGGATCCCTTTGAACTGATATTCCCACAGGACAAGGGAGTCCCTAGGAGAGCAAATCTGTAGTGTGTAGAGGGGGAAAGAGCTGTATGGATTGAGGAGTCAACGACGGGTGGCGTATCTTATGACACACAGTTAATGAAATTAAAAAGCTGGCCCGTTGGCCTGGTCACAAGAAACCTATTGGAGACTTCTGAAGAGAACCCCTGTTTGGGGTCAGGAGATGAAGAGGTTGTGCCTGACTCGGCGGGTAAGGATTTCAATTAGTGTTACCAACATACACTAGAGTCCCTATGGATCAGCCCAAGGGCTGCCAACTTTTTGGAAGAGCGGACACATTTTGAATTTTGAGAGTGCTGGGGGTGCCCCTCACATAATAGCTTCCACAGAGGAGGCATGGCACAATGCAAAATGGCTGGCTGTGGGGAACGGCTTAACCCAAAATGAGAGAGACAACCACTTTTATTTTATTTTTTTATATATATAATTTTTATTATTTTTCCAATTTTAAGACAAAACAACATACACACATCAACAAACAAAAACAAACACACAGATATAATTTCATAACCTCATTTTCATAAGCCTTCTTTCTCGGACTTCCCCATACCTCACCCTTTTTGCATCCATATTTTACAATTTTTCAGCAACCCTTTACTCCAATTAATTAAAACTTATTATCTTTCTCAATTTCATCTTATTTCAACAAACAATTTCCGCTGCAATTCTGTATCTTCCTTTCCCTTGACATTTTAGCACTCATCAATATTGTAACAGTTCTTAAGATAAGCTTTGAACTTCTTCCAGTCTTCCTCCACCGTCTCTTTCTCTTGGTCACGGATTCTGCCAGTCATTTCTGCCAATCCCATAAAGTCAATCACTTTCGTCTGCCATTCTTCCAGTGTGGGGAGTTCTTGTGTCTTCCAATACTTTGCTAGAAGGATCCTTGCTGCTGTAGTGGCGTACATAAAAAAAGTCCTATCCTTCCTTGACACCAATTGGCCGACCATGCCCAAGAGAAATGCCTCTGGTTTCTTGTGAAAGGTACATTTGAGTACCTTCTTAATTTCATTATAGATCATTTCCCAAAAGGCTTTAATCTTTGGGCAGGTCCACCAAAGGTGAAAGAAGGTACCTTCAGTCTCATTACATTTCCAGCATTTATTATTGGGCAGATGCTAAATCTTCGCAAGCTTGACTGGGGTCATGTACCACCTATAAATCATTTTCATAATATTTTCTCTTAAGGCATTGCTTGCCGTGAATTTAATACCGGTGGTCCATAACTGTTCCCAGTCAGCAAACATAATGTCATGACCAATGTCCTGTGCCCATTTAATCATGGCTGATTTAACTGTCTCATCTATTGTATTCCACTTCAGCAACAGATTATACATTCTTGATACATTCTTAGTATTGGGTTCTAACAATTCTGTTTCCAATTTCGATTTCTCCACCTGGAAGCCAATTTTCCTGTCTTGTTTAAATGTTTCCATTATTTGGTAGTAATGAAGCCAATCTCGTACTTTTAACAGCCTTATATTTTCCATGGGAAGACAGCTATGTCCTGATTATGGAGATCACACACACACATAGATGATGTTGCTGTCTAATAACAACAGAGCAGCAAAACAACAACACCACAAACTGGCTTATAAGTATAAAACCAAAGTTACTAGAATAATAACTAGAATAGAGATAGATTTGTAAGCATTCAAACACAAGCATACAGTGGTGCCTCGCAAGACGAAAAGAATCCGTTCCGCGAGTCTCTTCATCTAGCGGTTTTTTTGTCTTGCAAAGCAAGCCCATTGACGGCTTAGCGGATTAGTGCTATTAGCGGTTTAGCGGCTTTTAGCGGCTTATCGGCTTTTATCGGCTTAGCGGATAAGTGGATAAGCGGCTTAGCGGCTTAGAAAAAGGGGGGGAAGGGGGGGGAAACCACAGGAACTCACAAGACATTTTCGTCTTGCGAAGCAAGCCCATAGGGAAATTTGTTTTGCGAAGCACCTCCAAAACGGAAAACTCGCTAGACGAAAGAGTTTTCGTCTAGCGAGTTTTCCGTCTTGCGAGGCGTTCGTCTTGCGCGGCACCACTGTACTAAGGTGCCATATTTATAAGCCAGTTTGTGGTGGTGTTGTTTTGTTGAATTATTATTACTGTCACCACATTTGATACTTTGTGTATGTAATAACGACAGGGAACATTCCTCAGTACCAGGAACAAATCACAATGTTCCCACACCACACTCCTTTCACAGATACGGCCTAGAAGATGCTGCACACTTTGCCTCAAATTTTTATTTCTCGCAGGGCTACAGACATGCTTTTTTGAAAGCAAAAGCTCAGAATCTGGGGCACCTGCCCAGTTGCACCATCGGAAGCCTTTATGGTTGAATAGGCAATCTCTCTACCCAGGCAATTCTGGGGACTCTAGCTCTGCGAGGGGAATAGGAAGTCTCCTAACAATTTTTGGCATCCTTGAGGGTGAGGGGTGGGGGCATGACAGTTTCAGGTGGTTGGGTGGCCATCTGTCCTGAATGCTTTAGCTGAGATTCCTTTTGGGGTCCCTTCCAACTCTACGATGCTGTGGTATCATACTGTATCACTTTAGATGCTTGGAGAATGTGGTCCAAGTGCACCAAGGTGCTCTCCTAACTTGTAGATGGAGCTGGCCCTACCAGGAGGCCAAGTGAGGCAGCTGCCTCAGGCAGCCAATGCTGAAGGGTGGTGAGGGGACAGAGCTCTTTTTTATATATATAAATATTTATTAAAAGGTAAAGGTACCCCTGCCCGTATGGGCCAGTCTTGACAGACTCTGGGGTTGTGCGCCCATCTCACTTAAGAGGCCAGGGGCCAGCGCTGTCCGGAGACACTTCCGGGTCACGTGGCCAGCGTGACATCGCTGCTCTGGCGAGCCAGAGCCGCACACGGAAACGCCGTTTACCTTCCCGCTGGTAAGCGGTCCCTATTTATCTACTTGCACCCAGAGGTGCTTTCGAACTGCTAGGTTGGCAGGCGCTGGGACCGAGCAGCGGGAGCGCACCCCGCCGCAGGGATTCGAACCGCCGACCTTTCGATCGGCAAGCCCTAGGCGCTGAGGCTTTAACCCACAGCGCCACCTGCGTCCCAAATATTTATTAGAGTTTCCAAATTAATACAAAGAAGAAGAAAAAGAAAAAAGAAGGGGAAAAAAAGTAACAAAAATACAAAGATACAAAATTAAAAAACAGTTAAAACAAATATAGTTTCCATTACTTATTTCCATTAACTTGTTTCCCAGACCTCCAGACTTATTTCCATTAACTTGTTTCCCAGACCTCCTCTCACCTCCCCCTTTTGTATTCCAGTTCAAATTCTTAACTCAGCAAATCCTTATTATAACTTATTGCTCAACCTTTACATTACAGCTGGTAACCACTTAATTTCTGTCCAACATCCCTCTAATGTCCATTAATTTTGCAATGCCTCTGCAAATAGTCTTTAAATTTCTTCCAGTCTTCTTCCGCCGACTCTTTTCCCTGGTCTCGGATTCTGCCGGTCATTTCTGCTAGTCCCATGTAGTCTATCACCTTCATCTGCCATTCTTCCCGGGTGGGTAAATCTTGTGTCTTCCAGTACTTCGCGATGAGTATTCTTGCTGCTGTTGTTGCATACATAAAAAAAGTTCTATCTTTCTTTGACACCAATTGGCCGACCATGCCCAGAAGAAAGGCCTCTGGTTTCTTAAGAGGGGACAGAGCTCTTGAGTGTGTGCCATGAAGTCTTTCCTGGGCCCCTTAAGCTCCCCTGCTCCCCTCAGAGGTAATGGAGGATGCTGAAGTGAGATACAGGTTACATCCGCATGGTGCTTTTAAGGCACATGGCTTCCCCCAAAGAATTCTAGGAAGTGTCATCTGTCCCTTACGGATGTACAATTCCCAGCACCCTCAGTGAATTCCAGTTCCCAGGATTCTTTGGGGGGAAGTCATGTTCTTGAAACCGCAGTTGCCAGTCTAGTCAGCTTTTGCACATGGAATGGAGAGAGGCAACATCTTGTTCTTTGACCTCAGGGAGCAAAGTGTGTTGGGCCGGCCCTGATTGTGTAGGTTATGTCCGACAATATTGTCCAACATTTTATTATTTATATGCCACCCATCGGACTGGGTTGCCCCAGCCACTCTGGGTGGCTTCCAGCAAAATATCAACAACAACAACAACATAAAAAACTTCTCTGTACAGGGCTGCCTTCAGATGTCTTCTAAAAGTCAGATAGTTGATTATTTCCTTGACATCTGATGGGAGGGCATTCCACAGGGCAGGTGCCACTACTGAGAAGGCCCTCTGCCTGGTTCCCTGTAATCTCACTTCTTGCAGCAATACTAATACTAATACTAATACTAATACTAATACTAATACTAATACTAATACTAATTTATTTGTACCCTGCCCATCTGGCTGGGTTTCCCCAGCCACGCTGGGCAGCTTCCAACAAAGCTTAAAAATACATTAAAACGTCACACATTAAAAACTTCCCTAAACAGGACTGAAGAAGAAGAAGAGTTTGGATTTGATATCCCGCCTTTCACTCCCTTTAAGGAGTCTCAAAGCGGCTAACATTCTCCTTTCCCTTCCTCCCCCACAACAAACACTCTGTGAGGTGAGTGGGGCTGAGAGACTTCAGAGAAGTGTGACTGGCCCAAGGTCACCTAGCAGCTGCATGTGGAGGAGCGGAGACGCGAACCCGGTTCCTCAGATTACGAGTCCACCGCTCTTAACCACTACACCATACTGGCTCTCATGTCAGGTAGTTGTTTATTTCCTTGACATCTGATGGGAGGGCGTTCCACAGGGCGGGCGCCACTACTGAGAAGGTCCTCTGTCTGGTTCCCTGTAGCTTTGCTTCTTGCAGTGAGGGAACTCCCAGAAGGCCCTCGGAGCTGGACCTCAGTGTCCGGGCTAGACGATGGGGGTGGAGATGTACCTTCAGGTATACAGGACAAAGGAAGTTTGGTGCTTTAAAGGTCAGCACTAGCACTTTGAATTGTGCTTAGAAACGTACTTAACTTCGTAGTGTTACGGAAGGGGGGGGCATGTCTTCTTCACCTTCTTCGCTACAATATATTTGCTCAATTTCCCTTTCCTCCAGGCAATGTCAGGTGCCAGACTATGCATATTTGGGACCATTGTTTTCTCATCCCCAGGAAGTGTTTATCTGTGCATATCTCCAGCTCTGCATATTCCCCCCTCCCTCCTCCATATCTCCAGCTCTGCATATTCCCCCCTCCCTCCTCCATATGTTAATCTGTGTAACCCAACCTCCCTTTAATATATTCATGATGTAATCTGTGTAACCAAACCTCTCTTTAATGTATTCATGACCTGTTTTGCACTGTATTCTGGGACATGGAGGGAGTTTCAAAAACTCATGTCACCCCTTTCTCACTGTTCAATCTTGCCTTGAACCTGTTGCGCAATAAACTTGGATCATCTGCTGTTTGCTCCTGTCTCCGGCTGAGCTCATTTCCTCCGCAGGGACCCACGGACTTAGTCCGATGAGCTGGGTGGCAGAGCAGCCTCGCACCCAGATTTTTGCCGTAACAGTAGCAAACGTTTGCATCTTCTAAAACACTCTATCAGCAAACTAGCTTGAGAAATACCAGCAAAATGGCACCTTGCCATTCAAGATAACCATCTGCTTAGGGGAGCTAGGCGGGAAGGAGGGGTGTCACACCGTTTTGCCAACGCCTTGTGCATCATGCTGTTCTGCTTTGGGTAGAGAAGGGTCATTCAGTCCTCTGGGCTGCGGAAGCCCTTGGATTCCTTACTAGAATAATAATGATGATTTTGCTCCTCTCCACCATGCCCCCTGGTCCATGTGCGTATTTGCTGACCCCAAATTACACTCCCGAGACAGTGATGGGAAGAGAGGAAATGCGAGGAAGTTCGTGTTTGCATCCGACTTCTCATCTTCATGCCCTGTAAGAACCATGAAGGAAGTTGATCCAGAATTCCTCCTGGTGGTTTGGCAAGGCATGGAGGCCACAGTTGCACAGTTCATGTTGGCGCATAGCCTCAGCTGCTCCTTGGCCCATATTGTTTCTACAGAAGGTGCCAAGTACATTTTTCTCATGGATAATCCTTGTTGGTGTGGCCCCATCTGCACGGGACATTTAAAGCAGTGCTGCGCTGCTTTCAACAATCGTAGCTTCTCGCAAAGAATCCTGGGAACTGAGAGTTGTTTTGAGTTTTTCCAGACAGCTCCCTGATAGTTTACACAGAATGTAAAGGCAGCCCATGTTCCCCAAGTCTCATCCAGAGCTCAGGAGAGCATGCCGGTGTCCCACAACTCTGATCCTATACGTTCAGTGTTATGTACTGAGTTGAATAGGATCCAAAAGGCAGCAGTCTGATTGGTCCTAGAATAGGATTAGAATGCAGCAGTCTGATTGGTCCTAAAACAATAGGATCCAGAACGCAGCAGTCTGGTTGGTCCACAGGAGTCACCCAATCTAGCTCCAGGTGGAAGGGAATCCGCAACCTGATTGACCTACAGGAGAATCCCGGAATTAGCCAATCACCTGGGGCCCATTGTGTAAATAATGTATATAAGGCAAACATTCTGGGGGAACATCCATTCCTCCTCACCACTATGAGCTGAATAAAGAGCATGAAATCCACTCTTGACTCCGAGTAGATTTCATTCAGTTAGCTGGATTTCAAGCATCTAGACAGGCAAGGAATTGAGAAGAAGAAGAAGAAGAAGAAGAAGAAGAAGAAGAAGAAGAAGAAGAAGAACAGTAGTAGTAGTAGTTTGGATTTGATATCCCGCCTTTCACTCCCTTTAAGGAGTCTCAAAGCGGCTAACATTCTCCTTTCCCTTCCTCCCCCACAACAAACACTCTGTGAGGTGAGTGGGGCTGAGGAGAGACTTCAGAGAAGTGTGACTGGCCCAAGGTCACCCAGCAGCTGCATGTGGAGGAGCGGAGACTCGAACCCAGTTCACCAGATTACGAGTCCACCACTCTTAACCACTACACCACACTGGCTCCTAATTGAGAACCCTGACACTGGCAATTGTACACACTTTGGTGGTCAAATAGTGAAACTTTTATTAGAAATAAAAGGTAGGGGGAAAGCAGGCTGCAGAAGGCATACCGAGTCATCTTTGGAACTTGTCTCTCCTTGATGCCTTAAAAAAAATATTTATCTAAATGGAGGGACTCATCACAGCCCTATATGTGCCTTTACATTTGTAGGAACAACAAACTGCCTCTTTCGCGGCAGGACTTGGAACCAAGACCTCTCTCTGCATAACAAGCAGGATGTTGGCAGTAAACTGACCACAACATTCCCCTCTTCCTCTTTTGAACAGGAACCCTGACCTGTTTGGATCACGCAACTTTCCTGCCGCTGCGTCCGGTCCTTGCTTCCCCACGGCCAGCCAGGGAGGAAAAGCATTGGCCTTTGATATTTGGAAATGAAATGTGGTGCTTCCTCCAGAAAGGAGGAAAATAACTGGGTGATAAACATACGCAAATGAAACGAGGAGGGTTGGCTCGTATTTGTGCGTGTTCACAAACCTTATCCGAGCTGGAGAAAACAAACTCTTTGCATGTGGAACTCTCTCTGCCTAATGAGGTGTGTGTGGACTCACCTCCTCCTGGCTTCAGGAAGCTCGTCAACAGCTTTTTTGCCGCTATTAGTCATCGTTGTGCATTTTCAATGCAGCAGGCTGTGTTTTCCCTCCGTTATGGATGTTATGTATTCTTGATCTACTTGTTTTTACTGTAAGCACCCTTTTGGGGGGCTATAACTCATGTAAATAATAATACATGCGACCCCTATTTCCAAGCGGCGAGAGACTCCAGGGGTTCCAGGCACTTACCCAGGTTTGGTTTCCTTGGAATGAAGGTCAGTGGAGACTGTGGTGTCTAGGATATATGGTTTGATTTGCACATACATTTAACAGTTTGAAAGCACGCCAGTGCAAGTAGATAAATAGGTACCACTGTGGCGGGAAGGTAAACAGTGTTTCCATGTGCTCTGGTTTCCGTCACAGTGTTCCGTTGTGCCAGAAGCAGTTTAGTCATGCTGGCCACATGACCCGGAAAGCTGTCTGTGGACAAACACTGACTCACTTGGCCTGAAGGCAAGATGAGTGCCGCAACCCCATAGTTGCCTTTGATTGGACTTAACCGTCCAGGGGTCCTTTACCTTTTTTACATTTAACCTGAGCACAATGACAGGGCTCATGGCATTAACACCAAAACAGATCTTGCTTCTCCTTTAGCGTTAGACTGGAGGGCATCATCCCTTAGTTTTAGTTCTTGAAACTGAGATTCTTTTGGGATGCTGATGGCCAGCTAAGGTCATTGCCTGACCAGTCTAGCAACCTCATCAATTAGATTTCAACCCTTACTGGGCTCAGGACCCCAGGTTTAAGGGCGTCATTGAGACTGACCCCACTCCCTGCAAAAAAAAAAAACCTATAACATTAAATGAAAAATAATAACTAGAACCCATAAAGCCCAAACCACATTTTGCCCTTGCTGGGCTGTTAGGGATGTATTCAAGTCTCCAGGGCCAGATGAACTGCATCCAAGAGTATTAAAAGAACTGGCAGATGTGATCTCAGAACCACTGGCAGTCATCTTTGAGAATTCCTGGAGAACAGGCGAAGTCCCGGCAGACTGGAGGAGGGCAAATGTTGTCCCTAATTTTCAAAAAGGGGAAAAGAGGGGACCCAAATAATTACCGCCCAGTCAGTCTGACATCAATACCAGAGAAGATTCTGGAGCAGATCATTAAGCAAACAGTCTGTGAGCACCTAGAAAGGAATACTGTGATCACCAATAGTCAGCATGGATTTCTGAAAAATATGTCATGTCAGACTAACCTGATCTCGTTTTTTGACAGAATTACAAGCCTGGTGGATGAAGGGAACGCAGTGGATGTAGCCTACCTTGATTTCAGCAAGGCATTTGACAAGGTGCCCCATGATATTCTTGTAAAGAAGCTGGTAAAATGCGGTCTTGACTATGCTACCACTCAGTGGATTTGTAACTGGCTGACTGACCGAACCCAAAGGGTGCTCATCAATGGTTCCTCTTCATCCTGGAGAAGAGTTACTAGTGGGGTGCCACAGGGTTCTGTCTTGGGCCCGGTCTTATTCAACATCTTTATCAATGACTTGGATGATGGACTCAAGGGCATCCTGATCAAATTTGCAGATGACACCAAACTGGGAGGGGTGGCTAACACCCCAGAGGACAGGATCACACTTCAAAACGACCTTGACAGATTAGAGAACTGGGCCAAAACAAACAAGATGAATTTTAACAGGGAGAAATGTAAGGTATTGCACTTGGGCAAAAAAAATGAGAGGCACAAATACAAGATGGGTGACACCTGGCTTGAGAGCAGTACATGTGAAAAGCATCTAGGAGTCTTGGTTGACCACAAACTTGACATGAGCCAACAGTGTGACGCGGCAGCTAAAAAAGCCAATGCAATTCTGGGCTGCATCAATAGGAGTATAGCATCTAGATCAAGGGAAGTAATAGTGCCACTGTATTCTGCTCTGGTCAGACCTCACCTGGAGTACTGTGTCCAATTCTGGGCACCACAGTTCAAGAAGGACACTGACAAACTGGAACGTGTCCAGAGGAGGGCAACTAAAATGGTCAAAGGCCTGGAAACGATGCCTTATGAGGAACGGCTAAGGGAGCTGGGCATGTTTAGCCTGGAGAAGAGGAGGTTAAGGGGTGATATGATAGCCATGTTCAAATATATATAAGGATGTCACATAGAGGAGGGAGAAAGGTTGTTTTCTGCTGCTCCAGAGAAGCGGACATGGAGCAATGGCTCCAAACTACAAGAAAGAAGATTCCACCTAAACATTAGGAAGAACTTCCTGACAGTAAGAGCTGTTCGACAGTGGAATTTGCTGCCAAGGAGTGTGGTGGAGTCTCCTTCTTTGGAGGTCTTTAAGCAGAGGCTTGACAACCATATGTCAGGAGTGCTCTGATGGTGTTTCCTGCTTGGCAGGGGGTTGGACTCGATGGCCCTTGTGGTCTCTTCCAACTCTATGATTCTATGATTCTTGTTTGTGTAAGCCTTGTTGTTCAATTTACTGCCAGGTCCAGACTTGCCACAGTCAGAAAAATGCCCTACAAAAACCAAGCAGGGGTTCAGGCAGTCACCAGCTTCCTTCTTTCTTCCCCTGCCCCATTTCGTTTTTCCAGTGGGGACAGATGTGCTACAAAACTCTAGGGACATTCTGGGGGAAAGAAGGTCGCAGACAGCTGTAGCCTCTCAGTCAACACTTCAGTTTACAGCGCATACTGCTTGAGTAAAAATGTAAAAAAAAGGGAGGATAGTGGAAAAAATAGGGGTGCCTGCCCTGGACCACCAATTGCTAAGCTTACTGGAAGTGGGAATCCTTGCCCAGACTCAGTCCTGGTGCCAGCCTTCATATTTATATAAATTTATATAAATATGAAATTTTGCCATTTGTTATTTTTTTTAAAAGGTGTGGTTTTGATAGCAGTTGTTTGCCCTCACATCCTCAGGAACAGCGAAATGGTGAGCAGGTGCCTTACGCCAGCATCAATTTGAAAAAGACTTGCTACTCCCCATGGCAATGGAATATTGAAAAGCTTTCAAACGAAATGTTCCGAACGAATGTTATCAATGACTGCAGTCGGGAAGATTCCACAGCACACCAACTTGTGCGTTTGTGCTGATATTAGGGAACACTTTCTGGAGCCCTCTTGAAAGAGAATGAAGTACTGGGGAGGAGAGGAGAAACTGGGCTTTCTGTTGCAAGCAACAAGCCGGGATGCGCCTTCATCGACTTCATTTGCAGCAAAGACCACCAGATAATGGGGAAATTCTTGGGACTTCCATTTCTGCAAACTGGCAGTATAAAATGAGAGTATTAAATGTGTCCTGGAAACAATTCCCGAATGCCCCCTGATCTTGCTTCGGGGGGGGGGGGGTTGATGCAATAGCAATGCTTATCTGTTTTAAAAGTTCTGTTTATTCTAAGGATATGTATGTATTTTGTATATTCATTTTAGAGCAACCTTTGCACTTTTTTGGGGGGGAAATCGAACACTTGGTGCTTTTTTTTGTTGTTTCAATCTGCTGTGATCCATGGGCTGATGTAAGAAATGTTAAAACAAAATAAAAAAATTCCTTCCAGTAGCACCTTAAAGACCAACTAAGTTAGTTCTTGGTATGAGCTTTCGTGTGCATGCACACTTCTTCAGATACCAAGAAACGTTATTCATTCATGATAGCAGTTACGGTAAATTGGCACCCGGCTGCCCTGGGATTCCCAGGAGAAGTGGAAACAAGACAAAAGGGCAGATCACGAAGCAGATCAGGACCCTGGACAGCTCCCAGGCAATGCCCCCACACTCTACCCCACGTTGCTCCTACTAAGCAAAGCTTGGAAGGTGTCTCAGCCAAGAGCTCAGCCAACACCTTATTATAGGTAGATCTCATCTTATGTGGATGTTACACTCCTGGCTATCCCTACAAAATCACGTAAAGCCAGGATGACCCTCTGGAGCAGCCCTGCGCAATCATGGCTACCTGTCCAAAGCTGGTGCTAAGCAGACCTTGCCCCCACCCCCAGGTGGAGAGATTTTTTAAGGCCCCCACCTTGCTTACAGCCTGACCAAGAAGCAGAAACCAGGAAGAAAGGAAAGGGGTGTGCAGCTGCCTCTATACAAATGAATGGCGAAAATTCCTTTGGAAGAGTTTCCTTTCTCCCAACACCTGGTAGCTTGGACTTCCGCAGGGCGGGTGGCAATTTGTCTCTTGACACAAAGGTCTTCAAGGTTTATTGTGAGAAACACTGACGAACATAATCTGGATCCATAACTCAACAGGGAGTCAAATGATGTATCTGAGGACTTGCCCTGGTTGTATTATGTGAGATTTGACTAGGAACAATGAGTTTTACCGGTGTTGTCTTGGACAACGCTTTTCTCATAAACATAGTTAACAGTCTTTCTTACGGTCCCTTCTCCCCTACTTTTTTTAATGAGCGAGAAAGTAAACAACGGACAGAAGCGCATTCCTTTATGCTTGTTGCAGTCTGCGGCACAGTTTACGTATTTTAGGAAGTACAGTGGTACCTCTAATTACAAACTTAATTCGTTCCGGAGGTTTGATCTTAACCTGAAACCGTTCTTAACCTGAGGCGCACTTTCACTAATGGGGCCTCCCACTGCCACCCCACGATTTCTGTTCTCATCCTGGGGCAAAGTTCTTAACCCGAGGTACTACTTCCGGGTTTGCGGAGTCTGTAACCCAAAGTGTTTGTAACCCGAGGTACCACTGTAGTGGAAACGATGAGACATTATAGACTCCACGTGAAAGCGCCAACTTTGCCTGGCTGACTTCACAGTCGCAAGACGAAAAAACCGCTATACGAAGAGCCTCACGGAACGGATTAATTTCGTCTTGCGAGGCACCACTGTAGTGGTTAAGAGCGGTAGCCTCGTAATCTGGGGAACTGGGTTCACGTCTCCGCTCCTCCACATGCAGCTGCTGGGTGACCTTGGGCCAGTCACACTTCTCTGAAGCCTCTCAGCCCCACTCACCTCACAGAGTGTTTGTTGTGGGGGAGGAAGGGAAAGGAGAATGTTAGCCGCTTTGAGACTCCTAAGGGTAGTGATAAAGCGGGATATCAAATCCAAACTCCTCCTCCTCCTCTTCTTCTTCTTCTTCTTCTTCTTCTTCTTCTTCTTCTTCTTCTTCTTCTTCTGCAATCTGCACTATCTGCAGACTGAAAGAATCAACAGGACCCAGAGAGCCACTGTACAGCATGGGATACTGAACACTGCTTAGCTCATGGGTAGGCATACTATGGCCCAGGGGCCGGTTCTGGCCCAATCGCCTTCTCAATCCGGCCAGCAGACGGTCCGGGAATCAGCATGTATTTCTACAAGTAGAATGTGTCCTTTTATTTAAAATGCCTCTCTGGGTTATTTGTGGGGCCTGCCTGGTGTTTTTACATGAGTAGAATGTGTGCTTTTATTTAAAATGCATCTCTGGGTTATTTGTGGGGCATAGGAATATAGTCATATAAAGAATATAGTCCGCCCCCCCCCCACAAGGTCTGAGGGACAGTGGACTGGCCCACGGCTGAAAAAGGTTACTGCCCCTGGCTTAGCTCCTGTTTGTTATATCTTGGAGTGCGCGGTGTGAGTCTCTTGAAAGAAGCACCATCTGGGCATGTGTGAGGCTCACCCCAGAACCAGCTTAGGCTGGAAGTTCCGCAGGTGAAGTTTTATTATGTGGAAAATGGTCAGTAAAAGCTACTTTTAGATCATTTTATTATTCTTTTAGGCCTTTTAAAACGCTGCAAGCCACTTGGCTAGTTCCCTAAAAGCACTGTAAGAGTTTTAGAAGTTTTGGAGCTATATAAAAGTTTGTAGTAAGCAGAAGCAAGTAAACACACATCGTGAAGGATACACGTGGACTTTCAATGAGCTCTTGCATAACAGATCCCCATAACTTGTTTTAAGGCTGCAAAGTTCTGCACTGATTTTTTGGGAAAACACAAAACAAACACAAAATTTGATGTCCCCAATTACTAGTGTTGTGAGAGAGGGATTCCCGCCCCCCACACCTTTATCTATCCATGTATAATGTTATAAACTTCTATCATGTCATAGAACTTCTATCACTGTAGCTGTCTCAGAGAAAAATAATATCCTAATGACCAGTGCTATTTTTTCTTTGAAAAAGAGGTGCTGGAGCTGACAATGACATTCTTCCTTGTTCTCTTAGAACGGCAATGGCGCACACCTGAGAGGTATTGGCACTGACGGAGGAAGAGGGGGGTGGGGTGCCATCGTGGCTGGCCCCCCTGCTGGGCGCACGCCCCCGCAGGCAGCATGCCATGCCCCCAGGACACGCACCGCCCACGCCTGCTCTACGCCCCCCCCGTGCCAGAGCATAGAGCTCCGTCACTGGGTGCTGGAACTGAGTTCTTCTGAGTTTCAGCTGAAAAAGCCCTGCTAATGCAAAAAAAAGCCCTTTAATTTTCAAAGATCTTTATTGAAACTTAACATATATACATAATAACCAAAATTCCCAATGATTCCCTCACTTAAAATATAATATCTAAATTACAACAGCTGCATAATTATACACTTAATTATAAAACCCACCACTCACCCCTCCACAGCAATTCAACTTCTTTATATTTCTTTCTACCTCCAAACCCCCCCCCCCCCCGCATTCTATAATAAATTATTTTTCTTAAATTATGGTTTTTCCTTCTTTCTTTACAGTGGTACCTCAGGTTAAGTACTTAATTCGTTCCGGAGGTCTGTACTTAACCTGAAACTGTTCTTAACCTGAAGCACCACTTTAGCTAATGGGGCCTCCTGCTGCTGTCGCGCCGCCGGAGCATAATTTCTGTTCTCATCTTGAAGCAAAGTTCTTAACCTGAAGCAGTATTTCTGGGTTAGCGGAGGCTGTAACCTGAAGCGTATGTAACCTGAAGCATATGTAACCCGAGGTACCACTGTATTTGTTTTGTTACTGCTTACATGTTTTATTCTAAGCCAATTAACATGTCATTTTTAGAACAATATTTGGACATATAATATTCGGAATACTTCCACTCCATTCTTAACTTTTGATTTGATTGATATCTTGTAACTGAAGTTAATTTTGCCAATTCTATACACTCACTTAATTTACAAATCCACTCTTCCTTTGTTGGTATGTCCTAAGATTTCCATTTAGTAGCATTCACTACCTTGGCAGCTGTTGCTGAATAGAAAAAGATTGTTTTTTTCATATGTGGTATGTCTTTGCCCACCAACCCTAACAGATAAACTTGTGCTAATGCGTCTCAAACAGAGTCTCATGCAGAAAGACACCATATAATTGTTTTTAAAGAAACAAAAAAAAGTTCCATTTTTTATTTTTTTTATTTTCATTTTCAAAAACAGGAACAGAGAGCATACTGAACCCGCTAAATCAGGCATGTCCAAAGTCCATTTTGGGGGCCTAATCCGGCCCGCCAGCCTGTGGCAGTTTATTTCCTGGAGTAAAATTCTAAAATTCAAAAAAAAACCCTCAACAACTTCAATCCTAAAAGAAGCTCAGCAGCTTCAATCCTGAAAAAAGCTGAACAACTTCAATCCTAAAAAAATGTCAACAACATTGGTCGGCCCCCACGGCCCTTCACTTCATCAAATCTGGCCCTCTTTGAAAAAAGTTTGGACACCCTAAATGTTTCTTATAAATAAATTCTAGAGAGTTTAGTTGGGTTTACTGTTCCGTAGGTGCAACAGGGACTGCAGCTTTACAATGCACTCCCAGGCTAGTTTACTTGGAATTAGGTAAAGGTACCCCTGCCCGTACGGGCCAGTCTTGACAGACTCTGGGGTTGTGCGCCCATCTCACTTAAGAGGCCAGGGGCCAGCGCTGTCCGGAGACACTTCCGGGTCACATGGCCAGCGTGACATCGCTGCTCTGGCCAGAGCCAGAGCCAGAGCCAGAGCCGCACACGGAAACGCCGTTTACCTTCCCGCTGGTAAGCGGTCCCTATTTATCTACTTGCACCCGGAGGTGCTTTCGAACTGCTAGGTTGGCAGGCGCTGGGACCGAGCAGCGGGAGCGCACCCCGCCGCAGGGATTCGAACTGCCGACCTTTCGATCGGCAAGCCCTAGGCGCTGAGGCTTTAACCCACAGCGCTACCTGCGTCCCTACTTGGAATTAAGCCCTGCTAAATTCAGTACTTTGGCCACCTCATGAGAAGAGAAGACTCCCTGGAGAAGACCCTGATGTTGGGAAAGATGGAGGGCACAAGGAGAAGGGGGCGACAGAGGACGAGATGGTTGGACAGTGTTTTCGAGGTTACCAGCATGAGTCTGACCAAGCTGCGGGGGGCAGTGGAGGACAGGAGTGCCTGGCGTTCTCTGGTCCATGGGGTCACGAAGAGTCGGACACAACTAAACGACTAAACAACAACAACAAATTCATAGAAACATAGGTCATCCAGTCAACCCCATGCAATGAAGGAATCATAGCTAATTTAACAGAGCTTATGCCCAAATCTGCATACCCAGGGCATCTGCAACCGCGGCACGAATTTTCCCAGGAGAAAGGGGCAGTATCCAACTCAGTTTTACCCAGTTTTCAACAGACTTGTTGGGATGCGGGTGGCGCTGTGGGTTAAACCACAGAGCCTAGGACTTGCCGATCAGAAGGTCGGCGGTTCGAATCCCCACGATGGGGTGAGATCCCGTTGCTCAGTCCCAGCTCCTGCCAACCTAGCAGTTCGAAAGCACGTCAAACTGCAAGTAGATCAATAGGTACCGCTCCGGCGGGAAGGTGACCGGCATTTCCGTGCGCTGCTCTGGTTCTCCAGAAGCAGCTTAGTCCTGCTGGCCACATGACGTGGAAGCTGTACGCCGGCTCCCTCGGCCAGTAAAGCGAGATGAGAGCCGCAATCCCAGAGTCAGCCACGAATGGACCTAATGGTCAGGGGTCCCTTTACCTTTACTGTTTAACCAGCTCCGACTTCACACTATTTGCACAAGGGGAGGGTTTAGGCAGGCAATTACTTTGCTCCTGCTAATTTATTGATGGGGCGCATTATGCTCGATTCAGTTTAAATGAACTAAAACAGCTGAAACTGCTAAAACTCGCCGAATAGAATCAGATACGTGTGGTTTTTCTTTCGCAATATTTCTGCAAAAAAAGCACTGATTATTGTTATTATTAATTTATACGCTGCCTAATAATAATAATAATAATAATAATAATAATAATAATAATATTTATTCATAGATTTATTGTTGTTGTTGTTGTTATACTATTACAGTCATACCTCGGGATAAATGCGCTTCAGGATAAGTATTTTCAGGTTGCGCTCCGC
The DNA here is from genome assembly GCF_951804945.1 of Podarcis cretensis. NCBI lineage: Eukaryota > Metazoa > Chordata > Lepidosauria > Squamata > Lacertidae > Podarcis > Podarcis cretensis. Next base: position 6,380,447 of record NC_137173.1, on the reverse strand, counting down.
GGCGACCCGGAAATAACGGAGCGTGTTACTTCCAGGTTTCGCTGCTCGCACATGTGCAGATGGTCAAAATGACGTCACGCACATGCGCGGAAGCGGCAAAACGCGACCTGCACACGCGCAGACACATCTGACGTTCTGTTTAGGATGCGAACGGGGCTCCGGAACGGATCTCGTTCGCATCCCAAGATACCACTGTATACTATATTATATTATTATTATTAATTTATTATTATCATCAGAAGCAGCTGTTACTATTATTATTAATAATTTATTATCATCAGTAGCAGCTGTTACTATTATTATTATTTATTATCATCAGTAGCAGCTGTTACTATTATTATTATTAATTTATTATCATCAGTAGCAGCTGTTGTTATTATTATTAATAATTTATTATTATCATCAGTAGCAGCTGTTATTATTATTATTAATTTATAGACCACCTAATAATATTTATTCATATATTCATAATAATACTATTATGATACTATACTATATTATTGTTATTAATTATCATCAGTAGCAGCTGTTATTATTATTAATTTATACACCACCTCATAATAATGTTTATTCATATATTCATAATAATAACACTATTATGATACTATATTATTGTTATTAATTATTATCATCAGTAGCAGCTGTTATTGTTATTAATTTATACACACCTAATACTGGCCAGAGCAGCGATGTCACGCTGGCCACGTGACCCGGAAGTGTCTCCGGACAGCGCTGGCCCCTGGCCTCTTAAGTGAGATGGGCGCACAACCCCAGAGTCTGTCAAGACTGGCCCGTACGGGCAGGGGTACCTTTACCTTTACCTTTAATAATATTTATCCATATATTCATAATAATACTATTATGATACTATACTATATTATTGTTATTAATTATCATCAGTAGCAGCTGTTATTATTATTAATTTATACACCACCTAATAATGTTTATTCATATATTCATAATAATAACACTATGATGATACTATATTATTGTTATTATTATCATCAGTAGCAGCTGTTATTGTTATTAATTTATACACCACCTAATAATAATGTTTATTCATATATTCATAATAATAACACTATGATGATACTATATTATTGTTATTAATTATTATCATCAGTAGCAGCTGTTATTGTTATTAATTTATACACCACCTAATAATAATGTTTATTCATATATTCATAATAATAACACTATGATGATACTATATTATTGTTATTATTATCATCAGTAGCAGCTGTTATTGTTATTAATTTATACACCACCTAATAATAATGTTTATTCATATATTCATAATAATAACACTATGATGATACTATATTATTGTTATTAATTATTATCATCAGTAGCAGCTGTTATTATTATTAATTTATACACCACCTAATAATAATATTTATTCATATATTCATAATAATAACACTCTGATGATACTATATTATTGTTATTAATTATTATCATCAGTAGCAGCTGTTATTGTTATTAATTTATACACCACCTAATAATAATGTTTATTCATATACTCATAATAATAACACTATGATGATACTATATTATTGTTATTAATTATTATCATCAGTAGCAGCTGTTATTATTATTAATTTATACACCACCTAATAATGTTTATTCATATATTCATAATAATAACACTATGATGATACTATATTATTGTTATTAATTATTATCATCAGTAGCAGCTGTTATTGTTATTAATTTATACACCAGCTAATAATAATGTTTATTCATATACTCATAATAATAACACTATGATGATACTATATTATTGTTATTAATTATTATCATCAGTAGCAGCTGTTATTGTTATTAATTTATACACCACCTAATAATAATGTTTATTCATATACTCATAATAATAACACTATGATGATACTATATTATTGTTATTAATTATTATCATCAGTAGCAGCTGTTATTATTATTAATTTATACACCACCTAATAATGTTTATTCATATATTCATAATAATAACACTATGATGATACTATATTATTGTTATTAATTATTATCATCAGTAGCAGCTGTTATTGTTATTAATTTATACACCAGCTAATAATAATGTTTATTCATATACTCATAATAATAACACTATGATGATACTATACTATATTATTGTTATTATTATCATCACTAGCAGCTGTTATTATGATTAATTTCTACACCACCTAATAATATTTATTCATATATATATATGAATATATATATATATATATATATATATATATATATATATATATATATATTCATATATGGACAGATTGACGGGGAAAATTAGATATTTAAAAGACCAAAGGTTCATTGAGGATTGGGGGAAATTTGTGGAATATCTGGAAAATATAAGTGAAGGTCAGATAACGCTAGTTGGTTTTAAAAAAGCTCTGTGAAAAGGTTGGAATATTGTCTAAAGAGAAAAAGAAGGAAAGAGAAAATAATGTCAATATAAGCTAGGATTTGTGTGAATTTGTTAAATTAGCGTATGGATGATTTCAGGGGAAGCTGAAGGAAGTCTTATAGAAAGAAATCTGTGATAACAAGGCGTAAATTGTTTTACTTTCTTGTTTGTTAGGATTTAAAAAACAATAAAAATTATGCAGGGGAAAAAAATAATATTTATTCATATATTAATAACAACAACAACAACAACAACAACACTGATACTATACTGCATTATTATTATTAATTTATTACTACCATCAGTAGCAGCCAAAATAAAGCCCCCCACCCCACCCCCCGGCGTCGTCGCCTGCACTCTGCACGCGCCCAGGAGCCCTCTCGCGGCCTGAGCCAGAACTTCCCCTTCCTTCCTCCTCCGAAGCCGGGGATCCGCCTCTGCCCTTCTCCTCCTCCTCCTCCTCCTCCCCGCTGGCGTGCCGTGGCGCCGGACCCCTGCTGCCGGATGCGGCCTCCGTGCGCGGCGGAGCCCGCGGTG